>NC_138560.1:24146581-25346581 GCF_964273705.1 Natrix helvetica
CGCCCCCTCTCCCAAAAGGGACTCAGGGCAGTGTACAGTCAACATAAATTTTGCCCTCAATTGTGGTCACAAGTTGAGAACTACTTGTACTTTAAACCAGTATTTCTTAATTATTTTCTCAACTTTAAGATGTTCAAGAGAAATCAAATCTGGAACTAGAAATCAAATCTCCTGATAATAAGAACAATCAACCCATGGAACAGAAGTTGCCTTCGGAAGTTGTGGGAGCTTCATCACTGGAGGCTTTCAAGAAGAGACTGGACTGCCATCCGTCAGAAATGGTGTAGGGTCTCCTGCTTGGGTTGGACTAGATGACTGAAGAGGTGTTAATCTAATCTAATTATTTTCTTATTTATCAAGTTACATAGCCACTTATCTCATAAGAAGTGATTTTGGGCGGTGTATGATAGTTAATTTAAAAAGTATACATTCATAAAAATACATTTAAAAACAGAAAAATCAGCATTAGAAATGGAGATAAGAAAAACTAAAAACTACATGCAATTAAAGCCTCGTCTCTCTTTTGCACAAACTCATAATTAGGGCTATTGTGGGGGGGGGGGGGAGCAAAAAAACCCCACCCCACAACAACCGGACAACCACTAGATGGCAGGAAAGAGTCAATTTTTCTGACTCTCTTTGCTACCTCCTAGTGGCTGCCTAGATATGGCAGCTCTAGACTTGGGAGTAGGTGTGTCAACAGTGAGTGTGCCTGCAAGCAGTCGGCAGCAGAGAGTTGCTGCGACAGGGCTCATTACAGCACCTTTTCTCGTAGCTAGAAAAACATCAGCAGAGGAGAGGTGCTCAGCAGCTCACTTACTAATTCTTAAAAAGACACAATCTTCTTGCCCTTTCTAGAAGAGAGATTTCCTTCGTGATTACGAAGAGGTAGTCCTCGACTCTTGACATTTCCATTGCTAAGCAAGGCGATTGTTAAGTGAGCCACATCTGACTTTATGACCTTTTCGCCACAGTTGTTAAGAGAATCACTGCTGTTATTAAGTGAATCACCTGGTTGTTAAGCAAAACTGGCTTCTCCCACTCATTTTGCTTGTCAGAAGCCAGCTGGGAAGATCACAAAGGGTGCTCACATAACCCCGGGACACTGCAATTATTGCAGACGCATATCCTGTGTCCCTGAAAATACTGTATTTTTCGGAGTATAAGGTGCACCTTTTACCCCCTAAAAGAGCATCGAAATGTTGGTGCGTCTTATACACCAAATACAAATTTTGCTGGGGCAAGGCAGAAACTGGGTCGTTTTTGTCTTGCCCCAGCCATGCTAAAGCCTGCAGAGGGCTGCTGGGGGCTTCCTCCCATATTTGGGCGTACCAGGTGCTTTGACATAACACTTAATTATTTCCTTGGCTCAGATGACAAAGGAGGAGTGCGTGTGGCTTAGAGGCTAATACAACTACCTAATATGTAAAAACAGCCCAGGTTTGAATCCCAGTAAGGGTATGCCCCAATATATATATGTATGTATGTATGTATGTATGTATGTATGTATGTATGTATGTATGTATGTATGTATGTATATATATAGTGACCTTCCTCCCATATTTAGTAGTGACCTTCCTCCCATATTTAGTCATACCAGGGGTTGTAACACAAATGCATACCTATTTCCCTGGCTCAACTGATAAGGAAGACAATTACAACACACACACACACACACACACACACACATATCTATATCTATATCTATATCTATATCTATATCTATATCTATATCTATATCTATATCTATATCTATATCTATATCTATATCTATATCTATATCTATATCATCTATATCTATATCTATATCTATATCTATATCTATATCTATATCTATATCTATATATCTATATATCTATATATCTATATATCTATATATCTATATATCTATATATCTATATCTATATCTATCTATCTATCTATCTATCTATCTATCTATCTATCTATCTATCTATATATATATATATATATGCTGGTTTTGTTGTATTCGGGTCTTTTCCCGTGTAAGGTTGAGATTGTCTTTGCAACGTTTCGGCAGGATCACACCTGCCATCTTCAAGCTGTGGGCTTAAAATGGGAACGGAGCTGCTGTCTTTCTGTAAGTCTTGGTGGGAGGGGGTGGGGTGGTGGCTTTGTTTCAGTAAGTGGAATGATTGGTTGTGTGGTTCTATCATGATTGGTAGATTGGTGCTGATTGGTGCAGGTCATTCTCCCAGCAGACAAAGGAAATGCCACAGTGGTGATGAACACATCTGACTACCAAGCCAAACTATCCAACCTACTCCAAGACCCTGCTTACAAACCTATAAACACAGACCCCACCACCTACCTGGAAAAAACCACCAAATCCAAAATAAAAGCCTCTGCCATCAGTGAAGAGATCCAGCAAAGAATCATCCCCAGAGATAAATCTTCCAGATGCCCCAAACTCTATGGACTCCCCAAGATACACAAAGAAGGAACACCACTCAGACCCATAGTCAGCTCCATAGGCTCACCTCTACAGAACCTTGCCAAATTCCTCGCCAAACAACTCCAACCCTACGCAGAATCCATCACCTCAAACGTACAAAACTCACTCCACTTCATAGAAACAATAAAGAAACAAAACCTACAATGCAGCGACCTACTTGTGAGTTTCGACGTCATATCCCTCTTCACCCAAGTGCCCATAAAAGAAGCCTTGACAGCCATCCAGAAAAAACACAACCCCCCTAAACACATCCTGGACCTGACCAACCACTGCCTAACCAACACATACTTCATCCATAATGGACAAAGATACAAACAGATAGAAGGAGCACCCATGGGATCACCCCTCTCTCCTGTCATTGCAAACTTATACATGGAACATTTTGAAACCAACGCCTTAGACAAATCTGAACACAAACCCAAACTCTGGCTTAGATATGTTGATGACACTTTCGTGATTTGGCCACATGGAAAAGAAAAACTGGACAACTTCCTCACACATCTCAACAACCTACACCCCAAAATACAATTCACCATGGAAATAGAAGCAAACAACCAACTTCCCTTTCTGGATGTCCTAATCTACAAAAAACCCAATGGCTCCCTAGGACACACCATCTACCAGAAAAAAACACACACCAACCGCTACTTAAATGCACAATCCCATCACCACCCTGCACAGATCAACTCTATAGCCAAGACCCTCATCTCCAGAACCAAACGCCTAGCCGACAAAGACCACCTGAAAACTGAATTACACAAACTCACAAATGTATTAATCTCCAATGGATTCCAAAGAAAAACAATCACCAACCTAATCCAAAAGGAGACTCCCCCAAAAAACCAAGATACAGAACAGGAAAATGGCATCGCCCTCCTCCCTTACATCAAAGGCACCACAGATAAAATCAGCAAAATTCTCCACAAACACAATATCAGGACAGCCTTCACCACTGACCAAAAAATAGCCAACATCTTAAGAAACCCCAAAGACAAAATCCAGCTAGAAAACCAAGGAGTCTACGAAATACCATGCAAAATCTGCCCAGCAATATACATAGGGCAAACAAACAGGAGAATAAATGCACGCATCACAGAACACAAGAACGCAGTAAGAAAAAAAGAAAAAACTTCTTCCCTTTTCCAGCACCTTAAAGCTACAGGACACGAAATCAACTTTGAAGGAGCCAGGTTAATCTCCAAAACAGAACACCTCCACAAGAGAATAATCATGGAAGCCATCGAAATAGAGAAACACCCCCACAGCATGAACAAACGTGATGATACCTCCCGTCTACCAAACATCTGGAAACCAGCCCTAGCCAACAAACGAACACCACCCACCACCCAAGCTGTTAAAATACAAAACAACAATGCACACACAACCTGCACCAATCAGCACCAATCTACCAATCATGATACAACCACACAACCAATCATTCCACTTACTGAAACAAAGCCACCACCCCACCCCCTCCCACCAAGACTTACAGAAAGACGGCAGCTCCGTTCCCATTTTAAGCCCACAGCTTGAAGATGGCAGGTGTGATCCTGCCGAAACGTTGCAAAGACAATCTCAACCTTACACGGGAAAAGACCCGAATACAACAAAACCAGCATACCTACACCCGTGAAAATCTACGAAAACAAATATATATATTATTTTATATTATATTATATATATATTTATATTACATATAGCAATTGAACTTGGCCTTGGCCCTTTTTGGCTTTTTTTGCCAGAATTGTGGTTCTGGAAACTTAATGAATGAGGGTCTGCAGGCTTGTGACCCCAGCAGCTCCATCCCGGTGCCTGGCGACAGCTGTGAGCCTCCTGCCATGGGGTCTTCGCCTGTAACAGGAGCGGGGGCAGCTGCAGGCTCCCCAGCCATGCTTCTGCTCAGCCTGGGTGAAGGTGGATGTCCGTGGTTGTTGTCTGCTGAAACAGCTGCTCCTATCAGTCAATCTTTTAATTCTAATCTGTAATCTTTACACGTTAATCTCTATTTTAAAATTAAATAGCTCCGAATGCTTGTTAGTTGTCCCTTCGCCTGGATTCAGTCTATGTTCTTAGTTTTCTTTCACACTTTTTTGTTTGTTTTGTATAGTTTTACATAGTTCAACCCGTATCACTTCTACTTCTAAGGTGCTTGCCCTATGGCAGTTTTTGCAATGTGCCTTCAAGTCGGTGTTTTGACTCTGGACAAGTCCCTCTCATTGCCATTGCCCTTTTCCTAGCCTGAGAGAAGGTGACTGGCCAAGGGTCACCCAGCTGGCTTAATGTCCAAGATAAGACTAGAACTCAGGATCCGTGGTGTCTAGCCTGGGCCTTTAACCACTGCCCTGCACTGTCTCTCATTGTAGATTTAGTTTCAACTTATTCTGCATGTATAATGTTCTTGAGCCACTGAAATAAAGATTATTTTATTTTATTTTATTATTTTATCTTATTTTATTATTTTATTTTATTATTCTATTTTACTTTTAACCTTTTATTTTTGTTGTTTGCTGAAAAACAACACGGGGGCTTGAGTACAAGGACAGCAATACCCGTGCTTGCCACTTGATGCCATCCGCTCCAGCACCCTGAGAACAGCGTCTGTGCATTAAAACAATTTCTGGGCTCCAGATTTGAACAATATGGACAACAACATGCTCTTAAAGGTTCCCTGGCCCCTTCTGGTATGATTACATATTGATTTAAGTGGGCTAGGCATTTGCACATCAAGTTAAACCAGTAGAGAGGAATTTTGAATTTCAGGCTCAGCCGGGGATGCAGAAAATCCACTTCTTTGGAGGGGCCCTGGTAAACGCAAAGTTTGGGAGACATGCAGGACAAGCGATCGTCCAAGTCTTTGCAAGGAGGCCCCCTTTGGCTCTTTGCCAGGCTTGGTCGGGTTAACAACACCTGTGCGTCAGGTATGGCAAATCTAGACTGCTGCAGCCCTTTGAGGTAGGCCAAGTCATGAAAGAGACACTGCGGCGATGCCAGGAATGTGACGTGACTGCTGTAAGGTCGTGCGTTTCTCAAACTTGGCAACTCTCAGTCAACATCATCTCCCCATCTAGAATAGGTGGTGGTTGCTCTGGCTGGGGCATTCTGGGAATTGAAGTTTCTCCATTTTAAAATTGGTGAGGTGTATTAACACAATCGAAGTTTCTCTCTGCCCCCAAATCAAGGCGGGGCTATTCTGAGTTTCTTTCTCACTCTTGCTTCTATTTCTATCTGGGCTGGAACTGCTTCTCCAATTCCCCTCATGGCGCTTGTACCACCCCCAAGGTCAGCTTTACATCTGCTTCGGTGGTGGGATTCAATTTTTTTTACTACCCGTTTTGTTGATGTGGTTTTGTGGGCATGGCATGGCTCGGTGAGCGTGGCTTGGTGGCGTGGCAGGGGAAGGATACTGTAAAATCCTCATTCCCTCCTGATCAGCTGGGACTTGGGAGGCAGAGAGTAGGTGGGGGCAGGGCCAATCAGAGGTGCTTTTTACCCAGGGGTGTGTTCTACCAGTTCAGACCGGTTCGGCTGAACCGGTAGTTGTTTGGCAGCCTGGGTCGCTGAAATCGGCAGTGACCCAGGCCTGCCACGCCCCCGAACTGGTTCTCCAGGCAGCGCCATAGGCACTGCCATCTTGTTTTTCACTTCTGCGCATGCGCAGAACAATTTTAATTGCACTGTGCATGCACGCACATGAGCAAACCAGCAGTATATATCTATAAATAAAAACCACTGCACTCCTGGTGACTTTATATTTTTCTTGGACAATCAAAATAGCCCCTTCTGGGATGTATTTTCCACACCCAGAGTAGCTGCTCACTCCCAGCCAGAGGTATCCTGCTTGGCTTTCCAAGATCCATCAGATCCTACCCTCAAAACCTGGACAGGGAAATCCAGGAATACTTACCCGCATCATGCATGGCATTGGCATGACTTATTCTGCACCAGTGGAGTCTTCCTCCCACAAAGACAAGAGTTTTTATTGGCCCCTTGTTTAAAACGTAGTCTCAGTTGTGGCCACGCCTGCAATGGCAACACGCTGACATTATAAAGCATTTAGAGGGTGCTATAGATCCACCACCAGTCTACAGCCTATACGCAACTGGGCCACTTGAGTGGCTGGCTGGTGTGTGTGTGTGTACACAATAGCCTCACTCGCATGCCCTACTTGTGTGAGCAATAGGTGCTCGCTCTCGCGCACAGACATGCACAAGCCTGCCCCTCCCACAAAACCATCCCCTCTTTCCCCACCCCTCCTTCACTCTGGGTCACCAACCCGGAAAGGTTGGTAAACTCTGCCATAAATCACTAGGAGGTGGCATATAAGTCTAAGTGCTATGCTATTTATTGCTACTTCAGCCTGCAAACTTACTTCCCATACAAACAGGCTGGTGCTTTGATTGCAATCACAAGCACCATCTTGATTTGTTTTGATGCCACCCCCTCCCCAGGGAAGCCCCCAGCCGGAGGATGACCACCTGATATTAGCACGCTGGCTTCTTGGTGGCTCAGCTGTGCCTTTCTGGATAGGTAGCCCAGGACTCTGTAGCCTGAGCATGAAACAAGTGGAATTGTATCATCCAAAAGGCAGCCCACCTTTGCGCTCAAGTGGAACTGCCAGGTGTCCATTGATGGACATTGTGTCCCATAAACTTTATGCATAAAAGTTTATGGGTCCCATAAACAATTATGCAATTATAATTAAATCCATCTCTAATGAGCTCTCCTTCTCTGGCTCCTTCTTTTCTGCAGGAGGCCACGCGCTCCTCCTCCTCCTCGGCGGGTGATAGACGAGATGCCCTGGAAAAGGCTGGTCAGCCTCCATCCGGCCGCTTACTCCAGCCGCCAGGGCCTGCAAGACTACTGGATCAGCCCACAGAGGCGCCATCCAGCAGGCAGCACCGAGCGCACTTCCAGAAAGCAGTGGCTGATCCTTCCAGGAAGCACCGGTGTCTCAGATGTGGAGTCCGTCCACTGGCCAAGCTCAGGACAGTACAGGCACAAACTCATGTGAGTAGGGAGGCTGGGATGGTCCCTACTGCTTATATCCCCCACACAAAAGGGCACCTCTGAATTAGCCTGACTAGGTGGCTCAGTGGCTAAGACACCAAGCTTGTGGATCAGAAAGGTCGGCAGTTGGGCAGTTCGAATTCCTAGTACAGGTCTCTTGCGTGAGCAGAGGGTTGGACTAGATGACCTGCAAGGTCCCTTCCAACTCTGTTACTGTTTACTCTTAAATCTTCCGCCAGGATGTGTTTGGTGCTTCCACCCACTTGGCGCTTGCTTTGTCCTCATGCTTTGTAGACACACCTGATGTGCTGGGCTGAACTGGAGAATCAGTGCACCTGGATGTCTTCAGACACTCACAACTAACCCAGAGGGAAATCTTCCAGATAAACCTCACCACCCAGTCCTGCTCTACGCTGCTGCCCTCTCCCTCGTGGCAGGGGAAAAAAACACTCGAGGGAATCTCCCAAAATGGAGCTTCTGCACGAACTCCACCCTCCCCTTGTGATTGTGCTGGGAAAGGGGGAAACAGAGTTTGATCTTATGCAGAGGGAGGGGAGAAACGGGGAACTTCAGTTCTGCCCCTTCCCTGCCAATGACGTGTGTGTGTGTGTGTGTGTGTGTGTCCCCTGAAAAACATCCATCCCGCCCCTGTGCCTGCTCTTAGCACAGCTAAGGAGGGTGTCCATTTTCTCAGGGCAGGGAGGACCAAGTCAATCGTTTTGTGCCAACAGGACTGAATGCATTGCAGCCTCTTTTGTGAATTGTAAAAGGGAGAAGAAGCCTTTCCACGCTGCTCCTGCCCGGGATACCGTTTCCCTTCCCCATCCAGCCACGGATTCACTGCCTTGTCTAAAAGGAGGGAAGGGGCAGACAAAACTGGAGGAAGCCTCTTCTGGCCAAATCCAGAGGCAAAAGGGAAGGGGGTGGATGGGTGGGATTCAGGCTCAAGCAGGACTTTGGCAAAAGAAATTGGGGCTCCTTTCACTCCCCCCATCTCCAACCCAGCCAGCCAGTCACTCACATGCAAATCGGCTCCTGGCAGTTGCTGGGTTACCGGCTCCTGCCTCATAGATCATTTCAGCCAATGAGAGCTCCTTTGGGTGATGTCATGTTGCTAGCTGATGGGTCATTGGCCAGAACAAGCTCGCCATGAAATATTCTGCCAGGTGGTTACCTGGATGAAGGTGGATCTGGGGCTGGACTGGTCCTGTTTCCAGGCTGGCCGAGGCATTGCCACTCTGCTCCCCCTCTGCTCCCCCTGTCAAGGTCCCTTGTAATCATGGCTCCCGGCCAGGGCCAGGGTGGGGGTGGGGGTGGGAGGCTGCTAGCAACCAGGAAGGTTTGCAAGTTGCAGCTATTCTTCCAGAAGAAATGTCAGGCAACGCCCCATTTTGACTCTTTCCTGGCCAGTTTGAAAACAGGCACAGGCCAAAGGATGCCCCAAGTGGGCACTTTCACATCAAAGTTTTCAAAGTGCTGGATTCCGTGGGGGTCCTTCTCCCTGTGCCCACTTGAAAGCCAAGTGGAAACTCAAGTATACCAGCTTGGAGCTTTCTAATCCACTCAACTAGTAAGGCAAGAAATGACGGGTGGAAACTAATCAAGGAGAGAAGCAACCTAGAACTAAGGAGAAATTTCCTGACAAGGAGAACAATGAACAGGTGGAATGGTTTCCCTTCAGAAGTGGTGGGGGCTCCATCACTGGAGGCTTTTAAGAAGCGACTGGACAACCATTTGTCTGTACAACTTCTTGACTGAAATAATATAGGGTCTCTTGCTTGCGCAGGGAGTTAGACTAGAAGACCTCCAAGGGCCCTTCCAACATTGTTATTCTGTTTTTCTGATTGGCCATATATCATTCACAAGCCATGAATTATCCTGGCTGCTGAGATATATCGAGAAGAACAAAGAGGGGCATCCTAATGCTAATATTCATCATCCAGAATGGAGTAGGGTCTCCTACTTGGGGTCAGTCTAGAAGAGGTGCCTTCCAAATCTGGTATTCTGTATTCTCTCATAACAGGGGTTCACTAAGGAGCAACAAGAAGTCCACACATCTTAAAGTTCCCAAGGGTGACTAACTCTAGTAAATATAGAGCAGGATTTGTTTAATAATTGATCCAAGCCAACTTTTGTTCCAGCCCAATCACATCACCATCACAACTGCTGCAGTCTCTCTGTTGACATATATCAACTGTGTCCACTTTTCAGAACAGGTTCTTATAAGCAATAAATTGCCAGAGAGCTTTTTATTAAGTACATCTTGTAAACGTTGGACTTGGCCTGGATCTTGTAGTCTGCTGATATTTATTTGTTTGTTTGTTTAAGTGAATTTATATAGTCACCCATAAAACAGAACATGTAAAACTAAAATTTTAGAAAACTATAACTAAACATAACTAAAACCACAGGCGAGTGCCCTCAAGATCTTACAATCAATGTATATCTACACTTCCATGGGATCCTGAAGCCTATTGACAAAACTATTTTGTGGGGTTTGCAGAAAATCAGTAGGATTGGGGCCAGTCTATAAATAATGCTAGTAAAAGTCTATTTTTAGGTAACTTCCAATAATGATTCATATAAATCAGGGGTTCCTGCCAGTTCTAAGCTCTTCTATAGAAGAGGTTCCACAAATCTACAGTGCCTTTTAGAACCGGTTCCAGCTCCCTCCCCCTGCCCGTCCACACATCATCAAGATGAAGAGCAAGAGGAGGAATTCTGGGAGTTGAAGTCCACAAGTCTTAAAGCTGTCAAGTTTGAACACACCTGGGGTTTTTTTTCTAAAGGGTTAGGGGTCCAAGGGTCTTGTAACTTGACAGCTTTAAGACTTTAGTGCTTCAAATGCCAGAGTTTCTGAGCCAACATTTTGGTTGCTAAGCAAAAGCGTTGTTAAGTGAGTTTCACCACATTTTACAAGTTGGCCACACCCACCCAGTCACATGGCTGGCAAGCCACTCCCACCCAGTCACATGGTCACAAGCCACTCCCACAAAGCAGGCCACACCTACAGAAGAGGTTTTAAAAAAAATTGAAACCCACCACTGATATAAATCAAAAGCAGAAGATAGATAAATGAAATAAAAGCAATGGATATCTTATGGGTCACACATAGAATTCAGAGTTGGAAGGGACCTTGGAGGGCTTCTAGTACCACCCCCTGCCAAGCAGAAGACTATACGTTCTGGATAAATGGCTGTCCAGTTTCTTCTTAAAAACCTCCAGTGACGGAGCACCTTGAAGTTCTGGAGGCAAGCTGTTCCACTGATTAATAGTTCTTACTGTCAGGAAATTTCTCCTTAGTTCTACACTGCATCTCTTTTCGATAAGTTTCCGTCCGTTATTTCTTCTCCTGCCCTCTGGTGCTTTAGAGAATAGTTTGACTCCCTCTTCTTGGTGACAACCTCTCAAATATTGGAAGATTGCTATCATGTCACTGCTAGTCCTTCTCCTTGTTAGACTAGATGTCGAAGCATATGTAGTCATAGATTTAGCAAGCACGTTATCTGGGACGTTAGAGTAGGATACAATGACTTTCTGGTGGTCTTTGGTTCTTAGGGTGCAAAGGGGCTATGTGGAGGCTGAGGAGCAACACAGTCTAGCCTGGGATTTGTTGAGCACTTTGCATGGCCCCAGTGATGGTGACGCCTTTAAGGTCGTGCTGACGTACTATATTATATATAGTTTACGTAGGGAAACAGGTGCTACCGTTTGGACATGGGATGCATATCCCCTGGCTGTTTTGCAAGTCTGAACATTCCATTAGTGATGCCCAATCACAATATGCAGTTACCTCGATCCATCATTTTCTTGTGGTTTTGCACATGGTATAAAGCTGGTGAGTCAACCCTGTAAAGCCAGAAAATTTGTTAATTGAATAACTGCATTATTGTTTCTGCCGCAGCCATGCCCATCTTAAGGACCAAGCTCTCCTGAAGCAAGGGCTGGACATGTTAGAAAGTACAGCTGTACCTATGGACCTGAGCCAAGGTGACCTTAATTGGAGAAGGTTCTCTGTTCTGCAGGGAGGACCTCTGATTTTGGGTATCAGGGGGACCGACAGATGTTTTCTGAAGGAGCAAGAAAGGTGGACTCTCCAGGTTAGCAGAAAGCACATCAAAGCAAAGAAGTGAACCACAACTGCCCTTTGAAAAATAAACAGCAGACCTGGGGGAAGGAAGGAAGAGGGGAGGGAGGAACAAACACATTGTGATTTGAAGCCACTGAAGGAAGAGAGTCCCATTGGGCTATGGTAGCCAAAACATCAGGATTCTGCACACACCTCTGCAAAGGTGTGAGCAGTCTCCTGATTTTCTGCAGTTTCCATGAGCAGGATGCTAATCAAGAAAGAGAGTTCAGCAAGGACTTTGTGAAAACTGGTTTCGACCATCTCTTGGTCAACTTTGTTATAATGCTCCCAATGTCTGGCTCTTGCAGGCGTGACTTGTCTCAATCTGAGCTGTCGGTGAGTCACACGACACCACCCAGGTTGCATGGAACAATAGGTTGGTGACAACTACTCACCGTCACTTCTGAAAATAGACACTCCTCCTCCAAGAACTTTAGGGCGCACCTGGGAACCTGCATTAGCCAGTTTAGTCTAATGGTGAAGATGCTGACCTAGAGAGTAGGAGTCTGCGAGTTCTAATCCAGCATTCCCCTCCCTCAGCCCAATCCATTTTACAGGGTCGTTATGGGGAAAATAGAAGAAAAAAGGAGAATTTTGTATGTTCACCATCTTGAGGTACTTATGAAGTAACAAAGATGGGATAAAGACAAGTAATAATAATAAAACAAAACAAAACATCCTGAGTTTATGTGACCTCAGCCAGTTTTTGACAAAGAAAATCAATGGGGTAAGCCAGATTCACTTAAGGACCACATGGTTCATGTAGCAACTATAGGGATTGACTTAACAACCACGGTAACAAAGATAATAAAATCAGGTGTGACTCACAACAGCCATCTTACTTACGGTAGCTATGGAAATTCTGGTTCTAATTTGGTTGTGAGTTGAAGTCTACCCTTACCACAACATTAGCATTCTCTGAAGAGAGCTACAATTAATGCATGTTGAAAAATAAAATAATAAAATAAAGTAGCTCTTTCTAAAGACCACCAAACCTCCTTTTATAAGGAATCCATGCAAAAAAATCAGCAATTTTGGGAAGTGTCTCTTAGGCATTGCAGAGCAAAGATGTCAAGAGTCAGGAGTCTCTGCAGCTGGAGCCCAAACCACTTTAGGGGACAGTTCTCATAACTTCAGGACTAGAAGTCCTACATTTAGGTAAGAAAATCAAAAGTACACATACAAATGGGGTGAAACCAGGCTTAACAGCAGTGACTGTGAGAGGGATCTTGGAGACTTAGTGGATATGAGCCAGCAGTGTGCAGCTGCAGCCAAAAACGCCAATGCAATCCTAAATTGCATTAACAATCAAGATCATGTGAGGTACTAATACCACTCTATAAAGCCTTAGTAAGACCACACCTAGAGTACTGCATCCAATTTTGCTCACCACACTATAAAAAAGATGTTGTGACTCTAGAAAAAGTGCAGAGGAGAACAACCAGGATGATGAGGGGACTGCAGATTAAAACATAGGAAGAACGGTTGCAGGAACTGGGCATGGCTAGTCCAGTGAAGAGAAAGACCAGGGGAGACAGGATAGCAGTCTTCCAATATTTGAGGGGCTGCCACATAGAGGAGTGGGTCAAGTTATTTTCCAAAGCACCTGAAGGCCAGACAAGGAATAATGGATGGAAACTGACAAGGAGAGATTCAACCTAGGAATAAGGAGGGACTTTCTGACAGTGAGAACAATTAACTCATGGAACGGAAGTTGCCTTTGGAAGTTGTGGAAGCTCCATCACTGGAGGCTTTCAAGAAGATGTTGGATTGCCATTTGTCAGAAATGGTGTAGGGTCCCCTGCTTGAGGTGGGGGGGGTGGACTAGATGACCTATAAGGTCCCTTCCAACTCTGTTAATCTGTTAATGATGGAGTGCCTATAGGGGTCACTAGGAGCTGGACAGCTTGCACCCTTTGCTATGTCAACAATCCCATCCTTGATGAATCTTTCCTAGTTTTTGTGTTTGGAGAAGAGTGAACACCTTAGAATAAAGATAATTAGTTGTCTTTGCTATGGACAGGGTTAAGACAAGGTCATCCGAAGGATATGCCATTAAAAAGGGGGGTACCTGCATATGTTTGCACTATGGTTAGAGGCTTGAAGAGAAATGCCATCCACCCAACAGGCAAATCAGAATCAGAATTCAAGAAGGCTCCGGTGGAAATTTTCCTTCAGTATCATTCTGCCGATCAGACCTGCATTTTTCTCCACTGCTTTATCCCCAAGGGGATTCTTAGGGTTCCTTTTAAAAAGTCACCCCCAGATTCACCACAATCACGAGCTGCCTCCCTGTGCAAAAGAGGCCAGTACGGATGGAGCATCATTCTTTCGCACCTGGCTCCTGGGCACACCTGCGTGGCTTATCCCCCTTTTGCCTGCCACGTGGCATCTGTGTGGTACTCCTTGTGCACTGGTGAGAGGCAAAAGAGAGCGGGCCTGGCGGCCTGAGGGAGAGAGGGAGAAGCAGCAGCCGGAGGAGAAGCTATTTTGGCTACCAAGCAGCACCAGAAGAGCCAATTGCCTACACGGGAGAGCAGGTGGCTCTCTGAATTACGGCATCAGGCTTTGCAGCAGATGGGCTGGAGGGGGAGAGGCAACTAAGGGGGAAGGGACCTCGCTAAGCCAACTCCTCCCGCTTCCTATAAATACTGCACAACCTCCCAGCTCCCTGCTGATCTGAAATTGACGTGGTTAACTGGTCTCCCGGTCCCACTGGGAAGAGACCGAGCTGCAGCTCCAAAGAAAGGAGGTGTCCATGGCGTACTCGCCCTTTCCTCTTGAGCCCCAAGCTCTTTGTTGCAGAAAAGGATTCGCCTTTTCATCCAGGGGCCTCATTTCCATGTTCAGGAGAAGCAGCTCTGAAGATTTTAACAAGGTTGAGCTCAAGATCCCCAGCTAGGCTTCAAAGCACCTGGAAGAGGCGGCAGTAACAAGGCCCAGGGGCAAATCTCCTGCTTTATGTACACTGCACGGTGGCTGGTTGCGGTGCGAGCACACAATCGTTATCAAATCATCAGCTTTGGGTGTAGTCCTGTGCAAAGTCCATCTTGGTGGTGAATGGCAATATTTAAAAGCCCAAAAGGTCTGGAAACAAAAGGCTTTTTCGCTGCATTTCGGGGGGGACGGACCCCCACCAGACGAAATTCATGTCTGAGCCGGATGCAGCCCTGGTTATTGCTGCAATCTTCCCCTGATCACAAGGAAGCAGCAATCAAATCACCATGGTTGGACTACAATTCCCAAAATTCTTTAGCCATCTTGGAACGGCAGTCCTAGAAATCCGGAGCAGGGAGAGTGGGCAAAGCTGTTCAAAAGGTTGGTTTGGTAAGTTAGACTTCATGGTACTGCAGTTGAAACCAAACCAATGAAAAGGCCATTTTCAACCAGAGTGTTTCCACCTTAAAGTTAACCACTGGATTCCTGTACCTAACCCAGCTGGAGACAAACATCAAACTCCCTTTCTGGATTAAAGCCTCTTCCACTGCATTGGTCCCAGTGTTGGCCTGTGTTGTGTTGTGTTGCGTTTTGTCCAGAATGTGGTCGACACGACCTTGGTGGGATTCTCTTGCATCTTTACTTTTTCCTTTCCGTGGGCATTTCTTTGATCATAGGTGGTTTCTACTGTCAACCCTTTTCTTTTGAAGCACCTGTCCCCTCCCCCGGCCCACCCCCACCCCCTTGCAGGCAACAACTTCCAGTGTGGTACATCCTATGTTGGTTCAGTAAGAGAAGGGGAAAAATCCACACAATTTTACCATCTTTTATGGCTCTCTCACAGGAAGGAAGGAAGGAAGGAAGGAAGGAAGGAAGGAAGGAAGGAAGGAAGGGAGGGAGGGAGGGAGGGAGGAAGGAACGGAGGAAGGAAGGAAGGAAGGAAAAGGGTGGAAGGGAGAAAGGAAGGAAGGAAAGAAAAGGGAGGGAGGATGGGAGAAAAGGGAGGAAGGAAGGATAGAAGGAAGGAAAAGGGTGGGAGGGAGGAAGGAAGGAAAGAAGAGGGAGGGAGGAAGGAAGGAAGTCCACCTTTCTGTTGCTCCATCAATGAACTTGTAATAAAAAGAAAAGGCTGATAGAACTCTTGACAATTTCATATCTTTTAAAAAATGTTTTAAATGTCCACAGTTTCCTCAGTCCAGCCATCCTAGGTGGAGTGGTGTGGGAGGGCAGCACCCACTGACCAAAGAGGAGAGTTTACTGCCGCAGGAGGAGCCAGCTGGAGGGGTGAAGTTTGACTACGATGAAATGAAACCGAACGGGCGCCCCAACTGCCTTAGCTGAGCCAGCGTAAGGATCCATTTCCCACTTCCTCCACTTGCCCACTTTTGATGCAGCTGGAGAAGGCCGCCCGTGGGTCCTTTTTCATGTGTTTGAGCAAGTAGAGCAAGTAAAGTCCAGTCTTCCAACCTTCACGAAATGATTAGTGAGACCTGCTGGTTGTGGAATCAGCCCCCTCCGTCAAGTCATAAAGAGCACCTGGAGTCCTGGGGTTTCTGCTGCAGCCAAGCCTGGCAAATCTCATTTACCTTAACAGAAGAGAATAACAGAGTTGGGAGGGACCTTGTAGGTCATCTAGTCCAACCCCCTGCCCAAGCAGGAGACCCTACACCATTACAAGAAAGGAGCTACTGATGATTCTGCACATGCCACTCCTGCCTTGGGGGGAGGGCAGAATCTCTCAGTAGTGGCCCCTGCCCTTTGGGACACCCACCCACCCACCCAAAGATCCTGCAGGACGCGATCTTCCCAGCCTTCCAGAAGGTTGGAAAGTCCTGGCTTTTCCCTCAAACCTTGCAGTGATTGCGTATCCTTGACTTAAAACCATAATGGAGCCTGATTTCCTGTCATGAATCATGACAGTCATAAGTCAAGGCACCCCACTGTGACCCACCTGATTTTACAACTTTTTGTGGTGGTTGTTAAGTGAGCACTGTAGTTGTTAAGTGAAGCAATGTAGTCCTATGGGCATTTTTTTTCTTGGAAACCCACCCCAAAAGCTGGAAACTGGCAAAAAAGTTGGAAATCCCAGTTAAGCCACTGCACAACAACACTGCAACCAAAGGCGAGTTGGTTGCCAAGACCCAAAATCTAGATCATGATATTCTGTGTGTGTGTGTGTGCGCGCGTGCGCCAGGGGTGGGTTCCAGCTGCTGCTACTACTGGTTCGCTTCACACACACGCGCGCTTGATGCACACTACACGCATATGCACAGTACGAAAAAAGGCTTCTGCGCATGTGCAGAAGCAAAAAACAAAATGGCGGCCTCAAGGCGCCACCGATAGAACCAGGTCAGGGGCGTGGCAGGTCAAATTACTACCTACTCAGCCGAACTGGTCCAAACCAGTAGGAACCCAACTCTGGTGTGCACACACATACACATGCATGTAGCTATAGTATCTCTGAAACCAGATCATCAATAGCTTTGGGGTGTTGTCCAACATAACTTTCAATGTTTGCTATGCGACCAGTATCAGAGGTGAAATCCAGCAGGTTCTGACCAGTTCTGAGAAATTTCTGGTAGCAGAAACTTTAAGTAGTTTGGAGAACCGGTAAATACCACCTCTGGCTGGCCCCGCCCTCATCTATTCTCTGCCTCCTGAGTCCCAGCTGATCAGGAGGAAATGGGGATTTTGCAGCAGTCCCCAAACTTGGCAACTTTAAGACTTGTGGACTTCAACTCCCAGAATTCTCCAGGCAGCTGGCTGGAGAATTCTGGGAGTTGAAGTTCACAAGTCTTAAAGTTGCCAAGTTTGGAAACCTCTGTTTTACAATATCCTTTCCCTGCCACGCCCACCAAGTCACACCCACAGAACCGGTAGTTAAAAAAATTGAATCCCACCACTGGCCCAGTTGTTAAGCAAGGAGGACTACCTGTAAAATCACGGTTTGCTTGACTGTGGTTCATGGATTTAATCTGGGTTCACACAACCTCAAACATACTTTAGAAGCTAAGTTAGCAGGTTTAAACAAACCACATGGTGCAATTGTTATATAAGCTCTTAATTGTAGCTTTCTTCCCTTCCCCCTTCTCGCTTTTTTCATCTTATTGCCATGTCACATTATTTCACCTTTCTCAGAATGGTTAACAAACAGTTTGCATATGTGAACTCTAATAAACAAGAGTGCTGAATAAAGCGCTGTTAAATCTACAGTTGTGAGGGAAAGGAAGGGCCCTGAATGGGTGTGGGAGAAAATGCAGAAATTTTAGTTCAGTTTATCCTAAAGTTAAAAAGGCAGAAACAAACTTCTGTCTTGTTTTTAGAATTTCGGGGCTTTGTCAGGATTAGTCACGAAGGTTAGTCTGGATTTCTGCTCTTGTAAAACTCACGGTCTCGTGGCTGGGACTGAACCTAGCAGCTGTATTGTGAGCCTTTTGCTCTGGAAAAATGCTTCTTGGTTTTCCTTGTAGATAATGCAAATACGCAGCTGCATCACAGCCTCCAGGAGTCTCAGAAAAACAGCCAGGAAGTATATGTGGTTTAACCACAAAGATGGCAAATGGGGGTTACTGTGGGATTGTCAAACAAGTCAGAATGGCAGCCACAACTGTGCAGTTGAAGCTCCACACATTATCTCTTTATGTGCAACACACATAATCTTGACTTTACAGGAGAATATTTGTAGCTCAGGTTTCAACTGTTGAGACCCTTGGTACTCTCTGAGCTTGGTGGTTTTCTTGCAGACGTTTCATTACCCAACTGAGTAACATCATCAATGTTAGAAGGAAGTGGGGTTTGCTGGTTACATACTAGTGGCTTGTCTGTCTGTGTTTTTTTCTTGTCTTGGTAATGCCTTGATGGGGCTGTTGTTTATTGTTGTTTGATAGCTTGTCTGAGTTAGTAATTTTTGATTTGGATATTGCTTAGTGCTTGATTCTGAAGAGGTTACTTAGTCGGTAATTCCCTAGATAGCATGCTGGTTGAGTTGAAGTCCACACAACTTAGAGGGTCCAAGGTTCAGATACATTGACCTAAGCCGTGCCTTGGTGGATAGACCCCTGACCCATCTAGTCCACACTGTTCTCACAGTGGTCAACCGATTGCCATAAAAGCGCACTGGCATCTCAGCAGGTGGCCTTCAAAAGCAATCACATCGCCATCAAGGCTGATAGGCACTGATCCCCACATTGGCCTCAAGATCTAGATCAAATCAAGAAATCTACTTCGTATTTATTAAGAGTGGCTATGGTAACCAAATCTAAATATTCTAAGACTGATTATGTTTTATCCCCTCCCTTTCTTTTAAGGATGTGAATGGGGGGGGGGGGGGTGTGTCAGTCTGAGACATCTATGCATGCCTTTTTCATTGTTTGGGCTTAGGTATTGTTTCCCTTCTCATTGGTTTGGTCCCAGATCTTCCCTCTCACCATCAAAACCATCCGCTTTACTCTCGACAACCCATGACTTCCAGTAATTGGCCCAACTCTTTTGGCAGCTAGCCAAGCTGGTGGCCAACGAATCTCATAGTAGCACAACTTCTCGTGGTATTGTGTGCCTTGCTACCTTCAACTGCTCATCTATCAGCACAGCACTGGTAAAATTTCACTCACATCCACAAATGGCTTTACTTCAACACTGCTCCCACCTTCACCTTGGCCCCCCCATTCTCCACCACCAAACCAGCTCACCACAATGCCTACTATACTAGCTTTTGAAACTTTTTTTTTCTGACCCTTTGAGTTGCTTTTTGCTTTTTTTTTTTTTTTTTACTTCTGGCAGTTGCCTAGACGAGTCTCTACAATTTTCTTGAAAGTGGTGTGCCATTGCCTGCTTCTTTGTAGGGCTGAGAGAGAGGGACTGACTCAAGTTCACCCAGTTGGCTTTGTGCCTAAGGTGGGACTAGAACTCACTAAAAGGACACAATTAGCTGGCTTGAAATCAAGGTAGCACCTTCCTTTGATATCATTGTTGGGTCACCACCCTTTTGCTCAAATCCTACTACAACTATTCCTCGATTTACAACAGTTCATTTAGTGACAGTGCAAAGTTACAATGACACTGAAAAAAGTGACATGACCATTTTTTACACTAATGATCGTTACAGCATCCCAATGGCCATGTGATTTACATTTGGATGCTTAAAAACTGACTCACATTTATGACAATTGCAGTGGACGAGAGCTCTGTGTTGGAGGCAGAGGCAATTGAAATTGAAATTGAAAATCCGATATTGCACGGAAGGCTTGGATGAGGGCTCTGCACCAGAGGCACAGAGGGGACCAAGGCCATCTGGTAGTTATTTGCTGCCTCCGGAGAATAACGGGAGCCTATTCCCAGTCTGCGCATGTGCAGAGCTATCAGAAGGCAAGAATAATTATGAAAACAGTGTCGACTTGGGAGTAAGGCTTGGAGATGATTGGCGCCTCCATAAGACATAAAAGAGGAGCCAACGGGACGTCAGCTTTTGCAGGAAGCAATGAACTAATTGTTCCCTGCAAATTAGTTCATTTGGTTGGTTCATGCTTTGAAAAGTTCTATTTGACTCTGTGCTAAGTATGGCCTTGCTTGGCATTTGGCAATTAGGTCTCTGGCAGCATTCCAAGGGAGATAAGATGAAGGTTTATCAACGTTCCCCTGAAAGACTGTGGCAACTCAAGCAGACATCTGTTGGAACATTCACAAAGTGTTTGTGAAGCCTTGCGGACTGTTAATGACCATAATTCACAGCCATATAAATAAAAGAGGGTTTTTGGGACTAAGATTGCGATTTATGCTTTCTCCACAAGACTAGGTCAGAACAGGAGGTCAAGATCCCCCTGCTCAGAAAATCATCTTCATCTAGATGGCCGCTGTTAGTCCTTTGAGGTAGACCAGGCTAGGAAGCCACCTGACAAAGTTTCCTAGTTGGCTTTACCTTGAAGGGTTGACATCACCAGAGGAACTACAGGACCACAAAGGGGGAAAGATGTTGCAACGCTTGAGACCCTTTTCCTCAAAATAGCTATTAAACACACAGAGCACTGTGTACAAATACCTTGAAGCAAGGCTCCCAGACACATGCAGGAACAACGTTTTGTTCAACCAATGTCGATGCTTAAATGACAAAAATGATGCTCTTTTTGGATAGTTGACTATTTTTAGAAAGGTGAAGGTGGAGAAGTGTCCGCAACCTGAAACCCATCTGAACACGGACTGCCCCTCAACTGTGCACCTAAAGAGGCTCCTGTTTATTTCTGGTTTTTAAAATAAACTTTTATTAAAGTTTTAAAAAAGAACATAAAACCTAATGCAAACTACGAAGAGTAAAAGCAGTAAGGAAGAAAGGAAGAAGAAAGAAAAAAGCAAGAGTACAGAAAGAAGAAATAGAAAAAAAAGCTTCCAATTTCCTTTGCATCAAAATAAGTGCAATTACAAAATTATCTCTTCTTTTGATTACAAAAAAGCTTACTCTTTTCTATTATCCATTTTCCCCGAATCATCAAAACCACGAATCATGTGCATCCTCCCCCCTCCACTTTCATGCAAAAAGTCTACAGAGGTTTCCCATCAGCCATAAACGTAGATTTATTTTCTCTAATCAAGGAGGATAATTTAGCCATTTCTGCAAGTTCTGTCATGTTCCCCAACCTTTCCTCTGTTAACCCTTTCCACTTTCAACTCAGTGGTTTCAGTTTGATTTGTTTGCTTGGTGTTTAACAATAAGAAGTTATGGGGCAGGCAAGGTTAGCCCATTGAGGCCAGAGGTTCAGGCACAGCCAGGGTTTTGTTACAGACTTCCGGGCAGTCAACTGAGCAAGAGGCTCCTCCTGGGATGCCTTCCATTTCATAGGCAGTCAGGTATGCTGGTTGAATTAGAGGAGGGTTGCCAACACTTCCACTGGTCCTTGCTCCTGAGCAGAAGGTCCCAATAGAGGACTCCCACACAGGTGCATCCAGCTGGCAGGTCATCTGTTCTCTTGGTCAGTGATGGGCTTTCTCTTGTAGATGGAAAAACCGCTGGCAATACCTGAACTATTACTACCTGGGCAAGAGGCCCTCCCGCCGCTTCCTCCGAGTGAACTTCTAACACCCAAAGTTTCTGGTAAGTAGAAAAGGCAGGGATAGGCTGCATGGCGGTCATTCTCAGCCAAGGGGTTGGGCTGGGGAGATCCAGGTTGAGAGGCATCCTGGGGTGGGAGGGGTGGGGGGCATTAGGGGAGAAACTTCTGAAAGCCTCCTTGTGTCCTTGTGAGACAAGAGCAAAGTTTGAAGGTAGAGATGACTCATCCAAGTTCATCTCCATCCTCAACCCTAGAAACTCCCAGTACGCTTTGGAGTTAGATACCCTTGCTTAGGGCAACCTACTTTGCAGGGTGGTTGTTGTAGAAATATTGGAAGAGGGAGATTTATGCATCCTTCTTCTTCCTTTTAAAGGGCAAGTGAGATATTATATCTAACAAAAAATGAATGATAAATACATCAGTCCAGTCCTTAACTGCAGGAATTGGCAAGTCAGTTCATACATAGCTGGTCCTCATCTTACGACCATTTGTTTAATGATAGTTTAAAGTTACTGTGGTGCTGAAAAAAGTGGATTATGACCTGTCCTCGTGCTTAGGATCATTGCAGTATCCCCATGCTCAGATTATCAAAATCCAGGCACTTCGTAACTGTCATATATTTACGACACTTATAGCATCCCAGATCACTTGGTGATCACCATTGGCGACCTTCCCGGGGGTGGTGGTGAGGGGGGGGGCTTCCAAAAGCAAAGTCAGTAAGCCAGATTTGCTTTAGGACACATAATTCATTCAACAACCATGGCCAACATGGTCATAAAATTAGGTGAGAGTCACTTAACGGCTGCAGAATGCATCACTAAGCAGTGGATAGCCCATTGCAGATTGTGGTCGTAAGTCAAGCACTAGCTATAAAAGGATCAGAATGGAAAGATCAACCAGGGAAGCTGTTCCCATGGGCTAAGCCAGGGGTGTCCAAACTTGGGAACTTTAAGACTTGTGGACTTCAACTCCCAGAATTCCCCAGCCAGCCATGCTGGCTGGGGAATTCTGGGAATTGAAGTCCACAAGTCTTAAAAGTTCTCAAGTTTGGACACCCCTGGGCTAAGGAATGCAAACGCCGCGCAACGAAGTCAAAGCACCTGCTTTGCCCTTGAAGGTGTCCACCCGCAATCTTTTGACCCAGAATTAAGGACTGGATCCAGGGGTGAGTTCTGGCTTCTTTTACTGCCGGTTCGCTCAGGGACGTGCTTCGGGCATGCGCATGCTTGATGTACGCTATGCGTGCATGTGTAGAAGTAAAAAAATTGCTTACGCACCGATGGCAGAAGCAAAAAACAAGATGGTGGCACCTACGGCGACGCTGATAGAACCAGTTTGGGTGCGTGTCCGGCCGAGTTACTACCTACTCGGCTGAACCGGTCCAACCCACCTCTGACCAGATCCATGGCTATAGCCACTTTTACTTTGACCGGTTCCTCATCGTACCGTCAGTCTTCAGTGAAGCTGGAAACCGGTCTCCTGTGTTTTTCTTAAAAAACCCACAGAATACCGCTACTGTATCTGTCATCTCTCGAAACTCATCTCCCCGCCCCTCCCTCCCCACCCGCCCAAATCCTTGGAAAAAATGTGAGAGGAAGTACATGCTTCTTTTTCTCCTTTTCTCACAATACCTGAGCCCCCGGAGTCATACAAGGCAGCCAAATGGTAAAGGGATCAGCGCGGAGAAATGGAAGGGCAGCTGAACTTTGCCGATTAGAATGGCCTTCGAAAGTGAAAATTGATCACATGACCATTTGGAGGCTGCCATGCTTGCAGCTGTGAAAGCCAGCTCTAAATCACATTTTTTCAAGGCCATTGCAACTTGGTCACTGAAGAAACGGTTATAAGTTGAGGACTACCTATACTCTATAAAATTTGCCTCCATTCATGAAAGTTGAATCTGTACATGCCCCAAGAGGCCGATGTGATTGACATTCCCAGGCTCCCTTCACTTCCTCGGTTCATGATACCAAACTATTCTGAATAGGGATAGGCTGGGGAAGAAAATTTTAACATACATCTCAATAGGATTTTTTTTTTCATTCATTCCCCTGATTCAAACTTTGTAAGGACACTGAGATGCCGGGGTGAAATCAAGCAGGTTCTGACAGGTTCTGGAGAAGCAGTAGCAGAAATTTTGAGTAGTCCGGAGAACTGGCAAATGCCACCTCTGGCTGGCCCCAGATAGGGTTGGGAATGGGGATTTCGCAGTATCCTTCCCCTGCCATGACCACCAAGACACGCCCACAGAACCAGTAGTAAAAAAAATGAATTTCACCACTGCTGAGATGCTATTTGGTCAACCCTCATTTATCTGCCAGGAATATTTGAATCTTGGGGGCATCATCACCTCCTGATGTTGGTACAGATTTTATAGCTTTATTCAACAACTCCAAAAGTATTAATAGCAAGCAACAGTGACTGCAGCAATTACACCATAACAATAGGGATAATGCAGTATTAAATGTGTTGCATGATGTTATTCAGTATTAACAAGAATGAACTATTAACAATACAGTATATACTGTAAGACCTTATAACGGTTAACACGTATATAGTACCAAAAAATAAATAAGATACGGTAGTTCATGACTTATGATCAGAATTCTAAGCCAGGTGGCTGTTAAGTGACTCCTGACACCTGCTCAATTTTCAACTTTTTTTTTGCTATAGTTGTTAAGCAAAGCACTACAGTTATTAAGTGAAACATGCAGTCATTAAGTGAACCTAAGCTTCCTCCATTGATTTTGCTTGTCGGAGGCTTGCTGAGACGGTCAGAACAGAACAGAATAACAGACTTGGAAGAGACCTTGTAGGTCATCTAGTCCAACCCCCGCCCCCAAAGCAGGAGACCCTACACCATTTCTGACAGATGGTCACAAATGTGACGCTGAAACTGTCATAAGTACATGCCAGTTGCTGAGCACCCAGATTCGGATCGCACGATCATGGGAATGTTATGACAGCCATTAAGTGCAAGGATCAGCTGTAATTCACTTTTTTCAGTGCCGTTGTAACTTTGAATGGTCACTAAGTGAATGGTAATGCGTGTGGTGGCCAGCTGACTTTGGCCTCCTTTTTCGGCTGTTTTTCGCCCTCCAGAGACTTCTCTAAAGCTTCCGGAGGGTGAAAAACAACCCAACGCACAAACCGTAAGTTAGGAGACGGACTTCCGGTTTCCGTGTTGGGCTGTGTTTCGAGCTCCGGAGGCTTCAGGAGGCTTACTTTACTTTACTTTATTCATATTTATAGACCGCCCCCTCTCCCAAAAGTGACTCCGGGCGGTGTACAGTCAATACATAAAAAATACATAGATAAATCGATACTCAAATATTTAAATACATAAATAGTTAAATACTTAGATACTTAGATGGAGGAGGTTAAAAGAACTGTACATTAAAGTAAAGTGTTTAAAATACAATCTTTAAAAAAAAACTAAAATACCCCAAAGAGTTAAATTTTAAATGGTTCCCCAAAAATACCAATTAAAATATATCTGCCAGGAGGTAAAAGCTATGAGTGTGCCAGGCCAGCTAATCGAAACAGGTGAGTCTTTAGTTTTTGACGGAAGGAGCGGAAGTCGGTGGTGGTTCTAATGTCGGGGGGGAGGTCATTCCAGAGGGTTGGGCCCATCACAGAGACGGCGTCGCCCGTTGGCATTGCCTAGTGGACGGCACCAGGAGAAGTCCCTCCCTGTGAGAGCGAATTGGTCGCAGGGATGTGTGCGGCAGGATGCGATCCCGCAGATAGCTAGGTCCTGTGCCATGGAGCGCTTTGAAGATGGTAATCAACACCTTGAAACGCACCCGAAAAACCACAGGTAGCCAGTGCAGCTCGCGCAGGAGAGGTGTTACGTGGGAGTTCCCCGAAGCCTCCAGAGTGCGAAAAACGGCCCTACAGGCAAGCCAGTTCCAGGAAGCCTCCGGGTGTGGAGGCTGTTTTTGCCCTCCCCAGGCTCCTAGAAGGCCTCTGGAGCCTGGGGAGGGTGGAAAACGGATCCATCGCGTGCCAAAAGTGGGGGGGGAGGGGGAGGTTGTGCACGCATGCGCGCAGGGCCGCACGCATAGCATTATAGGCATGCCCACGCACATCCCCCCCTGCGCTCCCCCCACTTTTCGCATGTCATGGGGAAAAGGTTAACCATCCGTGGCCTAGAGGATGGGTTAACGGATAAGACGAGCTCAGCAGCCCTGACAGTAGAAGACTTCTAATCTGTTGAAAACATCGTAAGACTCCACTGGGGCAAATGGGGTGGGGGGGGGGGCAGATGTCCCTTTCCACTGCTGTAGGCTCATTGCTTGGTTCTCTCCCCCCCTCCCCCTCACCGCCCCTAGCCTCTAGAAATGGTAGCCTCCCTTGCAGGAAGCTCTGCCGTGATGCCTCCAGCCCATCCGGAAATTCCTGTGGCCTGCTGGTGCTTGCAAGGTTCGCACAGGAAACGGGCAGGATGGGCTGCAATGGGATATTCTGCGGTCCAGCTAAGCCACAAACCCCTTGGCCAGCCAATTCTAAGGCTGCCACCATCACACACACACACACACACACACACACACACACACACACAGTTTGTCTCTTATGCCAAGGTGGGCAGAAAATGTCTCTCTTCAGATGTTGGCTTCTGAGCCAGGCAAAACGATATTCCAGCCACAGAAAGGGGCAGCCATGTTCCTTCTGTTCTGCAAAAGCTCCTTCTCCAGCAGGAGGGAATCCAGAAAGGGTCAGTTTTGCACACCTGCCTTTCAGCCGCGTGCCAAAGAAGGGTTAAAAAAAGAGTAAGGGAGCATGACGTCATTTGTTTTCCTCCACGTTCCAGTGAAAGGAAAGATTGCATAAAAGTATCTGATGAAATTTCCCCACTGCATTTTTAAGAGAAAACTCTTCTCGGGTACCAAAATGCTGCCTGCTCCTCCTTTATTTGAGAGGTTGTAAATGTTGGGGAACAGCTGCCCTTCAGTGATCCACCCCCCCAAGGTTCTCCAAATGCTGCCATTTGTTACTTCAACAAATCGAGAGATTGAGAAGCCAGACCCAAGTTATGCATCTTGTCAAGTTAGATCAGGAGAAACTGGGGAGAGACAGTGAGAGAGAGAGAGAGAGAGAGGGAGAGATAGACAGAGAGAGAGGGGGAGAGAGAGAGAGAGACGTAGAGAGGGAGAGATAGACAGAGAGAGAGGGGGGAGAGATAGAGAGAGGGAGACAGAGAGAGGGAGAGAGGGAGAGATAGACAGAGAGAGAGGGGGAGAGAAAGATAGAGAGAGGGAGAGATAGACACAGAGAAAGAGAGATGGAGAGAGAGAGAGAGAGAGAGAGAGAGAGAGAGAGAGAGGTATTCCTGCTTTCATCCTTAATACTGCAACTCCCCATCTCAATAATATCTCTAAACTGCACTTTGGAAATGCTACAAATTGTGGTGTCTTCAAGCTTCTTGAGTACCACCTATGAACAACTTGGTGTTCTGACCTTGGCTTCCTGAGACAGTAAAAAGCACACGCTTAATCCCCCAAACCCTCTTTTTATTTCAAAGGCTGTGAATTATGCTCATTCACAGTCCGCAATGAGTCACAAATAGTTTGTAAAGAGTCTGACAGTAGGCTGCCAAAGTCCTTTGGGATAAGGCTGATAAGTGCCCACCTTTATCTTTCTTGAAACGCTGCCAAAGACTTAATTGGCAATTAACTTGGCAAGGCCACACGGACCAAAGAGTCAAAACGGAGCTTCAGAAGGTAAACTGACCAGTATAAACCAAGTTGCTTCCTGCAAAGGCTCATGTGCCTTTGCTCCTCTTTTACGTCCTATGGGAAGGGCCAATCATCTCCAAACCTTACTCCCAAGTTATCCCATTTGTCTTAACTGTTCTTGCCTTCTGGTAGCTCTGTGCATGTGTGCATTGGGAACAGGCACCCCCTGTTCCTCTGCCTCGCTGATGTCTGACTCTGGAGGTTCCAGAGGCAGCCCATAACTCCCAGATGGCCCTGGCCCCCTCTCTGCCTATGATACGGAACCCTCATCCGAGCCTTCCCCAGACACCAGGACTGGCCCATGTTCCTCCCCAACCTCCTCACTGTCTGAATCTGCTGCCAGTTCTGCAGGCCGCCGTAGACCACAACAGTTGGATGCAGGAGAGCAGAAGCCATTGTTTTAAAACATGACCCATTGTTTAGTTCGGACATGGCAATAGTGTCTCAGCACATGCGCTGTGAGGCCCTCCCCACAAGGCAGAAAAATGGCAATTTGACAAAAAGGACGCTCTAAAGTAGTGGCCCTTTTCTTAAGAGTTTTGTTTTGAAAGAATATAAGTGTGCCGTATTCTGGCAAAAGAACCAATGCAATCCTGAGCTGCATTAACAGGGGGATAGCATCAAGATCATGTGAAGTGATAGTACTTACCCTGTTTCCCCGAAAATAAGCCCTCCCCGGATAATAAGCCCAATCAGGCTTTTGAGCACATGAGCTAAAATAAGCCCTCCCCTAAAATGTTTAAATGCATGCGCAGCCAGTCCCCACCATTTCCTGGGGGGAAAGGGGGGGAGTATGCCCCACACGCACCTGCCATCCACGCAAAATGGCCTCGCCGAGGCTGCTCCCACAAACCCTAGCTACCGCGCCACTTCTCTTAGTGGCGGCCGCAAAAAGAGCATCAGGCCTAGCAATGCTAGGGCTGGCAAGAGTGTGCCAGAAACAGAGACAGAACTTCTGGCCCTCTCTGGATCTGCTGATCCATGGGCCACGGTTAAGGAACCTCCTGCACCTCAAAAATAATAAGACCTCCCTGAAAATAAGTCCAAGTGCTTATTTCGGGGAGGGGGGTGTCAAAAGAAAATAAGACCCTTTCTTATTTTTGGGGAAACACAGTAGCTCTATACTGCACTAATAAGACCACATAAGACTACATCCATTTCTGGTCCCCACAATGCAAAAAAGATGCTGAGATCTTACAGAGAGTGCAGAAAAGAGCAACCAAGATGATTAGGGGCCTGGAGGCCAAACCACATGAAGAACAGTTAAGAGAACTAGTTATCTCTAGTCTAAGAAAGAGAAGGCCAATGCTTGAGGGGCTGTCACAGACAAGAGAGAGTCAACCTGTTCTCCAAAGCACCTGAGAGCAGGACAAGAAGTAACGATACAGATACGAATACAGACCCCTATACCATTTTTGACAGATGGCAGTCCAGTCTCTTCTTCAAAGCTTTCAGTGATGTAACACCCACAACTTCTGAGTAGATGGAAGCATCAAAGATAGATCTAACCTAGAATTAAGTAGAAATTTCCTGTCAGTAGAATTCATCAGTAGAATGGCTTGCCTTCAGAAGTTGTGAGTGCCAGGCAGAAAGCCATTTTTTTATGTTGCCTTTGTTACATTTGTGTTGCATTTGTGCCTTTATTTATTTATCAGCACAAATGCAACACACACACACAAATATTGTATATATTCTCCTGTTTGAGCAGGGGTTTGGACAGGAAGACCTCTACTATCTCCAAGGCCTCCAATAACTCTGTTATTCTATGATTCTAAGTAAGAAAAACAGAGAACATATCAAAAGACAAGGCAGTGAAATACAGACAGATCAATGACGAATCCAATGTATTGTGAGAACCGCTGTCTCCTACAGTAACTTTGAAGACTTAAGATATTGTCAAATATGCCATCTCCACTTTCCGGAGACAATCTGAGTATCATCCCTATTGGCCTAAAAGCTGCCAAGGCTGGCTTAACATAGTAGCTTCACATAGCAGCATCCTTTTCTCTTGCATTTTTTAAAAAATATATGCTTTGACTATGCTCCAACATCTTTGGACAGGGGCGCTGTGCCCACCTTGCAACTTGCAGTGAAATTAACCCTTGCCATTGTGCTCCCACCTCGCTTGGCATTCTCCAGCAAACTGAGACGCTTCGGCGGTCACCTTTGGGGTGCGCCCAGCAGCTGTTTCAGCCTGCCTGCTGTTGCTGTACTTTATGAATGACGGCATTATGTTTTGAGGTTGCTCCCCCTCCCAGCTTGACCGCCCTGTTATTTTACACTCTTGCCACCCTGGCTGCGTTTGATCATTTTTTGGCTGGAACTGCACCTGCTGCAGGCCGGCAGAAGGAGGGAGGGAGGGAGGGAGGGAGGGAGGAGGGCAGGTGCAGCTCCAGACTCTGCCTGCTGCCAGATGCTCAGCCCCAAAGGAGTCGGGGGGTGGGGGGAGGATTCTGGCAGCCAAGCCCACTCCTGACAAGGAGGCTGCAATGGTTCACTCCAGAGCAATTCTGGCATCTCTGCAGTGTTCAGCCATGAAGGCTGATCTTGAAGTAAACAGGCAATACCTGGTTGAGCCAATTCAAGAGTCGATAAGGTTTGAGATGTTTATTTATTTATTATTCCTTTCTTTCTTTCTTTTTTATTTGTCAACAAGTACAAGGAAGCAAGTATGAAAACACATGAAAAAATGGCACAAATAAATGGATATAAATAAGCAAAACATAGCCACAAGCACATGAAAAGAGTACATGTAAATGGGACATTAGGACAGGGACGGTGGGGAGGCTGGTGCGCTTATGCACGCCCCCCTATGTTGTAAGAGGAGAGCTGAGTTCAACAAAAAAAAACCAGGAGGAGTCCGGTAGCATCTTTTCAAACTGACATGTTTGACTAAAAGCAGAAGCTTCTGACTCTAAGATCCTTGGCTCAAGGCAAAGGATCAGGTTGCAGGGGGCTTGGAAGTCCCTTGCAGACAACCATGGCAGGGTAGTTTAGAGCTAAAATCCAGCACATGGGAGGGATGTTTGAGGATGCTGATGGAGACAGTGGCTGCCTAATTTAATGAAAGGATGGATAATGTGTCAGCTATCAGTCCTCTGAACATCTAAGTAGGAATTGATCTCATTGGTCCTCAGATGGAAAAGCCAGAATAGACGAGGTCTGTGCCATAAGTGACACATGGAGCCATATCTGCCGCACATGAGCCGTCAGCTACAGCACACACATGCACACCGGCCACCTCATTTTCAGCCTTCCGGAGGGCTGAAGGAGTCCGTTTTTGCCCTTCCCAGGCTTCAGGAAAGCCTCTGGAGTCTGGGGAGGGTGAAAACGGCCTCCCCTGCCGCCCCCAGGAAATACCAAGCTCAGCTTGGAGGCGAGAACTGCGGCGAGCATGGGGTGTGTGTGCGTGCGTGCATGCAATGTGGGGGACACTTTGCATTATGAGTGCGAGCACAAGTGCCTGCACCCAACAACAAAAAGGTTAGGCACCACTGTTCTAAGTCATGAAGTAAAGTGGAAGTGGCCAAACCACCCCAGCAAACTGCCTCTGAGTCAAGCATATTTCATCAGTGTTGAGGGGACACCAGGCAGATGAGCTGAATTCAAACGCATCTTCACCTTGATCCTGGAAAAAAAGGGAACCATAAATCAGGATGCAGAAGAAGAAGAAGCAATGGATGGAAACTAAGCAAGGAGAGAGCCAACCTAGAACTAAGGAGAAATTTCCTTACAGCGAGAACAATTAATCAGTGAATGGACTTGCCTCCAGAGGTTGTGGGTGCTGCATCACTGAGAGTTTTTAAGAAGAGGTTTTTTTGCTTGAGCAGAAGGTTGGACTTGAAGACTTCCAATGTCCCAACTCTGTTATTCTATAATTCTGCTTTTTCAAGAGAAGAGGTCTCTGATAAGCCTTGAGGGCTGCATTCCTGTCCCCATTAGCATGGTTCTATCAGCATGATCTGTTTTTTTAATTAAACGTTTAATTTGCACTAAGTGCAAATTGCTTGTGTAATCACAGTTAAATTATGTCCTAGCTAAGTTTTCTTTAAAGACTAAAAATAGTTTTGATTTAGATTTAGAAATTAAACTTCTCAGCTGCAGTCTTTACGTTTGCGCTGTAATAATACTTTCATTTTACCCTGTAAAAAAGAAAGTATTTGCAAGCTTGTGTCTATTTAAAAAAATGTGCATTCATTAACGTGAAGCCAAGACCTGACATTAAAAATGTCATCCTCAAAACCATCCTTTCTTCATTCAGAAAGCAGCAGTTGTAAGCTCACAAATTGAAAACAGGATGTACATGTGAACATGTAACATCCATTGGAAAAGCAATGAGCTGTTAAAGAGAACTCGGGGAAATTGGAGCCAGTCCAGAGGGCAGGGAGAATAGTGAAGGTATTGGAAACTGAGCTTCAGCAGGAGAGATGGAGGAGCAGAGTATGTTAAACCTTGAGAGGAGCATTTGAGGAAGTTTCCTGCCTGAGCAGGGGATTGGACTAGAAGACCTCCAAGGTCCCTTCCAACTCTGTTTTCTGTTAAGTTGTAACCTTTCTCCTGTATCTGAAGACTGAATAAGCACACCTAAACACTTGCTCCTTTTCCAGAACTCAGGTCAGTTAATGATAAAATTAAAGAAAGGCAGATTCCAGATCAATGTGAGGACAAATCTCCTAACAATAAGAGTAGTTTGATGGCAGAATCAAAGCATGGCTGCTGGGCAGGCTGGACAGCCAGCTTGGGGAGGAGTGTTAATTGAGCTAAACCTGGTGCCTTCAGAAGCCTCTTCCAACTCTGGGATTCATTTCCCACTTTCATTTGCATTTAATATCAACAGCCTCTGCAACCTGACGGTTTTGACCCTCCCAATGCTCTGCTGCTGCATTCAAATTTATTATTTGTTTGCTTGCTTGTCTGTTAGATCAACTCCACCGCAACTCTGGAGGGTGTGCAACAGAAGGCAATGCAAAATAATGAACTACAAGATGCAAAGGGTGTGTGTGTAGGGGTGGGGGTGGGGAAACCAAGAGAAGACATCCACCTGGCAACGTAGTTTTTCAGCTATCTTCAATGCCTTCATTTCAATGAGCTCAAATTGTGGTTAGCTCTCTTCCTATTGACGCCTGTTTTTACTCCATCTCTTGACACCCTCCAAGGGATGTAAACCAGGGGTGGGTTGCTACCGGCATTATTGCCGGTTTGGTGCAAAAAAAAAATTGTGCGTGCCAAACAAAAACAAATTTTGCATGCCAAACATGCGCTCTGCGTGCTGGTCCATTTACACCAAAAAGGCCTGTGCATGCCTAGAACGTTAGAAAAGGGGGGGGGGAATTACATTTCTGCAATGGAGATTGTTCTGCGCATGCGAAGAACCAAACATCAAAATGGCGCCGCCAACAATAGAACCGATTCGGGGGCGTGGGTGGCCGAGTTACTACCTATTCGGCTGAACCAGGCCGAACCGGTAGGAACCCACCTCTGGTGTAAACTCTCTTGGACTTTTGTTTGCAGTCATGGGCAGGAAAGCCTCGCACCTGCAGGAATTTTTAAATGTTTGTTTGTTTGTTTGTTTGTTTGTTTGTTCGTGTATGTATGTATGTATGTATTTATTTGTTTGTTTATTTATTTATTTATTTCCGCTTTGGTCTAATGTTAAGGCACCAGGTTAGAATGCAGGGGACTGTGAGTTCTAGTCCTACCTTAACCATGAAAGCCAGCTGTATGAACTTGGGCCAATTACCCTCTCTCAGTCCCCTCCCCCTTGTGGAAAAAGAGAAGGAGGGAGGTGTGCTGGATATGTTGAGGTATTTGTAAAAACAATAAAGGCAGGATGCCTTAAATAAATACAATAATAAAACATTTCTCTAGCCACCCATCTTGTAATCGACTTTGGGTGACTCCCGAAGGCATCAGGAATGGAGACGCCAGGGAGGTCAGCAGTGGGGAAGTCAAATTTCATGCCATTGAAGATTTATTTTCTTTGAACAGATGGGCAGACGGCAATTCCACACAGCAGTGGGGAAAGATCCTGGAACTCTTAGCCGGGATCTCAGCGATCATTGCCTATTTCTTGGGTGCTCAAACAGATTTCTTGGCTGATTGTAAAAACGGCACTGCTCAGGGAGGTTACTTCCCCTCTACTTCATATGCATGGTGGCTGCCATCTTGAATTTTTACACCCACTCATGGACATGTGTGTACGCACGACAGACAGACAGACAGACAGACAGACAGACAGACATCCCCCTCATAGGTAAAGGTTCCACTCGCACATATGTGCTAGTCATTCCTGACCCCTAGGGAGTGGTGTTCATCTCCATTTCAAAGGCATGGTCATGTGGCCGGCATGACTAAACGCTGAAGGCGCACGGAATGCTGTTCCCTTCCCACCAAAGGTGGACCCTATTTTTCTACTTGCATTTTTTACATGTTTTCGAACTGCTAGGTTGGCAGAAGCCGGGACAAGTAATGGGAGCTCACTCCGTTATGCGGCGCTAGGGATTCGAACCGCTGAACTGTCAACCTTTCTGACTGGCAACCTCAGCGTTTTAGCCACTGAGCCACCACGTCCCTGATACCCCTCATAAAATAGTCTCTTTTGCTGTTCCTGTTTCCTCCTGACCACCTTACTTGAGATTCATATGGTTACAAGGGGACCCCACATGTGGCTCTGGCAGATAAGGGCTGGGGGGGGGGGGAATTGACTGAAATTCCACCCCTGCTTCCTCCCTCCCTCTCGGCTCCAATTCCTAGGTCTTCCTGTTGACCCTGGCTTTTTTCACGCTGCCTTCCTAACCCCCTGCTCTTCCTTCCCTTGGCCATTTCCTGCCTTCGGTGTGAGTCTCCTGTGCCAGTGCCCTGCTTTGATTTATGGGCCGGTTCCTTTGCCCTGTCCCAGTTCAGCATCACTGCACACCCAAAAGAAAGTCGGCAGGAACCGGAGCCCCCCTTCCCTCAGCTCCTGCCCTGCCAACTGACGTCTTTCCAGGAGGAACCCTGCAAGGGAAGGGCCCCTGCCTCCAGCTAGCTGCTGCCATGTGGAGGTGTGAGACGGATGCTCGGATGCTCGGCATAGTCATTCAGAGCACTGAGGGAAGTCTGGGCAGCGGAAGGAAAAAATGGGGACCCTCCCTGTCTTCCACATTCCTATCCGTGCTGTCAGCTTTCCTTTGGGGCTTCCAGAGCTATTCCTCCAGCCCTTCGTTCACCAGGCAACATCCGCTCAACTTTCACGACTTCCTCACAAGCCTCCTGAATGAAATGTGATTTGGGGAAGGCCCTGAGCCAGCTAGGAAGAGATACTTAGTGGCTGGTTACCAGTCTATTTAATTCCACCTTAAGCACTGGAATCACCTCTTTAAAATAACCAAATGGAAGGGTTTTCCGGCTTGAATAGTGCAAAGCCATAACTTAAAAGCTTTGCTTGCAGGAAGTGCCTGGTGTTTAATAGCACGGAGCGCTTGTGTTTATTATAGATAGTCTTTTTAGTCGCAACCACTTGAGGTTGCAACAGCACTGAAAAAATTGGCTTAGAACCAGTCCTCGCGCTTGCAACCCTTGTTGCATCCCCACAACCACATGTTATAAAATTGGACGCTTGTCAACTAAGATGTATTTACGACAGCTGCAGTATCTTGGGGGTCAAATGATCACCAACTTCTGACAAGCAAAATCAATGGAGGAAGCCAGGTTTGCTTAACGACTGTGTGACTCACATAACAATTGCAGTGATTTGTTTAATAACCATGGGCAAAAAGGTCACAAAATCAGATGCAACTCACTTAACAACTGCAATGGAAATCCTGATCGCAGTTGTGGTTGTTGGTTGAAGACTACCTGAAGTTATTTACAGCATCATCAGAACAGGTTGGCAGCTCCAATTTTATCTCCTGGTTGCCATAACACTCCCAGGCCTTGATTTATACAGTCTGATCTTTTTGTTTCTTCCATTGCAAAACACCAAGGAAATGGAAGGGGGGAAGAGGACGAGGCGTTTTCATGAAACTAGACTAGAGGATTTTGGATATTGTCAGCCTTCCCCAGGAAAGGCTCAAAAGGTGATCTGCAGAACTAACACTACACAGGTGTTAATTGCCCTTTACATCAAGCAGAGTGAGGCAACATTATCATTACTTCCTTAACAAGTATTCCCTTGATTAATTTGAATTAATGATAACGCCTTCCTCCAATCCTCCATTGTCCATCACCAGAGATTTTAAAATTCCATTTCTTCCTCTTTGTGGTTATCCATTTTAATCTATCAGTGTGAATAACATGTTTAACCAGGCATTTAATCTAAATGTAGTTATTAAACATTCAAATTTAGACCTTTCATCTATTCTACCAGGAACAATTAACAGGAAGTAAATGGCTTTTCTTTTAAACAGGTTATGCTCAACCAAGGAAAACCCACCTTTGCGTCTGTAGAAGTAAAAGATAATTCTCCTTAGAGAAACAGGAAGAGTTATCCATCACTACATCAAAACTGCTTTTAACCCATTAATTGTATTACTGTGATTGTATTTCCCCCAGTATATTATTGGCATTAAGTTCTTCATTATAAAGAAATTAAAACATTGGACAACATCCAGGGCTCAGAATGAATCTACAGTTTTATGCATATTTTGAAGAGTGCTTTCAAGATTAAGATTATATTCATTCTTGTCCTAATAACAATTCCTTGATCATCTCTTAACAAAATTTCAAGTACTTGGGAGGCTCAGAAAATAGGGAGTTAATACCCATAGCCTTGAGAAAATCAGCAAAGGAGAATATTTCTCCTCAGGTTGAAATGTGGGGTCCTTGGTGCTCTCTGAGCTTGGTTGTTTTTTGCAGACATTTTGTTATCAGAATTAGCTAGCTAGCACTGATGATGTTATCTAGTTGGGTAATGAAATGTCTGCAAGAGATCAATCAAGCTCAGAGAGCACCACGGATCCCGCATGCAAAAAAAAATCTGCTTTTTTTTACACATACACAAAGACATATGTGCAGAAACCCCTAAATGTCAGCCAAGTCCTGGCACATCACTTTAAGCCCCAAAACCAACATATGATGCAATCTTAACACAGACAACTGTCTCCAAAATTAACTGGCTTGTCATGGGTGTGAATTTTGCCTGCATGGAATAGTGTAGGACAGGGGTGTCCAAACTTGGGAACTTTAAGACTTGTGGACTTCAACTCCCAGAATTCCCCAGCCAGCTGGCTGGGGAATTCTGGGAGTTGAAGTCCACAAGTCTTAAAGTTCCCAAGTTTGGGCACCCCTGGTGTAGGGAATAGGTGTGAAGCTGGCTGGGGAATTCTGGGAGTTGAAGTCCACAAGTCTTAAAGTTCCCAAGTTTGGACACCCCTGTAGGGTGTAGGGAATAGGTGTGAAGACGTGGTCCCTTGTCTTTGAAGATATTTTGGATCACAGCTTCTTAAACTTAGCAACTTGAAGATTTGTGGACTTCAAGTCCCAGAATTCCCCAGCCAGCGGAGGGTTTCTGGGAGCTGAAGTCCACACATCTTCAAGTTGACAAGATTGAGAAGCATTGTTTTAGAATCTAAATCCAATTCATTGTGCAAAGCTGCATTTAGTATACACTACAGGTAGTCCTTAACTTATGACCAGTCGCTTGGCAACCATCCAAAGTTGCAACAGACTCCCCAAAATTACCTATAACTGATAAGAAGTTATGACAGCTGTGGCATATGCCTATAATTGGGCCCTTGGCAACCAGACTGCATTTACAACTGATTGAAACCTCCTTTACAATGGCTTTGTCCCAAACCAGCATTTACTTGAAGTTTTCAGCAAAACTGACCCATAAAAACCACTGCTTCCTTTAACAACCTAGCATTCACTTAACAACCACAAAAAAGGTCCCCAATTGGCTGAATCGCATCGGTAACCCAATTTACGACTGTAAATGGACAGTCTGTCACAATGGACAGATTCCATTATGATTATAAGTCAAGGACTACCTATAACAATTGGGGAGTGAAGCACACAGATTTCTACCTTCACACATCAGATGTGAAACAGGAGGTGATTGAAGTACATATAAGAGACTTAGCAGGTCAGATTAATGAGTGTCAAAAGTGCCCCTGGAATTGTGGACCATCTTCAAAACTTCAGCTCTTTTCTAGAATGTCTGGACTCAGTTATGATCAAGAAGCCCTGGGCCATTCAGTAATCATCCAGAAGTACTAGGATTTATTTATACCCACAATTTCTCCACCACTTTTCTGCAAGATTAAAGCACAAAAGTCATTGCTCCCTGAAAATTTCAAGCTTCCACTTTCAAATCAACACATTTCCGGCTCATGTGGCAAGAAAGCCACACTGGGGTGCTTGGAAGAATGTTGCATGAGAGCATGGACAATGATGGCTCCCATTGCATTCTTCCACATCTCTCCCATGACCAGCAAAAGGAGCCTTGGGTTTTTTTAAAAAAATTTAAATGCAGAATAATTGATGGAAAGGAAGGGAGATGCTGGAGAGAGATTCAGTTGAAAGGGACGTGTGAAGTTTCTTTGGCAAGGAATTTAGGTTGTCTGGCAGCAGAATTTCATTTTAATTTAATCAGCCGAGATGCTGCGCACGGAGCCCTTTAGGTCCCAGGGCTGGCCATGGTTTGCATGAATGGGTACTTCAAAACCACTCCCTCCCCCACCCCCCACCCCCGGACCTATACCACGTTAGGGTCTTGTATTTCCTGACTGCTGTTTCTAGGTGGCTGGATCAGCTGGTCCCCAAACTGCCAAGTTTGCTTTATTTTGTCAACAGCATTTCCGGTTTTATGGCGCTAAGCAAGGCTCGGGGAAGATGAGTTTGTGAGTCAGACGGTGACTCACCCCTCAAGCTTGCAAGGGCAAGATGCAGCCAGTGCAGACATGCCGAGGAGGAGCATAGGTCAGTGTGGCCACTCACGTCAGGAAGAGGATTCAGGGAGTTGCAATGTTTGGCGCAACACAGGATGAGCGCATTTCTGGTGCGGCCGTGCCCAAGTCCTGATTCACCCCAGGAAAAGGGAAGAGCATCAGCTTCCTTCTCCTGGTTGCGCCACCAACACAACTCTCCCCTCTCCTTCGCTCCCAGGCGAGAATTTTCTCCTCTCCGCCCTGGAGCAGCTGTGGCCCACAGAGCATGAATGAAGCCACATGGGCGGGATGTTGCTCCCTGCTTGGAAAGTCTCCTCCCTGGAATGGGTCTGGCCTTGGCATTTGGAGAGCAACCAACATGCCTTCAATGCTCCACACTGGACATAATTTCATTCCTCCTTGCAATCATCTGGGTGGCATGGAGTGGTCCAGGATTTCCCCCACTGAAGACTGTGGGGGAAGATTTGTCCAAGGAGAGATTAGCAAATTGAGATTCTGGGCTGCTTGTGGTAAGAGAGCAGGAGGGCTCCAGAACTCATAACTATCTTCCCCAACTGTCACTTTTAATACCATAGAAGGGAGAAAAGCTAAAGACAGAAAATGGAGGATAGAAGGAGAATCATTTCAATTATATATAATTTTAATAACAATTCAAATGACATGCACTGCAATGCAATGTAGTTTTGTTTTGGTCCCATCTCCTATTTTGGGGAACCAGCCCCCATCATATTCGCCTTCCCCGCAAGCCAGATCCAGGCTGTGAATTAGAAAAAGTTGAAGTCTTCGAACTGTGCCCGTCTCTGAGCTGACGATCCACCACCAAGCAAGGCAGGTGAGGATGTTGAACATGAGATGCTCATCAGATATTTCTATCACAACCAAGATTAAAATTATTGCAGCCGTAGTGGTAATCGCTGGCTGTGAAAGCTGAACTTTGAAAAAGATTGAGAGCAGGGCTCTAAACAGTAACAGAGTTGGAAGGGACCTTGGAGGTCATCTAGTCCAACCAACCCCCTGCTCACGCAGGAGTCCTGCACTGGGGATTCCAACTGCCAAACTGCTGACCTTTCTGATCGACAAGCTCAGTGTTTTAGCCACCGTGCCATCTAGTCAGGCTAGGAAAACCACTACCGCAAAGCCAAGATGGCGGTCACAAAGGCACAACCTAAACATAGCAACAAATGCACATTTAAAAACAAGGGGAGGTTTAATTGCCCTGTGGCCGCCATCTTGACTTCTTTCGGCAGTTCGATTCAGTTCGGGTTAAGGTTGACTCAGCCTTCCGTCCTTCCGAGGCGGGTAAAATGAGGACCCAAATTGTTGGGAGCGATAGGCTGACTCTGTAAATTGCTCAGAAAGTGGTGTGAAGCATTATGAAGCAGCATACACCGGTAAGTCTAAGTGCGGTTGCTATTTCAGAATTATGGATTTAGAAAAGGTTAAGAACACCACAAATTGCCCAAAGAGCCAACAAATCATTCCTGGACCTCATATGGACTGTTTGTTCCTGCAAGACTACAATCAGCAAATTGCAATTCATGTATTTTGGGCACGTCATGCGAGTAGACGATGGTCTATAAAAAAGCGGTGATGCTTGGCCAAGTTAAGGGAAGTTAGCAAGGAAGATTAAAAAGATTTTTGGAGTTACTGCTGATTATCGCTGGGGACAAGCCAAGATGATGACCGTTGGCATGCGGAGCCATTTCTGAGGGCATGCAAGGCGTTGCCCTGCCAGCTCCAGTGCGCATGTGCATGCTGGCCAGCTGATTTTCGGCCTTGAGTTTGGGAATGGACTTCTGGTTTGCGTATTGGATTGTTTTTCACCCTCCAGAGGTTGCAGGGAAGCCTCTTGAAGCCTCCAGAGGGAGAAAAACAGCCCAACAGGCAACCCGGAAGTCGGAAAATGGGCCATTTCCGGCCTCCGGAGGAGCAGGGGAGGCTGTTTTTGCCCTCCCCAGGCTCCAAGAAAGCCGTGCACACATGAGGGGTGCAGCGGGGGGGGGATGTACGCACACATGCGCAGTGGGCAGGGCTCTGGGGGGCGTTGTGTGTGTGGGTGCACGCATGTGCTTTTGGCACCTGTGGCAAAAAAGGTTTGGATGACTGTTCCAGGGCTTCTTGCACACGCAAAGGAAAAGTGCAAAGGGAAAATACGAGACTCAGCAACACACATGCACACATACACACACTCACACACACAGGGGGGAGTCCTGGAAGCACCGTTCATTAGAGTCCTGATCCACGTGTGTCTCTCTTGTGAAGGGCTTCTTTGAAACACACCTGAAGATGTGTGGATTTCAGCTCCCAGCATGGCTGTCTGGGGAATTCTGGACATGGATGTTCACACCGCTTTAAACGGCCAAGGCGGAGAAACCCTGCTTTCGAGGAGCGTAGTAGCTTTGGATATGACTCTGTCTGGGCCATTGGTGGCTCCGGGCAAGCACTTAAAGCCGTAGAGCCCGTCTGGCACTGGTGAATAAATATTTGCTCAAGTCCTGGATGATAAACCTTGGCGATTTAAAAAGGGGAGGAAATCTTGTTTGCTAACACCATGACAAAATGGTCTGTGGAGTGAAAAACGCTGATGAATCCACCCAGATCACAATAGAATGGGCTTTCCCAAACTCTGGCAGATGTGAAGGGGGGGGGGGGGAAGAGAAGAAGAATGGGAGTTCTTCAATCAAGAGTCAGAAATGAAGAGCCAATGCAATCCTAGACTGCATTAATAGAGGGATAGAATCAAGATCACGTGAAGTTCTAGTACTGCTTTACAAAGCCTCCGTATAAGACTACACTTGGAATAGGGCATCCAGTTCTGGTTGCCACAATACAAAAAAGATGTTGAGACTCTGGAAAGAGCGCAGAGAAGAGCAACAAAAAAGATTAGGAGGCTAAAATATCCGATGACGGGTTGCAGGAACCGGATCAGAGGTGGTATTCAGCAGGTTCTGACCAGTTCTGGAGAACAGGTAGCAGAAGTTTTGAGTAGTTCGGAGAACCGGTAAATACCACCTCTGCCTGGAACTACCCCCATCTATTCTCTGCTTCCTGAGTCCCAGCTGAGTGGGAGGGAATGGGGATTTTGCAGTATCCTTCCCCTGGAGTGGGGTGGGAATGGAGATTTTACAGCAGGGGTCCCCAAACTTGGCAACTTTAAGACTTGTTGGACTTCAACTCCCAGAATTCTCCTGCCAGTTGAAGTCCACAAGTCTTAAAGTTGCCAAGTTTGAAAACCTCTGTTTTACAGTATCCTTTCCCTGCCCACCAAGCCACGCCCACAGAACCAGTAGTAAAAAGTTTGAATCCGACCACTGAACTGGATATATTTAGTATAATGAAAAGAAGTGTTAGATCGGGTAATGGAAAGGCACACTCAGGCTAAAGCAGGGGTGTCCAAACTTGGGAACTTTAAGACTTGTGGACTTCAACTCCCAGAATTCCCCAGCCAGCTGGCTGGGGAATTCTGGGAGTTGAAGTCCACAAGTCTTAAAGTTCCCAAGTTTGGACACCCCTGGGCTAAAGGCAACAACAGCTCTTTATTAAGTACAACAAGTGAGAACAATCCAGCGAAGGTTGAGTCTGACAGCAGCCCTTTTATAGGGAGCTGTCAGACCCTTCGACCAATGAGATTAACCCTCTGTTCCCACCGGAACAGAGGACCTTGGTGGAAACCATTATAACTGTAGCAAGTATCTAACAAGAAGGACTAGGGGTGACATGATAGCAGTGTTCCAATACTTGAGGGGCTCCTCAAAGGGTCAAACTCTTTTTCAAAGCACCAAAAGGCAAGACACAAAACCATGGTTAGAAACTAGCCAAGGAGAGAAGCAACCTAGGAGAAATTTATCCACAGTGAAAGCAATGAATCATTGGAATAGGTTGTCTTCAGAAGATGTGGGTGCTCCATCGCTGGAGACTTCCAAAGAGAGACTGGACAAAATGGTATATAGAGTCTCCTGCTTGAGCAGGGGTTTGGACTAGAAGACCTCCAAGGTCCCTTCCAGCTCTATTATTCTATGTTCTAATTCCAGTTGGCTGCATTGGGGTGGTTTTCTTTCCTCCTTCCTCTCACGCCTTCCCAGGGCTTCCTTATCTTCACCCACTAATACAGAAGCACAGATTGTCTCTCGCCCGCAAAAGGGGACCATGTGCAGAGTGCATCTTTAAAAGTAGGAAGAATCTGGTTTCTCAGAAAAGCATAACTAAGGCAAGTATCAGCCAAACTGAGAAAGGAATAAGGTATGAAAAGAGTGCAGCCTGGGATTTCCCCCTCTCTTCTTTCTTTTCCTGTATTTGGGGTATTTGTGAGGGGGAGTGAACTTTTTCTTTTTGTAAAGGCTAAGCCTCACTCAGGGTTGTCATCTTGCATGTAAACAAGCGACAGAGCTCCCATTGGTTTTTTTTGAGCCCTTCCATGGGGACACCGACACCCCAAACAAGGAAAATCTTGTCTTTTCTTCCTCCCCCCGCAGCCCCCCCCCCCGGATCTTAAATGACTGCTTGCATTAGTTTGCCAATTTTAGGGAAAAGAAAAACACAGTGACAATTTCAGCAGACATGCCTGCTGTTACTATTCAGTACAGGTAGTCCTCGACTTACGACCGCTCACTTAGCAATTGTTTGAAGTAACGACATATTTCCCAGGGGGTATTTATGACCCATTTAAAGTTCTGACAGTCCGGGGGGGGGGGGGGGGCGGATCCCACGCGGTCATGTGACCACACTTTGGGCAGTTGACAACCGGATGACATGACCACATTTTACTACATTTCTGCCCAAACCCAGCCTTAATTTCAGTTCTCAGCAAAAATGCCCCATAATGAACCATTGCTTCACTTAATGACCATGCCATTCACTTAACAACCACAAAAAAGGTTGTCAAATCGGTTTAGTCACATGGGTGACCAATTTACAATTTAATTGGCAGGCTACCTGTACTTCAGTGACTGCTTTCTGAGCCGTGGTGGCGCAGCGGTTAGAATGCAGTGCTGCAAACTATTTCTGCTGACTGCCGGCTGCCAGCAGTTCGATCCTGACCGGCTCAAGCTTGACTCAGGTTTCCATCCTTCCGAGGCTGGTAAAATGAGGACCCAGATTGTTGGGGGCACTGGGCTGAGTCCGTAAACCACTTTGAGAGGGCTGTTTGAGACACTGTGAAAAGGTATATAAGTCTAAGGGCTGTTGCTACTGCTTTCTACTGCAGAAAATGGATGTCAAGCACTGGAGAAATCAGGAGATCCAAGCAGTTCAAATGAGTATAAAGATTTATTGCATGCTTAAGCTCTCTACAAAAATCTGAACTATTAACAGTCAAAGGAAATGCATGGGAATTAAGAAGGCATTCACGGTGAGCTGGACTTAAAACTCTTGTGGGCGCACAGGGACTCCTGACTGATAATGATGCATTTGACCCCTTCCTTGGACTCAACCTGACCATCTCCTACAATGGATTTCTGCAGCTGCAGATTACATCCCATAAACACACACACACACACACACACACACACACACACACACAAAGATCCAGTCCCATTCCAGCATTGGAGGAGGAGGAGGCGGCAGCAGTGGCCTGGCGGTGCTTGTGCAGTGCATTGCAGCCCTTGATTTCAGACTAGAACAGAGAAATCAGAGGATTTTTTTCTCAAGGGGGAAGAAATCCCCCACTGTCTCTCCAGGCAGGAGGGGCCTAGCTGAGCAAAAGCCCCTTGGAAGTATTCTGTGTGAGCTTTGTTCCCTGGGGATTGAATGGGAGCGTGGGAAGTCAGGAGGCTGGGGAAACAGTTGTGCAATGAAAGACAGGACATTCACACAAACCCTTTGGCCACCTCGTCATTGTACGTGCAGAGACGCTACTACCCTCCATGTTGAGTTCCCTCCAAAATTCCCTTTGTCTTGGTCAAAGATTTCAAAAAAGCAAACGTTCGATCATTAGCTGGCAAAGAAAATGAGAATTTCTCTGCTTGGCACCTCCTCTTAATCTGGTGTTTCCCCACCTTGGCAGCTTTAAGATGGGTGGACTTCAACTCCCAGAATTCCCCAGCCAGGAGAAAACGAAGGGGAAAGTACTATGGATTTCAACACTCAGCCTCTGGAAGAAAAACAGGACAGATCATTCTTAGCTAAATGTCGCTCCTTCTTATGAAACAGAATACTTGCTTGTGTTTATACAAAACTTTCAACGTAGTTTTGGAATTAACCCATTTGATTGTGCAATACGGGAAAACCCAAAGGGCCTGGATCTATTTTTTTATTACTACAGAAACAAAAAATGGGGGTATAAAATTGTGGCTTCGTATGTTTTTATTTCAATATAAAGAACAAGATTCTGACAATAAGAATTACAGGTGGTCCTTGGCTTATGATCATTTAGCAACTGTTCAAAGTTAGGGCGGCATTGAAAAAAAGTGACTTAGGACCAGTCCTCACCTTTACAACGGTCACAAGATCCACCCGCCAGTCACATGATCAAAATTCAGCCTTTGGCAATCAGGATGCATTTATCGTGTTGCAGGGTCCCAAGGTTAGGTGGCCACTATTTGGGATCCCCTCAGCTGGCTTCCCAAAAGCAAAGTCAATGGCGGAGAACAGATTCCCTTGACAACCACGTGATTCACTTAACGACTGTCACGATTCACATAATGACTGGCAAAAAAAGGTTGCAAAATGGGTTGCGACTCATTTAATGACTGTCTCGCTTTCTAAGGGAAATTCCAATCCAATGATGATCATAACTCAAGGTCAGTTAGCAGGGCTGGCTGGGGAATTCTGGGAGTTGAAGTCCACATGCCTTCAAGCAGCTGAGGTTGAGAAACACTGGTTTAAACCATGGTGCAATTCTTCCATCTGCCAAACACAGAGCCATTTTGCATACCAGACTGCAGGAATTATCATTATTCGCCTGTTCTGGGATTAGAGCCTTTAATGAGTTCTCAAACAAACGTCAGCTCTTGGATAGCTTCAGGATGTGCTTCCTCTTGAGAGCCTGGCACAGATCTCGAGATCCTCCCAGCCATTCTCGGCAGAGAGGCATTTTCCGAAACAGTCTCGAAATGCACAGGATTGCAAATGTACCAAAGTGGAAATCCTAGCCCTTTCCCAGTGGTTACGGATGCAAATCCATTGAGAGGCAGGGGTTTCTTTCTTTCCTCTGCCGTCCCCGAGGCCAAATGGCACAGCTCTCTGAACTACGCACATCTTTTAAAGCACATCCACAGGCAGAGCGGGATGCAGTGCGCGCACACTTAAACACACTGCAATGTTTGCACGTGGGAAGTTTATGCTCTCCTCTGGGTTCCAGTTTCTCCTGCACAGAGGAAATGGGGCAAGCTGTCCCCAGCTGGACAGCTGCCACTGGGATATGGATTCCCTGTTCACTGGGGAAAGACCTAAAGGGTTACACACCTGCTCTCTTCCTTCTTGCCCTCAGGTTGATTTCTGGTGTGGATCAGGCCCAGGGTATACAACTTTAAAAAAGGCCTAGAGGGGAATGCAAGAAGCATCTTTTAAAAAGGATTCTCCCAGGTTCTATGCTAAACTCTGGGGATGGAAGGGATCCACTAAGGCAGCGGCCTCCAATCTTTTGGACATCACGGAAGGTTTTTCCAGGGACCTGAAGGGTTTTCTGGTTTTGTGTGCTGCCTACATCCTGGGGACGGCGCTTCGCTTGTTTACGTGGCCCAGTTGCTGACATGCTACGGACCGGTGCCAGTCCATGGGTCCCCTGCAGTAATGAAATGGGCAAGATGGGATGGAGGAGGGATGCTATTAGCCAATGCAGCCTTTCCTTCCTTCCCAATTCAAACTCCTCCATTCAGGAAATGCTCTTCGTAAAGCAGTATGCTGTGTTGATCATGCATCAACTTAAATAAGCAAGTGGACAAGCTCAGAGATTTCCCATGATTTGCAGGGTTTGGCTCTCTTTAAGAGAGGACTGGAGGGAACTTTTCTTGCTCCTCTGGCCTCTTTTGACCACCAGAGGAACCATCCACAGTCCCTCTAAATGGCTCATTTGCTTCAGATCCTTGGCATCAAAAGCTGCTTCACTTTCCCCAATCAGCTTTTCCCAGGAGGACTGGTCTCAGCTCAGCTTTTCTCACATTCTGGTAAAGGTAAAGGTTCCCTTCATACATACATGCTAGTCATTCTTGACTCTAGGGGGCGGTGCTCATCTCCGTTTCAAAGCCAAAGAGCCAGCGCTGTCCGAAGACGTCTCCATGGTCATGTGGCTGGCATGATTAAATGCCGAAGGTGCATGGAACGCTGTTACCTTCCCATCAAAGGTGGTTCCTATTTTTTACTTGCATTTTTTTATGTGCTTTCGAACTGCTAGGTTGGCAGAAGCTGGGACAAGTCACGGGAGCTCACTCCATTATGCGGCGCTAGAGATTAGAACCGCCAAACTGCTGACCTTTCTGATCAACAAGCTCAGCGTCTTAGCCACTGAGCCACCGCGTCCCTGGCACTCTGGTAAAATGGCTGAAATGCTTCTCCTTCTTTTCTTCTCCTCACTCAGCTGCCTCACCGCAGCCGTTGGGGTTGGGCTGCGAGGCTAATTTCAGAAGGAGGCGTCTCAAAAGCCAAGATGGTGGCCACTCTGCTTCCGCTTTACATAGATGTCATCTACACAACACCCCAGAAAAAGGGCAAGGCTTCAATCGTGTGGTCCTGGTGCCACCTTGACCATTTGACCCAAATGCAGCGCTTTGAAATAATAAAAGTAATCAAGATCTGACTCAAGTGCTGACAGGCTGAATCCGGTTCCAGCGACCCAGGGCACCAAACCGCTACCGGTTCGACTGAACTGATCCAAACCGGTAGGAACCCCTCTCTGGTTTGAATGTCCACTGAAGGGCATTTTTGAAAAAAAAAAGTGAAGGTGGTAACTTTGATCACATGATACTGGGAACTTCTTTTTTTAAAACTCTCCTCCCCCGTGTTCTCACTGTCAGGCGTAATTTGTAGATTACGCTCAAGGAAACTTTTGAGGGTCCTTTATTGTGGCCTTCTGTTTTTATTTTTCAAGTTTTATCAAATCAAACAATATACTTCAACAGATGCACAAAATACTATTTGGAGCTCCAGGTTAGGAAAAGGGGTTTGGATTAAATTGGGAGATAGAAAAAAAAGCTCAAACGGTGACTTTTCTTGAAGTATTAACAGTGGCCCTTCTTCGCATTTTATTCGTTTATTTATTGCATTTAGAACTTCCTTTCCTGCCAAACAGTTGCTGTGAATAATAACAAAAGCATCCTGGAACAGGGTAAACTAATTCATTTAGCACATGGACTGAGATGAAGGGGGAAAAACCTTTATCCTGATTCATGCCACAGGAAATCGAACTGAACACTTTCTTTAAGTGTAAGTCAGCAGTTTCTGGTCTCTCTGAGAAGTTGCTTTATTCAAGAATGGCTATTTTCTAAGTCGTTGCCAAAGTACACACGGATATCCAAGTCTTTTCTCAATCTTTTTTTTTTTCAAGTAATCCTTTCCTGCATCAATTTCTTTCATTAGTGGGTGCCCTCTTTTTCTTTTTCTTTTCACTTCTATTGACATCCACCTCTTAAAAACAGGGAAGTAGATTCCTAAAGTGAGCCAGTTTGGTGTAGCGGGTAAGGGACAAAGCCAGCTGGTGACTTTGAGACAGTCACTCTGTTTCAGCCCTGGGAAGGACGCAATTGCAATCTAACTTCTAAAAAACATTGTAGGTGTAGAAAAGTTAACACACACGCACGCACACACACACACACACGTGGAAGCTCACAGAAAGTGATATCTAACAACTAAAAATAATTGGCATAAAAATAGGATATTGTAAGTTTCTTTCCAGAGCTTTTGCCCTGGCTGCTAGATCTTCATGGTTGAAAGCTCTCCTTTTGGGAGCCACTGAAGGAATTCTCTTTTTTTTTCTGCTGCCTCTCTCAATGCCTTCCCTTGTGCATCAGAAAAATTAAAAGCACCCATCAAGTCTCCCTAATCAGATAATCATTTCCTAAACTTGGGCCAGAAAAGAAGTTCAATCCACATTTTTATGGCCCAAATGGGGGAATTGTAGAATGTTAGCACCCACCCCTCTCCTAGAAGAATGAAATATTCTAGGAAATATGAAAAGGGCAGAATATTATACCTCCCTGCATGAGAAAAGGAGAAACATGCCCTTGGAAAGCAGCCCCCATCCTGGTTAATAGCCCCAGAAAGGCTGGGCCATCCTATCTACAAGACAAAAGACCTTCCGCTCCAGGGGGATAGGATTAGCCCTCACGCAAGATCCAAACTAGGACAAAGCCATTAAGCCATAATAGGGATTGCCCAACACCCTTTCAGAAGACAACCCTCTTCATTACATCATCACCCAGTAAGATTCAACCAAGCCTGGGACAGAGACAGCCTACAGGATGGCTGGACCCCCAAATAGCCCCTGCTGGGAGTTTGATAACCAATAGGATACATTTCTTGCAAGACCTAAGAGAGAGTACAAATATATCTCACTCTCCACTCCATGTGTTCAGTTGCACCAGGATCATGTGCTTAGTGGTTCTGCTCCATTAAACCATCCTTCCAAGCAGTCTCCATGTTTCTAGTGTCTATCTCCCCACTTGGAATTGAACCCAGATGGGCATTTCTTCCAACATCGGGAAAACTGCCAATACATGCACTGCATGGTGGAATGGGACAACTCGTCACGTACATAGATGTGAACAGAATAATAGAGTTGGAAGGTCTTCTAGTCCAACCCCCTGCTTAGGCAGAACACCCTACACCACTTCAGACAAATAGCTGTCCAATCTCTGCTTTAAAACTTCCAGTGTTGGAGCATTTACAGCTTCTGGAGGAAAGTTGTTCCACTGATTAATTGTTCTCACTGTCAGGAAATTTCTCTTTAGCTCTAGGTTGCTTCCCTCCTTGATTAGTTTCCATTCACTGCTTCATGTCTTGCCTTCAGGAGCTTTGGAGAATAGGTTAACCTTTCTGAAATGTACATTTTATTTATTTCACAGTATTTGTAGCAAAAGACTCTACATTGCCACTATAAACACATCATAAAGCAGGGGTGTCCAAACTTGGGAACTTTAAGACTTGTGGACTTCAACTCCCAGAAGTTCCCAAGTTTGGACACCCATGTCATAAAGCATCATAAAAATACACAGTCATCAAATGTACCTAATACATCTCATATAAGTGCAACAAGGCTAAGCACAGAGACACCAAGGGCAGTCACATCAACACCAACTGATCTTCCAAAGCCCCAATCGGTCCACTTCTCCAAGCTCTATAGATCGAAGAAAAATCCAGATGACATTGTCAGCCATTGTTCTAGCCATCTCAGCAGATTAGTGTTTCTCAACCTTAGCCACTTTAGAATGTATGGACTCCAAGACCCAGAATTCCCCAGGGACACTGCAGTAGATTCTTCCCATGCCATGCCCACCAACTGGGATGATCTTTGATGGTTTGCAATCCAGCTAGTGGAGCTACAGTGAGATAAACGGTCTCAGAATCCATAAGACTTGGCATCTTTGCTTTAAGGCCGTGGATGTTTCTTTAAACATTTAGTGGCAAAAGAGCTGAGGACAGAATTCCAAGAATAAGTCTCTTTTATTATAACAAAACTGAGGATCATCAATGCAAACATGGTACTTTGGAATGCCAGTTTTGTCATTTGTGGTGGCAAGAAAAACATTTAAATAAGGCTTCTGGAAGAAACCCTTCCACATCCTGCATATTACCAGGAAGTTCCTCCTGCACAATTTAAGTTCTGAGATTCAGACCCTAAAAGTATGGTGGGGGAAAGTAATTTTTCCTGTCCCCGTTTGCTGTTCAGCTCGTAAATTACAGTAACAGCTTCACCCCTTTCAATGGCATTCTATTCTGTATGGCTGGTTTTGCAATGCAGTATATGGGCAGAGTAGCAAGATTATCCTGTGCCAAAATCTGGAGGAATCGAATAGAAGTCCCCCCGTTGTTTTTTAAAAGCATATTTACGAGTGTCAGGATATTGATTTTTTTTAAAAATGATTCATGTAGTGCGACCACAATGGAGACCAGAATTTCTGTCCCAACTAAACAGGTTGGTGATTAAATGTGTCGTATCCAATTTTATGATCTTTTCTGCCCCAGTTGTTAAGTGGATCACTGCAGTTGTTAAATGAATCACACAATTGCTCAGTGAATCTGCCTTCTGTTATTAGAACAGTGATAGCTAACTTTTTTGTGCTGAGTGCCGAAAGCGCACGTGTGCATACTCACAATGCACCCCCGGGCCCTGTGCATGTGCGTGCATCCTCCTGCGTGTGTACGCGTGATCCCCATGCATGCCCATGTGATTCCCAGTGCACGACCCGCCCCCTGCACATGTACATGTGTCTCCCGCATACACCTCTCCCCATGCATGTGTGGCAGAGACCGGAAAAATCAGTTGGCCACATGCATACAGAGAGGGCTCTGCATGGCACCTGTGCCATACATTCGCCATCACGGCTCTAGAAAGTGGATCCTATTAGAAAAAGGCAAAAGGCCTCTGGATTGGGAACATGAAAAGAAAAAGAGCTGTGAGTCTCCAGATCTGGCACTTCATTTGAGTTCTATCCAATCCTGCCTGGGCTCAAAAGTGAATAACCCTAAACCCAGGTTATGATAAAGGCTGTCATGAAATGTCAGGGCTCTAAGCTTTACTGGGAAATCAAAATATTTCTTCTGCATGAGTGCCAACAATTGAAATGAACCTGTTCAACAAGTCAGCAAGATTCTTCTGAATTCCTATGCTTTCACTTTTTGTTTGCTATACAAAGTTAAAGGTAAAAGTAAAGGTTCCCCTTGCACATATGTGCTAGTCATTCCCGACTCTAGTGGGCAGCAGTGCTCATCTCCATTTCAAAGCCGAAGAGCCAGAGCTGTCCAAAGATGTCTCCGTGGTCATTTGGCTGGCATGACTAAGGCCCACAGAGTGCTGTTCCCTTTCCACCAAAGGTGGTTCCTATTTTTCTACTTGCATTTTTACGTGCTTTCGAACTGGTTGGCAGAGGGTGGGACAAGTAATGGGAGCTCACTCCGTTACACGGCGCTAGGGATTTGAACCGCCAAACTGCCGACCTTTCTGATCGACAAGCTCAGCATCTCAGCCACTGAGCCTCTATACAAAGTTAAGAGTGGATAATTCAGGTGTTCTGGAGAAACAGAGGACAAGCTCCCCCCCGACATTAGAACCACCACAGACTTCCGCTCCTTCCGACAAAAATTGAAAACACACCTGTTCCGATTGGCTGGCCTGGCATAATCATAACTGCTACCTCCTGGCAAACATATTTCTTTACTGGTTATTTTAGGGGGATTGTTTTTTAACTTTAATTTTATGGGATATTTGTTGGGGTTTTAAACTATTTACTCAGCTGTACAGTTCTTTAAACCTTTTTTTATCCTCCTTCGTATCTATTTATCTATTTAATAATTTAATTGTTTAATTTTATAGTTATTTATATGATGTATTTCTGATATGGACTGTACACCGCCCCGAGTCCCTTTCGGGAGAGGGGGCGGTCTATAAGCGCTCAGTAAATAAAATAAATAAATAAATAAATAAGCGCAGAATGGAGATGGAAGATTTTAGGATTTGTTTCTCTTAGGAGGGATGCTCTGGGCAATTGGTTCAAAGGATGATAATGGTCCATATTAGCATATACAGGTAGTCCTCGACTTACAACCCCAATCGAGCTGAAAATTTTTGCTACTAAGTGAGACATTTGTTAAGTGCAGTTTGCCCCATTTTACAAACTTTCTTGCCACAACTGTTAAGTGAAACACTGCGGTTATTAGGTTAGTAAAATGGTTGTTAAGTGGATCTGGTTTTCCCATCGACTTTGCTTGTCAGAAGTTCGCACAAAGTGCTAATACGACCCTGGGGACACGACAACCGTCTTAAATATGAGTCATGTGCTCAAGCGTCTCAATTTTTATCACATAACTATGGAGATGCCCCAATGGCTGTAAATGTGAAAAATGGTCATAAGTCACTTTTTTCAGTACCGTTGTAACTTTGAATGGAAAGTAAATGAACTGTTGTAAGTCAAGGACTACCTGTATTTCTTTGTAGGGTCCAATAGATTGTGATGCATTTGCCTAACTATGTTTGTGGTATCCATTCATTCACCTTTTGATTATTTGTCATTTAACAGCTGAAGGGTGAAGAGGAAGACCTGTTAGCATGGCCTCCATCTCAGAGATTCTCAACCTGGGCAACTTTAAGGTGGGTGGACTTCATCCCTGGACTGGGAGTTGAAGTCCACCCATCCTAATGTTGAGAAACACTGCTGGGTCCTGAGAAATTCCTCAACAGCTTTTTGCCAAGAAAAACTGGAATAGCTTTCTGCCTGGTCTGCAGAAACATTTGTGGGTTTGGGACATTTGTTTTCGTGGTGTTGGTTGAGCTGCATCCTCACAGTCAGCTGATGACCAACTCTCTGTTTTCTTCCCATCGTACAGGAAGGAAGGAAGCACGATGACAAAGCAAGACTGAGAACTGTCCTCCTCCATCCCCCAGGGCCCTTGAGCCGTAATATGTATTTACTGCCTTGAAGGTTCACCAGACTCTTCAAACGTCTTCCCCTGAAGATCAGCTGCCTGGGGGCAAGGCGAGGGGAGTGTAAAAGGAAGGTTTTCCGCACAGGCTGAATTCTAATCTGCTGCAGCATCAAAATGAGAGCCCTGCGGGAAACTATCTCAACCACCCAGGAATTAGTTCACATAAAATGGGCCGGTTGTGCATTTTGCACTGAATCATTTGACTGTTGTGTTGTTGTCAAGTGCCCAGAAGAAAGATCTTTCAGATTTCAGATGATCTCACTTGCAGGAAAGGATCTCTAACACATTGGTGAAAAAAATGCACATGTCATTCACTGTAGCCAGATCTGATCACAAGCCCAGACAGGAACTGCTAGGCAGGTAGTCCTTCACTTCTGTCCACAAGTGAGACCAGATTTTCCGTTGTTAAGCAAAGCAAGTCACACCCAAATTTAAGATCTTTTTTTTTTGCCATGAATCGTTGCAGTTGCTAAGTGAACCATGCAGTTGTTAAGAGAATTGTCAGACCTGGAAGCCATCTTTTGCATTCAGGCTTCCCACATTTTCTGCTGTGCAATGTTAGGGGGGTTACTTGGAACCTTGGCCCATTGATTTTGCTCATCCAAAGCTGGCTGGAAAAGTTGCAAAGGAGGATCAGATGACCCTGGGATGCCGCCCTCATAAATACATGCCAGTTGCCAATTGCCCAAATTCTGATCACATGACTGTGGAGAATGCTATGACAGTCGTAAGTTCAACAACATCATAAGTCACTTTCTCCATGGCCATTATAACTTTGAACTATTTCTAAAGGAATGGTTGTAAATCAAGGACCCTGTACAGCTAGATGAGTAGGGTTATATCAGGGGTGTCCAAACTTGGGAACTTTAAGACTTGTGGACTTCAACTCCCAGAATTCTGGCTATGCTGGCTGGGGAATTCTGGGAGTTGAAGTCCACAAGTCTTAAAGTTCCCAAGTTTGGACACCCCTGGGTTATATGAATGGTGGCACATGGAATCATGGGGCTTCTGGCCATGCCACCCATTCCTTCCAAATTTCAACTCATACCAAGCTCTGTAAGCTGAGAAGTGTTCTGGCACATTCAAGAGCCACAGTGCGGTGGGCAAAACTTCCTAACCCCACTGTGACTTTCACAACTTCTGGAGCACTGCTGGAAATGGGCATCTACCTTAGGAGACTCTTGTGTGTATGCATGTCAGTAGTAATTCTCTGCTGAAAAAGAGCATACTGAAAAAGGTTGCTGTGTTTAAAAACTCTTTTCATTTCGGAAGAAGCAAAACAGCTGGATAGACAGCATACTTTGAAGCCTGCTGGTAGATCAGACAATAGTGTAAAAGAAAGGCATTCTGCTGGACCACAAATCCCATCACTCTCCATCTTTGTACCGATGCTACAGCAAGAGCATTTAGGAGCCACATTACCTCTCCACAAGCTAAGGAGCGGGAATGGCTGCACTGCAGTCCTATACATGTAGTCTAGGACAGTGTTTTTCACACTGGACAACTTTATAGACTTCAGCTCCCAGAATTCTCAGCATGAGTGTCAAGTTTGAAAAACACCAGCCTAGGAAATAGAAAAGGAATTGTAAGGAAGTTCCTTTAATTCACGCAATTATTTTCCACCCGTTTCTTTGCTTCAGGTGATGAATTGATGGGCCCTAAAGATTTCCCAACATTTTTAGAGTTCTGGGCCACCACTCTGAAAAATGCAATGGTTAGGCTGGATAATAAAGGCTTAGGATGCTCACCAGCACCCACAACATGTTTACCAAGTGTTAAAGTCCACAATTAACATAATTTAAAATAAAGCGTGTAATTACTGCATGGTCACCCGGATTCCCTCAATTTCTGACTACTTTTACTCTTTGCAAACAGAACACGGTGAGATTTTCCATCATCTGCCTGTCTGCCTGTCTGCCTGTCTGTCTGTCTAGCTATTTTATAATAAAAGATAAAACTTAACAAGAAGGTCTATTTAAAATGGAGAGAGAAGAAGGAAGACAGAACAAGACCAAAAATGCAGGGGGGGAAATAGAAAAGTTAAAAAAAATAAAGAAATGACTCCTGATTTTCTGAATATATTATCATATTTCTATGGCATTCATCACACTTGCATGCCTCGGTTATTAGCATTTATGTAAATTAACCTCTCACTCCGTGGTTACAGCATTGCTTACAATTTTTCATAATCTATTTTTTTTTCTAATTATCAAAGCCACATATGATTTCACTTTTTTTCTATTTCATGGAAAAAGTCAATAAGGGCTTTCCCATCAAACTTAATGTCTTGTCTCTATTTAAAGCTGGCCAAGTCTCAAAATCTTCACCATGCATTCTGTCGCTGTGGGTAAAACAAATCTTTCTACCTTAGTGCATATAACACTCTCACTACAAAACATGATGGGATTTTCCAGGGTGGCAGCTTTTTTTTTTCTTTGAGTTATTCTTTGGGGAAATGGATCTGGCCCTCACTCCACCAAGATAGCAGGGAACCATTTTAGATCAATTTCCAAGTACAGTAAAGCAGAGGTCTTCAAACTTGGCAACTTTAAGACTTGTGGACTGGCTGGAGAATTCTGGGAGTTGAAGTCCCCAAGTCTTAAAGTTGCCAAGTTTGGGGACCCCTGCAGTAAAGGATGGAGACATCAATCAGCTGCCTTGATGCCAGTAGACTCATCAGCTTTTGAGTAGGCCTGTCTTTAAAGCTTGCTTAGAAAGAGAAGCATCTGCAGGTCAAAAAGGTCAAAATGGCACCTGCACTCATGTGACCAAATCTCCTGCCCTTGTCATGAATCATTCATAAGATTCCTGTAAAAAAAAAGCTGCAGGCTACAATTGTGCCGATACGTTTTCCATCTTGACTTTGTGGGCACACCAGGGGTGGGTTCCGGCAGGCACTACTGACGGTTTGCTCATGTGCGCAGAGTGCTATTAACATTGTTCTGTGCATGCAAAACAAGATGGCGGCGCCTTTGGCGACCCCTGGGGAACCGGTTCAGGGGCATGGCAGGCCTCGGTCACTGCCAGTTCCAGCCACCCAGGCTGCCAAACCACTACCGGTTTGGCCGAAGAGATCCAAACCGGTAGGAGCTCACCACTGGGGCACATCAGTGGTGGGATACGACCGGTACGATCCCAGTACAGGTATACCGCTGCCTGCTGGGAGAACCAGGTACTGTTCCGGTACAGTGCTCCAGAAGCCCCACCCGCCCGCCCGCCGTCCTTACCTGTATTTAAGCTGATCTGGGCTTCCGCACATGTGCACTGAGCATATGGTGCCTGCGCGGCACTCCATCGAGCAGCTGGAGCATCATGGAGTGTTGCGGGTGGTAAGTATGCATGTTTGCGCTGTGCACGTGCATGTGGTGGATGCCTGGCCCCGTTGCACTGTCCTAGTTGGACCGGGATCCGGAACCCACCACTGGGGCACATCCTGTGGGACATCCCTGCTTGGGAACAGATGTCCAGAGGGAAATGGGGCCAACGGCGGCACCCATTTCATGTATCCTTTACATAAACAAAGGATGCATTTAACTTATTCACATGGCCTCTTATTTCATAACAATGATACTGGGAGGTGCGCAAGAATTAAAAGCAGTGATGAGATGAGAACACCTGATGCTGATCTCACATGTCGGAGGTGATAGAATTAAGTCCCAATTTCTGGCAGCAAACAAAACCCAACAATGAAGATGAAACAACCTGCAAAGATTGCTTAATCTCTGGGGCCAAATGCTGGGGGCAAGGGGGTAAGCTGTAGCATTATAGGGAAGTCTAACAGGGTTGGGGGCGTCCAGATCTCAGAGGAAAACTGTCCCACTTGTTTTTTTTTCTTTTTCCACCCATAAAACCCATAAAAGAGAGTTTTCAACCTTCAGAATTTTAAGACATGGGGGCATCAACTCAGTGGTGAATTTTTTTTAATACCGGTTCTGTGGACGTGGCTTGCTGGGCATGGCAGGGGAAGGATACTGTAAACTCTCCATTCCCATCCCACTCCAGGGGAAGGTTATTACAAAATCCCCAATCAACTGGGACTCAGGAGGCAGAGAATAGAGGGGCCGGGGCCAGCCAGAGGTGGTATTTGCCAGTTCTCCGAACTACACAAAATTTCCACTAGCAGTTCTCCAGAACCTGCTGAATTTCACCCCTGCCTCAACTCCCAGAATTCCGTAGCCAGCATGGCTAGCTAGAGAATTCTGGGAGTTGAAGTCTACACATCTTAAAGTTCCCAAATCTGGAAACACTGCCATAAAAGAACCCGCAGCAAGGAAGCTGCATTTGATGATCTTCTTCACTTCTTGGGACCAAAAGTGGAGTGTTGCTGGGTTTTGCTACAGAAACTTCTCTCCATCTCGCAGCTATCCTTCGGAAGGGGCATGTGCAGTACAGAGATTTCTCTAGAATTTAGCAGAATTACAGAATAACAGAGTTGGAAGGAGCCTTGGAGGCCTTCTAGCCCAACCCCCTGCTCAAGCAGGAGACCCCAATCCCATGATTGGCAAACCTATGGCACACGTGACACAGGTGGCACGTGGAGCCATTTGTTAGGGCATGAGAGGTGTTGCCCAATCAGCTCCAGCATACATGTGCGTGCTGGCCACCTGACTTTGGCATTCATTTTCAGCCATTTTTCGCCCTCCAGAGGCTTCCCTGAAGCCTCCGGAGGGCGAAAAACAACCCAAAGTGCAAACTGAAAGTTCAGGAAAGTGACTTCCGGTTTGCCCGTAGGGTCGTTTTCCACCCTCCGGAGCCTTCAGGGAAGCCTCCTGAAGCCTCCGGAGAGCCTCTGGGAGGGGGGGTACAGGGGATGGGTGTTTTCGCCTTCCCCAGGCTCCTAGAAAGCCTCTGGACCCTGGGTAGGGTGAAAAACGGGTCCATTGTCTGCCAAAAGTGTGGGGGGAGGGCAGGGATCGTGCAAGCATGCAAGTGGGGTTGTCACATGTGCATGTGTGTGGGAGGGGGTTATAAACACCAAATGGATTAAAAACTTTCAGCATTAACATCAGCCAAAAATAGATCAAAGGTGCAATGCTGTCACTCCCCTGTCTGATCCAGGTCTCTCTCTTTTTTGTGCTTGCAGCAGTGTGTTTTCTTTTGTATTTTGAACCATGTGTGTGTGGACATACTGGTATGCCCAGTTGCTTACAACTTACAACCATTTCTTTAACAACTGTTCAAAGTTACAATGGTGCTGGGAAAAAGTGACTTATGACCAGTTGTCATATTTAATGACTGTTGCAGCATCCCTATGGTCATGTGATTGAACTTTAGGCATTTGGCAACTGGCGTCTATTTGTGATGGCTGTAGCATCCTGAGATCATGTGACTTCTATTATGGACCTTCCCTGCTATTGACAAGCAAGCTCAATGGCCATGTGATTCACTTAATAACTGCAGCGATTCACTTAACAATCCTGATTTGGGGTCAAGTTACTTGATGGACAGCCTCTCTCCCCATGGGGTTACATCTACCTGGCCCACCGGAGCAGGAAGGCAAGCCAACTATCAAGGAAATACATCTGGTGGGACCTAGGAAAAGGGACTTCGGTGTGGTGGCTCCCTCACTGTGGAACATTATTCCTCCAGAGATAATCTTGTTGGCTTTCCTTAAAGGCATACGGTAGTTTTCTCAGTGGGTCGACCCCACTTTGAGAGGAACAAGCGACTTGTCTCTTTCTGTTGTCATCATCCCAGGCTGGGAGATTTAAATTGTGGTTTTCAACTGTGGATTTGTAATATTGACCCTGGTCTGGCGTGGCTATATACATTTGTTTAATAAATAAATAAATACTAAATTGCACAACTGATGGGAATAATGCAACGGGAGAGTTTTGCATCACACAATTAATTCTCACCATTTGTGCAACGATGCTATGACCGTATGTTTTCACTTACCACATCCCTCCCCCATGTACTTTCACATCTGCTACAGTTTGTGTTTTTATTCTTGACCATTTTCGAGCCCTCTGCCGCTTTGCTTTCTATGAAAAAAAAGTTTCTAGATCTCATTGTCAAAGCTGAGGTCAGACAAACACGGGATACTCCTCCAGAAGAGAAAGAAAATTGTGAGCCAGTGTGGATCACTCCCCACCCACTTGCCTGCAGAGCTCAAAGTACAAATGTACAAGCAGATGGGAGGCCAGGCCTGTTGGGAAGGCAGGGCTGGCTGGTCGAGGAACAGGCTCAACCAGTCGAGGAGACCCGCTCAACGTCTGCGGCTGTTTGTTTTGTCCTCTCCTTTGTTCACAGACTCATTTTCTGCCAGAGAGACAAAGAAAGTTGTCTGGCTGATTCCCATAGCTTCCTTCCCGGAATCTGGAAGATTGAAATAGGTTGCCTGAACCAGCTACTCTAGATTTCCAGCAGGGACGTGCGGTCAGGGGAGGCAGGGGAGGCAGAGCCTCACCTCTCTTCATGAAATAATAGTATATAATATTATATACTATATATATATATATATATATATATATATATATATATATATATATATATATATATATATATATATATATATATATATATATATATATATATATATATATATATATATATATATATATATATATATATAATATTATAATATTTGTGTTATATTTGTACTGATAAATAAATAAAGGGAGACTAGTATAGATCTAGTATAGACTAGTATGTAACACAAATACATACAATATTATAATATTATATACATCCGTCCGGGCGCGCCCCGGAGCTGAGGGGGCAGAAATGTTGTCGGCGCTGCCGGATGACGAAGGCACGAAAGCGACAGTCGCTTTCGTGCCTTCGGTATCCGGCAGTGCCGACAACATTTCTGCCTCCGCTCTCCGCAGCTCCCGGGCGCGCCCGGACGGAGGTAGCCAGAATGGCGCCGAGGAAGTCCGGCAGGCGAGCGAGCAAGGCAGCCTGATCCTCTCTCGCTCGCCTGCCGGACTGCCTCGGTGCCATTCTGGCTACCTCCGTCCGGGCGCGCCCGGGAGCTGCGGAGGGCGGAGGCAGAAATGTTGGCACTGCCGGATGACAAAGGCACGAAAGCGCAGCCACCTGAATGGAAAAGCAACGAAAGGGGCTGCGCTTTCACCCCACTCAAGCCTTGCCGCCTGCATGGGAAGCCGCCTGAATGGGAAATGGGAATGGGAAGTGCAGCCGCCTGAATGGGAAAGCAACGAAAGGGGCAGTGAGGCTGGGCGGTGGCTGCAGGTAGCAAGGCTTGAGTGAGTTGAAAGCGCAGCCCCTTTCATTGCTTTCCCATTCACCCCGTTCAAGCCTTGCCCGAGGGAGCTGGGGATCGGGCTTTGAGTTGGTGGGAGACCTTGAAGGAGTGGGTGGGGGAAGGGACTGGCGCCGGTGGAGGAAGCAATGCTACGCGGATCAGTGCACTCCGCGGTCCCCTTAATGTTCACTCAGGAAGGTGGAGAATGGGACCACGTGTGCTGGAGGCTGAGGCTACCTCAGCCTCCTGCACACGTGGTCCCCTTCCCCGCCTTCCTGATGACGTCACCAGCCTCACCAGCCATAACCCTCACTGCACGTCACTGATTTCAGGCATGGTTCAAAAGCTGCCTGTGGTGGGAAAGGATTCTGCAGTGATTGAGCCAATGGCCATAAATGCATTGTGACCAGTGGTGAAATTCATTTTTTTTTTACTACCAGTTCTGTGGGCGTGGCTTGGTGGGCGTGGCAGGGGAAGGTTACTGCAAAATCCCCATTCCCTCCCCACTCTGGGGCCAGTCAGAGGTGGCATTTGCCGGTTCTCCAAACTACTCAAAATTTCTGCTACCGGTTCTCCAGAACCTGCTGAATTTCACCCCTGATTGTGACTTGCTAGACATGAAAGAGCTTGCAAAAAGAAGGTTAGCATCAGATGGGAAAAGGGTCATTGATGTACTTCCAACTTCCTCATCCGGTTGCCCTCCAGATGGGTTGGAGTGCAGCTCTCCTTTGCCCAGCCATGGGCTTTGTGGTTTGGGGATGATTGGACCGGTGATGAAATTCAATTTTTTTTACTACCAGTTCTGTGGGCGTGGCTTGGTGGGCGTGGCAGGGGAAGGATACTGCAAAATCCCCATTCCCTCCCAATCAGTTGGGACTCGCGAGGCAGAGAATAGATGGGGGCGGGGCCAGCCAGAGGTGACATTTGCCGGTTCTCTGAACTGCTCAAAATTTCTGTTACCGGTTCTCCAGAACCTGTCAGAACCTGCTGGATTTCACCCCTGAATTGGACTCATGGCTGAACAGACCGAAAGCAGGCCTGGATAAGAGAAAGCTAGTTCACACTCTTTGCTTTCAAGGGTATCCATGATGGTGGCCCCAACCATGCCATTAAAGCCCTGCCCTGTTTATGTGCTTTGCGTTGCATGTACAAAGAGGGATGTCTTCGACCAACATGACTGAGGTGTTCATGGCCGCCATCCTGAGCATTTTTTCTCCTTTCCCAGTCTGCTTGCTATGCCCTCAATCTTGCACCTGAACCTTTCCAAAATCAGCTCCTTTAACAGCCTTCACCCGACTTTCTGAAAAGGTGCACCGGGATTTTGAGATGCAGAACAGAAGAGGAGTGTAAGATTTTAGCGGAGTGTAAGATTTTCTGTTCCATTCAGGTTCAGGCAGGGTCTTTTTTATGATGAGCTGACTTGCTTTCATTGCCCAAACGCCTCTTTTTCTCACCTCTGATCTGGCTCACTGCCAGATGGGGCTGTCTTGACTTCCTATGCCCAGAGCACGAGAAGCAGAGATCCTGGCTTAGTTCATCCTCAGCCAGTGAGGAAAACAACAGCTCTGTCATATCATTGCATTGGCATCCTTCAGTCTCAAAAGACTATGGTATCGTGCTGTGGGAAGAGATCAAAGCTGGAGTGTCCTCTCCAGAGCACGAGGCCTGGGTAGATTAATATGGAAGATAGACCATTACCCAAGCAGCAGATCCCCCCTCTCCATGTGGCTGAAATAGTCCGATGGAACGGCAGAGCCAATCCGATTGGTTCCAGCTGCATCACAGGAGTTACCAGAACGTGATTGTTCACAGTCACGAATTGCTTCCGGGACTCCGGCTCCGGATTTTGCCTGGAGGTTGACTCCCGAAGCCTTTTCCAGTAGTGGATAGAGCTACAAGGCAGGGGAGGTTTGTAATCAGAGGTTCCCTTCTCCTACAAGATGGTTCTGCCACTTAATCTGCTGTTGGGACGTAGAGCCCTCTTCCGCCTTCAAAACTGTTGACTGTCTTCTCCTGTAACCCTGGAAAGGGACCCTTACAAGGTGCTACCAGCCAGGCCAGTTGGACCAAGGTTTTTTAAGGGGCTGTTACTCCTCCATCACTCACCCTTTGTCCTGGCTTGTGACAGGCAGAGCCTGGCTTCCCAAACGTTGGGCCCAGGATGGCAGGTTTTGATGCCATATCAATGCAATGGGAATAAGGCCCTAGTCTGGCTGCACGTCTCTTATCTGTTTTTGTAACTTGGCAACTAAGATGTGTGGACTTCAACTCCCAGAATTCCCCCTACTTGGAATATATCATAAAGTTGCCAGGTTTGAAAAACATTTCTGATCTGATCTGATTCAGTTTGCACAGCACCTGTCCAATTCCCATCTATGCTGAATTTTCACCTTTGTCCATCCTCCAGCATCCATTCAGTCATAAGCTCAGCTAAATAAAGTTAAACTAAAAACCAGAACAAATTCGTAAAGAGCTGGGTCGCAAAGATCACATTTATTTATAATCTTTCTCTTTCCATTGTGGCTGGTATTTTAGAACTCCCAGGCCTGATAACACAATCAGATCTTGAGGGACCTTATGGAGATCAGCAGGGATGGAGTTAACCTGATTTGGGTTGAAAAGACAGTTCTATAGGGGGGTGCCAAGTGTAGCCCCCTACCAGATTGAACCCACAGCATGCCTTCTTTGCCAGACCTGATGCTGATGTAACGGGGAGAAGACAGTTCCATAGATAACCTGGTTCCATGTCATTAAAGGTCAAAACTAACATCTTGAATTGGACCTGGAACCAAGGCAGCTTATGGAGCAGAGGTGTAACCTGTGCTGTTCTGGAAGTACACATACTGCAACTGCCAACATCACTGCATTCTTCACCAATTGAACCTTCTGAATACTCTTCAAGGGCAGCCCCATGTAGAGCACATTACAATAATAGATCTGGAGATGACTATGGCATGAGTGACTATGACTAAACTCATCCAGGTCCAAAGTCCAGTATTACTGAGTGAACAATCTGGTTTTAGGGCATAATTTTGCCCTGTCACCCTTGAAATTTTAGTTACTAACTGCTTCCAACCTTGTGTAGAAATGCTGGAATCTCTGCATCTTATCTCCCTGAACAAACTACGATGTACTGGGGCAGAGAAGCCTTGCATGCAGCAATAGAGGAAGGCCAAGGGATGCCTTCCTTCCTTCCTTCCTTCCTTCCTTCCTTCCTTCCTTCCTTCTTTCTTTCTTTCTTTCTTTCTTTCTTTCTTTCCCTCTCTCTCTCTCTCTCCTTCCTTCCATCCTTCCTTCCCCTTTCCCACCTTTATTATTTTTACAAATAACTCAAGGCAGCCAACATAGCTAATACACTGTTCTTCTATTTTACCCACAACAACAACCCTGTGAGTTAACTGGCCCAAAGTTAGCCAGCTGACTTTCATGCCTACAGTGGAATGTGAATTCACAGTCTCCTTCTTTGTTGTCTGGTGCCTTAACCACAAGACCAAACTGGCCCTCCTAAAAATTATGGCTGTACCAGTGTTGTGCAAATCCAGAGGACTATCAGGCCAATGTTGCCCTGCCCGGTTCTTAAGGATGTCAATCACAGAACGGCTGCAGCCAAGGAGGCAGAGGAGGCAGGAGATGCTCTCCTCCGTCCACAACACCAAGAAGCTGCATTCAGTTTTCACCCCCTTCTGGTTTCCTGACTGATGGATTGTGTGACAAAATGGGACAGACTTCGCACACTCTGCAGCTGTCATTAGAGGCAGTTTGGCTTAAGGGGAAAACTACTTTCATACCAGTTCGGATAAGGATGACTTAAGTCGGCCTCATTTAAGGGCTAAGGAAGGGATGAAGGCAACATCAAGGGGTCATGGCAGGACCAAGAAGATACCAGGTCATGCTGGTGCTGGATTTAGCCGCAAGGGGAGACCTGTCTCAGCCGGAGAAATCATTTATGTCAGTTTCCACTCAGGCTTAGTTCACAAGACACCCCGTGGTGAACAGAATTGTATTTTTGCCCAATGATGTCAATGACCCCAGAAACCACAATGGCTGAATCAACTCTCGGGATTCGATTTGAACTGAGATGGGGATGATGAGGTTTTTGCTGCTGCCTTTGGTGGCACCTTTGCACCCACTTTATTTTAGCTGATATTTATCCTTGCTTCACAAGAGCCCCTCACTCATCTTTCGGGTCTGGGGCTAGCTTGAATTGCTTTTCCCCTAGCCTGTCATCAGAGGTGTCTACAGGGTCAAAACAACCAAAATGCAGTTGCAATGGTGTAGTCAATGAAAAGGAAGGAAGGAAGGAAGGAAGGAAGGAAGGAAGGAAGGAAGGAAGGAAGGAAGGAAGGAAGGAAGGCAGACAGACAGACCTGATTCATATATGCATCAGAATCCTAGTGCTATGCCTGGAATAGCACAGAGCATTTCAGACATCTTTGGCTCCTAGAACTTCTGGTATCTGATAAGTCCATTCTCATATTTTCTTTCCTCTTAAGCACCTTCTGTCTGGGCTACTACAGTATGCTTTACATAAGGCTGCCCTTGAAGACAATTCAGAAATCGTCATTTGCAAATCACAGACTCACACATGTTGTGGTTCCTTCCCTGTCTTGGCAGATTGTCCATGGACAACAACAAGAGTGATATGACAATACTGGAAGGACTCACAAAGAAAAGAGGAAGTCGACCTATTCTTCAAAGCACCTGAGGGCAGGACAAGAAATTATGGATGGAAACAAGATCCTGTTGCCCACAATCAAGAATGCAATGTAGTCTTTAGCAAATGAATTGTCTGGATCTTTCTTTCTTTCTTTCTTTCTTTCTTTCTTTCTTTCTTTCTTTCTTTCTTTCTTTCTTTCTTTCTTTTCCTTTCTTTTCCTTTCTTTTCCTTTCTTTTCCTTCTTCTTTCTTTCTTTCTTTCTTTTCCTTTCTTTTCCTTTCTTTTCCTTCTTCTTTCTTTCTTTCTTTCTTTCTTTCTTTCTTCTTTATTTCTTTCCCTTCCTTCATTCCTTCCTTTTCTTTCTTTTCTTTCCATCCTCTTGAAAAGCTTGACTTCAAAAAATATTCTGGGCTAGGAAAAGGGCCTGATTAAATATTCCAAAGTGGGTTAAGACCAAAGGAAGTGTCAGCTCTGCATCCTGTGTGAATTTGGAGCTGTGCATGTGATGTTTGACAGCAGGGGGAGGGACCCTTACCGCAAGAGACCAAGGCAATCATCACCCCTTGCGTCCCCCAGAGCACGTGCCAAAAACAGGCCCCATCTGGTGCCTCTGCTGTGCCTGGTGGTTGTGGATGGGGGCGGGGAGGGGGCCATTGCTATAAATACAGAGGCCACGCAGCCTGCTGTGACCCTGGGAATGAGATTGCACAGGGGGTGGGGGGGAGGGGGAGGAGAAACCCCGTCTGGTGCAGGGAGGGGGGAAGGAGTGGGCAGGGGGTGGGGGGAAATTATTATTCAAGCTATGTAGCTGGCCCAGGTTGCACCATTCAGATTCCCGGGTGTTTCGAGGGCAGGGAAACGCACAGCCACAGAGATCTGGGGAGATCAGCAAGGAAAGCCTGCTTGGAACCTGAGGATAAACAAGAGGTACAGCCACAAGCTTTGAAAAAGGGGGATTGGAGCATTGTAGAAGATAGAGGCAGACGTTTCATCCTCTTCTTTTTCTGTGCTTCTCTCTCTCTCTGGTTCACCTGGGAAGAAAGCCAGCTGGTTCTGCTATCCTCTTCATCAGCATGCTTGCAAATCTTTAGGGCTGATTTTACATAGCAGTGGAACCCAAAGCAAATCCTATCATACATGAACCAGGAATGTCCATGGGGGAATCACAGCCACCATTTTTTGGAAGCCCCCCCTGGCAGTCAATCTTTGATGAAGGACCATCTTCAGAAACCTCTTTTACTATACATTCTACAGAGAAGTGGCATTCAGCAGGTTCTGACCAGTTCTGGAGAACCGGTAGCGGAAATGTTGAGTAGTTTGGAGAACCGGCAAATACCAACTCTGACTGGCCCCGCCCCCATCTATTTTTCGCCTCCCGAGTCTCAGCTGATCGGGAGGAAATAGGGATTTTGCAGTAACCTTCCCTTATCACCCCCACTATGCCACACCCACCAAGCCAAGCCACGCCCACAGAACTGGTAGTAAAAAAAAATGAGTCCCACCACTGATCCTGCAGGCAGGAAACAGTTCCCTTATAGAACTAGAGAGGGTCTCTCTCTTGCAGTAGCCCCCGCTCTGTAGATTAATCTGCAATTAATCAGAAAGACACAAAAGCCACAGCCTGGTGTTGGATCCAAACTATACAGGACATGGCACAAGTACAGGTAAGACTGCCAATGACCCAAAGGTGCTTTTCTTAGGAGGCAACAAGATTTTCTTGTTTTTCTTTGAAGAAATTTTGCTTCTCATCCAAGAAGCTTCTTCAGCTCTGACTGGATGGTGGGGAGGGAAGGGTTTATATTCCTTGCAGACAGCTGGTCATTTGCATCCTGTTAGAGAGTCGTTGAGGCCACCTGGAGGTTTATCTGTGTCCTCAGGGTCACCTGAGTGGTGCAAATGGGTGTGGAGCCTACTTGGAACTGCTGAAAGGACTGTGCTGTAGACCGGGGATAGATGATGTTGTATCCCATCCCCTCTGTTGAGAGAGGGTTGCTCAATTTTGACAGAGAGGGCCTCTTTGATCCCTCTTCCTAACCAGGGGCCCCCTCTGTCCCAAATGTGGACTTTGCTGTCTTCAAAAGAGTGGCAGATAAAATACAACATAATCTTTGTAAACCGCCTTGAGTCGCCATGTGCGAGAAGGCAGCAATATAAATTTTCTAAATAAAAATAAAGAAATAAAATATATCTCCACTCCTTTCAGCAGTTTTAAGAAGGCTCCACATCTATTTGCGCTACTCAGGTGTCCCCGAGGATACAGATAAACCTCAAAGTGGCCTCAACTCACATTCTTTAAAAGAATGCAAATGACCAGCTGTCTGCAAGGAGGATAAATCCTTCCATTCCTCACCATCCAACCAGAGTTGAAGATGTTTCTTGAATGAGAAACAAAACGTCTTCAAAGAAAAACAGGAAAGTCCTGTTGCCTCTTGAGAAAAGCACCTTTGGGATAACCATGACCTGGATGACTGAGAATCTCCATAGTCATAAGACTGCCAATATTTTCTACACCTTCTCGGTTTTATGCAAAATCGTGATGGGGAAGTGTCCACTGATCCAAGTCAGGCTGAGTGTTTGGGATCATTTTCTGGTGTTGATTGTGCTGTGTAGAGAACTATGATGCACATATGTATATGTCTCTGTTCTTTTGTATATATGTTTGTCTTATGTGTATTTTTTATCTGTTTGATTGTACGCCGCCCCGAGTCCTTCGGGAGAGGGTTGCGGCTAATCAAATAAAATTATTATTATTATTATTATTATTATTATTATTATTATTATTATTATTATTATTATTATTATTATGACTTGGAAAGCAAGAGGAGAAAATGGTAAAGAGCATGAATTAATGAGAGGCATGAAACTTAAAAAATAGATAAGTTGGTTGCACATCAAACTAAGAGAAAATGGAGGAATGTCATAGACCTGAATGAAGACGACCTGATCTTGTAGATGAAAGTTATTTCAAGTCTCACCTTGAACGTCAATCCAGTTGATTGACCTTGGGCCAGTCACTTTTGCTCAACTATAGGAAGTAGGATCTTCTGAAAGACCAAGAAAACTGCAGAGACTAGTCCAGAGGTAGCTGCCAGAAGTCAACACTGACTTGGAGGCATCAAGTCCAAAATATATGAAAAGAAGCAAAAGTCAATTGGATTAAACTATTACCAATGAATTTTAAATGAAATTATGAATGGAGTCAAAATATAGGTCAGTCTTGGAAGAAAAAAGAATAAGAGAAGTAAAGTAAAATATAGGAGGATGTGAAGTTCTTATGGTTATAGTTTGGCAATTGCATCTGGAAAACTATTTGGCAGAATTCTGATTGGAAAGGTACAAAATTTGACAGTGAGCAAAATTTGGGAAATGCAATGACATTTTATAGTGGGCAGGGTTGGGGGAGCAGACCTGATTTTTTTCAGCACAGCCTTGAGCAATATGTGAATACGAGAAAGACCATTTATTGTAGTGCATTTAGAAGAAGCATCTGAGGAAGTGAATCACATTGACTTTTGGAATGTTTGACGCAAATATGAAGTTGAAGGTTGGTCGTCTAATGTGATAAGAGCTATAAATGATGGAATTAAAGCATGTCTGAGCATAAATGGCATGCCTGGAGAATAGGTCAACCCTGAGCAGGGTGTAAGCCAAGGATTGTTAGATAGGGTAAAAAAAAGGCACACTCAGGCTCAGGCAGAAACAGCTCTTTATTAACAGAAGTCAACTATGTACAATCCAGCAAAGGTTCAGTCTGACAGCAGCCCTTGTATAGGGAGCTGTCAGACCCTTCGACCAATCAGGTTGAATCTCTGTTCCCGCCGGAACAGAGGACCTTGGTGTAAACCATTGTAACTGATTCTGGTATCTAACACCCCTCCCCTCTTAGATGGGATCAACCGACTTGTGACATAGTCACGCAGTTAGGCAGGCTTTCTGGTGGCTCGCCCAGACCTGCGCAGTTCAGTTGGTGGGTGTTCTTCAGTCAGGTTGGACTGACCTGTTGACTCTGCGGCTTCACCTGGTGGAAGCTCCTGGAGCCGTGACTAGAGCTTCTAGAGCTGGTTCGCTCGGAGCTTGCTGCGGGCCTGCAACACTAACAGATAAGTGCCCCGGTACCTTCGGGCTTGAGTTGTCTGTGGAAGGAGTGACTTTGTGCTCCTTTTGGGTAGGGCTTTGGCTAACTTGTGCAGGAGTTACATCCAATTGCCTAAGATTGGAGCTGGAGAGGTGGCCACGGAGTTGGTCAATGTGCCGTCTCCAATTCCGACTGTCCTCGAGCTCTACTAGGTAAGAGCGAGGTCCGGTGATGCCTATTACCGTGGCAGGAATCCACAGAGTTCCCTCAGCATAGTTGTGGGCATAAACTGAATCCCCTACACTAAAGTTCCTTATTTTGCTTGTCGAATCTGGGGGTGATGCAGCAGAGTAGTTTGGGTGTAGCCGGTCTAAGTGGGACCTTAGCCGGCGACCCATTAAAATCTCGGAAGGGCTTCTGCCAGTGGTAGCACTTGCCATGATGTGCTGTATGAGGAGGAATTGATCAACCCATGTTTGCCAATCTCCCGGGCCCATCCTGGATAGGGCCTCTTTTGCAGATCTCACCATTCTCTCCGCCTGACCATTGGAGGCCGGATGGAATGGCGCGACCAGGGCATGTCTGATTCCCTGCGCTCCTAAGTAGGCCTCGAACTGCATGGCCATAAATTGGGGCCCATTGTCAGAGACCAAGACATTAGGCAGGCCATGAGTGGAGAAAAGTCTCCGTAGTGCCTTGATGACCGCTTCTGCCGTGGTAGAGCTCATGAGGACTACTTCTAGCCATTTCGAGTAGGCGTCCACAACTACCATAGCCCAGTCTGGCCATGAACAGGGCTAGGAAAATCTATGTGCACCCTAGACCATAGTGCTTGAGGTCACTCCCACTCCTTAGTGGGCACCTCTGCCGGAGCTGGTCTGGACTCCTGGCACGGTGTGCAGGTAGCCACCCATTCTTCGATCTCCCTGTCCATGTTAGGCCACCACACATAACTCCTGGCCAAAGACTTCATCCTGACAATTCCAGGATGCCATACGTGCAAAGCCTCTAATACTGCAATGCACAGTTTGGGTGGAACAACGACCCGGTCCCCCCACAGTAAACAACCATTTATTACAGACAGTTCCTCATGTTTGCAGTAAAACATTTTAAATTCAGACCTGACAAGCCCCTTGGGCCACCCCCTCCACACCCAGTTCAAAACTTGTTTGAGTGTAGAGTCTTTTGCAGAGTGGTGGGCAATGTCACTAGACGAGACAGGACCAGTCTCCAGGCAGTCAATGAGGAGGACTGGCGTCTCGGGGGTAGGGTCTGCAAGCAGTTCAGGGACTGGGCATTGACTCAAGGTGTGGGCATGCCCCAATGTAGAGCCAGGTCTATAGATGAAGCGATTACTATAGGCTGTGAGGAAGATTGTCTATCTGGTCATTCGCAGCGACAAAGAAGTAGGAGTAGGCCGGTCCCCAGCCAGCAAGCCCAATAGTGGTTTGTGGTCCACAATGAGTTCAAAGTCACGGCCGTAGAGGTACTCGTGGAACCTTTTAACACTGGCGACTGCAGCCAGAGCCTCATGATCCAGTTGGCTGTAGTTCTGCTTGGCAGCAGACAAGGTTCGCGAGTAATAGGAGATGGGCGCCTCGGTTCCATTGGGCATGTGGTGGCTGAGGACGGCTCCGACACCAAACGAGGAAGCGTCACACGTTAGAACAAGTGGCAGGGTCTGGCTGTATTGGACTAAAAACTTGTCCGCTGACAGCTTCGGCTTTGCTCCAGGACCACTTTGTGTTCTTTGTGAGAAGCCGATGTAAAGGTTCAGCAACTGTGGCTTTTTGTTTGAGAAAGATACTTTAGAAGTTAAGGAGCCCGAGGAACACCTGCAACTGGGTCTGATTGCGAGGTGTAGGGGCGTCCTGATTGCCTTAATTTTTTTGTCAGTCAGGTGAATCCCAGAGCCATCGATGAGGTACCCTAGGAATTCAACCCTTGGCATGTTAATTTGGCATTTTTCCTTTTTGAGGCAGAAGCCTTTGTCTTTGATTCTGGCCCCAGAATAGATCTCAATCTTTTAAATAATTGCACCTTATTTGCAGCCGATACCAAGATGTTGTCAAAATAGGGGACGACTCCTGGAATCCCCTGCAAAAGCTGTTCCATGACGCTTTGGAACAGTCCAGGGCGATACTAACTCTGAATTGCAGGCGGTTCCATTTGAATGCACCCCTGTGCATCAAAATGGTTTGGGCTTCCGCCGTGGTGCCATCTACAGGCAACTGCTGGTATGTCTGCGCCATGTCTAATTTTGCGAAAACTTTTCTGGGGCCTAATGAATGTAGTAAATGCTGTATAATGGGTACAGGATAAGCGCTTTGTTGTAAAGCTTTATTTACTGTGCACTTGTAATCCGCGCAGATGCAGACAGATCCATCAGATTTGACAGGTGTCACTATAGGGGTCTCCCAGCATGCGTGATCTACCAGCTCTAGGATTCCCTGGCCTATTAATTTGTCCAGTTCCAAATCAATTTTAGGGTGGAGAGTGAAAGGTACTCTCCTGAATTTTAGCCTGATTGGGGCTACATTAGGGTCCAAGTTAAAGGATATTGGAGTCCCATTATACTTACCTAGACCGGTGCTGAAGACGTTCTTGAAGGAAGCCATAATTATCACAATTATGACAAATCATGGCTTGAATTATCTTGCTTTGCATGTAATGAGTCTATCTCATATCTTAGTTTCATCTTTTGGGTTGCATTACTGAAATAAATGAACTTTTGCACGATATTCCAATTTTTCAAGTTTCACCTGTATGTGTCCTTGTACATCAAACTATAATAGCAAAAACTCTGGAGGGGCAGGAAACTTTGCAAGCACCAAAGAAGCTGCCAACAGATGTGTTGGGGCTCCAGATGTGTCTGGAGATCTCAGTTTTAAACTCATGGTCTCAGCACAGCTGGAAGGCCTCAGTTGGAGAAAACCAAGGGAAGGGAATATGATGGTTTTCTCTCACTAATCTGTTCATATTTTTAAATCCCCAGTGAATTTCTGGTCCCTTGTTCTGCTAAGGGCAGGTCAGCTGCTCAGAGCCTGTCCAGTGTGTGCTGCGTCCAAGTACCTGGGATGACTTTGACCCTGATTACATGGAAGTCCTACTTTGGCTATAGGTTGCCAGTGGCATTCCCCTTCTTTGCAACATTCCTGATTCAAAGCATGAACCTGGTACTTAACAAAATAGGACACTTGCCCAGGAAGTGTTGGCACTGTTGTTGTGATTATTGTGCAGCTGAGTGCCTGAGGCAGTAAATCCAGGGGACACCCTTGTTTTGTGCACTAATTGCCATACATACTGTATATCTGCAAGCAGATATTTGTACAAGTGGAGATAACTAAGTACTTCCCGTCTTCCTCTTGGAAAGGGGGCAGCACTCAGGGCAGTGGTGAAATTCATTTTTGTTTACTACCAGTTCTGTGGGCATGGCTTGGTGGGCATGACAAGGGAATATTTCAAAATCTCAATTCCCTCCCCACTCCATGGGAAGGTTACTGCAAAATCCCCATTTCCTCCTGATCAGCTGGGACTCGAGAGGCAGAGAATAGATGGGGGCGGGGCCAGCCAGAGGTGGCATTTGCCAGTATTCCCAACGTCTCCAAATTTCTGCTACCGGTTTTCCAGAACTGGTCAGAACCTGCTGAATTTCACCCCTGACCCAGGGTGTATCATTTGCTCGTGTAAACACTTTGCACACACGTGTGAACTGGTTTTTCTGGGGAGGGGTGCCTGTTTCAGAGGCTTGTTCCTGTTCCTCCCTTGTGGAAATGCAACTTAGGTATGCACCTTCCAGAGCTCTGGATTCCCCCCCCCCTCTGTGCCCAACCCTTGCAAACCCAGGATCCTTCAACAAAAAAGAGTGAATTCCAATCTTTCATTCTGCAGTTTTCCTTATTCCTCTCTGCCTTGCAGAATGGGGCTCCCAGGACTCCTGAGCCTGGAGAAGGGAAAGGAGGCAGCTCAGCTTTACCTGCTATCCTTGGAAAAACATGGAGGTGTGTGTGTGTGTGTGTGTGTGTGTGTGTGTGTGTGTGTGTGTGTGTGTGTTGGGCAGCTGATGCCTCCTCCCTGTTCCCAGTTTCTGCCTTGCTTCCTTCCGGCCCTGCCTGCCTGCCGACTGCATCTGCTGGTGGGAAAGGCTGCTTTGCATTGGGAAGGTTTGGCAGCCGAGCAGCTCAGCTGAAGAGGAAGCCTGCAGCACTCCAGTGACCCACTAACCTTCTTCTTCCCAGAAGAGCCTGCAACAAAGCAGCCAGCCTGTGAGGGCTCCCTCCCTGCCTCTTTCTCTCTCTCTCTCTCTCTCTCTCTCTCTCTCTCTCTCTCTCTCTCTCTCTCTCTCTCTCTCTCTCTCTCTCGCATTCTCTCTCTCTTACTGATCGCCTCCCTCGGGTACACATTCGCTTGCACGCCTGCCTCAGCTTGCAAATCCCTGGTTCACACTGGCATCCCGTGGGGGCTTCCCTCCTTTGCTCACATGTGAGGATGTGTGCACACTGCCAAGGCCTTCCCCTCCCCCCCAATAGAATAGAATAGCAGAGTTGGAAGGGACCTTGGAGGTCTTCTAGTCCAACGTCCTACCTAGGCAGGAAACTCTACACCACTTCAGACAAATGGATATCCAATCACTTCTTAAAAACTTCTAATGCAGGAGGATTTACAACTTCTGGAGGCAAGCTGTTCCACTGATTAATTGTTCCCACTGTCAGGAAATTTCTCATCAGTTCTAGGTTGCTTCTCTTCTTGATTAGTTTCCATTTATCAACCTCCGTTGTTCTGCTTTCTTCCCAGGTATGTGCTAGCTCACAAACCTATCTTTATTTCTGACACAGCAGTGCCTTCCTTCTGTCACTTATTCATGCCCTTACTTGCACACCTAACCTCCTTCTAGTTGGCTCATATACAAACACACACCACATTTCTCAGTCTAAAACATTTGGACAGTTCCCTTGAAAGAGAGCCCTCCAAACCATAATATCTATCAGCCCACTGGCAGTTTATCTCCCTTGTTTATGTGGGGTGGGGGGTGTCAACAAGGAGTCAGCAGCCCCCTTGTCTTTGGAGCCTTCACCTCCTGTTACAGCCAGGATCTTGGCTGATCTGCAGCCTTCAGATCCAAACTGGGCTTGTGGCCATCTCAGCTCCATTCCTTCCTGGTTGGGTTGACTTTGAAGGCCCAGGATCTCCCTCTTTCAAGATAGCAATAGCACTTTGACTTACATACCGCTTCCTAGCGCTTTTACTTTAAGTGCTTTTTTTCTAAGCGGTTTACAGAGTCAACCAGGTCTCCAGTTTAAGACTGAAAGCTCAATAGCCTCACCCTTTATGAAATCCATGTCAAGGATGATGGGAATTCCAATCTAGAGGCCTCGGTGAAGGACAGGCTCTCTGAGATGAAGGTAAAACTGAGGTCCAACCATGGGCTTGTCAGGATTCTTAAGTCCAGATCAGACTAAGGAAAAGTGGTCTGGGGTTTCTGGAAGCCAGTTTGATTCAGCTAATGCAGACCCTGCCCCAAAAAGTGGATACCGGTGAGGTCTGTATAATAGCAATAGCACTTAGACTTCCCAGTGCTTTACAGCCCTCTCTAAGCGGTTTACAGAGTCAGCCTCTTGCCACCAACAATCTGTGTCCTCATTTTACCCACCTCGGAAGGATGGAAGGCTGAGTCAACCTTGAGCCTGGTGAGTTTTGAACTGCCAAACTGCAGCCAGCAGTCAGCTAGAGTAGCCTGGAATAGTCCACTCTAACCACTGTGCCACCTTGGCTCAATGGAGGGATGACCACCTATTTCCTCAGGGGTTTGAATCAGCTGGAGGTCCAGTCACCCCCCCCCCCCCCACACACACACCATGCTGCTTCACCCCATGTTTAAGGGGTTGACATCTGGGATAGAACGGGATGCCAAGGGTGGCCCACGGGGGGTTTCAGAAACCCACCCCACCAACCTGCAGTACAGCAGGGAGCAACAGCACATAAGAAGTTCGAAGGCTTTCCTCAAACTCATGTCTTTGTGTCTTCCTGGAAACATCCCTTGTGTTTTCTCAGCCACCAATGGAAGCGATTAGCTCTTGTATTCTGCAGATTTGTTTCCCTGCTTCTCAACCTCGCCTTCAGCTTGGGGATTTCCTTGGCCAGGATGATCCCCCCATCTGGCCTCCTGAGCTTTCTGAGATCAGCTAAAGTTGGCCAGGTGCTCTTCCCCAGGTGGTGTAACAGATTTCTTTTGCTAAGCTTGACCCCTGCTAAGTCCATGGACACCTCCAGGTAGTTTTCTTGGTGGACCACTTAGCCAATCTGAAACGATTTCCAGGAACTACAGATAAGGTCCATTTACCAAAGAAAGTAGAAACGCCCCCTTACCCCCCCTGTTGAAATAAATAAGCCCTCTGTAGAGAAATCCTGCTTAGATCCTCTTATGTTGAGGGATTTTTTTCTTCTTCCTACCCTTTCTAACAGACCGATTGATTTTCTTTGAGTGGGCTGGTCTGTCTCCACCTAGCCATTGTTGATCCAGCAAACAAATTTGACTAAAAGAATTAGATTGCTGTAATATTGTTTTTCATAGATTGTGTGAAAATCAGCTCTCGCATTTGGCAACAGCATGGAAGGTGGTCCTTGGTACTCTCTGAGCTCGGTTGTTTTCTTACAGACATTTCATTACCCAACTGACTGATGATGTTACCTAGTTGGGTAATGAAATGTCTGCAAGCAAACAACCAAGCTCAGAGAGCACAAAGGACTCCACAGTTCAACCCTGAGCTACAAATATTCTTTTCTATTGGTAATATGGAAAAGATTTCCCACTCCCAGCTTTTCTAGGGTGTTTTTCAAATTCCCCAGCTGGACTACTATCCTCAGATACTTGCAGCTCTCCTATACAAGTTATACTTGGGCCTGGGAAATACCCTTTGCTCACTGGTTAGATCTAACATGAGGTTGTGGCTTAACTCTTGTTGGAAGAACTGTCCATTTGGGTTCAGTTCCAGGTGGGAAGAAAGATACTGGAAACATGGAGGATGCTTGGAAGGATGGTTTAATGGTAAAGCAGAACCACCAAGCAGTTCTGTGATTCTGGGTAGATGACCACATGGAGTGGAGAGTGAGATATATTTGTACCCTATCTTAGGCCTTGCAAGAAAAGACTTTGCGGGGGTCCAGCTAACGTGTAGGCTGTCTGGGTCCCAGTCTTGGTTGAATCTTACTGGGTGATGATGTAATGAAGATGTCTTCTGAAAGGGTGTTGGGCAATCCCTATTATGGCTTAATGGCTTTGTCCTGGTTTGGATCTTGCGTGAGGGCTAATCCTATCCCCCTGGACCTCAAGGTCTTTTGTCTTGTAGATAGGATGGCCCAGTCTTTCTGGGGCTATTAACCAGGGTGGGGGCTGCTTTCCAAGGACATGTTTCTCCTTTTCTCATCCAGGGAGGTATAATATTCTGCCTTTTTCATATTCCCTTGGGTGCTGACTTCCTACACTCTGAATCAGAGGTGGGTTCTTACCGGTTTGGCCCAGTTTGGCTGAGTAGGTAGTAACTTGGCCGGACATGCCCCCAACGTGGTTCTATCGCTGGTGGCGCCATCTTGATTTTTGGTTCTGCGCACGCACAAAACGATCTTCATTGCAAAAATGTTGTTTTTTTCCTTGTCCAACATTGTGCACACAGACAGACCTTTTTAGGTGAAAATGTGCACACACGCATGAGCAAAGCGAGCTGGCCTGTGCAAACATTTTTGCACACCGAACTGGCAGTAATGCCAGCAGGAAGACCTACCCCTGCTCTGAATATCTCTCATTCATTTTCAGAAAATCATCCAAATTGAGTAACCATTATTCATCATCTATAGTGCTCCAACATGCCATCTTCTAAAGAATTCTTCTCAAGGGACTCCCCTCCCCCCTCCCTGCTATTCCTCCTTAGAACAGCCCTGTGAGATAGATTGGGTTCCAGGGTTCCCATTCTTTTTGCAAAGTGTGCTACTGCTTGAACAGCTTCAAAAGGAGGCTCCTGAAACTAAGGAACTAAGATTGGTCTTTTCCCAAACTGACACCCTCCAATTGTGTTGGATTCCAACTTCCATATTTCCCAGATGGGATGCTGGAATAAAGGCGTTGAAGTCCAAGAGATCAAGTGCCGTATGGATGCTTTTGGGCAGGCTTCTTCTTTCATCCAGGCTGCCTGGCGAAGGCTGAAAGTCGTGATGCTCTTGACCCAATAAATCTCTAATGGCTCTGCAGGGTCACCTCCTTGCTTTTCCACAGCACATAACAATGTTATCTATGTCTCCTTTTAAGCAGTGGATTGTTCTGTGGGTTAAACATTACAGAGGATGGAAGAACAAATTTGGATTTTTCTTTGTTGCTCTGACCAAAGTAATCTTCAGCAGAGTCACAGCTGGTGATGTCCCTCGCCAGAAAGAGACTGAGAAGATGGTCTGTAGGTATGCTTAGCAACCCATCAGACATATTTGTCCAGCTCATTGTCCCCTTTTGGGATAACAATGTGCAGTGTGGGAAAAAGAAGAAGTTAAAAAGGGTACAGGTAGTTCTCGACTTGTGACAGTCATTGAGCCAGTCAATTATGGTTGTAAGCCATCATGATTGTAACGTAAAGCATCACAAGACGGACCCAATTTTACTTTTTGGGGGATGATCATTAAGCAAACACCCCAGGTGTTAATCAAACCCATTGTTCGCAATGGGTTGGTTTTTTGACAGAAACCAGAAGTAAAGACCGGTTTCCAGCAAAACCATCAAAAATCATAGACACATAGCCACCAAGTGCTGCAAACTCTGAAAAAGTGGGGCGGCTGCTGAGTGCCCAAAATGTGGCGGTGTGGTTGTGCAGGAAGGGGTGGTGATATCAGAACTTTGAAATTGGGCTATCTATAAGTAGGTTTTTGGGGGTACATCATAACTGGAACTTGAACGGTCAAAAGTTGAGGACTATCTGCAAGCCAAACAAATGAAAGAGAGAGAAAATGAAAAAGAAAGCGTAGTTTATACCAACATGCTTCATTATACCACCATATTTTTTGGAAGATTGAAAACAAAGTTGAGTTTGGACAGATTTGATGAGATCCTGAAAAAAAAAAGCGACAATTTTAAAGAACAAACGACAATGCATTTCATTTTCCCTACTAAACCAATTAGCTTGATCTGATGCATTAATTTTCAGATGCTTACTCTGACTCATACTATCTGTTCAACATTTGCTGCAAAGAATTTGGGATTAAAATCAATTACACGGTATCATCTGCCTAGAAGACTACATACAGCATAGAAAAGTATCTCTGCCCTCCATCTCGCATCATCTTAGAATTCCTGAACTTGGTTAAAACTGAATTTTTCTATTGAATGTTTGGAAATTAGTTGAGTGTCGCCATCTTATCCTGTTTTTATTTCCAAATTAATTGATTGGTTTGGGTTTCTAACTTAGCTGTGTAAATTAATTATTGGGGTGGTGGTGATTTTATATTTTCTGCAAATTTTCGTTTCTTATTTTTATTTTTTATTTTTGGCTGTGAATATTTTAATCACATGGATGTTTGTCTGTAGAGTTGTAAACCACCATAAGTCCTTAATTCATCAGTATAAATAAATATGTGCATACATACATACTGAGAAGTTGACAAAACGCAAAGCAGCAACATGCCTTCTTTTCTGTACCGGGATAGGGCGTCAAGGAAACAATTACTTTTGAAAGAATTGTACTTGGTTTCTGAAACACCTTTTGCCTTACTTACATTTGACTCCTTGTGTTCTGTGTCTGGTCATGTGTTTGGCATGGGTGCAGTTTTGTAATACCAGAGGTACAATAATGTTTATCCCAAAAGAGCTTCTTTTCAAGAGGCAACTGGACTGTCTGGTTTTTCTTTGAAGACATTTCCTTTCTCATCCAGGAAGCTTCTTCAGCTCTGACTAGATGGTGCGGAATGGAAGGATTTATACTCCTTGCAGACAGCTGGACGTTTGCATTCCTTTAGTGGGTCCTTAAAGTCACCTGGATGTTTATCTGTGTCCTGGGGGGGGAGGGGTCACCTGAGTGGTGCAAATTGATCTGGAGCCTTCTTGGAACTGCTGAAGGGACTGTGTTGTAGATTGGAGTTAGATGATGTCGTATCCCTCCCCCTCTTTTGAGAGAGGGCTGCTCAATTTTGACATAGAGGGCCTCTTTGACCCCTCTTTCAAACCAGCGGTGCTCTCTGCCAAAATATGGACTTTGTGGTCTTCAAAAGAGTGGCCTTTGTCTTTCAAATGCAGATGGACTGCTGAATCTAGTCCTGACCTGTTTGTTCTCCTATGTTGTGCCATGCGTTTATGAAGGGGTTGTTTAGTTTCCCCAATGTACGTTTATTATTCTCGTCATTGTCTGTTACAGGGGAGCTCCTCTTTTTTGAGGTTTGGTAAAGGCCCACTTGGAATAGCCACACGTCCTGAGGGCTTCCTTGATGTGTTCATGTTCTTTTTCTTTACCATCTTTGCTGGCAGCCATGTCTTCAGCTCGGTGATGTAAGGTTCTGATGACTCCCATTTTGTGCTCCCATTTTGTGGGTGGTGAGAATCCAAAAGTAAATATTGATCTGTGTGACTGGGTTTTCTGTAAGCTTCAGTGTTAAGGTGTCTATCTTCCTTGATGTGTACTGCACAGCCCAGGAAGGCTACACGATTGCCTGAACATCTTCCCATGTGAATTTGATGCTTCTGTCCACAGAGGAGTTGATATAGTTGGTGAATGCTTCCAATTCTTGTCTTTTGATCTTGACCTTACTGACCCACTAAAAGAATGCAAATGCCCAGCTGTCTGCCAGGAGTAGAAATCCTTCCATTCCCCACCATCCAGCAGCAGCAGATGATGATGATGATGAAAGAATGCTGGGGGTTAAAACTCAGCTGCACAGACAATGTGACACTGTCATAGCAGCTGATAGGCTCAAGCATTTAAGCAAACAAGCTGGAACTTTGTGGCCATAATAAAAGGGACAAAGAGATGCAGCTCACCAGACTTCAGTGGTCTAGACTAGAGTCTCTTTTCCTTCTCTTCCATCCCTCCAAGAAACTCCCTAGCTACCAGCATTTCTCTTTCCCACTTCCAGCAATTTTTCTGGTTCCCTTCCACCATCCCATCTCATTTTGCCCCTTTCCCCACCTGCCACTGTGAAGGGTGGGAGCCTTTTGGGGGGTGGGTACCAACAGCCACAGCAGTTTCAAAGTGACACTCTACAAGGAGAGGATGCCTCTCTCTAGCCCGGTGTTTCTTAACCTCAGCAACTTTAAAGGGTGGATTTCAACTCTCAGCATGGTGGCTGAGGAATTCTGGAAGTCCACATCTCTTAAGGTGCTCAAGGTTAGAAAACACACCAGTCTAGAGTCATAGCTGTCATGAATGTTGTCCTAGATCACAGGTGGGATTCAGCAGGTTCTGACCAGTTCTGGAGAACCGGTAGCGGAAATTTTGAGTAATTCAGAGAACCTGTAAAAACCACCACTGACCCACCCCGCCCCCATCTATTCTCTGCCTCCCAAGTTCCAGCTGATTGGGAGGAAATGGGGATTTTGCAGTATCCTTCCCCTGGAGTGGAGAGGGAAATCGGGATTTTGCAGTATCCTTCCCCTGGAGTGGAGAGGGAATGGGGATTTTGCAGTATCCTTCCCCTGGAGTGGAGAGGGAATGGGGATTTTGCAGTATCCTTCCCCTGGAGTGGAGAGGGAATGGGGATTTTGCAGTATCCTTCCCCTGGAGTGGAGAGGGAATGGGGATTTTGCAGTATCCTTCCCCTGGAATGGAGAGGAAATGGGGATTTTGCAGTATCCTTCCCCTGGAGTGGAGAGGGAATGGGGATTTTGCAGTATCCTTCCCCTGGAGTGGAGAGGGAATGGGGATTTTGCAGTATCCTTCCCCTGGAGTGGAGAGGGAATGGAGGTTTTGCAGTATCCTTCCCCTGGAGTGGAGAGGGAATGGGGATTTTGCCGTATCCTTCCCCTGGAGTGGAGAGGGAATGAGGATTTTGCAGTATCCTTCCCCTGGAGTGGAGAGGGAATGGGGATTTTGCAGTATCCTTCCCCTGGAGTGGAGAGGGAATGGGGATTTTGCAGTATCCTTCCCCTGGAGTGGAGAGGGAATGGGGATTTTGCAGTATCCTTCCCCTGGAGTGGAGAGGGAATGGGGATTTTGCAGTATCCTTCCCCTGGAGTGGGGAGGGAATGGAGGTTTTGCAGTATCTTTCCCATGGAGTGGAGAGGGAATGGGGATTTTGCAGTATCCTTCCCCTGGAGTGGAAAGGGAATGGGGATTTTGCAGTATCCTTCCCCTGGAGTGGAGAGGGAATGGGGATTTTGCAGTATCCTTCCCCTGGAGTGGAGAGGGAATGGGGATTTTGCAGTATCCTTCCCCTGGAGTGGAGAGGGAATGGGGATTTTGCAGTATCCTTCCCCTGGAGTGGAGAGGGAATGGGGATTTTGCAGTATCCTTCCCCTGGAGTGGGGAGGGAATGGAGGTTTTGCAGTATCCTTCCCCTGGAGTGGAGAGGGAATGGGGATTTTGCAGTATCCTTCCCCTGGAGTGGAGAGGGAATGGGGATTTTGCAGTATCCTTCCCCTGGAGTGGAGAGGGAATGGGGATTTTGCAGTATCCTTCCCCTGGAGTGGAGAGGGAATGGGGATTTTGCAGTATCCTTCCCCTGGAGTGGAGAGGGAATGGGGATTTTGCAGTATCCTTCCCCTGGAATGGAGAGGAAATGGGGATTTTGCAGTATCCTTCCCCTGGAGTGGAGAGGGAATGGGGATTTTGCAGTATCCTTCCCCTGGAGTGGAGAGGGAATGGGGATTTTGCAGTATCCTTCCCCTGGAGTGGAGAGGGAATGGAGGTTTTGCAGTATCCTTCCCCTGGAGTGGAGAGGGAATGGGGATTTTGCCGTATCCTTCCCCTGGAGTGGAGAGGGAATGAGGATTTTGCAGTATCCTTCCCCTGGAGTGGAGAGGGAATGGGGATTTTGCAGTATCCTTCCCCTGGAGTGGAGAGGGAATGGGGATTTTGCAGTATCCTTCCCCTGGAGTGGAGAGGGAATGGGGATTTTGCAGTATCCTTCCCCTGGAGTGGAGAGGGAATGGGGATTTTGCAGTATCCTTCCCCTGGAGTGGGGAGGGAATGGAGGTTTTGCAGTATCTTTCCCATGGAGTGGAGAGGGAATGGGGATTTTGCAGTATCCTTTCCCTGCCATGTCCACCAAGCTACGTGACAGAACCAGTAGTAAAAAAATTTGAATCTCACCACTGTACTAGATGTCTTTCAACAATATCGGTTGCTTTGTACAGATTTGGTTTTTTGTTTTTAACTCTCACGCTGAACCTAGAGTTTATCCCAAAGCCCAGGGGTGTATTTTCCTGCACCAGGGTGTCGTCCGTTTTGCTGGAGAACAGACGCTGACGGTGAAATCATCCCCATTTTGGAGGGAGCTCAGGGTAGAGCAGACCGAAACCTGGAGCTAGCTAACCTCTCACCTCTAATAAGTAACTCACACTCTTCCAGCTACTACTGGATGTGGAGCTGGTCGGGGCGGGGTCCGACAGGCACTACTGCCGGTTCACTCATGTGCGCACCACACCCACTTGATGTGCGCTATGCACACATGCACAGTGCAATTAAAATTGTTCTGCGCATGTGCAGAAGCAAAAAACAAGATGGTGGCTCCTATGGCGCCACCCGGAGACCATGGCAGGCCAGGATCGCTGATGGTTCCAGCGACCCAGGCCACCAAACCATTACCGGTTTGGCTGAACCGGTCCAAACTGGTAGGAACCCACCACTGATATAGAGAGAGGAGAAGGGAAAGAGACTCGCTATGCAGTGGTGAAATTCAATTTTTTTTACTACCACTTCTGTGGGCGTGGCTTGGTGGGTGTGACAGGGGAAGGATACTGTAAAATCCCTATTTCCTCCTGATCAGCTGGGACTCAGGAGGCAGAGAAGCGATGGGAGCAGGGTCAGTCACAGGTGGTATTTGCCGGTTCTCCAAACTACTCAAAACATCTGCTACCAGTTCTCCAGAACTGGTCAGAACCTGCTGAATACCACCTCTGTCGCTATGCTTGGTTTCAGGAGCATCATTCTGAGAGCACCTTGTTGGACATCTCTTCAAAAGGCTTTCTTGGAGGCCTGATCCCAAAAATAGCTGCCACATCACCAGTCACATGTGCGTTTTCCAGGAGGCATCCTACAGAAGACGTTTCCCGGTAACCTTTCCAGCATTACAGGATGCCCCCTCCATCCTTTCCAGATTATCTTTACACGTTCAGGAAAAGCTTCAGTTGCCTAGCATTCTCTTCTAAGCACACTCAGGTGCCCAGAAATCTTCGGGGGGGGGGGGGGTAAGACCCTTCGCTTTGTAAAAATGCCAGCATTTAATTGAGACTTAAATTCAAATTATCTTTGTGAGCAAGTTTTCAGAAATGCTGGCGGGTCAGCGAGGGGATGATTCCCAGGCATACTAGTGGCCAGAGGTATCGTACTGCAGCTGGGAGGTTGAAAAAAGAAATAAATGGAATGAACCGTCTTAGTTCTCATAAAAATTCATCCATCAAGGCTTCCTGGGGAAAAAAAGATACTCAGCTTTGATGCTGGTGGCTTTGATTATCTTTTTTGGGTCAAAGACTTTCCTTTAGTCTCCTAAATGACATCCATTTTGCCTGAAGTTCTGGGACGGTAACATAACTTACTTGCTTCTTTCCATCCTCAGCCAACTTTGCTCTTTTTCTTTCGTCTTTTACCATCCCAGGGTACGAGCAGCTGCTGTTGCCATGACTACAGTCACGCATCTTGGCCAAGATGGCCGTGTCATTGACGTTGGCGGAACAGGCTGGGAATGGCGTGCAAAAAGAGAGGGGTCTGGGATTAATATAGCCATGTTGGTTTGGGTTTCATTAAGCGCTGCAGCGAGGTTTGCTATGAAACTCAAGACAGGCCAAGCCAGGGGACAGGGGGCTGGGTGGGATGTGGGGAGGGGGAGGGCTAAGAGATTCCTTAAAGCAAATTGGGAGGCTTTCTAACCCACCACTGCTCCTCTTCACATGGGGAATGCTAGATCGGGACCTCTTTGAAAGAACGGAGTTTTGCAGATGTGAAATTTCAGGCATGTCAGTTTTATGGTTTTCCTCCCCTGGAGACGCGAAGTGGCTTTCAAGAAGTCCAAGACGGAACGGTGGGAAAATAATTCTTCCCTACAACACCAGCAGAAGGAGCAGCCGTGAGTGAAAAATGCAGGATAGCAGTCAAAATATTTAGCCAAACCACCACAGCCACGTTTTAAGGCTGCACCTTCAGCACCACTCTTGAAGGCTTGTCTAATGGGAAGTTCTTTGCCATCTCATAGAGCTGTGATGGAGAACCAGTGGCACACGTGCCACAGTGGCAACCTGGACCCATATCTGCAGGCAAGGGAGCTGTCAGCTCCAGCGCACATGTGCATGCTGGCCAACTGTTTTTTGTCCTTCTGGGGGAGGCCGTTTTCACCCTCCTCAGCTTCAGGAAAGTCTCCAGAGCCTGGGGAGGGCGAAAGCGGCCTCCGCTGCCACCACCACCATCCCGGGAAGCCGGCAATAGATGGTTTCCGAACTTCCGATTGGCCTGTTGGGTCCGTTTTTCACCCTCTCTATCTTCTCTGCCCAAATACCAGGCCTTCCCCAATCCCCACCCCCCACCCCCAGATAAACTGGAGAGAGAGGAAGCAATAAAGATGTTTGCAGAGTTGTGGTCCAAACAGTCGAGATGGTGGCTGCGGTGGTGCCATGAGAGCTCCCACCTATTTCATATTTCACACCTGTCGTCCTGATGCAACTAAAAGCCAGGCCGAGCACCGATGGAACCATTGCAGCCACCCTCTTGACTTTTCTTCCCCTACCGTTGCAAAACTGGTCATGTTGGGGCTAGTAAAAGCTTTTCTGCTTTCACGTCTCCCTCAGAGAAATTGGCAGCTCACAAACTGTTCTTCACTGTTTCCACTCTTGCCTCTGCTGAGGTGCTGAGGTCGGTTGCTACTGGTTCGGATTGGTCTGGCCTAATCAGTGATGGTTTGCCATCCTGGGTCACTGGAACCAGCACTGATCCAGGCCTGCCACACCCCCGAACTGGTTCTCCAGTTGGGGCAGCATGTTTTTTTTCCCCCTTTTTAAAAGTTCTGTACATGCACAGATCTATTTTCGGGCAACTGTGCACACGTGTGGAGAAAAATTGCGCACACACCAAACCACCAGGCATCAATCCACCGCTGAAGGAGAGAAGGGGGAAGGAGGAGGCCTTTTCAGTGGCATTTCTCCTGGGAGGAAAATGGTGTGTTTTCCAAGCACATTTCCTTTGAAGCTGGACAGATCCATCTGAAGAGGCTTCCCCATGAGGAAAGCTGCCCAGTTCCCCATCATTTAGTGTGGCAGCAACAAAAGGGGGCTTGTTTTTTAAAGAGATGCTTGGCTGCAACAGTGGTGGGGAACGTCATCCTTGACAAGTGGGGTCCTTGATGCTCTCTGAGTTCGATTGTTTTCTTGCAGAACTTTCATTACCCAACTATGTAGCATCATCAGTGCTAGAAGGGAAAAGCACAAACCCCACTCCCTTTTAGCTCTGCTGATGTTACCTAGCAATAGCAATAGCACTTATGTACCACTTCCTAGCGCTTTACAGCACTCTCTGAATGATTGAAAGCACCAACCTCTTGCCCCCAACAATCTGGGTCCTCATTTTACCAATCTCAGAAGGATGGAAGGCTGAGTCAACCTTGAGCTGGTCAGGATTGAACTCTTGGCTGAGAGCAGAGTTAACCTGCAATGCTGTATTCTAAGCACTGTATTACCACAGCTGCCTAGTTAGGTAATGAAACGTCTGCAAGGAAACACGCCCAAGAGAGGACCAAGGGCCCCACAATTCCACCCTGAACTACAACTATTTTACTTTACTTTACTTTATTTCAAACTTTTATACCACCCCCTCTCCCAAAAGGGACTCGGGGCGGTGTACAGTCAGATTAAAACACATAAATACATGGGAATAAATACAAACATAGTTAAATACTAAATACTTAAAAGAGGAGGCTGTAAAAAACTGTACCTAAAGTAAAGCAATTAAAACAATGTTAAAAAAATAACCCCTAAAAATACCCAATTAAAAATATCTGCCAGGAGGTAAGATAAGACTATGAATGGGCCAAGCCGGCTAAACGGAACAGGTGAGTCTTCAGTTTTTGTCGGAAGGAGCGGAAGTCGGTGGTGGTTCTGATATCGGGGGGGAGGTCATTCCAGAGGGTTGGGCCCATCACAGAGAAGGCTCTACTCCTAGGCGCCGCCCGTTGGCATTGCTTAGTGGACGGCACCAGGAGGAGTCCCTCCCTGTGAGAGCGAATTGGTCGCAGGGAAGTATGTGGTAGGATGCGATCCCGCATATAACTATTCTCTTCTATTGGTGATAAAAGTCTGTGATCTGTTGATACACCATTGACTGACATCAAGGTGACATGTGTCAGCAGAAACCCCAAATATACTTCTAGACATGTATTTAAAACACCGTCTGGAGGGGAATTCTGGGAGTTGAAGTCGTCACCTCTTAAAGGCAGAGTTGGGTTGCTCCTGGTTTGGCCTGGATCGGGCGAACCGGTAGTAGCGGTGGTGGGAGACTCTGCCCACCCACCTAGATTCTTCCGTGCATGTGCATGCACAAGTGAACCAGTAGTAAAAAAATTGGAAACCCACCACTGTCTTAAAGTGACCAAAGGGCAGAAATACTATTTTGGTAGGACATTCTGTATCATGGCTTAATGACCTCTTCTCAAATGCAGAGAAATCGAGTGGGACTCATAACTGTATGAACTTCCCTCTTGAATTGATGCAGGGGAATCCATGCAGATGAACTAACATCTGTAAGACAAACGCGGAACAACATGATCGCACCAGGGGTGGGTTCCTGCTGGCAGTACTGCTGGTCCGACGTGCAAATTTTTTTGCACACGTGCGCTCTTCACTCACACCAAATGCGCGCTCTGTGCACATGCACATTTGCACCTAAAAAGGTTTGTGCATGCGCAAAATGTTAGAAAAGCGGAAAAAACAAATTTTTGCAATGAAGATTGTTCTGTGCATGCGCATAACCGAAAATCAAGATGGCGCCAGTGATGATAGAACTGGTTCGGGGGCATGGCAGGCCGAGTTACTACTTACTCGGCTGAACCCGGCCGAACCAGTAGGAACTCACCTCTGGAACACACATGTACAAAAAGCTTCTCTTATGATGCCCCCCCCATCAACCTATGGATTCCAAGCCCCCCTTCTGAGGGGATCCTGGCAGGGATCAAGCCACATTCCAAGGGGATCCTGGCAGAGAAGCTGAAGCTGTATTTGTTGTGCTCTTTTGCAGAGCGTCACGCCAAGCCCTCTTCTCCAGCTCCTTCGAATCACTTCGCCCTTGAAACTTATCTTTCCTCAAATGAAACCTTGTTCAACATTTCTATCTCTCAACCCAGAGCAGAGTTAACATTATCTTCCAAGCTGGATGGGTGGGAAAAAACTCGCTGGCGAGGGAAGCGTGTTGGGAAACAGCACCTTTGTTGTCCTGGAGAGCAAATCTGGCCTTGTGTTTTGGGCTTTGACACAAACAGGGAGATTAACCCCACAACTGGAAATATATTTACCTGGAGGTGACAGCCTCTGAATGAAATCCAATGCTGCTTCTCATGAGGCAGCAGGAAGCTTTCAAAATGACTCAGACAATGATCTACTATTTTACCTGCCTCATCGCCTTAAAACAGATCACTCTAAACTGGGTTAATCCCCAGCTCATAATTGCATGGCGCAATTGATAGGGGGAGTGAAGCAAACTGCTTGCTGAAATAGGAACCTGCTTGAGAGATCTTTTCATTCCTTGAATTGGCCAAGGCAGGCAGGCTACCTTGGGAAGAGGTGTTGTTGGTGCAGGAATCTTCTGGCAGAGGAACTCAATGTGGTGCCTGGATCTCTCACACGTCTGCAGAAAAGTTTCTGGTGCCTCCCAGTCTCCACCTCATTTAAATGTCTAGATATTTGCTTTAGGTTTGTTTTAAAAAGCATTAAACATGAAGCTGCCTGGCTGAAAAGGGAAGCATTGGTTTTCAGCGTAATCTTTATTTCCAAAGAACATTATTCTTAGAAACTAAAATAACCACAACACATGGGACTTTCTGGGGAAATCAGTCTCCCTGTTCAGTAAACAGATAAAGAAAAATCTGCCGAGAAAAATCCTAGAAAGGGCAAAAGAAATGCTTTGGAATGAATGAAGGGGTGTCCACAAGATGTGGTCAGAAAAGAGCCAGGATAATGGTGCACCATCTGTCCTTTATGTGCACGTTATATTTGTTTATTGAATTTCTACACCGCCCATCTCACTTAAAGGACTCTGGGCAGTTTACAAGAGGGTAATAAAGCAATAGAAACACCTGACTGAAAGCACAGATAAAAACACATTAAAACGTAAGTGAGAAGTTGAAGTCAAAGTCAGAATTAAAAGTTCAGAAAGCTTTCAAAAAGTAGGCAGGAGGAATGCACTCAAGCCATCCCCAAGGTTGCATCACACTCTTCAGCCCCCATGTAGCTTGGCATCTTAACTGCCTTCCAGAAAACCAGAAGAGGGGGATCTTGCCTCACCTCTGGGAATAAGGTCTTCCAAAGGGCAGGGGCAACAGCAGAGAAGGCTCTCCTCCTAGACTAGGGGTGTCAAACTCAAGGCTCATGGGATGCTTAAATCCGGCCCACAGGGCTGGCCTGGAAATAGCAAAGGACCGGCCCACAGTCAGTGGTGGCTTCCGGGCAGTATAGCCATACCGATAGTAGCCGGGAGCAGCAGCCGCCATACCGGTACGGTGGCCCACACACGTCCATAGCTGTTTTTAAAGTAACTGGGCCAATTGCGCACACTCACACCTAGCGTGCGGTGCCTGTGCAACCTCCACCAAGCAGCTGAGTGTCACAGGGCAGTGCCATGCATATGTGGGCACAGCGTGCATGCCTGACTAGGATGCCCGGCCCCATGCGCAGCGTACCGGTTGCGATGGGGTCCAGAACCCACCACTGTCCGTGGTGCCTCCTGTAGCACTCTGCTGGCCAAAACAAGGCACAGGGCGGACTGCCTGCATTTCCCCCATGCCCCATTTTGCCTGGCAAAGTGCTGCAGGAGGAGTCCATCCCATCTCCCCACCCCTCTGGCCGGCCCACAGAGTAGAACTACAATGCTGATCCAGCCCCTGATGGAATCCACTTGGACACCCCTGTCCTAGACCAATAAACAGAAATTTTGATTTTTTTTTTAAATATCAAATCTTGCAGACACCTGGATGAAAGCATGTCTTGGAAGGAGCTTCACTCAAGAAAGCAGCTCTTAAGAAATGGACATTTCTCATCTCCATATTATAACATCTTAAGAAGACCTTGGCCAACCAGGTCTCCAGTTTAAGACTGAAAGCTCAATAGCCTCACCCTTTATGAAATCCATGTCAAGGATGATGGGAATTCCAATCTAGAGGCCTCGGTGAAGGACAGGCTCTCTGAGATGAAGGTAAAGCTGAGGTCCAACCATGGGCTTGTCAGGATTCTTAAGTCCAGATCAGACTAAGGAAAAGTGGTCTGGGGTTTCTGGAAGCCAGTTTGATTCAGCTAATGCAGACCCTGCCCCAAAAGTGGATACCGGTGAGGTCTGTATAATAGCAATAGCACTTAGACTTATATACCGCTTCCCAGTGCTTTACAGCCCTCTCTAAGCGGTTTACAGAGTCAGCCTATGCCCCCCCCAAAAAATCTGGATCCTCATTTTACCCACCTTGGAAGAATGGAAGGCTGAGTCAATCTTAAGCCTGGTGAGATTTGAACTGCCAAATTGCAGGCAGCTGGCAGTCAGCAGAAGTAGCTTGCTGTACTGCACTCTTAACCACTGTGCCATCACGGTTCCTAATTGTGTTTGGAGGTTGCATTTTCATGGAGACCCCCCCCCCACTGGCAATATTTGGTTCTGACTTATTTTAAAAATGGGAGGCTTTTGTCTCCCCGATTTCTCACTAATCTTGGCTATTTTGGCTCATTTTTGTAGTTGCCTAGGTTCACCTTGCAGCCGGAATGTTCTGGGCGTGTCTGCAGAAGGTGTTCAAAGAAGCCAGGTAACGGACATGACCACGTGATGGAAGTCCACACGGATCACCCAGTGACACTATGGGGTGGGCCCAAGTCAGGGAGGTTCTGTATCCAAGACATCTCTTGGTTGAGGGTAGCTAGACTGAAGGACAGCATCTTCTGCAGAGTCTCTTGCCTTTGCAATCATGAATATTGTGTGTCGTAATTTTGAGCAGTCACTAAGTCATCAATCAAGGACTACCTGTACTCTTTCTTGCTTATTGGCTCAGTCTCTCCCTCCCTCCTTCCCTCCCTCCCTTCCTCCCTCCCTCCCAAGAATTACAGGTAGTCCTTTGATTTACAACCATTCATTTAGTGAAAAAAATAACGCATGACAATTTTTCACACTTATGGCCATTGCAGCATCCCTGTGGTCATGTGATCAAAGTTCAGCTGCTTGGGAATTGCCATGTTGGTTGCAGTGTTCTAGAAAGGTGCATGTGTCCACCTTTCGTGTTCCCACTGCACTGAGATCACATGTTCACCTTTTGTGACCTTCTGTCAAGCAAAATCAATGGGGAAGCCAGATTCACTTAACAACTATGTTACTAACAAATTGTTCACTTAACAACTGTGGCAGGACATGTTGTAAAATGGGCCAAAACTCACTTAACAAGTATCTTGCTTAGCAAGATTCTGGGCTCAATTATGGTGGTAGGTCAAGGACTAACTGTATTAGCTTGACCTGCGGCTCCCCTACAAAACTAACTAAAGCGGGAGAAAAATATCCATAGAAGACTTGGATCTCCCGCCAAATTCAGCAAAAGTGTGTTTCCCTCCAGCTTGAGTTGTCTTCGTTCCAGAAAAACAGAAGACTTACCCTCATCCTCTCAAAAAAGTCCCTCCTTTCTTAACTAGTAACTGATGACTTCACAGAGGACTTTCAGTTTTGTTTTGTGAAGGGGGATTTTAATCTCTGGTTGGGAAAAATTCCAGTTGGAAAGTTATAAGTAACACCGAGTGATAGTCTGAGGTCTGGCCAATTCCTGGAATGGCCGAAAACATTAGGTTTCTAAACCTTGCCTAAACCTAATGTCCATGCTGGCTGGGAAATTCTCAGAGTTGAAGTCCATGCATCTTAAAATTGCCAAGTTTTGGAAAAGCTGGCATAAAGGCTGTGAGTCAAAAAGTCCATTTTTTCATCCTCTCCATTTCTTTCTCTTAATCCCAGGAGGCTAACTATAGCTATTTGAGTCAGGAAACTGCACTCTGCATAAGCTCAGTGACTCTCTTCTGTCTTTCTAAAGAAAAATCAAGATTTCATACCACTTCAAAACTGATAACCCAGAAACCCCGGGGTGTCCACAGGGGGATGAGGTCTACCCCTTTTTTATATGCATTGTACATTAAAAGAGGTGGAGCTTCAAACACATTTTGACTTTTTTTGGGGGGGAAATCCTCCCTGAAAAAACAAAAACAAACAAACAACCGTTTGGGCTCATAGCTAAAGTGGAACCAGAATGCCAATTTTTGGAGTAATATAGGGTAAAAACTTTGAGGGTAAAAAAAGAAAAGAAAAAGGCAGTGTTGTGATTTGAGAAGCAGCAGTGCAAAGGTTAACGACTTTGACACCGGGAGCCCAAGTAATTAGGCTTTAAAATTAACAGCCCATTACCATGAAATGTGGTGATCTGGTGGGGGGAAATGTGGGGCAGAGGCATTTCTGCTGGTTCCAGCTTTGCGTAAGCAAAAACACAGCCTGCATTCTGACTTTTCCTACGATCTGAGCTTTGGGGGTTTAGGAAAATACAGTCTTGTGCACCAGCAGAATCTAGGTCTTTTCCATGGCACATATCTTATTCATTTAGTTAGAGTATTTATATGCCCGCCCATTCACTGTCAGTGACTCTAGGCAGTTTATAAAAAAATAATCTTCACAAGTGGGACCCAAAAGAGGATTGCGGAGGAGTCCCGAACACTCAAGAGTAATACGAATACTAACCTTTGTTCCATCACAACCACCAGTCGATGTGCAGGTAGGTACAGGTGTGTATACTGGCCAGATTACCTGTAATCTGATTCCAGGGGGAACCGAACCAACTTCCACTGAACGCCATCGGCTCAATGCAGCCAGGCTTCATACGTTGCATTGGCCTGATGCAATGCAAGAACGTGAGTGTCCCCCCTTTTCAGGAGTTTTCTAGAATTGCTCACAGCAGTAAAGGTGGCTTGAACAAGGCAAGGGAGGCAGGTGACACACCGAAGCCAGGAAGGAGGCTTCCCTGACCTGGCACCCCTGCCAATATCCATGTCCACGAGGAGGCCTGGGACTGCAAGTCCCAACTCTTTGGAAGGGAGTCAGTTCAGAAGAAGATCTCAAGAACTTTGACTCAATCAGAGTGCCTCTTGGCCCATTTCTGGGGCTGATGCAGTGCAAAGGAGCCAATTGGCTGGTTGGGACTTGGTCCACCAGCCGCCCTAGATGACAAACAGGAGACTTGCTGGTGCTCTGATATTAACCTTGTCCAGGATGGAGTCTTCTCATCATCTATGGTAAGCACTGAGAGACAACTTCAGCCCTAAACTCTCAGTATGTTCTTTCAGCCTGGTTTCTTCTAGAGGCCTCTCTAAGGAAGGACAATATACTTAAATCCCTGTTGTTCGAATCTTGTGGTTATTTCTTTTTGCCTTGCCTGATGGTTCCGGGACATATAATAGTGAGGTTCTCATAGAAGACTAAGGACAGCCATCTTCATCCAGAGCCACAAAACCTGCCAGAAGGACAGGAGTTTGGCACCTGGAGTTAAAAGGCAGAAGCTATGGTGAGCAATAGTTTCTTCTGGTTTTAGGGTCCATCACAGGACAGTTGTGGGGAGAAATTGGAGGGCAGATATCCATCTAAGCAAATACATAAAAGATGTGGATCTGCATTTCAAATAGATGGGGAGGGAAGGAGAGAGGAATGAAGAATGGAAAAGAAAGGGGAGGGAGAGAGGGAGGGAGGGAGGGAAAGAAGGAGGGAGGGAGGAATAGATGTGAAATAAAGAAAGGGAAAGAAGGGAGGAATAAATATGGAATAAAGAAAGGAAAAAAGAGGAGAGAGGGAGGGAGGGAAAGAAGGAGGGAGGGAGGAATAAATGTGGAATAAAGAAATGAAAAAAGGGAGGGAGGGATGAAGGGAAAGAAGGAGGGAGGAATAGATGTGGAATAAAGAAAGGAAAAGAAAGGGGAGGGAGGGAAAAAGGGAAGGGAGGGAGGAATAAATGTGGAATAAAGAAAGGAAAAAGGGAAGGGAGGGAGGGACGAATAAATATGGAATAAAGAAAGGAAAAAGGGGAAGGCGGGAGGGAGGGAAAGAAGGAGGGGGGGAGGAATAAATGTGGAATAAAGAAAGGAAAAGAAAGGGGAGGGAGGAAGGAAAATGTCTTGCATAGACAATTGCCTTGAAGGCTGCTTCTTCTGAGATGACTCATTCATCCTGGTTTCCCAGAGAGGACCCAGACCTGGCTACCTGCTCCCTTCCTTGCCTCTGTGTTGGCAGCATGTACCCCCCTTAGTGGGAGGATTCTATCTCTGCCTTTCCTCTCCTCTCCCCCACATCCTCCTTTCTCAGCACAGGCCAGCTTTCTCCCTCCCCTGCCCCCCCCCCCCCGGCTTCTCTGGGGCCATCAGATGCTGCTGAAGAGAAACAATGCCGGCCATTGTCTCTGCTGGCGCACAGGATTCAAACTCCAGTAGAGCAACAAAAAGACACATTGACTCAGAGGGAGAAAGGGTCCCATAGATTGTAGTGTCACATTTGGGGTGGGGGATGGGGGGAGAGCCTGTCTTGGTGGACAGAACATCAGAGGATTATTTTCTCTGGCCGCAGATGCTCAGAGCTAGATCTCTGGAAACATCCTCCTGTTTTCCTGGATGAGTGATCCCCAATGGGATTAAAAGAGAGCCTGCCATTTTAACCAAGTTCACATAACTTTCCAGTGGGGACTAAAATGAGGTTGGGGGTCGGGGGGGGGTTGATATGTTGTGTGAACCAGGTTACCAGGTTAAACCATGGTAGGAGTGGGTTCTTTGGTACACATGTCATGTGGAGACAGTAACGATATGCTAATCTGGGTTTAGAATGTGCAACTGGTGCAGCTGCTACATCTTAATCTGAGAAGACGGTTAGGGCTGTCCCTCACTCCCCCTGGGCACAGCATGAAGGTATCCCAAGGAAATAGCTTCCTCTTCTGACCCTGGGATGTGGCCCTCTCAGCCTCGGGTCACAGCAAGACAATTTAGTCATCTTTTTAGAAGTTTAATTTTCAAGTGGTGTTTTTTCCCCCCCCCCAACACACTTTTGTGACAATGTTGTGGATAAGGCAGGAAGGGATAAAATTTTTCTAGTTTCTACTGACTTCTATGGGCACACCGCTTCCTCTTTATGGTCATTTTAGATCTAATGGGTCACATGTTTTGCTAACAGCGAATGGCTTGGCAATCCCCAAAAAATTGTTGTCCAAAATGACTAGAGTGCAAAGATTTGGAGCCCCTCAGAATCATTTATTGTTTTCAGAAGTGAAAGGTGAGAAATTTTAGGGTCCTTGATGCTCTCCATGATTGGCTGTTGTCTTGCAGTTATGGTGAGGAATTGATGGCAGTTCAGTTTAGAGCAATGAGAGCTCAAGAATCTCTTGTTGTTACTGATTTATAGTCTCCTCCATTTGTCAATCATTTGTACTGCTCCAAGGACTGTTTAACTCAACCCTGTTTTTTTCTGGTTGGATAACATTCTGGTTGGATAAAATCCTGATATTCAAGGATATAAATAGAGGCCAAGAACAAGGGACAAAGGAGACTTATGGCTCCAATCAAAATGGGTCCCATCTCTGGAAGCAAAATTATCATCAAATCATAACTTTGCGTGTGATATAGACTGGGAAAATTATTGAATAAATGGAGAATAATTTTAGCAATTGTATTTAATTAACCAGATCGACTTTTAATTAAACTAGATTAACTTTAAGTTTTCTCCTGGTCACGCTCACAGTTTGGAGTGTGGCCACTGCATGCCATTAGAAGGTCAAGTTGGAAAGAGATGACACAATCTTGCCCCACAGCAACTGGGAAGCCCACCCCCAGCTGCACTCATGCTGAGCAGATCCCTTTTAAAAGAGAATCTAAGCTGGAAAGCTCCGGCAGCTCTAGTCTTGGTTAGCCATAGTTGCTTTTTATGTGGTAGGAGGTGGTACTCGGCACATTTGGTTAGCTTACAGATCAGGGTTTCTTGCAAAGCCAGAAAGTGGATTCATTCCAACCCAGTAAGTAGCTGGTGTGAACCTCATAGCAAAGCATCAAAATATGGTCTGATGCAGGGGTGAAATCCAGCAGGTTCTGACAGGTTCTGGAGAACCGGTAGCGGAAATTTTGAGTAGTTCGGAGGACCAGCAAATGCCACCTCTGGCTGGCCCCAGAGTAGGGTGGGAATGGAGATTTTGCAGTATCCTTCCCCTGCCATGCCCACCAGCCACGCCCACCAAGCCACACCCACAGAACCGGTAGTAAAAAACATTGAATTTCACCACTGATCTGATGGTTCTCTGTAGCCAAATCCAGCTGTAGCTTCCGGAAAGGGATTGTCAGCTTCAGTGCCTGAATCTACCACTCCAAAGGTACCCGGCGAAGGGCTAGTGTGCCAAGAGAATTGTGGCTGAGCAAATTTCCTCTGCCTTCTTCAAAACTGCGGGCGTTGCTGTGAGGCCCAAGAGCCATCCCTCCCATAGAAAGGACGGGATGCATTGCCATGCTGCAGGAGATGCACCAAGGGGTCCTTGTGTGGCAGCTGTGCCAAAGCCCTGGTGGGAAAAGTGCCATTTGGCCTGAAACGCCTTTTGTTTTCCTTGTCCGTTTCTCTTTTAATGAGGCTCTGAAACCAACTCCATCTTCTGCTCTGTGCCTGCCAAAAGCTGACTGTGCAGCCTCAGCCACAGACTTCTAGTGGGGGGGTGGGGGTGGAGGGAGAGGGCCAGTGGCCAAAGGCCAAGAGAGACTAATGCCCTCTTGACCTGACTTCCCTTCCCTTTGGCAGCCAGCTACAAATCCCCCCCCTCTCTCTCACACACACACACTTTCTTTTTATCTCTCTCCCTTTCTTTCTTTTTCTCTTTCTTTCTCTTTGTCTCTCTTTCTTTCTTTCTTTCTTTCTTTCTTTCTTTCTTTCTTTCTTTCTCTTTCTTGCTCCCTCTTCCTCTTCCTTTCTTTGTATCTTGTTCTTTCTCTCTCTCCCCTTTTTTCTCTATCTCTCGGGGCTGGCAGCCATCCGGTTATGGGAAGGCAAGTTCATTGGCAACCCAGTTAAGTCCAAATCCTGGGGAGAACTTGAGATAAAAGACATAGCTCAGCCTCCTCCCGCCCCCAGCTTGGGGCCGTTTGCACTAAGGCCCAACTGCCCTGCTGACCCCCAACATAAAAGCTGCAGAATGTGTCCTGCTTTCTTAAAATGACCCTCTGGACCTCGTTTCCTCAACCTGAGCAACTTTAAGATGAGTGGACTTCAACTCCCAGAATTCTCCAGCCACCATTAAAAACTCTGAAGCCACAATAGGCTAATCATAATGGTTTCTGCCCAAAATGACTCTGTGCTCAGTGGGCGTAAGGGGTGCCATGATTTAAGGCAATATTTTCCAACCCCTCAGCTACCTGGGGAATTCTGGGAGTTGAAGTTCACACATCTTCAAATTGCTGAGGTTGGGAAACCCTGTTCTAATTCCTTGATTGTCTTCCTTGATTGTTTTCTTTTTAAATTCTTTTTCTCTTCTTTCCCCTCTTTTTCTTTTCTGTTTCTTGCTTCCCTCTTCCCCTTCCTTAACTTAGTTTCCTTTGGAAAATCCATTGGTTTCATTGACACACCTTGCTAACCATCTATTGTTCTTCCTTAGACTCTCCTGCCCTAAAGTTTCCTGTCTGTTCAATCCAGTCCAATGCTAATGTTCATGTCCCTGTTTCTTGTGTAATGTGTTCATTGCAAGATAAAGTGCCCTCTACTTTCATCCACCTCTTGTGTAATATTTTAATTCCAAGCAGGAGACATCAATAAGGTCCTTGGCAAGAATGAGTGAACCTCTCTTAGATTGCAAGGGCTGTTTGTGCTTAATCATTTTTTTCCCATACTCACCCTCTTTTATTCTTCTTTTACTATGACAGATTAATTTGATCTTGTTTTAAATATTTTGAATCTGTGAACTGTCCAGAGTCATTAGGAGTCAGACAGTATACAACTTCAAGTAAAAATAAATCATAAAAACTGGCTACTTCAAATAGGGTTTTTTCCAGAAACATTTGAGATCTTTTGGAAGGATTTATTCTGCCCTTCAGGCCTTTCCCTATTATGGCACTTCTGTTTCGAAGCGCTGCTTAATTAACCTGTGACATTTGTGTCATGATGTCACGAACCATATCATGTCATCATCATTTTATAGTGCTCGACAAATAATAATTGTGATGATCCCTGGAGCACATGACAGATTTGCAAATGTGCATTGCCACAGACTGATCAACCAGAGACCCCAATGGTTGAGTCAAACGAGAAATGACTACGCACACGTTGGAAGCTGCTTTGAAAAGCTGTGTCCTCCTTAGGAAGCCTGGAAGAGAAATGAAGCCTCCTGAAGCAGCACTGCTCTCCCCGCTTCCTGCCTCCCCCGGGGTGTCCTGGACAAGCTAGTCTTTGTAGTTATAACCTTTGGCAACAGAGAGGCAGAGTCTTTATGGCCCACCTGCGTCCTCACTCCTTCTCTCCCTTTCTCGGAGCTGGCCATCAATTGTGTCTTTTTGACGTTGCATCCATTGGCATCAATGCTGGATGAAAAGGTTGCTTTCATCTTGTGGATAATGAAGGACAGGGGGAAGGTAGCCAGCTTTCATTTTCCATGTCTCAAATGTCTCTGAAGTCATCACCACCTCCTCCTCCTCCTCCTCCTCCTCCTCCTCCTCCTCCTCCTCCTCCTCCTCCTCCTCCTCCTCCTCCTCCTCCTCCTCCTCCTCCTCCGTTTCCTCCTCCCCATCAACTTCTCAGACCCCTTCATCTAGATATAGCAGTACTGCAATTCCCCCAATAAGCAGCATCTTTGGTTTTTGGGCTGGCAACTCTTGGAAACTGCAACCTTAAATTAACATGAGGCACCAACCTGAAGAAAGACTGCTCTGCTTACATAGATGGCAGCTCCCTGGGTTTTCAAGGCATAGGATTATTTCCCAACCTTCTCAGGGTATATGCAACATTCAGTCTGGGACTTTGGGCTTGAAAAACTGGTGCTCTATTGTATGCACAAAAGCTGGTGCTCTATTACACACTTCCCCAAGCATCCCAGGACCACAAAGCAAAACAAATTCCTTGGACCCTGCAGGAAATTCACCTACAGTAGAATGTATTTGCCTTTTTCAGGGCAAAGCCTTAAATTGCTGAGACTGGAAAGTAATTCTATTGTTGTTGTTAGTTGCGAAGTCATGTCCAACCCCATGGACAATGTTCCTCCAGGCCTTCCTGTCCTCTACCATCCTCTGGAGTCCATTTAAGCTCACACTGAATGCTTCGGTGACTCCATCCAGCCACCTCATTCTCTGCCGTCTCCTTCTTCTTTTGCCCTCAATCTTTCCCAGCATTAGGCTCCTCTCCAGTGAGTCCTTGCCTCTCATTAGATGGTCAAAGTATTTGAGTTTCATTATATAAGCCATAATAAATGTTAATGGCATTTCAATGCAGATGAAATGAAATCAAACTTAATTCCCCCCACTGTACTACGTTTTGAATGTACCCAATCATACAAAAAGGCCAACAGCTTGGATAACCCTCTTTAGAGGCTCTGTGGGACAGAGCTGGGCTACCATATCTGGATTGCAACAATCCAAATGACCTCCGGATGGCAGCAAAGCTTAACAGGAAATGTTCTCTGCTGCCATCTAATAGCATTCAAGGCTTTGCAAGCTGGATATGGTTTTCCTAAAAAGGAAGGATTCCAAAAGTGACCTTTGCATCTTCTGTGGCCTTTTCCTCATGATCCCGTAATAAAAGTTGAAACAGAAGCAGAGGTGGTAATCAGGCGAACTGGTAGCGGCAGTGGTAGGAGGCTCCACCCACACAGCCAGATGTGATTACGGACGCTCTGCGCATGCACAGAAGTGCCATAGGCGAGCTCCCAGTAGTGAAGATAAGAGGAAACCATTACTGAGCAGAAGACATGGTTTTGCCATCCCCTAATGCCCAAAGTCAGGGTGGGAGGGGAGGAAGAGAGAGGGGGGGAGAGAGGGAGGGAGGGGGAGAGGAAAGAGAATGAGAGGGGGGAGGGAGGGAGAGGGAGAGAAAGAGAAAGAAGGGGGAGGGAGGGAGAGGGAGAAAGAGAGAGAAAGAGAGAAAGGGACGGAGGAGAAGAGGAAGGGGGAGAGAGAGAGAGAAAGAAAGAGAGAAAAGGAGGGAGGGGAAGGGAGGGGAAGAGGGCGAGAGAGAGAAAGAGAGAGAAAGAGGGAGAGAGGAAGGGAAGGATGGAGGGAGGGAGAGAGAAGGATCCTGCTTTTTTCTCATGTATATTCATAGGAGTGGAGCACCAGTTTTAAAAAGGCCACCATAAAGCACAGACAACCAAAACAAACAGATCCCTAATAAAACCTCACAATTAATTTTATAGGGCAGCTTTATGGGCTGCTTGGAGAGCAGGCTCCATTGAGTTCCATCCTGCTGACTTGAGTCGGCTTAAATTCCGCAGAGAAAACGACCAGCTTTCACAAAGGTTGTTCTCCCATCAGCTAAAATGCCAATAACAGGGCAAGAAGGGTCCCTGTTTCGGCTGCTATCGTGAGCTGAACGCCACCAGGGCCTAATTTCTTCAAAGAGCAAATTCTGTGTGGTTACTTGTAGCTATTAGATTTTAATCTAGTTGAGCTTAATCTCCATGGTGAGTGGGACATTGAGACTTTTTTTTTTTTTGCCTTGAGACTATATTTAACGTACAGGCACTCTATTTGCACAATTGGGACTGGAACTCCCATTGCTAAGTGATGCAGCCATTAAGTGAAATGTGCCCAATTTTGCCACTTTATTGCTGCAGAAATGAAGTGAATCACACGGTCGTTATTGAACCAAGCTTCCCGCACTGACTTGGCTTGCCAGAAGGTTGCAAATGGTGACCACGTCATCCCAAGATGCTGCATGCAGGGTCTGGTCTAGTGCAGAGGCCTTCAAAACTTTAAGACTTGTGGACTTTAAGTCCCAGAATTCTCCAGCCAGCAGAGCTGGGAGTTAAAGTCCACAAGTCTTAAAGTTGCCAAGTTTGGGGACCCTGGTCTAGTGGTTAAGGCACCAGGGTAGAAAGCAGAAGACTCTGAGTTCAAGTTCTACTTTAGCTATAAAAGCCAGCTGGGTGACTTTGGACCAGTCATTGTTTCTCAACCCAACTCACTTTCCAGTGTTATATAGTTGTGTGGAAAAGAGGAGGAGGAGGAAAGTGTGTGGGGTATCTTTGAATTATTTATAAAAATAAATAAAACAATGAATAAGATAAAAGTGAGATATAAATAATTTTAAAAAGCAAATCCATGCCGGTTTGCCATGCCCTCAAATCACAATCCCATGACTGCAGGGACATCGCAATTAATTGGAACAGTGAGAACTAGCCATAAGCCACTTTTTTCAATGCCACAACTTCAAATGGTCACTAAACAAATGGTCACAAAGCAAGGACAACCTAGGATACATGAAAACATCGAGCTTCACTTGATTCTTTTCTTTACCTTCTGATTTCTTGTCTCTGTCCAATACTCACAAATAATAAAGAGAACTGGGAAAAATTGGTGTGTCTGCCAGATCACTTCTGACTGGAGGGGGAGGGACATACACACAGACTGTCCCAGCCAGGGGTGAAATTCAATTTTTTGTACTGGTTCTGTGGGCGTGGCGTGGCGGGCGTGGTGTGGTGGGCATGGCAGGGGAAGGATACTGCAAAATCTGCATTCCAGCGGTAGCTCTTGGATCCCGTTCCAACCGGTACGATTGGAACAAGCCCGGTGGCGTCCACATGGACATGCGCAGTGCGCGCATGCATCTTAGTGCATCTGCAGGCCTCCGCGACGCTTCAGCTGCTCAGCGGAGCATCGCGCAGGCACTGTACATGCCATGCGTGTGTACAGAAGCGCCGAAGACTTAAAAGACCGGTAAGGAACTCGGGCAGGTGGGTGGGCCCTCCGGAGCACTGTACTGGAACTGCTCCATTCCCTCCCCACTCTGGGGCCAGCCAGAGGTGACATTTGCCGGTTCTCTGAACTACTCAAAATTTCCACTCCCGGTTCTCCAGAACCTGTCAGAACCTGCTGGATTTCCACGCCTGGTCCCAGCCATGTTCTGAATTCTACTCTGTGTCCTAACTCAGAACAACATTTTCAGGCATCGAGACTCTTTTGGCAGACATGCATGACAGACCATTTGCTGGTGTGTCACTTGCACAAATACATTAAAGCACGTGAGTGCCAGAGAAGCCCTCTTTAGCTTTGGATGTAGCAGCTGAGTTTGGAAGTGGCTTCTCCTGTGCTGGCTTTTATTGGTTTCCCCACCTCTTCTCCTCCGTGTTGAGTTATTTCCTATTACAACATTACAGCACAGGTAATTCCCAACTTCCTAGGACTTGAGCCTAATAATTAGGCTTGTAATTTGTGTGGGCCATGAAGAGTATGTGATGGTTCCTATTTTCTCACCCTTTTCTGGGGTGGTCATTAAGTGAACAACGCAGTTAGGCAAATGCTGTGACTGTTACGCAAACCCATTGTTTATTATGTGCTGGCTTTTGCTGGAAGCCAGAAGTACATTCCAGTTTCTGGCAAAACCACTGTCAATCGCAGTCACGTGATCACAAACCACAACTGATTTGTGAACCAGTTGCTGAGTGGCCAAAATGCAGATACATGACTGCGGGTGGTGGGGCGATGTCAGGATTTTGAAACCAGGTCATAAGTAATTTGTAAGGTCACTAAATAAGTTCAAATGTTCACCTAAGCAACTGGTTATACGTCAAGGACTACCTGTAGTCGCTTTTGGTGTAGACTGGGAAACAGCCTTGGAATTTCCTGGAGGTCTACTGTACCTTTAATACAAAGGAAACTCTTTCTAAGTGCGATTATAATATAACATTTAAAAAGAAACAGTAAGAGGTGGGGAAAGAACATTATGCTCTCTCCTCTCCAGGAGCGAGACCTGACTTAAAAAGAGCATTAAGAGAGGTTAGTTAAGGGGCAATTATCAAATTGTCCACCATTTCGCCTGCTGCCCCAATGGAAGCAGTAAAAAGGGCCAAAGTAGCAAGGAGGAAGCTGCTAATTAATCTTGCAAGGGACCTTCACTGAACCACACTGACCTGCAAATACAAAGGACAGAAGACTCTTGGTGATGAAGGCAGGCACTGCTGGGGATGGGGCTATTTTAGGGATTGTGTGAAATAGCTGCTTTCATTCTGCTTCCAGAAGATAGAGAGAAGCGATGCCTCAAAAATTCTCAAAGCTTTTGAAATGAAAGCAGATTCTCTGATCTACAAAAAAATGGAAATCTCCACCGAGGTTCTCTTGGTATTTCACATCTATTCTTAACAGCCCAACATCAGCTTCTAGACAGTGTGTGGGTGGGGAGTCTGCCCTGCCCCAGGCACAGACGGGAGAAGTTATGGCCTTGCCAAATGCTCTTGAAATACATCATCCCAAGGGCGAGAGGAAAGATCTGTTTGGAAATTTGCCAGAAAGGACTCCTAATGGCTCTGAATAATAAAACGGTGCCTGCTTTGAAAGAAGACCTGCTTTGGATCCCCTTCAAGCCTTAACTGAGATCATCCAATCCTGGGGTAAAAAAGAAGATGCTGCTGCTTTAAAGAGATTACTCATTTAAGGGAGTCCAACTCTTAAAAGCAGCCACACTGTTTTTTTAGGGGGGGGGGAAACTGAAAAGGGCTCGGCTGACCAAAGGTGCAGGGGGACAGGTCCAAAAGATTCTTTCTGGATCATTTTGAAGAGTACCTAATGCATTAAAAAATACAACGCAAGTATGATTCACTTAGCAGTGGATTGCTTGTTTTGCACGAGGCATCTCCAAGCATAGCTTTCTAGCCATTTTCAGCCCACCTGGAAGACACCTGTTAGTAAGGATTGGGCTAGCTAGATGATCCCTGATTCTGGTCACTTAAATTGACCAAACCAATCTAGCACAGGGGAGCACTAAATATCCTATAGCAGTGATGGGGAACCTATGACACGTGTGCCGGAAATGGCACGCAGAGCCATCTCTCTGGGCACACCAGCCTTTGCTCATTGCTCTTCTGGGTTCCAACATGGACATGTGCGCCGGCCAGCTGGTCTTTGCACATGCAGGAGTGCCGGAAACTGGAGGGGCAGCTCCCTGGTGTGCATCTGCACCCTGGGAAGCTGAGCTTTATGTTTCCGGCACACGCATACACACTGGCCAGCTGGTCTCTGTGTGCGCATGTGCCCCAGAAACCGGGATACCAGGCGACTGGCGCACATGTGCATGCTGGAAATTGGAAGCTCAGCTTCCTGGCGTGTTTCCGGCAGTCCCTCATGTGCGCGCTGGGGAGCTGCTCTTCCAGTTTCTGGCACTCCCCTTCCGCCCATGTGCTCCTGTTTTGGCACTCGGTGTTGAACTGTCCAACACAGGGCTTCAAACTCCCAACCCATGTGCTGGATGCCTCAGGCGCTGGCTACGCTCAGTTTAGTGAAGGGGGGGGGAGTCCCAATATGTCAAGTGACGCCGTGAGTTTGACACCCCTGCTGTAGAGTATCATCCCCTCTGAAGTGAGATTGGTCCCAACCCTACTAATGTTCCAGAAATTCCTTAGAACATGCGTTTGATCAATAACCTTAGGAATCCCAAACATTTTTTCCCCCCAAAAGGCAACTTTCTTGGGTTTTTCCTTGACAACATTTCGCTTTTCATCCAAGATGTTTCTTCAGTTGACACAGCTGGCTGGAGAATTGAACTCTATAGGTGGTAAAGTTGCCAAGGATGGACATCCCTCCACTAGGTTGTACAGTATATTGTGTGGATGCCAACAATTGGCAAATTCAAACAGCTGAGTGAAAACCTTCATGCAAAAATAGCCAAAACCAGGAAACAGAAAGAGAAAGGAATCATGACGGAAGGTTTCAAAAAAACATCTTTCCAGGCTACCTCCAGTGTAGTTCTAAACAGGAGTAGCCACAGGGTGGGGGCAAAAAAGTCAAGATGGCAGCCCTGGTGGTGGAATTGAAGCTCTATCTGGTTTTTTAAGTGCGTTGACCACCATTTTAACCCCTTTTGGCCACCCCTTGCAGACCACCGCTGTCCTTGAACGTGAGAACCTGGAGCTGGCAGTATCTCATCTCAAAGGGAATTCAGAATGCCACTTTACTCCACAATGCCAGCCTAAGGATGGTAAGAACTGGGCCTGGCTCAAATCCAGGTGGAATGGTTTTAGCATGATGAAGGAGGGCAAGATAAATTGTATTTCTCACACTCAGCAGGAAGGATTTTGCAAAAGATCATTAGCTAAGGAGAGTCTCTTCCCCCCCCCCAAAGTTTTTAATGCAAAGTCAAATCAGATTTGGGGGGGCAAGAGAGAGAGAACAGTTGGGAGGAGCCCTTGTGTTTCTCCACCTTCAGCCTTGCTGGACTTCGTTTTCCTCCCCCCCCCCCCAAGCCCTCCTCTTAGGAGATCTGCAGCTTCAATGGGCTGGAATTTGCTCCCCTGCGAGGTCTAATTAGCTAATTCCGTTGCTATTTTTTATAATGACGCGGAAAACCTCTTTTATTTGTTTGCCAGCTCCCATTCCTCTCTGGCAACGTAGTCAAAATGCCAGGCTTTGAGGGAGTTGCTTAGGCTCAATCGATAAATCAACAAGGCAGGGCACAGAGGCTTGCGGCTTTAGCTTCTATCAACTACCCAAAGTTGGTGCTCTCCCTCCCTCCCTCCCTCCCACCCCACTTTGGACTGAAAATACAAGCTATTCAGAGAGTGGCAGAAATCAAGAGGCCAGAAACACCAGATGTTTGACTGCCAGGTACCACAGCTCTCCTAGGGGGTCTACAGGTGTTTCTTAACCTTGGCCACTTGAAAATGGGTGGACTTCAGTTCCCAGTATTCTCCACCCAGTATGCAGAATTCCCCAGCTTGCCTGCTGGGGAATTCTGGGAATTGAGGTCCATGCATCTTAAACTTAATGAGGTTGAAAAACATGGCTTAAATCAGGGGTGGGTTCCGGCCGGCACTACTGCCGGTTCGCTTGTGTGCGCACTTTGCACATGTGCTTGATGCACACTGCACCACGCATGCACAGTGCAATTAAAATTAAAACAAGATGGTGCCACTGACGGCGCCAACTGGGGAACTGGGGGCGTGGCAGCCCTGGGTCACAGCCGAACTGGGCCACCAAACCACTACTGGTTCGGCTGAACCGGTCCAAACTGGTAGGAATCCACCATTGGCTTAAATCATGACTCCTCTTGAATCAGTCAAACACGGAGGCATTTCACATACTACTCTGCAGAAATGATCGCTATTAGACAGTTCTGGGATTACTCCCAGAATTCCCCAGCCAGGGAGTTGAAGTCCACAAGTCTTAAAGTTCCCAAGTTTGGACACTCCTGGCCTACGGTAATCTGCCCTTCTTTGGGGGGGGGGGATCAAATGGATTTAAAGAAATTGGGCAAAATCATCCAACAATCCTCTTCTTGTTTTCAGCTGCTTGTTCATTGGCAAACTAAATATAGGAAATTATTTTGGCAAAAAATACAAACAAGAATAAACGTATTGAAATCTGTTCTCCCATTTTATCTAGAGAGATGATGCTTCTCTTAAAATCTTCCTTCTGTGGAAATGCCATACTAAATAGGAATATTAAATATAGGTGTTTCACTTGTTGATATTTCTCCATAAAATATATGAATACATATCTCTATCCGTGGTGGGTTCCGGATCCCGTCGCAACCGGTACGCTGCAACGGGGCCGGGCGTCCGCCACGGGCACACACACTGCACACACATACGCACCCACCGTCCTGCGACACTCCCGCTGCTCGGTGGAGGTTAAGCAGGCGCCATACACTGTGTGCGCGTGTACAAATGGCCAGGTTAGCTCAAGTAGAGGTAAGGAACCAGGGCGGGTGGGTGGGCCCTCCAAAGCACCATTCCGGTACGGTGGCCGCCGCATGCCCAACGGAACCGAAGCCCCTATCGCATTTTACTCCAGGACCTTGTCTGCCGCAGGGTGGAACTAAAGCCAGCTGGACTGTGAGGCTTTGGCTTCAGTGGCCGGAGTAAAGAGGTTCCATGAGTATCTATATGGCCAGGACTTTGAACTGGTTATGGACCACAAGCCGTTCTTGGGCTTACTGGCTGGGGATCGACCTACCCCAGAGTCATTATCACCCCGCATGACCAGATGGACCATCTTCCTAACTGCCTACTTCTACCATCTAATCCATCGACCAGGGTCCACTTTGAGGCACGCTGACACTCTTAAGCCGCTGCCCGCTGCCTGAATTTCTCACTGATCCTACCCCCGGGATGCCAGTCCTCCTCATTGACTGCCTTGAGACTGGGCCTGTCTCGTCCAGTGACGTTGCCCGTCCCTCTGCGAAGGACTTCACCATCACACAAATTTTGACCTGGGTGTGGAGGGGGTGGCCCAAGGAGCCTGTTGGGGCTGATTTCAAAATGTATTTTGCCAAACACAATGAGTTATCGGTTGCAAATAGCTGTCTACTGTGGGGGGAACCAGGTCGTTGTTCCACCCAAACTACACATTGCAGTATTAGAGGCTTTACACGTAGGGCAGCCTGGAATTGTCAGGATGAAGTCTTTGGCTAGGAGTTACGTGTGGTGGCCTAACATGGACAGGGAGATCGAAGAATGGGTGGCTACCTGCACACCATGCCAGGAGTCCAGACCAACTCCCCCAGAGGCACCCGCTAAGGAGTGGGAGCGACCTCAAGCACCATGGTCTAGGGTGCACATTGACTTTGCTGGCATTCATGGCCAGACATTTCTCGTAGTTGTGGACACCTACTCGAAATGGTTAGAGGTAGTCCTGATGACCTCCACTATGGCAGAAGCGGTCATCAAGGTGCTATGGAGACTTTTCTCCACGCATGGCCTGCCTGACGTCTTGGTGTCTGACAACGGGCCCCAATTCATGGCCATGCAATTTGGGACCTTCCTAGCAGCTCAGGGAATCAGGCATGCCCTGGTCGCGCCATTCCATCCAGCCTCCAATGGTCAGGTGGAGAGAATGGTGAGATCTGCAAAAGAGGCCCTCTATAGGATGGACCCGGGTGATTGGCAAACACGGGTTGACCACTATTTGCTAATTCAGCACATCACACCCAGTGCCACTACAGGGAGAAGCCCCTCCGAGCTTCTCATGGGTCACCCGCTAAGGTCCCACTTAGACCGGCTACACTCCAATTATTCTGCCTCATTGCCCCCAGACTCCACAAGCAAGATTCAGAAATTTAGCGTAGGGGATTCGGTATACACCCACAACTACACTGGGGGAACTCTGTGGAGTCCTGCCACAGTGATAGGCATCACTGGCCCTCGCTCTTACCTCCTAGAGCTCGAGGATGGTAGGAATTGGAGAAGGCATATTGACCAACTCCGTGGCCGCCTCTCCAACTCCACTCTTAGACAACCAGAGGTTACGCCTGCACGAGTTAGCCAAACCCCTACCCAAACAGAGCAAACACTCACTCCTTCCACAGTCAGCTCAAGCCCGAGAGTACCGGGAAACTTATCTGGTTTTGTTGCAGGCCCGCAGTGAGCTCTGAGCGAACCGGCTCTAGAAGCTCTACCCACAGCCTGTGAAAGGTTCCGGGAGCTTCCACCAAGAGGAACTGCGGAGCAAACAGGTCTGTCTGACCTGTCCAAGGAAACCCCTCCTACTGAACTGCGCAGGTCAGGCAGAGCTACCCAAAAGCCCGCCTACCTGCGTGACTATGTAACAAGTAGGATTGTTCCATCCAAGAGGGGAGGGGTGTTAGATACTTGCTCTAACTACAGTGGTTTCCACCAAGGCCCTCTGTTCCAGTGGGAACAGAGGTTTAATCCTATTGGTCGAAGGGTTTGACAGCTTCCTATAAAAGGGCTGCTGTCAGACTCAACCTTCGCTGGATTGTTCTCACTTGTTGTACAAAATAAAGAGCTGTTGTTACCATTAAGCCCGTGTGTGCCTATCCATTACACAATCTAACATGTACTGTATATATGATGTATTGCAGTGGTTCTCAACCTGTAGTTCGCGGACCACAATGGGGGGTGATCTTCAAGCAAAAGCTTGAAGAAATGTTATGATTTAAATCTTGGGGGGATTCTGTGGCGACAAAAGATGTTTAAAGGGGGTCCGTGGTGAAGAAAATAATTGCATACTTTGTTATTAAACATACCAATGGGGTGCATTAAAATCCATCATGACATCACCTGCCTCTTACATCAATACACAAGTCGTGGCAATTTGGCCATTTGTGCAATGCCATCACGACGCAGTTAGATTTAAAAATTCATCTCTTAGTGCTGACTGGAAACCCCAATTGGAATTTAGCAAAAAAAATTAAAAAACGAACAGATGATTTATGGCTTTTATGAACAGATAGGACAGATTATAGACAGAAGAGAGACATGTTGTAAATATAGTGAAATGGGTAAATTTATAATTCTAGTCATAACTGCTGTAAACATCAGAAACCACTTATTTCTATTTTTCTATTTTTCTTTTACTTTCTTTCTTGCATTTTAGCTTCCTCCCTCCCTCCTGTCCTTTGTATTAGTTTTTATCTTGGGAAAAAAAGTTTAAATACAATTATAAAAAAAGAAACATTATCTCCAGGGTGCGTCAGAAACATTAAGATGGTGGCTAGAATCACACTCTCAAAGCCCTCCTTTTTTATATGGTTTGCACAGCACCTGTACAATCACTATCTCAACTTTTTTTGAGCCCTACCCTAAGGATGCCCCTGGAAACCAATTCTTTTTTAGGGAGGGAGAAGGCTTGTGAAAGATAATGAAGTTTCACCCCAGCATCTTTCATCTCTTGAAAGCCAAAAGGTCTCTTTCCTCTTGGACCTCCAAGGGCTCCAATGGAAAGGACCCAACCGAGGGAAGGAATTCAATTTACTTAGTTCTGATAAGCTAGAAATTTAGATGGAGCACTCAGACCAGGAAATAGAAGAGAAGATAGTAAAAGAGGGCTTAATTGAAGAACAAGAATAGAAGAAAAAGGAACTAAAAAAAAAAAACTAGATGGTTTCATTAGGGTAAAACAGATGAAAAGAGGAAACATGAAGTGGTAATTTGGTATAACTTTGAAGGGGCAATTAATATTGTTTATATAACAAGAAGTTTAAGATGGAAAACATGAGAAGAGAACAATAGAGTTCAAATTGGAAATAGAATCATGATTTAAAATGGATTATGTATAAGAGGATGTAAAAGAGGACAACTTGGACAACGCTTTGTTAATAAATATGTTATTTGTATTAAAAATAAATAAAAACTTTATTTTTTAAAAAAAAATCACTAAATTCTCTTCGAGCCCATGGCACAACCTGATGGAGAGCATTAAAAGCCTCTCTGTTGTTTGAGGTTCTGGGAGCTGGCCTTGACCTGGTGAAGCTGCTCTCTGATCTGGCAACCTGGGTCCCAGCAGCAGCAGCAGGAGAGAGAAAGGGGTCCGACCCACAAATGGCCAGCGTACTCCACGGCTCCCCCGTGCCCTAATGTGCCCCTCTGCAAAGAAAGGGGGTCTGGTGTTGCAAGACTGTCCTTGGGGTGGAAGTTAATCAGTTTCCACTGGTAATCTAATCAACTAAATCACAGTGAGGTCGTGTTCTCTCACCTTCACCGAGTCTTAAGCCCTTCCTTAAACCCCCACCCCATTTCACACCCTGCCCCCACAGGGTAAAAAATAAAACAGGACAGTCTTGGGAAGAGGCTTTGCAAATTGTGTGCAGACAAGTCCATTCTTACAAAACTGACAACTACTCAAAGTGAAAGCGGTACGGTATTTTACAATCTGAGAGGTAAATACTGTACAAAGGCCCAGGAATGGCTGCATCAGAAAGCAAAAATTCTCACTTCCAAGCACAAACAATCACATGTCCTCAGGAAACTCACAAATGGAGATTAGGGGTCTACTGCCTCTGCAGTAGGAAGTTCCCTTACTTAACACTTGAAAGCTACACCCAGTCAAATCTTCTCTCTGGCTTTTTCAAGGGGAAAAGATCTCTTCCTCTCTTGCAGCCAGAAACAATCAAATAGTATCAACAGCAGGTTTGAAGGCATCATTTCGTTGTTTAAAATTTTAATACGTTGTCATTTTTGCAATGGGTATCCACAGGGTGGGAGTCAGGAGAAAAGTACAGTGGTACCTTGACACTTGTTGTCAATTGGTTCTGGGAGGCATGATGAATAGCAAAAATGATGAGTACCAAACAATTTTTTCCCATTAAGGAATAGTAAGTAAATCTTTATTATGGTCAAAGACCAGCAATACACATTAGTTTTTACAATATGTTAAAAAGTACTGACATTAAGATATAATTTAAAAGTATTGACATTAAAAGTGGAAAATAACATACATGTTCTCAGATTGTTCGGGTCACTCCCTGGTTTACCTGGGTGCAATGCTGTTAAGTATAGGAGTAAATTCAATGGTCCAAATATTGTTAGAGATATGTCCAGATAATTGGTACAAGATGACAATTATACTTCTGTAGCCAATTTTTTTCTTATGGACATTGCAGCAACACAGAACTTTGCCACTGCATACGTGGTAACCGGGTTAGTGTCCTGGAGGAGAAAGCCTAGATAAAAATTGTCTGCCCTCCCTGGCAATCTCTCTAATAAGAGGAGAATATGTGCAGACCTACAAGCTCTGTATAGCTTGCAGTGTAATAGAACATGTGAATTATCTTCCACTTCTCCTTTACCACATATACAAACCCGTTCTGCTATAGGGAAAACCATTAAAGAATAATATAGTGAATCACAAGACAGCAGACACCAAGAAGTTCTAACATTTGTGTTGAGTACCAAACAAACGGTGAATACCAGGACAAAATTTATGGGTCAAAAGAAGTTGAGTACCAAATTTGATGAGTTTCAAAGCACTTGACTACCAAGGTAGCACTTGTATGTGTGTGGATGGGGCCTGATTAGCCAACAGGAGCACATAAGGGAAAGCACTACACACACATTATTCCTAACTATACCTACTATCCTAAACTTAACTTCTTCCAGTTTGCTCAGCCCATTATTATTGTGATAGGAAATGTCCGTGAAAGATCTAATCTTGTCCACTTATTTTGAAGGGATGAACTTTGGCAGTTCTTCAAGAGACCGATCTGATCCAAAAAGTCCTAACATCGCACACAATCAATGGAAGTATACTAATTAAAATCAGCCAGTCACAAATTTATATCCCACCTTCTGTGCTACCAAATTGGCATTTTGTGAAATTCTAAAAATAAAGCCCTAACAGCAGCTCAATACTTAACTTCCTTAACTGAATGGAGAACCTTCAGATTTAAGCCAGGAAACGAAAGAAGCAAAATTTGAAGAAAGGCAGTTTTGACCCTTAAGAAAGTTAAGATGCAATCATCAGGCTAAGCCATCCTATAGTTTGCACGTGTGCTCAACTCGGGATGCTGCTATGCAAAGTCAACTATTGGGGCTTGTCCATAATTCACACTCCAACCTGTGCTGTCAACCCCAAGCGGACCGGGTTTCATCCGCTAAACTATGTTAAGGCAACTTGATCGGCATCTTTACAGTAGCGTCAACACGGAGGGGGCCCAGCGGGGGGTTTCCACATCCCGAACCAAAGGGGAGCGGACCCTAAGAGGGAGGGAGGGAGGGAGGGGCAGATCCTCAAAGTCCGCCGTCGGGAGCGGCCACGTGCTCGAGCCCCGGCCCTGCGCCTGGGACCCCCAACCTGATTTGCCAAGCGCTCCAGCAGGGCGCGAGGCAGAGAAGCGCCCTCTGCACATGTTCAGGCGCACTGGCGCAAGCGGGGGCGGCAGGCGAAGGTCTCCGGGACTGGCCAGGGCCGCGCCCTACAGCGCCCCCCGCCCCAGCGAGCTGAGCGAGCGAGAGAAGCCCCCCGCCCGCCCTGGCCGCCTCCCCCGGGCGGGACTCGGGCGCCCGGCCCCGCCCCCGCGCGTGCGGCACCCTTATTAGCCGCCGCTTTTGCGCACCGGGCTCAGAGCAAGCGCGCGCCAGGCAGGGTCTGCGCCGAGGCTGCAACGGCCGAGCCTGGGAGCCCTCCGAGCCAGCGACGCCCCGGACGCGGCGCCCCCTGGGCTGGCTCCACCGCGCAGCGTCCCTTGAGGCGGCCGGGGCTCCTTCCCGCATCGCCGCCTGCGCCCGTCTCGCCCGCCGCCGCGCCGCCATGGGCAGCCACAGCTCCAAGGCCGCCAAGGGGGAGGCGGTGGCCCAGGACGCCGCCGTTGCTGCTGCTGCCGGCGACGCCTCGCCCGCCAAGTCCAACGGCCAGGTGGGTCTGGGGGCGCGCCCGCCCAACGGCCATTGTTCCTCGCGCTGCCGCCGCCCGCATCCGAGTGGGGCGCGGCAGCCTCTCGGGACGGTGGCCGCGCTCGGCCGGAGCCCGCCAGACGCGCCCCGCCGCCTCTTCCCAGCGCCCGCCCGGCGTGCTGCTCCTTTGTTCGACGCCGAGCCCTGGAGACGGAGCGCATCCCCTCCTGGCGGGGAACAAAGGAGGGCCCGCCGCGCTGGGTCCCGCCGCTGCATTGCGCGCATTCCCGGGCAAGGGCGGCGCTCCCGGGCGGTGGTCGCGCTCCCTGCAGGCGGCGGCGAAGAAGCCCCCCCCCCGGTTTCCGCCCTTTTACAAGGAAGCCCGGAGCTCCTCTGGCTTGGCGGGCGGGGCGGGGCGCTGGAGCCTGGAAGGGACCGACGGGCGGGAGGCGCTTCTGCTAACGTGGCCCTCGCGGGGGCTCCTCTCGCCTTGCGCCCGTCCTTCCCCCTCCGGCGCAGCGGCCCAATGGCGGGGCTTTGCATCGGCAGAGAAAGGCGCCCCACCTCCCCGCCTGTTTGGCCAGAGTGGGGGAGTCCCGGCCGCTCCTGCCCCTTCGCCTCCTGCGCCCGGAGCGCGGCGTTGGCGCTGCAACCCAGGCGGGAGTGGGGCGCCCCCTAGCGGCGGCGCTCGGCAGGCTCGCTTTCTCGGGGAGGGAAGTTGCGGCCGCCTCCCAGGAACGGCGAGCCCGGCGGGATTTGGCGGCGAAGGCTTTGCGCTCCGCCTTTCAACTGAGCGCGAACGCTGAGAAAGATTGGATCGACCGTGGCCAAATGGCGTCTGACGCCCCCCTCCCCTCCGGTCTGACCACTGCCCATCATCTCCCTGTGGGAGTCGGGATGATGGGAGTTGTAGTGGGGCACCTGCGGATGGGAGGAAAACCGAAGCCCTTGTTTATAGCCGGGTGTCTGGAAGAATAAATGCAGATAGAGTCATTTTCCTGCTGCTCCATATGTTGGATAAAGCCGGGTGATTTGGAGGGTTGGGTTGAATGCTGGGGGGAAAGCCAGGAAATGCATGAATTCAGTCCTGGAGGGATGCCTTGTGTGAGGGCAGTCAAGGTTCTCTGCTATTGCCAGGGTCCATCCCTTGGGACTATGGGGGGGCGGGGGCAGCTGGATGGGATGCACAGATGCTGAGCTGCTTTTTCAGAGCCCTAACTCTGGTGTCCCTTTTCTTTCCTCCTCCAGGAAAACGGCCACGTGAAAGTCAATGGGGACGTCTCCCCGAAAGCCGATGGGGAGGCGAGCTCCCTGAATGGCGGTGGCTCAGCAGAGGCCCCCAAGGAGCTTGCCAAGGCCGAGATGGGCAGCGGAGATGCCATAGAGCCAGCCCCAGTGGCTGAGGGGGAAGCCAAACCCGACGGAGCTGCTTCCACCAATGCCTCCAAGCAGACCCCCAAGAAGAAGAAGCGGTTCTCGTTCAAAAAATCCTTCAAGCTGAGTGGCATTTCCTTCCGGAAAGCCAAAAAGGAAGCCGGGGACGTGTCGGCCGCCTCCTCTCCCAGCGAGGAGCAGCAGGGGAAGGCCGAAGCAGCGGAGGCTGAGGACCAGCCAGCCACTGCTGCCACCGAGGAGGGGGAGCAGGCCAGCGTGCCCCAAGAGGAGACAGAGGCCCCCGAGGAAACCCCTGCTGTGGCCTCTGCTCCCGACAATGAACCGGTGGCCAAGCGGCAAGATGGTAGCGAGGGGCCAGCCAAGGAGGAGGAACAGCCTCAGCAGCTGCCTTCCAGTGAGGGCCAGGGGGATGTAAAGCCAGAGGAGACCTCAACATCTGCGGAAGTGGAGCCTAGCGCTGTGGCCGACCAGGCTGCTGCTGCAGAGCAGAAAGAAGAATAGAGCTGACTTAGCTGCCCACCTCCTGCCCATCGAAAAGCGAACTGTGCCATCCTTCCAATCCCAACAACCCCACAGAACTGCTGCCTTGACCACATGCCACACATGCCCGCCACACACACAGGCATTCTGCATCGAGTTGGCAAGCTTTGTCTCTCCACAGTGTCTCCACACACAGCGAAGGGGGAAAAAACACCACCACCTGACTTTGCCCCATTGTCCCTCAAGCAGGAGTTCTAAAGCCCCCCCTTAAGACTATATGGAGAGATAACTGATCCTGGACAAAAACTGGAAATTGCTCCATTGAATGAGACTCCAGCTATTAACACCAAGTTCCTTTTCCCTCAGATCTTCTGTTTCTACTAATCTTCAAAAGCAGCTTTTCTTTTTTCTCCAAAAAGTCCAACAAACCAGCAACAACTGACCCGTTTTTCAAAACGGATATTCTCTATCTCTTGGTTTACATTCCTGGTTCTGACTTCATTTAAAAATATTTTGTGCTTTTTATAGAAACAACCATTTAAAAAGCTAATCTGGTTAGTTTTTTATAATGTCTTGCTCTTGGCTTTAAAACCGTAAAGCAGCGTGTAAGTCCACTGTGTTTAATTTGACATCAGAGGGAGAATTACTGGCGGCTTATTTAGGGATGGGGGGGAACCTTTAGGGAGGGGGTGGGAGAGGGTTGAGGGCGAGGGCTGGCTGTATGATGTGACTTTAAATTTTCATTTCCTTGTCTTTGTAAATAATTTTTTAATGACCCTACTTCTGATCTGCAGTTTTCTAACTCCTAAACAAAAGTCTTATGGGTCTTATTGTAACATTTGAAAAGAATAAATGGTGATCCCTTTATGGATCGGAGTTGGGTCCTTTTCTCTAGCAGTTGGCCAAGTGGCCAATAATTGGGTAGCTTCTTGTTTTCCCAGATATCCTTTCCTTTGGAATGCTGGTTTCTCTTTCTGTATTCTCCAATTCTTCAACGGAAGTTGAACTCCTGCATTTGGAGGGCACTTGCGTTCCCCAAAATTGAGGCCAAGAAGAAATGGCTTATGCCTATCACAATCAGGCATAGATTTACTCCATCCAAGCTACATGTCAGGAGACGAGCAGACCAATTTCCTTAGAAGCCCTAAGCTTCAGGACAGATCTGGGTGGAGTCTTAATCATGCATGCCACTTTCTTTCATAGGCTATTAAGAGACTTGTTGGAGAGCACTCTAGGATTCTCTTTTTGTAAAGAGTAGGAATTCCTGCAAGAGACACATCTGTCACTACAGTTGCCTTCAAAGGGTCTTCCTCCTTGCCTTGACCTGTGTGGCTCAATGAATAGGCGGCCAGGCAAGCAGCAGAGATGGCTTTTTCTCCAGCCATCAGCCTTTCCAAGCAAGGGAGCCCTCATTACTCGATTCTGCATGCTTCTCTCTTCAGGCAGAACGATCCTCTCCAGGCTTAGTTAGCAGGTAGCGTAAACGTTGGCTATGCATGTCTGAATGGATACCAGTAAATCTTGTTCGAATCTCCAGGGGGGATGATAGGATGGCCTTCACAGGGTGTTTTGTGCTGCATGCAAATGGCTCCAGATGTTGAAAGCACTTCAGTGGATTTTCAAAACTGCAGCTTGGGTTGGCGGGGAGGGGGGGGTAAGAGAAGCATTTCTCTGACAGTGGAGCTGGAATGTGGTCTGGCAGCCATTTTAACTCATCTTAGATCAGGGAGAGGCGCCTGCTAATCACCATATGAGGCAGCAGTCCTAGTTTCTCCTGCCTAAGATGGAGGGAGGCAGGGAGCTGCAGCTGTAGGAACCATCCACTCTCAAGCTGTCCCTGATTGCAGGTTCCCTGCCATGGTGGGAGGCAGAGAAAAGTGTCAAAAGAATATGTTGGCATATGGTTTTAACTGCCCACTGCGCAGGTCATGGGGCCGAGAAATACTCTTGACACAAAGAATGGTGGTCCTTCTGGACAGAAGATTAGCCTTCTGGGCTATTTTGGGAGGGGGGGAGATTCTAGAAAGCAAGGTAGGTGATCAAGCAGCATCCAAGTAATTTGTTATTTTGACAAGTCTTGAGCTCAGCACCTATTCTAATTGGCTTGCCAGGTCTTGTTTGGGGACAGGGATGGCCAAACATGCTTGTGTATTTCATCATAGGTTTGTCTATTTATATATTGGCTTCTTGCCTCAATTCTTGCAAATCTTCTGACTTCAGGTAAGAGCCAGTGAGCAAGTGGGAAGAGAATATTTTGCTGATCAGCAGTCACCTTCATTAGAAAGCATGATAAGACAAGCTGCAGCCTGTGTTGGCTGAGGGTGATAGGAGATGTAGTGCAATGTTTCAGGAGTACATCGGATTGTGGAGGACTAATCACGCTAATTCCTCCAACCCCAGCAGCCACCAACGAAATCAGGAAGTTTGTTTTTGGGGCTTGGGTTTTTTTGAAATAAAGCAACTTGCCCCACCCAAAATCTGTTCCTTTTAATTGTTACAATTGAGCCTTGCAACTATCATGCTGGTGGCGGATCGGTTTCAAAAGCCATTCAGGATCTTCGATCAACCCTAAGGAATCTGGATGCGCCCACTGTTCTGGCCCCAGCAATGGCACATTCAGGGTGCAAGTGGGACATGGGTGAATTTGGTGAAGTCTTTTGGCCTTTAGTTACCTGCTGCTGTGAGAAGCAGCTGCAATGCCGTCCTTGAACAAAACAATTCCTGGTCTTTAGAGAATAGGTGATAATGGCTGGCAAACAGTTGTTTATTAGGCCACCAATCCTTCCGGGATTCAAGTAAAATGGTGATGTAAGTGCTAAGTGTTCTTAGCTGTGGTTTCTCGCTATGGCTTTCATCCTTCCCAAAACACCTGGTTTGCTCTTTAGCTAAGTTGAGACACACCAGCCTTGTGATGAGAGTTGTTGGGTAGAAACTATAGACGTAAAAAAAAAACATTTTCTTGTTCCAGTAGAGATGTTGATGGAGAATTGGAATGAACTTCCAGTTGAAAATTGGCTCCAAATGAGAAGTACCAGGGACTTACTAAATTCCTATCCCCCCTTTTCCTCAGAAGCTGAAGACACTAGAACAGTGTTTCTCAACCTTGACAACTTGAAGATGTCCGGACTTCAACTCCCAGAATGCTGGCTGGGGAATTCTGGGAGTTGAAGTCCCCAAGTCTTCAAGTTGCCAAGGTTGAGAAACACTGCACTAGAATCTTGGACTCCTACTCTCACAATCCCCCCCACCTTTTGTCTCACATCAAACTTGTTGACTAACCCAAGTCACATGGGTGCATCTTGACTTGAACCCAAGTTCTCTGCTCCTAGTTCAGCTCCTTAGCCACACTTGACTCTTCCTGGATGTTCTGAATATGCTGCGTTTTTTTTTTTAAAAAAGTACTGTAGATGCAGCAGCCAGAACAAAAGCTCCAATGGGGCGTGTTGGGCGGAGCTGCCGGAGCTTATCAAGAGATTACCTGGCCCCGTGTTCATACCGCTTTCGCACCTTTTAAATCCGGCTTCAGCTGTTCTGCCAGCAGAGCACCATCATTTCCTCCAAGGAAGCAAAAAACAGGTGCCCATTCATCCTATGATTTCCTGAGTGCTCTGCTCAGTGGTGTCAATTCCCCCCCCCCCCCCCCCGTTTTGGTCAATTTCACAACGGAAACTGGAAAATGCCTGGCTCTGAGCACCTTTTCAACAACTATGCCCCACAAGCAAAACTGATGATAAAACAACACTGAAATGCTTCAGTGTGGCAAGCAGCGCATGGGAAACGTCAAAGGTTGGAGGCGTTAGAATACTGGAGGAGTGGCATTCTGCATGTGAGACTCTGGTCAGACAGAACCTCCCCCCATTTAGGTGCGAAGTACAGGTATAGTAGGGACGCTGAGGCTAAGATGCTTCTTGATCAGAAAGGTCGGCAGTTTGAATTCCTAGCACTGCGTAACAGAGTGAGCTCCCGTTACTTGTCTCAACTTCTGCCAACCTAGCCATTCGAAAGCATGTAAAAAAATGCAAGTAGAAAAATAGGAACCACCTTTGATGGGAAGGTAACAGCGTTCCATGCGCCTTTGGCATTGAGTCATGCCAGCCACATGACCACAGGGGCGTCTTCGGACAGCACTGGCTCTTCGGCTTTGAAACACAAGAGCACCTCCCCCTAGAGTGGGGAACGACTAGCACATGTGTGCGAGGGGAACCTTTACCTAACGTGTATTTGCAAGCTGGGTTTATGTGCAGCATTAAAGCTAGAACTGCTTTTAAGCAAGCCAAAGTTTGGCACAATTGGTAAACTGCTGCCTCTTTGGAGTTCCAGAATGTGCCACACTTGAGAAGGCCGTTACAGTTTCCCACGTTTGTTAGAACCCAGAACCTCCCAGTTATTTTTCACATTTGTGTCTAGAACATGTGTCAAACTCACATCACAGCGGCGTCACGTGACTTATTGGTACTTTCCCCTTCGCTAAACCAGGCGTGGGCGTGGCCAGCGCATGACGCCGTGGGCCAGGAGTTTGACAGCCATGGTCTCGAAGCAAGTAGCATCTGCTGTCAGTAACCCTTTTCAGGAGCCCATGCTTTACTAGCTGCACTTCCATGTTGTCTGCACATGACTTCCATAGATCGTTCCATGTTTATCACTCTCTGGATACATGTACCAAATTCTAGACCACTGACGGCGAACCACTGGGTGCCAAAAAGGACGCATGGTAACGTCATGTGTGAATTCTCATCGGGGCCATGCTCCGTAAAAGCCAAACCTCTGGGTTCTGGTGCGCATGCACATCATATGATCAGCTGGCCAGCGGGCATGCGCACACGCCATCATGGTTCTGGGCTGTATCATCCTGAAGGCAGGACTTTTCTGGGGTGAGAAAGGGGGAAAGCTTAGAAAACGAGCCCTGTGCAGCAATCGTTGACCCCACCGAGGGCAGGATCCCAGAGCAAAAGAAACCTTGGGGGATACTCAAATGGGCTGCTCCAGTGGTGATACACTTTGGGAGATGGCTGCCTGCAAGAATTCACCGCCAAAAACAGAAAAACAGATCCATTTTATTACAAAGACTTTTTTTTCCCTGCAAAAATGAAAATAAAAGCTTTTCTTTTAAAAAACACTATATATATATATATATCTTCCCATCCCACCCACCCCCAGAACACACACATACAATGATCTTTTCTTTCACCAATACAAGTATCAAAGAGTAAGAACAACTGGAGGGCATCTGCATCCAAGCAATTAAAAAATAAGGCTTAAAAAAATAAACCACCTTTTCCCCCACCTCCGCCCCTGAAAGAGGGACATAGCAAAATTAGCAGCATTGCTGGGGTCAACCCCAAACAGTGACATTCTGTTCTATCTCCCACTTCCTTGCTTCCCCGGAAACCTCGCCCCGCCTGCAAGAACAGGGAGCAGGCTTGGGCTGGTTCCTTTGTTTTGGGAAGGTGCCCATCTGTAGAACCGTCCTGCAACAGGGTGGATGTCCTAAGGCCCCCTGGGGCTCCTGTTCATAAGCAAAAGCCCCAAGAGAAGTTTAAAAAGGGGGATCGGGGATCACAAAACTCAAACGGCATCGCTAATGGAGACCTCTATGGCTCCAAAGGGAGAAGCCCTGATTCTTTCCTACTACAAGCAGGATGAGACCAGGGCCTTCCCTGCAACTCCAGAGCTGATAACCCTAGAGCAGTGGTCCTCAACCTTGGCGACTTTAAGTCCTGTGGACTTCGACTCTAAATTCCCCCAGGATTCTGGGAGTTGAAGTCATCAGAACTTAAAGTCGCCAAGGTTGAGAAACACTGCTCTAGAGGGACTAAGTGGAAAATAAACCAGTGGGTTTGGGGAAATAAACCATGGTTTACATTCATGGTTCCTCAAAAGGGATCGACCCTTCCTAGGCTTATAGACGGGTAGGGTAAAATGGCTTGGAATTCTCCCCCACCCCCACCCCCAATCCCATCCCAAATAACTCTTCCAGAGTTTTATGGCTATATCCATACCTCATTAAAGCAGTAAAAGAAAAGGAGAACGGATGACCAGCTTTCCCCTGAAAAATTACCTTCTCCGAGAAGAGAATCATCCTTTAAAAACACAAGCAAGGATAAAGCAAAGGGAAGTTCGGGGGCTGCTTTCCCAAAGGAAGCACGCAAATTTCCCCAATGCAAAAGCCAAGGGGGACGTGAGAAGCAGGAATCTTGTAAACGGCACTTTCCGGACTGTCCTGGCATCTCACCTAGGGAAGGGCAGCCGAGTCCCCCATAGATTTACAGAAATAATCAACACAAATATATAAAGTACAAATCTTGTGGTAAAGGGAAGGAACCAGAGTGCTGAATCAGAGAACCAGGGAGCTGTGATGTTCCCCAGCTGTCCAACGTTTCTTAAGTGGACTTCACCTCTTCCTTTATGCTGTTGGAGAAATAAAAGGCCCAAGATATTAACTTAGGAAGCGCCAGGGTTAGGGATCTCGTTTCTAAACATACTGAGCAGACTTTCCACCAGGAATGGATCCTTGTCTTTTGCAAAACCCAAACCAGCCCTAGAGAAGTTGCCTCCCCAAATTTCCAGCTTCCCTTCTGCATGAAGAGTGACAGCATGGCCACAGGGAAGTGAGCCCTTTCATGCAGGTATGAAAAGGCTTCCTTTAGAGGAGGAGGAGGAGAAGCCAGCTCTGGGAGCTACAGAAAGAGTTTTCCAGAGGTGACACACTGCCTCCCGCATTTCCAGGGTCTCTCACCTTTTGGCCTCTGTGGGTTCTTCTTTTCTCTTCTCTTCTTCATTTACTTCTGTAGGAAGGAACATTATAGCCCTGTTACTCTCAGTTATAGGACACACACACACACACACACACACACACACACACACCTTTTAACATGCTGTGGGTGTCCTTTGAAAACATTTCCCTTGTCATCCAAGAAGCTTCCTCAGTTTTGACCTGAAGAAGAACTAAAAAAGAAGAACTGTGACAGCTTTTTGGATGAGAAAAGAATTGTTTTCAAAGGGGGGGGGGGGGACCCAAGAGGGTCCAGTTGACTTTTGGAAAAAGTACCAGTCATATTTGAAAGAGAGAGAGGGAGAGGGAGAGGGAGAAGGCACGGGAAGATGGGTGGCCCAGTTCAGCTGGAGTTTTCACAGCTGTGTAGCTCAATTTGCCTGAAATGGTATATGGTTTCTTGTCTGAGCAGGGGGTTGGACTAGAAGACCTCCAAGATCCCTTCCAACTCTGATTCTATTCTATTCCATTCCGTTCCGTTTGTTTCTGTTCCTGTTCTTGTTCCTATACCATTCCTTGGTATGGTCAATTTGGGTGTGCACCACACCCAAATTGACCATTCTCCTAATCATTTTCTAAGGCTATTATGGAAACTGAGAGCATAAGGATAACAATTTGGCTAATAGATCCTGTATTTTTTTCTTTGTGAAAGTGAGCAATTTTAGCTGTGGAATTCATGCGGGCACCAGGAGGTATTAAAAGGTAACTGGAAAGCCAGTGATGACTGAAGAGATTACATTAGAACTCTAACCTAACAAGTAAATACGGCCTACTGCCTCAAATGGTAATATAAATTGGAGAAAACAAACATAATGAGGTTTGTACTCCAAGCTTTCTCATAAATGTATTATTTTGGGGCAGATGTATGGGCAGCCTCCATTACGGTCATAAAATCAAAATTACTTGTACTCCTAATAGGATACAAGCCAAAAGTCCAAATACAGAGGTGATAACTTGTCACTGCTTAAAAACAATCTGCACCTACTCAGATAGTACAACTACACAGTTTTAGTCCGGAAGGCCAAAACACATGTTAAAGCTCAGCATGACATTTCTGCAAGGGCAAAATGGAACTAGTTCTCACTGGATGGGAGATTAGAGGTCTTGCTGGAAAAGTAAGCTCTACCACTAATTTCTGGGGGGTTTTTTCTCCCCATAATAAGCACATTCTACCTTAAATTCCTCAGGAAAAGCACAAGAGATGAAATTCTGAGTGCACAAAGGGGGCAAGCCTTGACATACAAAGATAAGGAGATAACCATTCTGAAACAGATCCCCAAGAAAGTGAGGGGAAAAAAGAAAAAATTATTCGCAATTGGCAAATAAATTATACCAGAAGGGGTGTGGTTTAGATGGTTGATGCCTGAAGGTATGTTAATATTCTGGGAGGAGACAAGAGTTAGAATTAATACACCCATAGAGGCGCAGGCCTTTGTGGAGAAAAACAAAGTACTCCTAGAAAAACCAGAAGACTCCTTAACAGACATACAAGACACGGGAGGGGCCGGAGCTCTGCCAGCGGGGGGAGATGGGGCGACATCAAAAAAGCTCAGATCACAAAAATGATCTGTCACCTGATATAAAAGTCACCTGATATAAACTGATCGAAATTACCAATTGAATTTACCACACTGACCATATGTTACTACTTAATATTGAATTTTATGCAAATGTATACTATGGGTTTGGAGGGGGGGTGCACCTACCGCATTTCGCAGCTGCCAAAATTTGTAACCTTTCCCTTACCTTTTCCCTTTGTAAAATACCAAAAAACCAATAAAACTTTGTTTAAAAAAAAAAAAATAAGCACATTCTACCAATCAGGCAGGACGAAAAGTACTGCCCCACAAACAAATAGCTGCTACCTTTCTTCTCCTCCTCCTCCTCCTTCTCCTCTTCTTCTGTTTTTGGCCGTTTAGCCTTCTTGAAATTGGCAACGTTTTTGCGACCCCCTTCCCCTTCGTCCTCCGAGTCTGAGAATTCCTCCTCGCAGGCAATTCTCTTGTCTGAAGAGCGGACTGTGGGGGGAGAGAAGCAGAAAAGGACGTTAGCGGCTTTATGTTTCATACAAAGGAGGAGGAAGGCTAGAATTATTCTATGTTTTTCTTTAAGAAGTAAGTCTCGTCCTTAGACGTCCATCCATTGGTGTACTGACAAAAACTTTTGCTCTGGGAGGTTGGGGGGAGGGAGGGTTGGAGGAGGGGTAGGGTTGGGGTGGAGGGAGGGAAGGGAAAATATTTGTAAAATTATTAAATTCTTAATAAAAAAAACTTGAGTTTTCTACAAGGAAAGATGGGAGTCAAACACAAGGACTCTAAGATTAAAAACCCTAATTACCGTATTTTTTGGAGTATAAGATGCACCTTTTTTCCTCAAAAAAGAGGCTGAAAATCTGGGTGTGTCTTATACACTGAATACAGCATTTTGTTGCCTCCTGAAGCCCCACCCCTTCACCAAAATGGCTTTCAGAGAGCTCCTGGGGGCTGGGGAGGGCAGAAACAAGCAAAAAATGGGCCGTTTCTCCCCCCCCCCCAGCAGCACTCTATAAGCCTCCATAAGGCTAAGCATGCAATTGTTTTGACAAAAAATGGGTCATTTTTTTGCTTGTTTTTGCCCCCCCTCCCCCCCAAGGCTATTCATGCCTTTTTTTGAGAGAGAGAGAAAGCGAGCCCATTTTCGCGAAAAACGGGTCGTTTTGGGGAGGTTTGCAGAGTGCAAAAACTTTTTCCCCCCTTTCGGAAAGCTCTTTAACTGATTGATGAGAATTACATTGATCAAGTGCTGTGCCAGCAGAAAGAAAGTCTTTGGTGCTGCAGATTGTCAGTGATTTCCTTCTCCAGCACATGGATAAATACACCTGGAAACATCTACCTACCTACCTACTCTCTCTCTCTACCTACCTACCTACCTACTGTATTTCTCTCTTTCGCTCTCTATCCCTCTATCTACCTGCCTACCTACTCCCTCCCTCCCTATCTACTGTATTTCTCTATTTTTCTCTCTCTCTATCCCTCTACCTACCAACCGACCTACTTTCTCTCTCCCTATCTACTGTATTTCTCTATCTCTTTCTATTTCTATTTCTCTCTCCCCCTACCTACATACTGTATTTCTCTATCTCTTTATTTCTGTCTATTTCTCTCTCTCTCTCTCTCTCTCTCTCTCCCCCCCCCCTTTATCTACCTACCTACCTAACTACTCTCTCTCCCCCTACCTAACTACTGTATTTCTTTCTCTTTCTCTCCCTCTCTATCCATCTACCTACCTACTTTTTTAAAAAAATTGCCTCTTCAAAACCTTGGTGCGTCTTATACTCCGGTTCATCTTATACTCCGAAAAATACGGTAAGCCGTAAACTAAGAGTCAGTTTAGTGTAGTAAATGAAGGCTAAAAACCAGAAGTTTCGTACAGTTCCCATGGGCATGAAAGCTGGCTGGGTGACTCTGGGCCAGTCCCGCTCTCTCAGCCCAACCCACCTTACAGGGCTGTTGTGGTGAGGAAAATAGGAGGAGGAAGAAGTATGTTCATCATAGCTGGATAAAAATAAAAAAGCAGGATAACAGCACCAGTAATAATACTGACCATCCATAGAGACTGTCGTGTTTTATAAGGCATAACATTTTAAAGTGCCAATTGCAAAAATAAAAATGACTTATTATTTTTATTGGTTACACAGTTTTCCAAAGGTGCAGTGCAATTCAGAATGACTCAGTAATCACCAAAATTCCATCCAGGATAAATCATCCCCTAACAACAAATCCAGGGAAGTGGCGGCTCAGTGGCTAAGATGCTGAGCTTATTTGATTAAAAAACTTGGCAGTTCGGCGGTTCAAATCCCTAGTGCCGCGTAACCGAGTGAGCTCCCGTTACTTGTCCCAGCGTCTGCCAACCTAGCAGTTTGAAAGCGCATTAAAAATGTGAGTAGAAAAATAGGGACCACTTTTGGTGGGAAGGTAACAGCGTTCCGTGTGCCTTTGGCGTTTAGTCATGTCGTTCACATGACCACGGAGACGTCTTTGGACAGTGCTGGCTCTTCGCCTTTGAAATGTAGATGAGCACCGCCCCCTAGAGTCAGGAACGACTAGCACATATATGCGAGGGGAACCTAACAACAAATCCAACAAAGCAATTATTCACAGGTAAAATAAACGCAAACCCAACCCCCATACCAATCTAAAGCAAAATTCCTACAGGATCTCTAGTACAGATGCCACTAAAATTACACTAAAACAGGTACCAGCCTGGGAATTGCCACCATTAAGAAGAACAGGGTGGGATAAACTGACTCCAGAGTAACTTCTCAGTCAAATAAAAAGGTCTTTAAACCCCTTTGAAAAGCCATTAAGGCAACACAAAGGCAGAGGGAAAGAAGAAGCTGCTTCTAGAGCCTGAGGGCCAGATCAGCAGATAAAACTGCTAAGGCAGTGATGGCGAACCTATGGCACGCGGAGCCATTTGTCAGGGCACGCGAGGTGCTGCCCTGCGCGCTGGCCAGCTGAGTTCACCCTTTTTAAAGCCATTTTTCGCCCTCCCCAGGCTTCAGAGTTTTTATAGGAGCCTGGGGAGGGCGAAAAGAGCCTCCCCCGCCCCCTTCAGAGGCTTCATGAGCTTCCCTGAAGCCTCCGGAGCACAAAAAACTGGCCATATGGGCAAACCGGAAGTTCGGGAATGGACTTCCGGTTTGCTCGGAGGGTCGTTTTGACTGCTCCGGAGGCTTCAGGGAAGCGTCCTGAAGGTCCCTGAAGCCTCCGGAGGGCTTCCGTGGAGGGCGGGGGAGGCTGTTTTCACCCTCACCATGCTCCTATAAAGCCTCTGGAGCCTGGGGAGGGCGAAAAAAGCATGCAAGAATGGGGGGGGGGGGTCTCGCCTGTAGTGCGTGCATGCGCACTGGGGGTGGTCACACATTGCATTATGGGTGCGCTCCCCCCACTTATGGCATCCGAGCCAAAAAAGGTTCGCTATCGCTGTGCTAAGGGAACATAGGGAGCAAACAGAACAGTGGTGGGAGAAAAGGGGCAGAAGACTGTAATCAGAGGGCTAAAACTCCACCCCTGCAATTGATTCTGGGCTCTGGATCAAGTACGCATCCAATGAAGAGCCTGGCAGTGCCAGGAAAGTGCAAGAGAAGTGTGGAAGGTCCCACATGGCACCCCTTTGGGCAAAGGAGGAATCAGGACTGCAAGCCAGTAGACGATTACCGCAACTGAAGCATGAAACAACAGAGACATAAATCAATAAAGCTGCAGTCTGCAGCCCGTCCTATTAGTATTCATCAAATAAAACTTAGCCACCCTTGTGGTAAGATTGAGAAATGGAGACAGAATTAGTTGGTCATCAATCGAACCTAAAGATGGACAAAACTGGGTCAGATAAGGAACTTTGGAAGCAAATACTGGACAAGCACTAAAGGCGACTAGAAAAAACAATCGGCCAAAACTCAAATCTTCATCTTATCCATATTCACTTGAAGCATGGGACGTGAACATTGAAGGGTATCCAGGATGAAGCACTAGAAGACACTGTGTTGTGGTAGGCCCCTCCAGTCACCAAAGATCATAAATGACCAATCACCAGCAAAATGATGATACTGAATGCCCTGATAATGAAACAGGGCACCAGGAATAATCAAGGACAAAGAAAACAAGATTGATTTTCTGTTGTAAATCTCTGCTACAAGAGGAAATTGCCAGAAATGCCACAATAGATATCTGTGTAGCAATGGGGTGCTATACAAGATTGAAACCAGTCCAATACAGAGTGAATGATCCCCAGGGATTGCGAGCTAGACAGCAGTATCTGGTGGCCAAGCATATTAAATGTGGCCATCCAGTCCAAAAAGATCAGCCCTAAAGTCAGATTAAAGACTTGGCCACCAGGATATTGTTCAGACCTCTACAGCATGTTGTCCCAATTGAGCTGCTTAAATTGAAATTGAAGAGGATCAAGCAGGCTGTGGAAGATAAATGAAGACTCAATGGTACAAGAGGATCTGAGGAAAGTTCCTTCAGCATGCTTGGAAGTCTGGAATGCTCACAACGGAGAAAGGAAAGGAAAAGGAAACGGAAAAGGCAACTTAACCGTGACAACTTTAGGATGTATGGACTTGTTGGTTGGGGAATGCTGGGAATTGAAGTCCACACCTCTTAAAAGTTGCCACGCTTGAGAAATCTTGGCCTAGAAAGTAGCAAAAAAACAGTCAAATTTTCAAATCTTTTCCCCCAAGATCGAAATACCATATTTTTCGGACTATAAGACACACTGGAGTATAAGACGCACCAAGATTTTGAAGAGGTAAATTTAAAAAAAAAAAAACATTTTTGCACTCTGCAGGCCTCCCAAACCCTCTGCATGGCTCATTTTTTGTGAAAAACAGGACATGCAGAGAGTTTGAGAGGCCTGCAAAATGCTCCTGGGGGCTGGGGGGGCAAAAACAAGCAAAAAACAGCCCATTTTTCACAAAAACAGGCCCATTTTTTGCAACAAAACAGGGCATGCATAGGCTTTGGGAGGCTTGTAGAGTGCTCCTGAGGGCTGGGGGGCCAAAAACAGGCAAATAACGGTTTGTTTTTTGTTCGTTTTTGCCCTCCCCAGCCCCCAGGAGCACTTTGCAGGCCTCCCAAAGGCTTTACACACCCATTTTTGTGAAGAGGGCGGGGTTTCGGGAGGCCAAAAATGCTGTATTCAGTGTGTAAGACACACCCAGATTTTCACATTTTCTAGGGGGAAAATGTGCGTCTTATACTCCGAAAAATATTGTACATTCAAATACAGATGGAGCAGAGGAAGATGATGGAAGGAAAAGAGTAAGCCATATTCAGGACTTATTTGAGAGGCATCTTTCTAAAAACCCTCTGCTGAAAGAAAGGGCCCCTCTCTGGCTTGATACTCACTGGAAATCCGCTTGTCAGGATCTTCCTCCTCTTCCTCGCCACTCTCCTCTGGCACGGCATCCTCCGGAATTGGCTGCATCTGCACCCCGGGGGCATGGGGGAGCATCCTCAGGTTCTCAAAGAGACGCTGCCTGCAACCGAGTAATCAGAAGTCAAGCAGAAGCCCCTCAGCAGAAATCTATCCCCCACCCCAAAAATAAATGCACGGACTTTATCTTTTCCAGGTATTCGTTGGTGTTTTGGTTGGTCATGTTGGAAGGGCTGATGTGGAGTTTGAAATCCGGGCCAAAGTATTCAAAGTAATCATTGTAAGGAAGCTCTGTGGAAGCATGCAAAGCATGGAGGTTAGGGTGTTAAACCTGCATCAAGGCAATTCCAAGGAACACACAGGAAAGCCATGGCCTCAAAATGGTGCTGAAGAAAGTGCAAAATTCAAATAATCACGGGGTCATCAAAGCTTTTTTGGGGACTGGCACACCTTCCCAGCCCAACCAAAGCAGAAGGCAGATGCTGCCAGAAAACTGGAGATTACACAAAATGCACTTTGTAAACTCAACAAATGAACCTAAAACAATGTCCACTGGCAATTACTACGCCTTTATCAAGTAGCATCAGAGTCCCCTTAGCATCAAGACTCAGGCACAAGGAACCAAAAAAACGACAGAATGAATTGCTCAGAATGGTTTCTTCATTGCTGTTCACTCATAGACAGGAATCTTGCCAGAGCAAAACACACAACTCTGCAGAATTATCAGATAAATCCTGACGTTTCAGGGAGGATCCTTCCAGGGCCTCTTTCCGCATAACAAGGATTCAAGGCTGATTTGTCTCTGAGCTCCTTGTGAAAGACCCCTCTCCTCCTGCAACTGCCAGATTCCACCACAAGTATTGAGGCAGGGAAAGCCTTAAACTCACCTTCTAAGTGTAACTCTGATCTTTACCAGAGACTCACCCCAAGTCCCAGGGCTGGCTGATTTTCTGATGCCTGGCTCTATAATTCTCAAGCAGCTCAGCAGCTGCTGCCCTGATGGGATTCCCCGAGGACTTGTCCCCCTCCCCAGATGAGCTAAACAAGGGTCCTCCATACCATTCGGGATCTCGGTGTTCAACGCCACAGCCGTCTCGTACGTCCAACACCGGGCCACATTACGGATTGTGTAGCCGCCGCCTCCCAACATCAGCATGGGCAAATTAAAGCTTTTGATGAACTCCACACACTTGGCATGACCTGGGGGAAGGAAGAGCATCAGCCTGCTGGAAGTGAGCTCCCATTTAAGCAACCAATCAGCAAAATGACGATGGAGTAAAAGAACAAAACCACGGGAAGAGAGGCATTTCAGACCACCTTATCTTAAAGAGAACCCTTGATTCTCACTGTGCCATAAGACACAAATATCCAACCTTCAAAGATGCTCCTGCACTCCCGCAAAACATTGAGAGGCCCCCCCACAGGACACACGGTTTTGATTTTGACCAGCAAAGCATCCCGAGGACGCCCTGAATAAGTCACCACTTGCCCCCTTCTTACCTTTAATGGTCAGATTAAAACAACCCAACCTGTCCCCTGATAAGGAATCTGAGCCACACTGCAGGGCAACGGCACTCGGCTGGAAGGTCTCCATCACTTTAGACATCACCTAGCCAGTAAAAGCAAACACCTGAGCATGGTAACAATGCACAGAACCTGAATGGTCACCATTAGGACCCCCTTCCTTTCAGCACAGCCTCTGGCAGAGATGGAAAAGCCAGCCCAATGGTTTCAACCAAGTCCATTCCCCCATGGAAGCCATCCAGAGCTCCAATCTCACGTTAAGCTTCCATGCAGACCAGGGACAAGCCTCCCGTCTCCTCCCACCAACAGGACCTGAAGGAGACCAAGGGCTTGTTGGTGCTGAACGGGCAGTCTGAAACTTGCTCCTTCAACCCGGAAGGCTCGGGGTTCTCCCACCCCCTCTAGCTTGGAGAGGAGATCAGAGATCCTCTGATCGCCATGGCTCAAAGTTACAACTTCCTCCACAATCTGCAAACCTGCAAAGTTTAGCAAGGCAACTGCAGCACCTGCAAAACGAACTAGAAGCATTCGAGGACTAAGACATTTACCGGCTTGAAAATGGCTTCGTAAGACTCGTCATCGATCCCATCCCGGAGAGGATAGTTGACAGCATAATATTTTCCTTTTCCCGCACCAATATCCTTAGGGAGAAGAAAAGATGGCATCTGAAATACCAGCTGGGGCCACCTTCAGAGGATGCCCAAGTCAGGGACTGCTGGTACTCTTAATGCTCACAGAGGCCCTGCAGCCCAACATTGGCGCACCCTCATCGCGTCACCCAGAATGCCCCAAAGGGGTTGTCCACAAGCTTTCTGGGCTCCCTTAGTCCATGGAGATTCTCAGTCATCCAGGGTCATGGTTGTCCCGAAAGTGCTTTTGCAAAAGGCATCTGGGCTTTCTCGGGGGGAAAGGGGGGGGGTTGTTGAAGACATTTTGCTTCTCATCCAAGAACTTCAGCTCTGAAGAAGCTTTTTGGACGAGAAGCGAAATGTCTTCAAAGAAAAACCAGAAAGTCCAGTTGCCTCTTGAAAAAGCACTTGTGGGACTTTAGAGCCAAGGCTTTCCCAATGACACCTCCCCAAAGCAGCAGAGTCATTCTCCTGTGGGGGGTGAGCTGGTGCTGAATCAATAACCTGAAATAAGCCAGATTTAACACGTATGCCAACCGGCTCATCCGATCCCAGAAGAGGAGTGAGGAAGCAACATTTGCTCATCCTCACTCATCTCTTCTTCTCCAACGGCTAAGATTTTGCCCAATCCTGCCCAAATGTTCCCTATCTAGTCATTTTCTGTTGCTGTAAGAGCAGAGGGCAGGTTTCAAAAATTTTTACTACCCGTTCAGTGGGTGTAGCTAGATTGTGTGTGTGTGTGTGTGTTTCAGTGGGCATGGCCAAGTTGACATCACTCATGCACACTCAGTCACATGACCCCCTCACCAAGCCATGGCCACTGAACCGGTGGTGAAAACTTTTGACCGGGGTGGGGTGGGTCTCCAGCCTTGCCAGAGCTAAGGGAGCGCCTATAAACTAAAAAGTTTTTGTCCTCCCTGGCCCCCAGGAACACTCTGCAGGCTTCAGCAGGGCTGGGGGAAGGCAGGGGGAACTTTTTTCACCGTTTTTGTGAAAAAAGGGCAAAAAATGGCCTGTTTTTCGCATAAACTGGAGCATTTTTCCCTTCCCCCAGCCCTGCTGAAGCCTGCAGAGTGCTTCTGGAGCTGGGATAAGGCAAAAACTCCTCCGTTTTTGCAAAAATGGCCCATCTCTGGGACTGGCATGCATGCACCATTAAAAAAGGGGGGAAATGCATTTTTTCAATGAAGATTGTTCTGCGCATGTGCAGAAGAGAAAATAAAGATGGCGGCACCCAGGATAGAACCGGTACGGTCACGTGTCCGGCCGAGTTACTACCTATCCGACCGAACCGGTAGGAACCCACCTCTGTGTAAGAGCAAGCTATTTTCTGGAGGGAGGAGGAGAGATCTTGACAGAGATGAGTATTCTACATTCTGCTTGCAGGGTTCCCTCAGTTTCTTAAGGCAAAACAATGTATTTCTCAGGTAATTTAGGTTTTCATGGAAAGGAGAGCCTGTTTGATGTAGCGGTTAAGGCAATGTTTCTTCAACCTTAGCAACTTTAAGATGCATAGACTTTAACTCCCAGAATTCCCCAGCCAAGGCTAACATGTGTGAGCTTTAACACAACATGCTGGTTGAGGAATTCTGGGAGTTGAAGTCCATGCATCTTAAAATTGCCAAGTTTGAGAAACACTGGGTTGAGGTGTCCGACTATCCCTAAGGGAGACCCGGATCAGAGCATACCTTTAAAGAGGTGACCTTGAATCTAATAATAAATACACAGGAAGAGAAATGGAACAGCGTTTAAGAAAATTTCATATTTGAATTGTTTCAAGCTCAAAACAGCATCTCAACTCTCCCAGAAATGTCTGATCTGTTTCAAACTCAACAGGGCCGTGTTTCCGTTAAGGGGTTTATTGTTTTATTGTAATCTTCCCCAAGTCACTTGGCTGGGAAGGGCAGTCATACAATAAACAAATTTTAAACTAAAAACATTTTGCATGCTCCTGGAGGCATGCACAGGCCTTTTCTAGGCCAAAGGCCATGCTTTGCCTCTTCCTAGTAGGCAAAAGGCTGCACTCTGAGAAAGAAGTCAGAAAGACAAGTTCTTTAATCAAACTCTTGCCTTTTTCAAGTCAAAGTCGACTCCTGAGGATTAATGGAGATGCTCATGTAATTTTTGGAAAATTTCTGGGATGTCTTTCAATCTAAAGCACAGATCTGGGATTCCAGGTTCTGATTGACCTAGCTTTTGAGCTGAAACAACATCAGCCAGATGTTATCATCTGTCAATACAGATAACAACCTACAGTCAATAAAACTAATGAGATTACTCTCTTTCTTCCATTCACTAACCTTGCGACATAATTTCTGTTGCATTAAAACTTTTCGATTTGCGAACAGGTGTGTTAGTAGTACCTCTGACCCAGAGAACGTGAATCATCTTGTTTTAGAAGGAGAGAAGGTCAGGCAAAGCTCTGTTGCTAACAGGGCCTGGAAAGTGTTCGAGCCAACCCAAAAAAAGGAATATGCATCTCAAGTTCCCATTCTCACCCGCAGATCCCCGGTTCCTGGGAAATATTCCCCATACTTATGGAAGGACGCTGTCATGACACGGTCTGTGGTGTAGAAGGCTTCCTCCACACCATCCCCATGGTGGATGTCGATGTCAACATACAGGACTCTCTGGTGGTACCTAAGGTTGCAAAGGGATGTCAGGCTGGCACCTCAAAAACAAATTTCAGCCATGAGGAATCTAGACATTCCCCCGCCCTCCGCCCCCCCCCCAAAAGTAAACTCAAAATTATCAAGTCTTAAAATTCAGTCCCCAAAGCCACACTAGGCTTTGTGGAGAAGAAAGGAAGCTTGTGTGGTCGACAGCCTGGCGAGGTTTCAGTCATCCCGAGATAATACTGAGGGCCAGAAAAGGTGGAAACAGCTGCCAGAGACCTAAGGGCACCCTTAACTGCTGAAAATTACAGCATTTTTCAGAATATAAGACATACCTTTTTCCTCCCTGAGAGAGGGTGAAAATTTGGGTGCGTCTTAAACACTGAATGTAGCCCCGCCCACCCACCGGACGCCACCCTTCGGCCTCTGCCTCCCAGCAATTTACCTCCTTGTAGCAAATGGGGAAATGGGGCTTGCAGGGGCAGCTATAGGCTATGGCCGGGATGGCGAACCTATGGCACACGTACCAAAGGTGGCATGCGGAGCCATTTGTCAGGGCACGCGAGGTGCCCTGAGCGGAGTTCACCCTTTTTTAAAGCCATTTTTCACCCTCCCCAGGCTCCAGAGGCCCCCGCCCTCCTCCCCCGCCCATGGAGGCCCTCCGGAGGCTTCATGAGCTTCCCTGAAGCCTCTGGAGCACAAAAAAACGGCCCTATGGACAAACCGGAAGTTCGGGAACGGACTTTCGGTTTGCTCGGAGGGTCGTTTTAAGTACTCCGGAGGCATCAGGGAAACCTGAAGGTCCCTGAAGCCTCCAGAGTGCTCAAAACAACCTTCCAAGCAAACCGGAAGTCACTTCCGGTTTGCTCGTAGGGTCTTTTTTTGCCCTCCAGAGGCTTCAGGGAAGGCTCCTGAAGGTCCCTGAAGCCTCCGGAGGGCCTTGGGGGGGGGGGCTTTTTTCGCCCTCCCCAGGCTCCTATAAAGCCTCTGGAGCCTGGGGAGGGAGAAAAAAGGATGCAAAAAATGGGGGGTCGCGCCTGTAGTGTGTGCATGTGCACTGGGGGGGTTTGCGCATTACATTATGGGTGCGGCACACCCGCGCACGACCCCCCTACGCTCCCCCCACTTATGGCACGTGAGCTAAAAAAGGTTCGCCATCACTGGGCTATGGCAATCTCTACAACCTGAAACAGCTGATCATCGGGAGGCCAGTGCTTAAACTGAAAATGAAACAGGATGTTTGCTGCAAGGAGGTAAGTCAATAACTATAAATGCCTATAGAACGTTCCAATTACTAGACTTATGCTTTATTATTGTTCTAGACAACTTAACAAAATGAAGCAGCTTTTAAAAATAAATGCTTGATCTGAAGAGGCCCAGCGCTATTGTATCTTCTTTTAAATAGCAGAGAATGATGTATACTTCCAGAAAGCCACATCAATTTTAACAGCTTCTGTACAAGTATAGTCTGAAATATAACACCACAAACAGTGTATATTGTCTGTACTATTTGCTGTTTGTTGCAAGGAGGCAAATTGCTGGGAGGCAGAGGCAGATTTGTTTCCCCTTGTTTTCCTTCCCAAAAGCTACAAGCGTCTTATACTTCAGAGCGTCTTATACTCCGAAAAATACGGTGCACAGCCCAGGTGCTGAATATTTGAATCCTATATGGGGAGATGTTTCCTCTTCCTTCATTTCCAGAAATAATTACTGTCATCAATCCGCCTCTTAGGGAAGCTGAGGAGCTGCCAAGGATCTTGGTTCCACATTCCGCACCCAGGCTGTTGGGGGTTCAGGGTGGATCCTTTTAAAAGGATGCATTCCTGAAACACAATTGGGAGTCTCCCTTTCATGCCGGGCTCAGATTCTGCAGAACTCCAGGGATTCCCCTAAATGCCCACGGAAAGCCATTATCAGACCAATTAATGCTTCTTGGACTCGCCTTTCAATGTATGACAAGTCCAAGATTTAAATATCTGTGCCTCCCCGGCTGTCTCATACATAAATTCCCTTCATGATGGTGTCAAACATATCAGATATGTCCCTATCCGAGTAGCTTATCCTGCACAGAATGAATGTGATATTTTTGACAAGGTGAAGATTTCATTTAGATCCACAGTATAAAAGCACTGTTTCTCAACCTTGGCCATGCTTGGCTGGAGAATTCTGGGAATTGAAATCCACACATCCTAAAGTGGCCCAAAAAGATGACGGAGAGAGGGAAATAGAAGGGAAGGGAGAAGTAGGAGAGAAAGGAGGAGTGGAAAGAGGAGAGAGGAGGAGGAGAGAGGAAGGGGAAGTAGAGAAGAGAGGGATGGTAGAGGGAAGAAAGGAGGTAGGAAGGAGGAAAGGGAGAGGAGATAAGACGGCGGTAAAATAGGGTATAATATGGTGTACTGAAAGCAGAAGAGCAAATGACAGCAGTTCTGGGTTGAGGGACAATACAAAACAAATTTCTGTTCAGATGGAATGGTATACTTGTGGTTATATGTATGAAATTAAAATAAAAGAAAAAACTTTTTCAAAAAGAAAAAAAAGATGACGATCTCATTTAGGTCCAGCATATAAAAGTGGCAGCTTCACATACTTCAGCAGTTCTAAGATAGCCAGGACGATGTCATTGACGTAACAGAAGCCAGACGCCTCTGACTTCTTGGCATGATGCAAGCCTCCAGCCCAGTTCACCGCAATGTCTGTCTGCTGCTTGTTTAGTTTCACGGCGCTTGCTGTGGAAGAGAACAGTATTTGTACAGATCTGGATAAATATTTAGGGATTTAAGGATCCCCGAATCCAGAGGAAATTCCCTTGGTGTCTGCCAGCTTCTCTACCTTCCCTGATTTTAATTAAAAAATAATCTGGAAAATAATAGCAAGCTAGAGCATAAAGTATAACCGTGTCCTCTGGTATCATTGTAATTTGTCAAAACATCCCTGAGCCACATACTTGTTCTCTCAGCAGACTTAGAAATTAAAAATGCCTGATGGCAGCTATCACAATAGTCTCTAAAAGTAGGTGCCCCCGATGGGAAAAAGTCAATTTGGATCACTAAGAGCCGTGCTGGCGAAGCTATGGCACTTTTGCCAGAGGTGGCACGCAGAGCCCTCTCTGCCGGCATGCGCACCACCGCACCAGGTCAGATCTCCGTGGTGTTTGTTTTGTAAGCTTCTGCTTCCCTGCAAACGAAGAAACAGAAGCTCACGAAAAAAAGATCTTACCTCTTGTCACACTTCTGGTATTGGGATGCCCCGCCTCCCACCGGCCTGCTGGTCTTGGGTCTCTGCTGCGCATGTGCGCCTGTCCCCTTGCATGCCTGGCGCACGCCTTTCAGTTTGGGCATGTGCACGTGCAGTTTTGGCACTTAGTGTCTAAAAGGTTTGCCATCACTGACTTAGAGCAATAAGGACCAGACTGGCTGGCTAAAGAAGGGAGGAGCAGTTGGCGTTTTGCCCATGGGTCTCCTTGGTATCCCTTTTGTGAGAGCACCCACAGCTGTTCTCAAGTTGCCCACTTGCCCAAAGGAACTGCCCACTTTTGCTATCGAACCAGATGTTAAACGATTCTCAAAACAGGGAGAACTGGAAAGATTGGTCTCTTTTGACATTGGACGACATTTGACCCCATGGACGACAGCAAACCAGCCTCGCCCCCCACCCCCACCCCCCCGGAATCTGCCCAAACTCAGGACTACTGTGTCAATGACCCTGTTTAACCATCCCACCCTCTGCCATCTGCTTCTTTTTACAACTACCCATGCCTTATATAATGTCTCACGTTTCATAAACATGAATGCCGTTGTTGGCCTGAGATGGGGAAGCTTGCGTGGGATGTGCCCCCCATATCCCCTGACCTTGCCTTGATGCATAACTATGCCTGACCAGGAGTGTTCCTTGTGTCTGCTTAGAGCAGGGGTCCCCAAACCTGGCAACTTTAGAACTTGTGGACTCCAGCTAGTTGGAGAATTCTGGGAGTTGAAGTCCACAAGTCTTATATTTGCCAAGGTTGGGGACCGCTGCTCTAAATGGTACCGATAGAGGAGAATATTTGCAGTGTGGTGTCCTTAGTGTTCTCTTGATGGTTTTCTTACAGACGTTTCATTACCAAACTAGATAACATCATCAGTGCACTCTGAAGGGGTCTGGTTGGGATGGCTGCTTTGTCATCTCTGCTCTCTCACTTGGTTTGAAATTCTGAAATGACTATTCATGGAAGCATGAGAGAAAACATTCTCTGGAAACATTCATCCATGAACGTATCATATGGAATGTACAAAACATTTTGATTGGAGTTATTCTGAATCCACAACACTTCCTTTCTGTGTGGAAACAGTTGTTTTGAGCATCTTGAAAGTGATCTGAGCATGGAACAGAATGTCTCAAGCTCAAAACAGCTGCTTTAGCAAAATGCTTAATAGGAGGATTAAAAAAAATCAGGTTTCTGATAGCCTCTTTTCCAACTAACAAATTTTCTTAAAAGGCATAAGCTTCTGTGAGCTCGAGAGGACAAGAGGCGGTCTTTGACTTACAATCAATTATTCAAAGTTATAATGACACTGAAAAATGTAACTTACAACAAGTCCTCCCACCCTCCTCATGATCACATGATCAAAATTTGGGGACTTGGCAACAGGCCTGTATTTATGATGGTTTGGCATCCCGAAATCATGTGACCATCGTTTTCAGTCTTTCCAGCCGGCTTCCCACAAGCGAAGCGAATGGGGAAAGACGGATCCACTTAATAATCCTGTGATTCATTGAGCTGCAGATATTTGCTTAACTACAGCAAAAAAGGTAATAAAATTGGACGTGACTCACTTAATGACCACCTTGCTCAGCAACAGAGATTCTGGGCCCACTCGTGGTTCTAAGTTTGAGGAGCACCTGTATCAATATCCTGACATTTTTCAAAAGTGTCTGAAATAGTTTGCATTCAAAGGGATGTTTTAAATTCAGAACAACTTTGCACATCATTGCCTGGCCTAAAAGGAGCAGGAATCAGATGTCAGAACACCCAGCCTGCAATTCCACAATGAAAGTGAGGTCCTCAGCAGAACAAGCAGCGCAGTTAGTACCGTACATCCTTTGAGGTTTTTATTTTTAAAACTGTGATTGCTACTTACCAACAGACCCTCCTGCAGATAGTTGGCAGAATTCAAACAGTCCATCAAACACAGGGCAGTCTTCTCCAACATTGACTTGAAAAAGAGAGCAACAGGAGAAATCCTTGTTTAATCACAACACATCAATGATTTCAGACAAAAAGAGAAATAGAAATATCAGAATTTGAAAACAAAAACAAAAAAACCCAGAACAAGAGAGATTTGTCTGGGAATATGTTTGGTGGCTCAGTGGCTAAGACGCTGAGCTTGTCGATCAGAAAACCGTTCGGCGGTTTGAATCCCTAGCACCGCATGACAGAGTGAGCTCCCGTTACTTGTCCCAGCTTCTGCCAAACTAGCAGTTCAAAAGCACATAAAAATGCAAGTACAAAAATAGGGACCACCTTTGGTGGGAAGGGAACAGCGTTCCATGCGCTTTTGGCGTTTAATCATGCCGGCCACATGACCACGGAGACGTCTTCGGACAGTGCTGGCTCTTCGGCTTTGAAACGGAAATGAGCTCCGCCCACTAGAGTTGGCAACGACTAGCACATATGTACAAGGGGAACCTTTCCCTTATGTTTGGAAAACTGATTAAGGAGGACAGGGAAGGAGAGATTTAACTGTACATCACCCAGAGTTACTCTGTGAGTGAGACGGACAGTCTCTAAATTTGATAAATAAATATAAATATATAATTTGTGAACCATGTGTGATAAAGCTGCCCTTCCACTGGAGTTGAAAACATGAATATGAGGCAAAAACTGAGCAACTACATTGACATATCTTGCTTACAGGGGGGGGGGGGGAAACCCCAACACAAGATGCTCATTAATGACAGGGAGATGTCAGATTTGTTCAAGCTGTCCGTTGGCATTTAACAATGCTGGGGGTGGCGCCACCTGCCGGAGCTCTAGCCAACTGAGAGCTTTAAGAGCTTGGCAGAACTCCACACTGGATCTCCAAGGTACTCCGTACTTGGGCAGGACACCACAGGGAAATAGGCTACCCCAAGGTGCTGGCCTTTGGGGAATTCTGGGAGTTGAAGTCCACATAGGTTAAAGTTGCTGTGGTTAAGACATACCGTCTTGGGCAGAAGGATGAACGTTTTTACTGCACATTTCTCAAGCTTTAACTCAACACAAGCAACACAACTATATTCCTTCTTAAGCCTAAACCTGTTTTTTGCATGACTGACCAAACTTTCCATGGCACACAAACAGTGGATATTAACAAGTTACACTCTGAAGCAGAGGTCTTCAAATTTGGCAACTTTAAGACTTGTGGACTTCAACTCCCAGAATTCTGGGAGTTGAAGTTCACAAGTCTTAAAGTTGTCAAGTTTGGGGACCCCCTCCTCTGAAAGAATGGCAAATGACGAAGAGGTGGCAGGTCCCAGCCACATCAAAGGCTTGTTGGGGCTAGTCTGAGAGTGCAAAGCCAGTTTGCCATCCCACCTGAAAGCAACCACCCATTCCATGTCAGGCCAGGCTTTTCCCAACTGGGATCAGGAGCCTCGTTTAAGGGATGAGGATTAGATACTGCAAATGGATTTTACAGGGGCGATATCATCCATCCTTGCTGTTATAAGCCTGATCAGCGCATTAACCTCCCCCCCCCTCCCCAGTAAAAACCCACAGAGGGGCCCATTTTTTAGCCAAGCATGCCTGAGGATTTCCAAGCAAATATGACACCCTCCGCTTTCACTCACATCGCTGCATCTGCTTGCTGTATTCGGACATGTTATCTGGGCGAATGGACCGCAGAAATTTGATGTAATCGTCACTGTGATATTTGGTCATCTCCTCGGCACTCGCTTTGTAAGGTCGCTGAAATGACAAGAGAAGGGAGGAGGAGAACTTGGTGAGGCCGTCACTTCTGAACATTGTTCAAGCACAGCTCTGGCTTTATGGAGGTTCTTGAAAAGGGCCGTTTGAGCAGCCACAAAAGCCTCAAATAAAGAGATGACCTGTACCTCTTCCAGGTACACCAGCAAGTGGTGTAGGGTTTCCTGCCTAGGCAGGGGGTTGGACTAGAAGATCTCCAAGGTCCCTTCCAACTCTGTTATTCTATTCTCTATTCTATTCTATTTTCTATTTTATTCTAGTTTTCTATTCTATTCTAATTTTCTATTCTATTCTATTTTCTTTTCTATTTTCTATTGTATTTTCTATTCTATATTCTATTTTCTTTTCTATTCTATTATTTTCTATTTTATTTTATTCTATTCTATTCCAGTCAGGATTCAGCCCTAGATGGGAGGAAAGTCCACTGGTCCTTCTTGATCACAACCTCCAGCTGGGGTGATTGGGGGGGACGGGACAGGGGACGGCAATGCTTCCTTGTAGTAGCTCTCCGTCTTCTTTCTGAGCCACAGGCCCCAGTCAGTAACAGTGGGTGGAGAATTTGATGTTCAGTTTTTTAAAAAAAAAACTTACATAAATTTCCATTTTTCTGTAAAGACCGTAGTTGAGAAGAAGGTTGTGAGTCATTCTGATCCTGTGGGGCTTCATGGGGTGACCTTGACCATAGTAATAGTTTCCAATGTCCCCTAAGAGGCAAAGAAAAGAGGGGGGGGAGGGGAGTACAACGTTATCATTACAATGTCAACCTAATGAAATGTTAGAAAGGTATTTAAGAATGGACAGCAGCATAACAAGAGGGGGGGGGGGAGGAAGAGAAGGAGGGATACAGGAGCTTTGAGTTAAAAGATCTGGTCCAATGGAAGAGTTCAGGGTTCAACTGTGGAACTCTTGGTGCTCTCTGAGCTTGGTTGTTTTCTGGTAGACATTTCATAATTTAACTTCAGGGATTTTCCCTGAAAATGTGACATGTCCTGAAAATAAAGCCATGCCAGATGTATGGAAGTGGGCAAAAATATGTGCCCTGCCCTGAAAATACACACACACACACACACCCTCTCTCTCACACACACCCCCTCTCTCACACAAACATACAGGTCCTCTCCCCCCCCCCAACCCTCCCAAGGCAACCACATCCCTGAGAACTCCTCCACCCCTCCCTGCGGCACCGACTGTAGACCTTGAGCGCCCGTTCCTGCTCCTTGCCATGGCGGCAGCCACCCGCTCTCACCCCTGCGCCGCATCCACATAGGCCTCGCTACCAAGCGCCTGCCCCAGCGGCCCCAATGTAAGCGTTGCCGTGCCAGGGTTTCCTCAGCAGGGCGGGCGGTGGCAGCAGAGGCCTCCATGCTTCCAGTGGGGACGGCGACTGCATGGTGGAGCAGTTGCAGCCGGGCACAGTTCTCTCGGCGGGGATGGCTGCAGCGTTGCGGGTGCTGCAGCCGCCGGCGTCACCACCTGCGGAGGCCCCGGCCGGCCCCTTGCAGCCAAGCTCAGCCATGGGCGGGGAGTGCTTGCCATGGTTGGGCCGGCTGAGCTGTGTCTGTTGGGGCTGCCCTCAGCACGGCTGCCAAGCATCTCACTGCTGGGTGCCTGGGAAGAGCATGCGGGGCTTGCATGAGGAAGGGAGGCTGGCAAGGGTCCTGCGAGGCGCCCGGACACGGTCCCATCCGGTGACTCCCCAGGCACTCCAGTCGGTCAGTGCTTGGCTGGGGAGACCGTGGGGCAATCGGAGCAGGGGCGGAATGGGAGACCTCTGGCGACCATCACCATAGAGGGGCCACTGCCCTGGCTGGTGGTTTGGAAGCCACAGAGGAGTTGTTTGGGGAGAGAAAGAAACACTTCTGTTGCTTTCCTTACGTGCAGCCAAAAGCAGAAGTAGCAGAAGCACCACACGGGGGCACGCACGGTTTGATATCTTCAGGCTGCTCACAATACACACACACACACACACACCGTGGGGGGGGAGGGGCTTGATGGCGGCAGATGGAGGGAGCCGCTCTCTGCCAGACTCCCGGCTGTGAGTGTACAGGCCTCTTGGGGCTTCCTGCACCCCCAAAACCAGACAATACCCCACCCTACCCCCGATAGTAAGGCCAAGGGCATATTTCGGCGGTCAAAAGAAAATAAGACACGGTAGGTAACCTCATCAAAGCAAGAACTGTTCCGTGTACAAGTACAGCTTCAGTCCTCAGTTTAATAGGTTTCTTGAGCAGAGTGTTTCAACCTTGTCAACTTTATGAAGTTTGGACTTCAGCTGGCAGAATAAGTCAGCCAAGGCTGGGTTAAAATTGATTCTGAGTGTAGGTAACCAGCAGGGCAGCTTCTTAAAGCTCCTGAATTCTGCTCTGCAAGTGGGATGAAAATGGGGTGTAAGAGAGCTCTCCAAACAGTCCTTCAAAATGAAAACTGCAGAGCAGAGGAATTCTGAAGGCCCGCGTGCACATCCGCCTTCCTTCATGGCAGGGGTGCCGTCCCATTTTACAGAGACATGGACCGCATGGTAGCAGGTGTTCTGAATCCACTCACAATTTCGTTGTGTGGAATCTACTACAAGTAAAAATCTTTTTCAATCGCGCCCAAAATCTCAACACAAATTCAACTCAATAAAAGCAATTTCCCACCAGGACAGGAGGCAATTCCAAAACAAAAAGCAGAAGCAGCATGCCGAATCCCCAAGTAGTGTTCCTCAAAATGTTTATGTTATTTAAAGGAATAAACATAAGTTGTAATACAATTAGCTCTGTTTTGATTTCCAAGGTGTGGTGAACTTTGCTTTATTCAATATATCAGACAGAACGCATGCTTTGGCCCAGAGTCAATCAGGTCCCCTTAAAGCATATTGAGAGCCTGTTGGTTCAGCCTTTCTCAACTAAGGGACAGGGTTCAACCACCAACTGCTCCAAGTTGTCCCAGCCCTCTTTTACAGAAAGCAAAGGGGAGAAAACTCCTTCCTCAGAACAGACAACTGAAAAGTGCTACACCTGGAATATAAGAACTTGGCAAGAGGAATGGGATGGACCCCAAAACGCAACACTCCCATACAATATGACTTTGTCAATAATAAGCAGCAGCCTGCAGCAGCTTCCCCTTGCCTTGAAGAATTCCTTAAGCTGGACTCAGCTCCTACTGAATTTCATGGAAACCTCCATGTGGTTTTCTTGGCCACAACCGAAGTCATTTCGCCAATGTTTATTTCAAGGAATCCCAGAATTCTCTGGGAATAGCTGGCTGGGGAATTCTGGGAGTTGAAGTCCACATGTCTTAAAGTTCCCAAGTTTGGACACCCCTGGTCTAAATGAAACACAACACACAGAGTATTTTTTGAAGACCATGGAGCCCAACATCCAAAACTCCCCAGCCAATACAGCCATTGCTGAGCATCTTGGAAGAAGTCCACAGCTCTCGAGTGTCCTTCAGTTGGAGAACTGGGTTAGCAATGTACTTCTGAGTGGAAGAGGGTGCAGATAGTCCTCAACCTACAACTACAATTGGGACTGGAATTTCTGTTGCAAAGCGATGCACTCATTAAATAAACCACATTCGATTTTACAACCTTTTTTGCAGTGGTCACTGTGCAATTTGTGTGGTCATTAAGCAACTTTGTCTTCTCCCATTGACTTTGCTTGTCAGAAACCCCCTGGGAAGCTTGCAAGTGGCATTCATATGACAGCAGGGATGCTGCAAGGACCAATCGTAAGTGCAAGGACTGATTATAAGCAATTTTTCTCCGTTGCTGTTGTCACTTTGTCTGTTAAGCAAATGGTTGTAAGTTGATTATTACCTATAAAAGGGTGCTAAGTAAGTAAAGCAAAAGGGACGCGGTGGCTCAGTGGCTAAGATGCTGAGCTTGTTGATCAGAAAGGTCAGCAGTTTGGCAGTTCAAATCACTAGCGCCCCGTAACTGAGTGAGCTCCCGTTACTTGTCCCAGCTTCTGCCAAACTAGCAGTTCGAAAGCACGTAAAGTGCAAGTAGAAAAATAGGAACCACCTTTGGTGGGAAGGTAACAGCGTTCTGTGTGCCTTTGGCATTGAGTCATGCTGGCCACATGACCACGGAGACGTCTTCAGACAGCGCTGGCTCTTCGGCTTTGAAACGGAGATGAGCACCATCCCCTAGAGTCGGGAACGACTAGCACATATGTGCGCGGGGAAGCTTTACCTTTATCTAAGTAAGTTAAGCAAAACCCTCTGTGTCAAGGATAGATGGGTGGCCCAACTATAGGACCACTTTCACATTCCAATTCAGTATTTTTCAAACTTAATAACTTCAAGTTGTGTGCCCTTCAACTCCCAGAACTTCTTAACCAACCATCAATGGCGGGAATTGAAGTCCACACATCTTAAAGTTGCCGAGTTTGAGAAAGACTGCCCTACAAGAAGAGGCAATCAAAAGCCCTCTGTGACTCTCCTCACTGCTATTTGCCTCACAACATTGAGAACAAGGAGAGAGAGAAAAATCAACATACTGCTCCTACAGCAACAAAATCCCTGAGGCCGCTAAAGAGAAAGGAAAATAAAATCAATTAGTATACACACAGACACACATCCGTATTGAACAGGCTTTGCATACCTCTGGGTCAAGGGCAAAGGGATCCTATGGCAAGGGAGCCGTGGAGCCAACTAAGCCAACTCTGCCCTGCCAGTGCCAGGAGAAGGGAAAGGGTGAGGCAAGAGCTCCTCCTCATGGGGAAATCCACCACTGAGTTTCATTAAGTCACAGTACTTCCATAAACAAGTAAATAGCATTTGTCTGTGGTTTCAAGTAGGATGCTGCCAAGCCAAAAATAAATCAGTTCTGCTACTGAACAGAGGTGATGTGGATCAAACTGGCCTGGAGCCATTTTCAAACTGGCACAGAGTTCTTATATGGCAAAGCCTTTCAGTCTGGAATGGGCCACCATATACAGTAAATGCCTGGATTACTTGACTTACACATAGCACTCAAATTATGGCCAGTCGCTTAGTTTCATGCCACGGAATAATTAGGACCTGGTTACAAAGGTATGGGGGCCAACCCTGCAGTTTTGTGACCCGCAAGTGGCCCACATTTAGCGCCCTGCAGTCATGTGACCATGTTTCATGACATCTTGCCAAAAATAGGCATTTACTTCCCATTTTCTGCAAAACCAGTTGATAATTGTGTGGGATTACATATTTGCCCTGGAAAACGGCCTGCCTTCCTGGCAAACAAGTCCCTAGCATTGCTTTGAATACCCCATCCATGGAGGCTGAGATGAAGAAGTGATTGCCAGCAAACCAATCCCCCGTCTAGAAACAGACCGATTTTCCCAGGCGAATGTGGGAAATGGGGATTGCTTTTGTGACAACAGGAAATACATGGCCTGAGAAAGAACCAGGAGCTTCTTCCAAGGATAAACATCTTCAGCTCTGAGGCCAGAGAAGACAGGAAAGAAATGGAGATCCCTCAACTGGGAATTTAGCTTAAGAAGCTGGGGAAGCCCTAGAGTCCAATTCAGACCTATCCTCATCCAGAAAACATAGGAGACAAAGCTCTTCCCTCTCCCCCCCCCTCCCTGCAATCACAGGCCCAAGAATTTCTTTGGAGTAGGACAACGGTCCCTGGAACTTAAAAGGGGCCTTCCAAGGTATTGCCACAATGGTAAAACCAACCACCTTCCCTTCATTTTCCACCAACTTCCTCCTCTGTCCATGCCCAGCTCCCTCCTCACTTTTTCAGCCCTGCTAAATCTCCAGATTGTTTTCCAATACACTTGGACAGCACTGTTCCATCCCATTCCCTACCAACAACGCGCTACCAGCTGCTCCCCACCCCCACCCCGGCTTCTTGAAACATCCCATCCAGTGCTCCTTCTCTCCATGGCTGCCCTGGGTCTTCTCCCTCTTCACATCCTGAGCTTGATCCTACTAGATGCTTACAGCAAGTAGAAAGACTCCTCCGGTCAGCTTGGTAAAACCTTTCCATTGTTGCAGTCGGATCAGGACTGGGAGCCTCTCTTCAAATCAGTCATGAAAGTTACTTGGGGCCACTGGGCCAGGGGTCGGCAACCTTAAACACTCAAAGAACCACAAAGGTCCTAACCGGAAGTCCCCCGTTCAATTCTGGAGCCGACCAGAAGTCTGGTTACCCCACCATAGAGTCTCCTTCTAGTGCGGCGCCCTTTTTCCTCTTCCTGTCCTAACTGAAAGTCCTATCAATTGTGGAGCCAACCGGCGACAGGGAGCCGCAGCAGAGGCATGAAAGAGCCACATGCGGCTCCAGAGCTGTGGGTTGCTGACCCCTGCTCTAGGCTCTCTCCTTTGGGCCTGGCTTACCCACCAAAGGCTGCATATTACATGCCAAGTGACAGCATGCCACGCTATTGTGAGCTGCATATTACACGCCCAGTCATTTCTTCCCGTATACGTGTTTGTGGATATACTTCATCAGGTGGCCCAGAGAGTAAACCTGAGAAAATGTTGAACATCCATGACCTACAAGGTGGCTGCTGGTGGAGGAGAAGGACAGAGCCCAGACAAAGCTGGGACAGGAATTCTCTACACTTACAATCGTCTTCCTTCCATTTGATTTGTCAATCGTTTACAAGATAATAGGTAAAAGAACAAACATGAATATGAATGAAATGGGTACAAATAAGTGGGGACAGTAGGACAGGGACGTTAGGCACGATGGTGCGCTTATGCACGCCCCATTACAGACCTCTTAGGAAGGGGTGAGGTCCACAGTAGACAGTCTAAGGTTAAAGTTATGGCGCCAGAAAAACCCCAAACGGGCACTAGCGACTATGGGGGATGTTTTTCTTCTGATCAGAGTTGCTCTCTCTGCAACCGGGCAGCCCCCAGCCTCACATCAGGGGGGTTTCTTCCATGCTGCCCCCCAAGGCTCCCTTCCCTTCCACCCTCCCGAGCCCAGTTTCCCTTCCCACGTGCAAAGGGTAAAGAGGCTCTTGCAGTTTTCCTGGCAGCCCAGGGTCAGCCTTAGCCCTGCACGGCCCCATAGCCAGAGGTCCCAAACTTGGCCCCTTTAAGACTTGTGGACTTCAACTCCCAGAATTCTCCAGCCAGCTCTGCAGAATTCTGAGAGTTAAAGTCCACAAGTCTTTTTCTTTCTTTTTGATCCAAAGGGTTTTTTTATTTTTTAAATACAAATTTACACATATTATAGAAACAAAGTGTTGACCGGATCTTTCCTTTTACATCCTGTCCTTCACCTACCTAATCCATTTTACACCATTGCTTGCTTTTCACTTTCAGCCAAATTATTTTCTTCCACTATTTTCCATTTTTTTATTTTATTTTTTCTTAATACATAAACAATATCTTCAATGACCCCTTCAGGAATTACACCAAAATTATCATTTCATATTTCTCTATTGGCCTATTTTACTACAAACAATATATATCCTCTAATTAAATTTTAACATAGAGAGCATTTCTTTCAGTTTTTCTACAATTAACAATATATCATGATTTCTTCATTTCTTAATCAGTCACATAGCAATACCAATCATATTACAATTCCCTTTAATCTACTAATGCAACTTTTCCCCCTTTCTTCCTCTTTTATCCATTTTTAATGAGTTTTATTATTTTTCAATTTCAAAAATAAACATCCTATCTTTCCCTTATGCAAACATCTCCGTGCCACATTGTTCCTCTTTTGCCAGTTCTTTCACGTTCATATTAACATTATTTCCCTAAGTTTAGTATTACAATATATTGAGCATTTAAACGTTATAAAACTCTCCCATTTTTCTTCTGAATATTTTCTTGTAATAATATCATATAAACATATAAAACATCGTTATTCTCATCGTCTTATTTATATCTTTTATCCATTTTCTCTTGGGCTCAAGTCTTAAAAGTTGCCAAGGTTGGGGACCTCTGATGCATGTATGTATGTATGTATGTAGCTGCCAAGTTTGGGGACCTCTGGTGCATGCATGTATGTATGTATGTATGTATGTAGCTGCCAAGGTTGGGGACCTCTGGTGCATGCATGTATGTATGTATGTATGTAGCTGCCAAGTTTGGGGACCTCTGGTGCATGCATGCATGCATGCATGCATGCATGTATGTATGTATGTATGTATGTAGCTGCCAAGGTTGGGGACTTCTGGTACCTGTATGCATACATGTATGTATGTATGTATGTAGCTGCCGTTGGGGACCTCTGGTGTATGTATGCATGTATATATGTATGTAAGTAGCTGCCAAGGTTGGGGACTTCTGGTACATGTATGCATGTATATATGTATGTAAGTAGCTGCCAAGGTTGGGGACTTCTGGTACATGTATGCATGTATATATGTATGTAAGTAGCTGCCAAGGTTGGGGACTTCTGGTACATGTATGCATGTATATATGTACGTGTGTATGTAGCTGCCAAGGTTGGGGACCTCTGGCAACTGCATGCATGCACGCACGCACGCACACACACACAAACCGTTCCCAGCCTTTCCCCTCCCCCCACCTGCCAGGCGAGGGTGCAAATCCGGCGAGGCTTTTGCCAACCAGGCCCTTCCCCCACAATTAATGGGGCGGGGGGGAGGGTTGTCCCTCTGGCCAGCGCCTGCCCGACCTCGCAGGGCTGTTGTGCCGAGAGCGGAAGCCCCTTCCCCCCTCCATCAGACTCCCCACCCTTACCCGCCTGCCCATCTCCCCCCACCCCACCCCCCAAAATCCCCCTTTCCCCGCCCCTGCAGCCCCACCCCCACCCGCCCCACATGCATCCCGGCTGGAAGCAGGGGGGATGGAGTCCAAGACTCCAGCTCTGGAAGCAGCCAGCCGGCCGCTCCGAGGGTTTGAGGAGGGGACGCAGTGGCGGCCGCCGAGAGCGCTGTGGACGATGGGAGGTGTAGTCCCCTTCTTCTTCTTCTCCCGCCGCCCCCCTGACCCCTCCCCTTCCTTCCTAAGCCCCGCCCTCGAAGCGCGGAGCCCCCCTCACTCACCGTCGTAGTAGTAGCAGACTTTCCGCTTGGTCCCCTGAGTCAGCGCCATTTTCCGCCGCCGCGGCCGCGTCCCGACGGCGCCTGAGTCCGGACTAGAGTCCCGCCACGCAACCGAGCCCGCCTGGGCAAGGGAGGAGAGGGCGGGTCCTCCAGCGAAGCCTTTCCCCGCCCGCTAGCCTATCACAAGTGGAGGCATCCCGCCGAAGGCCAATAGGGAGGCTGGAAGGGCGGGGCGTTTCGCGACAACAAGTTAGATCGAGCGGCGAGTAGTTGCTCCGACTGTACCATTGTTGCAGGAGAAACGCAGGGGTGTTTTTTTTAGGATGGGCTGGTACCATTTTTCATACGAGGGGGAAACATTCTTCTGGTTGTATCCCCTGCGAAGCGCCCCCCCCCCCCCCAAGTAAATAATGTATGGTTTTCGGGCCGGCAGCGGGGAAACATGAATATATCTTCTGCTTTTTAAAACTGCTCTGCGCCTTTTGAAAAATTCACACACATCCTGCATCAAAGTTTTTAAAAGATTCAATCTTAAAGGATTCTTAAAAGATTCTTAAGTTGAGTTAAAAGTCTCATTCGCTGCTCTTATTTTAACTCAACTTATCGAAACTTTTATCTTAGACCAGGGTGTCCAAACTTGGGAACTTTTAAGACTTGTGGACTTCAACTCCCAGAATTCCCTAGCCAGCTATTCCCAGAGAATTCTGGGAGTTGAAATCCACAATTCTTAAAGTTCCCAAGTTTCAACACCCCTGTCTTAGATGATTTGCCCTCCGTTTTTTAAGCTTCCCCTGATTCAATTTACTGCACGTTCTGTTCTTTTGAGAAAAAAAACTCATTAGGAATTTTAAACTAAACCAAAACCAATCATCCACAATTGAAAACCCAGAATTTTTGCATGTATAACTTACATGTATTTTTTTTTAAGTTTTTATTTTATTTTTCCATAGTATAAGTTATATGTATTAAGCATGTGTGCATATAGAAAAGATCAAATTATATAATTTCCTAACTGCTGTGATTTTGGAAGCCACGGATTAAGGTCACATGTGAACCCAAAATTATTGTGTCTTGTTCAAGAAACAATGATTCAAAAATGCACTCGCTTAGAGTAACCTGTAAAATATCTTTCCTCCTTCCTCCTCCACCTTCCTCCTCTTTGTCAGGTCCTACGTGTGGTCAAAAAAGTCAAAATGGCAGCCACAACCGTGCAAGCAAAGCTCTCTTCTTCATGAGGGTCACCACAGACATAAAAAAAGGTGGAGCTTCGACCACCATTGGGATGGCCAGGCCTGGTTGCACAGCAATCCCAGGAAATCCAATACCTTTGAGGGGCAGAGGACCTTTGCCTTAAGAAACAGCTTTCTAGACAGTGGTTCTTTATTTGTACAGGTAGTCCTCGACTTACAACCAGTCACTTAGCGACTGCTCAAAATTACAACCTGCCCCTGAAAAACTACTTAAGACCTACTGGTAGATTTGAAGTTCTGAGGTTGCGTCTTCCCCACAATCACATGGTTGCCATTTACAATGGTTTTTGCTGAAAACCAGCATTCATTTTAAATTTCTGGGGAAAAAAACTAGCAAAAATAGACTTGCTTAATGACCACATAACGTTTTTGCTTTATGACTGCTGCAAAATGGCCATAAAAACAGGTCCGGTCACAGGAGTGATTTGCTTTATGACTCTCACAACTTAGAACCGCCATTGCCAGGTTCGGCATGGTCATAAGTCAAGGACTGCCACTTATACCAGGTGCATGTGCCTCCTACAGAGCAGCTGAAGCAAAAAGTAATAATTTAGAAAGAAAGGCTTGCTTCCCGCCAGCTGAGCCGTCTCAGTTCCTTCGGGTACCTTTGAATGTTGGTTTTCTTTTCCTTTTGAAAAAGGGGGGGGGGAGTTTTCCAGAGATGAGCCATGAACTTCTCAGGAAGTTATTGGGCTCCCAATAAAGCCCTTCTTCTCTGCCGTACCCACACACCCTCCCCACCATCTTGGATGCAAGGCGAAGTTTTCAACAGTGTCTTTTCTGCTGGTTGTGAGAAGAGTGTCCCATGGATCTTGGCTTGAAGCATCTTCACACCTGCTGCTCGTATTGTACTTCCGTGGCAGTGAAGAAATCCTCCAGGACCCCTTTCAGGAACTCAAAAGTGGGGCGTTGCTCTGGGTTTTCCCTCCAACACTGCAACATCAATTTGTACAGCTCTTCTGGGCAGTTGTCCGGTTGCGGCATCCGATAGCCTCGTTCCAGATTTTGGATGACTTCTGGATTGCTCATTCCTGGAGTCACAAGAGAGGCAGCAAATGAGAATGGGGATGGGGTCCAAGTGAGGCCCTAACCCTAACCCCCACAAAGCCAATGCATCATAAAGCATCCCCCAAAAAGGTGGGGTGGTGCTTTCCCCAGAATCCCTACCTTACAGCAGAGTTTCTCAACTCAGCAACTAAGAACCGTGGACTTCAACTTGCAGAATTGCCCAGCAACCATGGCTGGCTAGAGAATTCTGGGAGTTGAAATTCCCCAATTTTTTTTGGTGTAAAAGTTTTTTTTATGTTTTTCCCTTTAAAACAAACATTTCATCATTCATTAATCGGTGTGTCGTCTTGAGCACAATTTTTTTGTGTCATAATACTTATAGCTTACCATCAAATTCTTTATATACATCTATTCTTATTTTAACATTACAACTTAACATATCTTCTGTTATAACATTTCTCTTCCTAACTTATTTAATTTTATACTTTTTATCCATATTCATTTTCTAACCAATGATAAAATAACCCCCATATATTATAATAATCATATTCTTCCTTTCCTTTAATTTCTAGTGTTAATCTACTCATTTCTGTACATTCTAATATTTTCTGTGATTGGAGAAGGTGATGCAGCAACATATTGACTTAAAACCTGTATTGTTTGTTAAAAATTAACAAAAAAGCTTCTTCCAATATGTTAAAAACAAGAAAAAAGTTAAGGAAACAATTGGTCCATTGCTAGGAGAAAGTGGCAAGAAGTTGACAAGCAACAGGGAGAAAGCAGAACTATCTAACTCATGTTTTGCATCTGTTTTTACACAAAGGGATAAAACAGTCCAACCTATCAAAAGCAGCACCACAAAAATCAGATTAGGAACACAAATTGAAATAGGGAAGAAAATGGTAAGTGAGCACCTGTCTACCCTAGACGAGTTCAAATCACCAGGACCGGATGGATTACACCCCAGGGTTCTGAAGGAACTAGCAGACGAGATCTCAGAACCACTGAATTATATCTTTCAGAGATCCTGGAACACCGGGGAACTACCAGAGGACTGGAAAAGAGCTGATGTGGTTCCCATCTTCAAAAAAGGGAAAAAAATTAGATCCAGGAAACTACAGACCTATCAGCCTGACCTCAATACCAGGAAAGATTCTGGAAAAAATAATCAAGCAACGAATTTGCAAACACCTAGAAGCAAACAAAGTAATAGCCAAAAGCCAACATGGATTTGTAAAAAACAGATCATGCCAGACTAATCTTATTGCATTCTTTGATAATGTGACAAAATTAGTGGACCAGAGGAATGCCGTCAATATAGTTTACTTGGACTTCAGTAAGGCTTTTGATAAGGTAGACCATAACCTACTACTAGATAAAGTAGAAGAATGTGGGTTAGACAGCATCACCACCAGATGGATTGGTAACTGGCTGACCAACCGCACTATCTAATAAAATGAAATTCAATGGTGAAAAAAGTAAGGTTCTACATTTAGGCAGCAAAAACAGAATGCACAGGTACAGTATAGATGATACCTTGCTCAGTAGTAGTAACTGTGAAAGGGATCTTGGAGTCCTTGTGGACAACCATTTAAATATGAGCCAGCAGTGTGCAGCAGCTGCCAAAAAAGCCAACACAGTTCTAGGCTGCATCAACAGAGGGATAGAATCAAGATCACGTGAAGTGTTAATACCACTTTATAATGCCTTGGTAAGGCCACACTTGGAATACTGCATTCAGTTCTGGCCGCCACGATGTAAAAAAGATGTGGAGACTCTAGAAAGAGTGCAGAGAAGAGCAACAAAGATGATTAGGGGACTGGAGACTAAAACATATGAAGAACAGTTGCAGGAACTGGGTATGTTTAGCTTAAGAGAAAGAAGGACTAGGGGAGACATGATAGCAGTGTTCCAATATCTCAGGGGTTGCCACAAAGAAGAGGGAGTCAAACTATTCTCCAAAGCACCTGAGGGTAGAACAAGAAGCAATGGGTGGAAACTAATCAAGGAGAGAAGCAACTTAGAACTGAGGAGAAATTTCCTGACAGTGAGAACAATTAATCAGTGGAACAGCTTGCCTCCAGAAGTTGTGAATGCCCCAACACTGGAAGTCTTTAAGAAGATGTTGGATAGCTATTTGTCTGAAATGGTATAGGGTTTCCTGCCTAGGCAGGGGGTTGGACTAGAAGACCTCCACGGTCCCTTCCAACTCTACTATTGTATTGTATTGTATTGTTTTTGTTGGGTATCTTACCAGGGAAATATAGTAAAGAAAATGTATATTCATGTAATAACTGTGGCTAGAATTGTATTTGCACAAAACTGGAAAGCTGAAGAAATCACTAAAGATGGAAACTTGATTAAGAAATCCCCAAATCTTAAGGCTGCCCAAGTTTGGGAAACTCTGCCTTAGACAAAGGCAAACGTATTTTGTATAGATCACAAATGGAAATAGATCACTACTTACTGACCTGGGTAAGGGATCCGACCATAAGTGATGATTTCAGTCATTAGAATCCCAAATGACCAGACATCTGATTTAATGGTGAATGTTCCATAATTGATGGCCTCTGGGGCTGTCCATTTAATTGGGAACTTTGCTCCTGAAGGAAGAAATCTTAAGAGAGTAAGAATGATGGCTTGGTGCAGAATAGACTCACCAGTTTCCCTCTTGACTTCAATTCCCAGAATTCCCTTAGCTCTATGGCTTGCGAATTCAGAAACTGAGTTCCAGCCAATCAGGAGAGTTGGAAGGCTGGAAAAGAAATACTACTTTTCCCCAGGAGGAAAACTGGTAAATTTCATTGCATCGGCCACAAGAAGGAGCTGCACACTGTGGAATGCCAGCATTTTATGCCATGCGTCCTTGATGTGCACATCATCAAAAATGTTCCTCATCTATAAAATCGGAGTTTTGTTGATGATCAACACACTGGAGAGAATTTCCCCATTCCTGGACCTTCAGTCATCCTTAATATATCTGACTTTGGGCCAGGTCTACTCTCTCTCAGCCCACCCACCTCAACCAATAGGGTTCTTGTGGGGAAAATAGGAGACGGAAAGTATAATGGATATGTGCACTGCTTTGAATTATTTGTAAAAATAATAAAGGCGGGATACAAATTAAATAAATAACATGCCCCAGAACCCCACGGAATCACTGCAGTCTTCAAAATACTTTTAAAATTCTAAGAAGTGAAGTCTGCACCTCTTAAAGGTTGCTGAGGTCAAGACTTAATTTGCTCACAGGGATCTCTTTAAAGAGCTGCACTTGGAATCACAGATCTCATTGTCTCGGGGTTGCAGGGAGCTTTCTCTTGCTACCTTTCCTGGCTGATGCACAAGGCAAAGCCAGTGGGCTACAACTTTCTCAGGAAACAGGCTGGGGCACTAACTCAAAGCCAGCCAGCTGCAGCTCTAAAACAGTGCGGCAGTTTTCCTATCAAGAGAAAGGATTCTGACCCTTTGGCCAAGCTTGGGCAAGCATCACACACCTGCATCCTAAGGATCAACTGTGGTCCAGTGTTTCTCATCCTTGGCCTCTTTAAGCTGTGTGGACTTTAACTCCAGAATTTTGGGAGTTGAGGTCCACCCAATTTACAGTGGCTAAGGCTGAGAAACCCTTTTGGAATCAGTGTGCCTAGTACCTGTGCATAAGGTCATCTGTCCTAACTCCTTCCCTCCCAACTTCAGCCCAATTCCACCTTCAGAATAACTTGTGGACCCTCATCTGCCCGTTCAGAAGAATGAAGTCTTAGCAGGAGGGTTTCTAAGGGAGTTAACAAAAGATTGAGAAAGTGTGCACCATCACCAAAACTGCACCATTAAAGCCCTCCTCCTTCTGACATGCAATGCACCCCACAGGTAAAAATGGATTGGGTGTTTGAAGCTACGAATTTGAATCCTTTGACACCCCCTCTGCAGTCCTCTACCCCCCACTCCCCAAAAGAAGGAAGAAGCTTTGCTTGCTTGGCAAGGCCAAAGAGGCAAAAGAGACCCACCCTCTTGAGCAGTGTATTCGTCATCCTTCATAAGGCGAGCCAACCCAAAATCTGCAACCTTGCAGCAGAGGCTTTCGGACACCAGGATATTGGCAGCCCGCAGGTCACGGTGGATGTAGTTTTTCTTCTCCAGGAAGGCCATTCCTTCTGCTATCTTGGTGGACAAAGAGGAGATATACATCACATACTTTTGTGCTGCATTTCCACCCCAGCTTTCCTCCCAAGCAAGCAGGTCAAGTGTAACTCCCTTCCTTTCCATTGTATCCTCACAACCAGCCTGCTATAAATCAGACTGAAAAAACCCTTATTTATTTATTTACAGCCCTCTGGATCCTCCTCCCTTGCTTCCAAATGGCTGCCCCAAATCAGTGAATGTCCTATTCTGCTCTTTTCATAGGGTTATGAAGAAGAAAACGATAGAAAATGTCCTCACATACTGCATGACAGTATGGTACGCTGGTTTAACTGCTATGGACAGGAAGGCACTAGAGAGTGTGATAAATTCGGCACAAGTAACCATTGGTTGCCCTCTAACACCACTGGATGACATCACCAGATGCTTTAGAGGAGTAAGGAAGATACTCAGAGAGGATTCGCACCCTGGTCAGTGTCTCTTCGCACTTCTACCATCGGGCAGAAGAGATCGAAGCAGCCAAACAAATAGGTTTAAAAATAGTTTCTATCCTTGGACGGTCAGACTCTTAAACACAACCACAATCACTCCACACACACACGTTTAAATGTTTGACTAGTTTTTCTTTTTCTTTCTTTTTCTTTTTCCCTAATTACTTGCATTGGGATTATTCCTTATACTATGTATGTTGTTTTTATTTGTTGTCATGTGATTGCACCAGTGAGGCTAAAACCAATTTCGTTGTATTTATTTTGTACAGTGACAATGAAGACTAGACTAGATTAATTAAAGCAGAAATCACTTTCTAAGTATCCTCAGAATGGAAGCTCCTGAGCCAAGATAGACAGCCTGCTAGCTGGCTGGAGAATTCTGGGAGTTGAAGTCCACAAGTCTTAAAGTTGCCAAGTTTGGGGACCCCTGCCATAGAACACAGAATCATAAGGCTAGATGCTCTTCAGAGGTCTTCTAGTCCAATCTCCCTCTCAAGGCAGGGGCATCATACCATCCCAGTCAAATGGCTGTCCAAACTCTTCTTAGAAACCTCCAGTGATTGAGCATCCCAGGTTCTGGAAGCAAGCTGTTCTATTTATTATTTGTTCTCACTATCAAAACATTTCTCCTTTTTTCTACTTTAGATCTCTTTTTTAAGGATCTTATGAAACTGTTGTTCTGGAGATATTCAAGCTACAGCCAACTAAATTCCCAGGTTCAGTGTTTCTTCCATTTCTTTTCATCCCTAAAAATAAGGTTTTTTTACCCATTAACACCCCCCCCCCAATAAAAGATTTCTACTGTTTGCTCTTCCTCAGTCATTCCGTCTGCTTCTCACCCCATTATATTATTTTGTTCATACCTGTGCTGACATGTCTAGCAGTTTATAAATTGTTAATTTAGTGCCTTCCGCAGTTTTGAGAAAATCTACCAGATTGCCTAGAAGAAAGAAGGGGAAAAAATCAGTCAGAATATGCTCAGCGCCTCTTCACAGTTATAAGTACAGAAATACAATACAATACAATACAACAGTAGAGTTGGAAGGGACCTTGGAGGTCTTCTAGTCCAACCCCCTGCCTAGGCAGGAAACCCTATACAGTTTCAGACAAATAGCTATCCAACATTTTCTTAAAGACTTCCGGTGTTGGGGCATTCACAACTTCTGGAGGCAAGCTGTTCCACTGATTAATTGTTCTAACTGTCAGGAAATTTCTCCTCAGTTCTAAGTTGCTTCTCTCCTTGATTAGTTTCCACCCATTGCTTCTTGTTCTACCCTCAGGTGCTTTGGAGAATAGTTTGACTCCCTCTTCTTTGTGGCAACCCCTGAGATATTGGAACACTGTCTCCCCTAGTCCTTCTTTCTCTTAAGCTAAACATACCCAGTTCCTGCAACCGTTCTTCATATGTTTTAGTCTCCAGTCCCCTAATCATCTTTGTTGCTCTTCTCTGCACTCTTTCTAGAGTCTCCACATCTTTTTTACATCGTGGCGGCCAGAACTGAATGCAGTATTCCAAGTGTGGCCTTACCAAGGCATTATAAAGTGGTATTAACACTTCACGTGATCTTGATTCTATCCCTCTGTTGATGCAGCCTAGGACTGTGTTGGCTTTTTTGGCAGCTGCTGCACACTGCTGGCTCATATTCAAATGCTTGTCCACAAGGACTCCAAGATCCCTTTCACAGTTACTACTACTGAGCGAGGTATCATCTATACTGTACCTGTGCATTCCATTTTTGTTGCCTAAATGTAGAACCTTAGTCTTTTCACCATTGAATTTCATTTTATTAGATAGTGCCCAATGTTCAAGTTTGTCAAGATCCTTCTGTAACTTAAGCCTATCTTCTGGAGTGTTGGCTATTCCTGCCAGCTTGGTGTCATCTGCAAATTTGATGAGTTCCCCATTTATTCCCTCATCCAAATCATTGATGAAAATGTTGAAGAGTACTGGGCCTAAAACAGAGCCTTGGGGTACTCCACTGCATACTTCCCTCCATGTAGATGCAGTTCCATTGAGGATTACACGTTGAGTGCGGTTGGTCAGCCAGTTACGAATCCATCTGGTGGTGATGCTGTCTAACCCACATTCTTCTACTTTATCTAGTAGTAGGTTATGGTCTACCTTATCAAAAGCCTTACTGAAGTCCAAGTAAACTATATTGACGGCATTCCTCTGGTCCACTAATTTTGTCACATTATCAAAGAATGCAATAAGATTAGTCTGGCATGATCTGTTTTTTACAAATCCATGTTGGCTTTTGGCTATTACTTTGTTTGCTTCTAGGTGTTTGCAAATTCGTTGCTTGATTATTTTTTCCAGAATCTTTCCTGGTATTGAGGTCAGGCTGATAGGTCTGTAGTTTCCTGGATCTAATTTTTTTCCTTTTTTTGAAGATGGAAACCACATCAGCTCTTTTCCAGTCCTCTGGTAGTTCCCCGGTGTTCCAGGATCTCTGAAAGATATAATTCAGTGGTTCTGAGATCTCGTCTGCTAGTTCCTTCAGAACCCTGGGGTGTAATCCATCCGGTCCTGGTGATTTGAACTCGTCTAGGGTAGACAGGTGCTCACTTACTATTTTCTTCCCTATTTCAATTTGTGTTCCTAATCTGATTTTTGTGGTGCTGCTTTTAATAGGTTGGACTGTTTTATCCCTTTGTGTAAAGACAGATGCAAAACATGAGTTAAATAGTTCTGCTTTCTCCCTGTTGCTTGTCAACTTCTTGCCACTTTCTCCTAGCAATGGACCAATTGTTTCCTTAACTTTTTTCTTGTTTTTAACATGTTGGAAGAAGCTTTTTTTGTTAATTTTTACTTTTGTGGCAAGCCTTTCTTCATTGTGAGCCTTAGCTTTCCTCACTTCATCTTTACATGCTCGGGCCTGTTTGCTGATATTCTGCCTTAGTTATGTCCTTAGTTATGTCAAAATTAGTATATTTCTTTTATCTTTTTTTCTAATAATCAAAATCATAACTTGTAAGGGTTTTTTTTTTGTTTCCCACAAAAAGTCTATAAGGAATTTCTTGTCAGCCATAAATGTAGATGTTTTTCCTCTAATCAAGGAAGTCAATTTAGCCAACTTTGCAAGCTTCATCATCTTCACCAACCGTTCCTCCATTGTGGGTTGTGTCAAATCTTTTCCTTTTGTACATATCATATCCATCAATCCTAAAAGAAAACTCTCCAACTTCAGTTGTATATTAACCTTTAAAATCCTTGGAATTGGTATATATAGCTTTATCTAAAATGTTCTAACTTTTTTACATCTCCACCAAAGATGATAAAATGTTCCCTTGCATTATTCACATTTGGAACATAAATTTGAAGGGCTTTTCTGTATTCTAGACAAGGGGCATCCAAGCCTGGCAATTTTAAGACTTCTGGACTTCAATTCCCAGAATTCCCAAGGTTGACACCCCCCCCTTCCTTCCCTCCTTTCTTCTTTTCTTTGATGTGAGTGTTCCAGACTCTTTCAGCCATGCTGTTCTATGTGGAAGAAATTCTCCTTAGATTTCTTGCTCTCTTAAAATTGCTGCAACAATTAGAGAATTCTAAGTACTGCTGGAAGAAATGTCCTTCTGGGTTCAGTTCCAAGTGGGGGAAAAGACACTGGAAACATGGAGGCTGCTTGGAAAGATGGTTTAATGGTGGACAGGATCACATGGCTTGAGCTCCTGAACAGAAAAAGGGGATCGCATGCTTCCAGATGTTGGGTGAAGAAGAAAAAGGGGCAGAGATGCTGAAAGTCCCTGGTTTTATGCCCTCTCTGGACTTTGATCTTGAGCTTGTATTCTGATTGGTTGTCAGACTCCCATGGGGCCATGCAGGGGCAACTCTGTAGACTGTGAGTCCAGGTTTGGTTGAGCATTGCTTCTTCCCAAGTGCCCTGTGGTGAGATGGGTAAAGGGCTAATACTATCATGCCTTAATCCCATCACCCTGGGGCTGAAGGGGGAGGTCTTTGTTATGTAGAAGAGACTGACTGAGGCCTTTTAATAGCCCATTGACAAAAGTGTGGGCTATTAAGAGTGAGCCTGTTTCCTACCTAAAAACATGTTTCTCCATTTCTTATCCAGGGGAATATAATATTCAGCCTTTTCAATATTTCTCAGAATATTTCATTCTTCTAGGAGAGGGCTGGGTTTTAACTTCCTACAGTACAAAGACCCACTCCCCAAAAGAAAAGTTCACTCTATGCTTTCGTTGAATTTAGATGTGCTTCCAACATTTACCTACAGTATGGTTCCTCAATTGCATTCCCCCCAAAATTGATTGCAAATTCCTTATGGGGGATAGATGGGGATGCTGAAGATCAAATTGGTAAAAGTGATGAACCTTCATTCCAGCACTTGGCTGAGCCAAACGCCTGGTGTCAGGTCCCAGGCCATCTCTGGAGCTATCTTCTTTGACACTGATGTTCCCGTCTCCGATTCTCAGCATTTACTTGCCTCTTCAGTAGTTGACCTTAGCAACCAACAGCACAACACGACCGATACTCCCAATGTTCTTCAGAAGGGCTACTGCTGGGAACTCAGATCGACATTTGGATACCCTTAAACCCCTAATCATTCTCTCAATCTTTCAAGGTTCTGATCACCATCTTTAAAGCGCTCCATGGCATAGGGCCTAGTTACCTGCGGGATCGCATCCTCCCACATACATCCCTGCGGCCAATCCGCTCTCACAGGGAGGGCCTTCTCCTGGTGCCGTCCATGCGGCAATGCCAACGGGCGACACCCTCTGGAATGACCTCCCCCCCGATATTAGAACCACTACTGACCTCCGCTCCTTCCGACAGAAACTGAAGACACACCTGTTCCGACTGGCTGGTTTGGCATAATTTTAACGTCTACCTCCTGGCATACACATTCTTACTGGTTTTTAGAGGGATATTGTTTTAAATTTAACTTGATATTTTAAACTTTTGTATTGATTTATTTATTAGCTGTACAGTTTGGCATATTTTACCCTCCTCTTATACATGTATTTATATAGTTATTTCTACGTTTTAATCTGTTGTATTTTGGTACGGACTGTACACCGCCCCGAGTCCCTTTCGGGAGAGGGGGCGGTATATAAACGCTAATAATAATAATAATAATAATAATAATAATAATAATAATAATAATAATGGAATATTGCAGGATGGAGTGCTACATTCCAAGATTCTGCTTTTATAAATTACATTGCTGAATTTGATATAGGTACTTCTGTTCCAAGAGACATAGCTTGAAAATAGCTTATAGTTTCAAGCCATGTCTCAGGACCCAGATTTATTTATTTATTTATTTATTTATTAGATTTTTAAACCGCCCCCTCTCCCAAAAAGGGACTCGATTGTTGAGGGCAAATATGCTGACTCTATAAACTGCTTAGAGAGACCTATAAAGCACTCTGAAGTGGTATACAAGTCTAAGTGCATTTGCTATTGTTCTTCCCAATAGAGTGGGGAGATCTATTCCAGAATTGGGGTAGAAGGTCATTTCTTCATTTTGCTACAGTGAAATGATTTTGTGTATCACCCATTATTATTTTTTTCATAATAGAGATGAATTATGCCATATGCCAAATTATCTCTATAAAATGTTCCCCAAATGTAATAACAACAGTTCCCATAATGCCAAGCCAACACATCTGGTGGAAATCTACTGGGGAAAGATGGCTTATAAGGTTATATTTTTTTAAAAAAAAACATATCCTTGAAGCATTATTTCTCTGCAAGTGGCAGGTAAGGTCTAGAGAAGGTATAGCTCCGTTATTTCTACAAAATTCCTCTCAGAGATAATCAAACTGTAGCTGAACTAGAACTAAGTTGCAAAATTCAGGATGGCCAATAGAGTGAGCCATAAAGTATCCCTCTGCAGCTATCTAATGACCATGTAGAAATTTGCATCTCAGATTTAGAAGCCACATTTTGGGGGTAAACATCCTTCTTTTATTTCTTTTTATGTATTCTGCCATCCTAGGAAAAGACCAAAATACCCCTTTTATTTGGATGTGTTTCCCCTCCTCCAGCCTTCTCAGTCATGAGTCAAAGCCAATTTCTTCTGCGGGGACAACAATATCTCACAGGAAAAAAATGCGACCATGTTCCAGATGCCGTAAACCAGAATGAAAATCTCTGGTTTTCTTTTCAAACTCCAGAAAGAAAGTGCAGCAGCAGCAGCAGCACAAAAGCAAATGATCCCTTGGACAGACAAGAGCCAAAATATTTTGCCACCCACCCCCATCCAATTGCTTGCTCTTGAGCTGAGCGGAGTGTGAAATCGTTCTCACTGATGTATTTAAAACCCTGGCGGCCCAAACCGAGAGATGGAAATCAGCTAGTATATCATCTAGCTTATCAGCATCAACAAGAATTCCAAATTCCACAAGGTTGAACACTGTAGGGTCAAATAGCAGGCAGAGTACAGTTATTCATGGCGGCTCATTTGCTGCGCATGGCTGCTGAGAGTCAGAATATCCAGCCCTCTTATGTTAGTCCCAATGTTTGGTTATGTCTGTGGGCCTCCCAGATGGCCAGTTTTAAGATATGGGCATTTTATTCTATCACTGTAAAAGCTGATTTACTCATAGCATATGCTGCAACAGTTACTAATATCATTTGTTGGCATGTGCAGATATGATTTAAAAAGTCAAAGGAAATTCTGCAGCTGCACAGTGAAAACCTTGTCCCTTTTTAAACGTTTGTGCAACTCACATACAGATTTGGAGCTTCTATCATAAAACTGTGGCTGCCATCGTGACTTTCTTGACCCCCCTCCCCTCTGCAGATTTTTTTCACACTCTTTTTCACAACAGATTTGTTGGACACTAGTTGCTATCACTTTTGCACTCTAGGCTTCAGATAGTCCTTGTTTAGCAACCATAATTTGAACCAGCAACTTAGTGGTTAAGCAAAATGGTCACTAAGTGAAACTTTAACTGTGCTTATGATCTGATTTCAGCTGTCCTTTGCTTTACAGGCTTGTGAAGGTTGTAAATTGTTGTAAAGTAACTTTTTCATCACCATCATAACTGTGAAAAGTCGCTAAATAAGGACTACCTACATAGGGCAAGGATCCCACTGGCAAATCAAATGTGGGAGCTTTCTATGAGCTTGGGGGAATGATTGGGAGGGAGGGATGGAATTGACTAAATGGGATAAAACAGGCAGGTGGTGAAACTGACCACAGAAAGTGCAAGTGCCAAGCTGGCGAACTGTTTCTCCCATGGAAAGAAAAATTATTTAAGAAAAGAAAAACTATGCTACGCAATGATGAAGGTTTGGCCCAATGCACTTTCAGGAACAGAAAGTTGAACTGAAATATACTAACCTGTAGAACTAAGGTTTTACAGTAAGGTTCTACATTTAGGCAAGAAAAACAAAATGCACAGGTACAGTATAGGTGGTACCTTGCTCAATAGTAGTAACTGTGAGAGGGATCTTGGAGTCCTAGTGGACAACCATTGAAATATGAGCCAGCCGTGTGCAGCAGCTGCCAAAGGAGCCAACACACTTCTAGGCTGCATCAACAGAGGGATAGAATCAAGATCACGTGAAGTGTTAATACCACTTTATAAGGCCACACTTGGAATATTTGCATCCAGTTTTGGTCGCCATGATGTAGAAAAGATCTAGGAGACTCTAGAAAGAGTGCAGAGAAGAGCAACTAAGATGATTAGGGGACTGGAGACTAAAACATATGAAGAACAGAAGGACTAGGGGAGACATGATAGCAGTGTTCCAATATCTCAGGGGCTGCCACAAAGAAGAGGTAGTCAAACTATTCTCCAAAGCACCTGAGGGTAGGACAAGAAGCAAGGTGAGAAGCAATCTAGAATTAAGGAGAAATTTCCTGACAGTGAGAACAATTAATCAGTGGAACAACTTGCTTCCAGAATTTGTGAATGCTCCAACACTGGACATTTTTAAGAAGATGTTGGATATCCATTTGTCTGAAGTGGTGCAAGGTTTCCTGCCTAAGCAGGGACTTGGACTAGAAGACCTTCAAGGTCCCTTCCAACTCTGTTATTCTATTCTAACCCAGTAACAACCAGAGCACACACCCACAAGTCTATTGGTAGCCAAAGAATCTGTTCACGCACCTGTCCTCCTGCAGTTTGGATGTGTGCATTTTAGGCTTAACAGGGAAGATAATATGGGTTTTGCTGCCCCCTTCATCATCTGCCTCATGCCCAGAGGATTTTGGAAAAGATTTGTCCTTTCAGTGCTGCCTGTACATAGAGGGTGTGGATTCTGCCTACCGTTCTGTATATCCATCTCTGGGTTGCAGGTTCGGTGTCAAACATGCAGAACCTCTGACCCTTTGGCTTTGGGGTGCAACAGGGAAGGGGCTACCATTGTGGACTATAAAGTTCAAATACAAGAGCCCCCCACTAGTTTAATTCATAGTGAGAAGAGTCCAGATTTGGATGAAGGCCAACTGATACCTTAAGCAGTGGTGTCCTTTGGCTATTTCATGGCTTAACTGACAAAGACATTAAGACTCCATGGATGCTGAATGCTAACTGTGGCCAGGAGAGAGTTAACAGCAGGACAGCTAGAGGGGTGGTACTCTGGGATGCCCCCCCTTCCCTTAAGCATGCTGTTATTCTGCCTGATGGCTAATTCGGGGCTGGAGAGAGCCTAGCCTTGCTGCAGCCTTCTGAAGATGGAGAGAATAGTTGGCAGGAAACCCCTCCCAGATCCCCCAGCTATTTTTGTATCCTGGCAGGCTTTGCTCCTTTTGTAGATAGCTAAATTGCAAGACCCTTTCATTTCCTTCCTTTTCTCCATTGCCTCGTGCCAAATCCTGCAAGGTCTCTTCCATGCCTGACTATCTAGAGCAAAGGGAACTGTGCAGAATAACTTGGTTGGCTGTGAAAGAACAGAGGGAATAATAGACTACAGGTAGTCCTTGATTTACAAGAGTTCATTTAGTGACCAATTCAAAATTACAATAGACAATAGAATTGCACATGCACCGAACTGACAGTAATGCCGGTAGCAACCCACCCCTGCCTCTACTGTGTATTCATCAGGGATATCATTTAGTTCATACCTGAGTGGCCTAGTGCTTTTCCCTACTTTCTTCAATTTAAGCATTATACGTATAAGCAAAGTCAGTGAGGACATCAGATTATTTCATAACCGCATAATTCTCTTAAAAACTGCAGCAATTCACTTAACAACTGTGGCAAGAAAGGTCCTAAAACCAGGCAAAAATCACTCTAAACTATCTTGCTTAGCAATTTAAATTGTTGGCTCAATTGTCGAGAATTACCTATACTAATAGGTGACAGTATAAAAAAAACTTACCTGCAGTGTTCTGTTCTGTTTATCTGGGAGAAGACAAATATTTGGCAATGATCCCTTGGAATGCTCACCAGTTTTGTTTAAGGTCATGTCAAGCCCAGTTACTGAGAATTTCATGGAAATATCCATGTCTTTTTCTTGGAAATGTTACAGAAATAGTTTCCCATTGTCTTATCTTCTATGGCTATATTTCAACTTCCCATCTAGCTTACAGTCCTAGGATTTCCTAGCTGTCTCCCAGCCAACTCCTAATTAGGCCAATCCTGATTAGTTTTCCAAGATCAGTCAAGATTGCAATTCTTCTACCATCAAACTGGACCAAATTTTGATAGGGTCACCCAATTTGGGTGATCTTTGGAGAAGAGACAGGAGTTTCCTGAAACTGAGAGTAACAATACTGCCATTTTATCCAATATAATTAAGCAGATGCTAGATTTGAATGAATCTTTGTAAAATGCCTAAGAAACAGTTCCATAGAATTTCCATGTTTCATCATGGAGCAGATTATTTTTATGTTATCAAAAATGGGGGCAGAATGGGAATTCTAGAACCTTCTCCACTTGCATCTAATTAGAGTTTAGATGTTCATGACTAGCAACATCCCCCCCTCCCCCGGCCGCTTTTTTTGGGCCAAGTCCCCAGGATGCCTTCATCTGGTCCCCAACCCACAGCTGAGGAAACGTAACATCACTCTTGATTGCTCTGTGTTAGCTGCGGTCCCTCAAGTCGCCCAAAGTCATCACTGCTTTACCATTGCTACACAGTCAAGTGATCCCTAGGAACAACGGTGGGTTCCTCCAAACCGTTTTACTACCAGTTTGCTAAGAGGGTGTTTTGCACGCGGGCTGCTCACTTCGCTCCCACACACATGTGCCACACATTACTGCACATGCACAGTTGACTGAAAGCTATTTTGTGCATGTGACGGGAGGGAGAGTGGAGGGAGAGGGGAGGAGAGAGGAAAGGGAGAGGGAGAGGGGAGGGGAGGGGAGAGGATAGGGGGAGAGGGGAAGGGGAGGAGAGAGAGGAGAGAGTAGAGGGGAGAGGGCAGGGGAGGGGAGAGGAGAGAGGGGAGAGAAGAGGGGGGAGAGGATGGGGAGAGGGGAGGGGGGATGAGAGAGAGGAGAGGGGAGAGGAAAGGGGTGATGAGAGAGGGGAAGGGAGAGGGAGAGGGAGAGAAGAGGGGAGGGAGAGGAGAAGGGAGGGGAGAGGAGAGAGGGGGAGGGAGTGGGGAGGGGGAGGGAGGGGAGAGGGGAGGAGAGGAGAGAGGGGAGGGAGAGGGGAGGGGAGAGGAAAGGGGGAGGGGAGAGGGGAAGGGAGAGGAAAGGGGTGAGGAGAGAGTGGAAGGAAGAGGGAGAGAAGAGGGGAGGGAGGGGAGAGGAGAGGAGAAGGGAGGGGAGAGGAGAGGAGAAGGGAGGGGAGATGATGGAGGGGACGGAGGGGAGAGGGGGAGGGGAGGGGGAGGGAAGAGAAGAGGGGGAGGGGGGAGGGGAGGGGAGACTTTCCCTAGAAAAATATGGAAAGCACAATTTGAAAGCAATATTAGAATCAGAAGGAACCTGCAAAATTCCCCACTTCCATGTCAGAACCAAACTGCATCCATGTGAAGTGGGAGGAAACATTAGCAGAAGCTCACCTTTCTCCATATACTCTGTAATGATGAACATGGGCCTTTGAGTTACCACTGCGTAGAGCCTCACCAGGCGTACGTGGCGCAGTTTCTTCATCAGGTTGGCTTCAGCCAGGAAGGCTTCAGGTGACATGCCACCTTCCTTCAAACGCTTGATGGCAACTTTTGTATGGCCATTATAGTAGCCTGCGGAGGGAGAGAGGGAAGATATGGGCCCAGGGATAAGCCTGACTTCCCCATTGCTGGACATAAGTCAAGAGTTGAAGGGTCTTCTGGTCATCAAAACAGCCTCTCCACCCTTTTGATCTAGCCGCAGGCCTCTTTGTGGGGGAAGGGGGTCAGGTAAACCATGAAGAGTGGAACCAAGACCACTCAACTGAAGCCATGGATTTTTCTTCATGGATCACATAGTCCATGTGAAAACAGAGTAGGACTTCCGTTGTGGGATTGTGACTGCCATCTTAACTTTTTCAGCACGCAAACACGAGGATGCCTCTCTTCAGATGACACAAGCCTTGAGCCCTTCATGCCTCTCTGAACCCAAACGCTGTGCTCATACAACATACTTCACTTGGGTATGAAATTAACTCATTTCCTGAATCTGCACAATGCCTTGTAACGTGCTATAATCAAAGGAGTTGGATTCACACAAGCCATAAAGAAGCTAGCTGACACTGACACACAGCACACACCATAAAGACACACCATAAAGAAGCTAGCTGACACTGACACACAGCACACACCATAAAGACACACCATAAAGAAGCTAGCTGACACTGACACACAGCATTTTCTGCAAATGTAGCCTCCAGGGTTGCAACTGATCTGGTTAACATTGTGATACCAACACAGCCGCTGTTTTTCAGCAGTCACTTCCTGCCACAAAAAGTTTGATAGGAACTAAATTGAAAGTCCAGCAGCAAAGTTGGTATATACTGAAAATCTTACTTCATCAAACAAATTATTTAAATTATGTAAAATTACTTCAGTAATTTTTAAATAGGAGACAATTAAGACAATGACAGCTGGGTAACTTTGGGCCAATCAACAGAAGACAGTGAGTTCTAGTCCTGCTTAGGTGTGAAAGCTGGCTGAGTGACTTTGGGCCAATCCCTAGGAAACTGAGTTCTAGCCCTGCCTTAGGCATGAAAGCCATCTGGGTGACTTTGGGCCAGTGACTCTCTCTCAATCCAACCCTCTTTACAGGGTCGTTGTTATGGGGATATTAGGAGGAAGAAGGATTACATAGAAGGATATACAAAAAATAAAGATGGGATAATAATAATAATAATAATAATAATAATAATAATAATAATAATAATAATAATAATAATAATAATAATAATAATAATACTGTATTTTTCGGAGTATAAGATGCACCTTTTTTCCTCAAAAAAGAGGCTGAAAATCTGGGTGCGTCTTATATACTGAATGCAACATTTTTTGGCCTCCCGAAACCTCCCACCCCCTTTACCAAAATGGCCATGCATAGCCTTTAGGAGTCTTTCAGAGTGCTCCTGGGGGCTGGAGAGGGCAGAAATGAGGGGAAAATGGGCTGTTTTTTGCTCAATTTTGCCCCCCCCCCCAGCCCCCAGGAACACTCTGAAAGCCTCCTAAAGGCTATCCATGCCCATTTTTTGACAAAAAACGGGCCAATTTTTGGGAGGTTTGCAGAGTGTAAAAACTTTTTTTTTAAAATCTGCCTCTTCAAAACCTTGTTTGTGTTATACTCCAAAAAATATAATAATAATAATAATAATAATAATAATAATAACAATAACAATAACAATAATAATAATAGCAGCCTTTTCTAATAAAGGTATGGCTTCTTGAATTGAAAGTCATGGCTGGACAGAGTATACATGAATCCACAGCCCACTCACCCATCCAAACTTCACCAAACTGCCCTGCTCCCAGTTTCTCCACCAGCTTCAGGCTCTCCCTGGGCACTTCCCACTCATCCTGCCACCAGGGTTTCTGTGGCTTCTGAGTTTGGCAGGGCCTGGTAAGGCGGGTGCAGAGCCCATCGGTGTTACCTATGAAAAGGATGAGGCAAAGGAGAAGAGTAAGTAGATCAGAGGGAGGCCAAAGGGATGGCCCTGGACCATGTCTGCACCTGGCATTGAAGCTTCACAAGCAGGGGCATGGAAGAAGACCGCCCAGAGCGTCCTCATAGGTGGAGCCATTTTTACAAATAAAAAGCATCTTCTAGAATAGTGCTTCTCAACCAGGACAACTTCAAGAAGTGTGGACTTCAGCTGGGAGCTGGGAGCTGGGAGCTGAAGTCCACACATCTTAAAGTTGCTGAGGTTGAGAAACACTGCCCTGGATGGTACAAATTCCAGGACAGCAACTACCTTAGTGCATTAGGTGCTGAAACCACAGAAACCACGGGCTACTTGGCAGCCCCTACATTAGTATCTCTGGCATTGGGAGACCCAAAGTCTTTCTGTAGGAGAAGAGCAGGCAGCCCAGTCCCCACCCAAAAGAGATTCTCTAGGAGTTTCTTTAGCCTTACTGGTATAATGTTCTACCAGGCTTTGCAAGCTGTCAAAAGTGATACGAGGAGAGATGTAGAACCCGCCATTGTCCATATTTCGTATCTTATAATGCTTCACCACTTCTCCTTGGTTCTGGTCAAAATCTCGCACGGAGAGGGAGAAGGAGCCTGGGGAGAAACAGAATGGGGTTACTTTTCTGTCCCTTTCTCAGAGAGAGAGAGGCAAGCAGGCATTGCTTTCCTTGCTCCCAAATGCTTCCTTGCTTGGCTGGGACAGTTAAGAAAGGACTTGGGAGTGAAATTTGAAGTCCAAACTAGATGTGTATTGTAGGAAGAGAGCTACATCCATCTATAGAAGCTAACGTTCAGAGAGAGACATTTTAATAGTATTTTTTTTCATTTTTGCTCACAAAAGCTTCTGCCTTTTGATGAAATAAGTCAGTGGACACAGGGAAGCAGTCAAAAATGTCAAAATGGCCGCCACACTGAAGCAATCAAAGCCCCATCCCTTTTATGGGATTGAATGGGGTAGGTCTTTCCTCTTTTTGTTGTGGCTGCCTTCTTGACTTTCTTTGAGCAGTTGCCCAAGGCACACATTTACAAGTAATTATTGATTTACAACCACAATTACAACCCAAATTTCCATTGCTAAGCAAGAGGGCTGTTAAGTGAGTTGCCCCCAATTTTATGACTTTTTTTGTCATGGTTGTTAAGCAAATCACTGCCGGTTTTTTTACGTGAGTTGTGCAGTTGTTAACCAAATATATCTTCCCCCATGGACTTTGCATGTCAGAAGCTGCCCATCACATAATCCTAAGATGCTACAACCGTGGTAAACACACACTGGTTGCCAAGCGGCCAAAGGTTGATCACATATTTGTGGGAAAGCTACAATGGTCATAAGTGTGAGGACCAATCATAAGTCACTTTTTCAGTGCTGTTGAATGTCTCTAAACAAATGGTTGTAAGTTGACGACTACCCACAGTTCTGCTAGTTCGAGGCTCAGCATTTGATATCTCTGCTATTGTATCTTTTCACCCCAACATGTTCAAGTCTTTGACAGAGAGAAGCTGGTGGCACCAACACCACCTCCAGCTTCCCCGTAAAAGAAGGGAAAACTTTACGGATATCTGCAAAGCAGCAGCCAGGATATGAGATTTAGAGGACAGTTAAGAAAGGACTTGGGAATCAATCTAATGTGTATTGTCTGAAGAGAACTACACCAATCTATACAAGCGAACATGTACGCCATCTACGTTCCGACCTGAGCTTAGTGCACAAGATAATCTGCCATAACGTCCTACCTGTTAATGATTACTTTTACTTCAACTGCAATAACACAAGGGCCATCAACAGATACAAACTGAATGTAATCCATTCTAATCTTGATTGCAGGAAAAACGATTTCAGCAACAGAGTAGTAAATGTGTGGAACATCCTACCTGAGCCTGTGGTTAGTTCCTCTAACCCCTGTACCTTTTACCTTAAGCTGTTTCCCGTGGATCTTACACATTTCTTAAGAGGTTCCTAAGGGGGCGTGCATAAGCGCATGAGCATGCCTACCGTCCCTGTCCTACTGTCCTACATCTTTTTATATGTTTATGGGTATGTTTTGCTTATTTACTGTATCTCCATTTATTTGTGCCATTTTTTTCATACTTGTTTTGTTGTACTTGTTGACAAATAAATAAATAAACATTCAGAAGGGCACAGTGTAATAGTTTTTCTCTTTTTTGCTCCCAAAAACTGCCTTTTGATGAAATAGGTCATCTTGAAAAGTTGCTACTGAAACTGGATGGGGAAAAGCAATCGGAGACAAAGATCACAGCTTAAAAACATACAATTATTGTTAATTGTGATACAGACAGTATGGAATTAGGTCAGATTGTGCAAGAGCAAACAAGAGGCTGCAACTTTGCTGAACAAAATTCTCTGTCTGGATTTGTCAGCCATCAGACAGAGGCAGGAGGAAGCCTGTAGATACAGTGATACCTACTTTAATGCAGTGTTTCTCAATCATGGTAGCTTGAAAATTGGTGGATTTCAGCTCCCAGAATTCTCCAGCTCAGCACAATTCTGGGAGTCCACCTATCTTGAAGTGCCCATGTTTGAGAAACACTGCACTAAAGTATTAATATACAAGTATATATTCAAGAATGAGACATAGAATAAAATAGTTAGGATATGATAGTGAAGAAAGGGGAATAGGAAATGATAAGTATAACGGTATGAATAGGTTTGCGGGAATACCATGCCAAAATACATCAGCTGAGAGATTAAAAGAGATAACCACCACAACAGAAAAGGATAGGAAGAGAGGAGGAGAGGAGAAGAGAGGGAAGGAAAGGGAAGGAAGGAAGGAAGAGGAAAGGAGAGGAAGGAGGGAAGGGATAGAAAGAGAAGTAGAGAGGATAGGAAGGGGAAGAGGAAGAGAGGAGTAGGTGAGAGGCAAGGGAAGATGGAAAGGGAAAGGAGAGGTGGAAGGAAGGAAGTAGAGAAGGGAGGGAGGGAGAAAAGAAGGAAAAATAGGTTGGTGATAACATAAAATAGGTGTATGGGAAGGTAAGCAAAGCAATCCAGAATGTATATTTTAACCTTTTATATGGGAAAACAAATGTGTAAAAGTGATCAATACAAATAAGAACAATAACTATGTGAAGGTATACCTGTAATTGTATGTAAGAGATTAAAAATTTAAAAATAAACTTTTTTTAAAAAAAAAGACTAAACTAGCTCTCAAGGTTACTCTCTTTCCCATTTTGCTTATTTGTTTGTTTCTATGCCATAGATTTTATGCCAGCTTCCATATCAGAACGTAAACCAAAGTAGCCAATGAATCTCCTATTTGCAACAGCAAAGGGGGCTCACCTTCTCCAATGCACCTGGAGGCAGCAGCTGGCTAGCCCACATATTTTTCTGTCAGTTGAGTTGCTTTCTTGTGGCAAGAAAAGTAGGTTGCTGGTACTTCCAAGAAAACTAAATAACCCTCTCATGGTTGCTCCTGCCAGCAGCTTCCCTCTGCTCAACGATAGGGCCAGCCTTGACTCCAGCTGCTTCCAAGAAGGCACCCATGTTGTCAATGCAAAGGATCAGCCATCTCTCCTCCCTCCTTTCCCTCCCCCCACCCCACAATGGAAGGCTGACCAGAAAGCAGACTAATTGTGCAACAATAGGCATGACTGGAAGCCCTTGAAGCTTAGAAGGAAGTGGTTCTCAATCTTGCCCCCCTTAAACTCCCCCCCAGCAGAACACAGTGGCTGGGACCCAGGATAAGTCATAAAAAGGCAAACACATTTTTCCATAAATGATCAACATACAAACAAAATGCTAATAAAGGAGAAGCTTTAATGTTTTCTAGCATACAATGATACTCTAATCAAGGAACTAGTGATGGGAAAACCACACTCACCTACCAACGCATGAAGGATAAGGAAACAAACTCCACTCTTCCTCACACTGAACATCTTACCTAGTTGGGTAATTAAATGTCTCTGCGAGCTAACAACCAAGCTCAGACAGTGTCAAGGACTCCTCAGCTGCAAATATCCCTTTGTGTTGGAATTAATGATTTTCTTGAGAAAAGTGGGGCTTCTGGTGTAGGGAATCCCATGTTTGTTGACAGAGGGGCTGGTGGGATATACAGAATGCAGAAGAGGAGAGATGGAAGGAGCCTTAGAAATCTTCTAGTCCAATTCCCTGCCCAAGCAGAAGGCCCGATACCATTTCAGACAAAGGGCTGTCCAATCTCTTCTTAAAAACCTCCAGTAATGGAGCACCCATGAAATCTGGAGGCAAGCTGTTCCACTGATTAATTTTTCTCATTGAAAAGGAAATTTCTTCTCAAGTCTAGGTCGCATCTCCTTTTGAGAGGGTCTACCACAACTTGCCGCAGTCAACTCACCATGGCCAACTCATTGCAGGGACAAAAATTACACTAATATTGAAGAAAGGGTGGAATAGAATCATTAAAGAAAGGATGCCAAAGGAGGGACAAAATGAAATGTGAATGACAAAAATTAAAATAATTTTTAATTATTTAAAATGATTAAATTGAATTGAACTGCAGCAAGTTGGCCCAATGCGAGTTGTCCCATAGTGAGTTGGCTGGAGGAGTTGGACATAGCGAGGGGACCAGGGCAAGTTGGCTGTAGCAAGTTGCCCCATTCCACTTTGATAAGCTTCCACTAATTACTTCTTATCCTGCCATTTTCTCTTTGACAGCCTCTCAAATATTGGAAGGCTGCTCTCATGTAATGACACTTCTCCAAAGTTGTTTTAAAGTTTCCCTCTCCAATCTTTTTGTCGTTTTCCTAATACAGAGGAAATGATGACCAGAGCCTTGTCTAAACAAATTACCTTTGGTGGATTCACTCTCTCGAATGAGGAAAGCACCATGTGTATTACCAGCAGTGAGAAGGCGGCGCTCAGCATCCTTCCTGCCGAGGGTTTTGAAAAACCAACTGCAAAAAACAACACATTGTTGATTACAGAGTTCTATCTACAGCCCATCTTAGAGCATTTTAGAGTTTTACGTAAGCAACCGCAGCTATTCTGACTTAAAATGAAACAAGGTTGTTTATTACAGAAGAAAAGGCCACATTTACATTTTAATTTAAAACCTTTTTGGCCACTCTGCAAAATGAATATATACAATAAATATTTCCACTATAGCTTATAAAATATACTATTTTTTAAAAAAACCATGTATTTATATTGATTCACAAGAACAAAGTAGAGAAAAGAAAATTGTAGTGTCACACAATCCAAACATATATAGGGCAAAATATTTTGTTTCTTGCAAAACCATTCCCAAATGAGCCCATCTGCCTTAAGAAAAAAAGTGTTTACCATTTGCCCAGTAAAGATCTTTTCAACCCCTAAATGTTGCCCCTCTTTTCTTACTGTTGAATTAAAGACCTATGCTTCTATACTACAAAGATCAGAATTGTGCAATTCACAAAGATGCTCTTGGTGACCCTCTGTGAAAGTGAACAGAGTGAACATTGGACTTTAAAGAAAGAAAACACCAACAATAAATCCCATTTATTTGTATCCATTTCATGCATCCATAATCTTGTATATACTTATATATACTGTATTATCTTATACACGCTTGACAAAACAAATAAATAAAGTAAAAATAAAAATAGAACACTTTCAAATACTGATGTTGAAGGAGACTCCTTGGTTGAGGCACAAAGGATTCAATTGTTATGTTTTGACATATTAGGTGAATACCCAGCTCCTTTGAAAGTCCAGACTGTTGGGAAAAATGGAAGGAGGGGGGAAAAGAGGACAAACAACAGCAAAGTGGAGGGACTCAATTACAGTGGTGAAAGATAAAACACAAGAAGACCTAAAGAACTAGGTTGGGAGTTGAGACCATTTTACCCTGAGAAAAATCCTCCTCAACTTTAGAGCACAGAAAGTAAGGACCCCAATGGATTGTACTTGTACTCAGTGATGACTAGACCACGATCCTGATGGATCAAGATGGAGGTTGTCTTTTTTGTGCAACCTCTAAATACTCTCCAAGTATAGCTTCTGAGAAACATCTTGCAGTCAGGCCTCCAGTGTGGTTACCACAAAGACCAAAGTCCCTGTGACTACTTTCCTTGTAGTGTCCACAGCACGCCCTCAAATCTCATCAGCCAAAATGATTCAGGTGGATGGATGCCTTGCGGTAAAAAAAAAAGAGCCATTTACTTCCATGGGTTAGAACCTTGATTCAATAGCTGTAGCCTCAATGAGACCAGAGCTACTGAATCCTCAACAAAATCAACAGAGACGCTGTAGAAACATGGCAGTCCGAAAAGCGCACACAGAGTTGTCGAAGTCCTTTGTGAGAACATCGAGCGAGGCCTCTTGTCTGACAGCGAGGATGAGGATTTTTGCCTGCAATTTGACAAGATGACAGCACGTGAAATTGAAAACCATTTCCCACCTTGCGCTGGCTGCAGGGGAAACCACCAAAGATCAGCCTGCAGTTTCAGGGACAACATCTGCCAGCAGTGTGACCGAAGAGAGCACCTGGTCTGAGTCTGCAAAGGGGAACTACCATCCGCTCAATAACCGAAGAATGTGTTTAGCCAGTTGGGGAAACGGAGGCAATCCAGATGAGAGGTTTGGAAGCCCCGGTGGAAGCAAGAGACAGCAGAATCAACTGAAGCATTCCAGATAAAAATCTGGCAAGCCAGCACACCAAAAAACAAAAACCTGAGAGTCACCATCCACATTGAGGGGTCACCGTGCAGCATGGAAATTGATACTGGGTCATCCCTGACCATCATATCCTGGGCCACACTCAAGAAGGCCATCCTGAGTCTGAAAAGCACCAAGAGCTGAGACTCAGCAACTACCAGGGGAATCGCATCTCCATACTAGGCTGTGGCACATTCTGTGTCCAATTCAAGAGCTTTGATGGACTGCCCTCATTGATAGTGGTCAGCAGCTCCCTTCCAAGCCTACTCAGCTTGGACTGGTTCAAATCCCTGGGTATGGGGGTAATCGGCATCAATGCCATCCAAGATGACAGCACCGAAGAGTTGCTCCGCAAGTTCGAGGACGTCTTCAGCGGAGGTCTTGGCAAGTATGTGGGGACTCCTATAGCATTTAACCTTGATCCCAACATAGCCCCCATTCGATTGAAGGCCTGGAGGATCCCTTTAACCCTCCGACCTAAAATTGACCAAGAATTGGACAAACTAATTGGTCAGGGGATTCTGGAGCCAGTTGACCATGCATGCTGAGAGACCCCTATTGTGACCCCAGTAAAGCCTGATGGGTCTGTCTGCATAGGCGCAGACTATAAGTGCACCCTAAATGAAGCTCTCCAACAGAGCGCATACTTGTCCAGCATTTCTAGGCCCGAGAAAAAACTGCATTCCCTAGGCCCGAGAAAAATATTTGGCAAATTAGACCTGGTGCAGGCGTAGCAGAAATTGCCAGTAGATGACATCAAAGTGGAGGGCCAAGCCATTGCAATGCATAGGGGTGCATTCAAATGCACTAGATTACAATTTGGCGTTAGCATTGCCCCTGGACTGTTCCAAAGCATCATGGAACTGTTTTTGCAGGGGATAGCAGGAGTTGTCCCTTATTTTGATGATGTCTTGATATCCGCTGCAAATAAGGAGCAATTTTTCAAACATTTGCGAGTGGTTTTGGCCAGAATTAGAGAGAAGGACCTCCATTTGAAAAAGGAGAAATGTCAAATTGCAGCACCAAGGGTTGACTTCCTGGGGTATTTGGTAGATGGCTCCAGAATTCACCCAACAAATGCTAAAATTAAAGCTATTCAGGACGCCCCCACACCTTGCAACCAGACCGAGCTGAAGGCGTTCCTCGGACTTCTCAACTTTTATATCATTTTCTTGCAACAGAAAGCAATTGTAGCCAAACCATTGCACCGGCTCCTCTGAAAGAAGGCCAAGTGGACATGGGGGAGAAGCAAAGCTTCTGCGTTTGCTGCTGTCAAAGAGCTGCTGTCAGCTGACACTTTCCTGGTGCAATACAACCAGACTCCCCCATTGGTGTTAACCTGTGACGCGTTGCCTTTTGGCATCGGGGCAGTCCTCAGCCATCACATGCCAAATGGAACTGAAGCCCCCATCACATATTATTCTAGGACCCTGTCTGCCGCTGAGGGCAACTACGGCCAGTTGGACCGGGAAGCACTGGCTGCGGTGGCAGGGGTCAAGCAGCTTCACGGCTGAGACTTTGAACTTGTCACAGACCATAAACCGCTGTTGGGGCTCTGGGCTGGGGACCGACCCACTCCTGCATCCCTCTCACTGCATATGACCCGCTGGACTGTTTTCCTCGTGGCCTACAGCTACCGCCTCATTCATCGGCCAGGTAAGACTTTGGGCCATGCTCAACAGGTGCCTCAACAGGTGCCCTTTGCCTGAACTTTTGGATGATCCTACTCCTAAGGTCCCTGTTTTGCTCATAGACTGCCTTGAGGCTGGCCCAGTGTCATCAAATGAGGTCACCCGCCACTCAGTGAGAGACAAAACCATCTCTCAGGTTCTGAACTGGGGGTGGAGGGGGTGGCCCAAGGGACCAGTTGGGGCTGAGTTTAAACCATTTATTGCAAAACAAAATGAACTGTCTGCATTGAGGGGATGTTTACTGTGGGGGGACCGGGTGATTGTTCCACCCAAACTGTGAGTTGCAGTATTACAGACCTTGCATGTAGAGCATCTGGGGATTGTCCGGATGAAATCTTTGGCAAGGAGTTATGTGTAGCAACCTGCACACCGTGCCAGGAATCCTGACCATCTCCCCCAGAGGTGCCTGCACATGAATGGGAGAGGCCCAAGGCACCCTGATCTAGGGTGCACATTGACTTAGCCAACCCTGTGCATGGACAAACTTTCCTCGTAGTGCTGGACGCCTACTCGAAATAGAGGTAGTCCTCGTGACCACCACCATGGCAAAGGTGCTACGGAGACTTTTCTCCATGCATGGCCTGCCGATGGTCTGGTCTCGGACAATGGGCCCCAATTCATGGCCATCCAATTCAAGATCTATTTAGCAGAGCAGGGAATCAGACATGCCCTGGGTCCCCCATTCCATCTGCTAGCAATGGCCTGGCGGAAAGAATGATGTGATCTGCAAAAGAAGCCCTATCCAGAATGGGGCCTGGTGATTGGCAAACCCGAATCGATAAAATTCCTACTTGTATGCCAAGTGCCACAACTGGCAGAAGCCCCTCTGAATTACTAATGGGTCTCCCTTAGACTGGCTGCACCTAAAATATTCTGCCAATCACCCATTGATTCAACCAGCCAACTATGGTCATTTAGAATAGGGGATCGAGTGTATGCCCACAACCACCCTGGGGGTGCTCTCTGGGTTCCTGCCACAATTGTAGAAATTGCCAGCCCTCGCTCTTACTGCTTAGAGCTCGAGGATGGTAGAAGTTGGAGGTGGCACATTGACCAACTCCGAGGCCGGCTCAGCCATTCCACTCTTTTTTTTTTATTGCAAAATTTTTATTGGTTTTAAAATATATAGGGAAGGGTAAAAGGGTGTACAGAAAATTTTTTGCAGCTTCCACACTGGTGGCGAAAATCCCCCCAAGAAACTCACAGATTTAACAATCTTAAAAATAAAATATAAAAGAAAGCATCAGAACAAATTTAACCAATATTATCAAACATGTGCTCTACTATTTTTTCTCTGTTACTTTTTGTAGTATCAACAATTACAATTATTCCAAATACATTCATTTTTGTGATCTAAGCCTTTTTGATATTGCTTCTTCTTCCCTGCCCCCCGGAGGGGCCTCAGCGCCCCCCCTCCTTATCTTGCGTCTTGCTGTCCTTCTCCCTACTCCCAGTAAATTCCTCCTCTGGGGGGGGGGGGAGATTATTTTTAATAAAGGCTTCTGCCTCTTGAATTGTATTAATTCTGAGCCTATTTCCCTCCCAAAAGACCATCATCCCCCTCTGGTAACAACCACTTAAACCAGACCCCCATGTTGTATAATTTTTTTGATAAGGGGGAATATTTCCTCCTTCTCTCTCTTATTTTTTGGGGGGATCTGTTTAAGAATGGTGACCTGTTCCTCTTTGTATTTCAATGGTCTCTCCCTTTGGGTCGCAAGCACCTCATCCCTTGTGGATCTCCTGACAAATTTAGCATGTACCTCTCTGGGAACGTTGTGACTTCTGGCATATGCTGAGTTTATCCTATATGCTAGATCCATATCCCACCATAATTGTTTCTTATCTCCCTTAATATAATCTGCTAAAATTGTGCTCATAATCTCTTTAAGATCTTCATTTTCTTCCTCTGTCAGGTTCTGGAATATAAGAAAAAAGGACATTCTTTCAAATTCTATTTTTGTCAGAAAATTTTCTACATCTGCGTTTTCCTTGCATGTTGTTTTAAGCTCCTCCCCCATCTCCGCTGCTCTCTCCTCCAACACCATAATTCTTTGCTTATTCCCAGCAATATGTTCTTTAACGTCTCTGAGCTCTTCTTTAACCTCTGCCATTTCTTTCCTCATTTCATTCTGCCCCTTCATAAGTTCGTTAAACATTTCCGTAACAGATAGTTCCTTTGTGTCCTCTCCAGCCCCTCCTTTCTGCAACAATGAGGTGATCTTAGACTGTTGCGTTGTGGGGCTGGGGGCAGCAGATGACGGAGCTGAGTGCGCCTTGCCAGTTGGTGGTTTTCTTGCAGCCATTGGTTAGGTTCAGAGATGCAAATCCTTTCCAGGCAAAATGGTGTCCGGGGATTCCACAGCGGAGCAGGCCTCAAAAGGCAAATAAAAGCAGGGAAACCCACAATTCCAATAGAGAGATAATCCAAGAAGTAATTCCAATAATCAAAGCTCAGAAGAGCCATAGAAAGAGGTCCCAGCTTCCCTTTGAGAGAGTACAGCAAACAATCCACTTTACTTTCTCTTTGGGAGCAGTTTCAAAGGATAAGTTTCATTCATATGTAGACAAAGGAAGGAGGGCGGGCGCCATCTTGGCCCTCCCTTCCGCAGGGAGAGAAGTCACAAAAAGTTTTTCTTTCCCTGTTTTTAAAGGCGAAGGTCAGCTTTAGAATCATTTCTGGCAATTGTAAAAAGCCATTCTCATTCACTGTCCAAGTAACTAATCAGTCATTATTCTCTCTCTCCGAGAGAGTCCCTTTAAATGCCACTTATTCCGAGGGGGGGTAATAGAGGAACCACCCCCCTCTAATTTCCATTTCAAAAGCCAGAGCACACCAACTCATGCACATCTGTAGCTTTCTTTCAAAGTAAACAAAGAGAACCAGGTGGGATCCGCGCTGCCAACCTTCAGCCACGCTTCTCCTTTGATCTGAAACCTCCCAGGGCCGTCCGGCGAAGAGGCGACGTCACTCGCCCCCCCACTGCTCCCTGGCGCCTAGGCGAAGCTGGGAAAAATACCCCCCCCCCCGGCTGCCGCAACTGTGGTGAGTCCCAACAAGCCACCTTTCAGCAGGAGACCCTTTGTTCGAGTCTCCTGTGCTCCTTTCGGAGCCCACCAAGGGAGTGATCGGCAGACTACACGTCCGTCGCCATTCGGTCCCGGAAGCGGAAGTCTCAGCCATTCCACTCTTAAGCAACCAGAGGTAACTCCTGCATGAGTTAGCCAAAGACCTACCCCAAAAGGAGCAATCGTACACTCCTTCCACAGACTTCTCAATCCTGAAAAAGCCAGAGTACTTATTTGGGGAAGTTGGAAGCCCGCAGCGAACTCCAGGTGAACTGGCTCTGAAAATTCCATCCACACCCCGGGAAAGTTTCCAGGAGTTTCCATCAGTTGCAGCCGGAGAGTCAACAGGTCCATCCAACCTGACTGAAGTACTGGCGCCAACTGAACTGCACAGGTCTGAGAGGGTTCCTAAGCACTCCACCTATTTGGGTCAGTACGTCACTAGTTGGATTAGCCCAACTAAGAGGGGAGGGGTGTTACATATTGACAGCCAAGTAATAGGCTCCACCAAGGTCCTCCATTCCGGCAGGAGAATACTCGAAGCCGATTGGCCGAGCCATCTGACAGCTCCCTATAAAAGGGCTAGCTGTCAGACAGGACAGTGCTGGATTTGTAAATAGTTGTCAAATAAAGAGCTGTTGTTTGTCACTGAAACCTGAGTCTTGTCTCATCCATTCACCCGACCTAACATTGTCTAATCCAATTTTTTTCTATCTTATCAAGTAGTAGGTTATGGTCTACTTTAGGCCTGTCAAACTGGGGGTCCGTGGATCACATATCACATGCAGGCCACGCCCTGATTCCATAAAGGCAAGAAATGTTGCGATGCATCATGATCCGGCCCTTGACGCGATCGAGTTTGACACCCGTGTTCTACTTTATCAAATGCCTTACTGACCGCATTTTTCTGGTCCAGTAATTTTGTCACTTTGTCAAAGAATGCAATAAGATTTGTCTAGCATGATCTGTTTCTACCATGATGGCTTTTGATTATGATTATGATTATGACTTTTGATTATGACTTTGTTTGCCTCTAGTTGTTCGCAGATTCATTGTTTGATTATCCTTTCCAGAATCTTCCCAGGTATTGATATCAGGCTGATAGGTTTCTAGTTTCCTGGATCCATTTGTTCACATGTGATATATGCAAATTTCTTCACCTTTTGTAGTTCTACTCAGATTTGCTATTCATTTGCTTTGTTTCACAATAGAAATTCATAGGATCAATGAAATAGTCTGTGATAGCATCATCTTCTTCCTTGGTCTCCTGGCTCAGTCTTCTCTAACCTCAGTCTTCTCTAATGCAGTTGGTTCCAGAATTCCTCTTTCTGGGAGCTGAAGTCCAGAGTTGCTGAGATTGAGATTGTTGGACCACATATTAGGAATATGGCAGTGGTAGGATTCATTCTTTTTACTACCAGTTCTGTGGGTGTGTCTTGGTGGGCGTGGCATGGCTTAGTAGGCATGGCATGGCTTGCTGGGTGTGGCAGGGGAAGGATACTGCAAAATCCTCATTTCCTCCCAATCAGCTGGGATGGGAGGCAGAGAATAGATGTGGGTGGGGCCAGCCGGTTTACCGGTTCTCTGAACTACTCAACATTTCCGCTACCGGTTCTCCAGAACTGGTCAGAACCTGCTGAATACCACGTCTGGAACGTAGATGTCTAACTCTTTTTACTGGGTATAAGGTTAGAGAAGAGGAGCTGAGCTGACAGAGAAGGACTCAACTTTAGCAATTGAATATACAGAAAATCCTCAACTTATGACCACAATTGAGCCCAAAATGTTTATGGCTAAGTGAGAAATTTGTTAAGTGAGTTTTGCCCCATTTTGCGACTTTTCTTGCCACATTTGTTAAGTGAATCACTGCAATTGTTAAATTAGTGACATGGTTGTTAAGTGAATTTGGTTTCCCCATTGTCTTTCTTGTCAGAAGGTTGCAAAAGGGGATTACATGAGCTTGTGACTCTGCAACTGTCCCAAATATGAGTCAGTTGTCAAGCATCCAAATATAAATCACAGGATTTATCACAAATATAAATCACAGGCTCTTACAATAGTCATAAGTGTGAAAAATGGCCATAAGTCACTTTTTTCACTGCTGTTGTAAATCAAGGACTAACTGTATTTGTGTGAGTGGCTACATTTTTTAAAAGTACAATACACATAAATTTTCATTCCGCAGAAAAATATATAAAACACACAAAAACACATGCATTCCTTTAGTAGTGTACCTGCATAAGTAACATTTGCATTCTGTTAAGAAAATAAAAATGAAACTTTCTTAATGCAATCAACAGTTAGACAGATTTATCAATACATTAATTTACCAATAGCCTAAATTTGAATAAGCATGATTTGGGCTGAGGTTTAAGCCTCATTACACTCAATCCTTGACTTACAACCATAATTAGAAGATTTGTTGTTAAGTGGTGATTGTTAAATGAAGCATCAGGTGATCACACTTGATTTTATAACCTGTTTTGATGCTTGTCAAAAGCTGGCTACAAAGGTTACAAATGATGATCACACGACTACAGGATGCTACAGTTAAAGGACCAGTTGTCACATTTTTCAGCACCATCGTAACTTTGAACAGTCACTAAATGAATGGTTGTAAATCAAGGACTACCTGTTTTGATACCCTTAAAAATCAGCCTGTGTGTAGCTAACGGGCATGGAGAAGAACAGTTCTTGCTACTCACGGCTCTTGCTCCAGTGTGTTCAACTTGGCGACAAAGTTGCATGGTATATTGCCCACTTGTCCTGTGGTGAGAGACTGAGCTTTCCACCATTCTCCTGTCCTAAAAGAGAGAAGAATTGTCTGTCCATCTCCTTATTCTTCAACCCCATCCCTACCCAAGAGACAAAGGCAGAGAATGAACCCAATGGAGGTTTGGACAACCCTATTTCTACTACTTCCATTTTGTGTTCCTTTAGTCATGTCAGCTGGACACAAAGCACTAGTCCCAAACCAGTGGTGGCTTGCCTGTACCAGGTGTACCGGTGCCTGCCCTGAGCACTGGATACCGTTCCGGTACAGTGCTCCGGAGGGCTCACCCAACCGCCCGTCATCCTTACCTGTCTTTAAAGTCTTCGGCGCTTCCGCACACGGTGCATACAGCGCCTCCGTGACACTCTGCGAAGCAGCTGGAGCGTCGCGGAGGCGTGGCTGGAGGGTAAGACACATGCGGAAGACGCCGGGCCCCATTGCAGCCGTACTGGTTGCAACGGAATCCGAAACCCACCACTGTCCCAAACAAGGAGCTCCTTCCTATTATCACAGTATAATTTTTGCACAATGAATTTTTGTGATGTGTTTTATCAATCCCTCCACTCGGGGCAATGAACCTGGTGGGATGTACTCCAACACCAGAGAATCCATTGGGGAGAGCGGGGTGTCCAATAGATCAAGATGGCTAGTGCAGCCTGCCAATCAAAGCCCAACCCTTTTTTAAATATACTTCACAACTTATGCATATACGAACGATTAGGAGCAGTAAATGAACTTGTGTGTCTTGGTAGAAAGTCCATACTCAGAGACTGAATTCAACCATGACAAAAACATGGAATTCTTACATTGTTTTGGTTTGTGTTTGTGTGTGGTTGCATGTGTGTCAGGGGTGGGTTCTGGCTGCTACTGCCGGTTCGCTCAGAGATGTGCTTCGTGTACCAAAAAAATTGCTTTTGCGCATGCACAGAAGCACAAAACACCATAGGCGACACCAAGAGAACCAGTTCAGGGGCATGGCAGACCAAGTTACCACCTACTCGCCCGAACCAGTCTGAACCAGTAAGAACCCACCTATGGTGTGTTGTGTGTGTGTCAGTGTGTGTGTGTGTGTGTGCGTGTGTGTGTGTACACATACATACTTACAAGGCCTTGCAGTTTTATATCAGTTGAGCTGAATTAATCTTGAGGGTTCTCACAGCCCTCTTAGAAACCCTTCACAGTATAAATAAATGTCTACGTCCTTATTGGCCAATATTACTGACAATAACACAATTCTTAGTGGAATGCAAGCCTTCAGTGCAACTCAGCTGTTTCCAGACAGAAGAGTTCATTCCTTTTGCTGATGAATCACATCGTGCCCCAGAATGGAAGCCAGCTTACTCTTCTAGTATCCTCAGCTGTTCTCCTGTCCGAAGCGGCAGATCTCCTTCATGAGTTGTTTCATAATCAAAGAGTGCAACCACCAGTTTATCTAAAAAGGGCATAAACACAAAACAGGTTTCTGAGTAAAGGCTGCTAAGGATAGAAGGAAATGAGTTACATTGCAGAAGACTATGAACATGTGTGAAGACCATGGGGAAGGATAACGTGAGAATGCAGAAATAAAAGAAGCTGAAGGTGTATTGAAGATAATGGCTGCCAGAACAAATGAGTCAAAATACACACACACTTACGTATGTATGTATGTATGTATGTATGTATGTATGTATGTATGTGTTTGTATAGATGCGTATGTGTATGTATGTGTGTATATACGTGTGTGTGTGTGTGTGTGTGTGTGTATAATTTTCAGGAAATTCAGGTAGATTCATATGAGTATAAAGATTTATTGCAACCTTAAGCTCTCTACAAGAATCTGACCAACTGGTAGTTAAGGGAAATGAACGGGAGATAAGAGAGGCATTCAAAGTGAGCTGGACTTGGATCTCTTGAGGGACTTGTGTCTTATGATATGTTTGACCCCTCCCTCGGACTCAGCCTGGTCATCTTCTGCACAAAATGTTGTTTCCAGTGGGTGAAGAAAGCTACGTAAGAAGCCTGCAACACAGTGAAACAATTTAAAAAAACTTTTAAAAGTGGTGAAAACAACTGGAGTTAAATTGAAAAGAGGAAAAGCTGAAAGGAGTATTTTAAATATTTATATGGAAAAGCTAGTCGTGCATTGAAGAATGGAATCAAAAGAAATGCAATCAATATTCAAAAAGAAGGAAAAGGAAGCCATGAATGTTGTGGGTATGTCAGAAATAAGGCTACAGGTGTGTACAGACAATAAAACTGTGTTAAAATATGCTTATGGATCATCTGTGCAATTTATTTAACACACATGTGAAAACTGTGTCTGTGACTAGAAACATCCTTCTATTATTCTTATATCTAGGGATAGGAGTAAGAAATTTGCAAAACTACACGGGCATTACTCGTCCTTGGAAGGTAATGCCAAACTGAATGAGTATAAAAGGTTGTTGTTGTTAGTCGCAAAGTCGTGTCCGATCCATTGCGGCCCCATGGACAACATTCCTCCAGCCTTCCTGTCCTCTACCATCGTCTGGAGTCCATTTAAGCTCACGCCTGCTGCTTCAGTGACTCCATCCAGCCACCTCCTTCTCTGCTGTCCCCTTCTTCTTCTATTGCCCTACATCTTTCCCAGCATGAGGCTCTTCTCCAGTGAGTCCATCCTTCTCATTAGGTGGCCAAAGTCTGAGTTTCATCTTCAGGATCTGGTCTTCTAAAGAGCAGTCAGGGTTGATCTCCTCTTGGACCGACTGGTTGGATCGCCTTGCAGTCCAAGGGACTCACAGGAGTCTTCTCCAGCACCAGAATTCAAAGGCCTCCATTCTTTGGTGCACAGCCTTCCTTATGGTCCAACCTTCACAGCCATCCATTGCAAGTGGGAAAACCGTAGCCTTGTCTATATGTACTTTTCATAGGTGGGTTCTGGCTGGGGCTACTGCTGATTTGCTCATGCAGGCACAGTTCAATAGAAATTGTTCTCCACATGCACAGAACTAAAAAACAAGATGGCAGCCCTAACGGCGCCAACTGGAGAACTGGTTCGGGGACGTGGTAGGCCTGGGCTGCTGCCGGTTCCAGCGACCCAGGCTATCATACCACTACCAGTTCAGCCGAACCGATCCAAACAGGTAGGAATCTACCACTGGTACTTTTGTTGGCAAGGTGATATTGCTGCTTTTTAGTATGCTGTCTAGATTTGCCATCGCTTTCCTCCACAGGAGCAAGTCTCTTTTAATTTCGTGGCTGCAGTCCGCATCTGCAGTAATCTTGAAGCCCAGGAAAATGAAATCTGTCACTACCTCCCCATTCCAATTAACAAAATTGAGAAAGTGCAGTGTGACTTTATGCTAGGCGGGGTTGAACAGATGTGTCCTTTTCAGCAATTCATTAAAGCATGTATGAATGTGAGGAAGTTTATTATGAATTTGTTGGTTTGGAGAAAGTGTATCCTAAAGCAAATAGTTATGGAATGTGGAATTGGTTGATAGCTGAAAACAATGAGAGTGGTATATGACAGAAGAAAAGAACATGTGAATCAGTTAAATGCTTAGCAAATAGTTAATATTTGAGCAAGGAAGAAATCAAGGAGGGTTATTGTCATTTTTGCTTTTGAATGGGTTTATGGGAAATATTTTTTAAAATGCTGTTTGTGACATTAGACATGTATTGGTTGTGGACAAATGTGTATGCATGTAAATAATGCTATATTGTTGACAGATTCCAAATCATTGCAGCAACATTTGTAAAGATTATTCTGATGTAAGAAGGAATGTGAATCTGAAATTAATCTATCCAATATCAAGGTATGGGTGTCTAACAGGAGAGCAGAGAATTGCAAATTCTACATAAATGATGAACAATTAAAGGAAGTACATGAATTTACTGCCCTAGTAAAATATTTGTTGAAAAGACATGCTTTTGAAAAGTTGGGAATATCAAAGAATGAAAGTTTGCTGAAAGAAGAAAAAATAACAGCAAATTAGCTGCTACTGTCCACTTAGATTTACAGAAATGAGACTTGGGTTTATCAGCAAAGGCAATTAATTTGATGTAGTTTTAAGACACTATTTTAGAAACCAGAAAACTGTACACTCTAGTCCCTCCTCAAACACGAAGCCATCTGGGTGACCTTGGGCCAGTCAGTCTCTCTCAGCTCTCCCTCAAGAAGGCAATGACAAACCATATCTGAAAATCCTTGTTAAGAAAACTTGACAAGGAGTTGAGTGAGAATCAAATATAATAAATATATGGAAGAAGAGCCAACGGGTCAAAAAGAAGAAGAATGAGAAAGTCATGAGTAGATGCAGCTGAGGGGATCCCAAAGTGAAACAAAAATAAGGTTGAAGAACAAAAAAAAAAAAGCAATCAAAGAAGTGGAGTTATGGATATGGTAGTAGCAAACATGGTTTGCAGGGCTAGAGGTGAGATGAGGAAAATGTCTTTGGTTTTCTATGGGAGAATTTAAGAGTCCACAATACTGAAGGACAATATCTTTTGGGAACTAACAAGAACTGGCTTTGGATTGAAGTTAAGGAGAAGACTAGAAATCATGTGAATGAGAGTTCTCGTCCTGTCTTAGGTACAAAGCCACCAGTGGTGGAATTCAAAATTTCTTACTACTGGTTCTGTGGGCATGGCTTGGTGGGCGTGGCATAGCTTGTTGGGCGTGGCTTGGTGGGCGTGGCATAGCTTGTTGGGTGTGGCTTGGTGTGGTGGGCATGGCAGGGGAAGGATACTGTAAATCTTCATTCCCACCCCACTCCAGGAGAAGGATACTACAAAAGCAGAGGTGGCATTCAGTAGGTTCTGACCAGTTCTGGAGAACCGGAAATGGAAATTTTGAGTAGTTTGGAAAGTAAATACCACCTGTGACTGGCCCCATCCCATCTATTCTCTGCCTCCCGAGTCCCAGCTGATCGAGAGGAAATGGGGATCTTGCAGTATCCTTCCCCTGGAGTGGGGTGGGAATGGAGATTTTGCAGTATCTTTCCCCTGTCATGCCCACCAAGCCTCGCCATGCTATGCCCACCAAAAAGGACAGAATTGTCCTTGAGGTCCCCAGGGTGGTGCACGAGGTGTCAATATGTCAATATGTCACAGACGCCTCAATGGGAATCAGATTTCTTGCCCAGTCTGACTTTTGACATGCCAAAGAATTACATTAATAGAGACTGAAACAGCTGAAACAATAGTTAGAGCAGGGGTCCCCAAACTTGGCAACTTTAAGACTTGTGGACTTTAACTCCCAGAAGTTGCCAACAACAAATTTGAGTAACAATTTTCATAAGACGTGAATCCCATTTCTGCAATCTCTCCCACCTGTGGATGCAGTCCCCTTATTTTGTTCTCTGCCCTACGTTTGCCCCTCCCAACCCCTCGACTTGCCAACCAATCCTAAGATGCCACAAATTTATTGCATTGCATTGCTAAGAATTCCGGTCTTGCATTGCTAAGAATTCCGGTCTTTGCACAGATCCAAGTCTTTGCAAGGCCTTGGCCAACATCCAAAGTTGAAAGGAAAATAAAACGCTTACCTTGAAGGGGTGAAGCAGGAGGTAGAATCTCTTCGGCTGCCAACAGAGGAGTGTGCAACTCATAACCACTTAAACTGGGCCTCTGCAGGAGAAACAATGCTAACTGAAATCAAACAGACTGTAATTGCAAGAGAGCTGAAAAGTGAGGTAGAAACATTTTTAAATGCAATGGAATAAACTAAAATGCTTCCTCCTCACCCAAATGAGATTAGTATTATTCTCTGGTAGTTTTATGATGCTCTATATTTCCTGATCTGGCTAAAATGAAAATTGATCCTGTCGGCTGTGAAATCAGGTATAAAACTTGGCCAGAGATAAAACACGTATTTCAAAGAAAAGTCGGAATACATAAGCGGGTGGGGAAACTTTGGGGTGAGACTTTATACCAGTGTTTCCAACCGTGACAGTTTTAAAACGAGCACCTTAAAATTGCCAAGGTTGGGAAACATTGCTTTATACTGTAGGAAGTTAGCACACACCCCTCCCTCTCCTAGAAAAATGAAATATTCTGGGGAATATTGAAAAGGCAGAATATCATATTTCCCTGGATCAGAAACGGAGAAACATGTTTTTAGGCAGGAAGCAGACTTACTCCTAATAACCCCCACCTTTATCAATGGGCCATTAAAAGGCCTGAGCCAGTCTATTCTACATAACAAAGATCCCCCTTCAGCTCTAGGGTGATGGGATTAAGCTATGATAACATTAACCCTTTACCCATCTCACCACACGGCGCCTGGGAAGAAGCAATGCTCAACCAAACCTGGACTCACAGCCTACACAGTTGCCCCTGCATGGCCCCATGGGAGTCTGACAACCAATCAGAAGACAAGATCAAGGTCAAAGGCCAGAGAGGGCATAAAACCAGGGACTTTCAGCATCTCTGCCTCTTTTTCTTCTTCACCCAACATCTGGAAGCATCTGACCCCCCCCCCTTTTCTGTTCAGGAGCTCAAGCCATGTGATCCTGTCCACCATTAAACCATCTTTCCAAGCAGCCTCCATGTTTCCAGGGTCTTTCCCCCCACTTGGAACTGAACCCAGAAGGACATTTCTTCCAACAATACAGGACACTAAAGTATACCATGGATTCAATAGGTCCTCAATGAGTTTTCAAAAAGGAGTTAGGGGATTAATGTCCAGATGAGCACACCAGAGCAATTTCTCACCTTTGGCTTGGTGGCTGGATCAATAGGATAGTGACACACTTCACAAATCTCAGCGTCTATGGCCCAGTCATCATCATAGTCGAAACTGTAGCAGCAACCCATAATGTCTGCAAAGGCAGGAGAGGAGACAGAGTCATGAGCCCAGATTCAAAATCCCGAACGTCTAAGATCTCCAGCAAATCACATGAAGTTAGAAATGAAAATAAATAAATGCAAAATGAAATGAATTTGTAACAAAATATAGTGCCCCTCATTCATGATAGTCCTGGAATAAACTAATACAGGGGTGTCCAAACTTGGCAACTTTAAGACTTGTGGACTTCAGCTCCCAGAATTCCCCAGCCAGCTGGCTGGGGAATTCTGGGAGTTGAAGTCCACAAGTCTTAAAGTTGCCAAGTTTGGACACCCCTGAACTAATAGGTACTGGAAGCAGCAATACACCAATTACTTGACACCTCACTTGACACACCCACTGTTAAGTAAGTAAGCTCCCCGTTAGGAGAGCGAGTGCGCAGAGAAGCGTAGTGAGAGTGGTAGGCAAGAACACGCACAAACCAGCATACAGGGACACTGAATAGCATAAAATATAGTAGTTTACTATGTGGAAATATAGAGGTATTCAGAGTCCAGTTAACAGTCCAAGTCATACACGGTTCAGTCATTCAGTTATCAAATAGTCCGTCTAGCACAGCGATGGCGAAACTTTTTTGGCTCGCGTGCCATAAGTGGGGGGAATTCAGGGGGGTCGTGTGCAGGCATGCCACACCCATAATGCAATGCGCGATACCCCCAGTGTGCATGCGCGCACTACAGGCGAGAGCCCCACCATTTTTGCATGCTTTTTTCGCCCTCCCCAGGCTCCAGAGGCTTTATAGGAGCACGGGGAGGGCAAAAACAGCCTCCCCTGCCCCCCGGAAGCCCTCCGGAGGCTTCAGGGACCTTCAGGAGGCTTCCCTGAAGCCTCCAAAGCAGTCAAAACGACCCTCCAAGCAAACCGGAAGTCACTTCCGGTTTGCCCCGAGGGCTGGTTTTTTGTGCTCCAGAGGCTTCAGGGAAGCTCATGAAGCCTTCGGAGGGCCTCCGGGGGGGGGGAGGCTCTTTTCGCCCTCCCCAGGCTCCTATAAAGCCTCTGGAGCCTGGGGAGCTGACAGGGCAGCGCCTCACGTGCCCTGACAAATGGCTCTGCGTGCCACCTGTGGCATGCATGCCATAGGTTCGCCATCACTGGCACAGCACACAAAACAGCTAACACTAGCAAACCACAGTACCTCACAATACACCGATCAGCGTCTAACAGAGAGCTAGCAGCCATTCTGACTCCCTCTTATGGCTGCTTGAGGTAACAAACCAATTACATCTCTTTAGCATTTAAAGTAACAGATACATTTGTTATAATCATTGCTTAAATACATTGCCAAGCCAAGCTTAGGGTTACATCCCTAACATTCTCCCCTCTTGGGTTGTCAATGTATTTACACACAACTTCATATTCTCAATCCATAAACATCACAACATTGTTTATGTTTGATCATACCTTGAGCTTTGGTAAAATGATCAGCAATGTTTCCTTCATACATACAATACTCTAGTGTAATCATTTTACTGCTAACACTTTGCCGTACATTCATATATCTTAAGTCAGTATGCTTTGTCCTTGTCTTTACAGCAATATTTGATGCCATCTGTATCGCTGCTTGGTTGTCTTCATATACAACAATAGGCTCACGAACATTAATTCCCATATCTATCAGGAGTTGCTTGTAACAAATTAAATCAGTACATAACAAAGATAAACATGAAAATTCAGCCTCCATTGTTGATAAACTTAAATGCTTTTGACGAATAGACCGCCATCCAATTAATACCTTTCCCAAGAATAGCGCAATACCTGATGTAGATTTACGTGTGGAAACCTCAGTTGCAAAACCTGTATCAGCGTATGTGGTTAATATCAGCTCATCCTTAGGCTCTAAGTAGTGCATTGTTTGTTTCAGATATCTCAATACATGTTTAGCAGCTTGCCAATGCCGTTCAGTTGGTTCGGCATAAAACCTGGCCAATTGATTAACGCTATATGCAATATCTGGTCTAGACCAATTGCTAAGATAAGATAAACTACCAATTAGGGATTGATAAATATTCTTATCAAAAACTGGGCTTTTGATATCATCATTGCTAAATTCTTGACTCATAGGAGTTTTAGCTGGTTTACACAGTTTCATTTTGAAATTCCTGAGTAACTGATTGATCTTCTCAGTCTGTGATATTTTATATCCTCCCCTAGTCTTATCTATCTTCAAACCAAGATATTTCTTTATTTCACCAAGGTGTTTTATTTTAAACTGCTTTTTTAATAGTGTAATAATCTCAATAGCCTTTTGCTCTGTTTTAGTAATCAATGCTATATCGTCTGTAAACAATAACAATAATGAAATCATACCATTGCTTTCTTGCTTAAATAAACAAGGATCAGCCATTCCAGCTTTAAACCCTATCCTTGCTCATTTCTTCACTATGCATTGATTCCACTCGTAGCCTGACTGTTTTAAACCATACAGGCTCTTTTTTAACTTCCAACAATCATTGTTGCTATCAGTGTTTAACCCTTCAGGTTTCTTTAAATAAATAGTGTGTTGCAATGGTGCATGGAGATATGTTGTCTCAACATCTAAATGATTTACTACATATCCATGCTTAGCTGCCCAAACTAACGATGCACGTAATGTTATGGCTTTAAACTGGGCGCAAATACTTCATCATAATCATTTGCTGACTGGTTGAAACCTTGTGCTACCAATCTAACTTTATGGGTAACAGTCCCATCTACACTTGTTTTAATCTTATAAATCCATTTACATCCTATCACAGCGATGGCGAACCTTTTTTTGGCTCATGTGCCACAAGTGAGGGGAGCGCAGGGGGATCGTGTGCAGACGTGCCGCACCCATAATTCAATGCGCGACCCCCCAGTGCGCATGCACGCAACTACAGGCACGACATCCATTTTTACATGCTTTTTTCGCCCTCCCCAGGCTCCAGAGGCTTTATAGGAGCCTAGGGAGGGGGAAAAGAGCCTCTCCCCCCCGGAGGCCCTCTGGAGGCTTCAGGGACCATTCAGAGGCTTCCCTGAAGCCTTCAAAGCACTCAAAATGACCCTCCAAGCAAATCGGAAGTGACTTCCAGTTTGCTCGGAGGGTTGTTTTAAGCATTCCGAAGGCTTCAGGGAAGCCTCCAGATGGTCCCTGAAGCCTTCGGAGCTCTCAAAACGACCCACTGAAACGACCCTCTCCACATAAAGCCTGGGGAGCCTGGGGAGGGTGAAAAAGGGCTTTTAAAAAGTGTGAACACAGCTGGCCAGCGCGCGCATGAGCGCTGGCCAGCTGACAGGAGAGCGCCTTGCGTGCCCTGACGAATGGCTCTGCGTGCCACCTGTGGCACATGTGCCATAGGTTCCCTATCACTGCCCTATCGCATTTTCACCTGGTGGTAATCTCACATTCTCATATACCTCCAGATCTTGTAAATATTTCAGTTCCCTGTTCATTGCTGCTTTCCAGACTATTTGCTCCTCTTTAGGATAGTTCATGATACGTTGCAGGAACTTTATCTACTTGCCATGCTATATTAGCTTGATATCTCTCAGGTGGTCGTGTTACACGGGTAGAATGCCTAGGCAACTCAGGGCTCACTATTGGACTCTCTTGTTGCATCTGTTCCCATTCTTCTAACTCCTCCTGACTTTTCACTTCATCCTGACTTTGCACTTCCTCTTTAATTTGTATAGCTGGTCTTTCTATTTTACCACTAGGAAATACCTGGGTTTCAATAACTACGTCATTGTTAAATTCCAATTTATCCCAACCAACATGCTCTAGAAACTTTGAATTAGCACTGTAATAGATCTTAATTGTACCTTGTTCCCAGAACCTATAAGATCTAATGGTTTGAGTCATAACCTACGAAAAATAATTTCCTAGCTCTATGTTGTCCCTTCAATCTGATCTGTGCTGGAATATGCACCCATGCAGAAACTCCAAACATGTGCAAGCAGCTCAAATCAAGTTTCTTACCATGCCAATGAGTAAATGGTGCTTCTCCAGTAGAAGCATTTACAACGTTGTTCAGTAGATGATTAGCACACATTATGGCTTCACCCCATAATGTTTCAGGCAATCCTGAATCGGATAACATGGTTCTAGTCATGGCTTGTAACGTTTGCCCCCTTCGTTCTACAAGCGAGTTATGTTGAGGTCTATAAGGAGCAGAATGTTTATGCTCAATACCAGCTTTTTTTAACATAGTTTGGAACTTATAATTGGTAAACTCCGTCCCATTATCAGTAACTACAGTAGTAACCTTGGCTTTTATCTTTCTTTCCGCAAACCTTAACCAATTAAAGAAATGTTGAAATGTTTCTGTCTTGTCTTTCATTAAATAGCAGAAACCGTATCTTGAATAATGATCCATGATACTCAAAACATAACAGGCACCTCCCAAACTGGGTTTTATAGGTCCAATTAGATCAGCAAAAACAACTTCCAAAGGTTCCTTTGTTTTAAACCCATTACATCTGTTTGCTGGAGTAACCTTGCTCTTTTCCTGACTACACACATTACAATTTAAATATTTACTGCAAGGTTTTAACTTTACTCTTTCTGACAATTTAACAGTTTGTTGCAACATCTTGAAATTAATGTGCCCTATACGCCTATGTAGCAGATGTATCCATTCATCATGTGGCTTCACATTATCATACACTGAGTTAGCAGTATGGTCATCAGATGTAATATATAAACCATTTGTTAATTTGGCAGCAATCCTATTACCTTCCTTTTCTATGATAGTTATCTCCCCTAAAGGTTACTACATAGCCAATCTTCACTAGAGCTCTTACTGATAACAAATTAAATTTCAGTTTAGGTATATACAACATGGATAAATGCTCATTTACAAATGAACACCTTGCCATACCTTCACCAGATGCTTTCGCCCTCCATCCATTTGCCAAAGATACATATTGCTTGCTGGAAGACATTTTTATAAAACAATTCTTATTTCTAGTAATGCTGTCAGGGCAGCCTCCATCAGTAACCAAGAAAGAAACCACTCAATTCCATTTTTCAGAATTAAGAGTACTTTTACTGGTTATGAGTAGAAAGCAGCTAGCAAAGCAAGATCTGAGGCAAAAGCGCGCGTAATCATAGATATCAATGTGTGACCCAACTCCCTCCCCCTAGTAACCCCATCCCCCAGTCCAATCCGCACACCCCACAGGTGTCATGTGGGCTGCAGCTTTAAAACCCATCATCAGGTTGGTATGCCGGACGGTTGGCCTTGGCGGCAATTCCACTATCTGCAGCATGCACAGTAGATGGTGAGAAAATCACTCCCTTCTTCATTCACTCCTGTGCTTAAGCTTCCCCTCCCAAATACCATGTTATCTCCCCCCTCCCCATTTCAATGGCAGCCGAAAGCAAGCAGCAAAGCAGAGGCTGACAAATGCACTCTGATGCTCCACTATCAACAACCCATGAATCATGGCTTATTGGTGCATTTCTAGAGATAGTCAAAGTAGACATACCTAACTTGACATTATCATTTTTCTTAGCTTTTCTAGTATTCTGTTGTTTTGCATGTTTACAGAATCTAGCTATATGCCTCTTAGCCCCACAAGAAAAACATTTTCTAACAGTATAGGCAGTTGAAGGTGACTCTTCATATTGTGGTGGTTTCTCTCTCAGTTGTTCTCTTTCCAACCTTCTTCTGGACTCTTTCAACAGTCGTGCAGTTATGTCAGTCAATGTTAGTTCATTTCGGGTTATGACCTCGAGGGACGATACAAAATCATCATAACTCTCATCCAGTGATGACAGAATGATGTAAAATTGATGTAACTCTGAGAAAATAAGTTCCTTTTCATGTAGCTCTTAGAAAACTCCTTTCATAAAGTTTAAATGAGCTAACATATCTCCACCCTTCAGAAGACATGCCCTAAACAGTTTGCAGGCAAGATATATATGTGCACCTACAGTGTCATGTACATATATCTTCTTCAAATTCTCCCAGCAGCTTGCTGCAGATTTCTCCCCACGAATATGAACTAACTGTTGGTCAGTCAGTGTTAGACCAATTATACACAATGCTCGTTCATTGCATCTTTGAAACTCTGTTATCTTCTTGGCATCATCCTCAACATCTGGATTCCAAGAAGTCACGTCCGGTGGATTCTGTACAGCATCCCACAATTCCTCAGTATGCAGGAGTAGGCTGCACTTCATAGACCAGGAAACATAGTTTGTTCCATCCAACCGGGTTATCAGTGATAGATCTGCTGATGGTGCGTGTGTCATCATCTCCATACTAGCAAAACTTACAAACTAAACAGCTATCTGTATACGGTAATGCGTATCAACACCAACTCTCTCTTTAGCTACGTCTGGTACACTCTGGGCCCATAACCAGTGTTAAGTAAGTAAGCTCCCCGTTAGGAGAGCGAGTACGCAGAGAAGCGTAGTGAGAGTGGTAGGCAAGAACACGCACAAACCAGCATACAGGGACACTGAATAGTATAAAATATAGTAGTTTACTATGTGGAAATATAGAGGTATTCAAAGTCCAGTTAACAGTCCAAGTCATACACGGTTCAGTCATTCAGTTATCAAATAGTCAGTCTAGCAAACAAAACAGATAACACTAGCAAACCACAGTACCTCACAATACACCGATCAGCATCTAACAGAGAGCTAGCAGCCATTCTGGCTCCCTCTTATGGCTGCTTGAGGTAACAAACCAATTACATCTCTTTAGCATTTAAAGTAACAGATACATTTGTTACAATCATTGCTTAAATACATTGCCAAGCCAAGCCTAGGGTTACAACCCTAACACCCACACCTGAAGCCCTTCTAAACAGAACACCAACACTGATATCCCCTAAACTCTGCTGAAGATGTTTCCTAGTAACAATAGAATAGAATAGAGTAGAATAGAGTAGAGTAGAGTAGAATAGAATAGAGAATGGAATGAAATAGAATAGAATAAGGAATAGAATAGAATTCTTTATTGGCCAAGTGTGATTGGACACACAAGGACTTTGTCTTTGGTGCAGATGCTCTCAGTATACATAAAAAGACAAGATACAATCGTCAAGAAACATAAGGTACAACACTTAGTGTCAGTCATAGGGTACAAATAAACAATCAGGAAACAATATCAATATAAATCGTAAGGATACAAGCAACTAAATTCTAGTCCTGCAGTCATAAGTGGGAAGAGATGGGTGATAGGAACGATGAGAAGACTAATAGTAATAGTAATGCAGACTTAGTAAATAGTTTGACAGTGGTGAGGGAATTATTTGTTTAGCAGAGTGATGGCATTTGGGGAAAAAACTGTTCTTGTGTCTAGTTGTCTTGGCGTGCCGGGCTCTATAGCATCATTTTAAGGTAGGAGTTGAAACAGTTTACATCCAGGATGTGAGGGGTCTGTAGATATTTTCACGGCCCTCTTTTTGACTCGTGCCGTGTACAGATCCTCAATGAAAGGCAGGTTGGCAGTAATTGTTTTTTCTGCAGTTCTAATTATCCTCTGAAGTCTGTGTCTGTCTTGTTGGGTTGCAGAAGCCAAACCAGACAGTTATGGAGGTACAGACGACAGACTCAATAATTCCTCTGTAGAACTGTATCAGCAGCTCCTTGGGCAGTTTGAGCTTCCTGAGTTGGCGCAGAAAGAACAATCTTTATTGTGCTTTCTTGGTGACATTTTTGATATTAGGTGTCCATTTTAGGTCTTGAGATATGATAGAACCTAGAAATTTGAAGGTCTCTACTGTTGATACTGTGTTGTCTAGTTTTCTGTAAGAGGTGGTAATATGGGAAGGTTTCTCCTAAAGTCTACCCCCATTTCTAAGGTTTTGGGTGTGTTCAGTTCCAGATTTTTCCAGTCACACCACGAGGCTAGTTGTTCAACCTCCCGTCTGTATGCGGATTCATCGTTGTCTCGAATGAGACCAATCACTGTTGTATCATCTGCAAACTTCAGTAGTTAGTAACAAAATGTTCTGAAACCTACCCACAAGCTTGGAGAACAAACCTTCCCCCTTATCCTACACCAGAGCTACAGATATTCACAACTATTGTATTGCAATACAATCACTTGCCTGGAGCATGTCATATCATAGTGGGTACACTAAGTTGGTGAAACAGGGGCAATACTTGGAAATCGCATTTTCCTAGTATCAACCAATTCTGATATCCCTCAAGAGGCAGTACAAGTAGTCCTCAACTTACAACCACAATTGGGCCCCAAATTTCTGTTGCTCAGTAAGACAGTTGCTTTATGACCTTACTTGCCAGAGTTGTTAAGTCAGGGGTGTCCAAACTTGGGAACTTTAAGACTTGTGGACTTCAACTCCCAGAGTTGAAGTCCACAAGTCTTAAAGTTCCCAAGTTTGGACACCCCTGTGTTAAGTGAATCACCACAGTTGTTAAGGGAAACTGGCTTCCCCATTGACTTTGCTTGGCAGAAGGTCACAAAAGGGAAATCACAGCACCCCGGGACACTGCAGTCGTCATAAATATGAGTCAGTTGTGAAGCGTCCAGATTTTGATCACATGACCATGGGGATGCTGTAATGGTCATAAATGCGAAAAACAACCATGTCACTTTTTTCAGCACCATTGTAAGTCGAGGACTACCTGTCCAGCACTAATTATAGGAGGCTGGGAGTCACCGGTAGAAGGAACATTTTGCATTTTGCCAGAGTTGGGAAAGAAATTTCTGAACAGGCATTTGAAATCTGGAGTCTTCTTCCTCTTCTCCTCTCTTTACAACCTTAATCATTTTTTTTATATCAAGCAAGTATAAAATGCATTGCTTTATATTAAATTGTCAAGGTCTTCAAAGCAATAGAAGAGAATGAAATAAGCAAAATATAGAAAGGGCTTTAGAAATGTTTACAACATTAAGGAAGTAATCGGGTGATGTTTTCTACACAAGTTTGGAAAGTGATCTATGGCATCGAGCTGTGCTTGCAAGGACTTAATTTAAAAAAAAATTAAAACATACTTTAATTCCATTTTGATCCATTTTTCTTTCTTTTCTTTCCCCTTTTCAAGCTGTTTTGCTTTGCAATATATTTACCAGTTATGAGCTGCAGTATTTCTTATGGTAATAATGCAATATTAACTTGGTTTTTCCCCCCAAGTATTTTGAGTTCACAATTCCTGAATCTGAAGAAATATTGTTGGGTTCATTAATAAAAGAGATCTTTCTATCTTAAAAAAAAAAGAAATGTTTACAACAAATGAAAAAGAAGAAAGTTGATAACCATCACCCACTTGCTACCAACTCCTAAGCAATTTGGAAGCTGCTGAGAAATTGGTAAAAGTCTGGCTAATTTTCAACTCCACCCCAAGTGATAGGAAGACCAGTAAACCTGTGTCCAAATATACCCTACCTGAAAGTTGGTGAGATATAGAGAATCAGGGAGTGCGCTCAATGTGCTATGCAAACTGCCTCCCACTTCAGCCCATCCTCCTCTTTTGCCCCACCAACCTATCAGTTGGACTACTTTTGGACCTAAGTTTCCCAGTTTCCCAGGATATCAATAAACTCATATTTAGCCTGAGATATAGGTTGCTGGCAAGGAGCACCTAGCACCTGCCCTCCATCCTAAGCCCCCAGCCACACTCATTCCAAAGTGGTTGTCATTGGTGGATGTCTCTCCTGTTAGTGATGCTCGGTGGGAAAATCTATCAAATGCTGCTCTAAAACTGTCTCACGGTCAAGCTGAATGGACTGGCTGGATGAGTTGCATCCAATAGTATAAGCTTTCTTGCTGTGATTGTTATGCAAATCAAGAGTTTTCGAGTGAATCAAATGGTTGTTAGCAAAACTGCATTCCACCATTAACTTTGCTTGTCAAAAGCCACCTGCGAAGGTCCCAGATGGCGGTCACATGACCAGGATGCTACAACCATTATATATATACGCCAATTGCCCAGTGCCTTAATTTTGATCATGTGACCGTGGGAACGCTGTGATGGTCATAAGTGTGAGGACCAGTTGTATGTCACTTTTTCAGGGCCATTGTAACTTTGGACAGTCACTATGTGAATCGTTGTAAGTACCTCCTTTCCCCAACAAATTGGCTGGATTTTGAAAGCAATTGCAGCTCATCACATTTAGAAGACACCTACGAGTCCGTCTGACATTTCATGCAATATCTAAATTCATTTCCTTGAAGTCCTGAATGCTTCCTGTACCCCTTGTATTTCTCATATGTCTCTTTTGCGGTCCCTAAATTGCATTTATTGTTTTCCATTAAGGTTTACTTCATAAAATTCCTACAGGCAAGCATTTATTTATTGAGCACCTACATTTTATGTTACAGAGGGGCCTGTTTGCCATGATCCTATCTTCTCTTGTGTTGGTTGCAAGCTTGCTGCCATAAGATGCCTTGAAAATTCAACCCAAACAAAAGATATAAGTTGAACAAAAGCCTGAATATTGTTAGCATCTCTCCCTCGTACACTTAACACACTTATCTCCTTAATTTAAAACAGAGAAAAAAGATGGCGGTCTACGGAGATTCTTAGTCTTCCAGGTGATGGTTGTCCCAAAGGTGCTTTCTTTCAAAAGGCAACGGGGCTTTCTTCTGTCCAGTTGCCTTTTGAAAGAAAGCACATTTGGGACAAAGATTGCAGTCATGTCATCTTCTACTTCTTGTTTACAAATCAGTTACTTATCATTAGTAGTTAAACTACTCGTTTAACTATAACTTCTAGAGAGTCAGTGTTAAATTGAATCCAGCAAACAAAAAAGATACGCAAACAATAATAACATTCGCTTACAGCCCAAACACTTTTCCTCAAATGTCACCTACAACTCCCAGAGAAGGAAATGTTAGGAGAACATCTGTAGGTAACCCCTTGGGAGAAAATTCCACCTAAAGAACTAAGGAAAGGGTAACCTTCTTCTTGCTGGCTGGGGAATTCTGGGAGTTTAAGTCCACATAAAGAGGCCATAGTTGCTGACTGACACATTGGTTGGAAACTTACAGTTGCCCTGCCCTGCGCTTGGGTCTGGAACTCAGCCTCCTCTCAGTTCTTCTCCATTACTTACTTTTAGTCGGGGTGGAAGAAACCAGTTTCTCCTTGGTTCCCACAATTTGAAAGGGAGGGAAAGGTCTTCGTCATCACACTACAGAGCTAATCCACATTAACTGTTTAGCCAGAGACAGGACTGCAGATGAGAAGATCAAAGCTTTCTTCACTTCTCTCTCCTTTCTCTCTCTCTTTCTCTCTTGCCACCTTGCCTGCTGATTTCCTGCCCTCTAAGATCTCTGCAGAGGCAGCACCAGAAATTTGTTTGTAGCACTTGTTTGACCACAAAAAGTTCTAAAGCAGTTCACAAACCCCAAAAGTTTCCTGCCAGCGCCAAACACACCCCCCACCCCCCCGGCGCCTTCTGTAGTTCTATAGTTGAGTGTTGCAGACGGCCCCCTATGGATCTCCTGAGCCATAAGACATACTGTACTGTTGTGCCTTTTGAATTCTGGGAACCATCACACTGGGAAGAACACAGAGACGGTATGGATTCAAAGCAGAGATGGGTTCCTACTGGTTCGGCCCGGTTCTGCCGAGTAGGTAGTAACTCGGCCAGACACGCACCCAAACTGGCTCTATGGTGGCGCCATTTTGATTTTCTGTTTTGCGCATGCGCAGAACAATCTTTATTGCAAAAATGTAATTTCTTTCCTTTTCTAACGTTGTGCGCATGCGCAGACCTTTTTGGGTACAAATGTGCACACACATTTTTTGCGTGCCGATCAGCAGTAATGCTGGCAGCAACCCACCCCTGATTTAAAGGATGTTTCAGGAATGCTTCCAGACATTTATTTAAATGTCAGAGGAGCTCCATGCTCCAGATTGGGTCCAAAGGGATCTCTTTGCTTTCTCTTGGCTTGATTTTCCTCACAAAACATCACTAGAGAGCTAGTGATTCTCACTTCTGAATGGGAAAAAACTGACTAGCCAGGAAACTGTTTAGAGAATTGCTCTTCTATTGGAAAAAGGAGACATGGTGACATTAACCTCAGTAAGGTTCAGATGATTACGCTGCCCCCGCATTGATTTTTGGCCCCTCATCCTGACATTCCTACTAATTAAATTTCATTCAAATACTCTGAAACTTAAAGTCATGCCCAACACTTGGTGGCTGAATGATTCAAAGGTTTGTTCTCTTATTTGAAAAGGGATAGTGTTTATGGATATTTTCTGGAACAAAATGCCTAGGGGGGATTTTTCAGAGGGAGATGATGAATAAGGCCAACTTTTGTTTGTTTCACACAAAAATATATCACCGAAATAATTAGCTAGGAAGGAGAGGATACATTGAAAATAAACTAGGGCACTGGACTCTATGGTGGAGAGATGAGGACAGTGAGTAGACTGGAAAAAATAAGAATGGATCCAATGAAAACAGTATGGAGCTTTTCTGTCTTTCTCTTCAGGAAGGGAGGGAGGGAAGGATGGAGGGAGGGAGGGAGGGAGGGAAAGACAGAGGGAGCAAGGATGGAGGGAGTGAAGGACAGAGGAAGGAAGGGAAGGAGGGAGGGAAGGAGGGAGGGAGGGAAGGAAGGAAGGACTGAGGGAGGATGAAGGAAGGACAGAGGGAGGGAGGGAAAGACAGGGAGGGAGGAGGGAGGAGGGAAGGACAGAGGGAGGGAGGGAGGGAGGAAGGGAAAGACAGAGGGAGGGAAGGACAGAGGGAGGAAGGGAGAGAGGGAGGAGGGAGGGAGGGAGGAAGGAAGATTTAACTTTAGATTTTAGATTTGTTTTAAAAAAATTTTACACTACTGAGAGTCACATCTCCAAGATGGGCAGCAATATAAACTCTCTTTCACTTGCCTACTCCAATTTCATCAATTTGGTTGCTCTTGCGTGAACCTTTTCCTTTCCGGGTTAGTGACAAGAACAACGCCCAATGGCAATCTTGCAAAGCATTTCCTCCTTTTGGACATAAATCTTGAGATTATGGGCAATTTAGCTTGGTTTTGTATGGATGCCTATAAAATAATCTTTATGATCATCACTAAGAGCAGCTGAACACAATTCTTTACGGTTAGTCAAACATGGCTTGTGCTCAACTTTAAGTTTTGGACCGATTTTTGTCTTAGTCTTTTCGATGGAGTTTGTGCTTTGTATTCTGTGGATCCAGTCAATCATTATATATTCCTGCTGGGTTTGTCAGAGACTGATTTGTAAGTGAAGTCCTTAAAATTTTTTCATTGTTTTATAAAATTGTTTATCTTTGGTTACCAAACTTTTATGCATCCTCTCCATAGTCCTCACTTACAAATTATATAAAATTTCATATTATCAATCTAATATATATGTATACAGTATTATCATTATTAATCATTTATTTGACTATAACTATTAACTTATTAATGGTTAGACAAAGAATTTTATAAAAATGTATTATTACCGGATGGATTTAGGATGATGTAATGAAATGTCTTAATATAAATTTACCTAAAATGTGGAATATCTCACATAAAATGAAGTAATGACAATTATAGTCAGATAAATGTATAATAATAATAATTGTATACATATAGATCAGATTGACAATAACAGATTCTATATAAAGTGTAAGTGAGGACTATGGTGAGAATGTACAAAAAAGTACAAAAAAGTACGGAATTGGAAAAAAAATTTGTTTTATGTTTGTCTGTATTTGTTTGTTTCAAAATTTAAAAAATGTTTTTTTAAAAAAATATTCGTTGATTTCACTCTGAATTTTTTGGTTTCATTTTGAAGGCGACTCTTGTGTTATTGTGACTCATTAATCTTAGCCTTTTCTGTTCCAAATATTCCTTTTAGTTGGAAATTCTTCTATGTACTCTTTTTATTTATTTATTTTAAACCAATAAGTTTAATCCATACTGGCTGGGGAATTATGGACATTGAAATCCACACATTTTAATGTTTCTAAAGTTGAAAAGCATTGACCCAGAGTTACAATTACCACATGGTTACATTTGCTTCCTGCTGGTTAATAAACCATAATAAAGATTGCTAATAAAGAATACTGCCGGGGGAAGAAAAGTGGAATTGAGCAGAAATCACAAAGAGCAACAGAATCATGATCTCTGGGGTTTCTTTTCATATAATTTATTAATTGTGCCAAGCTTGCTAACGTAAACACAAGCACACTGGTTGCACACTCAGTGAAAATTGGCAAGGGCAGGGCCGAGAAGGATGTGGTGTGTTGATGGAGGTATCTTAATAGAAAAGTCACTGAACAGAGGAAATACCCTTTACAGCAGTGCTTCCCAAAGGAGAAATCTCCCCAAATTGGATAAAAGTGTTTTCTCTTTGGGTAATAATGTATGACCCCATTACTAACAGAAACATTTAAACTGCTTAAAGATTCCTATTGGTACTAACTAATAAGCTTTGTGAAATTACTGATGATAATGTGTTGAAATAACAAAGGAATGTTCAATGATGTTGATTTTATAATGCAATATAAAATATTTTATAATACCATTTGTTCAGCGAATAAGTTACAATGGTGCTGAAGGAAGGGAATTTTGACAATCCTCAAAGTTCAGCAACACTTTTTGCTAACACAGTTGTGTTTCAGTTCTTCCTTGTGGCTGGGTTACAGGATTCTCCATCAGTTCTTAAGCCACCGAAAAGTATCTATAAAATTTGGGGTCCCCCCCCCCCCGGTGATCTCCATGTTGCCAGAGGCAAGATGCTAGCAATGGCTGCTCTCCTCATTTATAGGGGGCAAGACCTGCTAAGGACAAGGATGGGCAGATTCTTGTAGGAGATGACCATGCTGAGCCCAAGGGAGGGGGTCAAGCATATCATCAGTTTAGACTCCCTTCTTGCCCTCAAGAAATCTATGTCCAGCCCACTTTGTTCTGTTGACCCTTATCTACTGCCCATTTGCCTTGCGTTAGTAGTTCAGATTCTTGTTTAGACGTAGCATGAAATACACTTATATTCATTTTGGTTTCCAATGTTTTGTGCCTGACAATTTCCTGTCATCATTTTCCTTCCAAACATCACCAGAAGAGGGATGAGAGCTTCCAGGCAGCAAGTGGGACAGAGGAAGAGTATGGTGGTTTCAACTCCTATCACCAATCCCTTCGGTTTGCAGCAAAATCCTTGCCAGGCGAAGCCAAAAGGTGTCGGAAGAAGCATTACAGGTGGTGCTTGACATAAGACCGTAATGGAGATTGCCCGCTAGAGTTGTATGTCATGGTGGTCATAAACCGTGAAGATTTTACAAACTTTTTTGCAGTGGTCATTAAGAGAACTCCAGGGTCGTAAAACGAACGCCATGCTCATGAATTGAACTCATTGTTCACAGTTTTGGCCAAAACCCGGAAGTAACATTCAGTTTTCAGCAAAATCATCATAAAGTGTGATTGCTACGAACAGCTGTAAATGGAGAGTGTTGCCAAGTGCCTGAAATATGGTCGTATGACTGCTGGTGGGCGAGGGAGGCAACCATGGGAACTTCGGAACTGGGACATCACTGCCTTTTTGCAGGTAGGTCATAACTTTGAACAGTCCTTAAGGAACCGGTCATAGGTCCACCTGTACTCACCCAGCATGAGACTCTTGGCTCTTGCAACGTACAGGCCCTGGACCCAGGCCTGAGGAGAAGGGAGGGCAGCCGGTACATTGTTGCAGGGCCCAAGGAGCATAAAGGGGGCCCATGAAGGGGATTTTCTTAAAATTTTTTACAAAAGCAAATTTTTAAAAAGAAAAACAATATTGGACATATACTTCAAGCTCTGTACTTTGTGTATATAGAAAAACCGCCTTGCAGCCTTGTTTGACATAACCTTCATTAATCTGAAACTCAGTGAACAGTTATTGATGTCATTTACTGAATTTTAATTTCATTACTTATTTATTTAAGTTTGCAAGTTTAATTTCATTTCATTGATGAATATATTTTATATTTCATTTCAGTTTATGAATGGTAACAAAATGCCATCTCAAAAATCTGGAGCTCAAAAAAGCTGTGCATTGTAAATGTACAATTAGGACATTATTGATTTATGTGTCCATGTGTAGGTGAGGGGGGGGCATACTAGTCTTGTTCCAGCACTTAATAATCCTCTTGGCAGCCCTGCCTGTACCCAAGGTTTACATTAAAGCAGGGGTGATGGTTGTGCTCCCTGGGACATGGACTTAGTGCCATTCTCACCCCCGAAAAAGAACAGCTTGCACAATTAGAAGACAATCAGAGAAAGATAAAGCTGCTCTGAATGGGGGAGGGGGTTGGGGGCGGACCAGAGTGTAGACTACGTACTCAGCTGAGCTCATTTCCTGCTCCATTTTAGAATTTGTAAACAGAGAGGAAAGTGGGAAAGCTCTGGGAAAGCCCAACCAGTCTAAAGCCAAAGTGAAGCCGGACTGAGGCAGAGTGCAAAGGTACACGTTCATAAACAACACACCATGCTCATCTGACGGCACCTTTTATTGCTGTTTTTGAAGTGTTTCACTTACCGCAGCTTCTCAAAGCCACACCAAGTGACTTATAATAAACAATTAGCAAGCTTTTAAAACACAAGTAGGCAAAATAAATGAGGAGCAGCCGAGGGGGAGATCAGCCTTCCAGGGAAAAGAGTCATATCAACCAGCAAATTTTTTTCCCCTTGAGGTCAGTGCAGTGGTGAAATTCAATTTTTTGTACTACTGGTCCTGTGGGCGTGGCTTGGTGGGTGTGGTTTGGCTTGGTGGGCATGGCAGGGGAAGGATACTGCAAAATCTCCATTCCCTCCCCACTCTGAGGCCAGCCAGAGGTGGCATTTGCCGGTTCTCCAAACTACTCAAAATTTCCGCTACCGGTTCTCTAGAACCTGCTGGATTTCACCCATGGGTCAGTGCCCCTCCTGTGTCCTTGGCCAGGCCCACAGGACAGTCCAGAGAGCCACAGCATAGAAGACCTTAAGGCAGGGGTGTCCAAACTTGGGAACTTTAAGACTTGTAGCTGGCTGGGGAATTCTGGGAGTTGAAGTCCACAAGTCTTAAAGTTCCCAAGTTTGGACACCCCTGCCTTAAGGGAGGGGAGGTCAAAAAGGTCAAAATGCAGCTTGTGAATCCTGCTCCTTTTTTGCATGCATTGCTGGCAACTTTGGATTTGCCCTTCTCTGAACCTGCAGATTGGAGTTTGTTCTCCACCAGAACCTTCTTAAGCCTGCAAATCACCAAAAGGATACCCACTGTCCTTCTTGCTCCATATTGCTCCCTGCTCTTCATCTCCTTTTTCTAAGTAGCAAAGCTTCCTTCCCTGAGGGGTGCTTCACCCAAAGAAAAGCTGCCCCAGGCAGTTCCCTAGACTTCCCTACTTTCTACTAGGATGTGTTTTGTCTATCATCTCACCTCCTTGAGATTGCCAGTCCAGGTATGTTTGTGAGCCCAGAGCAGATCAGCTACTGCTCTACACAGGTGCAAAATCTATAGGTGCTGGCAATGGGAGCCAAGATACCCTCTGGTTGCCAGCAGCCACAAGCGCCAAGCAAGCATGCAATGGGGTGAAGGTCCATCAGCACAAGGAGAAGCGGCGGGAGTTTATATTCATGCGGGTGACTCCAATGTGCTTGAGAGGGGTAGACAAGAGGAAGGCCATCTTGGGGGGAATGTTGCAGAGCAAGTCTGAGTCCTCCTCGCAGCCCTCCAGTTCAAAGGTGGCATCATCCAGCATCTCTTTGTGACGATGGCAAGCTTGCTCCACTTTCAGCTGATGGATCTGGGCCCGCAGCCCCATCAGCTGCCGTGCCAGCTGGTGATCCAGAGCCTGCATCTTCCTCTGAAAGAAGAAAGGATTGGCCTGAGATCAAATGTATTTATTTATTCGATTTTTATCCTGCCTTTATTATTTTTATAAATAAGACAGCAAATTTACATAATACCCATGAATGAAGGCAAATCTACCAAATCTACTGGATCTCCTGTATGGATTGCCCCTGTGACTACGTAAGACAGACAGGGAGGAACTTACTACCAGATAGGAAGAACACACGCGACGGTCAGACGAGGAAACCTGAATATTGGTAGCCTCTCATTGTCCTGAACAAGGACAGGCATTCAATTTCGCAGCTACTAAGATTGTTGGCCGAATAGGTACAAAGATGTCCAGGGAAATGATTGAAGCCTGGGAAATAGACCTCATGTCAATTAACAGGAGTGCTGATTTACCACCAGCTTATTAGCTACTTAGGAGCTGAAGACTCCTAAGTAGCAATAGCCAAATTGTCAGCCATCAACATACCAATCAACTAACAGGAAGGCACCAAATGAATACAACTCACAGAAAAGCCCAAAGCAAATATTCCAGTAGAAAGAAATTCCCTGGAGATGGGCTCCAGCATGAGTTCAAAAGCTTGGAAGAATAAACTTCTGGACCCATTGACCAACTGTCAGACCTGCCCCAATCTGATCCCTTAGGAAAGGAAGACTCTCGACTCCATTAGGTTGAAATAAAAGGTTCTTTTACTGAAGGAAGTTGATTGCAGTAAAGTCAGACTAACTCTAAGGTACACCAATGGCAAACCTATGGCAAACCTATGGCACGCATGCCAGAGGTAGCACATAGAGCCTTCTCTATGGGCACGCATGCCATCACCAGCTGCTCTTCTGGGTTTCATCACGTGCATGCGCGCCGGACAACTGGTCTGGCATGCATGCGTGTGGTGGCCAGCTGATCTTTTGGGTTCCAGTGTGCGCATGCAGGCTGGCCGTCTGGTCTTCGCACCAAGACCAGCTGTCCAGTGCGCATGTGCACGATGGAACCCAGAAGAGCGGCTGGCTGCCACACACTTTCACACCGGCCAGCTGCTCTCTTCCAGGTTCTGGTGCTCCAGCACATGCACAGTTTCAGCACTCAGTGCCAAAAAGGTTAGCCATCACTGTTCTAAGATTTCCTTGCATGAAAAGGATACAGAAAAGACTCCTGTCTCTGATCCCCCTGCGTCCAGTCTGCATTTCATCAATTCAGCAGCTCGCCAAAATGTTATGAGAACACTGAAATGTTGTGGGCAATTCGCATTCCTTTCCCAGGGTGCATGGCCTTGGTGCCTCTGGTACAAACTGGTTCTGGGCTTCTCTGGACTTCCTCACCTGTCATTTCGTACACTCAATCATATTGCCCATTTGTCACCTTCTCACCCCTTCCAACCTTTGATGGCAGGACCCAACACCAACCCAGATTCAATTTTACATAATAATCTGTCCTCCTCCTATTTTCTTTGCAGCAACAACAACAACCCTGTGAGGTTGGCTGGATGGTGAGAGTGTGACTGTGACTGGCCCAAAGTCCCAGCTTTCATGCCTAAGGCAGAATGAGAACCACTGCATAAAATTGGGTCTGAATGGGTTATAATTGAAGAGAGAAGTATCTAACATCCATCACTTCACTGAAGAAAGAATGCTAACATCTGGGCTGGATCCTAGCACGGGGTCCTAGAAGGAGGAGAAGGGAAAGCCAGTGACATTACACACATTGTGATGCCCTCCCACATGGGATCAAATTCTACAACTGATATTAAGTTGACAAATTGCCTGATAATCCCACGACCCATGTGACCTCACTTGCCTCCCCTGCATCCGAGGGTGTTGCTGGGACTGCAAAGGAGGGCAAATGACATTGGCTGCAACACGGTGCCATTGCACAGAAGTTACTGTGCTTCTATTGGACCCCTGTAGATTCAACAAATAAAAACAACTTGCAGTTCATTAATCAACTTTACAATTTGATTTGAAACAAAAAGATGGAAACAATGAAATGGCTGATTTAATTATGTTGCTGCTGCTGCCACGGGAGGTAGACTGGGGTTTTTATGAATTTTTATTACTGTGTTTCCCTGAAAATAAGACAGGGTCTTATTTTCTTTTGATTCCTGAAATAAGCACTTGGCCTTATTTTCGGGGAAACGTATTATTTTTGAGGTGGAGGAGGCGGCGAGCGTGGTCACCTCATGGCTGCTGCTGTGTTGCAATATTTGCGCTCAAAAGCCCGATTGGGCTTATTATTCGGGGAGGTCTTATTTTGGGGGAAAACAGGGCATATGATTGATTTTTTAAAATTTTGTGAGACTCCTGGAGTCATTTATGCATTGAGTTTGGCAGTTATGTAAATAGACTGTGTGTGTGTGTGTGTGTGTGTGTGTGTGTGTGTGTGTGACAGAGAGAGAGAGAGAGGGGGAGGGAGAGAGGGAGAGAGAGAGATCCAATAGATAGATAGAATAGGTAGGTAGGTAGATGAGGGAGAGAGGGAGAGAAAGAGGGAAGGAGAGAGAAGTATGTTTTACTTCTCTCCATCTAGCAGCTTAAAGTCAATGAGGTGTAATGCAAATAGGCCAGTAAGCAGCCAAACAGAGCCAAGGGTTACCAAGATAGCCCCAAGGGACAGGTAACAACCTAATTTCTTGAAGGAGGTTAACAAAATATCTCCAGACAGAAGGGTGAACAACTGTTAGGCCCACAAAGAGGCTATGGCCAAAAATGCCAAGGTAGTGGGTTTCACAACTTGAAGTTTCATGATGCACATAAAAAAAGCGGGGGAGAGTTTTCATTGCACTGTTGCAGCTCCTATCTTCACTTTCCTAGCCCAGCAGACACACCTGTTCCCAGAAGAGCAAACACAAATGTAATAAACACCCATCAGTTCAGCTGCAGACTTTGCTTTGAGCAGTAGAATTCTCAAGACAAAATTCACCCTTTCATTTTCATTGCAGTTGTGTTTCCCAGCCTTGGTTGCTTTTAGACTTCAACTCCTAGAATTCTGGGACACATCTGAAAGCTGGCAAGGTTGAGAAACATGACTGCAGGTTCAGAAAATTACAGAGAGCTATGCATTGAATCACCAGGGGTTGATGTATAGCAGAGGTCTTCAAACTTGGCAACTTGAAGACTTGGGGACTTCAACTCCCAGAATTCTCCAGCCAGCTCTGCTTAAAGACTTAAAGTTACCAAGTTTGGGGACCCCTGGTGTATAGTCTCCAAGGAGAGTTGACTTTTTAAGACAGGATGACTCTACTCCCACAAAGTGATTCCTGAGCTGCAACTTCAGGAAAGGTCCCAGCTTTCCTGTGATCAGCTCACAACAGATATCCTGTCATTGCTGCCAGCTACTTTACATAGTGAGAAACACCCAGCCATTGGAAAGCTTTCTCTGTTGCCTGACGCCATGCTCTCCCCTCTGCAGTCTTGTATAGTAATTTTTTTTAAAGTACCATTGGCTGAAAGGCTTTGTGCCAGACGTGGTATTCAGCAGATTCTGACAGGTTCTGGAGAACCGGTAGCAGAAATTTTGAGTAGTTTGGAGAATCGGTAAATACCACCCCCATCTATTCTCTGCCTCTTGATTCCCAGATGATTCGGAGGAAATGGGGATTTTGCAGATTCCTTCCCCTGGAGTGGGGAGGGAATAGGGATTTTCCAGTATCCTTCCCTTGGAGTAGAGAGGGATGGAGATTTTGCAATATCCTTTCCCTGGAGTGGGGAGGGAATAAGGATTTTCCAGTATTCTTCCCCCAGGAGTAGAAAGGAAATGGGGATTTTGCAATATCCTTTCTCTGGAGTGTGGAGGGAATGGAGATTTTGCAATATTCTTCCTCCAGGAGTAGGGAGGGAATGGGGATTTGGCAGTATCCTTCCCCTGGAGTGGGGAGGGAATGGAGATTTTGCAATATTCTTCCTCCAGGAGTGGGGAGGGAATGGGGATTTTTCAGTATCCTTCCCCTGCCACGCCCACCAAGCCACTTCCACGGAACAGTAGTAAAAAAATTTGAATCCCACCACTGCTTTGTGCCTATGATTCTAAAGATTTGGAAACTGCAGAAAATGTTCTTCTTCATTGTTCCTTCTCTGGAGCAGATTCTGAACCAGATTCTCTCTGAACCAGATTAGTAGAAAACCCGTTCGCCCAGGTTCAGCCTATGTCAAATGCTGCTGATAGATGGAAGTATCCCTCATTGCAGCACATACAGCTAAGTTTTACGCAGAAGTAGGAAAGATCCGATGAGCTCATTTTTTGCTGGCCAAAGGTAACTATAATTCATCTAAATTCTAGATGTTATCATTCTTGGGGGAATTTTAAATGATATTACATGGAATATAATGTTAGTGTCTACTTTATAATTTAATACAGACTGCATCATGGATCTCATTCATAGATGTTAGTTAGCTTGTTTTAGAAATGTATTTTAACTTTACCTTAAACTATTTTGTTTTTTATCCATTTATCTAGTTATCTTTGTCCAGAATGATATTGGGCAGGGGTGTCAAACTCACATCATCACAGTGGTGTAACATAACATATTAGGACTTCCCCCCCCCCCCAGGATGTCCAGGATGGCCATGGACTCCCCATTGCTCAAATATCTTGCTCCCCTTCTTCTTTTTCTTAAAATATGGGACTGCACTCTGATTACATATAGTATTGAGAGAAAACTGCTGAGTTTCACATTGCTACAATTTACTTACCCACTGAATATTGCCACATTTTATAAAATATGTTGGTAACTAACTAAGATTTATTTGGGTCTTTATGTGTTTATTTTTCTTTATTCATTTGTTTACTTGACCAGCAGATGCACCCAAAATCCATCATAGTAAGATTCGACAGTAGTAAAGATTCAAGAGGGAGCAACAACAACAAATGATTTGTGCAATATTTAAAATATTTAACAGTTTTAAAAGACCTCAGCAATGTTGGGTAATATTTACTGCCACGTCCTCAGAGTTGCTAGGCAAAATTTAGCAATTTTGTAGTCAACAATGGCCATATGATCTGCCAGAAGAAAAGACGTTGGTGGTGCCAACTAATGATTTACAAGCAGCCAGAGATTCTAATGTAGTGTTAAGCACACACTTTCTTCAACATGGCAAGCCACTCCTTTGCTTGGACTGTGACGGCAAAAAGCTGGAAGCAAAACTAAAAGAAATGATGTATATATCTATCACGGTCACCATAGAATGGCTCGATCTCAAACACAGCACTTTATGGTCATTGTATTAGGATCTGTTCTCTGTTCCTGAAAGTTTTCAGTTGTATATATCCAACCACTTGCCCCAACTTGCCAGGAGGGTACCAGGTGAGGAAGCCAGCGCCAGTGGACTTAATAGGTTTCAAAGCATTTCCAAACACTTCCCACTTCTAATAATCAGAGGAGACTAGGTGTGTCAATGATGTCACCTGTGACATGGCATCATCATCATCATCATCATGATCCAATATTGTTGTTGTGGCTTCAACTAGAGGTTGGTCCTTCTCAGACAGGACGCTTAGGCTCTCACTTACAGCTGGAGCAGAAGCAGAGAAGCACAGCTTGTAAAAAGCTCCTGACTGGGTGGTGGTCCTTGAAAACTACTGACCTGAAAGGGTTTTCCCCTCTGCCTATGTTCCCCAGAAGCCCACTGCCCAGAAAAACAGCAGAGATTAAGTTAAAGGAATGAATAGTATAGGTGCTCCTGGTTGGAGGTTGAAAAACCAGGATTTTGCTGCCCTGTCTTCCAGTAAATTTCATTGACATTAATTATAATTACCCCAAATGTAGCTTCCTGGTAGAACTATCTGACTTTCTGACCCTTTTAGACCAACTAATCCTGAGACCCAAAGAACTACTTACCAGTTCCATCCGAAGCCATTCAAAGGCCATACCAATGGTGGGGAATCCACAAACAGACTTCAAGGGTCCCTGGGCCTGAGCCTCCTCTCCTACTGCCTCTTCACCCTGCTTCTCCAGGTGGGTCTTCAGAGCTCCATCCCGCAGCCCATTTCTCCAGGAGGGACTTTGCACATGGGCCTTCCACTCCAGATAAGATGGGCGCCGTGTCTGTAGCTTCAACTTTGTTGTCAAGGCCTTGACGCTGTCTAGGTTCTCCTCTTCTAAGTTCAGGTCATCTTCCCCCAGCTCCTTGAACCTCACCAGGGCCATGGCAGAGATGCCAAGCACAGAGTGTCTCTCCACAGAGGACAAAATAACAAACTCACTCTCCTTCTCGGTGTGTACACGCTGCATATACGTGTGCGTGCATGGACAAAAGCTGTTTATTCTTGAAACAATGAAGTCCTTGGAAATATAAAAAAGAGCAGGAACTTTAATTATCCAGAGGTGAATGGCACAGGGTGTTTTTTTTTTGAAGTATACTATTATTGTCTTCAGCTGGGCGGGGACACTCTATTCTTTGAAAGGAAGTTTCAGTAGGAACATAAGTCAGCAAGAGTGTAAAGTAATTTATCCTGCGTGGGCACTGCTTCCTTTTCTTATCACCAGCCAAGAAGAGTCATGGATCCTCCACCCAGATCTGAAATGAGTTGGAAAGATGAAAGGGCAAAGTACAATATTTTTTATCGAGCTAGTTAAAGTTAGGCTTTAGCTAACCAGAGGCGGGGAGACCTTGATTGGGGCACTGGCCTACCACATCTTCTCTGCCCTCTTTTAGTCCCTGGGACAACAAGGAAAGTAAAGCAGCAGCTCCTCCTGCTGACTCTAACAAACCAACCCATTTGATGCACTTCAGTATGCAAATAGGGAACTTTCTTCTCTAAGGCCTTTCCTGACCCAGAAGAGGTGTTTTCTTTTTTACAAAAAATATTTTATTTTTATTTGCTTCATTATGTGTGGTCAAGTCATTTTTAACTCCTAGGAACCACATAGATAGATGGTGTCCATGGCAATTTACACCCAACCTGGATTTTCAGGTCTTTTAATGCTGCACCCACCTCTTCTGCAGCTGAGTCCATCCATCTTGCTATTTTATTTTTCTTACCCATTCATAAAGGCTGGTTGGCTTACAAATAAAAAATAAAAATAGCATAGAACATGTTTTGTCTTCTGGAGTAACCTTGGTATGTTTCCCAGGGCTGCTGCTGATTTCCCACCTGTCTGAGATTTTTAGTCCAGATCCAAAGTTGCTGGGCAGGAACAGAATACTGGATCAGCCAAACTGTTGCCTTATTGAATGAAGACTGTCTTTTAAAAGAGAAAGACGGTGGCACTTTTTTCTAGGTACCTTCACTTTAAATTGCAATAACAATAATTAAACTTATATACCGCTTCACTTTGCTTTTACAGCCCTATCTGCCTTGGAAAGATGAAAGGCTGAGTTAACCTTGAGCCAATCAGGATCAAGCTCCTAGCAGTGAGCAGAGTTAGCCTGCTCCTAATAGCAATAGCACTTAGATTTATATACCACTTCACATTGCTTTTACAGCCCTCTCTAAGTGGTTTACAGAGTCAGCCTCCTGCCCCCAACAATGTGGGTTCCCATTTTACCCACCTCGGAAGGATTGGAAGGCTGAGTCAACCTTGAGCCAGTCAGAATGCAGAGACTATCTCTCAGTTTGAGCTATTATTTTTCTTTTGATGATGAAGAAGTTGACCTCTGTGGTTTGGGGAATCCAAACACCTTTCTTAAATTTAGAAATCAGGAGGGTTCAGAAAAACCAAAGGGGTCCAATTGATCAAAGCTCTGTACTTTTTAAAGAAAAGGGTGGTGTTTTCATCACAAACTGCCATTTTGACCTTTTCCCCCCACAAACACACCCTAAGCACCGCTGTTAGAAACTTTTGCTACTATTCTCATGATTTCTGTCTCAGCTTCCTGCAAAACCAGTCAGTTCCTTATTCAATGAGGATATTGCAGAACAGCATTTCTCAATCTCAGTTGGGGATTCTGGGAGCTAGATAATTCTGGGAGCTGAAGTCCACATGACTTAAATTTGCCAAGCTTTAGAAATGCTGCTCTGGAGGTGGAGAAGCTTGCTTAAACTCCCCAGAAAGAAAGACCATAGCTGGCAGGTAGGAGCTCCACCCCCCCCCCAAATCAATTTTATGGGGGGTTTCTTCATGTGTAATCCTATCATAGGTCTACCGTGGAGAACTCTTACTTTCTGCTGCGCCTGGGAGCACTTCTTTGTTGCCACAGTCTCGTTCCTGCACTTCATTTAAGGTGGAACCAAACAACTGGATTTCCTGAACATATTTAATCATTCTGCCCCAGCCAGGCATCTTCCAGATGTCCTGGGGCTGGAAATTTCTAAATTCCAAGCCAGGCTGTCTGGAGGGTATCAGTTTGGGTAAAGCTTCATTAGAGAAATGATATCTGATTCTGGTTGCTCTGACCTGGCTGGAGGCCAAGATAACATTCAGGTTCATTTTTTCAAGGATCCATTGCTAAACAGCTAAAAAGGGAAAACATGTCCTTCAAACAGAATACCTAGAAGAGGCAATCCCATCTGGGCAAGTTTTAAATGTTTGTTTTGTCAGTCCGACACCTGTGGGAGATTTGGAAAAAGAGATGCTATCTGCACTCTAACTGCCCACTCTTAGGATAAAACTGCATTAACCAAGCTCTCTCAAGCATTTCAAGCAGGCAAACCGTTCCATTCCAGGCCTTGCCTGATTTCCTTTGAAAGGTGAAAGTCCAAAGGAACAGCAATTGTGTAGACTGTTGGAAAACCAAAAGGACAATGTGCCTTCAAGGCGACTCCCCTTTTGATAGCAGAGAACTGTAGCCCGTGAAAATCCTCTCCCTGTTGGCCATGATGGTTGTAGACAATGGGTTTAATTCTGTGACTCATTGGGACATTTTTGAGCGGAGGGTAACGCTGTCTGCTGTGACCAGAAGAAACATTCAGTTTTAGGCTGACAATATTGTTTTTACTCCAGTGCTGGATAGTCCTGTGATTATCTATGAAATATAGTATATCATGAATAGAAAAAAAAAACCTCTTAGTAGCAAACAAACGTCAGTGATAAATCAACAATTGCTTATTTAAACAGATAAACAGAATGACCTCATTTAGGCAAAAAAGCCAGTGGGATTGGGAGCAATTTCTGACTTTCTGCCATCTTCCCCAGTGACTTTGCTTGTGGGAAGCTGGCAGGTAGCATTTCAAGTCAAATCACCTGGCCCTGGGGATGCCTGAACAGCCACAACTTTGACAATAAAACCGGTCTGAACATTGTGGAAATTTCAAGTCCTCCAGCGTAAGAGGTCCTGGATTTTTTACACATTTTTTAAGTTGGTGGATTTTAGGTGCCTTGATTTAAAAATCATTGTGGTATAATGCATTGTTTGGGTTAACTTGGGAACACAAACAGACAATAAGAGTGTTAATAGTATATTACATTCCTAAATAATGCTGTACGTTTGGCTTCCGTGGGCTCAAGAATTCTTTCCAGCACTCATGTGATGGGACCAAGCCTTCACAGCTGGTGTTGGTTTTTAGCTGCTGCCTTTTCACCTTTGACCCTCAAACAGCCCCCTTCCTGAAAGGCCGGCCCCCAGAGGGTGAGCAGGAACCTAACCCTGGGCATTGAACTGGGGTGAATGAACCCTGGGGGCAAAAGCACAAAGCATCTTTCACTTTTCTGGAACAGCTCAAAAACAAACTCCCAGCTCTCTTTTGGAAGCATTTTATCTTGATGAATCCAAAGTTCTGGGTTTGTGTGACATACTGAACTTTACATCCCCCACCCAGGTGGGATTCCCACAGCACAGCTGCTGATCGAACATCCATTTCCCTCAAGCCAAGGAAAAATGTGGTATTTATTAGTTTGAGAAGAAGTCCTACATTTTAACCACCACAAGAAACCCTCCCTTGAAATGTAGAATCCTGTAGGTGGGAAGTTCAGATGGGGTGGGGGGAAATCCATGTGGGGAGCAGAGGGAGAGGCTCATTTTGTCACAGCAGATGGGGGGGGGAGTGGAAAAAGACCTAAGAGAAAATGTAACTGGCTACAAACATCTTTGGCTTCCAAATCCAGACTCTTCTGTGTACATCTGGAGTGTGAGGAATAGCACCCACCTTACATAGATTATACAGAATAACAGAGGGAAGGGATCTTGGGGGTCTTCTAGTCCAACCCCCTGCCTAGACAGTGTTGGGGTATTCACAACTTCTGGAGGAAAGTTGTTCCACTGATTAATTGTTCTAACTGTCAGGAAATTTCTCCTCAGCTCTAAGTTGCTTCTCTCCTTGATTGGTTTCCACCCATTGCTTCTTGTTCTACCCTCAGGTGCCTTGGAAAATAGTTTGACTCCCTCTTCTTTGTGGCAACCCCTGAGATATCGGAAGACTGCTATCCTGTCTCCCCTAGTCCTTCTTTCTATTAAAGTAGACATATCCAGTTCCTGCAACCGTTCTTCATATGTTTTAGTCTCCAGTCCCCTAATCATCTTGACAGCATCCACAATGCTTCATCAGGAATGAACCATCTGGAGTCTTCCAAGGATTGTGGACAAGACTCATCCATTGCAATCCGTTATTGTCAACAGCAAAGGACTATTAGAAGTGTCTTCAACCCATCAGGGAGAACATCAATGCCTTATTACTATTTCTTTGTTTGTTCTATTTAATTTATACACTGTCCAAGCATCTGCAAAGCCACTCTTTATTGTCAATTAATCTTGATTTACGTCTAGGCATTTGGCAATGAAAAACACAGCAGATCCTTACATCTCACAGGCTTACTGAGGTAAAACCCAATCTGCTTGGGATACATCAGTTGGTAAAACACAATAGTTCTGTTTTTCCCTAATGTAAATAAGAAATGCCATTCCTATTACTGTACAATTGATCATTGCAGAATAAAATATACAACTTTTAAAGCTGAAGATTTTGTAATTTAAATTTTAGCAATACATGGAATGAGTATTATCTAAAGTACAAATGGATTCAGAACAGACAGTGGTTTTCAAGGTCATCTTGCTAATGTCTCATGCAGTGTTTCTCAACCCTGACAACTTTCAGATATCTGGAATTCAACCCCACACATATTAAAGTTGCTGGGGTGAGAAACATGGGTCTAATATATAACGGAAGAGGTAAAGAAGTTCCAGAAGAGATTATTTTGACTTTATTAATTTTGCAAGAAAGGGACACGGTGGCTCTGTGGCTAAGATGCTGAGCTTGTCGAACAGAAAGGTTGGCAGTTCGATGGTTTGAATCCCTAGCACCGCGTAATGGAGTGAGCTCCCATTACTTGTCCCAGCTTCTGCCAACCTAGCAGTTCGAAAGCTCATAAAAAATGCGAGTATAAAAATAGGAACCACCTTTGGTGGGAAGGTAACAGCGTTCCGTGCACCTTCAGTGTTTAGTCATGCTGGCCACATGATCACGGAGACGTCTTCGGACAGCGCTGGCTCTTGGGCTTTGAAACGGAGATGAGCACCTCCCACTCGAGTCGGGAAAGACTAGCACATATGTGCAAGGGGTACCTTTACTAATTTTACAATGGCTTTTGACTGTGGAAACCACAACCAAATGTGAACAGCTCTCAAAAGCACGGGTATGCCAGGGTTATTGAAAAATCATTATTAAGAACAAGAAACCACAAGTAGAATGGAATATGGAACAATAAAATGGGTTCAAAGATGGGAATGAGTAGTGTCAAGTTACTTTATTTCTTTAGCAAACATGAAGAATATTGTTAGATATCTGTCCTCTCATTGCCCTGATCTAACAAATATATCAAGAAAAATTCTGGATTAGAAGAAATAGGCAACTAAAATAGTTGAGGAAAGCCTCAAAAAACTCAGCTATGCTGATGATACTACTTGGTCTGAAAATAACAAGGCAAATCTCTTCTTGAACTCTTCCTTAAGATTTTTAAAAAACTAAGATCATGTCAGCAAATTACACTAATTTTATGCAAGTACTGAGAAGCTGAAGTAATAAAAGACTGTATCTTGGGCTCAATTCACTGGGACTTGGACTGCAGCTATGAGATTACAACAGGTCTAGACTGACTTTTAAAATGCAGAGACATCCCATTGACTCCAAAGATACATATTGTGAAAACAATGCCTTTGAGCTGGATGTCAGAAAAAGTAATTGGGAATACCTTGGACCAGTGGTTAGAGTTAGGGTTAGGGTTAGGGTGGTCCATGAGAAAATTTTGGGGGTCCACAGAAAAATTATTTGTATTTTTTATATTGCACTAAATCAGGAGCCCCTGGGCTGGATACGTGCAATGAATGTTTGTGTTGCTGCAGAAAATCTCCCCCTTCGGGGTCTTTTTGTGCAGGTTGGAGGGGGGACAGAAATTCTGACTTGGGGTCTTCTTCAGCCTCCTGGTGCAGGGCTTTGGGTGAAGGCTGGAGGGAAGCGACGCTGGTGGTGAAGAGCCGGAGGGCCTTGTTCCAAGGAGACAGCATCACGGCCTAGAACTGACTGACCCTCTCAGCTCACTGAGCCTCCAGGCGCCGGAATCCTGGCCTTCTCCTCCTGCAGGTCTTCCCTCTGCTTGGAAAGCCTATGCTCATAGTCCTCAGTGAGGTGCTTCTGCTGAGCCTCCTTCTCGGCCAGATCAAATTTGAACTGAGCCAGTTATTTTGCCAACTTTTTCTCCGAGTGGCTGCTTAGCTCCAACAACTGCTTCCTGTTGGGGCCCTAAGGAGCCCAGGCGGGGAGGCCAGGAGTGGCTGGGAGGAGAGGGACAATTAGAGGCTGGGGAGGCGCCCCTTGATGTGAGTAATATCGAGTTGCCCACGCCCATCCAGTCACATGACCACCTTGCCATGCCCACCCAGCCGGTCATTAGGCAGATCATATTACTAGTCCCTGGGATTTAAAATTATGAATTTAGTGGTCCTTGAGGTCCGAAAGGTTGGTGACTCCTGCCTTGGACCAATGTTGGCTGCCTGAGGAATTCTGGGAGTTGAAGTCCACACATCTTAATGTTGCCATGGATGATAATTCAATTGTAGGTCAAACCAGTCCCCACTTATTCGTATCCATTTCCTGTATTCATAATCATGTTTATACTTATATCTGTTATCTTATACATGCTTGACAAAATAAATAAATAAAATAAAATAAAATAAGTTACTGTATTGGCAGATTTTTTTTCCTGTTTAATTTACTTTTGCACTAGAGTGCAGCCCTGTAGTTCTTCATGGAAATATCTGAGAGTCAAGAAGATCTTGCTCATGAAGCATTATTCTGCACATATATCTTATCATCATGCAATAAATCCTCCTCCCGCCCCCCCGCCCCCAGAGTTTCAATTCCTCCAATGTTCCGGTAATTTCGTGCCTCTCTTTTTCTCATCATCTGTCCTAGGAAACAACAAGGCCACCATACTTGTGGCAGTTGTTTATCACAGCGATGCTTTATCTGATATCTTCACACATCTCTTCTAGTTCTTTAACAGTGGAAAAGAAAACAAACAAATTACAGCCGGGCTACCTTAAGCGGCACATCCTCTTTCTCTCTTTCTCGCTCTCTCTTTCTCCCTCCCTGCTCAGCCTCTCCCCCTCCAAGTGCTGTGCAGTTCCTGTTCTACCCTTTCACAATATAAGATCCAGCTTGAGCTCCCAGCAACATAACAAACAGCTGTTGCAAGGTCTCTCCACAACTGTCCTTTTCCAATATCGCTTGGCTGACTGGCTGGCTGGCTGGCTGGGGCAGGAACGGAGCGACCGATCTCTGCCCCCTGCAGTCTTTGCCACTAGGTGGGGGATCCTTTGCAGGTCCCAGAGGAGATCCAGTTCCCAATTCAGCTCTCAGGTAAGGGAAGTGGGCGCTCCCAGCTCTTTTGCTTTCTTCCAACACTAACTCGGTCCAGAGGAATACTTCCGTATTCTGAGAAAGAGGATTCTTTTACTAAAAAGCTCCTGCCAACCAGCGAAAGATCTGGGCTGCTCTAAAGTGTGCAACTACATTCAGCAAAGCTTAGTTGCACCAGATGGTTTGTTACAGTGGTGGAATTCAATTTTTTTTTTTACTACTGGTTCTGTGGGCGTGTCTTGGTGGGCCTGGCAGGGGAAGGATCCTGCAAAATCTCCATTCCCACCGCACTCAGGGGCCAGTCAGAGGTGGCATACTCAAAATTTCTACTATCGGTTTTCCAGAACCTGTCAGAAACTGCTGGATTTCACCCCGGTTTGTTACCAGCTAAAGGGCAGTTGCTGGTCTTCCTGGACAGAAGTTGGGTTATTATAAATAGAACGGAGCTCCGTTTTTCAAATCTGGCAGACACTGTGTGTGGTCCACCCCTAAATTAACAGAATGCTTCGTTTGAGTTTCCAATTTTTCCATCCTGGCCTTATAACAACAACTTTTAACCACAGAGAGCTGTGCTGTTTATCATGGGGGCTGTCCTCCTCCTTGCTATTCAGATCAAAAAGCCACCTACCAGACGCAATCCAAGTGCTTGTAAAAGGCACAAGAACAGGCTCAACTGCCTCTGTCCTGGTCAATTGGCAACTGCCACTGATGTTGCCCAGAAACCAGAGAGAGTTAAGAATTCTCTTGCTGTCTCTGCTGCTTGAGTAGGACTAGGAGGGGGTGGGGGTGGCGGGATGGAAACAGGGGAGACCACCCTGGGTTTGTGGGCCTACAGAATGGTGGATTCTGGGCAGAGAAAGGGTAATTCAGGGATGTTCAAACCTGGGAACTTTAGGACTTATGGACTTCAACTCCCAGAATTCCCCATGCTGGCTAGAGAATTCTGGGAGTTGAAGTCCGCAAGTCTTAAAGTTCCCAAGTTTGGACACCCCTGGAGTAATGCAAGTAAGCCAGTTTATTCTAATAATGGTGCTGGTCTAAAAGCAGAAGATTGTAAGTTATTTCCCCATCTTAGGCATGAAAGCCAACGGGGGGGGGGGGGGGGGCTTTGAGCCAACTTCCAGGCGATGGCGAGTTCTATTCCCACCTTAGGCATGAAGCTATCTGTGTCCCTTGAGGCCAGTCACCAGTTCTAATGCGCGAGTTCTAATTCTGCTTGAGGCAGGAAAGCCAGCTGGTTGGTTTTGACCCAGTCACTCTCTCTCAGCCCAGCGCACCTCACAAATCTTAGTTTTAAGCATTACCCTCTATTCATTTTTGACCTGGAAAAGTCTATTTACCAGGCAGATCTCTCTGACTATATTATACTATATTATTCCTTCATTTACAGACATAATATATTGGTAGTCCTCAGTAGTCCTCAACCTACAACCATTCATTTTTTTAACACCTGTGTGATTTGTTTAACAACAGGGGCGATTTGCTTAATGACCAGAGCAAAAAAAAAAGATGATAAAATCAGGCATGATTCACTTATCACCTAACTTAGTAACCAAAGTTCCTGCCCCAATTGTGGTCATAAGCCAACAGAAGGACCAGAAGGACCAGGTGGCCTTTGCCAGCTTTCTTCCTAACCTCCGAGGTTCTCCTGAAATAGCTTCCTCCTCCTTTACTGTCACACTTCCAGGACGCTCTCTCACCTCCTCCCACCATGGAGTTTGCTGAGCTGATCAAGACCACCAAGGTGGATGGCGTGGTTCTCTCATGTCCAGGGCTCCAGACCATCCGAGGGACACTGGCTATCACCAGCCATCACTTACTCTTTTCATCCCAGGCAGAAGGGAATAGGGAACAGAGAAGAACTGAGCTGTGGCTCCTTATTCGCAATGTGGACGCCATTGAAAAAAGGTGAATAGCTTTGTCCTGCATGGCTGGAATTCTCATCATGGTTTCTCTCCACTCCCCAACCCCAGTTTCTGGACTTCACCTCCCAGAATTCCTCAGCCATCATGGCTGATTGCAGAATTGACGTCCACACATGTCAAAGTTGCCAAGATTGAGAAATAAGTGGCCTAGGCAAATGTCGCCTAACAGAGTTTGAACTGCACTATCAAACTTCACTAGTTAATCTTGGACAATTAGAAGAATCTTTGTTTGCTGCTTTGCGGAAGAAGCCTAACTAATATGCCATTGCAGCTCTAAACTCTCTCATTTGCAATCTGAACTACTTGGGTGGACCATTCAGACCCAAATGAAGGAGATTTGCCCACCCAAATATCACCATACACTCTCAAGGGTTCTTTGCATTTCACACTCATGGATGGTGAGATCAGAAGCAAAGATCAGGCAAGGAGGCCAAATATCCTGCATTGGCTGGCTTGGGCTGGGGCTTTGGCTGGTGGGAGCGAAACAGTGTGCTTTTCTTATTCTAACGGCTAATGGATTGGCTTTGTTCCCTGCTGAAGCTCCCTCTTGCCCCCTTTTGCTCCTCAGCTCTTCAAAAGGCAGCCAAATGTGGGTTTAAGAGGTGACAATTTTCTGCAAGACTTGGGAAGAAGAATCACCTGCTCACTGAGGGGGGGGGGGCTGCAGAAGAGACCAAAAGAAACCAGGAGTCTTACACCTTCCTGGCACGGCCTAGGCAAAATTGGGCATCCCCCAGAGTGGCAGAGTGAAGAGCGAGCTGGAAGAGGGAGGGCACTGAAGTTGGCACCGGGTGCTCTCCACCTCAGTGCCCATTAACCTCTCTGCATTTTGGACATGATGCTAACCTTTCTCCTTTCCTTCCCGTGACTCTCAGCATTCAGAATTTAAGCTGGTATCAAAGCTCCTGGACTAACGCCTCCCCTCCAGAGAACAGGTTTGCCTTAACCATTTTCACACCGCAAGACATGCAAGCAAGTGAGGTGACAGGATGGTGCCTCTTCTACTTTCGGCTTCTGCAGCTGATTTGCACAACCGGGGAGGGGGAAGCCCATCTTTCCAGGTCTTGCTTCAGGAATGAAAGTGAATGAATCCCAGACAGGTGAAGAATGACCTTTCAGCCATCCTGGTATCCTTTTTCTACCTGATGGATAGCGAGGACAGGACAATTTGGTGGAGTGGGTAGAGAGAACTGGCAACAGGCACCATAATCAGAGATCCAACGTCTTGCCAGGCATAGCCCAGATTTGGCTATTATCTCAACTGAGAGCATATTTTTAAGCATGCACAGAGTGCTTATCTTCTTGGCCTTGCGCCTCTTTTCCATAAGCAGTTGAGATATTGTGTTATAAATGCCTGCTGACTGCCAAACCACAAAATTGTGATCACATCATCATGGGCATGCAGCAACAATTGTAATTTGTCAGTACCATTGTAACTTTGAACAGTTGCTAAAGGAATCGTAAATTGAGGGCTATCTGTAGATTTTAAATAGTAGCTAGATTTAGGAGGGTTTGAGGTGGGGTCAAGAAGGTTAGGCTTCCTGTAGCCTCCCACGTCCCTCTGACCTAAAAGTTTGGAAAATACGGAAAATAGATACCTCTTCACCCTTCCAGGGATGTCACCAGAGGGGGGAAGCTGCCCCTTGGAAGATCAGAAGGTCACCAAATATTGTCCATAAATGGATGCCAAAAATTATGGACTGTTCTCGAAGCCATTCTCGTCTGGCATTAAGGCCTGTATAGTAGTTTTCGAGAACCACACAGGGTGGTTATTCCAGATTTATTTTATCTGGATGGAAAAAGGATGCACAGCACTAGAGGTAGTTCTTGATTTACAACCATAGTTTAAAGACCATTTGAAGTTACAATGACACTGAAAAAAGTGACTGATAGCAGCCATCGCCCTTACAACATCGCCATGGTCACATGATCCAAATTTAGGTGTTTGACCACTGGCATGTATGCATTTGCAAGAGTTGCAGCATCCTGGGTTGATGGGATCACCATTTGCAACCTTCCCAGCTGGCTTCCGACAAAGCAGTGGTGAGAAGCCAGATTCCCTTAACAACTGCAGCGGTTCCCTTAACGATTGCAGTGGTTTGCTTAACGACCATGGCAAAAAAAAAAGTTGTAAAATTGGGCATGGCTCACTAAACAACCACCTTGCTTAGTAACAGAACTTCTAGTGCCAATCGTGGTTGTAGGCCTAGGACTTTCTGTAGGGTGGTGATAAAAGGGCAAATGAGCTGACAATGATGTGAGTAATGTAAGTAGCATCGGTTGCATCCGTGTATGATGCACTTAGTGGTATTGTGGGAAGCCATCACAGCTTTGCAGTCCTCTGTTTCTCTCTTTCTGGGTTAATGAGTTGCTTACTTCCTGTTCATCCGCAAACCCGACTTTCCGATTGTGACTGGGGGGCTGTGAAGTGAAGGTCTCCATCGTTGATGCCCCTCCTCCCTTGCCACAAACATGAGGTTCTTTCTGCTTGCAAACTACCGGAAGTTGCCTGTGGCCTCTTGCGAGGCAGCTCACGGGGTCTCTTTTCTCCCTCTTCCCACAGGCTGGCCAACCCTTCTGGCACCATCACCCTCAAATGCAAAGACCTGAAAATTCTGCAGTTGGAAATCCCTGGAATGGAGCAGTGCCTGAACATTGCCAGCTCCATTGAGGTGAGGTCAGCTTATCCGGATTTTGGCAGAAGCCAGCTGCTGCCAGACCATTGGAGGAGGGATAGTCCCTAAACATGTACAGAGTGCCTGTCCTGATTTATTGCAAGTGGAAGGTTTAGGACCAAGGCCAAGTACCTAGTTCCCACCTACATTGTCCTCAGCCACAAAATCCCCCATCAGATTTTAGCTGGGTCTTGAAGGTTGTGCAAATTCAGCCGGCGTTTCATCCAGGATGTATCATGACATACATTTTATATTTAAAAAAACACACCTGTATTGTTCTGCAGTTCTGGGAAGCAGTTATAACCAGATATCAAAACTATTCTGTACCCAGCAGCTCCCTCCCCTGGTTAAACTCATGCCCAAACTCAGCTCAACCTAGTTGCTTCCAAATCAGAGGTGGCATTCAGCCAGTTCTGACAGGTTGTGGAGAACCGGTAGTGGAAATTTTGAGTAGTTCAGAGAACCGGCAAATAGGCTGGCCCCGCCCCTGCTGCCTCCCAGCTGATCTTCCTTTGTTGCCTTGAACAGGAGAGAGGAGCTGGAAAGCAGGTTAGTGGGGTGGGGAGGGAATGGGGATTTTGCAGTAACCCAGGGGTGGGTTGCTGCCGGTTTTACTACTGGTTTGCAACCCATGCATGCCAGACATGTGCTACATGTGCATGCACTGTTCAATGTAAATTGTTCTTTGCGCATGCGCAGAACAATTTACAGTGAACTACGCATGAACAGTCACTAAAAAACAAAATGTCGGCACCCCAGCTGTGGAGAGGGAACCGGTTCGAGGGCGTGGCAGGCCTGGGTCACTGCCGGTTCTGCGACCCAGGCCTGAATTCCACTACCGGTTCAGCTAAACTGGGAGCAACTCACCTCTGCAGTAACCTTCCTCCAGGAGTGGGGAGGAAATGGGAATTTTACGTATCCTTCCCCTGCCATGCCCAAAAAGCCATGCCACACCCACAAACCACGCCCACAGAACCAGTAGTAAAAAAAATTCAATCCCACCACTGTTCCAAATGTTGCAGCTTTGAGGATCAAGGAGTAAGAGGAGGAGTGAATGTGGAAGAAGGAGAAGAAATATTCCTAACTCTTGCTGTTCAACCACTTTCTTTGCAATCGTAACAGGGAAGCCCCTCCCCCCCTCCAACACCCTCCTCTCCATTTCCTGTTGGTTCATTTCGCACAGGAAAGAAGAGGGAGGGTTGCAAAAGAAGCTGATGGGCGGCCCGGGAATCTTGTGGTGCTTGGCATTTGGCCAACCCAACCTTAACTCTTGCACTGAGTTCGCGGCAGGGGCTTAGCTGGGGCTGTTTCCCCCCAGTTTCTTGTGGACGATGAAACTGGCTTCAGGCCCACATGTGCAGGGGAGCCCCAGAAGCCCCCGTTTCTTTCACACAGATAAAAAGTGCTTGAAGGAGCTGAGATCTGCTTAGTTTGCAGATTGGTGCTATGTTCACGCTGCCAATTAAAACAAATATTACAACAATCAAAAAGAGCAATTTAATTTAAAAACAAGCAAAATAACATAAAAGTATATCTTTAAAAAACCCATTATAAAGCATTTGAACTCACAGCCAAGAGAATCCCCATTGATCAGTGCAATCAGTGCAGCACTGCACTAGCTCCACCAGACCCCCCAGGGTCCTCTGCCCGTTGCCAAAGCCAGCTGAGTCAGGGCTATGGAGGATGTGGAACATGTCTGGAGGATGGTGGGCAGAAAAAGTTTCCTTCCTGGGTCTCACCAGATGACATTCCTTGGCTGATGGGACCTGCAAGATGCCTCTCCTGCTGGACCCAAGGAGATGGGTCAATGTAATTGATGGGAAGCAGCCTCAAGGAACCTAGTCCCATGCTATGTACCCCACTGTAAGTATGGTCTTACAGATTAAACAAATTCACAGAGTTGGCAGGAACCTTGTAGGTCATTTAGTCCAACCTCCCACCCAAGTAGGAGACCCTACACCATGTCTGACAAATGGCAGTCCAATCTCTTCTTGAAAGTCTCCAGTAATGAAGCTCCCACAACTTCCGAGGGCAACTTCAGTTCCATAGGTTGATGGTTCTCACTTGGTGAGAAGGTCCTTGGTGCTCTTTGAGCTTGGCAGCTTTCTTGCAGATGTTTCATGACCCAGCTAGGTAACATCTGCCCCATACTCACTCTACCATCCTAGAAGCATCTCACACCTGGCCAGGAACAACATTTTCAGCTCTTTCATACTGGTTAAATATTAGATGGCATAAAAAGACTGATGAAACCCAAATGGATTGCCTTTTCCCAGATAGACTTTAATGCAGTTAGTCCTTGACTTAAAACCACAATTGGGACAAGAATTTATGTTGCTAAGGCTAAGCAAGATGGCGGTTAAGTGAGTTACACCTGATTTTAAGTTTTTTTTTGCCGTGGTTGTTAAATGAATCATGTGGTTGTTAAATGATTCCGGCATCCACCGTTGACTTTGCTTGTCAGAAGCTTGCTGGGTAGGTCACCAATGGCAATCCTGTGACCCTGAGGCTCTACAACCATTGTACATTCATGCTGGTTTCCAAGCATCAAAATTTTGATCATGTGACTATGGGGATTCTATAATGGTTGCAAGTGGGACGACTGGTTCTATCCAGGGGTGGGATCCGTGATGGGATTAGCCAGTTTGCACCACTTCAGGAGAATTGGTTGTTAACTTTCTGAGCAGTTTGGTGAATGGGTTGTTGGAAGGAATCATTACAGCAGAGAACCGGTTGTTAAATTATTTGAATCCCACCACTGGTGGGATTCTACTGGTTCAGACCAGTTTGGGCAAACCTGTAGCTCTGAAAATAAGCTGAGAGTGAACTGGTTCGCTCCAATGAGCAAGTGAGTCCTGGCACATGTGTGAGCAAAGCAAACGCTCAGCAAACTGGTTGTTAAACTGGTAGGAACCCACCCCCGGTTGTATCTCACATTTCTCGGTGCCATTGTAACTTTGAATGGTTGCTAAATGAATGAGTTGAAGACTTCCTGTAGACAAAATGAGTGCCTGGGTTTTAAGGATCAAGGGCAGCAATGCTAGCTGGAGTATTTGGGGAGTTGAACTCCATGCATCTTAAAATGTCTTAAGCTTGTTTAAGAAACACTTCAAAATAGAGAAAGTCATGTGTGTGTCAGGCCTGCAGCCATCTTTTCTTTTGGATCTTTGGCTTGCTACACTTTCTATTATTCTACTACACATTTTCTATTGCGGGAAAATGGGAGGGGGGATTGTACGGAGTTAGATGCTATGTAGTCATAACACCATTCTTTCTAGGAAGCCAAGGTCATCCTTTGTCTTTGCACCTCTGCACCTGACCGGATCTGGATGGGTGGAACTGCCAGCGTGGCAGTGGGAGATTGGACCAGGGGATGGACTGGTGGGTGTGGGGCAAGAGCTTGAACTTTCAACTGGGTGGGAAAAACCGGGAAGCTTTCAGATTTGGGTTTTCCCAGATGTGCCAACATGGCTCTCTGAATAATTTGGAACTTTGAGCAATGCTTTGCCTTGGACTCTGATTTACTTTTGGATGCTACTTGGAACCCTGACAGTGTGCCTGTTGTTAACCATGCCGGGCCAACCATGTTCCCACAGGCTCTTTCTTCTCTGGAATCGGTGATGATGATGTACCCCTTCTTCTACAGACCCCAGAACAGAACACTGGGCACTGGGTGGCTGACGCACATTACTGAGCAGTATTACAAGCAGATTGCAACTGATGTGAGTAGAGTGGCCGGTGATCTTCTTGAGAAGTATAGGTCCCCCTCCGAGCGTAGCTGCACACAAGGGAAACAGGGCTGGCAGAACTGACAGCTAGAGCAGGGCATTTTGTGGCCTGGGGTCAAGGACTTTTCATGTTATTGATAAGAAATATGTATTAAAAATAATTTTATTTTATTTTTTAATTTTAAAGGACTTAACAAGTTCTTACTCTCTCTGCTGTATCAGAAGTTGAAAATGATGCTGGCCCAAACAATAGTGTTAGCAAATATTGTAATTGTAAATATTGCCACTGAGTTACATCTAATAGATGATATTAGTCTTGTAGCATGGAATTCAGGTAGACCTCAACTTGTGACTGATCACTTAGCAACTGTTTGGAGTTCCGATGAATCTACCTGGGGGGTTACTTATGATCTGGATTTGAAGTTCTGATAGTCCCCCCCCCCCCGCGGTCACATGATCATACTTCAGGCACTGAGCAATCAGGCCACCTTTATAGCCTTTTATAGCATCCCACACTATAAACCATGTTTTATGATGGTTTTGCCCAAAATCAGTGTTTATTTCCAGTTTTTGGCAAAACCACATCCATAGTGAACTTTGGTTTGTTTGATGACTACAGAATTCTCTTAAAGATCAGAGATTCAATTAACAACTGGCAGAAGAAAGGTCATAAAATTGGGTTGGTCATGTGACAAACAGGCCCACTTTATAACCATCATGATTTACATGGGGCAGGTTCAATTATGGTCATAACTTGAGGACTATCCTCTTCACTACCAGTTCAGCCTCATCATCTACCAATTGGTCGACAGCCTATACTGTATTCCTACTTTCACCCTATTTTTTCCAGGTCACCACTTTTTTCCCAATGTCAAAGCTGGGTTTTAAAGCCAATGCAATTATTTAACTCTGTTTTGTGTGTGGGTGTGTCTGTGTTGTCCATTGATGCCACCAACCAGGAAGTGGGAAATGTGAAACATTGAAAGCTTTGTAGGAAGAGAACCATGTTTGTCTATGGTGGCAAAAAAAATAAATCAAGAGAAGTAGGGTTAGGGTTTGGGTTCGGCTGGCCCCCAAGCGAATTAGTGTGGGAATTCCAGAGGCTACTGGAAAACTGAGGGATTGGCCCTAACGCCTCCTCATCTACCACTTCAAAGAGGCCCTGGACCCAGACAAGTGTGTGGTACCAGGGGAGTTCTGGAGCGTATGCAAGCCTGGTAGCACACAGCAGTGGCCATAGATCTCAAAATCCACCCCCATCAGAAGCCAACTGATGTCCTCTGGTAGGATGGACGTTCAGCAAGAATATATTGGAGGCCAACAGCCTCACTGTTACCAGAACTTGACCTGGCTCTTCAAACACCTTCATTCTTTATTCCCCCCAGACAGGGGCTTGGAGGCTGAGTTCCATCAATGCAGACTTTGGAGTCTGTCCCAGTTATCCACCACTGGTGATCGTCCCAGCAAGACTGGATGATGGAGTCCTTCAGAAGAGCGCCCGATTTCGTCAGGGGAGGCGATTCCCAGTTCTCAGCTACTATCACAAAAAAAATGGGACGGTGGGTCTACCTCCTTTCTCATTTCACCGTTTCACTTGTGGCAGTCAACGTCTGGGCATAAACTAGCCTTGTGGTTAAATATATGCTTTTTCCTTTTCCTTTCCCTGTTTTTATTCTGTCCAACTGCCAACCCTCTTTTTCTTCTCTCTTCCCCACAAATCCTGTTTGCATCCTGTTGGATAGGCTCCTCAGTACTCAACACATCCTTAGCTGTTCACCCCCATAGCTGTCCACCCTAGTGCAGTGTTTCTGAACCTTGTCAGCTTGACGATGTGTGGACTTCAACTCCCAGAATCACCCAAACCTTCAAGTCACCAAGGCTTAGCAACACTGTTTTAGTGAATACAAGTAGCCTTCCATTTCAGCACTAGCAACAGCAATCTCCTCCAACCTGAAGCTCTTGCAATGCCTAGCATTCATATCCTCCAATACTTGAGGGCACTAGGTAGGAGAAGACAGAGATGCCCTCCAGTGGCCACACTCCTCCTCTGTACCACGAGATGCTGGGAAGTGAACCAGGCAGCTTTGGCACACCCAACAGATACACTAAACATGCCTGCGTCACCTTCATCAATATGTACATAATTCTTTCATAGGAATAGAATAATAGGGTTGCAAGGAACCTTGGAGGTCTTCTAGTCCAAGCAGGAGACCCCTTACCATTGCAGACGAAGGGCTGCCCAGTCTCTTCTTCAAAACCTCCAATGGTGGAGCTCCCACAGCTTCTACAGGCTAGACGTTCCAGTGATTAATAGTTCTCATTGGCAGGACATTTCTCCTTGGTTCTAGGTTGGATCTCTCTTTGATGATCTTTCACCCATTACTTCTTGTCCTTCCCTCTGGTGCTTTGGAGACTAGGTCAACCCTCTCTCCTCTGTGGCAGCTCTTCAAGTACTGGAAGACTGCTATCATATCACCCCTAAGCCTTTTCTTTGATAGGCAGGACATCCCTAATTAACCATTCAAGGTACAGTTTAGCCTCCAGACCCCTCACTGACCCCCTCAAAAGGAATTTGAGCATCACCCAGCAGACAGCAGGCAAAAACAGACCAAGTGCTGCTTCGGAATTGAGAATTCAGAAAGAAATGACTTTATCACGGTCATTCATGAGCACAACAAGAATGTAGAAATGTGTTTCATTTGCCCCAAAAGGGGAAACTTTCAGAATCTCACTTTTTCAAACCAATATGCAGAAACATAGCCATTATTCAAAATTCATAGTTCTCTAACTTTTGCAACACAGGTCATCAATATTGTCATTTTAGAAAATATGTCATCAAGAGAAGTCTGCTTTAAAAACCCAAAAGCTGCATGAAATGCTCTAAAATAGAAAAAATGGGTTGCAAAAATCGAGCACAAAACAGATTTATAAACAAAAAATCTTAAGGAAAACATATCCCAAAACCCATTCCATTTCAGGATGAGCTTTTCAAAAAAGACCAAGCTTAAGGAGGCGTCCTTGACCAATGGCCACAAGGTGCATTGGGAAAACCTCCAATGGATCAATTTGCACTCCTCCCCAGGAGTCTCTCCCCCCTTCACTCTCCTCCATCCAGGGGTGAAATCCAGCAGGTTCTGACAGGTTCTGGGGAACCGTTAGCAGAAATGTTGAGTAGTTTGGAGAACTGGCAAATGCCACCTCTGACTGGCCCCAGATTGGGGTGGGAATGGAGTTTTGCAGTATCCTTCCCCCCCAGGAGTGGAGAGGGAATGGAGATTGTGCAATATCCTTCCCCTGTCACACCCACCAGCCACGTCCACCAAGCCACACCATGCCTACCAAGCAACGCCCACAGAACTGGTAGTAAAAAAATTGAATTTCATCACTGCCTCCATCCTTTGCTCATAAAGGTGATGCTTCGCAGCAGCCAGCCCCTCGTGGGGCCCAACCGGAAACGCTGCTATGAGGATGAGCTGCTCTTGACCACCGTCCTGGAGGGTGGGGAACGTGGCTTCATTCTGGACACCAGGTCACTGCAGGCTGCAAAGCAGGCCCGGGTGATGGGGGGCGGCCTGGAGCACCGAAGCTGCTACCACGGCTGGAAGAGGCTGCACCGAGCTCTAGAGAGGTAAGCCCCTCTATCTATTTGTGCTGTGTGCCTGATGGGAAGATATTAAACAGAAGGCCCAGACAAAGCCCATCTAAGTAATATTCTGAAAGCATCACGGAAGCCTCTTTCACCCCTTTAAAACAGATTTCTGTGCTTTCAGTGTATCATGACCACGAAAAAGCAAAACTGAAAAAAAAAACCCACAAATGGTCAACCAAGTTGGCCATTGATCAAAAGATCTCCTGAGAATTCCTTGACATGGGTGTGACCCATGCCTCTGATCAGGGACGTGCGGTCAGGGGAGGCAGGGGAGGCAGAGCCGCACCGCTCTCATCATGAAAATTTAAAAAAAAGGGGGAAAGGCGCTGAGGAGCCTTCTGCACACGTGGTCGGGAAAGGGAGCGCTCCGTGGTCCCCTTCATGTTGACTCAGGAGTCAGGAAGGAGGGGAATGGGACCACGTGTGCAGGAGGCTCCTCTAGCCTCAGCCTCCCTCCTGCGCACGTCCCATTCCCCACCTTCCTAAGTCAACATGAAGGGGACCGCGAAGCCTGAGCCGCGGTCCCGCGGAGCGCGCTCCGTGGTCCCCTTCATGTTGACTTAGGAAGGCGGGGAATGGGACGTGCACAGGAGGGAGGCTGGAGGGATCGCGGAGGAGGGATTGTGGAGCGTGAGCTGCGTTCCCGCAGAGCGCGCTCCGTGGTCCCCTTCATGTTGACTCAGGAGTTAGGAAGGAGGGGAATTCCCCTCCTTCCTGAGTCAACATGAAGGGAATCGCGGAGCGTGAGCTACTGTCCTGCGGAGCGCGCTCCGCGGTCCCCTTCATGTTGACTTAGGAAGGCGGGAATGGGACGTGCGCAGGAGGGAGGCTGATGTGGTCCCATTCCCCTCCTTCCTGAGTCAACATGAAGGGGACCGCAGCTCACGCTGATGATGTCACCAGCCTCACCAGCCGTAAAGCTCACCGCACGTCACTGCCTCTGATGCTAAGCAGGATGAGCCAGCTTGAAAACGATTCCTACCCCAATTAAGTAAAGGATGATCTGTGAAAGACTGGTGTTATGGTTAGATTTTTGTCATCTTGGCCAAGAATTACTGAATAATATATTTCTCAATCAGCCCTGAAAACTTCTAGAAACAGTGAGAATTGTAGACCAACATATCTGGAGGGCATTAGTTAGAACTGTCTCGGATTAATTGTAGGATTCTTCCCCGTTGTTAGAAAAGCTGTGGAAGAAACCAGCCTGATAACTCCTAATCACTGCTCTTTGCAGATTGCTTAAGCCAGGGGTGTCCAAACTTGGGAACTTTAAGTCTTGTGGACTTCAACTCCCAGAATTCCCCAGCAGACTGGGGAATTCTGGGAGTAGAAGTCCACAAGTCTTAAAGTTCCCAAGTTTGGACACCCCTGGCTTAGAGTGAAAGGACTATTCCATAAAACAAATACTTTTTTTAAAGCTAAGCTTGGGAAAGAGATTAAAATTTTCTAATTTGGGGTGTCCAATCTGTTGGGAACTTTAAGATCTGTGGACCACTGTGGACCTACCAGCTGGGAGTAGAAATCCACAGGTCTTAAAGTTCCCAAGTTTGGACAACCTTGCTCTAACTCATACTTGGAACAACCTATGTTTTCTCCAGGTGACCCACTGGCCGGTAATTTCTTTTGCAATTTTCTCCCATCACAGATTTCCCACCCCACCCCCACCCCCTTTTAGTTAGCAAGAGGGAGAATAAAATGTTTAAGTCCAGAGAAGATTCATGTGTGGATTTCCAACCTCACCAAGTCGTTCAGCATGCTGGAGGCTTAGTAAGAGAGGAAATAGCAGCAGCAGCAGCAGCAGCAACAACAAACAGTTGGAGAAATGCAAATTCCAGGGCTGTTTTTTGTTTTAAATAAAAAAAAAGAATAATGGAAACAGAACCTGCGGGAAATGACTCACTCATGTAACTGGAAGCCTCTTTTACCTTATGCCTGAACTCTGATCACCAGAATTTTTCTAATGGCCCACGTTAATGGAACCTTTGTTCAGCACAGCAATTGAAAATAAAATCTAAAACCCTGCAAGGAAATAGAAAACAGGGATAGAAAACCATATGCTTTCAGTCAAATTTATGCTTTCTGCAAGAAAGAGTGAATTCTGAAGTTGAGGGTGGTAGGCATTTGCATTCAGTGGGTGCTTATATCTGAGTGGCTTTTCTTATCCAGAAAGATGGACACCTGTGAAGGTTGAAACCAGCCTTCCCTAAACTATACCTCACTTTCTCCAGCCGGACGAGGCTGGTCCGTGGGAGAAACCCCTGACTGTGAGCTGCAGGCAGGGGTGAAATCCAACAGGTTCTGACAGGTTCTGAAGAACCGGTAGCGGAAATCTTGAGTAGTTCGGAGAAGCGGCAAATGCCACCTCTGGCTGGCCCCAGAGTGGGGTGGGAATGGGGATTTTGCACTATCCTTCTCCCACCATGCCTACCAAGCCACGCCCACTAAGTCACAACACAACCACCAAGCCACGCCCACAGAACCGGTAGTAAAAAAAAATGAATTTCACCACTGGCTGCAGGACTCTCTAACCAAAGCAGTTCTCCTTCTCTTTCTCCTCCCTCCCCACCTCTCAGGGGTCGCTCCCTCCAGGAAAGCTTCATCAAGCTGGTAGAAGCCTGCAATGGCCCGTCTGCCCACATGGACCGCTGGCTGAGCAGGCTGGAAGCTTCCAAATGGTTGTCCCACGTCAAGGAAGCCTTGAATGCTGCCTGCCTGGCAGCCCAGTGCTTGGAAAGGTAGGATTGCCTGTGGTCCTTCCCCCAGAAAGGGTCTGGAGAGGAGCCCCTAGGAGAAGCCGTTTGGGCAAGTCCCCCCTGCGCCCCAACCTTTGGGGATGGGCTCATGTCAGGGAGACGGTCCGTGTAACCAGATACTCTGTGTCTTGCTCCAGAGAGGAGGCTTGCGTCCTGGTGCATGGAGCCGAAGGGAAGGATGCCACCTTGCTGGTGACAGCTCTCGCCCAAGTTATCCTGGATCCATCCTGCCGGACATTGGCAGGGTTCCAAGGACTGCTGGAGCGGGAATGGATACAGGTACTAGCAGGAGACAGTTCAAAGGGGATTGACATGGGGAATCCTGGGAAATGAGGTCCACGCTTCCCATGACTGGAAAGCAAGTACATGTTGTACTTTTTAACTCAACAGTTCCTAATAGTAATACAGAGAGAATTTCAAAATTGGAAGCGATTGTAATTCTTTCTAAGTCACTGGTTCTCAACCTTCCCAATGCCGCTTTAATACAGTTCCTCATGTTGTGGTGACCCCCAACCATAAAATTGGTGTCTGTTTCCCAATGGTCTTAGGCGACCCCTGTGAAAGGGTCGTTCAACCCCCAAAGGGGTCCCGACCCACAGGTTGAGAACCACTGTTCTAAGTGGAGGCAGAGGGTATTTATGTTACACATTACTCATCCGATTCTGGGTTAGCTTACAAAATGGAAGTTAAGGATTTCTTAACCATGGCTTAGTGTGGCCACTGAATATTATCATCAGAGCCAGTGAGGGAGCCTCTGGCTCTCCAGTTGGGGCTACACCAGTGGTGGATTGCAGGCAGTGCACCCTGGTTCGGGCGTACCGGAGCCTGCCCGGAGCACCAGGTATCGTTCCGGTACGGTACTCTGGAGGATCCACCCTCCCACCCGAGCTCCTTACCGGTCTTTAAACCCTTCGGCGCTTCCATGCGCATGCACGCACAGCGCCTGCGCAACACTCCACCAAGCACCTGCAGCGTTGTTGAGGCTCGCGGAGGCTTCGCTGAATGGTAAGACACATGCGGGCGCCATGCACATTCATGTGGAGGATGCCAGGCCCACTTGCAACCGTACCAGTTGCAACGAGTTCCAGAACCCACCACTGGGCTACACCAGTGATGGTGAACCTTTTTGGCACTGAGTGCCCAAACTGGAAGGCATGGGAATGCACCCACACTGCAGCGCTGTAAACCTGCAGTGTTCACGCATGCTGGAGTGCTGGAAACCCGAAGACGAGGCACTTCGGTACGTGCAAAAACCAGCTAGCCAGTGTGCACATTCAAACCAGGGGTCCAGCAGGCATATGTGCACCAGTCAGCTGGTCTTTGGATTCCGACACTTCAGCACGTGCGAAGACTAGCTGGCAGGCAGGCATGCATGTGCCAGAAACCAGAAGAGCAGCTGGCAATGGTGCGCATGCCCACAGAGAGGGCTCTGCGTGCCACCTCTGGCACGCGTGCCATAGGTTCACTATCACAGGGCTACACAGTACAACTTCCAGTGCTCCATGCCTTTAACTCTCTGCTGGGAATTGTACTTTAGAAACGTTTGCAGGATCTCAGGCTCCCCCTCTCATCCTACACAGTAAAACACGCTAGCCGTCTCTTGTGTGACACAGATGGGCCTTTGATCATAAGGAGGAACAGTTTTCATTCTTGCTGATATTTATGGGTTTCTTTGATTGACTTCATTGAGTTTTCATTCTTGTTGAAAGATTGTCTCCAGCCCTGTCCTCTTCCTGGATTTTACTGGAAGAAGCAGGAAGAAGCAGGAAGGCCCTTTTCTGCTTCTAGATGCCAACCTTTTTTTACTTTTCCAGGCCGGGCATCCCTTCCAGCTCCGCTGCGCCCACTCCGCCTATGCACACGCCCGGCTCAAGCAGGAGGCGCCCACGTTTCTCCTTTTCCTTGATTGCATCTGGCAACTGGGGCGCCAGTTCCCCTTCTCACTGGCATTCAGTGAGCATCTTCTGCTGGCACTCTTTGAGCATTGCTATGCCTCACCCTGTGGCACCTTCTTGGGCAACAATGAGAAAGAAAGGTAAAGCAGGAGCAGACCCAGGAGGGGCAGGCAGGGCTGGGGGTGCCAACCTGGGAGAGCAGGATGCCAAGTAAGATGGCTCAAATCCTCCTGACGAGGGCTGAGAATTCTGTGCCAACAGACTCTGCCTCTGGCCTTGAAAGACATGGAGGGATGGCCTTGCACTTAATTTGGCCACTTCAAATATCTCAGGTGAAGAGATCTGAGCCACCAAAGATGCCCTAAGCATCCTCCCACTGGTAGAACTCTCCCTTTACTTTTAAGAATTGAGATGCACAGGATTTGAGCATTAGGACCTGATGTTCTCCAGGAGAAAAATCAACCTAGGGAAGTGGAATGGTTTCACATAGAAGTAGCAGCCATTTTTGCAAGGAAGGGGACCAAGATTTCGGAATCTCTTGGCTGGTGGTTCTCGGCGCTTCTCCCACAAAAATGGCTAAACCAACCATGATAAAACACTCACGGGGAGGCACAGAACCAGGGTTCAGAGGACCCTGCAGTGTGTGGTCACTGGTAGTCACAGCAGTGGGATCAAAACTCACCTATTTGTGTACATCGTACAGATACTGCACAATGGTGGGATTCAAAAATGTTTACTACCGGTTCTCTGGGCGTGGCTTGGCGGGCATGGTGTGGTGGGCATGGTATGGCTTGGTGGGTGTCATAGGGGAATACTGCAAAATCCCCATTTCCTCCCGATTAACTGGGACTCAGGAGGCAGAGGATAGGGCCAGGGCCAGTCAGAGGTGATATTTACTGGTTCTCCGAACTACTCAAAATTTCCGCTACCGGTTGTCCAGAACTGGTCAGAACCTGCTGAATACCACCTCTGGTACTACAGTTGAAGCTTCAATCATACCTTTATGGTCATCATATTGACTTTTTCCACCAGACCTTGTGGACATCCCTACCAAAGTTCCTTGCTTGTTGCTCCAGTTCAAGAGATCATTAAATAAAAACAAATCCAGTTTGGCCAGTTTTCCTTGTACCTTGTATAAAAAGCAGTAAGTCTAATTCTGGTTCATTGATCCGAGTCAACTATGGCTACGGAGGGGAAAAGTGCAGGTAGTCAAGCTATGACGAAAACTGGAACCAGAATTTCTGTGGCTTTTCCACCACAATTGTTAAGAGAAACATTAGAGTTACTAAGTGAGTCACGTGGTTGTTGAGCAAATCCGGCTTCCCCACTGATTTTGCTTGTCAGAAGCAGCTGGGAAGGTCACACGTGTCAATCACATGATCCCCAGGAAACTGCAAGCATCATAAGTACATGCCAGTTGCCAAGTGCTCCAATTTTGATCACACGACTGTGAGGATGAAGCAATAGCCATAAAAGTGTGGGGACTGGTTCTAACACACTTTGTTGAGTGCTGTCCTAACTTTGAAGGGTTGCTAAACGAACGGTTGTAAGTCGAGGAGTACCTACACTTACAGCAGTGACGGCGAACCTTTTTCTTATGGCGTGCCAAAATTGTGTGCGTGCGTGCTATTGTGCAGGCATGCGATGTCAACGCCTAAGGCGTTTCCGTGACTACTATCACCTTGAGAAGGGGAGGGAAATGCCATGCATACTTTTGGCCAGAGTAAAAGTCTCATATTTCTGTACTGGGATGTGAATGCGCATGTCCAGAACTCTGCCATAACGTCCTGTTGGAGAATGTGATTGATGAATGGTCAGACGCCATTAAGTGTGATTTAGTTTCAGCTACACAGAAGTCCGTGCAAAAATGTTAGTCCTAATAAACCAATGGTTTTACTTTGAATTTCGTCCCGGGGCTCGTAAATTAATTAGGGCAACTCTTGGAACCTTCACATGCATGCCCACACCAATTCAATCCTCCCCGCCCACCTGCATCTGCACGCATGACCCCCTTTTGCATGTGCACACCATCCCTGTCCGGACTCCTGAAGCCTGGGGAGGGCAAAAACAGTCTCCTTGGGGGCCACAGAAGCTGGATCGTTCCCAAACTCCCAATTAGCCCGTTGGGGCCGTTTTTCGGCCTCCCCAGCCTCCGGAGGCTTTTCTGAAGCCTGGGGAGGGCGGAGGTGGCCTCCCCCGGCCCTACGGAAGGCCGAAAACTAGCTGGCCAGACCATGCGTGTGCACCGGAGCCTACAGCGGGCGTGCCAGCAAATATGGCTCAGTGCGCCATCACGGACCTACAGTATAGTTCTTTCATGCTTTTGCATCTCCAACAATCCCATTTGAATGAAGTTGTGACCCACAAGAAAGGAAGGACACCTCAAAGCTACAGGAAAGCAACTAAGTCGTTAGATTGCATTTGCTTCTCTCAAGTCTTCCCCAGATATCCAATTGTAATTTTTGTGGCGCATGTGTCCCCTGTATCAGATTAATGTTGTATTCCTTCCCTAACATGGTGGGCTTCTGGTTGGATGTGATAATTGGGAAGACGGCTGGGGACCCCTGGGAAATGAAGTGCACACATCTCCAAGTGGCCCAGGCTGAGAACCAGTGCTCCAGGCGTACCCAATGAGGGACTAAAATGCTCTTGGCTTCCTTGCAGGAGGTTGTGTGAAATGAGGGAGAAGACTCATTGCCTCTGGCCCTGGATAAACCATGGGGAGAAGTACCTGAACCCCCTTTACATGCACAACCCCCTGGTCATCTGGCCCTCCGTTGAGCCACAGAGCTTGATACTCTGGCAAGGTAGGGGGTCTACCCACCATTCCTTTTACCCAGATGTCTTCCAACTTGGCATAGCTGGCAGAATTCTGGGAGTTGAAGTCCACCAGTCTTAAAGTTGCCAAGTTTGGGGACCCCTGTTTTTACCATATGAAGTACAAACTCACATTGTCCAAAGCTTTGGAACAGAGCACTCACATGCGAGAGACATTGTAATTTGGATGAAATTAAGCCTTCTAGATTTCAGTTTCATAGACCAACATTGGCAAGATGGCTTGCTGAGTCTGGAAGTTGACTCATGGCAACTGAAGTTGTTTTCTTGTTGGTTTGAGACACTTCGTTGCTGCTCATCCAAGCAGCTTCCTCAGCCAGGCAAGTTGGTTACACAGTCATTGGCAACTCCTGCACCAACCTCAGAAGTTTCTTTCCCAAAGTGCGTGGTGCTATGTTGATGAAGGCTTTCAGTCATCCAGGAAAAGTTGTCTGAGATGAGTCATGGCAACTGGACTTTTTTTTTGTTGGTTTGAGACACTGCTGGCTGCCTGCAGTTTGGCAGTTCGAATCTCACCAGGCTCAAAGTTGACTCAGCCTTCCATCCTTCTGAGGTGGGTAAAATGAGGAGCCAGGTTGTTGGGGGCGAGAGGCTGACTCTCTAAACTGCTTAGAGAGGGCTGTCAAGCACTGTGAAGCGGCATATAAGTCTAAGTGCTTGTAAGGCCTTAATCAAAGAAGTAAAGACTCTTGAAACTTAACATTTCAAAAGGAACCCTTTATTGAAAGAGGAGGGATAGCTGGGCGCAGGGAAAGCAGGATCTGGCGTCCTTAAGGCAATACAACAGGACTAAAGGAAATTAGAGTCCCCGCCCAACAGTCCAATCCATAGGTGTGAAGATGTTTCTGTAACAGATGCTCTGGGAAAGTGCTGACTTACTCAGGGTCGTTTCCTGAGCGATGCAGTTTACATGGCCCTCCCTCCTCACATTCCCCGAAAGGTGAGAAAATGCCAGGCCTCTAGGCACCAGGCTAGAAGTTATAAAGCAATTAATTACATGGTACAGGATATACAGGGAGGAAAGATAGTTAAGTCTAAAGGAAGTATAGGGGCCCCCTCTTCCCCTGAAGAATGGCAGATTCACGGATCTGACAGTACTATTGCTATTCCACTTTGAGGAGAAAACCTGAGCTTGGTGCGAAAAGAATTGGTACACTCCAATGGCCTGTTCAGATTCCCCTAAGCAACTTGTTCAGGCTGGAGAGGCTGCTTGGATAAGCAGTGAAACATCTCACACCAATAAGAAAATAAGCCTGACTTTTATAAGCATCTTCATCGCGTTTGCTCAGGTTGATGCAATAATTCCACAGATTTTGAAGATATAGAAGGCAATTGGGAGGACTGGAAGGTGTCTGAACATGTGTTGCAGAATTCTGTACAGTCCTTGCCTTATGACCAAATAGGGACAAAAATGTGTTATTATGCAAGACAACTTGCGACCTTTCCTGTTGTTTCCCCATTAATTTGCTTCTCAGAAGCTGACTGGGAAGGTCACAGATGGTGATCACGTGGCACACACACACACTCTCCCCAGGATACTGCAACTGTCGTAGTAGATGCTGGTTGCCAAGCACCCAAATTATGATTATGCAACTGCAGGGATACAAAACCAAATTGTGATTATGTGGTTGAAGGGTCACAATACGCATAAGTGCAAAAAATGGACATATCCTTTTTTTTTCAGCACCATCACTAACTTCAAATGTCTCTAAATGAATGGATATGTCGACTACCTGTAATACCGAAGCAACCTTACTATAACCTTAATAGTTTCAAGAACTTCAGCTGTCTGAACATCATCAAATTTCCAAATCACATCTGATGGGTAGAAACTAAAACCTCACCCACTTATCCACTTTGCTGCTTGCTCATTTCCTTTACGTGCTTTTAAGAGATATACAAGTTCACACGTAAAAAACACGCCTAACAGTTTTTCCAAATCCTGGGTCTTCAGAGGACTCCTCTTTAAAGCTCTCCCTATCCAGATTTCAGTGAGAATTTCAAAAGTCTACTAAATATATTTGTAAACCTGCAGATTTGAAGGATATCTAAGCACTCTGAGGACCTTAAATGTAAAATTAGGCAGTGCCGTTCTTCTGGGGCAATTATGAAAGATTTGGCTGTCTCCCCCAGATGCTGCGGCTGGAAGCTAAGTGAGTCTACTGGCTGATGTTCTTTATAAAGAATTGCTGTAAAGATATAAAAGGTGACTGTCTGTCCTTGTGAAAGAGATGGATAACTGGCCATTATTTCTCCCTGCAGGTTTATTTCTCCGTTGGGTCCGTTCATCACAGCATCTTGATGAAGCATGGGCAGAAATTCAGCAAATAGCAACGAACAGCCAAACCGACTCGCAACAATTGCACAGAGCAACATGAAAGTACACTGCATCACCCCCTTTTTAGATGAAGTAATCAAAGAATGGGCTGGTCACCCCAAAAGAGGAGAGCTGAAAACAGAGGGAGAGTTGGTGACACAGATCCACCAAGGAGAGCAAACACTTTTATCTGTGGCACTGTGAATATGTAGATCTATTTTCCAAGTCTATTTTTAAAACTGTTACAAATAAAACACAGCTCTTTAAAAAATATTTTAGATCAAAGAAATGGAAGATAAAATATTTTGGGTAACGAGAAAGCCATCTGGATGCTCATACGTACCACCTCCCAACTTAGAGCCAATAGCTATATTTGGACAATAAAGCTGACATGGCTAAGCTTTTTAAATGTTAATATTAGTCAAGCCTCACCTGTGCTGGATGGGGAATTCTGCGAGTTGAAGTCTACCCTACCTAAAGTTGCTAAGGTTGAAAAATGTTCCTCTAACCCAATAAACTGACCCAATAATTTCACAATACACTGTAAACCCTGGAATATGTTTAACCTGGGCTTTACTTAGCAAAACCACCAATATGGAAACCCCTAATGATAACAATGAATTCTGAAGTCAACAAATCATACACATGATGGAAACATTATTTAAAAAGTAGTAATCTGCTTGTTCCTAGCTACCACATTCATACATATTTCTTTTCATGTTTGCAAAGGAAGATTTTATTATCCCTGTCTCACATTATAAATAGGGCAACTGCAGCCGTTTCAACAGGGTAGAAGTAGAGAGATTCTCTCCCACAGAGAACCTGTAGCAGGTCATTCTCCGCTTCGGTTTGATTCTTGCCCTTAAGCATCTCTCAGGACAAACAAGATTTCCATCCTGCTGGAACCACAAAGACCAAAGAGGCATCAGAGGTCAAGGAAGCAGCCAGATCAAACTTCAAACTCAAATTCAAAGTATTGGGGGTCAAAGTAATGGATGCGGACGTAGCCATCCTCTCCACCACTGCTGTAACTGGAAGCAGAAAAAAGGGAGTGAAATTCCTGGGGCTCTTAGTCCAAGTCTTGGTGAAACTAAAGAGCCAGAAGTACCGATGACTCTTACCTTTTCCCATCAGGGTGGAAAGCAACGCTGTTAATTGGCCCAAAATGGCCTTTGACTCTTCCAAACTCTTCCTCGACGCCCAGGTGGAAATATCTACAACCGTAAGTAAGATACAAAGAGATAGACACCATTAGAAAAGGACGTCGGATAGCTCTTCAGCGTAACTTGCTTGTGAGGCAACGCCTTACATCTTTTGAAAGCAGAGTTGGGTTTCATGGGAACGCAGTAGAGGAGGGTGAATCAATGCCACATCCCTCATGACCAGAAGAGAAAACAAGCTCACCTGGCCTCAAACTTTCCAATTCTGGTGGAGGTGGTTGTCACATCCATGGCTTCCTGTCCACCACCTAACACCACCTGCCAGAAGAAAAATAAGAGGACGAGATCCAGTTCACATTCCTTTCATTAGGAGAGGATACAGATCAGCTTAGTGCCATGGCTTAAAATTTGGTTGCTTCCCACTAAGGAAACTTTGCTCATTTGCGGAGTACAGTCATTTGCTCTCTCTATCATTTCCTATTTCCTGTACAGCAATCAAGCAGAGCCCAGAAGCTGCCAAGAAGCAAAGCATCCAAAAGCAAACACCCAGACACTTCTATCTCACAGACAAACTTACCTTTGCGAAGGACCCATACAAACCACACAACAGCCATACAAATCTCACTCTAAGGAGATCTCACAAAAGGAAATATAAGGGGGAGGGGGAAACCCAACACGTTGCCCACCAACATACATGATCAAAGATGGGAGAAAGTGCTGCGGAGTTCACCGGCCGTTCTGTTCGGAATGTCTTTAGGTGGTCAAGATTTGTGGAATCAAAGAGCTGCAAGAAAAATAGATGCATCAGGACTTTTAAAGGAGGCACTAAATTTCCCCAGTATCAACTGAAAATGCCAAGTACAGCATCAGTGCCATGCAGCAGAGCACAGCCCCTTCCCAATCCTGTGAACAACAGTTGTCCCAACAAAGCACTGCTTGGAAGCTGAACAGGGCAACCAGAATAAGCCCAGGAAATCAAAAACAGAAACAAAAAACCCAACTCTTCCTGAGTTCCGGTGAAAGTTGAAAAAGCTTCCTGTGGCTACTAATTTGTGTGCCGATGCTTACATTTACGATTTGTAGGAAAGATGCCAAAGAGTAAAAACATCAAAGAAAATGCCACTATCCCAATGAGTGTTTTAGAGCACTTTATTAATACATTGTCTCCAGCCAAGAGGCTCATCCTTATGAGACCTAACAACTCTTCTGAAATTCAAATCATGAAAAGGGGAGTTTTGGGGGGCAGATTTCTTTCCCTTTCCACCTCCAGAGTGGCTCAGTTTAGGCATCAGCAAAGGAAGGTTAAATATTAATGAAAATTACCACCAGAGGGTAATAATGATCTGACTGAAGTTAGAGCAAAACTTTTATTATCTCAAAACTTTTGCAAAAGTAATAGGAAGAGCTAGCTTGTCTAAGCAGCCTCTCTTCCTGGGTTTAATTGAAAAATGCAGGTCAATCACAGGACACCACCTTTTGCAGCAAGCAGCAGCAACAACAAAGACTCACCTTGGCAGTGTTATCTTTGGAGGCAGTGACAAACATTGTCATATCTCTGGAAGTCTGGATGTCATTGATCTGCTTTGTATGTTCTTTGACATTCATGAGGACTTCTCCTGACTAGAAGAGAAGAAAGGAAAGACATTGCTACTTTACTCTAGCCATGCTTGGCCTAGTTGTTAAAACAGCAGGCTAGAAACCAGGAGATTGTGAGTTCTAGTCCCACCTTAGCCATGAAAGCCGGCTGGGTAACTTTGAGCCAGTCACTCTCTCTCTGCCCAACCATTTCACAAGGTGGTAGGTTGTGGGGAAAATAGGAGGAAGGAGTATTAGTAATGTTCGCCACCTTGAGTTATTCACAAAAATAAAGGTGGGATCTAAAATATATATGAATATATGAATGATACAATCATGTTACATATAGAATAATCAATAAGTGGTAGATTATATTATTTCAGTCCTTATAACTGTCAGTTAGCAAGGATCAGCAAAAGGGATGGTCTGAGGTCACATGAAATCACCACCACCTTGGTGCTAAATTAAGCAGGGCAATAATAAAGCAAGGTGTCCACTGAGAATTCTTGGCTCAGTCCTTGAATCCCACTCTGGATAAATATCATCTAAAACATCCAGACAAAAAAATAATAATGGCAGGATTACCATCCTCTTTTTGAAGAATACAGAAGCCTCAGCTGAGAGATTGCCATCTTGCTTAAGCAACAGAAGGCAAATCGAGTTAATAATTAATAAAATAGCATGGTTGTAAGGGACCTTGGAGATCTTCTAGTCCCGTGATGGCAAACCTACGGCACGTGTGCCAGAGGTGGCACGCAGACCCCCTTCTGTGGGCACGCGCGCTGTTGCCAGCTGTTCTTTTGGACAGCTGGTCTTCATGCGTGTGCACCGGCCACCTGGTCTTCGGGTTTCCGGCGCAGGCGTGCACACACATTCCCTTTTGGGCCCTTGGTGCCGAAAAGGTTCGCCATCCCTGTTCTAGTCGAACCCGCTGCTCAAGCATGGCACCCTATACCATTCTGGACAAATGTTTACTTTTAATTACTATTCTCCAGGAGCCATTTGGGTGTTCCCACCTGTAGCTCTGAAGGCAGAAGGCAGAAACTACAGAGAAATGGAGAAAACCAGCAGCTGCAAATGACACCCAATAATTTAATGACATCCAACTTCTTTTGAATCGTTTATTCTTCACAGGCAATCTTTTCCCCCCCATTTTATTTACAAACATGTAAAATACACACACACAAAACTTAGACGTACACCACATTTACACAATACAATACGTACAGAAGCTTCCTGTTCTTTTTAATAGCAATTGCCAATCGATATCTCTCATCTTATATTGTTTCCCCTTCTATTATATTTCATTTGCATTTCACCATTCTTAACACTCTTATCGTACTCCTCTGTCTGCTATATCGGCTGATTACCTCTAGTAAATTTAAACCACTTGGATACATATATATGTATTAATTCTCCTTAACTACTATTTTTGAGCTTTGTTGTCTTCCTTCATTGATCCTTGTTTCCTCCCTCCCTCCCTCCACCTATACCATTTATCCTATATCTGGTAGTATTCTGTTTCTTCTATCCCTGGATTTATTTTGTTAATTGTCCATTTTAGCACAGTCCATAACCTTTCTTATTATTTCATCTTTGCTTGGAATTAATTTGTTTTTCCATTTCTGGGCAAAGGCAAACCTTGCCGCCGTAATTATATGTAATATTAAATACTGAATTTCTTTTGTATATTTCACAGGCAATCTTATCAAAATAATATCAAAGACATGTTTGAACTTGACAATGTCCTTTACCCATGAAGCTTGTTTAAACAAGATGGAAGGCCCAAGGAAGGGTCTCCTCTCAGAATTATATCCCCCTTTGATTTCAAGTTGGCTGGGCTCATCAGATAAAATGACTGTCACCATTAATCCCTAAGGGCTCTGTATGGCCCTCATCTGCAGATCAACACTCTGATTAAAATTGGTCTTTAGAGAATAGATGAGTTAGTTGCTGGTATACTCCCCTTCCTACTACTTAGCAACATCCCTTCCTGATCTGCTGGAATTCATGAGCAGAGACCCCCCAAGACTTTTACTACTTGGAACTTCAATTTGCTGCCTAGTGATAGTTCAGGAGATCATGGTCTGCATGGCAACTATTGACCTATTCCAGGTCAGGGAAGGCCTGGTGTCTTCCAGTAGTTAAAATCTAAATCAGGAGTGTCAAACTGGCCGCACATGGGCTGGATGCGTCACAAGCCAGCCAGCCCCACCCCAACTCCCTGAATGGGAAAAAAGTTGCAAAATGTCATGGGATGGCAACGTGACACCACAGGTTTGACACCCATGCTCTAAATCTACCTTTTGCCTATGTGACTGCACAAGTTGCACTGGTGACCAATAAAACTCATCAACAGATTTAAAGGGTCATTGCCTCTAATAACTTTCATGGCCCAGAGCAAGAGGCCACCTATCTGCTATGGTTTCCGCCTCTCCAGATCGGATAGAGCTGGTGGACTTAGGTCCCCTTGATCAATCGATTGCGACCCAAAGAGCATGTTCTCTCTGTCGTGATGGCTGCCTTCTGGAATGGTATCCCCCAAAGAGTCACCTGGCTATGACCCTGTTGATGTCTTTAGAAGTGTATCTGCCCTCCCAGACCTTGGGATAGGGTGACTGTGGTGCTCCACTTTTTTGTATTTGATGTTAGGTTACCTTCTTGATGGGGCACAAATACCCTCCATACCAACCTTTGCGCTGAACTGGTTCAACTCCCCATTCTCATGCCCAACAATGATGAATTCTCCAAGGGGCCCCCAAACCGCACTGGTAATTTTGGACTCGCTGCAGGGGATCGTCATGTAAGGTTCATTATTCTCTGAAGATAAAAGGGAAAAAAAAGATTCTTTAACACCAACTTTGAGGAAAGACAATTTTCCCACCCTAACCCTGATTCTAACTACACCTGAAGGTCTCACCAATCTGGCTGGAGTCTCGAAGGTCGAAGAAGCTCACAAAACATTGATAGCCCATTTGCTTATCTGTGGAAAACATGATGATATTTCCTCCAAAGTCAAAACCACAAGTCCTCACAGCTGAGTTGGTCTTGACTAAAGCAAGTTGCTTCCCTAAAGAGGGGATGAAACACAAGCAGTAAGTACAACTTGAAAGACCCACTGCTCCCTCAAACTCAGAAATATCTCCTCCAAGGGTCTCTAAAACCTCAGGTCTACAGAAAGTGCCTACACACAACCTACAGGTCTAGTCAGCTACAGACATCAGAGATGCGTGCAAAATATTAACAGGGTTGCTTTTTAAGGACTGAGCATGTTGTGCAAACCCAGCTTGTTTGACTTCATTTATGGTTCATGGGATTCCTGGAAATGAATTTTAATTCTGTCATCAGATTGAGATGTGTTAGGTATATCCAGCCAGAATGAGATCCTCCATTCCTGCAAGTGAGGTCGCTTGGAATTAGAAAAGTGGGAGTCCAAACACTGAGACCACATGTCTATAAAGCAACTTTCCTCATCACCAGACAGTTCTTCACCCCAGATACATTTAGATTCATCAACAGGCTGCACAAAAGGATGCCTTCAAACAGATCGCAGATTCTTAGATCGAATCCTATTCCTGAATGGATTCAGAAACACCTCTAAAACCTGAGGGTATGGGACCTCAATAGCTCATTATCACTTTAACTGGAAGAGGAGATAGTGCTCCTAATATTTTCATGATGGGGGGAAAAACGAAGAACTTTTTAGCTGATTGCTGGAAAAACCACCAGCAGCAGATAAGAGAAAGTGCAATAACAATACAAATATTTTTCTCAATTTATAATCATTTGTTTAGCAACCATTTGGAGTTTGGCACTGAAAAGAGATTTATGACCAGTCATAAATTGCGCTCATAATTATTGAAGCGTCCCCATAACATTTGGGGGCTTGGCAATCAGGATGTTATTTACGACGGTTGTAATATCCTGAGTTCGTGTGACCAACACTGGCCACCTTCCCAGCTGGTTTCCAACAATCAAGGTCAATGGGGGAAATAGGATTAAAGACAACTGCAATGATTTGCTTAACCATGACAAAAAGGTAAATTTTTCACTTAACAACTGCCTTGCTGAGTAACAGAAATTCTGACCCCCAACTATGGTTGTAAAACAAGGACTACCTGTACTGTAAAAAGACAAGTGCAGCAAGAAAAACCAAGGACTGCAACATTGCATTAGCATAAAAGCAGAGGGCTACTTTTCACATAGTGAGATCCGCGTGCTCCTTCCCCGCCACTCATGCTCAATAGCAATGCACTTCTGGAGAACCGGTAGTGGAAATTTTGAGTAGTTTGGAGAAGAGGTAAATACCACCTTGAACTGGCCACGCCCCCATCTCTTCTCTGCCTCCCCAGTCCCAGCTGATCGGAGGAAATGGGGATTTTGCAGTAACCTTCCCCTGCCACACCCACCAAGCCTCGCCATGCGCACAGAACCGGTAGTAAAAAAAAATTTGAATCCCACCACTGGTGTCAGCATATTGCTACCAACCATCTGGGTAGAAGCTGATTCAGGCGAGACCCCCACTACAGCTTTTAGAAATGTTTATAATATTCAGACATGAATCCTATGTGTTGAGATGAGTTTCCAGATGCAGGTACTGTATCAGCACACAAAGGGAATAGCAGTCAAAGGCCATTCTCCGCTCTCCTAACATGACATTGTTCATCCTGCATAATCAGAACATTCTTCCTCCTCCTCCTCCTCCTCAGACATTAACATTCACCTGTTTCACAGTCCCAGAGCCGACAACTGTTGTCTGCTGAGCCGGTCAAGACATGCCTGGTGTCCCCTGAAAAGAGCAGTCAAGGAGCCACACAAAACACACAATGAGCAGCAGAAGGAAAAAGACATGAACTACTGCATGGCTTCAAAATACAAACCCTGGGAATTAAATGCATGTACTAAGACTTTGCAACCTTTAAGCAGGAAAAAGAGTGCAGTGCAGAGCAGAACTTTCTCAACCAAGGAAACTCAAATGGGTTTACTCACGAAATGCTTCCAAAAGCCGAAACCCAGGATTCCTGTGAAACTGACCTTTGGCAAATTATATTATGACAAGCATTATCATAATGCATTTTATTTCAGAATGCAAAATGAAATAAAACAATTCCTGTGATCAACTACTGTCATTTGACTGTGCTATACAGTTCAACATCGGTTACTTCCAAGATATTCAAGAATCTGCTGGAAAATATCTCTGAAAATAATGACACAATGATTGTGTGTGTGTGTGTGTGTGTGTGTGAGAGGGAGAGAGAGAGAGAGAGAGAGAAAGAGGTGGGGTGGGGAAGAGAGAGAGAGGGCCAGGCAGAAGGATCAGCTCCAATATATACATGCGCTATTTTCAGGCAACTTTGAAAAAATGTGATTTTGTACACTAAAACCAAAGGATACAATCAGCGTCCACACACCAGACTGCACCAGTGTGGCCAGGGTATGTGCCAAGCCTCTCACCATTGACAGAGTACCAAACATTAACAGTCTGATAAACGAAAAATAAGGTACATTTAATAAAACCATAATATTAAAACTGTACATAGTAACAACTTCCTGATTAAATATTTTGATTAGTCAATAACTTACAGACAAGATAAATTGACTTGGAATTGATTATATAATAATGGAGTAAAATTAAGAAAGTAGTAAGTTTTTAATTAACGATGAATGAAGGACAATCATTAATAAAACTAAATCCATTAACAGGTTTCACAAACTCTTAATTATTAACACTTGGATATTATAGGTTGGGAAGAATATTGTGAACAGGCCATTCTGACTAGATTTCAATAGATTGTGGTGACTAATATTCACTGAAATAAAACAAAACCTTTAACTTTGGCTGACACATTCACCCTACAACCATCTGTGTCCATCCACCACAGTTTTTTTTTAAATTTTCTTTCAAAGACAATCATAGGGCTGATGCATCATGTGCACCTTTCTTTAGGGGGAGAAAGATTTAAAAATCAGGGTTCCCAAGTTTCATGAAACACAAGATACGGATCCATAGTTGGCATATAGGATGCAATTGATTCTGAAGTAAAATGTGTCTATTTTTCTTCCTTCCATTTTTCTCTCCTATCTATTAGGATAGTAGGAAGAGATTCTCCGTTAGGCTAACTGGAAAAAACCACACAAACTAAGGTAACCATTCAATGATAACATACCGGATCTTTTGCTACTGTAAAAAGCAAATCGCCTTCCCGATTATACTTGATCTGAGTAATTGACCTCTCGTGGCCTTGCAACAAAATAGGTTTCTGTAAAGAGAATTTTTTAAAAAAGATGTTAACACTGTTTACTTGCCAATGACAATGTTAGAAAATATCCTTATCATTCATAATGCTGCAGCTGCTATTCAGCTGTGAAAAGATGGAAGAAATAATAATGTGCTGGGCAACAGAACTGAAATTCCAGGTGTTGGTTTTAAGGGGTGAAACAGGTGACACATTTCTTCTATAAGAAAATAATAAAGAAATAAAATGAAAAGACAACAGAGTTTAAAGATGTAACAATCCTGTAATCCCTTGCAGTCACCTGACCTGGGGGAAAGTTGGGTGACTGAATGGAGTTGAATGTTTGTTTGTTAGCTGCCTACATGGCACCTGCAGCAGATATTCTTTGTCCCCAGAGAGAGAAATATCCGCCTAGGATTGAACTCACAGCTTCCTGTTGTGAGGCAGAGTTCCACCCTCAGGATGCCTTTCTACTCTAAAGATATACTGAAATACCTTAAATTTATTTATTTCAAGCATGAAGATGTGTAGATAGGTGCTGGGACAGGTGAGAAAAGATGAGATCATCCAAGTTAAAAGAAAAGCTAAGTATCCCTTAAAAGGTTAACAACTGAGAAATCAAAACTGACCATACATTTAGTGTGAACGTAATAGGATATACTTCCTAGCAAATAGGCCCAGAATTACAACCTATTTTTGTGCTCGGTCTTTCCCTAGTAACAGGAATGAGTTGCCCAGAGATATAGCAGGATATAGCTTCTAGTAGAACATTTAGGTTCATTGCTTTTTGTTATTTCTTTGAACTACTATTAATTAGGATACAAAACAAATCCAGGAATAAATCTTTTAGGGTTAGAGTATATTGCTTTCCTAAGCAGTGAATCTTGCTATTCTGTTTTCTCTTGTTATTCATTGATGATGACCGTTCATCATGTTCGAAGAGGACCTTAACATCTAACAGGTTGTGGGTTGTCCACGATGTGTCTGCAGGTGGCTGGTAAGGCCTATATGGGCACGGAATGTTCTGCCACATGTTGGACAGACGTGTGTGGGCACCCTTGTTGCAGCATTTGCAGCTCTGGCTTGGCGGAGTGCTCCCTTCTCTTTGTGCTCTAGTTGTTCTTCTATCCTCGGAGGTCTGGCAGCTGTGGTAGATCAGCGTGCGCCACGTCGATCGGTCTGGTGCCAGGGCTTTCCAGGAGGTGGTGTCGATATCCAAGGACTTGAAGGAGGCTTTCAACATGTCTCTGTATGGTTTCCTTTGTCGCTTTCCTTGAGACAGCTCACCATAGAGCAGCTGTTTATGGATGAGATGGTCTGGCATCCTTGCCACATGGCAAGGTGTGAACTGATGGCAGGCCTGCATTGTTATGCCTCGATTTTATTGGGGCAGCTTCATTTAATTTTTATTTTATTGCAAGCTCCTCTGAATCGAAGCACAGGAACAATGCTTATAAAAATATCCCTTTAGTCCAGAGCTCTTCCAAGTTGGCCACTTTTAAGACTTGTGGACTTCAACTCCCATATAACACCTCTCCTGCGCGAGCTGCACTGGCTCCCTGTGGTCTACCGGGTGTGCTTCAAGGTGTTAGTTACCATCTTTAAAGCGCTCCATGGCACAGGACCTAGCTATTTGCGGGATCGCATTCTGCTCCATACATCCCTGCAACCAATTCGCTCTCACAGAGAGGGACTCCTCCGGGTGCTGTCCACTAGGCAGTGTCAGAGGGCGGCGCCCAGGAGTAGGGCCTTCTCTGTGATGGGCCCAGCCCTCTGGAATGACCTCCCCCCAGACATCAGGATAACGACCGATCTCCGCTCCTTCCACACGAAACTCAAGACCCACCTGTTCCAACTAGCCGGCCTGGCTTAATCAGAACCTTCTAACCTCCCTGGCAATTTTAATTATTGTAAATGTAAATTTTGGGGTTTTTTAAATTGTTTTAACTGTCTTCACTTATTGCTTATTAACTTATTAACTTTATTTTAACCTAATGGCTTTCCATTTGTATCTGATTTGTTAAACATTGATGTTACCTCCTCCATGCAACACCTGTTTATTTGATTTGATTGTACGTTGCCCCAAGTCCCTTTGCGGAGAGGGGGCGACTGATAAATCGAATAAATAAATAAATAAACAGAATTATCCAGCCAGCAGAAGTCTTAAATTAGGCTTCAGGATCCCTTGTGATTCTGTCATCTAATCCTCTAGTCCAGTTTCTCAATCTTGGCAACTCAAGGTGTGGACTTAAAACTCCCAAAATTCCCCCAGCTTCCCAGGGCATTCTGGGAGTTGAAGTCCACACATCTTCAAGTTACCAAGGTTGAAAAACAAAGGTTTGTTTTGTATATGAATAATGTCAATTTCCTTGCATAAGCAGCATGGTGGCCTAGAGCAGAGGTCTTCAAACTTGGCCACTTTTAAGACTTGTGGACTTCAACTCCCAGAATTCTTCAGCCAGCTCTGTTGGCTGGAGAATTCTGGGAGTTGAAGTCCAACAAGTGGTCAAGTTTGGGGACTCCTGATTTAGGCCCAAAGTGAAACGTTCCTTCTTTTAGGGAACCTTTCCTCGTCCTGAGGGCCCTGATCCCTTTGCGTTTCTGCCGGAAGAGGCGCCAATCGGTTCAACCCGAGTCGCTTCTCCCCGTAGACCTGCGAAATCTTTCCTTTTGAGCCTTAGGAAAACTAGTGGGCTCGCCTCCCACCCCAATGGAAGCCAACCAACGTCTGAATTAATTAATTATCTGACTTAATTAACTGAATCTAGTTAACGATTTATTCGCCTGAAGGAATCCGAGAGACGCAGAGACTCACCATGGCTGCGGGGACAAGGCCGGCAGCACGAGCGGAAACCACGAAGAACCATTTCCGGTGTGAGGTCGAAGGCTTCGCTTCCGGGTCAGACCGGAAAGGAAGCGGCCCTGCAAGGCCTAGAGAGAAGAGAAGAGTGTTGGCTAGGCACCCACTTCCGGTGCTGTTCGGAGTGCCTCCATTGGCGGGGCGAATAGAGTTTCCTATCAAGAATGTGTCATTTTATAGAAGACGAAGAGGAAAACTGACCCCTGCATAACACTTCGCTCTACTTCAACGGCTTTTTATTTCAACCAAAGGAGTCGGAATGAACCGAATCGTTTGAGATCGAAGAACCATTTTGCATTGGGAAGCTTCCTCTTCCCTCTCCGCAAAGAGACCCAATTCGCCTCCCACAAAAGTTTGGCAATACACGAGTGACTGAGTCTCTTGGGCCGCTACTCCCCGCCCCCCCCCCCCCCCCAGCGAGGCTTGAATCCTAGCGCAATGTAGGGTTGAGCCATAGAGGTGTATGCCTAGAGCACCACCCCTGACGGCTGTTTTGCACGAGGAAGAAGACAGGCTTTGCGGGACTCTATGGTGCCCCCGTCGCCATGGCGTCGCTGGGTGAGGGAGCCGCTTCCGGTGCCTCAGAGATGGGGGGGCAGAGGGGGAGATGTTTCTTTTAAGGGGCGAAGGGTTGATGAGGCCTTTAGGGATAATGTCGTGAATGTCCTGCTAGCTGGGGAGGATGGGAGTTGTAGCTCCAGCGCCTGCGGAGGACGCTAATTTTAATCTAATTTGTTTATTTGTCAAACATGCACCAGATAAGGGGGATAAATATAAACATGATTATGACTATATGAAATGAATACGAATACAAGGAAACAATAGGACAGGGACCTCTTAGGAATGGGGCGAGGTCCTCGGTAGACAGTTTAAGGCGGAAGCTGTGGGGGGGTTTGAGGATGTAACAACGGAGTCAGGTGGAGCATTCCAGGCATTGACCCCTCCGTGGCTGAAGTCGTATATTCTGCCATCAAGTGTGGAGCCGTTTACCTTGAGTTTGGATCTATTGTTGGCTGGTGTGTTACTGAGGTTGCGGCTGAAGTAGTCATTGACAGGCAGGATGTTGTAGCAGGCAATTTTGTGTACTTACTAAGCTAGACTGTAGGCGGTGTAGTTCCAGGTTGTCCAAGCTCAAAATGTCGAGCCTGGTGGCATAAGGGATTCTGTTGCGAGCAGAGGAATGGATGACTCTTCTCATGAAATACTTCTTGCTCAATTGTGTTAATGTCTGATATACAGTGTGGATTCCAGTCAGAGGAGCTGTATTCGAGGATTGGTCTGGCAAAGGTTTTGTATGCCCTAGTTTGCAGTACAATATTACCGGAGAAGAAGCTTCACAAGATTAGGTTAATCACTAGGCCGAAGCAACTCAGCTTCATGCCATGTGCTTCACCCCCCCCTCATCCCCCCCCCAGAAACCATTATAAATGTGTGTATTGTCCTTTTCCCCCCCAAAGGGAACTCAGAATTGCTTCCAAAGATTGGGAGGTGTGGAGGGGGGGGGCTTCTAGAAATTGGGGAGGGACACTGACCCTCCAAGTTGGCAAAATAAGAAGTACAAAGAGGGAGGGGAGGAAGTGCAGGTGAGTTGGGAGGGACTGTTTCAGCATAGGATCTGCTCAAGGAAAATGGATCTCCTGGCTTTTCTGGCCAGAGACTGAAGGTTCGACCTGAGGGCCTCTTGTGCATCCAAAGCCAAGTGTTTCTGGTACAGAGCTTTTCATCTATTGGCCTTGATTTGAATTTGATTATTGACCTGGGTGAATGGGTTAGGATTAGGGCAATTGGAAGGAGGATTAAGCAAGTGCTGCAAATCCTTTTCCATTCATATCTGTGGGTTGCGCCAGTCCGCAAAATGTAACATTGCAGCCCTGGATTTCTCCTTCAAGAATGTTTTTTTTAAATTAAAAAGTTTTTTTATTAGATACACATTAAAAACATTGGACATAGTGCAACATTTCTGGCATAAACATTTCCATATAGTTTTTGGATCTTACAACAATTGCATTTTGTATCCATGTTTGTTTTTGTACCACTTGCTCCTTGATTTTAGGTGTAAGCAAAGCTCACTAATATACAGGTAGCCCTTGACAGACAGCCATATTGGAGCCTCCCCTCTATAGTTGCACGTAGTGACAGTTATAAAAGTGGGTCAGTCATGTGACCAATATGATTTTACAACCTTTTTAAGCAGTCATTAAATGAACAAAGTCATAAAGCCTCAAGGTAGGTTTGTTGTAACTGAAGGTCATTAAATAACTGTTGGTAAGTTCAAGACTGCCTATAATAGGACTTAACGCTAAACAGGATGGAATGTACTTCATGCAGCTTAAAATCTGTAAAACATCAGTACATTTGTATTGAAAGAGAAGGATGATTATTCATTGATTACTGTCTTAGGAAGGAATACAGTTGTAATGGATGAATAACTCCTGCTGTGAGTACTTCATTAAACAATTTGTCAATGAGATGTCATCTTGCAGGTGATGTTGCCACTTTGATTTTGGTAGCAATTCTTTGGGGAACAACCAATCCATTTTTGAAAAGAGGAACTGAGGGTCTGGAGCAGGTAAAGAGAGAAAGCAGACCTCAGCAGATGCTGGCGGAAATAAAGTTCCTTTGCCTGAATTACAAGGTATTTGCCATTTTACACAGCACTCTTCACACTGATTTTTCTAATCTTAACTACTTAAGATCCGTGGCTTTCAATTTCCAGAATTCCCCAGCCAGTTGAAGTCCACGTGTCTTAAGGTTGTCACGGGAAACCCTCTTCTATAGTGCGAAACATTCCATCATGGAATTCAAAACAATCCTATGCTGAGTGTCCCACAGTTTTGAGACCAGGTTGCTCACAGAGCCCAGTCCTTGTCAGTTGGCACCCCTACCATTACCTGAAGCTCCTTTGCAACAGGAATCTGGGTTGCCTGTGCCTGGGCATCTTTACACCTGCAGATATTTCTTTTCATGCTCATTAGACCATCCCTCCTGCCTTTTTTTTAAAAAAAAGTCTTTTTATTAAAACATGGGATTGGAAGCTGATTTTTCTTTAAAAGGGAAGATAAACTAGAAATAGGAACTAACTTTCTGGGGCACTGGCAGCAAGTAAAGGGATGATTTTTGAATGGCTATGCCCTTCACGATAAACATTATCCCTTCATGCCCATGAAACAGATTCAAACTGTTCCTACTGACCCAAGAAGTAAATGATCACTGGCCAGGTTTGGGGGAAGGAAATACTATGGAAGGTACCTGGACTGCACCAGCCTGTTCACATCACAAGATAATTTTTTTCTAAATCTTAACACGATACTGTAATAAGATACTAGTATGGTATTAAATGTAATTCTATTTTTACTTGATGATATTCTTATAATAATCAGGCTTTGGTTAACTGCTTCTTTGATTACAGCATTAAGTAGCTTTCCCAATGGAGAAGTAATTCCTTGTCTAAATTTCTCTCTAATTCAGAATATTTGAAAAAAATAATGCCCCTTTTCTTCTCAGAAGACTGTTCAGAAAGCCACTAGTCAGCAATGATCTTTTAAAATTGTTTTGACCCAGGAACACAACTGGGAAAAAAAGAATATATGATGCATTACAATAACTGGAACACCAGGGATTGCATTGTTCCTGGTGATCAGAAATTGGTTTAAATTAAGTAACCCCCGAAGCTTTCTCCATCCAACTATGTTTTTTTCCCTTGCAGTACATGTTACCATTTATTGTAAACCAGTGTGGCTCATTCATCTACTATCTCGCATTAGCATCCACAGGTTGGTCCTTAATTAATTATTGCCAGTGTCAAGATTTATTTGGGGGGGGGGGAACGCTGATCATTGTGGGGGATTACTCAGATACCTACTGCAGAAAGGCATACTTTTAAAAATCTAATTTCTGTGACTGTATCACCAAAATGGGAATAACTCAGTTCTTAATAGATTTCTGAGCAGGATTACCTAAAAAAAAAACCACTGAGAATTCTAATGCACATTCAAAAGGAGCAGATTTTAATCACATGATCAAACATTATCTAAATTTCTTTGAGCCCCACTGTGGACAACTTTGTTGTTCTCAAGATATGTTCATTGCAGTTCTTGAATTCCGATCCCATATGATTGAAAGAGATCAGTTAAAGAATAGATAGATAAGTGAAGCTTGCTGGATTGATGCTGCAGAATCAAAGTATTGGAAGTAACTGCCACCTTGTCAATACTGTCCTATGTGAAAATCCCTAAATGTGGAGATCTTACTAACACGCTTTTAGGAAGAAGGATTGCCTACCAGAGTTACCCCCCAGCATTCACCAGCCAAACAGAACCTTCAGATAAAGTTTCCATTTGATTAGGGTTATCTCCTCTTCAGTGGTTTTTATTTCTTTTGATCCGATGATTCTGTACTAAATGTTCCACTTCCCATTTCAGATCTAACCTTGGCTGTGCCTCTTTGCAATTCCTTGGCCCTGGTCTTCACGGTGGCAACAGGGAAAGTTCTTGGAGAAAACATAGGTGGTCCAAGTAGGTGTCTAATGACTTGATCAGATGCAAATTCATTCCTCCTCGTTGCTTTGTATTTACTCAAAATAAGCAGGGTTGAAATTGAAAATTCCCTGTTCCTCTCTCCCAAGAACAAAGTTTGCAGGTTTGGTTGATTTCCTGCTTTTTCTCTTTGATAGGGGCCGTTCTGGGAATGGTCTTGGTAGTCTTGGGCGTTGCCATCTGCATAGCTGCGTCTGGGCACAGAAATCCATGAGAGATCTCCAAAGAAGAGTGGAAATTCTGTGGAAGACCATTCTGAATCTGTGCAACTGCTGATGCCACCCTCAAAAGTTGCAGCCTGGGGTAAACAATCCCTGACTCCATGTTAGAGAGAGCATGATTCTTCATATCCTGGCAATCGCTCCTTCATGCACTTGGATTCCAAAGGGCCCTGGGTCCCTACAGCTTGTCTTGATGTTCCTGCTAGCCAGAAACTTTGGGGACCCCCAAAATTGCTTTAATGGAAGCAGCAAGATCAGGAGCCTCTAAGGGAAGGCAGAAAGATCTCAAAACTGAGCACTTACTGCCCAGACTCCCTTTCTGATGCCTACGCGGAACTTTGTGCCCAGAGAAATATCTCTGAACTGTGAAGTCTTTTGACTGGATTGAACTGTCTATAACCAGAGAGCAGACCCCACTCCCCTCTAGCACTGATGATGTTACCTAGTTGAGTAATGAAACATCTGTAAGAAAATAACCAAGCTCAGGGAGTACCAAAGACTCCACAGATTGTGCTTCATTTAACATGTTTTGATTTTACATAAATGCAAATTCATTCACTGCAGTAAACTAAAATGAATCAGTTGTTGTATACACCGATTATCGTTTCTTTTCTCCAGAGCTTTGATTAAAGTATTTTTAATACAAGTCCCCCCCGCCTTTTATGTATATATTGTTATTATATAGTTTTCTTCATTTTACATCACAGTTTCAGCTTTGCAACAGCAATATACTGGTTATATCCACAATTTTTTACAATATACATATTATTATGCCACCTAATTGCAACCATTTAGGTCTTGTTTATACAGTATCGTATTCATAACTATTGTTTCCATATTTCTAACATAAGTCTCTATATATTTATCATTCTAAACATTTTATTTTACATTCTTATAACATCTTACCATAATATTGCTTATGGTCAATTTACTCCAATGTATGAAGTAAAATAAAAAAGTGAGAGTATAGACAAAATTGTATGATTTTGTATGATACTTTACAGGTAGTCTTCCACTTAGGATTGGTCACTTAGTCACTGTTAGTAGTCATAGAATAACAGAGTTGGAAGCTACTTGTTGGAAGAAGACCTCAAAGCTGGAAGTCTTCGAGTCCAACCCCCCCCCCCCTGCTCAGGAAGGAAACCCCATACCATTTCAGACAAATAGTTGCCAATCTCTTCATAAAAACTGTCAATGTTGGAGCATCCACAACTTCTGGAGACAAGTCGTTCCACTAATTAATTGTTCTCACTGTCAGGAAATTTCTCCTTCATTCTAGGATGCTTCTCTCCTTGATATAGTTTCCATCCATTGCTTCTTTCCTGAGTTCAGATGCTTTGGGGAATAGGTTGACTCCTTCTTTAGGGCAACTCCTTAAATATTGGAACCCCTAGTCCTTCCTTTTCTTATATATATTTAGGCTCCAGTCCCCTAATCATCTTCCGTTACTGACAGACCATCCTAGAGCTATTTATTTTCCAATTGCAAAGTTTTGACAGTTCATGCAATTGTATTGTGGGCACTTGGCAACCAGCGTGCATTTATGGATGTTTTCAGTGTCTCCCGTAGTCACCCACAACATCTACCATGACTTCAATTGTGGTCATAAGCCGAGAATTGCCCATATTGAAATTGGCTATTAGAACAAATCTGGTGATACTCTACCTGCCTGACACTTTCACATCTCCAAGGAGAAGCTGATAACAGTGGCCCCTCTGCCAGGGATTTCTGCAACCATTCGGTTGATTCTTGAAAAGTTCCACCATTTTCTAAAGCCATACTAAAGACTTTGTTGCCTGCACAACTAGCGCCTTGAAGTCAGGGCCAAACCTATGGCACATGGAAAGATGTTGAGAAGGATGCGACACAAAGGTTCCTTCTACAAGGTGTGTCTAACCGTTTTGTAAGAATTTGTAACAGGCGCTTTGTCCTGTGCCCCAAGTGAGAAGACCATGCTCACTTAAAATGCTATTGTCCCCTAAAAGATTCCCTGAAAGCAGAAGAGAAGGCTGGCCAGGATAAGACGTGTCCTCAATAGAACAAAAGTGGAGAAAGGAAAGTCAGGAAAAGATGCAGAAAGGAGTCATTTCTTTACAGATAAGCATGGTTTGGTTCTGGGGTGAGAGCAACCTAAGGACTCATTTCTTCCCATTTTGGCACGTGATTCTTCCATGCCTACAGAAGGTGGGGTGAGAGAGGAATGAAGAAGAAAGTACATTCTTTAACTGAAACTCATTCCAAAAGTTGCAGTCACTCAGCAATCCAAGGGCCAAAGACAGCAAAACTGATTTTCACAAAGCTAATCAGTTCAATTGAAAATCATCTTTTCAGAAAACCAGAAGACGAAAGCCAGCCTCGGCACGTGGCTGTGGAGAGCAATTTTCCAAAACGCTGTTTGCAAACAGCCCCCTTTGCTGGCCTTTCTACACCCGGAAAGGCCAATTGACAGGTATTATTTTGTAAGATAACATGCCAAGCTACATGAAGCTTTTCAAGGTTAATGGGACGTTATCCCTAGTAAAGCAAACTATTTTGGGGGGGTGGGGGGGGTGAAGGGTTTGCTCTTAAATCCCAGAAGTGAAGGGCTGGGAAAAGTCGCCTGACAAAGGTTGCAGCAAAGCGGCCCCCTTAAGTCTCAGCGCCTGGGAAGAGAGTGGGAGGTGAGGCCGGGGGTGGGGTGTCTTCCTGGGGAACCCCTTTCCTATTACCTGAGGCGGAGGGCCAGGATCCAAAACCTTTTCGCCCTCCGCTGCCGCCTTTTGCCAATGAGGACCAGTGTGTCTGATGGATGGATGACCAATGCTCTCATCAATGTTATAAATCAAAGGGGGGATCATTTATGCGTCCCTCACATCCCTCACCACTGTCAAACTATTCACTAAGGCTGCACTACTATTAGTATTAGTCTTCTCATCATTCCTATCACCCATCTCCTCCCACTTATGACTGCAGGACTGTAACTTTGTTGCTTGTATCCTTTTTGATTCTTGATTGTTGACTGCTTATTTGTACCCTATGACTGTTATTGAGTGTTGTACCTTATGATTCTTGATGAATGTATCTTGTCCTTTTATGTACACTGAGAGCATCTGCACCAAAGACAAATTCCTTGTGTGTCCAATCACGCTTGGCCAATAAAGAATTCTATCCTATCCTATCCTAGGCTCCCCAACTCCTGTGCATCGTGTCTTTTTCTTTTTTGAATTAAACACACCCATCTTTTTATTTAATAATAATTTTATTATAATTTTTAAAATTGCTGCCCATCTTTTCCTTCCACTGGTTGCAAAGCAGCTGCTGCACCTTAGAGTAGAGCTGAGGGGAGGCAGGTGATGCGTTCTCCCATGATGCAGACAGAACGCAAAAGATGCCTCACTTCTCCAGCACTTGTGTGCCCAGGCCAGCCCAAGTCGTCTCCCGTGGGTGGGCAGGCCAGGCAACCGCTCCTGGGCCGCGTGGTACTCCTTGCAGGCACTTCCGCGAGCTGGGCATCCCTTCTCACACACTTTCTGGGCCCACCTAAAAAGACCTCTGCGCCAGGCGAATGATGGCGCCTGCAGGACGGGCGAGGTGCAAAATGCAAAAAATGGCTAGATGAAGTCATTTAGTAAAATTTGAGAGAAATAACATTTTTGCAATTCTTTATCGGCAAATGAACATCAGCTGTTATTTCTGAAGAATAAGCTGTGGTTCTACGCACTGGAGTGAAGACAGTGTACAATAAAAAAGACCAAATTATTATTTTTAATTATTGTTTATTATTAAATTTATTTGCCAACCATCTCACAGTTGGAAGTGACTCTTGAGCAGCAATAAAATGAGCAAATGAGGTCTGTTCATTTGTAGGTATAACATTTTAAAAGTCACGCCTTCAACTGATTCCATAAACAACCATTTATCTCTCTGTTGATGGTTGACCTTCTTCCGGACCACGAGGTGCCTTCAAAACTGCATTCTCAAAAGAGTCCAAGTAGGTTTAGGAAACGCTCCATTTCCAAACCTGATCCAGGATGATCTTCCTCCCCAAAGGGTGACTTCCTGGCAGTGATCACCATTTCTTTTGTGGCCTACCTGAGCTGCAATCCCCCAGAACTGGTAGTGGGGGGGAAAGACCCCCAGAGTTGTTTCTGGAGAAATAATTCAGGATCCGTGTGGGAAAAGGTGAGGAGACCTTATGAAGAGCCTTGCCACCAAACTGGACTTGAATTTGGACCTTCTTCCCCTCCTCCTCTCCACCCGCTGGGAACATTCCCGAGTCCAATCCTTCCCAAATTCCTTGCTCGTCTTCCTGCCTTGGACCCTCCCTTCCAGACCTTCGGAAAAGCCCTTACTCCAACCCTCTGCCTAGTAAATGTCAGCTTCAGCACCCGTTCACCCTTTATCGCAAGAAGGGACGAAGCTCACTTAAACGTCGCATTCGCAGCAGACAAGATCCCTTCAGGAGGAGAGAGAATAAAAAATAATAATATTGGATTGTGTGGAAATGAATAGGTTAACTTTGAGAATAAAGGATAAAGAGGAATCGGTGTACTTCAAGACATGGGGAAGATTTTATGATTGGTTAGAAAAAGAGTATGAATAAGAATATAGAAAAGAAAAATTAGGGAAACAGAAACCCAGATGACACACTATTAAATGAAAAAAGGGGAGAAGAGGGGGGAAAGAGAAAAATATTAATATACAAGTATATGTTTAAAGAATGTGGTATGTGTAAATAATAGATAGGAAAATATAAAGAGGAAAAGGGAATGTAAATGGTAAACATAAAGATAGAACCTGGTTTGCTGGAACATCATCCCGAAAATACACCAGAGGAAAAGGAAAATATGCAACCACAACAATAGAAAGAGGAAAGGAAGAGAGGAGAGGAGGAGAGAGAGTATGAAGGGGAAGAGGAAGAGAGGAGTAGGGGGGAGGAAGGGGGGGAAGGGAAGGGAAAGGAGAGAGGAAAGAGGAAAGTAGAGAACAAAGGAGGGAGGGAGAAAAGGAAAGAAAAGCAGAGTTGTGGTAAAATAAAATAGGTGTATGGGATGGTAAGCAAAGCAATCCCGATTATATATTTTAATTTTCATATGGAAAAATGAATGTTCAAAATTGTTAATACACAATGTGAATAATAACTATGAGAATGTATACCTGTAAATGTATGTATGAGATTAAAAACAATACACTTTTTACACACACACACACAACCAGTCTGCATTCGCCCCTTTGCTCGGAAGAGAACTCCTCCTTGGGGTGCTCAAATGGAGCGAGTGTTCTTACCTCTTCTTCCCTACACGTGTGTCTCCCTGCATGCCCAGTGTCACACCGGCACACTTTTTGCATAGTCCTTTTGACCCGGCATGGTAAAACAAAATCGGCACAAATTCCTGTAAAAGGAGCAGAAATCGGCCGAGCCCGGTAAAAGAAGAAAAAAAAGCCGCACCTCATGCACTTAGCTCTAACTAAGTTCGCCTTGCATGGAGCGATGCTTTCTTTAACTAGGGTTTACGGCAGGGGTGTCCAAACTTGGGAACTTTAAGACTTGTGGACTCCCAGAATTCCCCAGCCAGCATGGATCCTGGGAGTTGAAATCCACAAGTCTTAAAGCTGACAAGTTTGAAGACCTCTGATAGAATTGTTACCGATTAAACCAATATTTGCTGTTTGCTGCTGATAGACTGCTAGAAATCATTTATTAGCCATTAAGCTTTGTGATTGGCTCCTGCTTATATTATTGCATACTGTCAGAAATTAGTTGTTAGTAACTAATTCTAGCTTAGTAAATTGTAACCTTAATACTGGTTGGCATAGTGCAAAGTTTGTCACCCTGTCCAGCTCTGCAGGACGCGCCGTTCCCCAAGCGCAGCCTCTCTGGATGCAGCGCCGCTTGCTTCCCTCCCTCCCGGCCCTCGGCTCCAACCACCCGCTGGAAGGAGAAACGGGCGGACTTTCTGGGGCTTTGCTCTGGGGTTGGGGACAGGGCCGCCGCCGGGGTCTCGGAAGTAGCGGTCGCAGCCTTTCCTGGGACGCCGGGCGTCCGAGGCGCAGCGGCGAGGCGTTGTGGGGAGGGGCGCGGCCCGGGGATTGAGGGGGAGGCAGGCCCCAGATCAGGCAGTCCGGAGCTTCCCGTCGTTGGGAGAGTGCGACCTGGCCCTTCGCTGCACCCGCCCGCTTAGCAAGCCCGTAAGTCTCCAGCTAGACCACCGCGTAAAAACACTTCCAGGAGCAGCCCTTGCGCGCAACGGTGTGGCTGGAGAAACTCCCACGGTTAGCCGGAGCTGCTGGAACCCCCCAAAAAGCAAAGCAAAGCGACCCAGGTTTCTTCTCCATAAGTTGCTTCAAGTTTCAAACTCTCCTCAAAAGTTGCAGTTAAAAAAGGCAATACGATTGTGCACAACTTCACTTGTGGGAGGAACCTGGATGAAGCCCATAATTCTTTGGTTTTGGAAGGGCTCTTGGGCGCGGTTGAACCGCGCATCGCTTCAGCTTTGCAAAACGCATTTTTCCCCCCTCATGTCCCTGATAGGAAAGGAGGCGAAGCGCTTGTGCGTGTCAGCATTGAGGTGCTCGTTCCCTTGCCCTGATATCTGAAACTTTTATTTCGCATTGAACGTTTTCCCTGCACTTTAAAAAGCTTCTGGGTCCAAAGAGCTTTTGCAACTGGAGCTTCAACCACGAGGGCGGCCAGCTCTGCCTTTGCATTCAAGGTTAAGAGAGCCCATTGCAAACCCCCCATTCTCCCTCTGATGCCCAGAACCAGTCCTCGACTTACGACCATAATTGAGCCCAACATTTCTGTTGTCAAGTGAGACATTTGTTAAGTGAGTTTTGCCCCATTTTACGACCTTTCTTGCCACAGTTGTTAAGTGAATCACTGAGGTTAGTTAGTAACACGGTTGTTCAGTGAATCCAGCTGCCCCATTGACTTGGCTCGTCAGAAGTTCCCCAAAAGCAATCCCATGACCTTGGGACACAGCAACGGTCGTAAGTATGAACCAGTTGCCAAGCGTCTGAATTTCGATCACATGATCACAGGGAGGCTACAAAGGTTGTAAGTGTGAGAAATGATCATAAGTCACTTTTTTCAGTGCCGCTGTAACTGTGAACCGTTACTAAATGAACCGTGGTAAGGACTACCTGTACTAAAGATGGAACCTGACCAAGGCAGAACGAAGTGGAAAGAACAAGATGAGTTTGATGCAGACCAAAACTGCTTGGCTGGATTGTTGGTTAAAGCAGAACGCATTTTCCATGCTGCGCATGCGGTCCAGGGAAATCAGCCATTCCTGAAGCCACCTCTGTTTCTCCTGGATCCACATGGCTGATGATCTGCAGTCACATCTGGTTTAAGGGCTGAACCCACATCACCCAATGCAAATATTCTTTCCATTGGTGAAAGAAGGAGGGGCCTGTATAGTCCAGAGGTGGGTTGCTCCTGGTTCGGGCGATCCGGTGGTGGCAACGGCGGGAGGCTCCACCCACCCACCCAGACGCTTCTGGGCATGCACAGAAACATGGTGCGTGCACACACAGGCGAACAGGTAGTAAAAAAAAAAAAAAGGAAACCCACCACTGCTGTAGTCGCTTTTTTCCTACAACAGCAAGTTTTGAAATATATATTGTCCACATTTCTATGGAGGGTCTCAGTCATCCAGTCCCAAAGGTGCTTTTTTTCCCCTTCTAAAAGCAACTGGACGTTCCTGATTTTTCTTGAAAACATTTCACTTTTCATCCAATAAGCTTCTTCAGTTCTAAGTAGTTGACTGTAAAGAGTATAAATATCTTCCATTCCCCACCAGTTAATAGACTTGAAGAAGCTTCTTGGGTGAAAAAGTAAAACATCTTCAAGAAAAAAAGCAAGAATCCAGTTGTCTTTAGAGGGATACCTTGTCCACATTCTAAAATAATAGTTTTCTTAGATTTGATTGGTTCTCCCATAAATGCAAACATGGCCTTTGACATTTTTCCTGTTTTCTTTCACAATTACAGCACAGTGCATTGATATCTATATTTGTTCATATTGATTGAATGTGGTGATACATGATCACATAACCAACCTGCAGAATTGAGTTTGTCTATAGGATGAATTTCAGCACGGTGATCACAGAAGTGAGTGGCATCTCACTTGTACTTCCATAGAGGAGGCTGCCAGAGATTCTGCTAACCTGGGCATCCTCCCAATGTAGAGGAGGAGGAGGAGGAGGAGGAGTATACTTTATCAATGAGTCAATTGACCATATTAAAGAAGGAGCATCAGCTACCATCATTTTGATTTTTTGAAATCTCATTATTATTATTAGACTTAATATAGCCACCTACCCCAATGGGCTGAACCTGTTTTGCTGTTTGCAGTTGACTCTTGCTGGCATTCTGGTAAATATTACGCATCCCCACGAAGTCTCATATCTAATGTGCAGAGAATGGTAATTGCTTCCAAAATATGAAAATAATATTAATAGAAAGGTCTGCTATGTATTTTTAATTCATCATTTCCTGGGTAAGAAATATCAGAAGAAAAGGTTTCTTCCAACTTTATTGATAGGTATTCCCTAGATTTTAAAAAAAATGTTTTGTGAGAAGATACAAAGTTATAATTATTGTAATTTATATAATATAATTTTTTTTGCAGCAACTGCCACCTTACTCTTGGTGATTGAAAATCTATGATACTGATTAAAAATGGAAGTGACAAACTCAAAAGAGAATCATAACAATAATTTCCCTCTGTTGTAGAACTCCTCTCTTCTTGAAGACACTTAGACCGGTCAAGCAAAATCCAGTCTGATTTTGAAGGAGCATCCCTTCTAGTACTGAAGTTCCTCACTGAAGAAGAAATTGGATCACTGAAGATCTACTGGTCCTCATGCATTCCAACAGCTGTTTTACCTCTCTGTTCTCCTTTACTGGCCCTGCTGTGAAGAGGCTGTTGGGCTGGAAGCAAGGGGACGAGGAGGAAAAGTGGGCTGAAATGGCAGTGGATTCCTTGGTGAAGAAGCTGATGAAGAAAAGGGGTGCCTTGCAGGAACTGGAGAGAGCCCTCAGCTGTCCTGGGCAGCCCAGCAAATGTGTGACCATCCCCCACTCCCTGGACGGAAGGATGCAGGTCTTCCACCGCAAAGGATACCCGCATGTCATCTACTGCCGAGTATGGCGCTGGCCTGACTTGCAGTCCCAGCATGAATTGAAACCTCTAGCCTGCTGTGAATTCCCCTTTGGCTCTAAGCCAAAGGACGTCTGCATCAACCCTTACCATTATCAAAGGGTGGAAGCCCCAGGTGATTCCGCCAGCTGCATGTTTAGGAAAGGACAGAGCCCTGCCGTGGTTGCATCATTATTCTTATGTGCAAAAAAAAAAGGGAGCTATACAGAAACTTTAATTGAAAGAAAGGGATCAAAGATCCAAGAGGCAAACTTTTAGTTAGGGATAGGTCACCAAGACCCAGAGAAGAAAAGACAGGAGGGATTCAGACGCCATTCTTATTAATAGGAATGAGCATGTCTTGACCACGGGCATACAAAGGGTTGCAATTCACTCCTGGGACCAGTTCACTTTTACTGCAAGTGCATTGGCAACGTGCTGGCAATAGTAATAATTCGCCCCCAATAGTCCCAGATTAGATTGTCTTTCTCTCCTGTTTGGTTGCTGTGATTTGACCTTTTGTTAGGCTACTTATTTTATGTAGCTGATTATATTTTATGAGAGTGAGTTTTCAGCAGATGAAATGGCAGAAAATACTGTAGCAATAAGAAGTGATATATTGGTATTAAAATAGGGTCCCCTTTAAACAATTGGATTCTTTACATTTAATCAGATAATTTTGCAAAGCATTTTTTTTTATAACTGCAGGTGAATTTTAATGATGCAAACAAGAATTTCTTCAACAAATTGTTCAACTGCAGCTTAGTCTAAGTCAGGGGTGTCCAAACTTGAGAACTTTAAGACTTGTGGACTTCAACTCCCAGAATTCCCCAGCCAGCAATTCTGGGAATTGAAGTCCACAAGTCTTAAAGTTCTCAAGTTTGGACACCCCTGGTCTAAGTGAATTCTACCATCATATTTAACCTGCTTGTTTGATCATGTAAATTGGCCTGCTGTCTGCTAGGTACAAAAATAAAAAACAAACAGTTGTGTGCTTTTAAAAACCCATTATGATGCCACTCTCTGACCATTGGGATCTAGCAAAGCGGATACTGAAAATCTTGTAATTGTGTGCCCTTGGTTGGTGCCTCTCCCTGTGTTTTGTGCTTGTCCAAGGTGCTGAAATAGTAAAGTCCCTTTCGCTCCTTTCTTAGGACGTATTGAATGTTATGCAGGAAAGATATAATTGAAATCATTGACAGAGAACTCTAGATTAGATGATAGAACAATAATTCAGCACCATTTGATCCTTAATTTAATTTTTTTTGGCAATCATTCTTAATTCAAGGTGAATGCCTGGATAAGTCCATGCAGATTTTTTAACTCTATCGTGTCATCATTTCCCCACATTAAATATACAGTATCTATGCCTGCCTGCCTGCCTGCCTATTATCTATCTGTCCGTCCATCCATCCATCATCTGTCATTGTTATTGATCATGTTTATATCTATCTATCTATCTATCTATCTATCTATCTATCTATCTATCTATCTATCATCTATCTATCTATCTATCTATCCTCTATCTTATCTATCTATCTATCTATCTATCTATCTATCTATCTATCTATCTATCTATCTATCTATCTATCTCACCTATATATCATGTCATACATCAATAATTTTTACCTTTCTATCATCTATCATTCTCCTCTTTCTCCCTCTCCCCAATCTCTCTCCATACCTACCTAGCTACCTACCTACCTATCTACCTACCTATAATATCTATGTATTATATCTATGTATCATGCCCATCTATTATCTATATCATCAATATAATCAATATCTTCTATATTCTGTCATCTCTTCCTATCTGTCTCTTTCAATCTGTCTTTCTCTCATTTCTATTTATCTAGCATTGTAATCTCTCTCTTTCGCTCTCATCTATCGTCTAATTTATATCCCTATGGTCTATCTATATCTAATCTATATGTATGCCTGACACCAAAGAGCTTCTTTCTATTTTCAAAACTTCTCTTGTAGTGTTGCCTCCAGTCTTGGTTCCAAGACAGAGTGAATTCAGCCCACGGTTCAGCCTCCTGACCCCATTCCAAAATGCGTCTCTTGAGAGTGAGCAACAGGTGTCCAACAGTGCAACTCATCCTGATCCTCACCCTGCAAAGCAGCCTCCCTGCACTCCTTTCCCAGAATCCCACAATATGCACACACCATCAACAAGCAGCATGGGCTACTCAGTGACCCGAGGAAATGCAGCTGCCCCAGAAAGGACTTATGAGCTCACAGGTATGCAAAACAGTACCCGGACACTCAGTGGGAGTGAATCTATTGCAACCTCTCTTTAGAAAATGCAGAATTTGGTGCCATTAAACTGGAAGACACACACATTTGTGAAATGTTCCATCTTTTTTTAAGGGACGTGCATCAGCGCACCAACATGCCTACCGTCCCTGTCCTACTGTCCCCACTTATTTGTATCCATTTCATGTATTCATAATCATGTTTATACATATTTGTTATCTTATACATGCTTGACAAAATAAATAAAATAAGAACCAACGTAATGAGCCGTGGTGGTGCAGTGGTTAGAATGCAGTATTGCAGGCTACTTCTGCTGACTGTCAGCTGCCTGCAATTTGGCAGTTCGAATCTCACCAGGCTCATGGTTGACTCAGCCTTCCATTCTTCCAAGGTCGGTAAAATGAGGACCCAGATTGTTGGGGGCAATATGCTGAGACTCTAAATCGTTTAGGGTTGTAAAGCACTGTGAAGCGGTATATAAGTCTTAAGTGCTAATGCTATTCAATGCTGCCTACAAATTCATGCAATTCTGGTAGTAGCAACTGTATTACTTTTGCGAATTTGGGTTGGAGAATGGCATATTTATTATTTATTTATTTATTTTACAGTTTTTAAATAGCTCAATCAGCCTTTGAAGCTTCTGGATGGGTTGCAACACAGCATTATAAAAGCAACAGTAACCAAGAGGAATAATTGATGAAAGTGTTAAACCAGAGCAAGCAGATGGGTTCAGTTTTCTTAGGCACAGAAGAGCTGGATGACTTTCGGCCACTTGCTCAGCCCAGACTAACTCACAGGGTTATTTTTGTGGTACGAAAAAATAGCTTTCCTGAGCTCTTGTTAACAAAATTGGGGTATACCTTAAGTTGATTTATTCATACAATCAAGGGAAGCCTTAACACAATGCTGTTCTTGGAAATGTGAGCTTTGTATGCATGGCAAGACATTGGCAAGCATCTGACTGAATGCAGTAATACAATTTGCTTAGTAAATATCTATGGCTCTGAGGTAATTTCCTTTTATTTATATAGGCTGGTCATGAAATAGCTTTCTCTTTTCAGCTGCCGCATCTCTTCTTCCTTCTAATGCCAAAGAGATGCCACAAAAGCCCAATAAATGCCCTGCACAGGAGGAAGTCCCAAGCAGTTCATCAACACCACCATTGCCCTGTGGACCTGGAGGTAGGTCAAGACTTGTGCTTTTCCCCTAGGGAAAGATCTGCTCATGAGCCCACGAATGATTGGATTTTCCTCCCAAGGGCTCTTAGCCAAAATAGTTCTACTTAGTAGACCGAAACCAGAATAGGCTTAACTTGGTTTGATTATTGCTAGTGTTGTTGAAGATAGTGGCTTCATTTGATAACAAGAAAGGCCATCAATTGATTTTGCCTCGTAGAAAGAAAAACATCTGCCATTCATTCCTGAGTATGACCCAGAGTTTCTGGTCTTGTGGAAGGAAGAATATTTTGCTGCCTACGGTTTTATATAAATCATGTTTTCCTGTTGCTTGCCTTATTTTACACTAATAGGCTCATAGTTCATTCTTTCCTGTGCTGTTCCAAGTTCAGAAAAGCCCTTTGAGATGAGAACAGAACAGTGCACATATTCCGTATTTAGTCACACCCTAGATTGAAATAGGAATATTATAGGATGAGGAAGGAGTATTAGATAGGTTCACTGCCTTGAGTTACATATAAAAGTAGGATAAAAGTAAGTAAAGTAATAAAAATATATTTGATTGCTATAATGAAATTCACATTTTGAAAGTAACACACTCAGTTAATTACACTAATTGACACAACACACTAGTTTTATTGCATTATTTTTCATTGTCCTTTCTAGTAGTTCTCAACTTACGACCATTCATTTAGCAACTGAAAAAAAATGATTTATGACGCTGATCTCTGCACTTATGACCATTGCAGCATCCCCATAGCCACTTGATCAGAATTTGGGCACTTGGCTACCAGCATGTATCTATGACAGTTGCACCATCTCAGGGTCACATGATCTCCATTGGCAACTTTCCTAGTGGGCTTCTGACAAAATCAATAAGGGAAGCCAGATTTCCTTAACAACTGAATGATTCACTCAACAACTTCAGTGATTTGCTTAACAACTTGGGGGGGGGGGAGATTATAAATCTTGAGACAGGTGTGACTCATTAATGAGCATATTGCTTAGCAAAGAATCTTTCAGTCCCAATTGTGCTCATAAATCAAGGATTAGCCTTTATATCTCTTTTCTGTCCTGGCAATGCCAGCTCTTTAAATGTGTATGTGAAGAGAGTATTTGGATATGAAACAAATGACATTGCTATTACTGCATTTCTACCTACATGCACCTGTGAAACCTTCTTCCAGATGCCCAACCTGTGAGCTATGAGGAACCAGATCAGTGGTGCGCAATTGCCTATTACGAACTCAATAAGAGAGTAGGAGAGACTTTTCAGGCCTTTTCTCGAAGTATACTAATAGATGGCTTTACAGATCCTTCAAACAAGGACCGCTTCTGCCTTGGATTTCTCTCTAATATTGGCAGGAATTCTTCCATAGAAAACACCCGAAACCACATCGGAAAAGGTAATTGCAAAGAAACACTGCTGGGAAATGGCTCAGTTCAAAACTTGACATCAATACCTGGGAAAATCCTGGGAAAGATAATCAAGCAGTGGATTTATGAACATCTAGAAAGGAATAAGGTGATCACTAGAAACCGGCATATGGTTATTAAAATCAAATAAGGCCAAACCAGCCTTATGGCCGCCTTTGATAATGTGACTGAATCTGCACTGGTGAGATCACTCTTGAAATACTGTGTCCTATTCTGGTCACCATGATATAAAAAAGATGCTGTGGATATAGTATGCTTGCATTTTAGTAAGGCATTTGACAAAATAGACCACAGCCTATTTCTTGGGAAGACAGAACAATGTGGGATAGACAGTACCACCATCAGACGGATTCACAGCTTGCTGTGACATGTAGTCCTCGCTGGAACTATATCTACATGGAGGGGAACATGCAGTGGGGTACCTCAGTGTTCTGACTTGGGCCCAGTGCAGAGATGGGCTCCTACCGGATCAGCCTGGTTCGGCCTGGGTTGCTGGAATCGGCAGCGACCCAGGCCTGCCATGCCCTCAAACCGGTTCCCTGGTCGCTGCCGTCACCACCGCCATCTTGTTTTTGAGTTCTGTGAACACACAGAACAATTTTAATTGAACTGCACATGCGCGCACACAGGAGCGAAGCGGCAGTAAAGCCAGCCAGAACCCACCGCTGGCCTAGTGCTCTTTATATCCTCATAAATGATCCAGACAAGGGGATAAAAGGGGAACTCATCAGATAGACTCAAGATTCAGAAGGAACTTGGCTTGAGCATTTGGCTCTATCCAACAAGGTCAGTTCAGTGGCGAGAAAAATAAGGTCCTGCCCTTAGGCAGGAAGAACCAAATGCACAGGCATAGAATAGTGGCACCTGGCTCAACAGTAGTAATTGAGAAAAAGATACAGAAGTCCCAGTGCACCACTACTTAAGTATGTGCCAGCAGTGTCTGCAGCTACCGAAAAATCGATTCAGTCCTAGGCAGTATCAAGAGGGATAGCATCAAAATCATATCAAGTGATTGTAATGTTTTTATACTGCACTGGTGAGATCACACTTGGAACACTGTGTCCGATTCTGGTCACCATGATATAAAAAAGATGCTGAGACACTTTCTACAGTGCAGAGAAAAGCAACAAAAATGATAAGGGGTCCGGAGACGAAGAGAACTAGGCAAAGAGAAGACTTAGGGGAGACATAATGGCAGTCCTCCAATACTTGAAGGGCTGCCCAAGGGAAGAGGGCATCAATTTATCCTCCAAAGCACCTGAGGATAGGACAAGAAGCAGTGATGGAAGCTTGTCAGTTGAAGATTTGACCTGGAATTAAGGAGACATTTCCTGATAGTGAGAACAATTAGTCAATGGACAGCTTGCCTCCCAGAGTTGTTTGTGGATGCTTCATCCCTGGAGGTTTTCAAGAAAAGACTGGGCAGCTATTTGTCCAGGATGGTATTAGGGTCTCCTGTCTTGGGCAGGGAGACCTCCAAGGTTATTTCCAGCCCTTTGATTCAGGAACCCTGTTCCTAAGCTCTGTTCGTGATTTAGGAAGTCTGTTCCTAAAATGTAAACATTATTTGTTTATTTTTTAAGCTATTATAAGAATGAATGCATGGCATTTCTATTTTGACAACATAAAACTATGAAATATAAGAGAAAGTCAATATAATTTTAAAATTTATAGTTCATTCATGTTATATTCACTTTGGGACCATGATGACTTACAATGAAAATTTGGGTCCCAATTTGGTCCCAAGTTGAGTAATTGTCTAAGTCAGGGGTGTCCAAACTTGGGAACTTTAAGACTTGTGGACTTCAACTCCCAGAATTCCCCAGCCAGCATGGCTGGCTGGGGAATTCTGGGAGTTGAAGTCCACAAGTCTTAAAGTTCCCAAGTTTGGACACCCCTGGTCTAAGTAATGACATATATATGGTTTAATATTGTCTTGTTATAGAACTCTTATTATTCTTCCCACTTTATATACAGCCTGGAAATATCCTAGTGGTTTCGTAGCAAACACAAGTGAGATCTGATCCTACTTCAAGGGTGGATTAACCAAGCTGCTGCCAGCTGTGGTAGATCCACATGTGGAATGTTTAAAGGAGGCTCAAATCCTTAGCAAAATCTCTGGCTGGATTCTGAAACCTTTACTGTCAATACACAAAGCCCTTTCAGATAGTAATAGAAGGAAAGAGGTAGATTAGGCTAGAGGTAGAACCAATGGTACATCCGATAGTCCTCTTTCCTGGCACACCATCTCACATGCCAGCCTGAGTCAAAGTGTGGTATCTGTTCAGGGAGGTCATCCTCAATGGCTTACAAAAAAATCTTCTTTGGGCTGCAAGAAAATCAGTGAAATTGTGACTGGCTTGGCTTTTTATGAAGGACCTCACAATATTAGCAATATTTCTAATAGATTGATATACATGAAGAGAAGGTGGGATGTCTGAGCAGGAGAGAAACTATGATTGCCACCTTTGGGGAAGGGAAAGAGAGTGAAGGTGGTCTGGCCAGCAATGTCTTAACCAGTGGTGACATTCAAAAATTTTTTACTACCAGTTCTGTGGGTATGGCTTGGTGGCTGTGGCAGGAGAAGGATATTGCAAAATCTCCATTCCCTCCCCACTCCTGGGGGAAGGATATTGCAAAATCTCCATTCACTCCCCACTCTTAGGGGAAGGCTATTGCAAAATCCCCATTCCCTCCCCATTCCTGAGGGAAGGATACTGCAAAATCCCCATTTCCTCCCCACTCCTGGGGGAAGGATATTGCAAAATCTCCATTCACTCCCCACTCTTAGGGGAAGGATATTGCAAAATCCCAATTCACTCTCCACTCCTGGGGGAAGGATATTGCAAAATCTCCATTCACTCCCCACTCCTGGGGGAAGGATATTGTAAAATCCCCATTCCCTCCCCACTCCCGAGGGAAGGATACTGCAAAATCCCCATTTCCTCCCCACTCCTGGCGGAAGGATATTGCAAAATCCCCATTCACTCCCCATTCTTAGGGGAAGGATATTGCAAAATCCCAATTCACTCTCCACTCCTGGGGGAAGGATATTGCAAAATCTCCATTCACTCCCCACTCCTGGGGAAAGGATATTGCAAAATCTCCATTCCCTCCTGTTAGATATTTGTTCTAACTACAGTGGTTTCCACCAAGCTCCTCTGTTCCAGCGGGAACAGAGGTTTAAGCCTATTGGTCGAAAGGTCTAACAGCTCAACCTTCGCTGGATTGTTCTCACTTGTTGTACTTAATAAAGAGCTGTTGTTACCATTAAGCCTGTGTGTGCCTATCCATTACCCAATCTAACTCTGGCGACGAGGATGGGATTGGAAGGCAAGTAGGCGAACTGAAAGAGTGTAGCAATCCAGCAAGTACATCCAGCCTGGAGGGCAGCGTGGCTTTGAGCAGCCATTTTTGAGCAGCAAACTCAAAACACTCTCTGAACACAAAATAGCCATGCCCCCCCACCGACTCCGTATGACCCAATCACTGAGCACTGGGACTCGTGCATGCTACAATTTGACTGCTTCATCGAGGCAAACGACCTCATGGGCTTTTTTGAAGGCCGCAAGAAGAACATGTTCCTCAGATACTGTGGCCGAGAAGTGTTCAAGACAGCGAAAGACCTCTCTGAGCCGACACCGCTACAATCAGCCGCCTGGTCTGTACTTCAGCAGACGCTGAGGACCCACTATGCACCCAAGCCATCCAAGCACATTCGCTGGCATGAGTTTAACATCAGAAATCAGAAAGAGGGTGAGTCAATTAACGAGTACGTTGCAGCGCTCCGCAAGGCCGCAGCGTACTGTGAATTCCGAGACCTGGATGAGCTGATACTGGACCGCATAATTTGCAGCGTGCGGGACATTAACCTACAGAGGAGGTTACTCACTAAATCTAACCTCACTCAGCTCATCGCATTGAACAAGGCCAGGGCATCTGAATCAGCCATCAAATCTACTGAGACTCTGCAGCATCAAAGCACTCCACAAAACGCACGAAAGAGTACATACATACATCGCGAGTCTGCAGTACCCGAGAGCTCAGAGGGCAAGGAAGATGACAGCTGCCGCATGCGCAGTAGCCGTGCCCAGCCGGCGCGCAAATTCAAACCGCGTCTCCTGCCTTGTGCTAGCTGCAGAGGAGACCATGCCAGATCGGATTGCTGTTTCCGCGACGCAACCTGTCAGCGCTGCGAGCGAAAGGGGCATATCGTCAAGGTGTGCCGAAGCAAATTTCCTGCCACTGCCTGGAAAGGTTTGGTGCAAAACCAAACCGCCCACAGAGGCCCAACCAAGGGGCCTGGCAGAAACCACCACGCGCTCAGAGGGCGACAACAGAGTCACCTACCACATGTCAATCAGCCAAGTCCACACTAGGCGGCCAAAAAAGCTGAAGGTCACAGTCCTCATCGAGGACTCTCCATGTGAGATGGAGATCGACACCGGGTCATCACTGACCATCATGCTGTGGTTTACCCTAAAGCAGGCTATCCCTAGCCTAAAGAAACAGCATCTTGGCACCCCTGACAAACGCCTACGCGATTACCAGGGAAACCAGGTCCCATCATGGGCCAATGCACCTTCCAGGTGAAGTTCAAGCAGTTCAGTGGGAAATTCCCAGTGACAGTGGTCAGCGGCAACCTGCAGAGCTTCTTAGGGCTAGATTGGTTCCAAGCCCTGGGCCTAGAGGTGGCCTTGAAAGACGACGGTACTGAAGCCATCTTTAAGGGGTTCGAGGACGTCTTCGGCACCAGTCTGGGTAAGTATGTGGGGACTCCAATTTCCTTTAGTTTGGACCCCAACATATTCCCAATAAGGCTAAAACTCAGGAGACTACCTTTTGCTCTTCACCCCAAAATTGACAGGGAAATTGACAAGCTCGTAGGCTAGGGAATCCTAGAGCCGGTCGATCACGCATGCTGGGAGACCCCTATAGCGACACCTGTCAAATCTGACGGGTCTGTCCACATCTGTGCGGACTACAAGTGCATAATAAATAAAGCACTACAACAAAGCGCCTACCCTGTACCCATTGTACAGCACCTCCTTCATTCATTAGGCCCCGGAAATTTTTTTGCGAAATTGGACATGGCGCAGGCATACCAACAATTGTCTGTAAATGGCGCTATGGCAGAGGCCCAAACCATTGTGATGCAAAGGGGTGCATTAAAATGTCACTGCCTGCAATTCGGCGTTAGTATCGCCCCAGGACTGTTCTAAAGTGTCATGGAATGGCTTTGCAGGGGATTCCAGGAGTCATCCCCTATTTCGATGACATCTTGGTATCGGCTGCAAACGAGGTGCAACTTTTCAAACGTGTACGAACAGTTTTGGCTCGAATTGGAGACAAAGGTCTCCGTCTCAAAAAAGAGAAATGCCAAATTAGCCTGCCAAGGGTTGAATTCTTAGGGTACCTAATCGATGGCTCTGGGATTCACCCGACCACACAAAAAAACAAAACAATTCAGGACGCCCCCACACCTCGCAATCAAACCGAGCTGCAGGTGTTCCTCGGGCTCCTTAATTTCTACAGCGTCTTTCTTAAACAGAATGCTACCATTGCTGAGCCCTTACACCGTCTCCTGGCTAAGAACGCAAAGTGGTCCTGGGGCAGAGCAGAGCCTGCCGCATTTGCTGTGGTAAAACGACTCCTGGCGGCAGACTCCTTCCTGGTACAATACAGCCAGACCCTGCCGTTGGTACTGACCTGCGACGCTTCCCCATTTGGCATTGGCGCCGTCCTCAGCCACTGCATGCCCAACGGAACTGAAGCTCCTATTGCATTTTACTCCAGGATCTTGTCTGCCGCAGAGCGGAACTACAGCCAGCTGGACCGTGAGGCTTTGGCTGCAGTGGCCGGAGTAAAGAGGTTCCATGAGTATCTATATGGCCGGGACTTCAAACTGGTTACGGACCACAAGCCGTTGTTGGGCTTACTGGCTGGGGACCGACCTACCCCAGTGTCATTATCACCCCGCATGACCAGATGGACCATCTTCCTAGCTGCCTACTCCTACCATCTCATCCACCGACAAGGCTCCACTTTGGGGCACTGACGCTCTAAGCCGCTGCCCGCTGCCTGAACTTCTTGCTGACTCTACCCCCGAGATGCCAGTCCTGCTCATTAACTGCCTTGAGACGTTGCCCGTCACTGCAAAGGACTCCACCATCACACAAATTTTGAACTGGGTGTGGAGGGAGTGGCCCAAGGGGCCTGTTGGGGCTGATTTCAAAATGTATTTTGCCAAACGCAATGAGTTATCAGTTGTAAATGGCTGTTTACTGTGGGGGGACTGGGTTGTTGTTCCACCCAAACTGCGCATTGCAGTATTAGAGGCTTTACACGTAGGGCATCCTGGAATTGTCAGGATGAAGTCTTTGGCTAGGAGTTGCATATGGTGGCCTAATATGGACAGGGAGATTGAAGAATGGGTGGCTACCTGCACACCATGCCAGGAGTCCAGACCAGCTCCCCCAGAGGCGCGCGCTAAGGAGTGGGAGTGACCTCAAGCACCGTGGTCTAGGGTGCACATTGATTTTGCTGGCCCAGTTCATGGCCAGACATTCCTCGTAGTTGTGGATGCCTACTCGAAATGATTATAGGTAGTCCTGATGACCTCCACTATGGCAGAAGCGGTCATCAAGATGCTACGGAGACTTTTCTCCACACATGGCCTGCCCGACATCTTGGTCTCTGACAACGGGCCCCAATTCATGGCCATGCAATTTGAGACCTTCCTAGCAGCTCAGGGAATCAGGCATGCCCTGGTCGCACCATTCCATTTAGCCTCCAATGGTCAGGTGGAGAGAATGGTGAGATCTGCAAAAGAGGCCCTCTATAGGATGGACCCGGGTGATTGGCAAACACGGGTTGACCACTATTTGCTAATTCAGCACATCACACGCAGTGCCACTACAGGGAGAAGCCCCTCCGAGCTTCTCATGGGTCGCTGGCTAAGGTCCCACTTAGACCGGCTACTCTCCAATTATTCTGCCTCATTATCCCCAGACTCCACAAGCAAAATTCGAAACTTTAGATTTTGCAAGACTCAGAAATTTAGCATCGGGGATTCGGTATATTCCCACAACTACGCCGGGGGAACTCTGTGGATTCCTGCCACAGTGATAGGCATCACCGGCCCTCACTCTTACCTCCTAGAGCTTGAGGACGGTAGGAATTGGAGAAGGCATATTGACCAACTCTGTGGCCACCTCTCCAACTCCACTCTTAAGACAACCAGAGGTAACTCCTGCACGAGTTAGCCAAAGCCCTACCCAAACGGAGCAAACACTCACTCCTTCCACGGCCAGCTCAAGTCCAAGGGTACCAGGAATCTTATCTGGTTTTGTTGCAGGCCCGCAGTGAGCTCCAAGCGAACTGGCTCTAGAAGCTCCAGCTGCGGCCTGTGAAAGGTTCCAGGAGCTTCCACCAACTGGAGCTGTGGAGCAAACAGGTCTGTGCGACCTGTCCTAGGAAACCCCTCCTACTGAACTGCGCAGGTCAGGCAGAGCTACCCAAAAGCCCGTCTACCTGAGTGACTACGTAACAAGTAGAATTGTTCCATCCAAGAGGGGAGGGGTCTTAGATATTTGTTCTAACTGCAGTGGTTTCCACCAAGGTCCTCTGTTCTGGCGGGAACAGAGGTTTAATTCTATTGGTCAAAGGGCCTGACAGCTCCCTATAAAAGGGCTGCTGTCAGACTCAACCTTCGCTGGATTGTTCTCATTTGTTGTACTTAATAAAGAGCTGTTGTTACCATTAAGCTTGTGTGTGCCTATCCATTACCCAATCTAACACCTCCCCACTCCAGGGGAAGGATTCTACAAAATCCCCACTCACTCCCCATTCTTGGGGGAAGGATATTGCAAAACCTCCATCCCCCCCCTCTGGGGCCAGCCAAAGGTGGTATTTGCCAGTTCTCTGAACTACTCAAAATTTCCGCTACCGGTTCTCCAGAACTGGTCAGACCCTGCTGAATTTCACCCCTGGTCTTAACCCCCCAGAATGGTGAGCAAGGCCACAGTTGACAAGAGGTTGCCCAGATAAAAGTGGGCTCCATGTCAAAAATATGGAAGCTAAATGGAGCGTTTTGCTGTCCATAGAAGTGACCAACTTGGTCAGTTAGATCAGAAAGTCAGGCAAAAGTACACTTTACAAAAGCCACGTGGTTACAGAAGAAACAAAGCTGGATCTGAGGTTTTCATACCCAAAGCATACAGTTGACGTCCCCTTCTTCCCACCTTCCCCCATGGTTATCTAGTGTCCAATTAGGTACAAACAAACTGTTTGGGTAACAGTCATTGTCTTTGCCGGCTGGATGGTTCTGCATTCCTTAGTGTGACCAATGGCCTATGGCTATCATCCAATGCTTAGTTTTGATTCTTCTCATGCTAACCCCCCCCCCCCCCCCAATCCCACCCTGCAGCTCTCCCTCCCCATTAAGCATGGCAGGCTGAAAGGAGGCAGTGCATAGCGTAGCAGGATAGCAGTCCTGACAGGATTCCTGAAAAGACTGCCACACAGCAAAAATGGTATCTTTAGCATTGGGACTGCCGAGTCTGCTTGTCTTGCCAACTGATTCTGTCCATCACGAAACAATACCCCAATCTTAGTGTATCATGAAGTAGTTTAGAACAAGAGACTTTTTGCTTCGATCTGTGTTGGATGACATCCTTCTTGGTCCCTCTTGTCTCCTGAAGGTGTCCACCTGTATTATGTAGGGGGAGAGGTCTTTGTTGAGTGTTTGAGCGACTGCAGCGTTTTTGTCCAGAGCTCGAATGCCAACCGTGAGTGCGGCCTCCACCCGAGCACCATCTGCAAAATCCCCAGTGGATACAACCTGAAGATTTTCAACAACCTACTCTTTGCACAGCTGCTTTCCCAGTCGGTTAACGACGGTTTTGAGGCAGTCTCCGAGCTCACCAAGATGTGCTTCATCCGGATAAGCTTTGTTAAAGTAAGAACTTTCTTTGTCTTGAATTATAAAGCTGAAAAAATGGGATTGGCCTCTTCGTTACAAGGACATTTTAAAAGGATGAGATGTGCTAAGTTTTTGTTCCCCCCAAAATTTTTATTGGTTTTTATACATTTATGGGGAAAGGTAAGGGGATATATAAAAATTTTTGGCAGCTCCCACGCTAGTGATAGAAATCCATCCAAAACTCACACTTTTTACAATCTTAAAAACAAAATATAAAAGATAAGCAGGAAACAAGGTCTTATTCTTATATTGTCAACCATGTGTTTAATCATTTTTCCTTTGTCACTTTCTAGAATATCACCAATTACTGTTATTTCAAATACTTTTATTTTTGTGACCTGAGCCTTTTCGATATTGCTCCTTCCTCCCTGTCTCCAGAGGGAGGCTCAACCCCCCCCCCTCGTCTTGTACCTTGCTCTCCTTTTCACTACCTTCGCTGTGTCCGTCCTCTAGGAGGGAGAGATGCTTTTTAATGAAGGCTTCAGCCTCCTGCACTGTGTTAATTCTAATCCTATTTCCCTCCCAGAAGATCAAGAGATGCGCTAAGTTTTGTATCTCCGTATTTCTCCATAAACAAGTAAGAAGTGAAAAATGATCACAACTCTCTGAAATTTGTGCCACTGTCTTAGCACTAGTGACTTCAATTACGAGTGATCTCTAACAAGAGGGAATAAAAAATTCTTTAAATTTGAATTTATGTCCAAGATTATTCCAAGTGAACCATACATGGGCTGCTCCTTGGCTGCCTTTCCATTTTCAGCCATAGCAATTCATTGGTCTTGTGGAAGACAGAATATATGTTTTACTTTTCCCTTCTCAAGAGCGCTCTTCCGACTCCCTTAGTTATGATTTCTTCAAGATTGTATGCAAAATTAGAACAGCCCTCAGTCTAAAACCATCTCCATGCTCCTTGAACTTTTGGGGACTCTCAGAACTGGACCTGAGCTAAAACCATTTCTAAAGGCTGCCATCCTGCACCTCCTTTCTTGGGAGTGAGACTCACTAAGCTCAGATATATTTTCTCCAAATAGTTGGGGTTTAGGAATGTTGCTGATGGTTTCATTGCTCTTGTAAATGATTATAGCCAGGGGTGGGCTTCAAAAATTTTAGCAAGGGGTTCTCTGCCTGGTTGCTGGGTGGGCGTGGCCATGGTGGGTGTGGCCTACTTGGCCTCCTGCACCAGGGCGGGGGCGTTTTTACCCTCCCTGGGTTCTGAATGCTTTTCTCGAGCCTCCGGAAGGGCGAAAACGGCCTCCCCAGGCTCCAGAAGGCCTTCCCAAACTTTCCCTGAGCCTCTGTGCGTCCAAAGCGGGCTGCGTGGAGACTCCTGGGAGGGGAGGGGTGGGCGGGGCCAGCCAGGAGTGGGATTTGGGGGGTTCTCTGAACTGCACAGAACCTTAGCTAGAGATTCTCCTGAACCCCTGCGAACCCCCAACAGCCCACCTCTGGTTATATTCTTGTGGCTGATAGGATTTTGTGAGCATTTATGTGTTTGTGTGAGTTCAGCATTTTAATTCTGGAAGAGCCGTACTTTCTCTTTTGAGTGAAGTTTTCCATTCTGGCACATATTTTAAAGACGAGGCGAGCAGCGGAGGTGGCTTTTATTTGTCAGCTTGTCGAGAAGCTCTTTGGGGATGCAGCCCCATCATATTCACATGGTCCCAGAGGCCTTTTTCAAACAGGCACTGGGCGCATCCTCAACTGAGGAACTTCTTGGTTGCTATCACTAGGGTGTCTGCAAAAGATTTGGGGCTTTGCAGCTCAGAATATCCCAACACATTGGCATTTCACTACTCTAGTCACCCCTCTAGGCATTTGCAATCTAGAAAGACCAGATCGAGTCATGAAAAGCTTGCCCATGCCTCACATTTGGGGAAGACTATTTTATTACCCTCCTGTGCTGCCAATGACAATAGGAAAGCACCTGTTGGGGGGTAATGAATTAATGGGACATTTTTCTGCCTTTTCAATGGTATACATTGGAACTGCAGAAAAGGGACATTGAGAAAAAGGTAGCTACAAGGTAGTATTAGCCTCTCATATAAGACATGCAGCTTTCATAATTGTCTGGAGACCAAATTTGCTGGTACTGCAGTGTACTTCCTTGGACACAGACACTGGGAAGAGATTGGCTTTCCTCTCTAGAGTGACTTCTGCATCAAGAAAAGGCCAACACAGCCTCTCCAGCAAAGGTGGGATCTGGGCTTTTCTATACCGGTTCTTCTGCTTTCTGGCCCCCAAAGGCTTTTCATAGAACTTGGAACCATAGAGATGGAAGGGATCTTGGGGGTCTTCTTTTCAGGCCTAGTTAACCCAGGGTTTGCTCAGCACTGTTTTGAAAAACATGACTCCTCTTCCTTCTCCATCAAGAAATAAGGAGGCTCCTCCCTCTCAATGTCAAAACGTAACTACAGGATGTGCATTGCTTATAGTAAAGTAGACAAATAGAGAAATATGGAATGATAATTTGGTGTAATGTTTGAAGGGGCAATGGAAGATATTGTTTATGTATTAAGAAAAAATGAGTATAAAAATGGAAAATAATGGAAGAAAATAATTTGACTGAAAGCTAAGCTATGATGTAAAATGGATTGTGTAAATGAGAGGATGTAAAAGGAAAGACCCAGTCAACACTTTGTTTCTATAATATGGATAAAGTTGTATTAAAATTTAAAAAAAAAACTTTTAAAAAAAGAAATAAGGAGTCTTCATGGCTCCCTTCACTGTCAGAGGCATCTAACAGACAGGGTGAGAGCTCATTCTCGCAGCAGTCAAGGACTTGATGAAGTCCTTGCACAATATGCACAGGCCACACTCTGAAGAGGCAGAACAAGAACAACCAATAAACAAGACTAGCACAATACTTAAAATTAGATTGGATTGCAGAGTCAGGTGGAATCGGAAGGCATCAAAAGCAAATTAAACTAATTAGTCAATATTATGAATAAGGCAAAACAGTCAAACTGTCAGGCGCTAAAGACCGAGACCATATGTGAAGGTTCCATGAAACTGATTTATTGCTAAAAGCCTATTCGCAGGAATCTTTTCAACTAATGGTCAGCACTTAGTTAGAGTTAGATAAGAGTCAAAGGCAATCAAGGGACTGGTTGGACTTCACTTATAGCTACATAGGAATCCTAGGCTGATCCCTCTTTTCATTCTGCCCTCAGGTTCTGCCACTTCTTCTCCTACATCCCTCTGTTTTAACTTAGAACAGGAAGTTCATTCTGAATTTGATTTCTGGAAGGAGATGGTAGATCTGCTTAAAATTCCACAAAGGCTTCTGTATTAGAGAACTCACTCTCTTCAGATTCAGGTTTAACTTTGAAAATATAACCAAAAATTCAATCATTATGAGAAACTATATAATAGAGACTTCACTTACATAATCATTACATCTTCAAAAAGTGGCATAATTTAAACAACAGCATTGTGTGGTTTAAGTAGGAAAAGTATGAATAGAAATCAGGCCTACCCCAGAGGGAGATGAAAAATCATTTAATGAATTGAAAGCCTGGCAGATGTAGCGCTGTATTAGACTCAGCTTCCTTAATTCTTCCTTGCTGAAGAATGCTGTATGAGTTGTTGAAGTAATACTAATGCAATTTGCTCCAAGTCCACATATTTTTATTGTCAGGGTTCCAAATAGCATCCAAAAGTAAATTAGAGTCCAAGGCAAAGTATTGCTCAAAGTTCCAATTTATTAAGAGAGCCTTGTTGGCACATCTGGGAAAACCCGAATCGGAAAGCTTCCAGGTTTTCCCCATCCAGTTGAAAGTTCAAGATCTTGCCCCCCCCCCACAAGTCCATCACATGGTCCAATCTCCCACTGTCATGCTGGCAGTTCCAGAGACACAAAGACAAAGGATGACCTTGGCTTTCTAGAAAGAATGTCGTTATGGCTACATATCATCTAACTCCGTACGATCCCCCCTCTCATTTTCCACAATAGAAAATGCATAGTAGAATAATAGAAAGTGTGGCAGGCCAAAGATCCAAAAGAAAAGACGGCTGCAGGCCTGACAGTTATTAGATGCATCCTAACCCTATCCACAATTTAATGACTTCTTAGTACTTCAAAATGCAAAGGAAAGGTAATGGGTGTATTTGACTAAAATCAAGAAAGTGTCTTCTTGAATAGAATGAAGAATGCAGCCACAATCATCTCATCCTTTACCATTTGTTGGTCTCTTCTGTAGGGCTGGGGAGCAGGATACCATCGCCAGGCAATCACCAGTACCCCTTGTTGGGTGGAGATCCATCTTCATGGACCTTTAAAATGGCTGGATAAGGTGCTGAGGGAAATGGGTTCTCCAGAGGCTCCCATCTCTTCCATTTCGTAAGAATCGTCTCCAGTATCTGGTGGACAAACACGGCTTCAGATATACTGTATGTGGGATGTTTCTCTCTCTCTCTCTCCCCCTCCCCCCTCCACTTTTCTTTATCTGATAGTTAATGTTTTTCATGCTGTTTTAGTATTTAAGATGGTAATCTGTTGTGTTCTATTGATGACTTTATTCTTCCCGCTTATCCTAATTATTGATAATCATAATGAATGAGGGTAATTGTCATCTTTAATAATCCTGAGTGGAAGGTAATTAATATATTATTAATGTTCTAATCTTTGTTTCAGTTTATAACAATAAATAAATATCCTGATAGGTTAATATTAAATGGTTACATTTTTTTCTCTGTTAAAAATGTATGTCAACTTCAGCATTTTAAAAAAATGGTAATTTATTAATTTATTTAAAACATTTTTATAGCTGCCCATCTTTCAGCAAACTCTTATAAAAACTTATAAGAGCTTATAACTTATTTGGATAAAAGTAAATCAGAGTCTAAGGTAAAGTATTGCTCAAAGTTCCAACTTATTAAGAGAGCCATGTTGGCACATCAGGGAAAACCCGAATCTGAAAGTTTCCTGTTTTTCCCCACCCAGTTGAAAGTTCAAGATCTTGCCCCCACCCACCCACAAGCCCATCCCATGGTCCAATCTCCCACTGCCAGGCTGGCAGTTCCACCCCTCCAGTTCTGGTCAGGTGCAGAGGTGCAGAGACAAAGGATGACCTTGGCTTTCTAGAAAGAATGTTGTTATGGCTACATATCATCTAGCTCCGTACAATCCCCCCTCCCATTTTCCCACAATAGAAAATGCATAGTAGAATGATAGAAAGTATGGCAGGCCAAAGATTCAAAAGGAAGATGGTTGCAGGTCCGACAGGGTGTCTACCCTATCTGACCTGGTAGGATTAGTAGTTGTCCTTCAGAAAACGTGGAGCCTGTCCCTGTTCCTTTGAAGGGCTTTGAAGGTGATGACCAGTACCTTGAATTGTTAGAAGTTGGAAGCCAGTGCAGCCTGTGCAACAGTTGTCATCTTCCTCACTTACCAGCCTTGCAGGGAACACCCTCCCCACCCCCATCTCTCATCGACTGGCAAGAAATGTCAGTCCCACTCAGCCCATTCCCCAAACAGCCTGTCCACAAGGTGGTCATGGCCACTCCAGACCTTTCCCACCAGGGAATCCAACTGCTTTGGGGTCTCCACTCCACTGCAGACACCAGGTGGCCACATTCTAAGTGTTGGATAAAGAGAAAAAGAGGCTCCAAGATGACACTCTGTCATATGGCCTCCGCATACAAACTGGGGTTTCCACCATGCCCGCTTGCTCCTTCTCTCACTGCTACAATAGCTGCCTGGCTAGCAAAAGATTTCTCTCCTCCTGCCAAGGAATCCCAGGAATCAGCAGTTCTTCTGTCCAACATACCTCTGCCTTCCCCTTTCAAGGCAGCCCAGTCTAGAGAGCAGAGCTATCTTCCTTCTTGAGCACAAATTAGTATCACATTAAATTATGTATCATAATGTAGGAAGTTAGCACCCACCTCTCCCTCTCCTAGAAAAATGAAATATCCTGGGAAATATTGAAAAGGCAGAATATTAGATTTCCCTGGATAAGAAATGGAGAAACATGTTTTTAGACAGGAAGCAGACTCACTCTTAATAGCCCCCACCTTTGACAATGGGCCATTAAAATGCCTGAGTCAGTCTATTCTACATAACAAAGATCTCCCCTTTCAGCTCCAGGGTGATGGGATTAAGGCATGGTAGCGTTAGCCCTTTACCCATCTCACCACAGGGCACCTGGGAAGAAGCAATGCTCAACCAAACCTGGACTCAAAACACAGCCTAGAGAGTTGCCCCTGCATGGCCCCATGGGAGTCTGACAGCCAATCAGAATACACGATCAAGATCAAAGGCCAGAGAGGGCATAAAACCAGGGACTTTCAGCATCTCTGCCCCTTTTTCTTCTTCACCCAATATCTGGAAGCATCTGATCCCCCTTCTCTGTTCAGGAGCTCAAGCCATGTGATCCTGTCCACCATTAAACCATCTTTCCAAGCAGCCTCCATGTTTCCAGAGTCTTTTTCCCCACTTGGAACTGAACCCAGAAGGACATTTCTTCCAACAATAATGAATGGCTTATTGCACTTTCATTCTCACTCTCCCTTATTTTGTATAGATTTTATAAGCTACCCAGAATATATTTAATAAGTTAAATTATAATATCAGTACGACCGTAATAGAAAACCAGTAATGTGCATCTTCTTTTCCCACCCAACTAGGCAGTCAAGATTACTTGCTAATTTTTTCCAATGACAGTCAAAATGTCAAGCTGCAGATACATTTGCTATAAATAAATACCTTTAAGTAACCATTTTATTATCCTGGCATTGTAGCCAAACAAATTTTGGGATGAGAACTTTAGTTAAGAAGTGTGTGGGGCAGTGGTGGGATTCAGCCAGTTCGCACCTATTTGGGAGAACCAGTTGTTGGAAGAAATCACATTTTGGTTTTTTCCCACTTTACAGGGCTAATCCTGTAAGGAAGGCAGGAAAGAAACATTCTGGCGTTGTTTCTAGCCTAATGTTTATTGCCCTGCTTACAGAAACTGCCTCTCGGTTAACCCTTATTACATTGTAACAGCTAAGGCGAAGTGCCCATCGACATGAGTGATGTCAAGTTGCCACACCCATTCAGTCACATGACCACCAAGCCATGCCTACCCAGCTGGTCATTAGGGCAGAGAACCGGTTGTTAAATTATTTGAATCCCACCACTGGTGTGAGGTATCAAATCAATGCAGCCAGCCTGGAACAAGACCATAGCCAGGGACCTGCCCAGTGAGTGATTCACTTCTGGCTCAAGGAGTCCTTGCACTGGGTTAACGCAGAAGAATTTTCAAGCCAGATTTCTAGACTCTGACTTGTCATTTATTGTCAAAGACTGTTGAGTTCTGCCGAGCCTGGCCAGCAGAGGGCGTTCAGGGAAGCCCTCTGATTGGCCTAGGCGCGGCTCTAGCCGGCGGGAGAATTGTCAAGTTCTCATTGGTTAAGCCGTCTGACAGCTGCAAGTATAAATAGCTGTCAGACGGCCCGCGTTGTGTTCCTGTCAGCCAGTTGTTGTTCCATTAAAACTTGTTGGACTGACAGTTGCCTCAGACTCGTTATTACGAATTTAACACTGGCGACGAAGGTGGGATACAACACGGACCCTCACACGGTGCCACCAATGGCCTCCAACGCCGTCTTTTCCCCGTTCCGGCCTGAGGCTGAGGCATGGGAAGCCTTTCTCGAACGATTCGAGTGTTTCCTCATAGCCCACGACCTCACCAGCCTCTCCATGGAACGGAAAAGAGGAATCTTCTTGAATTACTGCGGCCCGGAGATGTTTGCCACAGCCCGGGCTCTCGCTTCCCCGGATCCTGCCCACGCACTGCCGTGGGACGAGCTAATCCTCCGTCTCAAACACCATTACAAGCCCGCCCCATCTCGTTTTGCCCGCCGTCAGTATTTCCGTCGCTGCATTCAAAAGGACGGCCAAACCATCGCCCAGTATATTGCAGCCCTCCGTGCGGAGGCTATACATTGCGAATTCAGCGATCTCGACGACGCTCTGCTAGAACAATTTATTTACGGCCTCCGCGACGTTAAACTGCATCGACGGATCCTGGCTCGCCCTGAGCTCACCCTAAAAATTGCAGTCGACGATGCCAGGGCTTACGAGATGGCTGACCAATCCACGCCGGATTTCAGCCACCTCAGCCATCTACCTCCATCTGCCTACCTGCCGCCCTCTCCCTATGCGGCTAATGCCTCCACCTATGCTCCATCTACAGCTTCCTCGTTCCGAACTGACGTGGATCAAACCATCGACTGCCTGCAGTCACTATCAACCAGAGATGCACGTTCCTGCCTCAGTTGTGGCGGCCGCCACCAACGCTCCCAATGCCGATTCAGAGCCGCTCTCTGCCACCAATGCTGCAGAAAAGGACACCTTGCCGCCGTTTGCCGTTCCGCACCTACTGACCGGCGCCCTTCACAACAACCTCCGCAGCCGCCACGCGCTACTGCTCGTATGCCTGCCCGGCGTCAAAACTCCCTCACCGTTGGCGACCCCAACGCAGCTTTCCCAGAATGGCTGGTAGACTCGGCCTCTTCCTCTGCGGAGGGCCGAGGTAAGCTGCACCTCCCCGTATTCATTGAGGGGGTTCCTACCTCCATGGAGGTGGACACGGGATCAGCGCGATCCATCATGTCATGGGCCACCTTCCATTCATTACTGCCATCAGTCCGCCGTTCCTCCCTGGGTCCCCCTGACTGCCGACTCCGGGACTACCAAGGGAACCCCATTGACTTGCTTGGCTGCGGGACTTTTAACATTACATACGGCTCCCGACATGCCATTCTGCCACTACTCATTGTAAAAAACCCCCTATCTTCCTTGCTGGGGCTTGACTGGTTTAGGGCGCTAGGTCTATCTATCGCTGGAGTTCACTCCCTCTTTCCTTCGCCTCTGCCCCCCTCTGACTCCATTTCTTCTCTCCTTACTGAATTTGCTGATGTTTTCCACCCCTCCCTCGGTTGCTATACCGGCTCCCCCATTTCTCTAAATCTAGACCCTTCAATCGCTCCAATCCGCCTAAAAGCCCGCCGATTGCCGCTGGCCCTTAAAACAAAAGTCAATGCTGAGCTAGATAAGCTCATCAGTCAGGGCATACTTGAGCCAGTGGATTTCTCCCCATGGGAGACTCCTATTGTTGTACCCTTAAAGTCCGATGGATCCATAAGGATCTGCGCGGACTTTAAGTCAACTTTGAACAAGGCCCTCCAATCGCACCCCTACCCTGTGCCCGTTGTCCAGCATGTTCTGCATTCACTGGGCAAAGGGCGCATTTTCGCTAAGCTGGATCTCGCGCAGGCGTACTAGCAGCTGCCCGTGGACAACACCACCGCGCTTGCGCAGACTATTGTTACTCACCGCGGGGCATTCAAATGCCGGCGCCTGCAGTTCGGAGTCAGTGTGGCCCCGGGAATCTTTCAAGGGTTAATGGAGCGCTTGCTCCATGCCATTCCCGGGGTCACGCCGTACTTCGACGACGTATTAATCGCAGCCCCCAATGTTGCGGAGCTCGTCAAGACGCTGCGCACCGTCCTGCAGCGCTTTCGCACTGCTGGACTACATTTAAAAGCCACAAAGTGCAAACTGGGGGTTCCGGCCGTAACCTTCCTAGGTTACCGCATTGATGCCGAAGGCATCCACCCCGACCCATCTAAACTAGAGGCAATTTTGTCGGCCCCCTCCCCTACCAACAAGACCGAATTGCAAGCCTTCCTTGGTCTTCTAAATTTTTATGCCTCTTTTATTCCCCACAAAGCCTCCCTGGCCGAACCCCTCCACCGCCTTCTCGACTCCACAACTCCGTGGAGTTGGACTAGCCGCGAGGCACATGCCCTCGCGGCTATCAAGCGCTCCCTCACCACACCCCCAGTCCTTGCCCAATACGACGAGGCTCTCCCACTCACCTTGGTTTGTGACGCCTCCCCCTTTGGGGTGGGCGCCATCCTTAGCCATGCCTACGCTGATGGCTCGGAACGTCCAATAGCGTTTTACTCCCGCACCTTATCAAAGGCTGAGCGAAATTACAGCCAGCTTGATAAGGAGGCGCTGGCTGCCGTTGCGGGGGTAAAACGTTTTCACCATTACCTCTATGGACGGCCTTTCGCCCTAGTTACTGACCATAAGCCTCTTCTTGGCATAATTGCCGGGGACCGCCCTACTCCCCCAATCCTGTCACCTCGCATGTCCCGCTGGTTGGAATTTCTCTCAGCATACTCCTACTCCCTTTCCTATAAGCCCGGCGGCCACATTGCCCATGCGGACACCTTGAGCCGCTGCCCCCTGCCTCTTCCATTGGAAGATCCGGCCCCGACGCACTCTATCTCCCTCATTTCTGATCTCTCCCTGCCTGTGTCCGTCACGGACATAGCTCAGGCGTCCCGCACTGATCCGTTACTGCTACGCACTATGGCCGCCGTATCTCGAGGATGGGCAGCCTGCTCTCATGACCCACTCTTACTGCCCTTCTTCCGCCGACGTTTGGAACTATCCATCATGCAGGATTGCCTCCTCTGGGGCTCCCGCGTGGTCATTCCTTCCTCCCTGCGCAGCGTAGTGCTGTCTCGCCTCCATGACGGCCACCCTGGCATAGTCCACATGAAGGCTCTTGGCCGCGGCTATGTCTGGTGGCCATCCATGGATACAGACATCACTTCCTATGTCCAGTGCTGCTCGGCCTGCCAGGGTGTCCAGGCTGCCCCTCCTACCTCGCCTCCCGGGAATGGGAGCCACCTATGGGCCCATGGAGTCGCTTGCACATCGACTTCATGGGTCCTCTTGATGGTCACTCATTCCTACTCGTTGTGGATGCCTGGTCGAAATGGGTCGAACTCTTCCCAATGACCAGCACCACCTCCAAGTCCACTATCCGCGTCCTCAATGCTCTTTTCACTACTCACGGCCTGCCCGATGTCATCGTTTCGGATAACGGGCCCCAATTCTCTTCCTCTGAATTTCTCGCCTTCCTAACCTCCCTCGGCATACGCCATGCCCCCGTTTCTCCACATCACCCTGCCAGCAATGGCCTGGCAGAAAGGGCCGTACGCTCCGCTAAGGATGCGTTTGCCCGCATGTCTGCCCTTCCATGGCCCGAGCGCATTCATACATATCTTCGTTCCCAACACACCACCCCTTGCTCCTCCACGGGCAAAGCTCCCTCTGAATTACTCATGGGCCGTCGCCTCCGATCTACCTTAGACCGCCTTAATCCCCTTTTTTCTATTCCTCCCTTCACCCCCTCTACCCCCCCAAGGGCCTTTCTGGTGGGGGAGGAAATTTTCGCCCGCAATTTCGCAGGGGAGCCGAAGTGGGTACCGGGAAGAGTCACCGAAGTAACAGGGCCCTGTTCTTACAGGGTCCTCCTCCACGATGGGAGATCTTGGCGGCGGCATTTAGACTTGTTGCGGAGGCGACCGGCAGAAGATCCAACGCACGCAAACAGCGGATTGCCACAACCAGGCCCTGCCAACGCCGCCTGCCGGCCCGACCCTGTACAAAACCCTGTCTCCGAGTCCGCGCATCGCCCTCCCGGCGCGCTGGTTCACTCACCTGTTCTGTTGAATCCATTCCATGGGGTTGGGCCCGCCGAAGCCGTTCCTCCAGCGATTCGTCACAAGGGCGGAGCGGACACTCCTTCCACCTCGGACGATGCGCCATCTTCGCTTAGGCGTTCCCAGCGCGTGCGCAGACGCCCAGGCTACCTCGACGATTACGCATGCGCCATCTGGGGGAAAGGGGTGTTGAGTTCTGCCGAGCCTGGCCAGCAGAGGGCGTTCAGGGAAGCCCTCTGATTGGCCTAGGCGCGGCTCCAGCCGGCGGGAGAATTGTCAAGTTCTCATTGGTTAAGCCGTCTGACAGCTGCAAGTATAAATAGCTGTCAGACGGCCCGCGTTGTGTTCCTGTCAGCCAGTTGTTGTTCCATTAAAACTTGTTGGACTGACAGTTGCCTCAGACTCGTTATTACGAATTTAACAAAGACATTTTTTCCAGGTATAGAAGTCACTTAAGACCAAAGCTTTGGCTTGAAAGTTCTTTCAAATCTGCCTGTACTTCAAGAATATCTTTTGGCTTCAAGCGTGAAATCAAGAGAAACAAGCAAAATGGCGAGATCCCCTTCTCCCCACATCTACTTCCTGCTCCAGATAAATCACGATTTATAAATGTAAGCCGATCAAGTATTGGGCAGAAATGAGAAATGGTATATGATATAACTTTAGACGCCCCTTCACCAATTTGAGTGGTTTATTTTATTTATTTCTGTATTAGGTTGATATGCTACCCACCTTATCTAACTCTGGGCAGCCTACAAACATTGACCTCAAAAAATCAGTACAAAACCCATGTTGCTCTGTAGAGTGATGACAATAAAGTTGCCACCTTTGGTAACTTTAACCCTAACCCTTGAAATTGTATTATAGTTTTAAAAAGTTATAGCAGCTCATCCCAGTTAATTCCAACGTGTTCTCAAACTATTTGTTATCTTAATAATTTAGTGATGTGTAGTTATATCCATTTTTATGGTTTTAATGTTTCTGCTGTAGATGTGCGAAGATGGAATAGCAGACATCGGTTCCTCCAGTTATTCTCTTACCGTACAGAAAAGTTCTTACACTAAGTTTTCATTTTGCACTAAGCTTAGATTTCCTTTAGGTGTTGCATGAGTCCCACATTCTTACAGTACCTTTCCTAGCATCATTTATCCATCTTCCTCCTGATAAGCGTATATAAACAGATTTGATCAATTGACAGACATCTGAGTGAGTCATGCAAGATAACTGTCCTCAATGTTTGTATATTAAAATGCCCAGATCTTTCAGCCATGACTAAGCTGGCTGGGGAATTTCAGTTCTACAGTTATATTCCAGGAAGATGCTCAGCTGGAGAAGACAGAGTTGATTTGCTGGGCTTTCTTTTTGGTAGGTGTGCATGCATGCAAGCATTTCATCCTTCTTAATTTGTGAAATTGTTTTCCAGTGGCTATGTTTTTTAATTATATTGAAAGGAAATACCTTCCTCCTCCCATGCTTTGTCTCTCTTCTTGTGTTCAACACGTAGGAATTGACACATGGCAAAGAGCGTTGTAGGAGAGAATACTTTTTGCTTGAAAGAGGTTTTGACCGGGTTGGGGAAACACTGGTTAAAAACAGTGCAGTCCTACCATTAACAGGAGTCTTTACTATCTGCTGCATAAAGCTTAAGTTGACAATCTGTTGATGTCTTTTTGCTAGAAACTGTGGTATTTTTTCTGTCATTGTTAATAATCACACATCTCTCTAAAGCAGTATCTGTATGAGAAAAAATACTTTCCCCCTTCTTTAAGATGCACTGGGACTTCATTCTTTGTTAAAGATTTGAGAGATACAGTTTGTTTATTTGCTTGTTTATTTATTTAGTTTGTCACTCATGTACAAGATAACAGGAGTAAGAATAAACATGAATAAGAACACAAGAAATGGGAACAAATAAATGGGGACAGTAGGACAGGGACGGTACGCACACTGGTGTGCTTATGCACGTCCCCTTACAGATCTCTTAGGAATGGGGTGAGGTCAACAGTAGACAGTTTAAGGTTAAAGTTATGCGGGTTTGAGGATGTAACAACAGAGTCAGGTAGAGCATTCCAGGCGTTGACCACTCTGTTGCTGAAATTGTATTTTCTGCAGTCGAGTTTGGAGCGGTTTACATTAAGTTTGTATCTATTATGTGCTCATGTATTATTGCGGTTGAAGAAGAAGTACGTAGTCCTTGACAGGTAGGACATTGTACCAGATAATTTTGTGTACTATGCTCAGGTCAGACTGAAGGCGGCATAGTTCTAGGTCAGCGATGGCGAACCTTTTTTGGCTTGCATGACAAAAGTGGGGGGAGCGCAGGGGGGTTGTTGTGCGCTGGCGTGCTGCACCCATAATGCATTGCACGACTCCCAGCGTGCATGCGCACATGACAGACATTCCCCCCATTTTTTGCACTCTTTTTTCGCCCTCCCCAGGCTCCAGAGGCTTTATAAGAGCCTGGGGAGGGCAAAAACAGCCTCCCCCCCCCGGAGGCCCTCCAGAGGCTTCAGGAGCTTCCCTGAAGCCTCCGGAGCGCAAAAAAATGGCCCTACAGGCAAACCGGAAGTTCAGGAACAGACTTCCGGTTTGCTCGTAGAGCCGGTTTAAGCCCTCCGGAGCCTTCAGGGGCCTTCTGGAAGCTTCCATGAAGGCTCCAGAGGACGAAAAATGACCCTAGGAGCAAACCAGAGTCCTCCGGAGCCTTCAGGGAAGTCTCTGGAAGGCCCCTGAAGGCTCCGGAGGGCTTAAACCGGCCCTACTAGCAAACCGGAAGAGCCATGTAACCAAACGACATGCTACATGTAATTGAAGAAGATTTTATGTTTTATGTCTTGTTTGTCTTTGTCCAAAAATAAAAACTTTTACAAAAAACTAAAAAAAGGTATTCTGTTGGCGAGCAGAGCAGTGCAGGACTCTTCTCGTGAAATGCCTTTGGACTCGCTCAGTTGTGTTAATGTCCGATATACAGTGCATTTTCCAGACAGACAAGCTGTATTCGAGAATTGGTCTAGCAAAGGTTTTATATGCTCTAGTTTGCGCTACAATATTACCAGATAAAAGCTTCGCAAGATTAAGTTAACAACTTTTAATGCCTTTTGGGCAATACTGTTACAGTGAGCTCCGGTGCTTAGATCATTTGGTATGAGTATTTGATAATATAAGATAATCTTTTATAATATAAAATCTTTTATGATTTTATGATATCATATATCATAATATATGATAATCTTTTTCTCTTTTAACACAGGGAACCAGGGGCTATAATTTTAAGACAGCACAAGGAAAATAGAGATTTGTCTTCAGTTCTGATTGAATGGTGGGGAATGGAAGGGTTTCTTTTCCTTGCAGTCATCTTGGCATTAGCATCACTCTGAAGGTCGGTTGTTAGCTCTCAAAGTCATTGAGGCCACTTGGAGGTTTATCAGGGTCACTTGAATGAGAATCAACTACTACTCTTTGTCTCTTGGAATAAACCTGACGTTTAAAACATAGGAGAATTCCCAAAGATTTGGTTGGGTATGGACGTTTCACTTATTTGAGCATGGACTGTTATGGATGTAGATTCAAAAATACGTAAAGAGAAAAAAAATGATACTCATTTTGAAGATTTGACTAATGTGAAGATACAAATCATTTGTTTTTGCTACCTATAAAATATTTCAGCACACTGAAGAAAAATATGTGCTAATTATTATATTATATTATATTATATTATATTATTATATTATATTATATTATATTATATTATATTATATTATATTATATTATATTATATTATATTATATTATATTATATTATATTATATTATATTATATTATATTATATTATATTATATTATATTTATTATATTTATTATATTTATTATATTATATTTATTATATTTATTATATTATATTTATTATATTATATTTATTATATTTATTATATTATATTATTATAGTTGGTTATGGACGTTTCACTTATTTGAGCATGGACTGTTTTGGATGTAGATTCAAAAATATGTAAAGCAAAGAAAACGATGCTCATTTTTAAGATTTGACTAATGTGAAGATACAACTCATTTGTTTTTACTACCTATAAAATATTTCAGCACACCGAAGAAAAAGATGTGCTACCGTAATTATTATATTATATTATATTATATTATATTATATTATTATATTATATTATATTATATTATATTATATTATATTATATTATATTATATTATATTATATTATATTATATTATATTATATTATATATTATACTATACTATATTTATTGTATTTTATATTATATTATATTATTATATTATATTTATTATATTATATTATTATAGTTGGTTATGGACGTTTCACTTATTTGAGCTTGAACTGTTTTGGATGTAGATTCAAAAATATGTAAAGCAAAGAAAACGATGCTCATTTTTAAGATTTGACTAATGTGAAGATACAACTCATTTGTTTTTACTACCTATAAAATATTTCAGCACACTGAAGAAAAAGATGTGCTAATTTGTATTATATTATATTATATTATATTATATTATATTATAGAGATTTTAAAGTTATCATGATTCTTTTTGATAAAAGATGTATCTAAAATTTTAATAGTCTAATCTGAGTCTATCTGTTCCATTCCATTCTAATCTGGTGGGAAAAGTTTTTCAACTTTTTTGATCTGCAGCCGCTGCTCCCCAACCGCCTGACGTCGCCCGTGACGTCACGCGGCCGGGCGGGGCGTCGCTCGCGGCAGCCGGAAAGGCGCCTGGGCTCTGCCGGAAGTCGTCGCCGGCAATCCTCCCTCTCCGCCTCCCTCGGTCTCCTCAGACGCCGACGCCGCCATGGGGAAGGTGCGCTTCCAGGGCCACCGCGCCAGCTTCAACCCGTCGCGCGCCAGCACCAACCCGGGTAAGCGGAGCGGCGAGCGGGCGGGCGCGGGGGTTTGCCGGGCGGCGGGCGCTGAACCTCCGCTTTGTCCCCTCAGATCGCCCAGCTGGCGCCGGAGGCCACAACATGCGGGACCGCGCCACCATCCGCCGCCTCAATATGTACCGGCAGAGGGAGCGCCGGTGAGTTGAAGGGCCGGAGTGCCTGGGCGGTGCTGCGAGACCTCTGCCCGCCTCCTTGGGCTGAGAGGGGCTGGCGGGGGGGGGACTTTCTCGGTTCATCTCGGGCCCCGACCACCCTCGCACGGCAGAGCTCTTCAAACTTGGCCCCTTTAAGACTTGTGGACTTCAACTCCCAGAATTCTGGGAGTTGAAGTCCACAAGTCTTAAAGGGGCCAAGTTTGAAAAGTTCTGCTCTAGACCACCATGGCGCCTATGCAAGAAAATTGACATTATTCGTATACAAAACAAACCTTTGTTTTTCAACCTTGGTAACTTGAAGATGTGTGGACTTCAACTCCCAGAATGCCCTGGGAAGCTAGGGGAATTTTGGGAGTTTTAAGTCCACACCTTGAGTTGCCAAGATTGAAAAACATCGGACTTCCTCCGTCTCTCTTCCCCTCTCTTTTCCTCTCTCTCTCTCTCTCTGCCTCTGTTTCTCCCTCCCTCTCTCTTTGCCTCCCTCCCTCTCTGTCTCTTCCCCCCTCTCTATTTCTCTCCTTCTCCCTCCCTCCTTCTTTTCTCTCCCTCTCTCTTTCCCTCCCCCCTCCCCCCCTCTCTGTCTTTTTCTGTCTTATTTGTCTCTGTCTTTTTGTATCTATCATCCGTCCGTCCATCCATCTATCCATCCACTCCAGCTTCATGTGTTATATGAATCCTACCACTTGGGCTGTGGAGAGGGAGGGGAGGCCAGCAGGCAAAGCCAGTCGTTAGAGATCCATGCAAAATAAGGCAATTCCAACCTAGATCCTATCAGGGAGACACCTCCCCCCTTCCCTCTCCTTCTCCCCCAAGCCCCTGAAGCACCCCCATGCTCCATACCTCGGACTCTTTCCCTTTAACAACCCTGACAGCTTGGAGTGCCAGGATTGCAGCCACTAAATGACATCTTCCTTTATGACTGATTTGCTTAGGGATCAAAATTCCAGATCTTATTGCGGCCGTGAATTGAGCACTACCTGTACTGACAAATATTTGCTAAATTTATATGCCACCCATTTCACTGGCAGGTGACTCTGGGTGGCTTACAACATAAAAGCAAAGATAGAAACACGAACACATTAACTATTAAAAGTAGCAGAAATTAAATAAGTTAGACTACAACCAGACTATAATGGGAGGCAGGTGGGATCTCCTTCCGAGTCCATTAACCCCTTTCAGCATGGAATTCCCCCTTAGGGCCCCAGAGGAACCAGCAGTCCCAGGTGTTCAGGCCCTTTTGGAAGGCCGAGAGGGGGGTGCAGATCAGTGTGAATTGAGGGACATGATGTTCCCAAAGGGCAGGAGCCAGGGCAGAAAAGGCTCTTCTGGACTCCAACCACTGGAATGTCTTGGCCGATAGGATCCACAGCGTCCCCTTTCTGCAGAGGGAGTGGGGGGAACCAATCCCATTGGGAGGAGACAGTTCTTGAGGATATGAATTCAGAATTCCACCCAGATTGTTCTAATGGCTCTGCTAAACTTTTCTGCATTGATTTGTTTGTATTGTTCTTATTCTGTTTCTTTGCTGAGAAATGTTCCTTTGTAGCTTTATCTAGTTCACCAACCTGAAGTAGATAAATCAGGAACTAGCTCTGGACATGATCATATCAGTTTCTGGGAAGATCTTGAATGGAACGAGCCTTCTGTCCATTCTCCCTGAAAACTTGAAAAGCAGTTTCACAGGCCAGTTCCATCCAGCCTTTTTTTCTTCACAGTTGCTGAAGATTTCTTTGCTCAGGATTCCGAGTCGCATCAAAAGTGCTCATTTTCCAATCTTCTGACCATGTCAGGCACAGCCCAAGAACAATAATCCAGCCAAAGTCTAGTGTCTTATTTGCTCACACCATTTGACAGAATTTTGTTAGACTAAACTTTTATGGCCCCCACCCTAACAGATACACCCTGGTTGACTCTAGGCAGTGACTCTCTTCCTCTCTCTCCTATCCAGTTCTGGGTTGTGTTGCTTGTTCCACCACCACCACCCCCTTGCAATGTGCTCACTCCTTCCTGGGAAACTACAGTGAACTCCACCTGCTCTCCCTTTGTAGCCACCATCCGTCGCAGATCAAAAATATTTAAGTGGGGGTGGGGGAGCTTCCACAATCACTCTCTTATTGATTTAGTACCTCATAAGCTGTAATTCTTTGCCTTCCTGGATATGGGGTTAGTTACCAAATCTTTACACTGATATTATCATGTGGCAGAGAGATCAAGGTATGAGTTTGAGGTAAAGTTAGCCGCTGTTTTTCCTCAGCTATATGAATATTTTTCCCAATATTGTGGCTTCTTTCTTCCATACGGAAATCAGTCAATTTTGTGCTTGGTTGTGAACTCCCATGTGTTCAGCATCCACTAGCAGGTGCTAAATGGAATCATCCTTGCGTGTTTTCCCAACCATCTCTGCCTGTGGAAGGGGGCCAACTGCAACTATGAAATCTTTTAGCAATGTGTTTCTCAGATGCAATGCTCCATCACTTGGCTCAGCCTGTGGAAAACTGTCAGACTTGCACAGAGAGGCCTCCATCTCTGCAACCTGTTGCCCTTCCACCTGACTGCTGACCAAGGAGCCCTTATTACTTCCACTTGTTCACCTGGAGTCTACTCTGTTATGCCAGGCTATTGAATTTTGTTTGAGCGTTTATTTGCCCTTTCCTGTAAACAAGAGGAGTGGTGGTAGATGGCCCAACTTGTTTTCTTAAGAGATAGGATTTAATTTATTTAATCTTTTTGTAATCCACCCATTCTGAAAATGCATACAGTTTTAAAGGCATTCATCTTCTTAGCACACGGAGAATACAAGTTAGAGAGCTGGGCCATCTGGTTCTATAATGTTTTTGCTGATTGAGTCCTATTGGCGTTACCTAGAGGGGGGCCAGGACCTTTTTCATGTGAAGGGGGCCCTCTCACAGAGCTGCAGCTTTAAGCTGTACATTGTAAGCAAGCCAATTACTATAAGGGCTCCCATGTTGCTCTTCTTTATACAGGAACAATCGTGGGAAAGTGGTCCGACCACTCGAGTTCCAGTCCACGGTGGCGCCAGGCACCGTAGCCCGCGTGGAGCCTAACATTAAATGGTTTGGTAAGCTTGCTTTGATTGGGACAGTTGGGGGTGGGTGGGTTGTGTGTATGGGTTTGATTAACCCCAAAGCTGAATCAGAGAGACTGAGAGGGCTGCTGAAACAAGTGATGTGTTGCTCCCTGCATCCTGTCAATCCAAGCTACATTAGGCACTAACAATTGGAACATCCTCTTTACGTAGGAAACACACGTGTGATCAAACAGTCCTGTCTCCAGAGATTCCAGGAGGAGATGAAGACGGTGATGAAGGATCCTTATCGAGTGGTCATGAAACAAAGCAAGTTGCCCCTCTCTCTGCTCCATGACCGGATTAAACCTCATGTAAGTGGTATGCTTCTCCTGTTGACCTGTTGTATTTCCACGGTGTGTGGATGGAGGTTCGGGGGGGTTGGACTCTGGGGGAGACTCTAGCTGCATTCTCTTTCTCCCTTCCCTTGTTCCCGCCTCACAGAATGAGACGCCCTCTGCCAATTACAAAATGTAAGACTGCAATAGGAAAGGCTCTTCTGTAGGATCTCTTCTGCCTGCCAAGTTTGCATTAGGTCTTTCATGGGCTAAAGTTCTCACTTTCCTAACTGCAGTTGCAAGAAAAAGTATGTGGACCCCTTGGGATTACGTGGAGTTTTGCATGAATTGGTCATAAAATGTGCTCTGAACTTCATCTAAGTCACAACAATAGAAAAAAAACAGTCTGCTGAAAATAATACTACACAATTGCATGTTCAATTAAACCATGGCAACATCTAATGTTTGTGTAGTATTATTTTCAGCAGACTGTGTTTTTCTATTGTTGTGACTTAGATGAAGTTCAGAGCACATTTTATGACCAATTCATAAACTCCACGTAATCCCAAGGGGTTCAGATACTTTTTCTTGCAACTGTATAAAGAGGAGAGGAAAAGTGAAATGGGATATACTCAAAATATATACAATGTGGCATGATCGTTCCACTTCCTTTTCTCTGTCAGAAGGTGTCCAGCAAAATTCTGGTCCCAAATTGCCTCTATTGGGAAAAGACTTGCCTATATACAAAGTGATGCTGTTCAGGGGCTGAAAGTCCCTGGTGGGATGGTGTTGCCAGCTGCTTTCAAGCTACTGGTGAGGTCTACCTGTCAGTTTGCCAGATCCCAATGCCTTGATCTCAAGTCCAAAAATGTTTTTTTGGTCTGGTTTAAGAGCCATGTTTCTTATTTTCCTGCGTAGCTTGATTTTCCTCTGAACAGTTCTTTTTTTCCAGCAGTTCTCATATTGTATGTCTAATAAAATAAAAACGATAAATACTGACTAGGGTCCTCTAAAGTTCAAACATATATCACTCACTTAGTAGTTCTTATTAGCTAGAGAAGAGTTGGTTCCAAAGAAGGAGCTGGCTTTCCAAAGCAGAAATCAAGCTCTGAGGAACATTATCCTGGACAGTTCTGAATTTTGGCAGAATGAAACCTCTGTGGCTGAAACAAAGCAGTCAGCAAAGAACAGTGATATCTTCATTCTTGTAACTTCAATCACAGAGGAAGGAAGGGATGCCAAGCCACGAAGTTTGCACTCTAGCTAGCATAGCCCGCTTTGGGCCAGGAGTGGTGTCGCTGTGGCCCTGTAGCTGATATCTGGGGAAAGCTCAGATGGGGGAAATTCTTTGTGGGGCCCAGGTGAGCTGGAGCAACCTGTTCTGAGCCAGGATGATGTAGATGGGATCTTTTTCTTCTTTTAGAATTCCAAAGTCCACATTCTTGATACAGAAACCTTTGGAACAACCTTTGGTCCAAAATCTCAGCGGAAACGACCAAATCTCCTGGCAAGTGATATGCAGTCTCTGGTGGAAAATGCCATAGTGGAGGCCAGCAACTACAGCCAAGACAAAGACCGAGATCTGGTGACAGAGGAAACTGGAGTGAGGTATACTATTGAAACTGGCACCTAGAAATATGGTTTGGTGTAGAGTTGTGTGGAGGGTGATGCATTTTTGCCTTTTAGTTGAAGGGTTGGTAGGTACCCTTATAGCAGGCCTGTCAACCTGTCAGCCCGCAGGCCGGATACGTCACCTGCTGGCCACGCCCACCCAGGGTTTGCAAAGGCAAAAAAGTCACAATACATCATGATCAGGCTCATGACACGATTGACCTAATGGGGTCTCGGTTGTGTCCACCTGTATCCTTAATCACTAATTGCTCCAGCTACATTATTGGGAGCACCTGGATGATTTTTTGATCCTGCGTTAAAAGGCATCTCATTGAGAACTGTGACTTCTTTGGCTGTTTCCAGCTTTTCTATTCTGGGTGGATGCTACTACTTCTGGGTGGTAATTCTGCTTCCACTCAACTTGAATTCTTCCCATTCTGACAACGGGACTTGCATATTTTCTGCCCTTCAGGAGCAGTACTATTTTATGTGCCAGAGAGCTTTGCTATAGTCTGCAAATGCTTGTTTTACTTGATTACAATTAAATGGTTTTAACATAGAACTAACAGAAGGGGCACCTGCAATGTTTCTCCTCTTTGAGACCTGGCACTTAAAATCAATAAAACATTCGAATAAATGAATGCTCTTTTATTCATGAAAAAGATAAATAGGGCATGAGAGAGGAGCCACCACAGCAGCACCTGCATGGATGGTTCAGCTGATGGAAGAGTCTTCTGTGAGAAGAGACAATTTGTTGGGTGCTATTCCTTCTCCCAGGGGAAAAGGAATTTGCCATCTAGTCATCTGCTGACATATAGCATGGTTGTGCTTTTGTGCTGCTGAGTCTTCTGGTTCCCTTTTTCAGGGTGGAGGTGCAAGAAGAAATCTACAAAAAAGGACAATCTAAGCGGATCTGGGGAGAACTTTACAAGGTACATGAAAGGGGGGTGAATGTGGCTGCGTAATTGTGTTCTCACAAACATTTTTGACTAAGGCACGGGAAAACTATTCCTGCCAAGGTATCATGAGATAGCTTGCTTGACTTTTATTTTATCATTCCTTTATTATTTGTATAAATAACTGAAGGTGGCAAGCATACCTAATAGATATTCTTTCCTCCTACCTTTCCTTGTGAGACGGGATTGGGCTGAGAGAGGGTGACTGGCCCAAAATCACCCAACTGGCTTTCATGCCTAAGGCAGAACTGGGACTCGCCACCTCCTGGTTTCTAGCCTGATTCCCTAACCTGTAGACCAAAAGCACTGAGTTTCTTTCAAGTTGAAGTAGGCCTAGAGTTTGATGTGTTCAATTCTAGTTTTCTCAATTCATTCTCGACAGAACTCCTTATCTGCATAGTTTGAAATGCTTGAACTTGATTGTTATGAAGAGTTAAAATATGGAAATCCTCCTGGATGCTTCCCCAGTCCATTAAATCTCTTGCACTGTCTCTGGACTGCCAGGTGATAGATTCATCAGATGTCATTGTGCAAGTGTTGGATGCCAGAGATCCCATGGGGACCCGTTCCCCTCACGTGGAGGCCTACCTAAAGAGGGAGAAGCCTTGGAAGCATCTCATCTTTGTCTTGAACAAATGTGATCTTGTGCCCACGTGGGTGACGGTAGGTTGATTGGGAAGTGAGGTGGGCCACAAGAAGAAGCTGCTGGTTGCTTGTCTTCAGTGCAGATGAGACCATTTTGCACATGAGCTTGGGAAACGTCAGGAATGGAGCTTGCGGATATTTAAGTCAGAAATGATTCTTTGCAACTCCTAGGATGTGTGCTATACCTGCTGCATCCTGGAACGGTCTGGGAGGGGTGTGTGTGTCCAGAACCTGTCACCTGGCAACTTCCCCCTTAAGCTGTTGGCTTCCATGGGATGGAGGGGCTGCTGAGCATGGAGACTTGGCTTGTTTCTTCCAGAGGCGCTGGGTGGCAGTGCTGTCTCAGGAGTATCCGACCTTGGCTTTTCATGCCAGCCTCACAAACCCTTTTGGAAAAGGCGCCTTCATTCAGCTCTTGCGGCAGTTTGGAAAGGTATAGTAAATCTTTATGCTTGCCTTGAATGTACTGAAGAATGCTGCATTAAGTGGCCCACCACTTCAGTATGACCCAGCAGTGTGCTGCAGCTGCAAAAAGGCCTACACGAGTAAGAGCATCCTTGGAATCCTGGGCCCAGTTCTGATCACCACAATAGATAAAAGTTGCTGAGGCAACTAGAAATTATGCAGAGAAGAGCAGCAAAGATAATTAGGGAAGCTAAATTGTACAATGTACAGTTGTGGGAACTGAGTATGTTGAGTCTAGCAAAGAAATAGGGCGACACGATAGCTGTCCTCCAACGCTTGAGGGGCTGTCACAGAGAAGTCAACCAATTTTCTAATCAATCCTGGCATCTTAGAATGGAGAATAGGTTGACCGCCTCTTCCCCAAAGCACCTTTCTAAGATGCAGGAACTAATTTGGAACATTGGGGGTGGGAGGGAGGGGGGAGGCAGCGAAAGATGTAAGTACAAAATTCCAAGAGAATTCATTAGTCCAGAGGTTCCTTGAAGCTTCAAGTAAGTAAGAAGCAGCTATTCTAGGAGATTCTGTTGCTTGGTTGATGGGAGACAGATAGGAGTGGTGATTTGTCATAATTAGCAAGAAGAATCAGTCCTGAGGTGGAGTCAGCTGCTGGATGTCTGAAAGATTTGTTCTCCCAGAGATCATGCTATTCTGTAGACCACGGGTGTCAAAACCTGTGGCATCACGCTGGCACAGGATGTTTCATGACGTTTGTTCCCTTCACGGAGCTGGGGTGGGCGTGGCCTACACATGATGCATCTGGCCTGTGGGACGGCAGTTTCACACCCCCGTTGTAGACAGTCTAATGTTACTTGAGGGAGGGTTCAGAATGGCATGCTGATATAAGGTCACCTGAACTTTCATTTTCAAGGAATTGTCTTCCAAAAGAGTTCTGACTGGCCAAGAAGTGGCGCAGTCTGGAGGGGGATCAGCATCGCCCAGATGGGGAAAGAAAGAGCAAAACTGGGTGCTTGCATCCTAATGAGCTATTCATGTCCTCCATGGGACATTATCACATTGGCATGGACTTGTAGAGGAAATCACTTGAATGGCCAGGGGATTGCGAGGTTATATATGGAATGCCCTCTTGCAGTCTATAGCGCTTTTCAGGGAAAAGCAGATATGGTTAACCCTTTCCAAACAAAGGAGTAAGTTCCCTGTCTGATTAAGTTGCCCCATCAGCTGAAACTTTTGCCAGTCCTCCACAAAACCTGGTTGCTTGAAGCGTCTACTGATGAATGCCCATTTTATAAGCTATGTTTAGAAGCTTAAACCAAGAAGCTGTAGATGGAAAAGAGAGTTTGCCAGTTTGGGTGACTCTTTTAGTCAATCAACTATCTTACATTTGGCTCTCCAAAAGGCCAATTGCTAGTCCAAAGAGTCTTTCTCTGATTCTTGGGATGTTTGTTATTCTGTGTCTTGTCCCTTACAGCTGCATGTAGATAAGAAGCAGATCAGCGTGGGCTTCATTGGATACCCTAATGTGGGGAAGAGCTCCGTAATCAACACTCTCCGCTCCAAGAAAGTCTGCAATGTGGCTCCCATTGCTGGTGAAACCAAGGCAAGCTTCCCCACAGATTCAGGATTAAAATGTAGCCATTGTGATTGACAGGACTTCTTCTGCCTGAAGGCAAGGTCTTCTGTGCCAGTGTGAAGCATGTTCTCATTTCTAGGATTGCAGAATTGCAGGGCTGGAGTGAAAGTGCCTCATGTATAGTTTATAGTCCTCTGTACTTAAGGTTTTAATTCTGCAGATATAACAAATACTTGATAACTTGTCACGATCTCCTGGAGGCCAATGTTGAACAAAACTTTTATCAGATGGCCAAAAGATCTCAAAATGGCCATGTTGGAACTAGCAATAGAATGAGAAACTTGGTGTCAATATGCCCAGATGATTAGCCAGCTACAGAATGTCACTTAAATGTCATTACCAAAAAAAAAAACCACCTTGCCACGTAAATGTGGTTTTGAGTTTTTGCTGATGTGTGAACACTAGAAAAGCTATCTTTAAAGACAAGAAAAACAGGTTTGGATTTATTGTATTGCCCTGCACTCTAGCATGCTTGCTAAATAGCCTTTCCAAAGTAATAGCAGGTGAGGTAATGACATTAAAGGGCTACTCGCATGTTTCCTGGCCATGAAATTCTTGATGTTTAGATTCTTGAATAGTATCAAGAGCTGCTGCCATGTGTTTTGTTCCTTCTGAAATAAAAGACAGACTGTCCTTTTTCCCCTGCAGGTATGGCAGTACATCACTTTAATGCGTCGTATCTTCCTTATTGACTGCCCAGGTGTGGTGTACCCCTCAGGAGACACGGAAACAGATATTGTACTGAAAGGAGTTGTAAGTGTCAAGGGAGATATTTTTTCTGCCTTAGTCTGACTTGCCAGTGTTATTTATTATTGAAATGTTGCCAAAATATAGGTGCTTAAATAATCACAATAGATTGGTTTACTTAAAATTTCAGTAAGGTATTTGACAAGGTAGACCACCGCCTACTTCTTAGTAAGATAGAAAAATGTGGAATAGACAGCAGCACTATCCAGATGTATTTATAGCTGGCTGACAAACTGCACTCAACACCTAGTCCTCAATGGAAACACATCTACATGTAGGGAAGCATGCAGTGGGGTGCCCCAGGGCTCTGTCTTAGGCCCAGCGCTCTTGTAACGTCTTCATGAATGATTTAGGTGAGGGGATAGAAGGGAAACCCATTAAATTTTCAGATAACAAAAAGCTGGAAAGAATACTCAACACTTTAGAACACAGATATCAAACTCAATCATGTCACGTGACAAATAATGCAGGTTTTTTGCCTTTTGGAGCCGAGGTGGGTGTGGCCTGCACATGATGCTTCTGGCCCTGGGCTACCAGTTTGATCTTCTAAACCAGACCCCTAGTTTAGAAGATCGAGAAGGACCTTGACAGATTTGAACACTGGGCCCTATCCAACAGAATGCAATGCAGTGGTGAGGAAATCAACCACTTAACATTTGGACAAGAAAAAAAAATGCATAGAGACAGAATAGTGGCACTTGGCTCAACAGTATTGACACTGAGAGGAATCTTGGTGACCTAGTAGGCCACCATTTCACAATGAACCAGCAGTGTGCTGTAACTGTCAAGGCCAATGCAGTCCTAGGCTGCATCAACAAAGGGGTAGAATCAAGATCACACGAAGGGCGAATAGAGCTTTATATTGCACAGCACCCAGTTTTAGTCACCCTGATACAAAAAGATGTGCAGACTCTAGAAAGAATGCAGAGAAGAGCAACAAAGATGATTAGGGGGCTGGAGGCTAAAGTGTATGAGGAACGGTTCCAGGCACTGGATACAAACTAATGGATGGAAGCTCATTAAAGAGATCCAACCTAGAATTATGGTGAAATTTCCTCACAATGAGAAAAATTAATCACTGGAATGGGCTACCTCTGTATGTCTGACAACAATGATTTGTCCAGAACGGTATAGGGATTGGGCTAGAAGACCTCTAAAGTCCCAACTGTATTTTATTACCGTGTTTCCCCGAAAATACAACCTGTCCTGAAACTAAACCCTAGTGACATTTTTCGCGTGCGCAAAAATATAAGCCCACCCTCGAAAATAAACCCTCTGGACAATCCCCCCCCTCCAACCAGGCAGAGCACCGCTCGCCGACCTAGCAGTATCCCGAAGGCACCAAGCCACGGGAATGAGGTGGGGGCAAAGGCGCTTGCGTTGCTTGGTGCTTTCGGGGTACTGCTAGGTCAGTCAGCGGCGCTGTGCCCAGCTGAAGAGGGGGGGGTTGCTGGGCAGCTGCTCTCTTGCGAGCGGGCTCCCGAAGAGCCGGGCACAGCCTCAGGGTCGAATGGCTGTGTTGCGCTGTCGCAGCAGCAACACAGCAGCCATGAGGTGACCAAGCTTATGAGCAGCCGCCCGGCAACCCCCCTTTCCAGCCGGGTACAGCGCTGCTGACTGACCTAGCAGTACCCGGAAAGCACCAAGCAACGCGAGCGCCTGTTCGCCACTCTCCGCCTCCTGTGGCTCAGTGCCTTCAGAATGCCCCTAGGTGAGTGAATGGGGCTCTGCATGGCTGGAAAGGGGGGTTGCACAGCAGCTTTTCTATGGTTGTGGGCTGCAGATTGTACAACCATAGAGCGTACTTCCAGAGCGGCATCCATCCTCCGTGCTTTGAAAAAAAAAACCAAGCGGCGGACGGCGCCAGCAGCGCAGATGCCCTTCGCGCGAGCAGGGAGAGGAAAAGCCGCTGCGAAACTCCCCTCCAGCCATGCAGAGCCCCATTCACTCACCTAGGGGCATTCCAAAGGTGCCAAGCCGCGGGAGGCGGAGGGCGGAGAACAGGCGCTCGCGTTGCTTGGTGCCTTCCAGGTACTGCTAGGTCGGTCAGCGGCACTATACACGGCTGGAAAGGGGGGTTGCCAGGCGGCTGCTCATAAGCTTGGTCACCTCATGGCTGCTGCGTTGCTGCTGCGACAGCGCAACACAGCCATTCGACCCTGAGGCTGTGCACCGCTCTTCGGGAACCCAGTCACAAGGGAGCAGCCGCCCGGCAACCCAAAAATAATAAGCCCTCCCCTTTAATAAGCCCAAGGCCATATTTCGTGGGTCAAAAAAATATAAGCCCCTGGCGTATTTTTGGGGAAACACGGTAGTTATTGGAGATGTATGTGTGGAAAGCTGTGTCTTTGGTAAAAGCTGGGAGTTTGACTCTTCTGTAATTTCCAGGTTCAGGTAGAAAAAATCAAGAGTCCGGAAGACCACATTGCTACAGTGCTGGACAGAGCCAAGCCGGAATATATCAGGAAGACGTACAAAATAGAGTCCTGGGAAAATGCAGAGGATTTTCTGAAGAAGTTAGCATTCCAGACTGGGAAGTTACTAAAGGTGAATCTGGTTTTGTGGGTGCTGAATAGAGAACGGAATTTGGAGCCCTTACTACAGACGTTGGGCCAGCAAGAGAGATGTTTTCTGAAGGAGAACCTGCTCCTAGGATCCTGCGGGGAGCAGCCGGAAGGGATAAGGGAAAAGATGATTATGGAACAAAGAGATGATGACTTAGTGTGGTTGCTCATGACATGCTTTAGGGGGCTGAAATCGGGTTCATGGTAATTTGGGGAGTGTCTCTTTGTCTTTGCATATTGAATGAATCAGGCCCTGGAGTAGACAGTGAAACATTTTGAGGAGGTATGGTATGAGTCCAGCCCACAAGTGCCTCCTCCCCCCCCCCCCCATCCTGCCTGAAGTCATGATGCCAGGCCCCTTCATCCTCAGGCTGTTCTCTTTGATCTCCTCTCTTCCCTTCTTCAGTTGTGACTGCTGGCCCTTCTGCCTTTGCAGGGAGGAGAGCCTGATCTGCACACGGTCAGTCGGATGGTGCTGAATGACTGGCAGAGAGGCCGCATCCCGTTCTTTGTAAAGCCTCCAAATGTGGAACAAGATTCTCAGGTAAGGGCTGCCAGAATAGCTTTGAGTGTTTCTTTTCAAAGAGAAAAAAGGGGAATGACTCTTCAAAGCAAATAAAAGGGCAGTAGTTAACGATCAAGCAGTATTTAAGCAGAACTGATAATGTACTGGCTTTCAAGCAAAAACTTGAAATAATAGAAACGTTCCTTCCCTTATAATAGTTTGTCTTCCTGGGGTCCTTATGAATATCCATAATGCTCAATGGGCAGACAACTACCCTGTTTCCCTGGATAATAACCTCCCCCGAAAATAAGCCCTCCTCAAAAACATTGCAACACAGCAGCAGCCTTGAGGTGACCACACTCGGTGCCTCCTGCATCTCAAAAATAATAAGACCTCCCCGAAAATAAGGCCAAGCGCTTATTTCAGGGGTCAAAAGAAAAGAAGACCCTGTCTTATTTTAGGGGAAACACGGTAGATGAGCCTTTTCTGTGCCTTTAGATGTCCATCTTCATGCAAGGTGAGGAGGGCCCACCTTGCATAAAAATCACACATAATTAAAATGTTTTTGCATCCTTGTCATGGTTGTAAACTGCTCATGGGAGTAGTTCAGAACAACAACAGTGTACAGGTAGCCCTCAACTTTCAACCATTCATTAGTGACCATTTGAAGTTAACAATGGCACTGAAAAAAGTGCCTTATGACCGTTTGTCACAAGGTTATTGCAGGATTCACATAGTCACATGATCAAAATTTGGGCGCTTGGCAACTGACTCATTTATGACAATTGCAGTATCCCTGCTTGTGATCTAAGAAGCAAAATCAGTGGGGAAGCCAGATTCAGTTAACATTGGAGTGACTAACTTAACAACTGCAGTGATTCCCTTAACAATGTTGACAAGAAAGGTCATAAAATGGGTCAAAACTCACTTAACTGTCTTGTTTAGCAATAGAAATGTTGAGCTCAGTTGTGGTCATAAGTAGAGGACTACCTGTAATTATCTTCTTCCTTCTTACATGTTCTGTTGTCAGAGAAAAAAAAGGAAACAGAGCCATCTTTTATGTCTGGAAACCCTTATCTTCTTTTCAGGGAGATGGGAGGATTGGATGGTTAGTCAGTGGTGGTGCATGTGCATAAAGTGGGTGCTTGATTATCCTTTCTCATGAATCTGGGTTCTGACAGGCACAGACCAGGTTGGGATCCTGGCCAGTCTTACTGAAGACCTTCACAAGTATAAAATGGTACCAAGATTGTTTGGAATTGAGCAATCCGATGGCAAAGTGAAAGATAGGGATGGACAAGTAACCTTGCTTACAGACAAACCTCCATTGCTTAATCTCTCAGCCCACAGAAGCTGCTTCAGATGTGACTATAGGCCTGAGTCACAGCGAGAACCCAGGGATGAAAGAACAATGTGAAGGACAGGCTGGGACTAATGAGTGCTCCAGTGTGACACCAAAATGGCCTTTGCCCCAAGTGCCACAAAACTACGAGAAGATCACGGTGACCTCTCAGTTCTTGGAAGAGGATCTGGCTCCTGTGAATATACTGGGTATCAGTGAAACAGACAGTGGTACAGAGGAAGAAGAGCAGGAGGAGGAGGAGCAGAGTTCCCCACATGGGAGGCCAACTTGTGAGGCTAACCCTAGAGAAGATCCAAAGGTGGTACTTAGGTCCCTGGAGGAGAAGATTGCCAAGTACAAGAGATTCTTGGAGAAGGCAAAGGCCAGGAGATTCTCGGCAATAAGGTAGGGCATCCGAGCTTCCTTGGTTCATCTGATTCGTCAGAAAGAAGGCCTAAAAACACCCACTCGCCATTGTAGCTCAAGACTGACCGATGCCCAACCCCCTTTCTTTCCAGCACTGGTTGCAACACCCAATTCATATTTAAAGCAAAAGTTCCAGGCACAATATGTTTTGTGCCTGGACCTTTGTGGTCTTCAGGTGGCATTTGGGGTTCTCTGGCCCCCTGAATGAAACAAAAGGAGCTGTTTTAATCTGTGCAGGGACTGAAATGGAACAGTGCTGGCAGAATTAGTCTGGGGCAAGTGGAAGAATAGGGCACAAAAATCAAGAGGGTACTATGGAGGAAAAGAGAATAATCTGGGCATTGCTCTCTCCTCCTCCGCATAGTTGTTCCTGCACAGTCAGTCAGTTTGCATAACCCATATTTTCCCTATCCACCCTTCTCCAAAAAATCAGGCTTGCCCACATAAGCTGTAAGCTTACTCTTTGGCAGCCATGTTCTACTTGGAACTTCTTAGATTAGTGAAGCATGCTTTAGGACTTATACTTGAGACACACAGAGGGCTGCAGCTGTGGGGATATGCCATAAAATAGATTTCTCAGTTTCTTCTGCCACATGTAGGAATTCCCAATCACTTCCAGCAATAATAGGAGAGCCTGCCAACAGTTATAGCAGTCAGTAAATTTCTTTGTGGTCACCTAAAGAGATTAAGCAACCCATATGATTAGGATGTTTTTCTTTCCTTGATTTGTGTCAGTGAAAGTCCCATCTCATCCCCTAGCAATGCTAAGCAGTTCAACATCTAATGAAGCATGATTGGGATAAAGACCTACTACTGATGGCTGTTATTCAGTTGTAGGTGATGGCTCGAATAAGAGACCATATTCTGCCCGTTTCTGCAGAAGGGAGGCACCTGAAAATGTAGAGGTGGTTGGGATAGTGGGAGACTGCAGCTTGGGAAGTGGGAGTTTATGAGAAACAGTGACATCACCATCCTTGCCTTGTAAAAATTCTCTTCTTCCCAAAGCCAGGACAAGTAAAGATTATTCCCCCCCCCCCCCATTATACTCCTAAAAAGGAGTTTCTTCTAGGTCAGTGATGGCGAACCTATGGCGCGCGTGCCACAGGTGGCACGCGTAGCCATTTGTCAGGGCACGCGAGGCGCTGCCCTGTCAGCTGGCCAGCGCGCATGCGGGTGCTGGACAGCTGATTTCACCCTTTTTTAAAGCCATTTTTCGCCCTCCCCAGGCTCCAGAGGCTTTATAGGAGCCTGGGGAGGGTGAAAAGAGCCTCCCCCGCCGGCCCGGAGGCCCTCCGGAGGCTTCAGGGACCATCCGGAGGCTTCCCTGAAGCCTTTGGAGCGCTCAAAACGACCCTCTGAGCAAACCGGAAGTGACTGCCGGTTTCCTCAGAGGGTTGTTTTAAGCGCTCCAAATGCGTCAGGGAAGCCTCCGGACGGTCCCTGAAGCCTTCGGAGCGTTTAAAACGACCCTCCAAGCAATCCAGAAGTGACTTCTGGTTTGCTCGGAAGGTCGTTTTAAGCGTTCCGAAGGCTTTAGGGAAGCCTCCGGATGGTCCCTGAAGCCTCTGGAGGGCCTCCGGGGGTGTGTGGGAGGCTCCTTTCGCCCTCCCCAGGCTCCTATAAAGCCTCTGAAGCCTGGGGAGGGGCGAAAAAGCATGTAAAATGGGAGGGGGGCTGTTGTGCGCGCATGTGCACTGGGGGGGCGCATTGCATTATGGGTGCGGCCCGCCCGCCCACAACCCCCCTGCGCTCCCCCCACTTGTGACACGCGAGCCAAAAAAGGTTCGCTATCACTGTTCTAGGTGCAAAGCACCCCCCCCCCCTTATTTATATCCCATCAAGTCAGGGTTAACTCTGAGCAGCCAGAGAGATTTCTACTCATTTGTAAAATATGTATTCTACATTGTATTTTTTTTTCCAGCTTGTGATTATGGTAGAGAATTAAGCCATCCTATGAAACTTAAGGCTATACAACTGCTAGAGGAATGGGGAGTCAGATTTAGGTAGAGTAACTGTTTGTTTGCTTTCCTGCCTAGAATCCCTAAGGGGCTGAATGAAAGAATACTTGCAAAATCAGAGTTGGATTCAGTGGCTGTGGAAACTCAGAAGACTAGAGGTATGGTGGCTCCTTCAGCCGTGTCTGCATCCTATGCACATTTCATAGCTTTATTCTTACAAAGGGCTAGCGTTGGCTTGATTCCACGATGTACTTAAGCCACAGAATTCTGTGTTGCAGTGCAGATAGTCCGGTCCTCCACAAATGTTCTTTTCAAAACTATCAACCGTTACTAATCTGCATGGATTTTGACTAACATCTGAATCACTGACTGCACTGAGTACTGGTTGCTAAGGAGTGACTATGAAAAAGTGTAATTGCCTTTGTTCACTTTGGAGCGCTTCCCAATTGCATCTGTATAGCATTTGGTACAAAGGCCCACACCTATTCCGGAGAGCACTTTTCCTCGTGTTGTTGTGATCTACTTTGCTTCTTGTGTTCGTTGAACCTATTTAAGGTATGCATAAGAGAAAAGGGGGGGTCAGGAAGCTGTCATGTGGGAGGGGAGCACAGCCATCCCATTCCAAAACAGTTTTGTCCTTTACTGGAAACTTCTTTCTTGCTCACAATGTTTGGCTCTTCAGAAAGAGCTTCGTCTCTTACTATTCATGACACGCTACTTTTAGGAAAACCAGGAGAAAGGAAGAAAAGGAAGATTTCAGAGGGAGAGGAACAGCAGAGTTCCAGCGTCTGTAAGAAACTGAATTCAAAGGAGGTAGGTGTCAGCGGTGAAGTTTGGCTAAGTGGCTTTGCTATGGTCACTTTTCCTTAGCCCAAAACATCTCATGGAATTGTTCGGAGGGGGGGGGGGAAGAAGGTGGGAGCATTAGGTAGGTCACCTTCAGTTATATAGAAACTCAAGGCAGGATGTAAATCAGTTGTCCTCTGTGGCTTTCATAAGGTGCAGCCTAAGGGAAACTTTTTCATTTTATGTGGCGTAGTTGTCATGTAGTGTGGATTTTAAAAATAGAACTGTAGTAGCGCTTACATATGGAATTTTTTCCCCTTTGGGATAGTAAGTTACAGTTATTACGTTGTCCATTGTCTTGGATTTTCCCAAAACCATTGTTTTGCCTTTGCAGAAGAGAAGAGCAGAGCGGCAGCAGCACTCAAAAAAAGTTGGTGTTCGATATTATGATACACATAATGTCAAAAATAGAAACAGGAACAAGAGGAAAATTGACACTGAAGCCCAGAGGCTTACAACCCAATAAATAAATAAAGATACATCTTGAAATTGTTATCTTTATAAATCCACATAGTAAACATTTACAACATGAAAACTGTTGGCTACCATTTGGGATCCTTACAAAAGACACAATCAATGTGAAAACGATCAAAAATAGCAGAAAGAATAAGATTTCTTACTACTTTTGCCTTATATGGATGGTAAAAGAGAAGTTGATTAGGATGTGTGATCACCAGTTAAACCACAACATCAAATTTCAGGAGTCAGGATTAATTTTATCGCATTTTGTAAAGCCCTTTGTTTTGCAGTTGGGCAGACTCCCGCATAGAACTAAAATACTGCCTTTTTTTTTAAAAAAAAGCACCTCTATTATTTACCTCCAGTAAATATTAATTGAAAAGAAATCCCAAGCCAGTTGAGATTCTTTTTAAATGTGCAAGAGACATTTGAAGAGTATTTGGATTTATGTTGATTCAGATGAGGTGGAAGAGTTTGGATACACTCTTTCAGGAAGAATACTCTACAGCCGTGTTCTCCTTTTCCCCTCAAGGCACTTTTTGCATTGGGCTGACAGAGCTTATTTCTTCGGTGCAATGATGCCTTCGAGCTGTGCCTAAAATGCAGACAAAGCAGTTAATCAGTGAGTAACTACTGCCCTGTGCCAAAAGATACAAAACTGCTCCCTGAGAGATGGTGCTGCTACGGGCATGAAGGAGAGACACTGTATCAAATATTTTAGCAGTGGATCATTCTGCAACAGCATATGGCTGGCTTATAAATTAAAGCATAATTGTTAAGTTTGAAAAACAGAATCCAGAGTGGGCTTTGTTTTAGAGACTTCAACACCGCCAGCAGTGTAAATTGCCCAGGTCCAAGTCAGCCGAAGGCAAGTCCAGGTAGTTCTCGGCTTACAACCAGTTGCTTAGTGAGTGTTTTAAGTTACAATGGACTCGTCAAAAGCAATTTATGACTTGATTTGAATGTGATGGCAGCAGCACCCTCTCACATGAACACATTATGGGCACTTGGCTCACCTTTGCAGCATCCTACAATGGTATGAGCACGTGGCAAAAAAACAACAAATCGGATTCACTTAATTACAATGCAAAAACCCATCAAAATCAGATCTGCTCAGGCAGTAACCTGCTTAACCACCGTAATTCCGGGCTCAGTTATGGTTAGCCAAAGACTTTGTGCAGGGAAGGCAGAGTAATGTGACTACGGGTTGCAGCCAATTAAAACTCCAGCGCTCAGTTTGTGTCTTCCCTAACCTTGAGCTGCTGATTAGTCCGTTTCAGGAACTGGACCTCCTCGGTGTGCTTCTTCTCTTCCACCTGTCGCCTTTCCAGTTCCCGCTTTTCAATGGCTTCACACTTGGCCTTCTGCTCATTCACCTGCCTCTCCAGGTCCCGTTTCTCTTCCTCTAATTCTGCAATCTTGAGACAGAGAAGACAGCAGCCAGGGAACCTTTAAGAATGGCCGCCTGCCACTTCCAAGCCGCCCTTTGCTCCGGCTTGCTCAGACCCCAGGGAAGCCTTCTCCCCTCTGCCCGGGCCAGGCCGCCCGGCTGACCTTACCTTTCTTTCCATGTCGGATTTGCCCTGCTCGGCCTGCAAGGCCTTCCTCATGCCGAAGGCCACGCTGCTCTCGTAGAGGGTCTGGTACGCTGCGATGGTCATCCGGATTTCGTCCCGCACGCGCAGCAGCAGCAGCCCGCGCTCGGCGCAGTTGATGGTCACCTGCCGGATTAGCTCGTCTGCGGGGCAGAGAGAGACAAGTCTGGCTTGCCGGCAGCCCCTCCTCCTCCTCCCCCGGTGCCCCGCCTCCCCTTCCCACGTCGCTCACCGAAGCACTGGGAGTAGAGCTCGCGCCGCACCGGGCAGATGCCGGTCTCTCGCGCCTGGCGCTGCTGCAGCTTCAGGTCCAGCTGCTCCTGCAGGTGCACCACGTCCATGCGCGTACTGGGCGTGCTGGAGACCTGCTGCACCCACAGCTGGTTCTCCTCCGTCCATTCTCTGCGGGGGGAGCGCAGGTCAGCAGCCCGCCCACCTCGGGCGCCCCCGAGCCGCCCCCCACGTCCCCCTCGCACGCCCCCCGCATGCTGCTCACCGCGGCGGCAGGATGGCGTTGAGGATCTCCTCGGCCTGCTTGCTGGGGTCCACCGAGGGCGGCGGCGCCTTGCCCTTGGGCGGCGAGACGGGCCCCGCGGGCACCGACAGCTGCGGCGTCCCCTTCAGCGGCCGCGCCTGCGGAGCGGCGGAGCGGTCAGTCCCCGGCGGCGGCCCCGCTGTCCTCCGGCCCCTTCCCTCTGGCCCCCGCCTACCTTGGGCGAGCGCTTATCGGTGTTGCGGCTGACCAGCACCGGCGTCTCGTAGCGCAGGAGGGAGTCGGCGGGGGGGATCATGGCGGCGGCTCCTCCAGGCCCGACCGGCGCCCAGCCAGTTGCGCCGCCGTTGCCACGGCCACGGGGACGCCGGGTGCGGGGCGGCGCGCAGGCGCACAAAGGGCCCCCGGCCCGCCATGATGCAAGAAACCCGCTCGCTGGCCTCGGCCAATCACGGGCCGCGTCGCGCGGCACAAGCCACGCCCCTGAGAGCGGAAGCACTTGGTCGAGCGCTTCCGGGCCGTGCAGAGGGTGGCGGCGGCCTAGAGGCGGAAACCAGGAACTGGGAGCCGGTGAGGCGCCATGGAGGAATCGGAGCGGCGGCGGAGGCACCGGAAGCGCAGCCCGCGGGGAAGCCCCCGGGAGGCCGGCAGGTAAGCAGCGGGGACGGGGACGGAGCGAGGGGGGGCCCGTGGGGGCCCGGCCTTGGTGGCTGACGGGGTTTGTGTCGTCGGAAGGTCGCAGTCGAGGAAGAAGCGCCGGTCCTCGGGCAAAAGGAGCAGGTCGCCGCTGCCCCGGGAAAAGCGGAGCCGGAGTCCGCGACACGCCGGCGTCAGGATAAAGCAGGTAGGCGGCTGGGGGGGGGGCGTGCGGGGGGGCCGCGAGGGAGGAGGAGGAGGAGGAGGCTGTGGCCCGCGTGAGCGGCAGATGGCTTCTCTTTCCGTGTATCGGAACTTTCCAGGCTCCAGAGCGGATTCAAGGTCGCAGGTGAGGCGGCTGGTGTCGGGTCTGGGCCTCGCAGCCACCAGCCCAGCCTCTTGGTGCCAGGGTTCCACTTCAGGCGCTTCTGGTGGTATGCAGCCCTCGCACTTCCGTTGTGCCGGTGCCCTTCGCCATTTGGCTTACCATTAAGTTACACTTGGTTGTTCAGTAGTTCAAATGTTAGCCGTGCTTTGCAGCCATGTATTTCAACCATTATTGAAATAATATTGAGCCCTCATAAAGTATAGCTGGGAATCCATTTATTTTTATTCCTGAGTTCCACTTGTAGCTATCTATTTATTCCTCCACTGTTATAGGAGCCAGAGGATCATTCTCGGAGGGGACACGAAGAGCGGCAGAATCAAGACCGCTCAGAGGTTGAACGTAGGCAACCAAAAAGCAATAGAGAGAGGTACCGGGACCATTCAGCTCGAAGGAAGCTCACTAAGGAACAGGCTGAGAGTCGTGGAAGGAAACAGGATGCCGACCATCTCCTGGATCGGCAGGCGGAAAGGGAGTTTTATAATGAGAGGCGGCGGCAACATCGTCAACACATGGAAGCAAGTGGAGATGAGGAAAATAGTGAGGGAAAAGGGCCCAGCAACAAGAATACGGACAAGGAGGCTAGCCAGAAGGAAAAACCAAGCTTTGAACTATCTGGTGCTCTTTTGGAGGATTCCAATACTTTTCGTGGTGTTGTGATCAAATATACCGAACCCCCAGAAGCACGCATTCCCAAAAAGCGATGGCGTTTATATCCCTTCAAGAATGATGAGGTTCTTCCTGTTATGTATATTCACCGGCAGAGTGCTTATCTGTTGGGAAGACACCGACGCATTGCTGATATTCCTATTGACCATCCCTCATGCTCTAAACAACATGCTGTTTTTCAGTACCGGTAAGTTCTGAATCCAGAGGGGTGAGGTGAAGTGGGGAGTGGGATTAGCTGCTTGGGGCAAGATTTTTCAAGATGTGGGCCACAACACCCTGGGAGGTTTTGAGTGAATTTGAAGAGAGTTACAAAAACATAGCTCGCACAAGCAAGGCCAACCCCCTGCAGAGTTTCTCTGGACAACCTGGCTGCCTATTCTACTCTCCCTACCTATTTAGGTTGTTGTGATAGCAACAAAAGCAGCAGTAGCAACAGCCTCTGTCCCACACCAACTTTGACCTCTAGAGCCTGATGCTTGCTGTCCCTTGTATTTTCCCACCCAGCCCGCTATACTTTCTTCTTTCCCTCCACCGGAGAAGAAGAAACGGAGGGCTCAGCTCCTTTTGGCAGCAGTTGTGCCATTCCACTGCCATCATTTTTCCAACAAAGGTGGACAAAAGCTAGACAAGTTTTTCCTAGGTTTTTCTGCAGTCTCAGTGGCTGCTCCGGATCACTTCTTAGTCCAGGCTTCTTAACTGTTGCTTGGTCTGTAGAAGAGAAGGCAAGTGTAAGGAGAAGAGAAGATGGATAACCTGGCAGGTGTAATAGGCAACAATGATCTCGCATGGAAAGAGGTGGCAGTTACTGCTGCCATGCTAACCAAAGTAAAGTAGCCAGGCAGGATACAAATAAATAAACACATGCTTCGTGGTAATCAAGAAATGGAATGGGATTTTTTTCAGTAGATAGGTAGGAGGAGAATTTGAGAAGGTCAGGCTTAAATTTGTATGTATAATCCAGGCATGCTTAGCCAACTTCTTTACAGGTAGTCCTTGACTGGTCCATAGGTCCGTTTGAAGGTATGTATGGTGGATCCTCCCAAACCTACTTACAATCTGGTCTCAAAATTATGGCCTCTGTAGCCCCAATCTGCCCCCAACTCCACTCCTGTGTTTCTGCAGGCCTTGGGCCACCCCACCAGGTCCCACATCCTCTTCACCTTTTGAAGATCTCCGGAGCTTGGTTTAAGAAAAAATAGCAAACTACTTTGTTGCTGGACCATGTGGTGCAATCCTAGAAGTGGTCGTCCCTTTTGAAGCAGCTTCATTGGCTTGCACCACATGACCCAGCAGTGGAGTAGCTTGCTATGCTTCCCTAATTCTAGTTCCACAGCTTTTTGCAGAGTTTCACAGCACTATTTTTCCCCACAAGTATTGCTATAAAGCTAGATATCTCCCGATTTGTACCTATTCATTTGTCTCTGTTAAATGTTGTTATGATACTTTTGGCCTGTTTCTCCAACCTTTCAACATATTATTCTTGTCTTCTAGGTATCAGCTATCTATCCAATTTTATATACTTTGCAAATTGATAAGAATTCCTATCACTTTTTTCCCAATTAAGATAATCATTGATGAATAGAGGATACAGAGGTGATGCATTCTATTCTGATCCAAGGCTGCCCACTTTTATCTTTTTAGTGTGACAGAATGATTGACAAGCACTCTTGGGATAAGATTTGCAAGCCAGCTGTGGTATCCATTTCACTCTCATGCTACACTTAGCTGACTTGCAAAGCAGCCTGTCCTGAGGCGTTTCATCAGATGTGCTCCTGAGGTCAAGATGCTTTTTGCCAAAGGGCTTCCACAACCAAGCACTGGTCACCTGATCCAAATGTGAGATAAAGTTAGCCTAGCAAACTCTTCAGGTGTTGACTTCTGATAACTATCCCATTGTTGTCAAGGTCCTTATAGCTCTAAGTTACAGTATTTTTCGGTGTATAAGATGCCCCGCAGTATAAGAGGCACCAAGATTTGAAGAGGGAAACTCAAAAACAACAAGAGTTTTTGCACTCTGCAGGCCTCCCAAACCTTCTGCACACCTCGTTTTTGGTGAAAAATGGGGCATGCAGAGAGTTTGAGAGACCTGCAAAGTGCTCCGGGGGGGGGGGGGGGGAGCACAAAATGATCCATTTTTCACAAAAATGGGCCCATTTTTTGCAAAAAAACCCAGGACATGCATAGGTTTTGGAAGGCTTGTAGAGTGCTCCTGGAGGGCGTGGGGGCAAAAACAAGCAAAAAATAGCCCATTTTTCGCTCATGTTTGCCCCCCCCCAACCCCCAGGAGCACTTTGCAGGCCTCCCAAACCCTCTGCACATCCATTTTTGTGAAGGGGGTGGGTTTTCGGGAGGCCAAAAGCTGTATTCAGTGTGTAAGACGCTCCCTGATTTCACCCTGGGGGAGGGGGTAGGTTTTAGAAGAGAAAACCACTGCTGAGAAGTGAAAATTCATTGGTTTCATGAGCCTGATTTTGGGAAGAGAAATAGGTGGGGAGGAGGCGGCTACTCCTTTGGCTTTCAAAAGGAATTGAGGAGAAAGTATTAGCAACAAAGTGGAAAGGTGGCCACATGGAGAATCTGGTTGTTGACTTTGTTAAGCCTCATTCCAACCATCCCTCACCCATGGCCAGGCGACCTAGAGCATCCGGTGCAAGGCAGTTCACCCCTTCCTGAGATGGAGAAGTGAACGTTATTTTTATAAGGGGAGAGGAAGGAAGTGTTAGGAGTTCCAGCGATTTTTCTCTACCAGGATATTGAAGAGACTCCAGGTTGGGAAACCAGGAGCTGCCATTTGTGGAATGTCATCTTTAACACACCCCTTCTTCCACAAGTCTCTCAAACCTGGCTCTACTGACAGCCTGGTCTTGAGGGAGCTGTCAAGCCTCTTACTTCTCTTGGCTATCTTGCGTAGTTTGTTCCTGGTACATGTGCCTTTTTTTCTTTCATTTCACTGTCAGCTACCCAGAGTTGCTGGGAGTTGGGCAGCCACTCAATCTAGGGACATAAACTGCTTTCTCCCATCTGGGCACAAAGGCCTCCAGCTGTGGAATCAAAAGGGATCTGGTGTTTTTGATCTCTCTCTCTCTAGAGCTATGCGAGAGGCTGAAGGAATCCAAATACAGAGGTACATATGACGCAAACTGTTCCTGGGTCTTTGGGCATTAACTGGCATTGGTTTCTTTTCTCTCTCCTGCAAGGCTTGTGGAGTACACCCGTCCTGATGGCACAGCGGGTCGGAAGGTGAAACCATACATCATTGACCTCGGCTCGGGCAATGGCACCTTTCTGAATAACCAACGCATCGAATCTCAGCGCTATTATGAACTGAGAGAGAAGGACGTGCTAAAATTTGGCTTCAGCAGCAGGGAATACGTCCTCCTCCACGAGTCCTCCGATGCCACAGAGGACAATCAGAAGGCAGAAGAGGAGGAGGAGGAAGAATCCGCCTGCCGTGCCGATAGCGAGTAAACCTGGATCCCCTAGGATCCATCTGGTGGACATTGGAGCCCTGAGGCTCCGGGTGCCCTCGCTGCCTTAACATCCGGAGGCTCCTCAGAGGGAGATGGCCAAACACAGCAACGGGCCAGGAACAACCCCATTTTTGCTTTGGGGGTGACATTTTTAAAAGTTTGATGCTTCAGTGGCATCCGGTAATTTTTCCAGTGCATGTTTCATGATTAAAACCTCTCAAGTGGTCGACCATCCTGAACAGGCAGGGCTGCCATTTAGTTAATAGACCCTTTTGCTCGTTTTTGCCCTTTTTTATTCCTTGTGCAGTTTGTCTAAAAATAGATGCTTTTTGTTCAGAGAATACAGCGTGTGTCTGTCTCTGTGTGTGTCTCTTCTTCGCCTTCGTCACACCCTGCAGCCCCAACAGAGGTGGGGGGGGAGGGGGAGGGGGGGGGTCTTCCCTCTCCGGGAAAGAGGAGATGAGCCGAGCCGCCTCCTCTCCCCGGGCACCAATCCTGGGCCGCCTCCTGCGCTTCCCCGCCCGGCCTTGCGGCGCGGTTGAAGCGGCTTCCCCTGCCCTGGCGCGGCCCGCTCGTTCCTGGGCGCACGAGGGGCGCGGCGGCCTCCGGGGAAGGCGGGCGGGCGGGCGTCCGGCCGGCCGAGGGCGCTCCAGGCTGCGGCTCCTCCTCCCGTCACCGCCGCGCCACGCTCCGCCCCGCCCGCCGCCTCCTCCTCCGCCGGCCTGGTCGTGGTGGGGCTCTCGGGCCATGGCGGCGTTGCACGGGGCGGGCGCCAAGGCCGGCGCCCCGCCGCAGATCCCCGACACTCGCCGCGAGCTGGCCGAGCTGGTCAAGCGCAAGCAGGAGCTGGCGGTGAGCCCCGCGGGGGGAGGGAGGGAGGGGGGCGTGCAGCGGAGGTCCCCCCCCCGGCCTCCTCCCCCCCCCACCACCCGCTAGCCCGGCCGGTGCTTCCTCCGCAGGAGACGCTGGCCAACCTGGAGCGGCAGATCTACGCCTTCGAGGGCAGCTACCTGGAGGACACGCAGATGTACGGCAACATCATCCGCGGCTGGGACCGCTACCTGACCAACCAGAAGTGAGCGGGGGGAGGGGAGGGGGCTCCGGGGGGAGGGAGGGAGGGAGGGGGCGCCCCTCCCCCCAGGCCCCGCTGCTGCCCGCCCGTCTCCCGCTCCCTCCCCCCGCAGAAACTCCAACAGCAAGAACGACCGTCGGAACCGGAAGTTCAAGGAAGCGGAGCGGCTCTTCAGCAAGTCCTCCGTCACCTCGGCCGCCGTGAGTGGGGGGGGGGGGCTCGCTAAGGGGGGGAAGTGGAGGGAGCGAGGGTCCCGCTGACCCCCCGCCTCTCTTCTGCCCCCCACAGGCGGTCAGCGCCTTGGCTGGAGTTCAGGACCAGCTGATTGAGAAGCGTAAGTCTGGGGGTGCCCTGCCCCTCCCTCCCTCCCTTCCTCCAGGCTCCTCTTGGCCCCTTAGCCTGGTCCTGGGTAGCCCAGCTCGGGGGTCCTGCCTCCCTCCCTCCCTCCAGGCGAGCCCGGCAGCGGCACAGAGAGCGACACTTCCCCGGATTTCCACAACCAAGAAAACGAACCAAGCCAGGAAGAGGTGGAAGATCTGGATGGGTCCGTTCAGGGGGTGAAACCCCAGAAAGCAGCCTCTTCTGCCTCTGGGAGCCACCACAGTAGCCACAAAAAGCGGAAGAATAAAAACCGACACAGGTGAGCTGGGTAGACTGGAGACCCCGAAGCAGCTTCTTTCTCCAGGTCTCAGGCTGCCCCCACCTGAGCCTCTGGAGAAGGAAGCGTCTTCCTGAGCTTCCTCCCTTGGACAGTCCTAGTTCAACATCCCCCCCCCCCCCCCCCCGCCCAGACAAAGTGCATGAGGATCAGAGTTCGCCCCTCCCCATGAGCTGAGTGGCCAAGAGGGGCTTTGAATCTGGCAGCTGATCCCCCCTCTTGGGGTTCAGATGGAAAAGCCTCAGAGGCTGCTCCTGGTCTTCTACCCCAAGGAGAGTCATAAATCAGCAGCCGTTTTCCAGGGATTCTGTCCCAGAGAGAGACACCCCCTCTTCTCTTAAAGACACAGCCCATTAGGTTGGCAGGTTGACCCAGAAATGACATTTTACTGCTAAAGCCACGAAGGAAGTGCCTTGAAAATGACAGTGGAGAAGGGGATGGAAGTGAAGGTACAAAGAGGGGAAATGGGACTGTCGTTGTTGTTATATGTATTTTGTTTCAGTTGCAAATGTTTGATGATAACCCTTTTTTGTGTAGTGAGTCATTCCTTATGGAGAATTGGAAATCTTCAAGTAAATGGAGATTGGCCTTGTTTCAAGGCAGGAAGTACCAAGAGACAAAAAAGGTCAAGCCTGGATATTCTGTTCTGAAAGATGCCAGATCTTTCCGTTCACAGGCTGGGAGAAAGCTGCGGAGACATAGGTTGGGCTGGACTTGGGGAGCAGAGTCTTCTCAGGGCCAGAGCTACCCCTGAAAGTGAAAGCAGGCTCTCTCTCTTGGCTGATGCCCCTGGCCCAGCATTCTCCCCAATCCAAGCTGGTGTTCTGCCTTCTCAAGCACTGGGCTAAGAAGGCCCAGCCAGGCAGCAGGGGAAAGTCTCTTCCATTCTGCCCAGGCAGTCGTGCCAGGATCTTGCCCTTCCTTTACCGACCTGGCTGTTTACTGTGCTCCTTTCAAGCATTGTGGGAGGTTCCCACCTTGCTTTTCTTCCCAAGGTTGCTGATATTTGTCCCATGGGGTTATTTGGGGTAGCAGACGTCTGGGGGAGGGAGGGGCAGTCTTGGGTGGATTTCATATTTCAAGATGACAATGATGTGCCATTTGCTCTTTTTTATTTTTGAACTTTGCTAGGGTGGCTAATCAACTAATTGATTTAATTCCTTAGTGTATTAATTTCTATTGCTTTCTTCTTTTTGAATGCTGCCCCTCAGCCCGTCTGGCATGTTTGATTATGACTTTGAGTAAGTTTGACTTGATTTGACTTAGTTTTTGTACTGTGATGTCAGTGTGTAGACTTTTCTTTTCCCCTTCGCCATCCTCCTTCAACGTCGCCATGTGCGCTTTCAAGACTATTCTAATCCATAGTTTATCTGTTTAATTGTAGGTATGTATATTAGGTTAGGCTGGCAAGTTTTTAAAAATACAGACAAAAGCACAATGGAGGTAACTTTTTATTTAATAACCTTGGCTAAAAAAACTCATTCGGCTACCCTCTTTGCTTCTTTATGTCATTTTGAAAAGCAGATAAACTTCTACTGAATTCTGAAAATTGTTTTTTGTTGCTTGGCTTTCTGAGGCCTACAGATAAGGCAGTTTCCCAAATGCAGAAAATACAATTTGATTCTTACTGGTGCCACTAAATCCTCTGGCTACCCATTTCCTCTTCCTCTGCTGCCTCCTCCTCCTCTAAGTTCTATCTTTAACATGCTAGCCCAGCAGATGACATGTTCCCATGGTCTTTGGATGCTGCCTAACTCTCTAATGTGTTCCTTCTGATCGTTGGGTGGAATCTGCTTTTCGGTGCCATTGGGTGGTGGGTTGGAAATGCTAATATCAGGCTTGTCCCTTAGCTAATGTGGCCCAGACAGGGACTGCCTTTTTAGCCATCCATAAGCTAACATTCGCTTATTTCTTCTTCCCATTGCAGGATTGATCTCAAGTTGAACAAAAAACCACGAGCTGTAAGTATCCCTCCTCTTTTCCTTCCCAACGTCCTGCCATCTTTCAGTTACTGCACAGTTCTGGGTTAGGGTTGGGGTGAAGGTTGCTTAAAGGGGAAAAGAATGTCCTTGCAGCCTCTGCTTTGGGTGGCTGAAGGACAGCATTGTCGGAGGGGGTTTGATCGGAGTTTGGAGCAGGGTTTTCTAGGGTTGGCCCTGCTCTACCCCTGGTGCCTCTCTGGTTTGTGGTGCCTCTCTGGTTTGTGCTGGCATCCCCGGTGATGTTCACTCTCCCCTTTGTGTCCACAGGACTACTAGCGATCCTCCAGGATGAATCTTCCAGGAACTTTTCTCCTTCCTTCCTTTCTTCCTTCCTTCCTTCCCAAGAGACTGAATAAGCACAAGCCCAGCTCTTTCCTGCAGCAGCCTGCACACCAGCGGCCCTGCTGGCTGAAACAGCTGCTGCCAATTCATCATGCATAAAATCCATGAAGTCAAGTCCTCTCTACTTGCTGCCATCTTCTGGTTGAATTGTTTTGTCTTATGTATTTGGCTCTTTTTTTAAAAAAAAATAAACTTTATTTAATTTTCCATTTGTTAAAGATTAAGACAAATTGTCTGCTGGATGCTTTCATTCTTCAGAGCCCAAATAGTTTTTTTCAAACTGGAAAAGGTGATTTGATTTTACTCTGAAATGCCTGCTAACTTGAGGGGAAAAAATGGATATGTGGGGCAAGCAGTCTCCTTTTTAATACGTGTGTCTCCTTATTGTAAATAAAACATCTACATTCACTTTAGATTGTTTTGTAGCTGCGCTCATATCACACTGAGAGCTATAACCACGGCTAGTTGAGTAAACCAAAAATTGGAGAGATCCTAAATTGTGCTGATGCATAAGTATTAAAGCGGGTGTCCAAACTTGGGAACTTTAAGACTTGTGGACTTCAACTCCCAGAATTCCCCAGCCAGCACGCTGTATTAAAGGATAGTCTGGTTTAGTGGTGATGGCACCAAGCTAGAAACTGGGAGACTTGAGTTCTGCCTCAGCCCAATCCACCTCCCTCGTTGTGGGGAAGATAAGAGAAAGAAGGAACATCGGGTATGTTTGTTGCCTTGAATTATAAAGGATAATTGAGTTGCAATATAGAAAGGTGCAGATAAACCTGCCTTGGCCTCGGGTGTTGTATGAATTCAGCCTCCCAGAGAAAGTTAGGCCAAGGAGTCAGATTCCAGAGCCTGCCTCTGTTCTCTTTCTCTTCTCAGCCACCCATGGTGGGTGGGTGGGGCAGAAATGGCCTTTGGGGGGCTTTCTGGAGTTTCCCTTGAGGGGAGGATCTCTTGCTTTGCTACAGATACCCAGAGGCATTGATTGGGATCCCTGCCAGTGAGTTTCTACTTCTGGAAAGACGTTCCTCAGAATAACAGTCCTTCCCTGCTCAGCAGCTCTTCTATGCCACTAACGTGTTATCTGTCTAAACAACTGATACAAACAGGTCCTTAAAGATTAGAATTTGGAATAACAGTTGAAAGAAACCTTGGAGGTCTTCTCATCCAACCGCCTGTTCAAGCAGGAAGCCCTATGCCATTCCGGACAATGCCTGTCCAGTCTCCTCTTGGAAACCCTCAATGATGGAGCATTCTCAACTTCTGGAAAAAAGCTGCTCCATCGATTAATTGTTCTATCAGGAAATTTCTCCTTATTCTAGGTTCATCAAGACACCTAGATCTCTTTTGCAGTTACAGCTGTTGAGCCAGGTGCCACCTATTCATTACCTGTGCATTGGGTGGGTTCCAGCTACTGCCAGTTTGCTCAGGGATGCATGCACGGACGCTTAATGCGCACTATGCGTGCATGCACATCACTTTAAAAAATGCTGCACGTGCGCAGAAGCAAAAAAGATGGCGGCAGTGCCTACGGCATCGTCGATAGAACCAGTTCGAGGGCATGGCAGGCCAAGTTACTAACTACTTGGCCAAACCTGTAGGAACCCACCTCTGCTGTGCAATTGATTTTGCTGCCTAGATGCAGCACCTTATTTTTCTCACCACTGAAATGTTTCTTGTTGGATAGCGCTCAATGCTCAAGTCTGTCAAGGTCCTTCCATATCTTGAGCCTATCATCTAAAGTATTAGCAATTTCCCTCAGCTTAGTGTCATCTGCAAATTTGATGAATTCTCTTTCTATCCCCTCATCTAGATCATTTGTTAAGATGTCCTGGCCCTAAAACAAAGCCTTGGGGTACCCCACTGCATACTTCCCTCCATGTAAATGTAGTGTCAAGATTGAACCACTTTGCTTCTTTCTCTCCCCCCCCCTCGATTTAAATTTTTTTTATAAATGTGTCAAATCAATGCGTGAACAGTGTGGCACCAGGGTGTCATACATTCTAATACAAATAAAACTTGTAAAGTTAATCATAATTATTACATTTATTCCACTTATGCATTTCTAATAATAATACATATTTATATTAGGTTGGAATCTATCATTATTCAATTATTCCATATTTTCTCTTGTTATTACTTTTATTATATAAAGGTGTATATACTAGTATTCTCCCTTCTCTTATTTCTATCACTTATTCTAGCTTTTTATTATGTCATCCTTTATTAAAATACTTTTTCTTTTAGGCAAATCCAAACAAGAGCAACAAATCTATCCATCATCTCTTGTCCGCTTCAATATTTTAATTGCTATGCTTTCTTCGTACTTGATTCCCAAATTCCTCTCTTAAATCTTTATCTCTGCATCAGCTTCTTGGATGTTCAATCTAGGCATTTCTCCCATCTCTACTCTTCCACTGCCCAGTTTCTAAAGTTTCTACCCAGACCCCTGTCTCCCTTTCAAACACATCTTCCAACTCCCTTGATACATTTTCTCCCTGGTTTAATTCACCAGTCAATGTTATTTTCATTGTTGTCTCCTCTGTCATCTTCTTCCTTCATTCCCTCTCTTGACTCCTCCCTTTCCTGGGCATCTTGGTCTTTACTCATCATCTTTCATATGGTATTTTCCATTTTCCCCATAATCTCCTTAAAAACTTTCTCCATGATGTCTTTTGAAAAAGTAACTCCATCTCCTTTGAAATTCCACTCATTTCTTCCTTATAAAGTATCTTATTTTGTTTTAAAGAATTCAATTTTTGTCCGGCAATCCAAGAACTATTTATTCGACCTTAAATTTCCCTTCAAGGAGTGCACTAGTCCCAGTTCTTTACATCCCATATATCTGTGATGGCGAACCTATGGCACGCGTGCCACAAGTGGCACGCGGAGCCATTTGTCAGGGCACGCGAGGCGCTGGCCAGCTGAGTTCACCTTTTGAAAAGCTATTTTTCACCTTCCCCAGGCTTCAGAGGCTTTTTGCCATTTCCCCTCTGAAAATATGTGGGTTTGTTTGAATCTGGTGACATTAAAAAAAAAAAAACTTCAATGGAATAAGGAAGCCATTGAAACCTCTGAGAAAATTTATAGGAGGGTCGTTTTAAGCGCTCCGAAGGCATCTTAGAAGCCTCGGTTTGCTCGGAGGGTGGTTTTAAGCGTTCCGAAGGCTTCAGGGACGGTCCCTGAAGCCTCCGGGGGGGTGGGGGAGGCTCTTCTCGCCCTCCCCAGGCTCCTATAAAGCCCCTGAAGCCTGGGGAGGGCAAAAAAATGTAAAAATGGGGGGGGGGGGTTGTGCGCGCATGCGCACTGGGGGGGTGTCGCGCGTTGCATTATGGGTGCGGCACGCCCGCCCTCGACCCCCCTGCGCTCCCCCCATTTGTGGCACGCGAGCCAAAAAAGGTTCGCCATCACTGCCATATATAAACACTCAGTTCCATTTAAATAGTTCCAAAGATTATCAAAAGCCTTTTTGCATCCCTTTTGCAAGTTCAATCTTCTAGCATAACATTCAAGTGTCCCTTTAATTAAATAGCTTCCTCATTTTCATATTTGGGTTTCCAGTAGTCATGGGGTAGCTGAAAATAATCCCATAGATATTTTCACTAAGGGGCGTTGGGCAGAAGCTGTTCATTTGTGTTGCTCAGCTCACCAAGCCTCACTTCTTTCTATTCTTTGGCACAGGACCTTCCTTCCTTCCTCCTCCTTCGTCCTTCCTCCCTGCCTCCTTCCTTCCCCCCTCCTCCCTCCCTCCCTCCTCCCACTCTCCTTCTTTCTTCCCTCCCTCCCAACTTCCTTCTTTCCCTCCTTCCTTCCCTCCTTCCCCCTCCCTCCCTCCTTCCTTCCTTCCCCCTCCCTCCCTCCCTCTTTCCTCCCTCCCAACTTCCTTCTCTCCTTCCCTCTGAAGTGAATAATGCCCAGATGCAACTGCTGGCTTTCTCCTTAGGGAACGGATCCCCAGGGCTTCCCTCCTTCCTCCCAAGCCCTAAGGAGTTGCTCCATCATTTCCGGAAAGTCCTGTGCGTCAACTCTGTCTCCGGAGGTGGGGACTTTCCAAGTTTCGCCACGAGTCCTCTGGCCTGGGAGAGGAAGGAAGTTCACCGCTTCTAACCTCCCTCTTGCCCTTTGCTTGGCTTCCTGGCTGGAGGCCGTCCATCCTTGGCCGGAGGAGGACACACCGGCTGGCTGCCTGTCTCCAGAGAGGCCAAGGATAAAAACGGCTGTGGGTGGGTGGGTGGGGAAGGCGTGCTAAGGCCAGGCACTCCCACCAGAGCCTGTTTCTACATCTGAAAGTCCTTGAATGGGGGTTGCCATCCTGCCTGCGTGTTTGGGGAGCCAGAAAGGGCATTTTGGAGAGGGTCAGCCCTGCCATGAACTACAGAGAAGCCGACATAGCCCCCCCTCCCCTTTCTTGGCTTCTGGCTAAGCCTATACAGACTCTACATCAGGGGTCCCCAAAATTGGGAACTTTAAGACTGCTGGACTTCAACTCTCAGAATTCTCCAGCCAGCTGGGAGTTGAAGTCCACCAGTCTTAAAGTTCCCAACTAAGCTAAGCAAAACAGGAGCCGTCTCGGCCCGCACAAAGCCCCCCTCCCCACTTAGAGCAACCCACCCCCCACACCACACCCCCGCGTGGCTGCGCCAGGCCGCCTCCCCCGGCAGGAAGTGCCTGGGCCTCGGGGAAATTCCCTGGCAGGAGCCCGCGCTGGAGGGGGAAACCCCCGGGGGCCTGGAGGAGGGCCGCACCCCCCCCCGCCCTCTGCCTCTCGGGCGTGGGCGCTGCACGCGCGAAGCCGCCCCGTGGACTGGCCGCCTGGGAGGCGCCTACCTAGAAGTCATTCCCGAAGGAACCGGGAAGCCCCGTCATTTCCCTGCCAGCTGCAGGTCGAGGGCTCCGGCAGTTCTGTAGCAATCAGCTCCTCCCTCCCGGGGGAAAATAGGGTCTTTTGGAAGTCTTTGGAACCCCCCCCCTCTCTGGCCGTTGCAGGGGGGTCGTTGGGTGAAGCGCCTTAACAGATGAACAGAGTTGGAAGGGACCTTTTAGGTCATCTAGTCCAACCCCCACCCCCGCCCACGCAGATCATATACCATTTCTGACTGATGGCAGTCCAATATCTACTTGAAAGTCTCAAATGATGAAGCTCCCACAACTTCCGAAGGCAACTTCTGTTCCATGGGTTGATTGTTCTCACTGCCAGAAAGTTCCTCCTTATTTCTAGGTTGAATCTCTCCTTGCTCAGTTTCCATCCATTGTTCCTTGTCTGGCCTTCAGGTGCTTTGGAGAATACTTGATGCCCTCTTCTCTGTGGCAGCCCCTCAAAAATTGGAAGACTGCTATCCTGTCTCCCCTGATCTTTCTCTTCACTCGGCTAGCCATGCCCAGTTCTGCCCAGAGCGATGAATATCAGTTCCAAACAGATTAACAGAGTTGGAAGGCACCTTTTAGGTCACCTAGTCCCACCCACCCACCCCTCAAGCAGGAGACCCTACTCATTTCTGACAAATGGCAATCCAATCTCTTCTTAAAAGTCTCAAGTGGTGAAGCTCCCACAACTTCCGAAGGCAACTTCTGTTCCATTGGTTGATTGTTCTCACTGTCAGAAAATGTATCCTTATTTCCAGGTTGAATCTCTCCTTGGTCAGTTTCCATTCATTATTCCTTGTTTGGCTTTCAGGTGCTTTGGAAAATAGCTTGACCCCCTCCTCTCTGTGGCAGCCCCCCCCCAACACACACACACACCCTGTCCCACTCATGCACAATCATAACGGGACCCACCTAATTGTGTGTATTGCTGCTCTTAAGCATATTTATCCTCTGCTTTGCAAACACAAGCTGGTTGCCTGTTCCTACCTTAGGGGGCCATAGGAGAGGAAATGCTCAAAACTTCAGGTTGTAAACATAAAAGACAAAATTAAAAAAATTCATCCATTACATACAGCATGTTGTTTGGTTACAAGTGTTTTTGCATCCATATTTTCGATTACATATACAATCACAAATTTTAAAAAAATGTGGGGGGAAAAAAAACTTCAGGTTGTAAAGGGTGTTGGTACTTACCTGATACACCTCTTCTCATAGTGGGGGAGGAGTATCCAGGATGGGTTGACCTTGTTCTCTTGTTGATTGGGTTGAGTCAGATAAGCTCTTGGGACACGCCCTGGTCACCAGGTACTGCCCAGTTATCAGCGAAGAACTATCTCCGACTCCTTGTGCCATCCACTCCAGACTTTTGCCTTAGTTTCAAACATTTATTTATTTATTCCTTTAACAGAGCAGTTCAACAACCAAACATATATTGTTCTTGCTTCATAACAGAACAGTTTGACAACCAGGCATATCTTGTTTTGCTTACATAACCATATCAGGGAGGGGTTGGATACTCCTCCCCCACAATGAGAAGAGGCGTATCAGGTAACTACCAACACTCTTTCTCCATAGTGAGGGGAGGAGTATCCAGGATGGGATGTATCAAAGCCTACACGTCCCTAGGGAGAGTTACACATGTTAAGAGCACGCACAAACTAATGCCTGGTGAGGCGTCACCTCCACCCTGTGCCCAGCCTGCAACACCCTACGCCCGAATGAAGCCTCTGCAGAGGCAAAGGACTCCAGTTTGTAGTTCCTCACGAATGGTGAGGGGGAAGACCACATAGCTGCCCTACAGATCTCAGACAATGAGGCCTGAGTGGCCCAGGCCGTTGAGATGGCCGCGCTTCGTGTGGCATGCGCTGTAATAGAGCTTGGTGTTTGCAGACCCCGTGCTTGGTAGGCGGTAGCAATACAGGTTCATAACCACCTGTCTATGGTGGTGGATGTCACCTTGTTCCCCAGGGACCGCGGCTGGAAGGAGACAAACGTGTTCCATCTTTGATGATAGGGGGAGAAATTTTAGCCCCCTCAGAGAAGGCTCGCAATCTGGGAGTCCTCCTGGACACGCGGCTTAGTTTCGAAGATCACCTGACGGCCGTGACCAGGCAGGCCTTTTACCAGGTTTGCTGGTATGTCAGTTGCGCCCCTTCCTGGATCGGGATGCTCTGTGCACAGTCACTCATGCCCTCGTCCTTTCTCGCCTGGACTACTGCAGCGCTCTCTACATGGGGCTGCCCTTGAAAAGCACCCAGAGGCTTCAGCTGGTCCAGAATGCGGCCACACGGGTTATCATGGGGGTACCTAGGTGCTCCCATGTTACACCCCTTTTAGGCGGCCTGCACTGGTTGCCGGTTGTTTTCCGGGTGCGATTCAAGGTACTAATTATGACCTTTAAAGCACTCCATGGCTTAGACCCAGGATACCTGCGAGACCACCTACTGCCACCAGTAGCCTCCCACCGCCCAGTACGATCCCACCGAGTTGGCCTCCTCAGGGTGCCATCGGCCAAACAGTGTCGGCTAGCGACCCCCAGGGGGAAGAGCCTTCTCTGTGGGAGCGCCTTCCCTCTGGAATGAGCTGCCCCCGGAGCTTTGCATAATCCCTGACCTCTGGTCCTTCCCTAAAAAGTTGGTTTTTCCAGCAAGCTGGCCTGGCCTGTTAATTTTATCTAATTTTTAAAATGTTAGTGTTATATTAAGGGGGTTTGTTTTTTAGATTGTTTCTAATTTTCTTTTAACTTTTGTAATATGTGTTTTTTAATGTTGTATGCCGCCCTGAGTCCTTTGGGAGAAGGGCGGCATATAAATCCAATAAAACATAAACATAAACAAACATAAACGAACAGGGCTTCAGACTTCCTGTTCGGCCGGGGTTCTTCTAAGGTAAATCCCCAGAACCCTCCTTAAGTCTAGGATGTGCCACTTCCTCTCTAACAGGTGAGAAGAGTCCGGGCAAAAATTGGGCAATATCAATTCCTGCGAGCGATGGATGCAAGAGCACACCTTGGGGATGAAGGATGGGTCCAACCTTAGCACCACCCTGTCCTAGTGGAACACACAGAGATCTTCCTTGGCAGACAGTGCCTGTAGTTCGGATATCCTCCTGGAAGAGGTTATGGCCACCAGAAAGGCCACCTTAAGGGTCAAAAACTTAAGCGAAACAGTTCATAATGGTTCAAACGGAGAGTCTGTCAAAGCATCCAATACCTTGTGCAAGTCCCAGGATGGGTACTTGTATACCGTCAGTGGCTTTAGGTTGGATGCCCCCTTGAGGAATCGCTTGACCACAGGATAAGTCAACGCCTGAGCCCTTCCCCACAGGAGTACCAATGAAATGGCCAAGACCTGTCTCCTAATTGTATTGGGGGGCTAAACCTCTGTCCAGACCCACCTGGAGAAAGTCTAGAACCTGTGGAACAGTGGTCCGAACCGGATTGTAACCCCTGGAGGTGCACCATGTTGAGAAGGCCCGCCATGTAGTGCCATAAATGCGCTCTGTGGGGGTCTGCGGGCCGCCTGGTCTGTATAGCCCTAGGGGAGACATGGTCTTCCCTCAGGATGCTCCGCTCAAACGCCAAGCTGTCAACTGGAGCCACTGAGGGCTGGGGTGCTCCAGCGACCCCTGGCTGAGGGAAATCCTCTCCTGGGGGATCCTCCAGGGCCTGTCCACCGAGAGAGATTGGAGATTGGCAAACCACGGCCTCCAGGTCCAGTGTGGGGCAATTAGCATCATCCCTGCCCCCTCCCAGACTTTTTGTATGACCTTACCTTGGGAATCAGGGGCAAAGGTGGATAGACCTAGAGGAGTCCCCGGGCCCATGGGCATCAGAGGGCGTCCATCCCCTCTGCCCCCCATGTCTGGTACCTGGAGTAGAACCTCAGGAGCTGGGCATTGAGGAGTGGCAAATAAGTCGACCTCCGGGCATCTGAAGTGCTTTGCCACCTCCTTGAAGATTGCTGGCTGCAGTCCCCACTCCGAGTTGTCCACCTCGGCCCAGCTTAGCCAGTCGGCTCTGATGTTGTCCACCCCCGCTATATGTTCCGCAGTCAACGAAAGAAGGTTCCTTTCGGCCCCCCGTTCCAGTCTTTTGGCCTCCCACCTGAGGGACTTCAATTTGGTCCTCCCCTGTCTGCTTATGTGAGCCTTGGTGGTGATGCTGTCCGTGAGGACTAAAATATGATTGCCCGTGACCAAGTGGTGAAAATGTAACAGAGGTCAGGCGGACCGCCCTGAGCTCCAACCAGTTTATGTTGTGAGTCAGTTCCACCTGGCTCTATTGTCCTTGTACCATCTGAGCCCGCAGATGGGCGCCCCACCCAAACAGACTGGTGTCCATCTGACGTTCTGAAAACTTCGCCCTTGGTTATCACCAGGGACATCGACCAGAGGAGTTGGGGAACTCCTGCTGGAAGAAGGACTTTGGTTTGGGAGCAGCTCATACGCCTTCACTGGAAAGGCAAAAGGAACCATTGGAGGTCTCTGGTGTGGAAGTGAAGCCGAGGGACAATGCCAATGGTGGACACCATGGTGTCTAGCAGTTTGGTCAGAGTGGCTAGTGACACCCTACGCTCACTGACTACCTGGGAGGCTAGCTGTCTGAGAGAGAGCTGTCTTTTTGATGACAGAGAAACCGTGCCTGCTTCTGAATCTACCATTTTGTTAATGGCCTGGTGTCTCTGACGTCTGCTGCAGGGAGTTGCTGTAATCCTGAAGCAGAGCAGACAAGAAAGATTAAAAGGGAGAGGAGTGGCCGTAGTCACTGTTAATGCCCAGCCACTGCCTGAAAACTCGTTATAGTGATGTCTGCTTCTTGACCTCAGGCTGTAGAGCCTCCTCAAGTGCCCCGGCATATTACATGTGCAAGGCAGCACCAGAGCCTCAGCGCTAGGTGGTAGAAACCCTGGGCTATATCCTTGTCCTGCCATTAGAGGTGGGCACTTGGCCTGAAGTCGAAGATGCCCACTATCTATTAATCAGATCAGGAAGGATCTTTGGTGTGGGCACTGCCTCTGCCTCCACGGCAAATGTAAGTAAATATAATCTTTATTGTCATTGTACTTAAATACAAAGAACTACCATTCCTACTGCTATCACTGGCGGTTGCACAGTCACCTCTGAGACATGTTGCCAGATTTGGCTGAGGCCTTAGCTTTGAATAAGAGGTTTTTGAATAGAAAAAGCTGGAGGAGACCAGAAAGGATGGAAGTGGCAGGTGGTATACCGTCCTCCTCAGAGAAGGTTTCCTTCCTAATTAAGCCTTCCTTCAAATCCGAGGCCTGAGCATCCTGTGACTGGACAGGGAAGACAGGGGAATCCTCTGCCTGGGTGTCAACTACCACTGGCCTACCCTGCCGCAGAGCCTTGGCCCTAATGTCTGAAATTGGGTGTACACAAAGGGAAAACCTAGGTCAGAAGGGGAAGGTATCACCATCCCTGCGAAGTCGAGGCTAGGGCTGGTCGCCATTTGTGGGCTGTGCAGGGGAAGCTGCCACCCTTGGCCAGAGCCCCAAGCCCTGAAGCGGCAAAGGAGGTTCTCAGGTGGAGCTATCGACCTCTGCCCTATTCCAACAGTCAATTTAGCCCAATTAGTCTCCGCTGCACTCGGCGCTCTTCAAAAAAGACGGCGCAGGTGCTCACGGCTGCTTTGAGAGTCCCTGTCATTGCCCATTCTGTGAAGAGCTGCGGAGTGCTCCTGTGCCAGATGAAGCCACGATAGACAACTAGTGGCATGGAGCATAAGTGTTTGAAATAGGCCCCAATGACAAGGCCCTGTCTAATGACAGTTAGGCTGTTAAGGCCTGAGTGGGACAGTATGCCGCCCCTGAGGGGCTGAGGCAAGGCTGCCACCACCCGTGGTGGGGAATTAACAATCCAGTTCAATACTACTCACAATCCAACTTTCAGTCAATTAAAGATGTATATAGATATGAATTCCAAATATTTTTGAAGATGCTTGCCCATCTAGATGTGCAGGCTTGGGGTAAGGCACTGAGGGGGGAGGCAAACTGGGTGGCATCGTGTGAGGGTGTGATTGCCATCCCTGGGCAGGGCCCCGGAGACCTGGGGTGTCAATGGGTATCCTCCCTTGCAGCAAGGGGTCTTCCTCTGCAGTCTTGCTGGGCGAAATCCCTGGACTTATATCCTCCTGTTTTTGTCTGTGGAAGAGTGCTCACAAGCTCTGATATACTAGGAAGCAGATTCTGCAAAGTTAGAAAAACACGTTCCCCCTTCTCAAACCTATTCAGTCCAATCTGCTGTTGTTAAGGCCAAACACATGTGGCTTCGAGAGAGTGGTTGTAAAAGCTTCGTGGAAAGGTCTCCATGGAAACGAAATTTGAATGAGAAAGGGATCAGGTAGCCAAGAGCCGACCTCCCAAATCCTTTGATAGCTGCAAGGAATCCCCCTCTGCCCCTCCCCCCAGGGGAGGGAAGCCCTAAACATTGCCCAAGGGAGGCCTTTTATCAGAAACTGGAGCAGAGCTTTTTGCTGCCTTATTGCAAAATTGCTTTTGTTGTTCGAATCTATCTCTGGGCTTGTAGACTTGTTTTTGCTGTGGGGGTTCCGCCCCCCTCCCCTTAGGGAAAACATCTGGCAAGGGGCCAGAGGCAGCTGTGGGGGCATCTTTAGCCTCCTTCGGACTGGTGACCTTCGGCCTCCAGAGGTGAGAGGAACAGGCTCTTTCCCATGTCCACGCTGCTGCTAGCGGCTGCCCGTTTGAAGCATGGCTTGAAATCTCAAGAGGGTGATTTGCACCAAAAGGAGCTGCGGGAACAGCGCGCGCTTAACTTCAAATGTACGCGGCTTGGGCTGCTCAGAATTCTGCCGCACGCCACTCGCTGGCGTTCTGTACTCTTGTGGGCCCTGCGGGGAATGTGCTTGGCTTTGCTTTTAGCCTTGCTGCCCCCCCACCACATGGAAGAGGCTCCCGGAGAGGTTTCAAACCTGTTTGGAGGTTCCTCTGTGCCTCTGGCAGGGCTGCTGGTCATAGGTGCAGGGACCAGATTCCGGCTTGTGTCCTTGAGCAGGGGGCCTCCATCTTGGAGCACATGGTCCCTTGCTATCCAAAAAGGCGATTTGGGCCAAAATTCAAAGGGCGCTTCAATCCGGGGCTTGAAAAGCGGCTTGTGCTGCAAAGAGCTGCCGCGCCCCTTGCTGCCAGTGGGATTAGCCTTCTGGAAGCAGTGGCTCGTAAGTGAGCTCTGCTCCCAGCTCCCACCGTGATCTGGTGAGGCTTGCGGAGGCTCCGTGTTGCAGAGCGGCTGGCAGTCCTTGCTGAGTGACCCAGGTCACCCTTAGTAACCTAAGCTGTGTGCCACCCCTGGGGGCTAATGGCGCCCGCCCCTAGCCCCACCAGCCTTTCTGTGAGTCTCCAGATACTCACTCAGGCAGTTGATGGTAGTATTTGCGCTTTTTAAAATAAGTCTCTAGTTTTTTCCTTAGGATTCTCAGGAGTTCCAGGATGGCACAACCGCCCAGTTGAGGGCTGAGTCGATAACTGGGTAGTACCTGGTGACCAGGGCGTGGTCCAAAGAGCTTATACGACTCAGCCCAATCAAGAGAGGACAAGGTCAACCCATCCTGGATACTCCTCCCCCTCACTATGAAGAAAGAGCTCCTCCTAACCCCCTCCTCCTCCGGATTCAGGCCCACTCAGTTACTGGGCAATGGGTTTCACCCCAGCTCAGCTATCCTGGAGGGGAGACACATTCCTGCGGCCTTCCTAGCATCCTGTGGCCTCCTTCCGAAGCGTCTGGGGCAGGGGTCCCCAAACTTGTCAACTTTAAGACCTGTGGACTTCAATTCCCAGAATTCTCCAGCCAGCTGGGAGTTGAAGCCCACAGGTCTTAAAGTTAACAAGTTTAGCGACCCCTGCTCTGGGGCATGGCAGAGGGCGCTTGTGCCCCACCCTTCTGCTTTGAGGTTTATAGCAGCCAAAGAAAAAGAGCCAAGAGTGATCTTGGCATCCAAAGTGTTGACTTGTACTTTGGAAAGAGACTTTGTGGTAGAAGAAAAGAGACAGTCATTCCAAGGTTCAAGGTTGGTTTATTTTTTTTACTTGATTGCATCTCTGCCTAGGGCAGAAGAAAGGAAGACCAACCATCACCAAAGCAGCCTCAGCTCAGAAAGCATTTCATTAAAAACTATGGCTCTTGTAATTTACAAGTGCAAAGTTGTAAGATTATAAATGATTACTAAAAAGCATTTTGCTTACTAACGTGAAGCACCACAATTCTGTGATGGGTCATAATTAACCAGATACAACAGGGTTTCTTTGGCCACGTGGCTGCCTCAGCACATAGTGCTGGCATGGCTGACCGATCTCCAGGGCACCTGGCAGGGAGAGCAGCAGGGCCTGGTGGCATTGCCAGCTGCCCACAGGGGCTTCTTGCCCTGCTTCTCCCCCAGGATGACTTCAGCATCAACCACTCCAAAGACCCACTCGAGAGACAGATGCAATGTGCATCAACCGATCAACTGATCCTGGCCTGCAAGTGAACCACTTCTTCTGAAGAGGGTAGGACCAGGAACAATTGTTGCAAATTCATTACCGAAGGATCTATAACTGCCCGTATTGGACTTACCAATCCTCAAGACTGAGCTGTGATAGAAAAGGATAAGCTAAACATGCACCCCCCTCCCCCCGGTCAGGTTTCCAGTGGGTCTTTCTACAGCCACCGAGAAAGTGGCGTTGTCTTCTGTCAGCAGACGAGCAAGTTGCCCAAAACAGCTGGGCACTAAAGGCTCCCCAACAGTTGATCTAAGCAAGTCCCTTTTCTGGAGACCCTCCTGGTTTCACATTAATGCGTTTTGTATTTAGTCTTGGGATTTGTGACATCTGAGCTTAAGATATAAACTTGATTATGACACTAACATTGCTAAGATGCCCCATGGAGCATTTTCACTGCTCCATCTCAGGGCAGAAGAGGTGCAGGTGCCCCGCATGGCAGGACTTGCCTGCCATCAGCAGCACTGGAGGAGGAGGAGGAGGAGGGATGCAGGGCACCTCATGGCTTGTTCCCAGAAGAGAGGAAATGACATGGAGGGCTTAGTTGTGTTCAAATCTTACTCTAGAAGAGCAACACAGAACTTTGGGGAACTGAAATGACAGCGGATATTTGGCTTGAAAGAAATATTATGCTTCACAATCCAAACCAAGGGAAAGGAGACCACTGGGACAACCACATTGACAGAGAGGGGCAGGAAGCCCTTCCAGAATTCCCCTCCTGGCAAGTCATTCTCCTGGCCAGCTTCTTTTTCACAAACATCAAGCTCTTAGGGTAACAGAGAACAATACCCCAAACCTCAGAATTGTTTTCCACCGGGGCAACGAGGAGAGCCCATCACTCTGCCCCCGTTGGGCTGCTGTCTGCCTTGGGCTGAGGAAGGAAGCATCTCTCGGCCACCTGGAAGCAGAGCAGTTAGGATGCAAGTCAGATTCCGTCCATTCCTCACAGTTCATTCTGCAGGCCCCGGAACTTTCTTCTCCCTGCGGCACTCCAGTCCTGGCCGTGCCATAGCCAGAAAACTTGGGACTCCCACCATCTTCCTTTCCAAATCAACCGGAGCAGCCACACGGTTAGGAGCAAGAGACACACTCACTGCCAGCAAGGCCGTGCTACCCGCCTTCTGCCTGGCACAAACCAGCCAGCCAGCCTTCATGCAGCACGAGAAAATGGCTCAGCATTGTGGTTCCTGGGCCAGTTTCTTGGGTTGCTTGAGGCAGACCTTTCCATCCCACCTGAGCCCCCCACAATCCTGGTGCTTGGCTTCCATGAGTGGCCGCTGGATGAGGGTCCAAACTGCGGGCAGAAAAGGACGTTTTGTCCCCCCCCTCCCAGGAGTTGGGCTTCCCTCCTCCAGCTGTGTCACACCCCAAGGTGTTGGGTCTTGTACGTGAGGATTTCGGCAGCCAGCTGCTGCGGCTCCAAGAGGTGCGGGAAGCGGCTCATGACAGTCTCCACCAGGTGAGGATGGAAGATGCCACAAAGCTTGACGTGCACTTTTGCACGCTCTTCTGCAAAGCTGTCCGGGGGGGGCCAATGGTGTGAGGAGTCCTTGTAGGCCAGGCAGGGAGCTCTCGACACGTCTTGGCGCACTGCAGGACCCGGATGGTACGGCTCGGACCAGTACTTGCGCCCAGGGCCCAGAGAAGCACTGGGGGCCACATCGTATCCAGAAAAGGAGTGAGGAGCAACCTGTTCAGATGGGGTTGGCAGGAAGTTCTGAGGCCGGTACTGGCTGTAGCTCCTGGATTCCGGGCCAGGAGGAACCCGATAGGCAGGCCCCTGCCCCCTGCAGCTGCTCTCCCCAAGCGGCTCTTGCTGGGCCCACTTGACAGGACTAGCCGAGGGGCTGGGCCACATTTCAGAGAGCTGATTCTCAAGGGAGCCAAGGCCCGAGTCAAGGTGGTCTTGAGAGACATGGGCAAGGGAGTCCCTGGGAGGCGGCTGGTACTGATCTGAACTCCTGTAACTGTGGCTCTTCCGGGCTGGGATGCCATGGGCACCGAGGAAGAAGGCTGGCACATCGCCATGTCTAATGTGAGGGGCAGAGCTCGTCTTCTCAGCCAAGAACTTCTGCAGGGGGACTTTCTCACTCTCTGCAGGGGCAGAGCCCCAGAATTCCCCGTGGGGAGGCCTCCAGCTCCTCCTCTCCTCCTTGGTGGCTGGCGCAGTCCTGGTGGGGGAGAGCCCGGCGTTGGCCCGGAGCTCATCGGCAACGGAGCGCTGCAGTTGGTGCGGCCGCTCAGGGTGGTAGAACTTACACTTGATGCCATAGGTGCACTTCTTGCCTGCAAAGAGAAAGGCGAGCCGTGTGACAGGTGTCCACCGCCCCAAACCCTTCACGCCGCTCTCTCTCAAGCAGCATGGCCTCACCGTATGGGCACTGCTGCCTCTTGTGCTCGGGCACGGCTGGCGTCTTCCTCAGGAAGTTCTCCAGGCTGGGTCCGTGGCGCCCCAAGGGGTCATCGGGAGGCATGAACCTGGGGAGCAGACGAACCACGCCATCAGGAGCTGCAGGTCCCAAGGCCAGGCCCAGCCCTCCCCCATCTGCCAAGGCAACAGTGTGCCATGATCCCACCAACCCCACCGCCTCCTGAAAAGCTGGCTAGAAGTGAGCAACTTGGTGGGCCTGGGAAGCTCAGCAGAGATTAAGAAGAGCCCGCTGGGCACGCTGTCAGCTGAAGAAGCAGGCAGGCTGCGAATGAGAAGGGCGCTTCCTAGTCAGGAACTTTATGTCCCAGAATTCTCAGCCATAGCCTTGGGGGGCTACTCTTCACCCCCCACCCCCCGGAACCCTACTCAGCCTCATGGCCAGCCTCCAGCCTTCCCCAAGGCCAAGGACTTACTTGTCATTGACAAAGGAATACATCAGCAAGCGTTCTTCAATGAACTTCTTCCACTCTGCCCGTTCTGCTTGCAGGTCCCGGTAGACATCGTTGGAGACCACAATCCCGTCCGACTCCCAGGCTAGCTTCACAATGAAGCGGTCATCGTAGCAGACCACTCGCTTGCCTGCCACTCGCCGGGAAGGAGTGAAGACAAGGATGTTCTTCTTCTCGAGGTCATGGAGGATGTGCTGGTCTGCAGGAAGAGGTGGCAAAGTCATCCCCACTCAGGCTTCTTACAGAGGAAAGATCAGGGGAAACCAAGCTGTGGATGCTCCAGACAGCCCCTTGGCAGGATGAGACCCTTGGCTGATCTCAATGAGCAGTCTGCCAAATCATTTCCCTCCCTCCCTCCTTCCTCCCTCCCTCCCTCCCTCCCTCCCTCCCCCCTCCCTCCCTCCCTCCTTCCTTCCTTCCTCCCTCCTTCCTGTCTTTCTTGTTTGCCTAGATGTCCCTCTTCCTCTTCCTCCATGTTTTCTTCCAGGCACTGCCTCCCATAGCTCTACCCTTAATTTACATGTCTAAACAAGATTATGATTTAGAGCAGGGGGGGCTGCAACCTTGGCAACTTTAAAACTTGTGGACTTCAACTCTCAGAATAGCTGGCTGATGAATTCTGGGAGTTGAAGTTCACAAGTCTTAAAGTTGCCAAGGTTGAAGACCCTGCTTTAGAAGGTCAAGAATACAAATCAATCCTCTAAAATTGCTGTAGCATTTTTTAAAAAATCTGCAAACATCATTTTTGCCATTAGAAACTGTCAAAGTGTTCAGGTGATTCCAGATAGACGTGTGGAAACAGGGCTGACTACTTCAGTGGTGCCCACAGTCTTCCTGATGCTTTGGCCAGCAGCAAAATTCGGGGAGAGGCCTCTTAAAGCCACTGAGAAGCAAAATTCCCACCAGAGGGAGAAGAAGCGGCATGTCCCATCTCAGTCGTCTCCCCAGCCTGAGGAAGAAGCACAGGGGGCCACCACTAGCCTGCATCAATGTACTAGGATGGACAGCTGCCCAAGGCCACCTTGTTACCTGTAATGGCGACATCAGAGCGTGAATGCTCTTTTCTCCAAGATGGGACGAAGACCGTGACATCCTTGTGTCCTCGATCCAGAAACCAGGTCACAGCCAGCTGGATGCCTCGGCAGGAGAAGGAGTCTTTGTCTCCATGACTGCAAATGGAAGAGAATGGCAGGTTCAGAGTGCTTCCCCCACTTGGCCTCGTGTGCTGGCATCCAAGAGACCTCAGGCAGCCATAGGGAGGGGCATCCCTTCCAAAGTCTCCCACTGGTCACGCTTCACTGCCCTTCTGCTATTAACAATCAAGCCAAGTTGGCTCATTGACGGAGAGAGAGATCTGGGCACAAACTCATTCAACCATGCCAGGAAATTGACTCTGATTATAACAGAACAACAAAGTAACAAGATTGGAAGGGACCTTAGAGGTCTTCTAGTCCAACCCCCTACTCAAGCAGAAGACCCTCTACCAGTGATTGCTAACCTTTTTGCTGCCAAGATCCCAAAGCGGGCGGGGGGGAATGCACTTGCCTTAACCCCCAAAATGCAATGTGAACCCCCCCCCCGACCCCCCGTTTTGGGCCTGGAAACCCTCCTGCACCAACCTGGAAGCCAAAACGGGGTGCGTGTGTGGGGGGCTCGCACTGGCAAAGAGGCTGAGGCTGCAGGCCATTTGTGCAGGCAAAGAGGCAGCGCTGGCAGGCCAGTGTCTTGTGGCGAAGTCGTGCCCAGCTGCACCAACACAGGCAAACCCCCAAAATGCAATGTGAATGCCCCCTGATGCCCCCTGTTCCCCGCACGCCTCCCGCGCATGTGTGGCAGAGACAAAAAAGACCAGCTGGGTGGCGGGAGGTGCGGACACATGCCTGGTGGAGCTGGGGTGAGATGCCAGCTCTGTGTGCGATCTGTGGCACGCGTACCCTAGCTTCGCCATCATGGCCCTATGCCATTTTAGACAAATGGCTAACCAATCTCTTCTTCAAAACCTTCAGTGATGGAGCATCCACAATTCCTGAAGACAACTTCTGTTCCACTAATTAATTGTTCTCACTGTCAGGAATGTTCTCCTTAATTCCAGGTTGCTTAGTTTCCATGCATTGTTTCTTGTCCTGCCCTCTGGTGCTTTGGAGGATAGTTTGACTCGCTCTCAAACTTAAAGAGAGCTTTAGAAGGATTCCATGGATGAGAATCCTGACGGGAAAATAACTCAAGAAGCCTGGGAAATTTTGAAAAAATGAGATTATAAAAGCCCAGTTTACCACAATACCAATGAAGAAGAAAAATAACAGCTTTCAAAAGAAACCAGAATAGCTGCATAAAAAACTTCCTAATAAATTGAAAGACAAAAAGGACAAGTATAAAAACTGGAAAAAGGGGCACATAATTAAGGCAGAATGTCAGCAAATATCCAGAGCCTGCAAAGATGAAGTGAGGAAAACTAAGGCTCAAATGAACAAAGGCTTGTGACAAAAGTAAAAAATAACAAAAAAAAAAATCTAACAAAATGAAATTCAATGGTGAAAAGAGTAAGGTTCTACATTTAGGAAAAGAAAAAAAAAGTACAGGTACAGTATATGCGGTACCTTGCTCAATAGTAGTAACTGCGAGAGGGATCTTGGAGTCCTAGTGGACAACCATTTAAATAGGAGCCAGCCGTGTCCAGCAGCTGCCAAAAAAGCCAACACACTTCTAGGCTGCATCAACAGAGGGGTAGAATCAAGATCACGTGAAGGGTTAATACCACTTTATAAGGTCCTGGTAAGGCCACACTTGGAATCCCGCATTCAGTTTTGGTCACCACAATGTAAAAAAGATATTGAGACTGCAGAAAGAGTGCAGAGAAGAGCAACAAAGATGATTAGGGGACTGGAGGCTAAAACATATAAAGAATGGTTGCCTGGAATTGGGTATGTCTAGTCTTCTGAAAAGAAGGACTAGGGGAGACTTGATAGCAGTGTTGCAATATCTCAGGGGTTGCCACAAATAAGAGGGAAAGCGCCTGAGGGCAGGACAAGAAGAAACTGGTGAAAACTAATCAAGGAGAGAAGCAATTTAGAACTAAGGAGAAATTTCCTGACATGACAGAACAATTAATCAGTGGAACAGCTTGCCTCCAGAAGTTGTGAATGCTGCAACACTGGAAGTTTTTAAAAACAGATTGGATAAACACTTGTCTGAAGTGGTGTAGGGTTTCCTGCCTAAGTAGGGGGTTGGACTAGAAGACCTCCAAGGTCCCTTCCAACTTATTGTATTCTATCCCTATTCTCTTCCAGCACTAATTTCAATTGTCTTAGATGAATGAGAAACCTACAGGGTATTCTTGAAAACCACTGCAGCCTTCTCACCCGTACCTCCCTGTTCTATCCCCCCCTCTCCTCTTCAGCCTGGAGGGGCTCTTCTGCTGACCCATCTTCCCTCCCTGAGCCGGTCTTCAAGATGCTTGGGAGGCATCCACCTCCTTCCCTACTTTCTAATGCCTCTCTTCCAGTGGTGGGTTGCAGGTGGTACGCCCTGGTATGGCCGTACCGGAGCCAGCCCGGAGCACCGGATACCATTCTGGTATGGTGCTCCGGTGGCCTGCCTGCCCGCCCAAGCTCCTTACCTGTGTTTTAAAGCTTCTGCACTGCCACGCATGCACATGGCACTTAACAGCTCCTGCGCGATGCTCGGCGGAGCAGCTGGAGTGTCGCAGAGGCGCTAAGAGCAGTTGTGCACTGCGGGCATCCATGAGGACACCGCTGGCCCTGTTCCAACCGTACCGGTTGGAACGTGATTTGAAACCCACCACTGCTCTCTTCCCAGGTGCGAATACCTTCTCTTGGTGCCAGGGGGACTAGCCTCCTCTCCTTGGGGCCCCTGCTAAACCCTGCATGGTGCCAAGCTGATGAGGGAGCGTCCATTGCAACTTTTTGGCAAATGCCTCTCTAAACATCCCATAGTTTCTATCCACTTCAGCATGATAGTGCAAGCCCTTGGCATTTGGGCAATGTTACTTTCATCCGTCAAACATAAACGGTCCTCCTAATCAACAACTCATTCTCCTATCTCCTGGACAGCTGCCCGAAAACAATGGCAGTGCAATTTAAAAAACGTGAAGAGCGGTTGTGAAATGAGAGTTTACTGGAAGATACAAGCAGTTTGTTAATGAAGTTTGACAGGGCTGGGCCTCGTTGCAGCAAGTCCTTCCCTGCGCTGCCTCTAAAAGTGACCCACATAGACCCAACTCTTCTGCCTGCCCCCCTGCTGCTCTCCCTACTCAAATCCCTTGTCTGGAAAGAGGAGTTTAATGTGCAGTGTCAGCACTAAATTAAGATGGCCAAAGCAATAGAGCAGGGCTCCCCAAACTTGGCAACTTTAAGACTTGACAGATAGTTAGCATATATATGAATTTAATCCTTAGAATACATGTTCAAAAAGAAGAAATTATAAGACTAAATTGAATATATGATTTACAATGACAATCAATGGACTAATGTATATTGGGCTGATAACTAAGGATTCTATATGTAATTGAAAGTGGTGATGCACCAATGTTTGTGACCAAACAACATACTAAATAGATATGGAACTGATGATATTTTTGTTAATGTGTATTTTTGTTTGTTTTAAAATAAAATAAAAACTTTATTAAAAAAAGACTTGTGGACTTCAACTCCCAGAACTCTCCAGCCTGGCTGGAGAGTTCTGGGAGTTGAAGTCCACAAGTCTTAAAGTTGCCAAGTTGGAAGACCTCTGCAGCAGAGCAAAGGAAAGTTGGGAACAGCAGAAAGAAGGGTGTGCCATCTGGTGGAGCTGGCACAAGAACTAGGCCTGGCATAGGGAAACCAGCAGTTTTGCCAGCAGTCCCTTCTCAGTTGGACTACTACACTGCAAACTACAGGGGGCTGCAGCTGGTCCAGGATGCAGAGGCATGCACAGTTCTGGGCACCCCACAGTTTGCCCACACTGCATCCCTCTTGCATCAATTGCCCTGGCTCCTGCATGATTCCAGATGCTGGCCATCGCCTCTCCCAGAGCTTGCAGGTGCAACTTCTTGGTAGCTGCCTGGACTTTTGGAATAACCTCCTGCTGAGATGGGTGTTATCCTTTTAGTTTTCTGGAAGGCTGTAAAAACATTGTACTGGGACGTGTTGAATTGGGGCTGGTCAGTGGATGCCTGGTGGGAAGGGTCTGATGTGTTTTTATATCAGTTTTTATTGCCTACCTCCGGTCCTTCCGACGTGCCCTAAAAAGTTGGCTTTTCCAGCAAGCCGGCCTGGCCTGTTAATTTTAACTCATTTTTAAATGTATTGTTCTATAAATTCGTTTTTTTTTTTTGATATATAATTTATTTCTTTTTAACTTTCGGGATGTGTGTTTCTTAATGTTGTACGTTGCCCTGAGTCCTTTGGGAGAAGGGCAGCATATAAATCCAATAAAAGCAAAACAAAACAAAACAAACCTACTGTGAGACCCCCCATCTTTTTTGTGACAGCTCCTCAAGTACTGGAAGAGAGCCATCTCCCTTAATCCCTTCAGTCGCACATATCCAGTTCCTTCAATCCTTCAGCATACATGGAAATAATAGAAAACACGTGTAGCTAAGGTTTTAGATTTTGGCAGTGGTTTGCGCTCCAGGCTTGTTTCTGAATGTAGTTTCTGAACATTTCGCTCCCAGGCCTGATGATGTTACCTAGCCTGGTAACGGAACGTTCAGAAACTAAATTGAAACAAGCTTGGAGAGTTAAACCACTGCCAAAGCATTACATGATTTAGCCTTCAGACCCCCCACCTCATCTTTCTGTGTTTCTCTTATCGGCATGGTTTCTGGAGCCTAGGCATCTTTTTGTATTGTGGTAAAGCAGAACTGGGTGCAATATTCCATGTGTGACCTCACCAGTACAGTATAGAGCAGTAATGGCTAACCTTTTCCCCATCGCGTGCCAAAAGCAGGGGGAGCGCAGGGGGGGCGTGCGCGGGCATGCCCACACGCATAATTCTGTGTGTGCGACCCCCGCCCTCCCCTCCACTTTTGACACAAGGCGGTACCGTTTTTCACCCAGGGGGGCGGGGGGGGGGAAGAGAAGCACAGTGCGCCAGGAGAAGACTCTATGGCAGCGGTTCTCAAATAGTGGGGCGCGCCCCCCTAGGGGGGCCCGAGGCTCAGTAAAGGGGGGCGCGAAGGCTCCCTTTCCATCTGGGTGCAACGGCAGCGGCGTGGGCGAGGCATAATATATCCCGCCTGGAAGTGGCAGCACTTCGGACTGTGGATTTTCATTGGAGCCGCAGGCTGGAGCTGTGCAAGAAGCCTGCTCGGGCGGGGGTGGGAGGGAGGGAAGCATGGCTGTCCCAGGCTTCCCTCCCTTCCCCCCCCCCCAGCCCAAGCAGACTTTTTGCACAGCTCCAGCCCGCGGCTCTGATGAGTCTCTGAGCAGTCCCCAGCGCTGCCACTTCAAGCCGGGATATATTCTGCCATGCCCTCGGCGCCGTCTTTATGCAGGTAGCTCGCTTCCCCGCCAGCAGCTCCACCGCCAGGATTCCGTCTGGAAGCGGAAGCGCAACAGCCGCTGTTGGGGAAGGGACAAAGGGGCGGCGGTCGCCCGATCTTGCCACCGCCACCCCTTCGCCCCTGGTAACGGCGACTGTTGTGCTGCTGCTTCCAGCTGGGATGCTGGAGGAGCTGCTGGCAGGGAGGGAGGGAAGAAAGGGAGGAGGGAGTAAGGATAGACAAGCAAGAGGGAAAGAGGAAAGAAGGCAAGCAGGCAGGAAGGAGGCAGAAGGAAGGAGGGAAGAATGGAACTGGAAGGGAGGCAGGGAAGGAGGGAGGGAGAAAGGAAGGATAGGAGGATAGGGAAAGAGGAAAGAAGGCAGGCAGGCAGGGGGAAAGAGGAAGGAGGGAACTGGAAGGGAGGCAGGAAGGAAGGGAAGGAGGAAGGGAGGGTGGAAGGAAGGATAGACAAGCAAGAGGGAAAGAGGAAAGAAGGCAAGCAGGCAGGAAGGAGGCAGAAGGAAGGAGGGAAGAATGGAACTAGAAGGGAGGCAGGGAAGGAGGGAGGGAGAAAGGAAGGATAGGAGGATAGGGAAAGAGGAAAGAAGGCAGGCAGGCAGGGGGAAAGAGGAAGGAGGGAACTGGAAGGGAGGCAGGAAGGAAGGGAAGGAGGAAGGGAGGGTGGAAGGAAGGATAGACAAGCAAGAGGGAAAGAGGAAAGAAGGCAAGCAGGCAGGAAGGAGGCAGAAGGAAGGAGGGAAGAATGGAACTAGAAGGGAGGCAGGGAAGGAGGGAGGGAGAAAGGAAGGATAGGAGGATAGGGAAAGAGGAAAGAAGGCAGGCAGGCAGGGGAAAGAGGAAGGAGGGAACTGGAAGGGAGGCAGGAAGGAAGGGAAGGAGGAAGGGAGGGTGGAAGGAAGGATAGACAAGTAAGAGGGAAAGAGGAAAGAAAGCATGTGACTACGGTGGGAGACGAGGAAAGACCGGTGTGCTATGTTATGCAGAGGTGTACTTATAACAATTTTATAGACAAATTATACTATTTACAGTCGCGCGGGGGGGGGGGGGCGCGAAATGTTTTCTTCTTCCTAGGGGGGGCATGACAGAAAATAATTGAGAAGCACTGCTCTATGGCAAGGGGAGGGTTTCCCAGTTGTCTCCACAATTGATAGGGCTTTCGGTTATGACAGGTAGAGGAAAAAGTACGCCGCGCTAGGAGGAGACTCTATGGTGGAGGAACTGAACTTCCGGTCAGCTCCAGAATTGAAAGGGGGGGGGGGGGGGCTTCCGGTTAGGACCTTTGTGGTTTCCGGTGGTTTTTTTTTTGTGGGAAACGGGTCCAAAATGGCTCTTTGAGTGTTTAAGTTTGCCGACCGCTGCCCCAGGGCATACTCTTCTCAGAGGGTGGGCTCTTATGAAGGTTGCCACTCTCATTTAGTCTGAAGTTGTGGTTTCTCCATCACTGGAGGCTTTTAAAAAAAAGACTGGACAGTCACTTCTCTGGAATGGTCTAGGCCAGTGGTGGGCAACCTTTTTTTTCAACTGAGCCAAATCTCACCAAAACCACGATTGAAATTTACTTTGAGAGCCACATTTTTAAAACCGAAAATACATAGGATGGTACACTGTTTTTAGTTTCAATAAGTTTTTATTGAGAATATTCTGCATGCAAGTATCCACATAGGTCGGGAGGATACAAATAACACAACTAATAAAACAAAAACTTTAGAACGATATTATTTATCGATAACGTTAAATTCCGTAAAAATTTGCCTTACAATGTAGAGAAGATTACATCCTGACATTGACTGACAAAGTCACAACCACTAATGTGAACATTGGCCTTGCATTTCCTTGGATAGTTTGAGTAAGTCAGGTTTGTATGTTGTTGTTTTTAATTTCATCTCTCTCTCCCACTTTCTTTCTTTTTTTCTTTTTCTTTCTCTCTCTCTCTCTGGCTCTTTGTCTCTCTCTCCCTCCCTCCCCCATCTCTGTCACTCTCTCTCTGTGTGTGTCTGTCTGTCTCTCACTCACTCTGTGTGTGTGTGTGTCTGTCTCTGTCTCTCCCTCTGTCTCTCTCCCCTCCCTTCCTCTCTCTCTCTGTCACTCTGTGTATGTGGGTGTGTCTGTCTCTCACTCATTCACTTAATCACTCACTCTGTGTGTGTCTCTCTGTCTGTCTATCTTTCTCTCCCTCCCTCCCCCTCTCTGTCTCTCTCTGTCTGTGTGTGTGTGTGTGTCTGTCTGTCAGTCTCTCTGATTCCCTCCCTCACTCCCTCTCTCTGTCTGTCTTTCTCACTCACTCACACACACACACACACACACACTGTGGTCACCTTGTTGAGTGTTCCAATCACATTTGAAACACTCAACAACTGGCCTGCATTTATGGTATTTTGCAGCATTCTGCAGTCATAGGACCAAAATTGGTTGTCACTCGCCTGGGCTTTTGCAGAAGCTTCCCTCCGAAGCCCGAGAGGAGGGAGGGGAGCGGGCACCCGGCACACAGAAGAGCCGCATTAAAGGGTGTAAAGAGCCGCATGTGGCTCCCGAGCCGCGGGTTGCCCACCACTGGCATAGGGTATCCACTTGGGCAAGGGGTTTGGACTAGAAGACCTCCAAGGTCCCTTCCAACTCTGTTATTCTATTATTTCCTGGGCCCAATGTTAGAAAAAGCAGCGATGAAATCAGGAAGACTACGGCTCGTTACCTACTTTTTCTGAAAACTACCCCCTCCACGAAGCTGCCTAGCCATCCCTGAGCCCTTCTGCTCCCCCTCCATACCCTGCAAGTGCAATGCAGGATGAGTAAGGAATACCAGGGACGGGATCTCCTCCAACGTTCCAAGTAATTCATCTGATGTGGCAACAGACGTGAGAAATTCCCGTAGAAGGAAGCCGGGGACAATTCTGCTCTGCACACACCCCTCCCAAGATTTGCATAAACCTGCCACAAGTATTATCCAAGCAAGGGTGAATGGGTGAGGAACAGTTTGTCACTCCACTCATGCAGGAAACAGTCTGTAAAAATTCCCCTTGTTTTTTTTTTCCCCCTTGAAAAGAGATTGTTCAGAAACTCCGTCTCTGCTGCTCCAGGCACCACTCAGAAACTCCACTCCCCCACCCCTCTTTTCAACAGAAAGTGCCCTCTGGCCGGCATTTACAGCTGGAGAGCAATCTGGCTTATCTTAAATAAAGCACGGAAAGGACAGAAGTCCGGAACTGCTGCTGGCTTCTCCCTGCAGGCTACCGGGTCTGGGCTGCCAAGAGCAGAATTAGGGCTCGATTGCCTTTTTCCTGCCATCTGGGGGAGGTCCAGATTTTTGCAGCCCCACCACTGCCAGCATCACGTGATCAGTCGGTGATGGGAGGATGCTTGCCGGGAAAGTTCCAGGTTCAGTGGTTAAGCCAGCGAATGGTGCTAAGGAGAGAATGCCGCACCTTCCAGCACCCCCAAGTGCAAACTCCCCACTTAAGCAGCTACAGCTCAGGATCAACGTTCACAGGTGGTCCTCAACTTACAATTCATTTAGCAATCGAAGTTACAACAGCACTGAAAAAAGGGACCTGTGATCGTTTATCACATTTACGATTATTCGAGCATCCCCATGGTCACATGATCAAAATTCGGACACTTGCCAGCTGGCATGTATTTATGACGGTTACAGTGTCCGGGGGTCAAGTGATCACCTTTTGTGGGGCAAAGTCAACGGGGAAACCAGATTCATTTAACAAATATGTTCCTAACTTTAAAAAAAACTGCAGTGATTCACTTAACAACTGTGGTAAGATAGATTGTAAAATGGGGCGAAGCTCACTTAACTATGTCACTTAGCAACATAAATCCTGGGCTCAACTGTGGTGGCAAATTGGGGGCTGCTGTATTTCCAACAGGCTTAGAATCCTGGGAAATGGAGAAGTTGTTGTTCTAGGAAGCACAGCTTCCATCTCAAAACCAAAATGTTTCTCCCACGGACAGGGAAGCAACGCGAGTTCCCTTCCCTGGGTTGGCCACCCTCTCACCCAGGACAGGCTGGGCTTCATTCTGTTTTCAACCTGGGCCCTCCACCCTTCTCTCCAATTCAGTCCACACCTGGTTGTGCCCAGAGCTTGCCTCCTCTCCTCCAGTGCCCCCCCTCCTCTCTCTCTGTGGGGCCTCATCCCCTTCAGTTCCCCCTGAGAGGCCAATTGATGGGGGGGGAACCTCTGGAGGAAGAGAAAAATGCTTCCCCAGGCACTGGTGCTTGAGTCACTGGGTTTCTTCCTGTTTAGATAAGAAAGAATGTTTGCCCAACAGAGTCAACGCAGCTGAAAGGCAGAGCTGCCTGAGCCACAAGACTGGTTGCCAGTCAAGGGGATGCCCACATCCCCCCCCCCCGCCTCCTGGCAAAATCCTTCCTGCTTCAGAAATAGAGGGAACTGCAGGGGGTCCCAAGCAGACCCCCTCACATGCATCCAAGACAAGGATGCACCACCCCCAAAACCCACCTGTCCAATCTCATCTAATCACGTAGCTTTACAGTATCATCAAAATCCAGCAACCAACCCTTATGAAATCCCCAAGAAGATAAAATGACTTCTTATGGCCTCCTGTAGGGTTAAGAAGGAAGGAAGCCAAAGCAGAGACATCGGGGGTTTCAGCCTTAACCTCCTCCATTGTTCCCCACTCCAGAGCAACACCAGATCCCAAGATCTGGGTGTTTTGGTGGTGGTGGTGGTGGGCGATCTGACTAGGATCGCATGGGCAGGACTGCCATGAGGAAATGGAAGCCTGGTGGTACTTTCGTTCTCCGAAGACCAATTTTGTTTCCACGGCAAGGTCAGGACTCAGTGGATGAGAGATCCAGCAACTCACAAGGGGGGGGGAGTATGTGTGTGTGTCTGGAAGCAGCTCACTCCGGACTATTTCGCCTCCCAAGGGCAGCCTCCCCTTCCTCCTCCCTCCCTGAAGTCGGGAGCATGGGGATCGCGCCTTTGCTTGAAACCGACGGGGGTGAATCTGCGAGCCCGCAAGCAGCAGGGCTGAGAAGGGCGCCCGCTTTGTGCCCCAGCCACATCCAGGGACCCAGAAGAGGAGAGAAAGAGCCCCCCAGAACTTCCCCGGACCAACTGCGCCCCAACGCGGAGGAGCCCGCCTAGACTCACCTCATGGCCACGTTGCTCCCATCAATGACGATCGGCCGCAGATGATCCCCGTCCTGCTCCTCCGGAGGCCCCGGCTGGGTCGCGGGGCTGCTGGGGGCTGGCCGCACTCCGGGAAGCGGCGCCGGCGGCTCGGGGGCCTCCGGGGCGGCCTGCTGGGCGGGCTCCCTCTCCCTCTCGCCGGGGGCCGCCCCGTGCTTGACCAGCTCCCCCAGGATGGTGTTGGTGTCCGCCTCCGGCCCGTGCTTCTGCAGAGCGCCCAGCACCTCCTGCGAGGAGTAGCCCAGCTTGCGGAAGAACTCCACCTTCCGCCGCCTCTCCGCTCGGCCCTGCTCGGGGGCGCTCCAGGGGTCGCCTCCCCCGCCGGACTCTCCGCCGCCCTCCAGGCTGCAGCCGCAGAGACTCAGGTAGCCGCTTTCCGGAGGCTCTTCGCGGCCGACGGCGCGGGCGCAGGGCAGCGGGGGCTCGGTCCAGCCGGAGAAGCGCAGGGCGCTGGGCGGCACTCGGTCCAGGTCCATGGCGGCTTCTGCTGGCGCTGCTCCTGGCTCGCTCACGCCTGGCCTGCCGAGAGAAGCGCGCAGCTAGGAGGGCGGCCGGGCCGGAGAAGCAGGAGAGCCCGCGGGTCGGGCAAGGCCACCCCGAGCTCGGCCCGGCTCCTCCCTCCCAGCCGCCGGGCAGAAGCGCGCCCCGCCCTCCGAAGGGGGGAACCGGCCGAGCCCGGCAGGAAACGGGGGAGGGCGCGGCGCTTCTCCGCCCGCTACCAGTCCCGACGCGGGGCGCCCAGCCGGGCTTCCCCGCAGCGGCGGGACAGGAAGCGGCGGCCGCCCCAAGGCTGGAGGGAGAGGGCCTTTCCGCGGGAAGTGGGCCTCCGAGCCCCGGTCCGGCCAGCGCCCTGCCCAGTCGCCCCGCCCGCGCGGAGGGAAACCCCGCCACCCCCGAGCCGCGCCGCTGCTTACCGGGCGCCTCCATGGGGGCGAAGTGTTCCCGTCCGCGCGTCGCCGCCTCTTTATGCAGGGCGAGGGCTGTCCGGGTAGCGCCGCCTCCGCCTCTTCCCCCTCCGGGCTCGTCGGGGAAGTCTCCGCGGAAGAGACGCGGCGGGCGGGACCCGTGGCCGGGGGTTGGCTGGGGCGGGCCTGCCTGCCTGCCTCGCGGGGTTGTTGGGAGCGCTGGAGGGGGAGGAACGCGGGGCCTGGAGCTCCTGTCGGCGGCTCCGCTCACCTCGCCCTCCCAGGCCTCCCCCCGCGATGGCGCTCGAAAGACCGGGGCCTCCCGGGAACGGAGGCCGAGCAACCCTCCGCTGGGGGCGGTGATGTGGAGGGAAGGCAGCAGGGCAGGAGGCCGCCTTCAGTGCAGGAAGGGGTCGCACCCTCGGGGGCTCCGTCGGAAGCAGCTGCGTTAATCGGGCAGCCCCCCGAAAGCGCTCTGGAGCTGCTGCCTGGCGGGGCGGGACCGGGCTGGGGTCTCCCCGCCGAGCAGTGGAGGGTGCTAAGTGGCGCGTCGTCGGGGGTCTCTTCCCCGGGCAGGTCCCGGGTGGCAACGGCGCTTTCGCAGCCGGCAAATGAGCTCTGCGGGAGCGGGGCAAGAGCGCTGATCGACGCGGCCTTCCAGGGCAGCCGAACAGCTGGGGCAACTCTTGTCCAGCGGTGGCCGGTTCAGGGAAGGGGCCGCGGCCCTTCAGGTGAGCCTTGGGGCAGCAGCTACTGCCGGCTGCAGAGGAGCCCAGCCGGGCGCTGGAAGTCGGAAGCGCCCGGGGCCGACCGTCTTCCGAGCGAGGCTGGCTCTCTTTCCAGGCGGGTTACGAGGGATTGGCCGCTGTCTCGGCTGCTCCAGCATCAGGCGCCGCATCTGCCCGAGGCGGCGGGGCGGGACTCCCCCAAGGACGCCTGGCCTCTCTATGCAAAGCAGGCCGTCCAAGGTCGGGGAAGATTTGCATCCCCGCGCCGGAGAGGGGTTCCCCGGGGAAGAGGAGCGCTCGCTTCCTGGTTTCACGGGAGCCTTTACACTCTCGGGCCTTTGGCTGCCCGGCCTTCGGTTGCCAGGTTGTGTGGAGCCAGGGCAGTTGCCGGTCCCCCCCCCCCCAAAAAAAAACAAACTCACGGAGTGGGGGGTGGGGTGGGTTCAATTTTTTTAGAACCTCTTCTGTAGGTGTGGCCTGTTTTGTGGGAGTGGCTTACTGACCATGTGACCAGGTAGGAGTGACTTGTGGGCTTCAGCTCCCAGAATTCCTCCTCCAGTCATGTTGGCTCAGGAACTCTGGCATTGAAGTGTGCAAGTCTTAAAGCTGTCAAGTTACAAGACCCTTGCACCCCTAACCCTTTAGGAAAAAAACTCCAGGGGTGTTCAAACTTGACAGATTTAAGACTTGTGGACTTCAACTCCCAGAATTCCTCCTCTCGCTCTTCATCTTGATGATGTGCAGATGGGCAGGGGGAGGGAGCTGGAACCAGTTCTAAACGGCACTGTAGATTTGTGGAACCTCTTCTATAGAAGAGGTTAGAACTGGCAGGAACCCACCCCTGGGGGTGGGTGACCGGCCTTTAAGATGTTTAGGACCCCCCAAGCAGAAACTCCCAATCAAACAAAGAAGTAGAGAAAGGAAGGAAAACGGTCCATTTTTTTGCTATTTTTTGCTCTCCCCAGCTCTCAGGAGCACTTTGCAAGCCTCCCAAACCCTCTGCACGTCCATTTTTGCAAAGGGTGCGGGTTTCGGTAGGCCAAAAATGCTGTATTCAGTGTATAAGACGCACCAAAAATTTTACCATATTTTTCGGACTATAAGATGGACCGGAGTATAAAATGCACCTTAGTTTTTGAGGAGGGGGAAAAAAATCTTCCTGTGCCTACCAGCTTCCATTGGTATTCATCTGGCTAACGTCTTTGCCGCAAATAGCAAACAGCCTGTTCATCTTCAGCACATTATTGCCGCCTGATTCAGCACAAGCAACTGATTGGCAGGTGGATAGACCTCCCGGAATACCCCCAATCAGCTGTTCCAGGCTGCAGGGATTGCCACAGGCCATCGCCATCTCCGTGCCTTGCGTTTTTGGGTGGTTCCAGGCGGCGGGGATCGGCGGCGGCCTCACTTCCACTTGGATTTTGATTACGAGCAGCACAGATCTTTTTACCCATTTAAAACAAACACCCTACATGCATTTAAGGGGGTGGGGTGGAGGATAATTTCCATGGGGGCCGAAGAGGGATTTGGCACCAAAGGCTCTATTCCCAAGATGCCCCCATCTTCCTACCTATAGCTGTAGGGGTTGAAAGCCTGGCTTTCTTGCAGCAAAGCCTGATAGAGACGTAGCACTTCAGTCCCCCTGGACGCGGCCACCTCATAAACACGCTTTAACCAGAAGTTATAACCGAGGGTTTGTCAAAAACAGATCGTGCCAAATAAATCTTATTTCATTATTTGACAAAGTGATTAAGTTAGTGGACCTTCAGAATGCTGTAGACACATCTTCAGTAAGGCGTTTGACGTAATAGACCACAACCTACTTGGCAAAGTAGAAAAATCTGGGTTAGTCAGCATCACCACCAGAAGGATTTGTAAATGGTTGACAAACTGCACTCAATGCATAGTCCTTAATGCAGGGGTGTCCAAACTTGGGAACTTTAAGACTTGTGGACTTCAACTCCCAGAATTCCCCAGCCAGCCCAAGTTTGGACACCCCTGCCTTAATGGAACTATATCTACATGAAGGAAAGTAAGCAGTGGGGTAATGCAAGGTACCAAGGAAGAGATTGGAGAACTATCTGAAATGATAAAGGGTCCCCTCCTTGAGCAAAGGGTTGGACTTGAAGAGCCCCAAGGTTCCTTCCAACTCTACAATTCTGTTCCTGCTATATTCGAATTTCTTCTGTCTATAAAATAGCAGCAGCCAAACAACAAAAAGGCCTAGAATCCGAAAGGGGAAGCTGCTCAATGTTTGATGCTATCTTAAGCAAAAACCCCAAACTCTGCACTTCTGCTTTCCCCAGAGAGCACCGGCCACCCACCACTTCTGGAGGGGAAGGAACACATGATCCTCACCCCCCCCACCCCTCCAACGAATGCAGAGTGATTGTTTGCTGATAAGGGAAGCGAAGAGAAGGCATTTGTCTGGCAGACTATGTTGTGTTGTGGGCCGTTTCCTCTGCTGCAGCTGGCCGAGATGGCTGCATGGCAGCAGAGATTCGCTGCTTGGGTTCCGGGTGGCTGCCTTGCACAGCCATTTTTTCCTAGGCCTCTGACTGACACTTTGCCTTCCAAGTGTTTAGGGCTCAGATGTGCTGAACCTTTGACATACAGAGCATACTTGGTTTTTAGCTGATCTGTTTCTACGTATAGTGAGAATTCAGACTCTTAAAGGTAGTCCTCAACTTACAACAGTTCGTTTAGTGACAGTTCGTTCAAATATATAATGATACTGAAAAAGAGTGACTATCAGCCTCGATTTACATCAAGTAAATCTGTGGCTTGGGGAGTTTTACCCCGGTGACGATTTCTACACTGCAATCAGTAGGGCGATGGGGTGGGAGCTTATTGGAAGCCCTTTCGCTAAATGCCTCTCTGGGGTCCCCATGTTCCTTTGGGATTTTCTCCTCCCCCCCTCAATTCTCTTGCATGCGAACGCTGCCAGTTCTTTCGTGGCTCTGGCTATGCAGGAGGGTTTCCCTACCCCCTTTCCCGGCTGGGTGGAGTGGATGCGTAGCAGTCCCTTCCTCCAATTCAACTGTGGTTCCACTTCCACTTCTAGTCCCACTCAAATGAGTGCACCATGCAGGATGGCCTTGCATGGGTGGGAGCCAAGTTGTATGTGCCTGCTAGTCTAAAAAGTGTTGTCCTCCATCAGGCCCATGATTCAAAAGCGGCTGGACATTTTGGATTCATGAAGACCTTACATTTGGTTAAAAGACAGTTTTGGTGGCCTTCCCTGAAAAAAGACATAGAATCCTACATTGCTAGTTGTCCTGTTTGTGCTGCGGCAAAGAGACCACCCGGAAAACCTCAAGGACTATTCCAAAAAGTTGCCAGTCCTGATGCCCCTTGGAAGGAGATATCCATGGACTTTATTGTCGAGTTACCAGAAAGTAAGGGAAATATTGTCATTTGGGTGGTCACGGATTTGTTCTCCAAGCAAGTGCATTTCGTGCCCTGCTCCAAGATTTTGCCTACAAAAATGCTGGCTAGACTCTTCATCCTATAGGTCAGTGATGGCAAACCTATGGCACGCGTGCCACAGGTGGCATGCGGAGCCATTTGTCAGGGCACGCGAGGCGCTGCCCTATCAGCTGGCCAGCGTGCATGTGCGCGCTGGCCAGCTGAGTTCACCCTTTTTAAAAGCCATTTTTCGCCCTCCCCAGGCTTCAGAGGCTTTATAGGAGCCTGGGGAAGGTGAAAAGAGCCTCCCCTGCCCCCCCCCTGAGGCCCTCCGGAGGCTTCATGAGCTTCCGTGAAGTCTCCGGAGCGCAAAAAAACGGCCCTATGGGCAAACCGGAAGTTCAGGAACGGACTTCCGCTTTGCTCGGAGGGTCGTTTTGACTGCTCCAGAGGCTTCAGAGAAGCCTCCTGAAGCCTTCGGAGCGCTTAAAACAACCCTCCGATCAAACTGGAAGTGACTTCCGGTTTGCTTGGAGGGTCATTTTGAGCGCTTCGAAGGCATCAGGGAAGCCTCCTGATGGTCCCTGAAGTCCAGGGGGGCGGGGGAGGCTGTTTTCGCCCTCCCCAGGCTCCTATAAAGCCTCTGGAGACTGGGGAGGGCGAAAAAAGCATGTAAAAATGGGGGGGGGGGTCACGCCTGTCGTGCGTACATGCGCACTGGGGGTCGCGCATTGCATTATGGGTGCGGCACACCCGCACACAACCCCCCTATGCCCCCCCCACTTATGGCACGCGAGCCAAAAAAGGTTTGCCATTGCTGCTATAGGTGTATAAGTTACACGGTGTTCCTGAACGCATTTCTCAGATAGGGGGTCCAGGTCACCTCTCACTTGTGGAGGGAGTTCCTACAATTATTAGGCTCCACGCTCTCTCCTTCCCCTACCACGCTCACCAAGCCACGCCACACACCCCAAGCCACACCCACAGAACTGGTAGTGAACATTTTTGAATCCCACCACTGGATGGTTGACATGATAGCAGTGTTCCAACATTTGACAGAGAAGGAGGGGGATCAATGTATTCTCCACCTGAAGGCAGGATAAGAAGTAACAGAAGGAAGCTTATTAAAGAGAGGTCCAAGCTAGAAATAAGGGGAAAATTCCTGACAGTTAATCAGTGGAACAGCTTGCCTCCAGAAGTTGTGGGTGCTCCAACACTGGAGGTTTTTAACTTTTGCTTAAATTGGACAACCATTTGTCTGGAATGGTCTAGGAATCTGCTGCTTGAGCAGGGAGTTGGACTAGAAGACCTCAAAGGTCCCTTTCAACCCTGTTATTCTGTTAAACCTGGGAAACACACTGGAGCATTAATAAGGAAAGGTTGCACACAGACCCCTTAATTTATTTCCCCAAATACTATTTCTTAATCTAATGGAAACTCCCCTCCAAATAAAGATCTCTAAAATTAGTCAGAGGTGGGTTCCCACTGGTTTGGACTGGTTCGGCCGAGTAGGTAGTAACTTGGCTGGCCACGCCCCCGAACTGGTTCTATCGGCGGCACCGTAGGCACATGCAGAAGCATTTTTTAACCTACTGTGCATGGGCGCCCCCCCCAAGTGCATGCTTGCCCGAAGTGCGTCCCTGAGCGAACCGGCAGTAGAAGAAACCGGAACCAGGGATGGGTTCCTGCCAGTTCTAACCTCTTCTATAGAAAAGGTTCCACAAATCTACTCTGCCGTTTAGAACCGGTTCCAGCTCCCTCCCCCTGCCCATCCGCACATCATCAAGATGAAGAGCGAGAGGAGGAATTCTGTGAGTTGAAGTCTACAAGTCTTAAAGCTGTCAAGTTTGAACACCCCTGGGGTTTTTTCCCTAAAGGGTTAGAGGTGCAAGGGCCTTGTAACTTGACAGCTTTAAGACTTGCACACTTCAATGCCAGAGTTCCTGAGCCAACATTTTGGTTGCTAAGCAAGAACGTTGTTAAGTGAGTTTCACCACATTTTGCAAGTTGGCCATGCCCACCCAGTCACATGGCGACAAGCCACTCCCACCCGGTCACATGGATGGCAAGCCCCTCCCACAAAGCAGGCCACACCTACAGAAGAGGTTCTAAAAAATTTTGAAACCCACCACTGACCGGAACCCACCCCTGAATTAGGTGGTTGTTGCTATGCTCTCCCCTCCTTGTTCAACCCAGAACACTTTTTTCCTCTTCCTTTGTAAGGAATGGGAACTTTCATTTGTTTTATTCTCATTCTTACTGCTACTTTTTTCACCAGAGATTTTTAAAAAGGCTCCGAAATGCTTCTGCGGGCAGGGATGTCCGGTGGGGAAATCGCAAATGAGTGACCCCTTTTCCAGTCCTCTGGTAGTTTCCCATGTCCCAGAAGCTCTGAAAGATTCTGCTCAGTGGTTCTGACAGATCCCATTTGCCAGCTCTTTCAGAACCCTGGAAAAAAATCTGACTTTGTTTCCACATGGAAAGCATTGTTAGACCTCTTGCTAGAAACTGAAAGAAATGAAAATTTAATTTTGGGATGTGATGATTAGAACTGTTTATGAATAAGGAAAATACTGTGCTGATTTTAGAGTAAGAGGTTAGTGCATTATTTTCTGCATTTTTACCTAAGAGAGTTGGAAAATATAGTTTTCCCACCTTTCATTTTCTTTTTTCTTTATCTTTGTTCTCCTAAGTTTGCTTTTCTCTTAACCTCTCTTTTCTTAACCCCCTCCTTTTTTGTCTTTTATGTTTTGTGAAATTTAATTTTTTTTCTTTTAAATGAAATATTTCTGTGGGCCAAAGCAGCCAGGCTAGGTAACTCTAATATAAAACAAACACATTTCCCTTTTAATATTAAAATGAGTCGTATGTTATGTTTTGGTTTAATGGCATAAACAGAGTTGAAGGAAAAGCAATTAACAGGAGGTTGGCATACAATATTCAGCAGAATTAAACAAAGCAAAATTGTTCAAAGGGAAAAGGATATTGAGAAAATGGGGCCCTGGAAAATCTTAATGGGTTAATTCTGTAACGAGATCAAAAGTGTGCAAATACTGAGATTGAAAAACAAGTCAGATTCCTTATAGCTCACCCAGATTGATTAGTAAATGTATTACTGATCTGTTGAATAAACTTAGACTGCCCCCTCCTCTCTCACCAGGAACTCTGAAAGGCAAACAGAATAGAGGTAGTCCTCAGCTTACGACCACAATTGAGCCCAACATTTATTTTGCTAAATGAAACATTTGTTAAGTGAATTTTGCCCCATTTTATGATCTTTCGTGCTGCATTTGTTAAGTAAATCATTGCACCTGTTCAGTTAGTAACATGTTGTTAAGTGAATCTGGCTTCCCCATTGACTTTGCTTGTCAGAAGGTCACAAAAAGGGATCACATGACCTGGGACACTGTAACCATCAGTTGCCAGCATCTGATTTTTTTTAAAAATATATATATATATATTTAAATATACATCCATATTGTGTGTGAACAGGGCTGGTTCTGGGTATCATTGATATTAATCCAATTCACAACAACAGTATTAGTAATCTCTATCACATTTATCAAATTAAGTAATCCTCATTATATTGTTCAAACATATATAAGCAAGAAATGCCTAAATCCTCATCTTTATCTCTATCTCCATCTATGTCTTTGTTGCTCAATCTAAACATTTATCTATTATATATGAACACGTTTGGCTAGGTATCATTCATATTGATCCCATTCATGCTAACATTGTTAGTAATCTCTATCGCATTTATCAACTTTATATAATCCTCATTATATTATTTAAACATACATAAAAGGAGAATGCCTAATGTCATCTCTTCTAATAACAGTACTAGTGATCCCTATCACATTTATCAAGTTTAGGTACTCCTCATTATATTGTTCAAACTGGGACGTGCGGTCAGGGGAGGCAGGGGAGGCAAAGCCTCACCTCTCATCATGAAATAATAATATATAATAATAATATATATTTCCTCCCATCCCTTTTACACGGCTCCCGCTAAGCTCCAGTAAGGAGAAGAGCCTTTGGGGAGTGAAGAGGAAGAGGAGGGAGGAGGAGGAGGAGGTGGTGTGCGTGCGGGGCGGTGCCAGCTGGGCAACCGGCGGAGGCAGGAGGGTTCTCGGAAGTGCCAATAACCTTCCTGCCTCCGCTGTACTTTGCGCGCTCCTCGCGACTGCAATAGATGTCCAGAAGTGGCAGGGGCTGTTGGGCTGGTAGCCCAAACCCCATTAGCCACAAAAGCCGCTTCTGGATGTATATTGCAGTCGCGAGGAGCGCGCGAAGTCCAGCAGAGGCAGGAAGGTTCTCGTCATTCCCCAGTCACTTTTGTGGTTTTGTCATCCGGGAGCGCCGACAACATTTCTGCCTCCGCAGGTCCCGGGCACGGATGGACGGAGGTAGCCAGAGTGGCGCCGAGGCAGTCCGGTGGGCGAGCGACCGAGGATCAGGCTGCCTGATCCTCCATCGCTCGCTCGCTCGCTCTTTCGTCCGCCCGGACCGCCTCGGCGTCGCTCTGGCTACATCCGTCTGGCCGCACCCAGCAGCTGCGGTGACGTCATCAAGATGAAGTGGCTTGGAGGCGAAGTGCTTTTCAGTGCTTTTCTGTGTGTCTGGCATTTAGGTAGATAGCTGGATGTCCTAAACGCCAGACGCTCAGAAAAGCACTGAAAAGCAGCTGCTGTTGGGGACTGCGGAGCGCGAGCCGGCGGAGCACGCTCAGGAAGGCGGGGAATGGGATCACGTGTGCTGGAGGCTGAGGCAGCCTCAGCCTCCAGCACACGTGGTCCCATTCCCCGCCTTCCTGATGATATCACCACCCTCACCAGCCATAAACCTCACCGCACGTCACTGTGTTCAAACATACCTAAACAAAAAATGCCTAACTCCTCATCTTAGTCTCTGTCTGTGTATCTTTCTTGTTCAACCTAAACATTTCTCTATTACATATGAACAAATTTAACTAGGTATCATTCATATCAATCTAATTCACGCTAACATTGTTAATAATCTCTATCACATTAATCTAATAGTAATCCTCAAATTATTTAAACGTACATAAAAGAAAAATGCCTAGAATCTGTAAACTTCTAATCTAATCTTTCTATTTTTATTCATTCTATAATCAATTTTAGTTCTAATATTTCCCCTAATTTTATTTCTGTCTCCTTAGCTTACACTCAGGCTATTTTAATATTTAAAGGGCAATTTTTCTATCCATCATCTCTTCTCTTCTTTAGTGCTTCACTTCTTATCCATTTTTTAATTCACCTCCCACACTCCTCATCTTTATCTCTATCTTAGTCTATCTCTTTTTTGTTTAATCTAAACTTTTCTCCCAGTGCAGTCTTGTGTTGGCAATTCTCCCAGTTTTCTGCCCATATCCCAATCTCCTTATCAAAAGTATCTTCCTGACTCTCCAATTGTTGATTTATCTGTTTTATTTTCTTTTTTCCTTTGTGAGCTGATTTGTCAATCCTATTTTTTGTTCCAGTCCTTGATTTATTTGTTGATGTGACCAATCCCTCTGTTATTTCTGCTTTTTTTGCTTATCATTTATCTAGTCCTCCTCTTCGTCAAGCTGTTGATTTATTTGGTGATTTTTCTGATCCATATTTTTCCCTGTTTGTGTTCCATTTGTTGGCTTAAATTGTCCATTTCATCCAATCTTTCTGTTGTTTCCACAAGTTCATGGGCAGATCTTTTTTCCTTGTTCTTTGCAAAATGTTTTCCATTTTCTGATCCATACCATCAACTAAGTTCATAATATCTTGGAACAACAAAGTCATCTCATTAAGAAATCCTCTCATTTCCACAGCTGTTCCTTCAACTCCTGTCAAAATAGTGATACAAGTGGAATAAACAGTCACGCCTCAATCAAATTCAGAGAGTCCAAAACCCTAGGAGTATGGTTTATTAAATGGAGCTCTCCTCTCAAATTTCCATACTGCCTTTTTTTCAGCAGATATTTGTTTCACTCAATCTCCATTTCTTTCAAAACAAGGTCAATTATTTAAATGGACCCAGTCCAGCATTTACTCAGTACTCCGATAGTCCAAGATATTTTCCAAATTCTTTAAATTACTCTGTGGTTTTAGTCTTTTATTGTAGTTTCCCAGTGTCTCTTTTATAAACTTTCTTTCTTATTTCTGCCTCTGGTAATCATAAAACAATAAACAGCTAAAAATCACAGCCACCAAATGTCAAGTATTTTCTCCTCCATAAATTTCCAGGAGTCTAGGAGTCACTTTTCCTTTCATCACTAGATGGCAGTCTCCTTACTTTTCAGCATACATCTCTTTAAAAATATTTTCTTCAGCCACTTAAACAGTTATATTTTTAGAGTATCTTCTCTAGGATTTTTTTTTATCCTTAGGGTAATTTGTAAAGAAAAAAGAATCATCCCACCCAATGTGTTAGTCTCTGTTCACTGCTCTCTTTGCTCCTGCACTTTCTTAGGTGTTCTGGCTGTCCCCAACTTTATGGCAGTCATATTGACTGCTGCTGCTCCTAGTCTTTGGATGTGTAGAATTTTTCAAGTCAGGGAGGAGAGATGTGGCTCTCCTCAACCTGCAAGGTGCCCCCCTTTACTTCACCACCCCTACAGGGTGGCTATGGCTCCTTTTGGAGCCCTCCGATGAGGAGAGCTTGGAGCGGGGCTGCGGAGCTCATGGCCCATACCCCCGATGGTTCCAGAAGTACAGCCAGAAGTCACCAGCATCTGAATTTTGATCACATGACCATGGAGATGCTGCAATGGTCATAAGTGTGGAAAACGGCCATATGTCACTTTTTCCAGAGCTGTTGTAACTTCGAATGGTCACTAAACAAACTGTTGTAAGTCAAGGTCTGCGTGACTTCTTCCAGATAGATCTCGACATACAATAATTTGTTTAGTGACCATTTGAACTCTACCTGTAGGAAGTCAGGACACTGGTTGGGTTTCCCTGTTTCGGAAATATATTTATCAGTATTCAACTAGAGGAGACAGTTTATGTACATATAGGTTTGTTTATTTTTATGCAGATTTCTTTTCTTTCTTTTTTCTTTTTTGGTCTTGTCTAGTTTTGCTTAGTTTTTGTATTTTTGTTGTTTTTCTTTTCTGGAGTTTGTACTTTAATGTTTTGAATAAAAATAAAAAATAAAAAAAATCTGCCTTTGCCTGGCTTTTTGCCCAGCACAAAAATAAAATAAAATAACTCAGTCTGAGTTTTTCATATAAACACAACTAAATGGAAGTTTAGCTGAAGGAGGGTAGAGCAACAAATAGAAATTCCTAAATGTACAAAAGAGGAACCTTGCCTTAGCTTGTGAATTAAGTTGGTTGTCATTTATTTTTAAAGGTACTACAGTATTCCCTTCTGCTCTGAGTAGCAAGAACATTTACAGAATATAGAATAACAGTTGGATGGAATCTTAGAGATCTTCTATTCCAATCTTTGCTCAGGAAAGCCTGTTTATTTTTTAAAATAAAATAGCTGAGCATCCATGTGTACATCTTCTCAATAGCAATAGCACTTAGACTTATATACTGCCCCTATTCTCCATAGAGCTTTACAGTACTCTCTGAGCATTTTACGATGTCAACATACTGCCTCCAACAATCTGGGTCCTCATTTTATCAACCTTGGAAGGATAGAAGGATGAGTCAACCTTGAGCCCATCAGGATCGAACTTCTGGCAGTAGGCAGAGTCAGCTTGCAATACTGCATTCTAACCATTGTGCCACCAAGAAGAGAGATGAGCCAGTGAAGAGGAGGGAGGAGGGGCAGCTGCCACACCTAGCAAGACTTCATTATATTGGAAACACTGATGCTGTATTTCAGGACCACAAAATGAGGAGGAACTGAGGCTGGCCTGTAATGAGATGGTCTGGTTAATGTCACCCTTTGTTCTTTTCTTTCTTTAATTTTATTTTTTTGAATATACGTACATCAATATCAATACATGAACAGTGAGGCGTCTGGGTATTAGTTGAATACTAGTAGTAATGATAGTATTAATATTGTTATTTAAATCATACTTATGTAATTGTAATAATAGTCTTATAAGTATTGTATTAAAATATAAGCCTTCATTATTTAATTGTTCAACATTTTAGTCCCCCATTCTAATAACAATAATAGTATCATTAGAACGTGCATAGTATCACAGTCTTTCAATTTCTAATTTTTATATCTAGCTATTACTTTTAATGTATTAAAATATGCATAATAATATTCCCCCTATTTCTTGTGTCTGCCTCTATTCTAGCTCCTAGTAAAGCCAATCTTGTGTTACAAAACATTTCCTCTATCCGTCATATTTTGCCCGTTTTAATATTTCAATTCTTATTAATTTTTGGACTTGCCTTCCAAATTCCTCCCTTGGGTCTTCTTCTCTATCTACATCTTTCCTGTTTAATTTAAGTATTTCTTCCATCTCTACTATCTTTTGTTCCCAGACCTCCAGAAGATTTGTCCAACTCTCCATTTTCTTTTCAAAGATATCTTTCTGATTATCTAGTATCATTTTTTGGTCTTTTAACATGTATTTTTCCTGAATTGCTTCATATGTTTTTATTACCTTCTCCTTCTTACCTTCTTGTTTTGTTTGTTTATTTAGTTCTGTCTTTTCCCCTGGTCTCTCCTTTGTCTCCTCTATTTCCTGGGCTTTTTGATAATTATTCATTATCCCTTGTGCAGCACTTTCTAACTTCCCATTTATGTTATTCATTAAGTCCATTATCTCCCTGTGATTCCTTGTCATTGTATCATGAATGCTTTGAAACATCGCAACCAATTCTTTTTGCAACCCACTTATTTCCCCCTGCTGAAACATCTTGCCTTCTTTTTTGATAAGTCCAATTATTGCCCTTTAGTCTGTCAATGTTCTATCACTGCCCCAGAGTCTCAATTATTTTTGCTCCTCCGGAAATACACTAATATGTGTCCTACAGTTAGCCAATTTAGCTCTTTTTTGGTAAGCCAGGAAAATTTCCAAATGTCTCCTTAACTCCCCACTATAAGTTCAATAACTCCTGATATTTAAAAGTCACTTTACTTAGATGTCTTCCGTATTTTCAATGTTAGAACTTCAGTAGTCATGGAATAGATAAGTATAAAGCAATAGATAGCACCGTAGTCCTCTAGGTGTTATTTCCACTTTCTCCTCTTTCTTATCAGTATTTTTCTCAGGGTTGAGGGAATATAATGTATCCCATTCACCAGTAGATGGTGCCTTCTGTTTAACTTCAACATTGCATAGAGTCTAACTTCCGTTTGTATTTATTCACACAAATAATCAACGTTCTGACAAGTAATTCCAGCATTTTAAAATGCCTTATTGCCAATAAAAATTAGAGATCCAATAACTATTCATTCATACTGCTCAGTCTTTGTTTCTTCAGTTGTCCCAGCTTCACAGCAGCCATAATGGCTGCCTCTCCTCTTTGTCGTCGGATGAGAGGGAATTGGCCCTGGATCAAGTAGGAGAGCTGCCACTCTCTATGACCTGCAGGGCACCCCTTCACTCTTTGTCACCTCTACAGCGTGACTTTAGCCACTTATGGGGCCCTCCAACAAAGGGATTCGGTGCGAGTTCGTGGAGCCCTGCTTTTTGCGTCCGATACTGCCGCGACCTCTACCAGAAGTCCTAATGTCACCCTTTGCTCTGAACTACCACAAATTATTTTTAAGCGGTTAAGTCAATTATAATAATTCTCTCTCATCAAGGACTGGACTCAAGTCTGCCAATATTGCAGGTTCATATATGCTAAAAACAGCTTAATGATAGGCACTGATTGCAGTAATGACAGACAAAGGACCTGAACATATTTTGTTTTCTCCACAAAGGAGGGTCTGTGTGCTGTAGAACAACCTAGAACTAAGGAGAAATTTCCTGACAGTAAGTACAATTAACCAGAGGGACAGTTACCTTTAGACGTCGTGGGTTTTAAATGACAGATTGGGCAGCCATTTGTCTCAAATGGTATAATGTTTCCTGCTTGACTAGGGGGATGGGCTAGGACCTTCAAGGTCCTTTCCAACTCTGTTTTACTGTAAAATAATTCATGGATAGGATTTGTAGGTAGGCAAGGCTGGGCAATTCATCCAGGACATTAAAGTTGGATTGTTTATTTTGATATAAATCAGTTGATTTTTTTTCATCCATTATTCCTTTCTTCAGGTGTCTTGGAAAATAGCTTGACCCCCTTCCTCTCTGTGGCAACCCCTCAAATATTGGAACATTGCTATCATGTCTCCCCTGATCCTTCTCTTCTCTTCTCTAGACCAGCCATGCTCAGTTCATGCAACTGTTCATTGTATGTTTTAGCCTCCAGTCCCCTAATCATCTTCTCTGCACTATTTCTAGAGTCTCAACATCTTTTTTATACTGTGGTGACCAACAATCAACCAGTGGAACAGCTTGTCTTCAGAAATCATGGGTGCTCCATTACTGAAGGGTTTTAAGAAGAGACTAGTCAGTCACTTATCTGAAATGGTATAGTTTCTCCTGCTTGAGCAGGGGGCTGGACCTGAAGACCTCCGAGGTCCTGTCCTGTCCTGTCCTATCCTATCCTATCCCATCCTAAAGGCTGCTAATGAAATATTAGGTGCATTTCACAAGAAATGTAAAATATTTTATGAGACAACATGGAAACTTTGACAAGCAGTATTTTAAACCTGTGAAGGAGTAGAACAAAAAACAAAAGTAACAATTTCAGATGAAAACTTGTGCACCACAGGGGGGTGGCAAAGGAAAAGAAATAGGGCATCAGAGAGAAGTGCAGAAGATCCTAAGATTATCTCTATCTGTTCAGAGTATAAACTTGAGATCTTAGTGTGGAAAGACAAACGGGCCTAAATTAGTAAGTTATTTAGCAAGGAGTAGAAGATCTGGTACGATGGAATATGGCAGATGAGAAATAGAGACACAACATCAGAAAAAGGTATGGGACTGTAGGGGGCATGTTCCAAAAGCAAAATATAGCATATAGAAACATGGGGCTGGAAGTACCTTGGAGGTCTTCTAGTCCAACCCCCTGCTCAAGGCAGGAGACCCTATACCCCTGCTGGCATACCTATGGCGTGTGTGCCAGAAGTGGCACTCAAGAGCCCTCTCCGTGGGCATTTGTGCCATCGCCCCAGCTCTGCCCCATTGTGTTTCTCTGTCACATTTCTCGCCATCATTTGCAGGACTAAAAAAATGCACGAAACAGCATTCCGCCTTCGTCGTGGTGCATTTGCTGTTGCTGCCTCCTTGGCCTACCCCTTGCTCAGCACAGTGAAATTTAGCATGCTTCACGATGGGGTAGATGGGATCCCGTCCTCCTCCTGGAGCCCATTACCACATGGAGCCACAATGTGACCCTGAATCTTGCCTCCCAGATGTCAGCTGCTTTTCCTGCAGAGCTGCCAGTGTTGGGATACCCCACCTCCCCGCCGTCCAGCTGGCTCTCTGTTGACCAGCTGAGCATGGACGCACTGCTCCTTCGTCAGCCTCGAACATCAGATTCCCACTACCCAGCACCAGTTCAGGGGTTTCTTCCCCCCCCCCCCGAGGGTGGGAGAGAAGGAGGGGGGAAGAGAGAGGGAAGGAAAAAGAGAGGGAGAAAGAGAGAGAGAGAGAGAGAGAAAGAGAGGGAGGGAGGGAGGGAGGGAGGGAAAGACTGAAAAGGACTGTATGGGTCCCACCAGGAGTGTGAGAGGAACTTGAAACAATGGAACAATGGGAGAGTCAACAAGACTTTGTTCAAAAAGGGGGAGGCCCGCAGGGTGTGCCTGGAATAAAACAGAACAGGACAGAATAGAACTGGAAGTGACTTGGAGGTTTCTATTCCAATCTCCTGCTCAAGCAGGAGAGCCTATACCAGTGATAATGAACATTTTTATCCTTGCATGCCAAAACTGTGTTTGCATGTGCAATAGTGCAAGCGTACATGCTCCACACCCACAATGCAATGCCCCACGACCAGCCCCGTGCATGTGTACGTGACCATCACCTCTGCGCATGCGTCAGTGCTGTGTTTCAAAATTTTTTAGAACCTCTTCTTAAGTGTGGCCTGCTTTGTGGGAGTGGCTTACTGGCCATGTGACATGGTGGGAGTGGTTTGCCAGTCATGTGACCGAGTGGGAGTGGTTTGGCAGTCATGTGACTGAGTGGGTGTGGCCAACTTGTAAAATGTGGTGAAACTCACTTAACAACGCTCTTATATAGCAACCAAAATGTTGGCTCAGAAACTCTGGCATTTGAAGCACGCAAGTCTTAAAGCTGTCAAGTTACAAGATCCTTGCACCCCTAACCCTTTAGAAAAAAAAACTCCCAGAGGTATTCAAACTTGACAGCTTTAAGACTTGTGGACTTCAACTCCCAGAATTCCTCCTCTCGCTCTTCATCTTGATGATGTGCGGACGGGAGGGGGGAGGGAGCTGGAACCGGTTCTAAACGGCACTGTAGATTTGTGGAACCTCTTCTATAGAAGAGGTTAGAACTGGCAGGAACCCACCCCTGGCATATGTGCACGACCACCCCACATGAGGGAGTTTTTGCCCTCCCCAGACTCCGGAGGTTTTCCTCCTGAACTCAGGAGGCCCTCTGGAGGCCGGAAACACTCTCCATTTTTGGCACCAGGAGGCCTCAGGGAGGGCCGCCGGAGCCCGGGGAGGCCATTTTCACCCTCCCAGAAGTTCCAGACTTCCAGAAATTCCATTTTCCCCCTCCCCAGGCTCTGGAGGCTTTCCTCAAGCCTCTGGGAGGGTGAAAACAGGCTCCCCTGGGTTCTGGAAGCCTTCGGGAGGCTGGAAACAGGCCTGTTTCCGATTTTCCAGAAGTCCTGTTTTTCACCCTCCCAGGCTCCAGAGGCTTTCCTGAGGCCTGGGTAGAGTGAAAATGGCCTCCTCCGGCTCTCCAGAAGGCCGAAAACCAGCTGGCCAGCGCACGCATGCACACTGGAGCTGACAGCTCGCGTGCCGACAGATATGGCTCGTGTGACACCTGTGGCATGCGTGCCAACAATTCGCCATCATACACCTATACCATTCCAGCGAAATGGCTTCTCTTCTTGAAAAGCTCCGGCACTGGAGCACCCACAACCTCTGAAGGCAACCTCTGTTCCACTGGTTAATTGTTCTCACTGTTAGAAAGTTTCCTCTTAATTCCAGGATCTCTGCCTGGTTTTATGCCTCTCCCCCTGGAAAAGAGGTAAAGCTTCAGTCGTACTATGCCTTCCTGCCTGGTTTGTTTTTGTTCCTTTTGGCTGCCTCTTCTAAAAAAGGGAAGAAAGAGGAAATGGGAGAACTACAGACTAGTAAGTCTGACTGATCCCTGGGAAAATTCCAGCCAGAGATCAAAAGAAATAGCCCCCTCCAAGATTCAACTTGAAAGGGTACTTCCAGCAGTCAGCATCAATGAATTGACACCTCTAGTCAAACTACCCTGATCTCTTATGTCGATCGGATCACCACCTTGATAGGCTGTCGACATAACATACCTTCGCTTCAGAAGATTGTTTGACAAAGTGCCAGGAGGCTCTTCTTTCCAATAGTAAGTCTGAAGGATGACAGAAGAGTCTTTCTGGTGAATTGATTGTTTAGTTACTTTTCTCTCTCTCGCTTCCCTCCCAGCTGTCTCTGCCTTTCAGTTTTAGCTTCTGGGCATCCATCCAACTTAGCACCTGCAATGCGCTCCAGTCATGAGAGCTTTGGATGCTCCTCAGAATACTACGCGATTTTTAAAAAATCATTTTTCTCCCTTCCTTTCCCTGCCCAGAGTTGACACACATTAGTTGTCTTTCCTGTCTTTGGAGATGAAAATTGCTGGATTGTGCCCCAGCCTAGATATGCTGACCTCCAGGAGAAGCAATTGGGGAGCAAGCACATTTTCCCACTGCGGTCTTTCTTTGTTGGCTGTTTGGGCCGTGGCTGGTCCTGTGGAAAGGATCTGGAGCTCTTCCCCGCTGGCCTTGATGCTTCCTCTGGGTCTCTCCCTGTGGCTCTAACATGGGTGTCTATTTCCAGGTGCCCGACTTCCTTCTTTCTGATACAGAGGCAGCCTTTGGAATAAATGCACAGATGCATGTTTAACTTGACTCTTCAGTTGCTTTCTCCCCCTAGGACCTGTAAAAAGAAACATACCATATTTTTCAAAGTATAAGATGCACCTTCCCCTCCCTAAAAGAGCATGGAAATGTTGGTGCATCTTATACACTGAATTCAGCCATTTTTGGCCTCCCGAAGCCCCACCCCAGCATCCCATTTTTGCAAAAAACAGGCCATTTTATTTGCAAAAACGGGGGCATTTTTGCCTTCCCCCAGCCCTGCTGAAGCCTGCAGAGTGCTCCTGGGGGCCAGGGAAGACAAAAACTTTTTTTCTTACTTACCTCTTTGAAATCTTGGTGCGTCTTATACCCCAGTCCGTCTTATACTCCGAAAAATATGGTACATATGCTGATCTCCTGCTTGGTCTTCAGATTTTTCCCCAAAGCCAAGTGTGCATGTACAGGAAGGCATGCCTTGTGCTGGGAGGCCCAGGTTGTTAGATTCGGGCAACAAGAGAACAGACTCCAGACGATAGTGACAACAACAGCTCTTATTATTAGTAGTAATCCAGCATTCCTTGGGGTCTAGAAGCTCCCCTTTTATAGGGATCGGGTACACCTCCCGTCCAATCAGAACAACCCCTTGTTCCCGCCCTAGTGGCGGACCTGAGTGGAGACTTACAGCGGTTTATGCTAATATCTAACACAGGTGGTTTCAGTTTAGCTGGCCTATCTCACTAGATACCCCAAAGCAAGCTAGTTAAGTGGGAACTGGAGGCATGAGAATGAAGTGCATGGATTCCTGGCTGAAAATCATTCCCAAAGGGTGCCAATCAATGATGCCTCACCATCCTGGAGAAAACCTTTCAGCATGGGGTGTGTGCCACAAAGATCTGTCCTGGGCACTCTGTTGTTCCATAGTTATTAATGATTTGAATGAAGAGATGACAAAATTAGATGCTACCTTAGAAAGAAATAAAATTGACAATAAGGTTAGAGAAAATAAAATGAATTTGAAAAATGCAAAGTTCTTCACTTAGGAAACACAAATAAATGCACAGATGTAGGGTGGAAGATACCCAGGTTGGAAACAATAATTGTGAAGGAGAAAGGGAATATACCCAAACTAGGAATGAGCCAGCAGTGTGACGTGTCTCTAAAAAGGCAAATGCAAATTCTGTCTGCCTCAAACTCAAACACAATTTTGAAATTGCAGGAAGTAACTGTTCCACCATATTTCACTTTGAGCATATCCCCTCTCCGGTCCAATGTCCAGTTCCAGGCATCATTTTCAAAGGAAGATTTAAGACATTGGGGTAGGGTCAATGATGAGCACTGATAATGATCAATGGCTGAAAAATAAGTTCAACAAGAGAAGCCAAAGGAGTTTCAGGTGTCTTATTTAGCCTTGAGGAAGGTAAGTAGCATCTTCCAGTATGCCAAAAGATATCATGAGAAAAATGGTCACATCCTGTCTTTCTGTCTTGGAAGATTCCAGGACACGGGACAATGGATTTGAGTTAAAGGAAGGCTGATTATGAAATCCTCTCTGGCAGGACAAACAGTTTGAGAATGGAACCAACAACCCAGGGAATGTGTAGTTCCCCTTATCTGGATATTCAGATGTGGACAGCGGTCAGTTGGGGCTGCTTGGATGGCCTTAATCCCCGCTCTGGGATTCTACTATGGGATAAGGTTTTGATGCCCTTTAAGGGCTCCAGAGTCTTGTTTGTTTTGAGCGAGAAATGATTAGCAGATGCTTCAATTACAAAGGAGAAAGTACCAAGGAATGGCTTCCTTCCCTGACTGTTTCTCTTGGCCATTCAGCAGCTCTGTGTGCCCTGTTGGTATACAAATTATGCTTCTGCTCCCCCCTCCCTCAAATCTCTTGGAGGGGTGGTTGCGTTTTATGGAGTGGAAGGCATCTGTTGGTGAGATCTTCCTGCTAATGAGCTCTCAGTGGCTTTCTTCTTTCACCTTTCTCTCTCCTTGTCTCTTATTTATGAAGGCTGTTGGCTGGTGGTGCTACAGAGAAAAGCCTGCGCACTGGTTTTCCTCCTTGTGAAATTTCTCCTCCTGAAAAGAATTAGCGGTAGCAATTGCTGGTGCAATAAAGTACATCCTTCCATCCGCTACTTTTTCCTTTAAAGTGTGCTTTTCCTGACCATGGAAAATTACCCGCTTGTTGTAAAGCAAAAGGGGTCGATGGGCTTCCCCACTGCTTCCCTTCTGCAGATCCACATAATCTTCAAGATCTACTGAATGGTGGGATTTTTCCTTCCAGATTTTCATAAACAAAAAACAATGGGACTGTCCGTCCAAAACTTCCATTAGAGCAGTGGTTCTCAACCTTCCTTAATGCTGCAACCCTTTAATACAGTTCCTCATGTTGTGGTGACCCCCAACCATAACATTATTTTATGTTTTCCGTATTTTTTCAAAAATATGGGTTTTCCGATGGTCTTAGGCGACCCCTGTGAAAGGGTCGTTCGACCCCCAAAGGGGTCCCAACCCACAGGTTGAGAACCACTGCATTAGAGGAAGAAGAGGAGGACATCCGGAACATTCTACCCTAGCTCCGTCTTTGTCCTCACAATATTAATCCCAGACCAAGTGCCAGACATGGCCACAGTTTTACCCTTGCTTCTTGGTGGGGACTTGCTCTGTCAGCTGGATTTGGCCATCAAACTGCTGGGATTTCTACTGGTGTTTAGGTTTAGGTTTATTAGACTTGACATCAGGGCTGCATGTTCTAGTGCAAGCATCTGTTGGCCTTAGGGCAGACCGAACCAGATGTTGCTGTGACCACATCTCCCAGCTTCCCTAGGCATCCCTCACTGCTACCACCCAACGTCTTCAATCTTGGAAGTCCTCTCTCACCATGTCTCCTTGGTTGTGTTGTGGAAAGACCAACCAGTTTCTACTGCCTTCATTCTCTTGTGTTTCAGATCTGTTTTTTATGGTACTGTTTTTGATAGCTTGGACTGTTTTTTTCCCTTGGTGTAAAAGCGGATGCAAAAAATGAGTTACGTAGTTCTGCTTTTTCTCTGTTGCTTGTCACCTTCTTGACACTTTCTCCCACTAATGGACCAATCATTTCCTTGACTTTTTTCTTGTTTTTTACATGTTGATAGAAACTTTGTTTGTTAGTTTTAACTTTTGTTGCAAATCTTAGTTCATGTTGAGCTTCACTTTATCTTTGCAGGCATGGACTATTTGCTGATATTCTGCCATAGTTATGTGCCTCTCTTTCCACTTTTTATACTTGTCCTATTTGTCTTTCAATTTATCAGGAAATTTTTTATGCAGCCATGCTGGTTTCTTTTGAGAGCTGCTTATTTTCTTATTTATTGGTATTGTAGACTGGGCTTTTATAATCTCACTTTTCAATTCCCAAGCTTCTTGAGTTGTTTTCCCCATCAGGATTCTCATCCATGGAATCTTCCCAAATTTTCTCTATGTTTATTGAAATTAGCTACCTTAAAGTCCAAGACTAGTTTGACTTTGTTCTGTTGCTTGTGCTTGCATAAATCTGAATTCCAATATTGCATGATCCCTCCCTCCCAAAGTTCCTGTAGCTTCAGCACCTTCTATCATTTCATTTCTGTTAGTGAAAATTAAGTCCAATATGGCTGATCCCCTTGTTTTTCTGTACTTTTTGGGAGACAAAGTTGTCTGCTAGGTTTGTCAGGAACCTGTTGGATCTTCCACTTGTTGAGGAGTTTGTCTCCCAATTGATTTCAGGGTAACTAGTCCTCCATTACTATTGTGATGTGCTTCCTACATACCCTAGTTAACTGACTAGCAAAAAGGTCATCTATTTTACCTGTTTGTTTGGGTGGCCTATAGTATACACCTATGGCAATTTCATCCCCCCCTTTAATATTGACCCAAATGCATTCAAGACAGTTTTCATCATTGTGCTCTATTTCTGTAGAGATGTAGTTATTTTTTATATATAGTGCAACTCGACCCCCTCTTTTGTTTGGTCTATTTCTTTTAAATAATTTAAATCCCTCTAGCTGTATGTTCCATTTGTGGGTTTCATCTCACCAAGTTTCCGTAACGGGAACAATATCATATCCACCCTCATTTACATGATATATATTTATTAACCTTGATTGAATAAGATTTAAAATCATGATTATGGAACTGGAGGCTACAATATATGAAGAATGGTTGCAGGAACTGTGTATTTGTAACCTAATGAAGAGAAGCAATAGGGCAGTGATGGCGAACCTATGGCACGCATGCCACAAGTGGCACGCGAAGCCATTTGTCAGGGCACGCAAGGCGCTGCCCTGTCAGCTCGCCAGCGCGCATGCACGCGCTGGCCAGCTGAGTTCACCTTTTTAAAAGCTATTTTTCACCTTCCCCAGGCTCCAGAGGCTTTATAGGAGCCTGGGGAGGGCGAAAACAGCCCCCCCGCCCCCCCGGAGGCTTCAGTGATCATCCAGAGGCTTCCCTGAAGCCTTCTGAACGCTTAAAACCACCTTCTGAGCAAACAGGAAGTGACTTCCGGGTTGCTCGGAGGGTCGTTTTAAGCGTTCCGAAGGCTTCAGGGACCGTCTGGAGGCTTCCCTGATGCCTTCGGAGCACTTAAAATGACCCTCCGAGCAAACCGGAAGTCTGAAGCCTCCGGAAGGCCTCAAGGGGGGGGCTCTTTTCGCCCTCCCCAGGCTCCTATAAAGCCTCTGGAGCCTGGGCAGGGCGAAAAAAGCATATAAAAATGGGCGGGTGTGGGGCGCGCGTTGTGCGTGCATGCGCACTGGGGGATCGCGCATTGCATTATGGGTGTGGCATGCCCGCACACGACACCCCCGCGCTCCCCCCACTTGTGGCACGCGAGCCAAAAAAGGTTCGCCATCGCTGCAATAGGGGTATCAGGATAGCAGTGTTCTGATATCTAAGAAGAGGTCAACTTATTCTCCAAAGCACCAGAAGCCAGGACAAGAAGAATGGATGAAAACTTGTCAAGGAAAGATACATCCTAGAAATAAGAAGGAATTTCTTGACAACGAGAACAATTAATCAGTTGCCTTCAGAAGCTGTGGTTGCATCATAACTGGAGGCTTTTAAGAAGAGTTTGGATAGTCATTTCTCTGGAATGGTATAGGGTCTCCTGCTTGAGCAAAGGGTTGGACTAGAAGACCTCCAAAGTCCCTTCCAACTCTGTTACTCTATTCAATTCTAGACCAACCCTAGAATATTTGTTTTATATTTTTTTCTTTTAAAAATCTTGATGTTTATTCTCTTTAAATGGTGTCCCAAAAGCTAATTTCATTTTCTCATGATCTTTTCTCAGGAACTCCTTCATGGGAATAACATACCTTTTTTAAAGTCCAAAATATGAAAGTTGACCAAAGTACTGTTCTGGTTTTAGTTATTAAGAAAGCAGCTGAGTTCATCTTTTCCCGTATTATTCTTGTCATTTTTAAATCCATAGCCCAAACAGCTTGAGTCTCAGTTGTATCTTCTTCTATCTCCTCTTTTAAACCCAGTTTTATAGTAGCAGATAAGCTGAATTCCTGACTGCCCTATGCCAAATGTCATTGAATTCTTCCAAAGTTACATCTGTTCTTATTAGGGATCACTTCTCCTTAACTCTTGCACCCTTAATCTCTTTCTGGTTGCATTAAGTGTCCAGCCTTCAAAGTCTCTCATCATGTTTAATCCACATTTTCCATGGGGAGATTTCCTATACTTAGATTCAAAATCTTCACATATTTTAAATGTTAAACAATCTTATTTCCAATCCAACTAGGCCAGGGATGGCTAGCCTTTTTCTTAAGGTGTACCAAAATTCTGTGCGCATGCACTATCGTGCACACACGTGTGCCCCACCCACTTGCGCATGTGCACATGACCCCCCGCACATATGTGCACAACCCCCCCATGCGTGGGGAGTTTTCATCTTCCCCAGGTCCAGAAGCTTTTCTGAAGCCCAGGGACGGTAAAAACGCCCCCCTGCCCCTCGGAGGCCCTCCAGAAGGCAGAAATGGATCATTTCTGAACTTCCGATTGGCCTATTGGGCCCATTTTTCACCCTCCCTAGGCTTCAGGAAAGCCTCCGGAACTTGGGGAGGTGAAAATGGCCTCCCCTGGCCCTCTGGAAGGTCGCCATCATTGATCTAGGCCCTTAATCCAAAATTAAAATTCAAACCACTCTTTTGCTGTTTTCCTCAGAGTTTTTTTTCAAAGCCCTTAAACTTACATGATTTTCTCTCTCTCCAAGGAAGAAGGATGTGATGGCACTTGGCATTCTGGAGGGTCTTCATTACCCCAAATAAGTTATTTTCAGAAGGCTTTTTTGAAGCACATGACGTATATAGCCAGGGAAGATTATAATGCTTTTTACCATTCAGCACTTCTAGCAACCTAAGATTGTTAGTTCCTTAGTTCACACGTGGACACTATCCACGGTGCACCACAAAGGGTGTACTACCCTGTTTCCCTGAAAATAAGACCTCCCCGGATAATAAGCCCCATCAGGCTTTTGAGCAGATGCACTCAAATAAGCTCTCGCCCTAAATAAGCCCTCCCCAAAAATATTGCAACACAGAAGCCGCCATGAGGTGACCACGCTCGCTGCCTCCTCACCTCAAAAATAATAAGACCTCCCTAAAAATAAGGCCAAGTGCTTATTTTGGGGGTAAAAAGAAATGAGACCCTATCTTATTTTCGGGGAAACACAGTAGCTTTGTACCAGAAGTGTTCAGGGATATCAGGTCATCTGAGCTTTCTTCCTCAACCTCGCCGCTCATCCAGGGAGGTCTGGCATTAGTTGCTACTTCTGCTCAGAATGCTCCTTAGCGATCCTACCAGAGTGGTACCTGTTTCTCTAGTTGCATTTTTTAAAATTTTATTTTGTTTGTACAAACTTCACATCTTATTACATTTTTTAACCTATCTGTTGTGTCTGTTTAATCTATACAAATAAATCTTTTATAACTATGACTTCATATATTTGTGCATTTACATTATTTCATACATTTTTTCATTCTATATATAATATTCTATATATTCTATGTATAACAGTTTTTACTACATTTATGTCATTTTGTATAATATATAATATATTAAATCTTTTATAACTATGACTTCATATATTTGTGCATTTACATTATTTCATACATTTCTTTCATTCTATATGTAATATTCTATATATTCCAGTGACGTGCGGTCAGTAGAGGCAGGGGAGGCAGGGCCTCACCTCTCTTCATGGAATAATAGTATATAATATTATATACTATATATAATATTATATACATCCGTCCGGCCGCGCCCGGGAGACGCGGAGGGAGCAATGTTGTCGGTGCCTCCGGATGACGAACCAGTCGCTTGCTTTCGTCATCGGGAGGCCGACAACATTTCTGCCTCCACGTCTCCCGGGCGCCGAAGCAGTCCGGCGAGCGAGCGAGCGAGGCAGCGAGATCTTCGGTCACTCGTCCACCGGACTGCTTCCGCATCTCCCGGGCGCGGATGGACGAAGGTAGCCAGAATGGCGCCGAAGCAGTCCGGCGAGTGAGGCAGCGAGATCTTCGGTCACTCGTCCACCGGACTGTCTTGGCGCCATTCTGGCTACCTTCGTCCATCCGCGCCCGGGAGATGCGGAAGCAGTCCGGTGGACGAGTGACCGAAGATCTCGCTGCCTCGCTCGCTCGCTCGCCGGACTGCTTCGGCGCCATTCTGGCTCCCTTCGTCCATCCGCGCCCGGGAGATGCGGAAGCAGTCCGGTGGACGAGTGACCGAAGATCTCGCTGCCTCGCTCGCTCGCTCGCCGGACTGCTTCGGCGCCATTCTGGCTCCCTTCGTCCATCCGCGCCCGGGAGATGCGGAAGCAGTCCGGTGGACGAGTGACCGAAGATCTCGCTGCCTCGCTCGCTCGCTCACCGGACTGCTTCGGCGCCATTCTGGCTACCTTCGTCCATCCGCGCCCGGGAGACATGGAGGCAGAAATGTTATCGGCCTCCCGATGACGAAAGCAAGCGACTGGTTCGTCATCTGGAGGCGCCGACAACATTTCTCCCTCCGCGTCTCCCGGGCGCGGATGGACGAAGGGAGCCAGAATGGCGCCGAAGCAGTCCGGCGAGCGAGCGAGCGAGGCAGCGAGATCTTCGGTCACTCGTCCACCGGACTGCTTCCGCATCTCCCGGGTGCGGATGGACGAAGGTAGCCAGAATGGCGCCGAAGCAGTCCGGCGAGCGAGCGAGCGACGCAGCCTGATCTTCGGTTGCTTCCAGAGCCGGAGCGGGATGGAGCAGCCATTGCCTTGGAAGTGAGTCGCGCGGACGGAGCTTTGGGGCTGAGGAGAGAGGCAGGGACGGAGGGAGTGGGGGGAGAGGAGCCGCCCCCCTCAACCCCCAGGCAATGGGGAAAGCTTTCCCGAAATGGGGGGGGGGTGTCGCGGGAAATAAAAAGGGCGCGCGCTGGGGGGGACGAAGGAGGCTTTGGCGTGCCTTAGAGGCGGGCGGGCAAGCAACGAAAGGAGCAGCGAGGGCGGGCGGTGGCTGCAGGCGGCAAGGCTTGAGCGGGGTGAAAGGGACTGGTGCCGGTGGAGGAAGTAATGCTACGCCGCGGTCCCCTTAATGTTCACTCAGGAAGGCGGAGAACGAGACCACGTGGTCTGCACACGTGGTCTGCACACGTGGTCCCATTCCCCGCCTTCCTGATGACGTCACCAGCCTCCCCAGCCATAACCCTCACCGCACGTCACTGATATATTCTATGTATAACAGTTTTGCTACATTTATGTCATTTTGTGTAATATTTATTTGGTATAGTCTATCTCATATTTCAATCTTTTAATCCTTTTCCGGTTTTGTAGTTGTCTATTGTTTTGTTGATCTTTCTTCCTTTCTTTTTTGCTTTCCTGCTTTTCCCCTCCTTTCCTCTAGCCAATTGTACAATAAATCCCAAACGGAGTAGTATTCAGATTCATCTTTCTCTTTGAGTTCTTTCGTGAGCCTATCCATCTCTGCACATTCCAATATTTTTTTAAATTACATTTTCTTCTGTTGGTATATAATTATTTTTCCAGTTTTGTGCGAATATAATTCTCGCTGCCGTAACGATGTGTAAAATTAAGTATCTAGTATTTTTTTCATAATTTCCTTTTACAACAAAAATAATTCAGGTTTTAGTGCAATTTGATGTGTAGTAATCTTCTCTAGCCAATCTTTTATTTTATTCCAATACTTTTTCGCAGCTGTGCACATCCACCACATCTGGTAGTAGGTTCCCTGTTGTTTGTTGCATTTCCAGCAGATAGGTGAACACTCCGAGAACATTTTTGCAATTCTCGCTGGTGGAATGTGCCATCTGTAGAACATCTGGTAAAATGTTCTCTCTATAAGCCATTGCCATCGTTAATTTGAAGTTTATTTCCCAAATTTTTTCCCATTCCGCCAATTCTATACTATACCCAAAGTTTATCGCCTATGTTATCAGCGTTTCTTTCAGTTTCTTCTTCCATTTTAAATTTTAATAAGTGATATATTTTTTTAATTAATTTTTCTTTGGTTTCCTGTAAAATTTTATCCAGCTCTTGCGGCTCCTTATACAATCCATCCCTTTCCCTGTCTTTTTTATACCTTGCCTGTATTTGTAAATAGGGCCACCAGCCTACATCTATTCCCTCGTCTTTCAATTCTTGCCTTGTTTTCAGTCTTTCTTGGTTGTCTAATATGTCTTTATATCTTATTATCTTGTTTATGTCCAATACGTTCGGGTATATCAGAGCTTCCATGGTGGATAGCCAGGTTGGGATTTTAATGTAATGTTTTGTTTTGATTTTTAACCATGTTTGTGGTAGAGCTTTTCTAATTACATGTTTTTGGAAATAGCTGTGAATCTTGTCTTTCCCATCCCAGATAAAGGCGTGCCAACCCAATTCCAAGTTATAACCTTCTATTGTTAATAATCTTTTTTAGATTGATCCAGTCCTTTATCATAAATCTCCCAATTGGGAAGTCCAAATCCTCCTCTTTCTCTACTGTCTTGTAACAATTTTAATTTAATTTGTGGTTTTTTTCACTGACCAAATAAACTGCAATTAATTTGTTTAAATCTATGAAAAAAAAATTCCCTAGGCTAATAGGCACCACTTGAAATAAAAATAAAAATTTTGGTAGTATATTCATTTTAATGATGGCAATTCTTCCCATTAAGGATATTTGTAGTTTCCTCCAATTTTCCAGATCTTTCTTAATTTTCTGAATTGTTTTAACATAATTATCTTCTTTAATTGTTGAGCATTTCCCTTCAGCCAAAGTCCTAGGTACTTTACTTTTTTTGCTATTTGCATTCCCATGTTTTCCTCTAATTCTTGCTCTTGTTTTTTAGTAAAATTCTTCGTAATGATCTTTGTTTTGTTCTTATTAATTTTAAGTCCTGCTACCTTACCGAATTCCTCTATTTTTTGGATTAATTTAATTCCTGATTTTAATGGAACCTCTAATATTAATACCATATCGTCCACAAATGCCTGTGTTTTATATTCCTCGTTTTTAATTTTTAATCCCTTTATTTCTTGATTGTTACTAATTTTTGTTAGAACTTCCAGTGATAGTATAAATAATAAATGTGATAATGGACAACCCTGCCTCACTCTTAACTTCTTCTGTAATGTCACTATTATTATCTTTGCTGTTTGGGCTGAATAAATTGATTCTATCATTTTTATAATTTTTTCTCCAAATCTCATCATTTTTAACTCTGTGGTAATGAAATGCCAATTCAAGTTATCAAAGGCCTTCTCGGCATCTAAAAAGAGCAGTGCAACTTGTTTTCCCGGATTCTCTTCATAATATTCTAGTGTATTTATAATTATCCTCATATTGTTTTTTAACTGACGTTTTGGTAAGAAGCCGTTTTGATCTGTGTGGATAATTTCATTTAATATTTTTTTAATTCGCTCTGCCATTATTGATGTAAAGATTTTATAATCTGCATTTAGTAAAGAAATTGGTCTGTAATTTTTTATTTGTTGATGGTCCAAATCCTCTTTGGGTATCAATGTTATATATGCTTCCCTCCATGATTTTGGTAGCTTCGCTTCTGTATGTGCTTCATTAAATAAATCTAGAATCATTGTTTTTGTCTGCTCTTGCATGGCTTTATCAAATTCTACAGGTATACCGTCTGGGCGATCCTACCAGAGTGGTACCTATTCCTCCACTTGCATTTCTACATGCTTTTGAACTGCTAGTGGGCAGGAGCTTTAGGCATGACGGGAGCTCACTCCACCATGCAATGCCATGGACTCAAACCGCTGGACTGTCCAATCATCTCTGAGCAACAAATCCAGCATTTTTAAGGTGCTGCACCACTGCGTCCCCTGTATTTCCAGAAGTGATTAAGAAGGAGAGATGGCAAACCCAGTGTCCATTTGAAGGCTGAAAACTGCAACTTGGCCAAAGCTGGCTTTTTTTAAATCTCCCAGAACTGTAAGACCAGCCAGAGGCCACCTTTTGACAGTTTGCTTGTGAGGACCAATGGTGGGTTTCCAATTTTTTTACTACTAATTCACTTGCATACACGGCATTTCTGTGCATGTGCAGAAGCGTCCGGGCGGGTGAGCAGAACCTATTGCCTCCGCTTACTACCGGTTCACCCAATCCAGCCGAATCGGGAGCAGCCCACCATTGGTGAGGACTCTCTGTATGGAGCATTTATGGGTAATCCCAGATCTTCCCCATTAGTCTGGGAAGAATTTCAAGATGCCAGTCTGACTCCTCATTCTGCTGCAGTCATCAGTTCGGTAAACAGTGAAGCTGTCTACAGGCCACCATTGCTACCCCACAAGTCCAAAAACGTATGGTTTTAATATTGAGTAGGTTACATTGGAACCAGAGATAATATCCAGCAGGTTCTGATCAGTTCTGGCGAGAACCATCTTTGATTGGCCCCTCCCCCATCTATTCTGTCTCCTGAGTCCCAGCTGATTGGGAGGGAATGGGGATTTTGCAGTACCCTTCCCCTGCCATGCCCACCAAGCCATGCCCACAGAACCGGTAGTAAAAAAAAATTGAATCCTACCACTGATTGGAATTGGTCTTTCACTATTATTAGTTAATTTGTGGTGATGATACATTAGCCATTTGGGTGTCACATTCAGACAGGTCCAGCATTGGTTGAGTTTGAAAGCATGTTCCATGCAGGTAGGTAAATAAAGTAGGTACCAATTTGATGGGAAAAATAATGGCACTTCAGGAAGAAGTTTGAGCCATCACTGTGGCTGAGCCAGAAAGATCCCCTTTTCTCAGAACAAGATGGGTGCTATAAATTACTCCCACCCCCATCAGAACAGGGAAGACATGAAATTTGGAGAGTTCGGAAGGCTCACCTGCAGGGAATAATAGCTTTCTTTAAAAGATCTGAGCATATTAAGAGATGCCACCAAATAATCCCCAGAACATTTTTTCTGTAAGTAGGACAAGAATGAAAAAAAAAGAAGCTGTGCCTTAAGAGAGCACTTTTCCAAGAGCTGAACATTTTCTGCAAGTCTCATCACCTTGTAACAGATTAAAGACAAACATGCACTCATCAGAGAGAGAATTATATTCTATTATTAAACCTAATTGACTTGAGGCCGGTGCTACAGATTTAACTCATCCTGAAGGCAGCAGCATTCATGTCGTGCCTTTCATAAAGCAAAATATCACTGAGATCAAGAATGTCACGTATTCCATCTGAAAAGGTAGGTATTAGCAGGCATAATGGCTTAATCTCAACCCACCGGTTTTGGAAGAGACAGGGCCTTGTTTTCAGTTGGTTTGAATTCTTTGTACTACAGGCTGGGGCAAGCATTTCTTCAATCTCTCCTCCTCTCTCTCCCTCTCCCCCTCCCTCCCTCAGACACAGACAAAGACACACACACACAAAGACACCCTGAAGCAAACTTGCAGTATTTTGCTCCTACCAGCCTGTGCACCCTCTCAAAACCTAGCAATTGCTTCCATAGCCTCCCCCTGGAAGAAAATATACAGACATATATATACTCACAAAGAGTATTCATCAATAGTTTCTAAAAAAGAGGCACAACCCAGCATTCCTGCGACAGGAAGAAAAGTATTCCAGACTTCCCTAGGAAAAAAAAGGTGAATATTGGTGATAGCGCTCCATGGCACAGGACCTAGCTACCTGCGGGATCGCATCCTGCCCCATACATCCCTACGACCAATTCGCTCGCACAGAGAGGGACTTCTCCAGGTGCCGTCCACCAAACAGTGTCGGGGGGCGATGCCTAGGAGCAGAGCCTTCTCTGTGACGGGCCCAGCCCTGTGGAATGACCTCCCCCCTGATATCAGGACTACCTCTGACCTCCGCTCCTTCCGTGCAAAGCTCAAGACCCACCTCTTCCAATTAGCTGGCCTGGCTCAACCATAGTTTTACCTTATCGCTCCTGACGGGTTTTTTAAATTTTGTAACTTAATTGAGGGTGTTTTAAATTGTTAATTTTAAATTCTATTTTATATATTTGCTACCTCCTCCATGTATATGTATATGTGTACGTACGTATATGTGTTTATTTTTATCTGTATATGTATTGTTCATTTGTATATTTTATGTGCTTTTATTGTACGCCGCCCTGAGTCCTTTAGGAGAGGGTGCGGCTAACAAATAAAAATTTATTATTATTATTATTATTATTATTATTATTATTATTATTATTATTATTATTATTATTATTATTATTATTATTATTATTATTATTATTATTATTATTATTATTATTATAGGAGATTCAATTCCTAGGGGAACAGAAAATATAGTCTGCAGATTACGCAGTCAATATAGGGAGATATATAGTCTTCCTGGAGCAAAAATCAAGTATGTAACTGAGTATTTTACTAAAATAACCAACCCTATGGGGACCAATGGTACAATAATGAATCTGAAAACAATAACAAGAGATTATGAACAGCTACGGAAGAAAGTTAAAGAATTAGGAGCACAAGTGGTGTTTTCATCTATACCTCCAACGAAAGGTCAACATCCAATGAGGAAGCAAAGGATTTTAGAAACAAGCCACTGACTCAAAAACCAATGTTGACAACAGAACTTTGGCTTCCTAGACCATGGTCTGCATTACCTACATGAAGGGCTCCTGGCAAGGGATGGGCAGCACCTCACAAGAACTGGAAACCATATATTCGGAAAATAATTGGCTTATCAAGAGGGCTTTACGCTAAAATTGAGAGGGGAGGGGGGCCATCTTCATGACCTACGGAACCTAATTCCCAGCAACAAACACCAGATAACCAATCCCATAAGGAAGTAGGAAGTAAAGAGAAAAGAAGAGATAAAAAAGAAGAACACAATGAAATAGAGAGTGATGAAAAGGATGGAAATTCCAGTTACAAGGTAGGAGACATAAGAAACAGACCCAAGACCCATAAAGGATTCAAATCAGTGGTGGGTTCCAGATTCCATTCCAACCAGTACAGTTGGAACAGTCCCAGTGGAAAATACCCTAACGATGCCTGCGACCCAATTTTGTAATACAAAAAGCAGTGATTTATTAACAGCTTCATTAGGCAATCTTCATTAGGCATTTCTTATTCGCAACCATCTTTTTTGCTTTCTTTTTCTGCTTTTGAACTTTGCCCGTGTTTCTGTCCTCCCTTCAGCTGTCATAAATCACGTTATCCAATAGCTTCATTCATTTCAACCCATCTACTGTAATCTGAGATCCGGCTCCGCCGCCACTCTGCCTGGAATGTCAACACAGAGAGTTGACACCAGGCGTCACCCACATGGATGTGTGTGATGCGTGTGCACACACATGCTGCACGCACATGCGTCATACTTGCCTGCGACCCTTCTGCAAGCCTCCGTGACGCGCCAGCTGCTCGGTGGAGTGTCGTGCAGGTGCCGTACGCGCAATGCATGTGTGCGGAAGCGTCAAAGGCTTAAAGGAGCTTGGGTGGGCAGGTGGGCCCTCTGGAGCACCGTACCTGAATGGTACCTGGTATTCAAGGCAGGCTCTGATACTCCTGTACCGGGGTGTACTGCCTGCAACCCACCACTGATTCAAATGCCTAGACACAAACACTCAAAGTTTAGGGAAGAAACAGGGTGAACTTGAAGCATTTGTACATGAAGGCAGATATGTTCAAAAGGAACAGATCGAACAAAAGTGGAGGTGGAGTTGCATTATACATAAAAGAACACTACATCTCTACAGAAATACACAAAACCAAGGATGAAAAGCCCCTGGAATCTGCATGGGTCAATATAAAACGGGGGAAATGGCTTTGCTATAGGTATATAATTCAGGCCACCCAGCCAACATAAGAAATAGATGAACTGTTTCCTAATCAATTAACAAATGTATGTCGGAAACATACCACAGTAGTAATGGGAGACTTTAACTACCTTGATATCAGCTGGGAGATAAACTCTGCAGCAAGTGGGAGATAAACAGATTCGTAATCAACTTTGCTGACAATTTTGTCATCCAAAGGTAGAGGAGGGAACTAGAGGAAAAACTATACTGGACCTATTTCTTACTAATAGAGAAGAAGGGACAGGGAGTTGAAACTGTGAGAACCTTGGGTGAAAGTGACCATGTCATTCAATATAAAGCAAGCACAACCAATAGAAAATAATTCACCAGTGTCTTAAACTTTAAAAGAGCTGATTTTAACACACTCAGAGAGAGCCTAAGCAAAATGTCATGGATAAAAATCCAAAAGGGGAAAACAATTCAAGAAGCATGGGAAACTCTGAAAAATTATGATCATAAAAGCCCAATCCAACACAATACCACTGAAGAAGAAAAACAAGAAATCCAAGAAGAAACCAGCATGGTTGCACAAAGATCTCTCTGATGAACCGAAAGACAAAAATGATAAGTACAAAAAAATGGAACGAGGGACACATAACTAAGGACAGAATCAGCAGATAACAAAGATGAAGTGATAAAAATAAAGGCTCAGAATAAACAAAGAGTTGCAACAAAAGCCAAAGATAATAATAAAAAGGTTTCTTTCAACAAAGAAATAACAAGAAAAAAGTCAAGGAAACAGTTGGTCCACTAAAGAGAGAAGACGGCAAGGAAGTAACCGGCAGCAGAGAGAAAGCTGAGGCAGCTGAACTCATTCTTTGCATCGGTCTTCATACAGAAAGAAAATAGGGCTCAACCTACAAAAAACGTAACTGTAAAAGAACAGACTAGAAATAAAAATTAAAATAAGCAAGAAAACAGTGAGAGAACACCTGACTGACCTTGATTAATATAAATCAACAGGACTTAATGGACTACATCCCAGAGGTCTGAAGTAACTGGCAGATGTGATCTCAGAACCATTATTGTATCTTTCAAAAATCTTGAAGCACCGGGAACTACCGGAGGATTGGAAAAGAGCTGATGTGTTTCTCATCTTAAAAAAAACAAAAACAAAAAATTAACAACAATCCACCACACAACCCCCCCCCCCCTCAGGAAAATACAGGTCAATCAGTCAAACATCAATACCTGGGAAACTACTGGAAAAAGTAATTTAAAAAAACCAGATCTGTGAACATCTAGAAACAAATAAAGTTATAACTAGTAGCCAGTATGGGCTTGTTAAAAACAGATCATGCCAAACCTAACTTATGTCTTTCTTTGACAAATGACTAAATTAGTAGAGCAGTGAAATGCTATGGACGTAGTATATTTAGACTTCAGCAAGGCATTTGACAAAGTAGACCACAACCTACTTCTTGGTGAGCTAGAAAAATGTGAGATAGAAAGCATCACCACCAGATGGATTTGTAACTGGCTGACAAACCATACTCAACAAGTAGTCCTTAATGGTACTACATCTACATAGAGGGAAATAAGCAGTGGGGTTCCACAGGATTCTGTCTTAGGGCCAGTACTCTTCAACATCTTCATAAATGACTTAGATGAGGGAATAGAAGGGGAACTCATGAAACTTGCAGATGACATTAAGCTGGCAGGAATAACCAACACTCCAGAAGACAAGCTCGGGATCCAAAAAGACAGACATGAACAATTGGCCCTATCCAGCAAAATGAAATTTAATGTGGAGAAAAGCAAGGTTTTACACTTAGGCAAGAAAAAAACCCCTACAAGTACAGATTAGGTGAAACTTGGCTCAAAAACAGTAATTGTGAGAGGGATCTTGGAGTAGTAGTGGACAATCACTTAAACATGAATCAGCAGTGTGCAGTAGCAGAAGGGGTGGGATTCTACCAGTTCGGACCAGTTCTGGTAGCTATGAAGATCAGCTGTGGGCCTGGCCACCCGCCCCTGCACTTTACCTATCTTTGTCTTCTCAGCTGAGTCGCGGGGCAGAATGGATTGCAGCACCTCAACTGTTTTCCTTCCCAAGCAAGAATTAACTTTGCTGCAGCAACTTGTTTATCTGCTGATGGTCTTCCTTGCAAACAATTTTTGTTTTGCAAATAGCTTCTTCCTTGAAAATAGTTTTTTTTCTTTGAAAACAGTCCTTCTACAAATGAGTCTCATTACCACAAATGAAGCACTGCCTCAGGAATTTCTCCTTGTGGCTTTTTGTAAAATGGTGCTTGTCCTCCTCAGCAATCAAAACAAGCCTTTAAGGCTTCCAAATGCAACTCCTGCTCTGGTTTGCACTCAAACAATGCAGAAACAATGTCTCACATTTCATCCAGACTGTTTTAACACCAACAGCACTTTGTGAGACTCAGGAATATTCATTCCACGTTGTTCTAACTCCACAAATAAAGTTTGCATTTGTAGAAAATGCTGCTCCACAGATTCTCCTGGTTGCAGACAGGCTCTGAATGATTTTCTTGATAATTGCCCAATATTGCATGCAGATATACTTACATGCACATTTCTTAACTTCAGCCAGACTTCATTTGCAAGTCTTTAAATCAGCTACATTCAAAAATTGTTCATCTTCTAAACTCAAGATGATATAGGCCATTGCTTTACCGTGCTGCCTCTGATCTGCAGCTCCTAAAGGTGCCTGGGTTGGATTAGCAACGATATCCCAGAGCTCCTTAGCCTTCAGGAAACATTCCATCTTTGCAGCCCAAATAATATAGTTCTTCTGTCCCAAACGAGGCAGAGAGCTTTCTTTAAATTGAATAGAAGTCATCTTGCAAACCTTCTCTGCTTGTGTTTCTCTATTAATACAAGCAGTCTCTCAGCTTAATTACAGATCAGTTTTTCTGTGCACTCTGGGCCCATAACCTGTTAGAGTTTGTTGCAGAAATCAAATCCAAAAAGCACACACAGATAACTGATTCAGCAGGATTCATTAGCTTCTTTATATACACAATAGCACATGAGTAATATATACAATACCAAGAGCTGGTTCACAGGCAGAGGAGAGAACATGGTATTCAGTTTCAATTTAGAGAGCCGATAGGATAGATTAGTTTTGTTTCTCAGCACAGACTAGTTTCAATTTAGAGCTCTCTTGCACAGACTCAGAGCTACATTGGTAAGCCACGCTCAGGCTCCGAGCCGTCTGGCATGGCTCTCAGTCATCAAATAGTTCCCATTGGCTGACCTTGTTACCAAGTATCTGCCTGTTCATGAGTATTCTGACACATTCTTGGCAGTAGCCCAGACTTCCTGTCCCCTCCTGAGCTTCTCTGGAGTTTTTTTTTCTTTGCTGGTATTTTGTTGGGGCTTGACTTTCTTAAAGGGGAAGGGTTGTTTTAAGCTTTTTACAGTGCTGTTGGGAGGAAATATTCCCCTGTTGGAGTTCTTCCAGCTGGGATGCAATAAATAAAGCAGAGCTGCCCGAAAGAAGCTTTTAATGACAAGGAACCGAGATGAGTGACATTCAGCAAGGCTTCTTGGCTAGCTAGAAAGATTGACATTCAAACATGAGTTTACATACCCTTTCTGAGGTTTGGTCTAAAACTGGTTTTTGGTGAAGTTTAATTCTGTTTAACAAGCAACAGCTACTGTATTTGCTCTTGTTGGAAGGCAAAGGTTTCCCATCCGTTCCCAGCCGGGAGTCCCCACCGACGCTAAAAGAAAGTTTCGTGAAGACAGCCGCCTGGAAGTTATAAGTTTTATTGAAGAAAAAGGGAACGGGAAGGATGAGACGCAGCTCTATCGTTCCCGGGTCTGCAGCACCCATATACAGTTTGGTTTTCCCTTATATACAGTTTTTCTTGCCCCAGGCTATTGTGTAAAATTCAGTTTTTACAAAAGTTCTTTTATTCTGGATGATTGCTCCGATCTTGATTCTCTTGTCTTCAGGTTTCGTCCGTCCGGTATCTCGTCCTTGGGCTAATCCTATCATAAAACACGAGGAGGGTGTTTTCCTGTTTGGAGCGCTTATACAAAAGTGTCTGCTTTATGTAAATGGTCATGATGTTTGTGTTATCTTGGAACTGGATTTTGTGCTTTTGTTATCCTGACCGGTCATTGCTAGATCCGGGGATTTTCCAACTCTGTTACCCTTTTCCTAATCCTATTATTTTATTTCTTTTGTGACCAAGTGTAACCTCTTCCTGGCTATGTGTGTGGTTTTCTCTGGCTATGGCTCCTGGCTACATGTTTATTAATTTTTTCTGTGCATGTCATCTGGGCTATTTCTGTTACCTTACTACACTCTTTTGCTACATTCTAGTGCTAATTGCATAATTTGTAGTTAGGGTTATCTGAAGTGTTTATACTTGAGCTTGCCTGGGGTGTGAGCTCTGGCAAAGACCCAGGCAAGGTTTGTATTTTAGTTTTAAAAGGATTTAAACAGGTGCAATTTAACTATTTGTATTGTGTTTGAATTTTTACCTGTCTTATGGTTACTTTTTCTATCTGGGGGGGGGGGTCTTCCTTCACTGCTTTAGTGGTTCCTGGCACTGTCCTTTTGGGGTGTACTTCTAAGAGGCAGAATGCAATCTTGATGCTGCTTTTTTACTGCCTTTCTGGGGGGGGGGGGCGCATGTGATCTTCCCTCAAATCTGGATGATTTCCGTAGGATATCTTGTGAGGTGAGTGAGACCAGCTGGTATCTTTAAGTGGTGCAAATGGATCTAAGGATTGCTTCTTCTGGGTGTGCTCTTTCTGGAGAGTTTAAATAAACTTTCTGCTAAAAGGTTTCACTTTATGAGCAAGAGTTGGCTGCTGATAGTTATCATTGCATTTTAACTATTTTAATTCTTCCAGGTGCTCTGACATCCTGCCTGATTTGTAACTCCAGTTTGCAGGAGTTTTTTTTATTATTTTATTTTTGTATTTTGTATTTTTTAAATTAAAATTTAACTTCCGGTGGCGCCGCTGGCCTTGGAGGACGCTCCCTCGGGAATGCCAGCCTCGTGTTTGAGTAACAAGCTGCTAGGATAGCATAAATCAGCTGTCCAGCGGTTTGAAACCCCCCCTCGGGAAAAGAGGGGGAGGTGAGCTGTCTGGCATAGGGTAGAGGCCCCCAGCGGCCCCAGAAGCAATTCTGTGGCGTGAAGGGTGTGAACTCCCCAGGAAGCCCGACAATCTCCTCATCTCAAGACGCTTCTGCCTTTGCAGAAACAAAAGGCAGCGTCCACCCCTGCTGTTTCAATGCTTATTCTACATCTGAACAAGACACAGGCAGAGCAAACCAGGAGGTCAATATATCACAAGTACAAGCCTTAACTCCGTAGATTATATCTCCTTCTGTAAACTTTAAAAAAAATGGCGCTGGAATAATAAAGGGTGTGGTGAAAACGAAAGTGAAGCAGAAAGCAGTTTGCAGGAATTTTTAATCTAATGATTGGTGTTTAGGGCAGCTTTTTGCAAGCAAAGAAGCTTTTTATATTTTTGTACAGGTAGTCCTTGACTTACAACAGTTCATTTAGTGACCAAAGTTACAATGGCACTGAAAAAAGTGACATGACCATTTTTCACACTTACGACCATTGCAGCATGAGGAGAAGCACCCCTTAACATGAGTGATGCTGAGTTGGCCATGCCCACCCAATCACATAACAACCCAGCCACACCTACCCAGTGGGTCATTAGGGCAGAGAACCTGTTGTTAAATTATTTGAATCCCACCACTCAGTGGTGGGTTGCTGCCTGTTTTACTACCAGTTTGCAACCCACGCACATCAGGCATGCTCGCTTTGCTCATGCTAGGAATTTCAGCCCAGTGCTGAAGGGTGTAAAAGCATGTTTGTTGACATTAGGACTGAACAAGGACGCTTTAAGTATTTGCTTAGAGATAAATGTGGAAGAAGAGATCGTTTGATGTATTTTAAGAGATGTTTGTCCGTTCTGAAAGCTGGACATTGCCTGCCATCCAGAGGTGAAGGACCTAAATTGGTCCGTCAGGGTGGTCGAATAGCCAGAGGAAGAGCGAGGAAGGCACCGGCTGGAATGGGGATCGCGGTTGGAGTTAGAGGCCGATAATGGCGGCGGCAGAGGAAGAACGAGACGCCGCTACTAAACGAGACACCATTACTAAAAGCCCCTCTGCGGCAGCAGAGGTGGGTCGAGACGCCGAACAGCCTGACTATCTGCCCTTTACCGCCCACCATGGACCGCATCCTGGCCTCCATCCATCATCCATCTACCATCCGACCACCTGACCAGCATAATATTTTTTTCCACCTAGATGCGACCGTGGACATTGCTTTCCCCCCACATGGAATCCTGGCTTATTGACTTTTTAACATCAACAGCACCCTGACCCTGTTACAGCTTTTATCACCATGTATTCGAGGTCAGACTTGCTCCTACTGTGGGAGTCCCCCCTCTCGCAGGCATGGCCCTTTGCCCTCTCAAGGGCCCACCTTGATGATGGGTTTGTTAACCCAGAGAGGTGGAGGAAGCGCAGACTTAGGGGGTTTTTAACGAAGTGTTTTTTATCTTTTTTAGGGGGCTCCAGGGTGGGTGGGTGGGCTAATCAGGCCAGGAGGGGGACTAGTGCCAGGCGAACAGGTGAGGTCAGGAGGGAAGTGAGCGGAGTAGGGGGGGGAGGAGAATGACACTCCAATAGAGGGTTGCTTTATTACAACGGTCGTGGGGAGGGGTGGGTGCGAGGATAGAAGAAGATCTCGCAGTCGGTTGGGAGACCATGGCTGTTGGACACGCCTGGTCGCTTGTACCAACCCCCGCAGTCTAGGTGGCCAGGACCTACAGAGCCAGGGCCTGAGGCTGATGCTTTGCAATGCAAGGTCCGTTGTCAACAAGGCCCCCCTCATCAATGAGTTGATCTCGGAGGGGGAGCTGGACCTTGCAGGGATAACGGAGACCTGGCTGGGCCACGAGGGTGGTTTACCCCTCGTGGAAATGTGCCCACCGGGCTTCCATGCATTCCATCAGCCCTGGGCCCTGGGTAAGGGTGGTGGGGTGGCGGTAGTTATACGGGAGAGTCTGGAGCCGAGGGAGTTCACTGTGCCACAGATATCCGGATGTGAGTCCCTTGGTGTGAAATGGGGTCCAGGGAGGCAGTGGGGCTTGCTGATTGTATACTTGGCTCCTCGCTATGCATCAGCAGCCCTGCCCGAGCTCCTCGAGCTGATCTCAGAAACGGCAGTTGAGACCCCCAAACTCTTGGTTATGGGAGACTTCAACCTGCCGTCGATGGGGGAAGCGTCCGAGGTGGCTCGGGAGTTCATGGCTTCCATGACAGCCATGGACATGACCCAATTAATTCAGGGCCCCACACATGAGGGCAGCCACACGCTGGACCTTGTTTTTGTATCTGGGCAGTGGACGAGTGATCTGGGAATAGGGGATTTGGTTGTTACCCCCCTGTCATGGTCAGATCACTCATCTCTTCGGCTCAACTTCCCTGGCGCTACCCCCCGCTGCGGGGAGGCGGAACCAGACTGTCCAAGATGGTTCCGCCCCAGGCGCCTGATGGAACCGGATAGGTTCCAGATGGAGCTTGGGCCACTTTCTGTAGCCCTGACCCGCTCTCGGACGGAGGACCTAGTGGCCACCTGGAATAGGACGGCTGCTGGAGCCTTGGACTGGGTTGCGCCTTTGCGGCCTCTCCTGCGGCAACAAACCACTCTGGCTCCTTGGTTTACCGAGGACCTAAGGGTGATGAAACGCCACAGGAGACGCCTAGAGAGCAGGTGGAGGTCCTTGCGCTCCGAATCTGACCGAACACAGGTAAGAGCCTATTTATGGACCTACCTTGTGGCACTAAGAGCGGCCAAACGTAGACGTTGTGCTGCCCTTATTGCGTCCACCGATAACCACCCTGCCGCCCTGTTTCGGGTGACCCGCTCCCTCTTATCACAGAGGCTGCGGGAAGCCCCTTTACAGGGCAGAGCAGAGGAGTTTGGGGAATATCTGCAGGACAAAATCGCTCAGATCCGGAGTGGATGGGCCCCCTCCAGTGGACCAGAGGAGACGTCAGAAGCGAGTCTTGAGGGACCACACTGGGAGGAGTTTGACTCTGTTGCCCCCGAGGATTTGGACAGGTTACGTGGGCGGCTGCGAGCCACTACATGTTTATTGGACCCGTGCCCCTCCTGGCTTGTACTGGCATCCTGGGAGGTTACACGAGACTGGCTCCTGGGTCTAGTGAACGCGAGGGGTCCTTACCGGCCGCCTTGAAAGAGGCGGTGGTGAGGCCCTTACTCAAGAAGCCTTCCCTAGACCCGACGGAACTAGCTAATTATCGTCCTGTCTCCAACCTTCCCTTCTTAGCGAAGGTTGTAGAGAGTGTGGTGGCACAGCAATTCCCATGGCACCTGGAGGAAACCGATTATCTAGACCCGCGCCAGTCTGGTTTCCGACCCGGTCACAGCACGGAGACGGCCTTGGTCGCGTTGGTTGATGATCTCTGGAGGGCCAGAGATAGGGGTTGCTCCTCTATCCTGGTCCTATTAGATCTATCAGCGGCTTTTGATACCATCAACCATGATATCCTATTGCGCCGGCTGGAGGGGATGGGAGTAAGGGGCACCGTTTTACGGTGGTTCGGCTCCTACCTCTCTGACCGGACGCAATGTGTGTTGGCAGGGGAGCAGAGGTCGACCCTGAGGTCGCTCACTTGTGGGGTGCCGCAGGGGTCGGTCCTCTCGCCCCTTCTGTTCAACACATATGTGAAGCCACTGGGTGAGATCATCCGTGGTTTTGGGGTTGGATACCACCTGTATGCTGATGACACACAGCTGTACATTTCCACCCCAAACCACCCCAACGAGGCCGTCGAAATGATGTCCCGGTGTTTGGAAGCCGTTCTGGTCTGGATGGGGGACAACAGACTCAGGCTCAACCCCTCCAAGACAGAGTGGCTGTGGTTACCGGCGCCTCGGTTCAACCAGTGGACCCCATCACTGGCCATAGGGGGCGAGCAACTGCCCCCTGTGGAACGGGTGCGCAATTTGGGCATCCTCCTAGATGCCTGGCTGTCGATGGATGATCATGTGGCAGCCGTGGCAAGGGGGGCGTTCCACCAGGTTCGCCTGGTGCGCCAATTGCGCCCCCTATTGGACCGGGACGCCTTACGCACAGTCACTCATGCGCTGGTGACGTCCCGTCTGGACTACTGCAATGCTCTCTACATGGGGCTCTCCTTGAGATGCACCCGAAGACTGCAGCTAGTTCAGAATGCGGCCGCGCGGGCTATCATGGGGAGTACTAGGTACTCCCACATAACACCTCTCCTGCGCGAGCTGCACTGGCTGCCTGTGGTTTTTCGGGTGCGTTTCAAGGTATTGATCACCATCTTCAAAGTGCTCCATGGCACAGGACCTAGTTACCTACGGGATCGCATCCTACCACATACATCCCTGCGACCAATTCGCTCTCACAGGGAGGGACTCCTCCGGGTGCCGTCCACCAAGCAATGCCAACGGGCGGCGCCCAGGAGTAGAGCCTTCTCTGTGATGGGCCCAAACCTCTGGAATGACCTCCCCCCCCCGATATCAGAACTACTACCGACCTCCGCTCCTTCCGACAGAAACTCAAGACCCACCTGTTCCAATTAGCTGGCCTGGCCCACTTATAGTCCCATTTATACCTCCTGGCAAATATTTTATCTCGGGATAGTTTTAGGGGTAGTTTTTAATGTATTTTTAAATTTTTAAATTCTAAATCTAACTTTAACTATTACTGTACAGTAAATTATGTTACCTCCTCCAGCCACACCTATATCTATTTTATATTTATATTATGTATATTTATTGTTTTTAATATGACTGTACACCGCCCCAAGTCCCTCTGGGAGAGGGTGCGGTCTAGAAATCAAATAAAAGTTAAAGTTAAAGTTAAAGTCATGCGCGCACCTAACACGCGCTGCGCATGCGTGCACTGTTCAATGTAAATTGTTCTTTGCGCATGCACAGAACAATTTACAGTGAACTGCGCACACAGTCACAAAAATCCAAAATGGCAGCGGCTCAGCTGTGGTGAGGGAACCGGTTGAGGGGTGTGGCAGGCCTGGGTTGCTGCTGGTTCTGTGACCCAGGCCTGAATTCCACTATTGGTTCGGCCAAACTGGGATCAACCCACCTCTGCCACCACTGTGTATAAGGAAAGCATTTGGAGATAGCACCGATGTGTTGGAGGCATTTATGTGCAATGTAATCTTCTGTAGTCTGTATTGTGTTGCTGTCTGAGAACCTTAATAATTAGCCATGAATAGTTGATAGACTGAGGAGGCAAGATCTGAAAATCAATGTGTCATGGTAGTTATGTTTGATGGGATAAATGGGGAAAGGTTAAATGACAAAATTTCCAAGTTTACCATGTAAAAGGCGAATTGGGCAAGTTTCAATTAAAATTCAATTAATTTTTAAACATTTAAAATCCCCCAAATATTTTTTTTCAGATCATCATGTTATATTATTGCATGTTTTGTTACTAAGATTATTTAATTATCCCAGCGCACAGCCAATGGACTGAAAACTGTTTGATAGCATCTCTTGCAATATCAGAGAGCCCCAGCATACCAAATGCTCCTCACCCAGCTGGGTGAAAGTTGGGAGTACATGCTGTAGGGGTCCTTTCTAGGCCCAGTTTCTTTCTTTCTTTTTTCTTTTTTTTACAATGTTTTTAAAGGGTTATATGAACACATTTTGGAAGCAATACAAACATTTTATCTTTCATTTTTTTATTTGTCAACAAGTACAAGGAAACAAGTATGAAAACACATGAAAAAATGGCATAAATAAATGGATATAAATAAGCAAAACATAGCCATAAACACATAAAAAGAGTACATATAAATGGGGACAGTAGGACAGGGATGGTAGGCAGGCTGGTGCGCTTATGCATGCCCCCTTAGGGGCCTCTTAAGAAATGCATAAGGTCCATGGTAGACAGCTTAAGGTAAAAGGTACGGGGGTTAGAGGAACTAACAACAGGATCAGGTATAAGGTCTCCTACTTGAGCAGGGGATTGGACTAGAAGACCTCCAAGATCCTTTCCAACTCTGCCAGCCCTGAAGCCTTTTTTGGAGAATCTTCAGGGCTGCTACAGCGCGACTGGGTGGAGGTGTGAGAACGTAATGGGGAGATAGAGATAGCTGGGGGGAATGTGTAGCCAAAATAAGATTGTTTCTCATGGGAGTCAAGGACGCTCTACCAAGTGTTGGAAGGGTGTGGACCAAAGCCAGCCAGAGCTGGGACTATGACTTGAGTGGCCCATGTGATGGACATGTGACCTGGAATACAAGAACTGTGGACTTGATTTTGGTGGGGAAAATCCTGGTTGCTTCAGAGTCAGGTTTTCACCAGCTGTGCCAATATGACATCCCAAATAAAATTATACTTTGAGGAAATTCTAGGCCTCAGAATTTTGATTGCTTTTGGGTTTATTACTTGGAACCCTGACAAACCCGTGGTATAAGGTCTTGAGCAGGGGGTTGGACTACAAGACCTCCAAGGTCCTTTCCAACTCTGTTATTCCGTCAGCATCAAGAGAAGGAGTTTTCTACCCTATTCTTCACTGGTCAGGTCATATCTTGAGCATTGTGCTCACTTGGCATCACAGTTTAGGCAGGAAATGAGAATGATCTGGAGATGTTCCAAGAAAGCAATCATGACAATAGGAGCTCTGAAAGTTAGAAAGGATGTTTGGAAGCCTGACTATGTTTCACCTGGAGGAAACTTGAGGAGGACGGGGGCCTTCGAGGCTCTGAACGCTTGTCCTGTAGAAGCTGGGGCAGGATTATTATTCCAGAAGACAGGCTGAGAAACAGAAGCTTTCAGTAGGAACTCAGGAAATGATGCCTCACAGTTCTTCAACAGGCAGGCTCTCCTTCATTTAAATAAAAAGTTAAAGATAAAGGTTGCCCTTGCATATACATGTGCTAGTCATTCCCGACTCTAGGGGCCAGTGCTCATCTCTGTTCCAAAGCCAAAGAGCCAGCACTGTCCGAAGATGTCTCCATGGTCATGTGGCCGGTATGACAAAACACCGAAGGCGCACGGAACGCTGTTCCCTTCCCACCAAAGCAGAGGTGGTATTCAGCCAATTCTGACAGGTTCTGGAGAACAGGTAGTGGAAATTTTGAGAGTGGGGAGGGAATGGGGATTTTGCAGTATCCTTCCTCTGCCACGCCCACAAAGCCACGCCCCACAGAACCGGTAGTAACTGTTAGATTGGGTAATGGATAGGCACACACAGGTTAACGATAACAACAGCTCTTTATTTTGTACAACAAGTGAGAACAATCCGGCGAAGGTTGAGTCTGACAGCAGCCCTTTTATAGGGAGCTGTCAGACCCTTTGACCAATAGGATTAAACCTCTGTTCCCGCCGGAATAGAGGACCTTGGTGGAAACCACTGAAGTTAGAGCAAGTATCTAACAGTAACATTTTTTGAATCCCACCACTGCACCAAAGGTGGTCCCTATTTTTCTACTTGCATTTTTACATGCTTTCAAACTGCTAGGTTGGCAGAAGCTGGGACGAGTAAAGGGAGCTCACTCTGTTAAGTGGCGCAAGGGATTCAAACTGCCGAACTGCTGATCTTTTTCATCAACAAGCTCAGCGTCTTGCCACCACGTCCCTCCACCCCATTTAAATAGATTCATTTATATAGAGACCAGGGATGTGGGAGGGTTGATCCCTGTGCTGCAGGAGCTTGGGAGTCCCCCAGCCGCCTGACTGGATTATTGACCCTGCAAATCTTGTTTGGCAATGCAAATGGGAATAAGCAGGGAGGATATGTGGGCTGCTGTATAAATCAGTCAAAGAAAGAAACCTGAATGGAGACTTGCCTTTTGGATGGGAGAAGTTATGATTTCCTGACTACAAAATGGAGAAGCAGATGCTAAAGATATGGAAAAGGGAATCCTTTGCGCTAGTTTGCAGAGAAGATGATTTCCTTGCGTGCTTTGCCACAGCTGAAAGGAAACGATGCACAAGACCTGCCAGGAATGAGGCATCTCCTCCCCCACCCCAGGAAGGCCACGAGGTGGCAATGTTGCTGTGTGGATGGAGGCAGCATCTGGGTAGCTGCCCTGAAATCCAGGAAGGACTGGTGCCCTCAAGAAACACATCTGCATGGGCAAGGATGCCTTCAGGCTACTTCCCATCATTTGGGCAGAGCTGTGGAGTTTCTGAGGCTCTCTTGCTACAGCCGAAGGGGATCTGCAGCCCCCAACCCAGCCAGGACCCCAAAGGGGGTGTGGAGTGATTTTGATTGGCCAATGAATTCTTCAGACACCTGCAACTTGAGGGTGGGGGAGCCTGTGAGGGAAATAGGATTCTTTCTTTCTAGCGACTGGAGCAAGCCCCCTCTTTTCTTGCCTTGGGGTCATATTGGCCCCTGCCCCAAATTTCATAAGGACCCGGCTGGGTCTGAAAAAATCATTCTGTCCTGCTGCCAGCCGCTTGCAGTCTTCTCTTGGGAAGTTCAAGTGGGCTTGGTCCAGTGGTGAAATTCATTTTTTTTTTACTACTGGTGGCTTGGTGGGCGTGGCTTGGTGGGCGTGGCAGGTAAAGGATATTGCAAAATCTCCATTCCCACCACAATTCTGGGGCCAGCCAGAGGTGGCATTTGCCGGTTCTCCGAACTACTCAAAATTTCCTCTACCAGTTCTCCAGAACCTGTCAGAACCTGCTGGATTTCACCTCTGGCTTGGTCCCATTTCTGACCTGGGCCACAGAGCAGCCTGAAGAAAAGTCATGGAAAAAGTACCTGCGCCCTCTGAAGACATGCTGTGTTGTTGCACATGAGTTGATGCTCAACCAATATGGGGGCAGTTTATTTGTTTGCTTTGTTTATCATAATTGTGTAGCTGCCCATCTCACATGAAAGTGACTCTGGGTGGCTAATTAATAAAAGAAGCAATAAATACCTAAAACATTTACAATTTAAAAATAATTATAAAATGGCACACAGAACAAGAGGGGATTATATCACAGTTAAGAGAGCCATCACAAAATCTCCCCTGTCCCCTGAGACTGCTAGATCTGATGACAAATTCAGATTTTGGGACACCTGCAGCAGGTAGAGAGGGATGGGGCTGACCTCACTTCCAGGGGCAGAAGGTTCCTTAAAGTGGATGCTGTGGCATAGAAGACATGTCTCCCAGGACTTGCTAGTTGTCATTCCCTAGTAGATGGGGCCACCGATGGGGCGCAGAGACGCAGTTCCTCAAAGACTCCAGATCCATGCAACGAAGGCTTTTAAAGATCAAAAACAGCATCTTGAACTAGACCTGGAAGCAAACCAGCAACTGGTGTCACTTTGGAATGGAGGTGTAACATGTACCATTCTGGGGCAGACACATGCACTGCTGCGTTTTGCACCAGCTGAAGCTTCTGGATACTTTTCAGGGGCAGCCCCATGTAGAACATATTACAGACATACAAAAGGACATGACTAAGGCATACGTGACAGTGAGTAAATCCCTCTCTACCCTGATCTAGGAAAAGGTACAACTGGTGCACAATACAAAGCAAAGACTGTCTTAGACACAGCTGTCACCTGCTAGAAACGCAGAAGTTGTGAGCCCACAGTGTGCACAGAGTCTGTCTGGGGCAAAGCCGTCCCATCCAGCACAAAAGATGCCATAGTCCTAGAACCAGAAGGGCCCCAAACCCAAAGCCTCTCATCTTGCCAGGGTTTGGTTGAAGCCTCTGGTTCCACAGCCAAACTTTCACAGCCTCCAGGCACCAGCACAAAACATTCACAGCTTTGCTTAACTTGCTGGCAGCAGAGAAGCACAATTGGTTGATGTCAGCTTTCTGATGATACCTTACCCTAAGACAGTGCTTCTCAATTATTTTCTGTCATGCCCCCCATAGGAAGAAGAAAACATTTCGCGCCCCCCGCGCGACTGTAAATAGTATCGTTTGTCTATAAAATTGTTATAAGTACACCTCTGCATAACACTGTATCCTTATTAACGTATAAGAGAATAAAAAAAGAAAGAAATGTGGATCAATTTACAACAAAGAATAGCTTTATTAACTGTAGCAGAAAAGATTTAAAGGAGCACAGGATTTAAAGGAACACAATATTAAAAAAAACTTTAACCTGCAAAACAAAAATATATAAAATAATTTGAGCTGAGCCCCCCTTTACGGAGCCTCGTGCCCCGCCTGGGGGGCCCACCCCACTATTTGAGAAGCACTGCCCTAAGATAATGGATGGGCTCACCCAGTGGCCTCGTGTAGATTTAAATAGGAGGAGGGAGAGCACCACATACAAAAGGGTCTCAATCACCCCACATCTCTCCTCAATCATCAACTATTCATCCCTGGAGGAAAGTAGTCTTCGACTTTACAATTCGTTTAGTGACTGTTTGAAATTACAATTGCACTGGTAAATATCTATGGAGCTTCTCAGTCATCCAGGTCAGGGATTCTTGGATGAGAAGCAAAACGTCTTCAAAATAAAACAAGAAATACCACCCCAAGAAAATAAAAATTAAGAGCTGGAAGAGACACCTACAACAATAGAAAAGGAAAGGAAGAGAGGAGGAGTGGAGATGAGATGAGAGGAAGAGGAGGGAAGGAAGATGGAGGTGAGGAGAGGAAGATGGAAGGGAGAAGGAGAGAAGGAGAGAGGGCAGGAAGGGGAAGAGGAAGAGAGGAGTTGGGGAGAGGAAAGGGAAGAAGGAAGGGAAAGGAGAGGAGGAAGGAAGAAAGTAGAGGATGGAGGGAGGGAGAAAAGAAAAGGAAAAGGAGGTGGTGTCAAAACAGGTGAGGGATGGTAAACAAAGCAACCCAAATGGTATATTGTAAGCCTGTAAATGGAATGATAAATGTATAAGAATAACGAATGTAAAAAAAAAGAATAATAATAACTATGTGAATGCATACCTATAATTGTATATAGAGAAAAAGAAAAAAACAAGAAAGCTCAGTTGTCAACTGAAAAAGCATCTTTGGGACAACCATGACTTGAATCACTGAGAATCTCTATAGACATTCAGCTATGCACTTTGGGATGTACACCCGTCAAATGGGGTGGGAGAACCGTGTTTCCCCGAAAATGAGACCCAACCAAAAAATAAACCCTAGCATGATTTTTCAGGATACTCGCAATAAAGGCCCCACCCTCCCCAAATAAGCACCAGTTAAGACTGTCAGCCCTCGGGGTGGGTGGGTGTGGCCAGCACAGGAGGCGGTGCTCCCGCCGACCCTTTGACCAGCACACTCTGGGGCTGCGCAACTGAGTCGTGGTGCTGTGAATGCTGGTCCAGCCCTCCAAGCAGCGGGGGGACGGGACACGGGACACATGCAATCTGATTTGCTGGATGCGCCATGCAGTGCCTGCCTACTCCATCCCACCGTCTGTCTTCTCGTGCCTCCCCTTGCCTCTGCTTCCGCCTGCTGCCAGTGCCACCACTGCAAGGTAGGGAAGGCAGGTAGCGGGATGGGGGTGGCACCACACCGTGGCCCCTGCACACTTGGCTCCTGCCATCCAACCTTGTCCTTCAGCTCTGCCACACGTGCCTCCCGCCCGCCATCCCACACACGATGGCCCTGGTGAACGGGAAGGGCAGGGAGTCCTCCAGAGGCAGCTGGGACTCTCCACTCCACCCTGCCAGAGTGGGTGGGTGACTGCATTGCATGTCTGTTGGGCCGGATTGTGTGCCTCTCCCTTGCCTCTGCCTCTGCTGCTGCTTGATGGGGCCAGCCCGGCAGTTGCAGCTCTTGGTCTGACCTCTGCTGCATGGACTGCACAGCCCCAGAGTGCGCCAGCAAAGGGGTTAGCAGGCTGCAGCTGCTGCCGGACACCCTCAGTTCCCGTGTGCTTGCTGCATCTTGTGTGCATGCTGGGGGGGCAGTAGGGTGCCTGGCTGGACTAGGCTGGGGCCAGGGTGGCAGTGGCTGGTCCCTCACCTTCACCCTGGTCCTTTTCCCCCCACAAAATAATCCCTAATGCAACTTTTGGAGAGAAAAAAAACACCAGGGAAAGATGGTATGAACCAATTTCCAGAAAAATTGCAGACTACAGGAACCAGTTGCGCTTCAGTTTGAGATGCAGACAGCACTGCCTCATCTCCACAGCTTGCACCTGCACTCAACAGTGAAGGGACACAAGGCAGAAAACACCCTGCAGCCAAGAAGGCTCCACACCCATTTGCACCACTCGGATGACCCTGAGGACACGGATAAACCTCCAAGTGGCCTCAATGACTCTCTGAAAGGATGCAAATGACCATCTGTCTGCAAAGAGCATCAATCCTTCCATTCCCTGCCATCCAGTCAGAGCTGAAGAAGCTTCTTGGATGAGAAGCGAAACGTCTTGAAAGAAAAACAAGCAAGTCCAGTTGCCTCCTGGAAAAAAGCACCTTTGGGACAATTGCAGTGGTTAAGTGACTTATGACTTTCACACACCACTGCAGCCTCCCCATTGTCAAGTGATCAGAATTCAGACATATGGCAACTGCCCTGTGTTTATGACAGTTATCAGTGCCAGAGTCACATGGTCAACTTTTGCAACCTTTTGACAAGCAAAGTCAATGGGGAAGTCAGATTCACTTAACAGCCATTTTATTAACTTAACAACCACAGTGATCCACTTAACAATTATAGCAAGAAAGGTCATACAAATGGGGTGAAATTCAGTTGACAATTCTCTGATCTCTGTCATTTGGGGCTGACATCCTCTTAGTAGAAAACTATAGGTGCTGAAGAACTCAAATACTGTCCAGCCCATAGTAACAATGCAATCTTGAGGTAACAACAGCACCTGTCCAAGCCAGAGTTAGACAAGGGTGTGTAAATGTGAAAAAAGCTACTGCTTCTGTTTCCCAGGCCTACGTCTCCTGGACTGAACCAAAGCTGCATTGGACCTCCTCCAAACAAACAGACGCTATAAATCATTGTTGACGTGCAAGAAAAAGGAAGCCATGGAAACATCTGCATGCAATTCATCCAGGCAGTGTGATCCAATCATTTGGCCTCTTTCTGGTATATCACACAAAGCTCCCACAGCAGTGATCCATCCATGGTGGACTGTCTCATCTTCCCAGGGACCTGGACACCATATTTTTTGGGGAACTCTATCACAATACACCCATTGAAAGCCAGCCCCGTGATGGTGAACCTATGGCACGTGTGCCACAAGTGGCATGCAGAGCCATTTGTCAGGGCACGCGAGGTGCTGAGTTCACCTTTTTAAAAGCCATTTTTGCCCTCCCCAGGCTCCAGAGGCTTTATAGGAGCCTGGGGAGGGTGAAAAGAGCCTCCACTGCCCCCTGGAGGCCCTCCGGAGGCTTCAGGCACCGTCCGGAGGCTTCCCTGACGCCTTCGGAGTGTTTAAAACGACCTTCCGAGCAAACCGGAAGTCATTTCCGGTTTGCTTGGAGGGTGGTTTTAAGCGTTCCGAAGGCTTATGGGAAGCCTCTGGACGGTCCCTGAAGCCTCCGGAGGGCCTCCAGGGGGCAGGGGAGGCTCTTTTCACCCTCCCCAGGCTCCTATAAAGCCTCTGGACCCTGGGGAGGGCGAAAAAAGCATGAAAAAATGGGGGTGGTGGTAGTGCATTGTGCACGCATGCGCACTGGGGGGGGGGAAATCGTGCATTGCATTATGGGTGAGGCACACCCGCACACGACCCCCCTGCGCTCCCCCCACTTGTGGCACGCGAGCCAAAAAAGGTTTGCCATCGCTGCCCTAGCCAAACTACGGAAGAACTGCCAATATGGACATGAGTTACAGGAGCAGAAATCAAGAGCCTGGTTGCTCAACTAAGATTGGGGAAGACTCCAGGGGAAGCCTTGATCTCGCCCATGGTCATTAAGTCCAACCTGGACTCACCTCTACCATGGGTGGCGTCACATTGCCATCATGTGATGTTTCATGATGTTTTTTCCCTTCACGGAGCTGGGCTGGGTGTGGCCTGCGCGTGACGCATCCCTGACCACACTGACATCTGCATCTGGGGAGAAATGAGAGTCAGGCTGGCTCAGGAATCCTGAGAGTTGAAGACCACAAGTCATAAAAGCCATAAAAGCCACAAGTTGTAAAAGCCATAGTTCCCCCTCCGTTTTAGATCATCGCTTTTGTATACAGGTAGCCTTCCTCTTACAGTGGCAATGCAAAAAGTGACTTATGATCATTTTACATACTTACGACAGTTGCAGCATCCCCATGGTCATGTGATCAAAATTCAGATGCTTGGCAGCTGTCTCATATTTATGACGGTTCCAGTGTACCAGAGTCATGTGATCAGCATTTGCAACCTTCTGACAAGCAAAAGTCAATGGGGAAGCCACTTAACAACTGGGTTGCTAACTTATCAACTGAAGTGATTAATTTTACAACTGTGACAAGAAAGGTAATAAAATGGGACGAAATTCACTTAACGACAGAAATGTTGGGCTAAATTGTGGTTGTAAGTTGCATGTTTAGTTTTTAACTTTTATATATTCTAACTTTTCGTAATTCTTTCTAGATTCTCATTTTCTTTCTCCCTCTCTCTAGATTTTTTAAATGCTTTCTTTTAATGTATTTATCCTGCCTTACTACTTTTCCTGGTCTGATCATAATAAAAAGAAGAGCAACTAAGACCAAAGGCCTGGATTCTACAATATATGAAGAACGACAGCAGGATTTGGGTTTGGCTAGTCTAAAGAGAAGAAGAATGAAGAGCAACATGATTGCAGTCTTCCAGTATTTGAGGGGCTACCCCAAAGAAGAGGGGGTCAAATTATTCTCCAAAGCACCAGAGGGCAGGACAAGAAACAATGGCTGGAAACTAATCAAAGAGAGAAGCAACCTGGAGTTAAGGAAAAACTTCTTAACAGTGAGGACAATTACCCAGTGGAACGGCTTGCTTGCAGAAATCGTGGGTGCTTCATCAGTGGAGGTTTTAAAGAAGAGACTAGAGAGCCGCTTAACTGAAATGATATACGTTCTCCTGCTTGACTAGAAGACCTCCGAGGTCCCTTCCAGCTCTATTCTATTCTAAGGTACATTATAAAAATTATCTCTCTCTCTCTCTCCTTCCTCTTGTGCCAAGCAGAAACTAGATAAGGGGTATAAGTAGTTTTGCCTTGATACAGGTAGTTGTCAATTAACACCTGGTCTCTTAATGACTGTTCAAAGTTATGAGAGACTTTTAAAAAGTTACTTTCAAACTATTTTCACAGTTACGATTGTGACCCCACTCCCACCCCAATCCCTCAGGGTCCTATGTCACATTTTGGATGCTTGGCAGTTGCCTCATTCCATAGTCCCCATGACCAAAGCTTGCAATATTTTTTTTGCCATTTTTGGACAGAAAATGGCAAAAAAAACCTGCCATTGGATATACTAAATTCACTTAATGACCACATGGTTCACTTAGTGACCATGTGATTCACTTAATGATTATGCTGACTTACTTAACAATCGTTGTAAAAATGGTTGCAAAATCTAGTCAGACCCGCTTAACGACTGCAATAACTTATAACAACTCAAAATTCCTTTTCTAGGACTTTGCTTGTCTGTCAGTTTTCCATCAGCCACCTGTGCTCTGGTACACCCTTAGGAGGCCCAGCATCTTTGAGGACGCTTGTAGCTGTGCTAAGACTTTGGCACCAAGGCTGCAAACAAGAAATGTGTTGAAGAGTATTCAGCTATTTTCTCAACAAAGAATTATTGTTATGAAGCCTTTGTGAACAGAAGCATCTGAGGTCCAGCAGAGATGGGGGGAGGCACACAATCCTGGCTGGGCAGGCCTGGTGCTCTTTACAGCAACTGCAGTGGCCTAATGGACCTGCGTGAGCTGCTGTGGCCTCAGTGGTGGCAGTGGCCCACAGCGATACTGAGGTGCATTGGGTGAGCAAGGGGAAACTTCTCCATGCTCGGGCTAAGGGCAAGTCCCTCAAGGGGGGCGAGGAGATGAACAGTGGCGACCTGCTCTCCAACTGCAAGCAAAAACAGATGGGTCAGAATTGGCGGGCCGATGGTGTCTCCAAGCAGCTTCCCCACACCCTCCTCATCTTGTCTTGGGCCGTGGCAGTGGCGGGAGCTGGAGGCAGAGGCACAGGGGAGAGGCAAGCGGTCTAGCCTGCTGGATGCGCCGGACAGCCACCTGCGGTGTCCGGTAGTGCACATCATGTGCCTCTCCTGATTCTGCTTGCTGTTGATGCCGCCATCTCTGCCATGCCTGCTTCTTGGAGCGCCAGCTGCGGAGCTCCTGCTGCTGGACACCTCCCTCATTGCAGACACATCCCTGAAAGGCTAGTAAGTGTGGCCATCCTGGAAAAAGTAATGTTAGGGTTCTAAATACCATGCAGAAATAAATCATTGTCCAAGGCAAAACATCCTTAAAGGTGCAATTTATTCCGCAGGCATGTTAGCACGGCTATGGAAATTTCAACTCTGAATTACATCCTGTAAGTTCACCTAGTTGAAAGTTCATGATCTCTCCCCACACCCACAAATCCATCACATGTTCCAATCATCATCTTCCACGCTGGCATGTACACCCATCTTCTTCCGGCCAGGTGTCGAGGTGCTGAGACAAAAGATGACCTTGGCTTCTACAAAAGAATGTCAACAATCCATTCTACAATCCTACTCCTTTCTATTCCCCCCTCCCAACTACTACACTATTGAAACAGCATAGAAAATTATAAGAAAGTGTGGCAGGCCAAAGATCCTAAAAAGAACATAACTACAGGCCTGACAAAAGGAGCATCCTGTATCGCTTTGGCCTGGCCCATGCTATCCCGGCAGGCATGCATACATACAGGAGGCGACGGGTGCATGCATGCACAGGCCTGGCCCACCCCATCCTGGTGCATGCACCCACCTCCTCCTGTATGCACATGTGCCTGCTGATATGGCTTGGGCTGGGCCTGTGCACACATGTGCTCGCTGCATCCTATGCACATGCACACCTGCCATGATGGGCTGGGCTGGGCTGAAGCAACACGGGCCAGCCCCTTACCATTTCCGGGATGGCCAGGCAGGCCAGATTTGACCTCATCGTGGGCTGGATCCAGCCCGGGCACCTTGAGTTTGACACCCCTACAATACAAGAAGGTAATCCTTCTGATTCATCAGTTTGAGACTCTTTATGATTAGAGGACTCTTTCAGTGTTAGAGGTTAGACAGGAGAAAGTTGGTGTTGCAAACTGTGGACTTTGATAGTAATATGGAAAGTTGGTTAGTGGAGCTCAAAGCAGAATTTCAGTGTGATCAAATAGTTCATTAAGCAAAATGTGAATGGAAGCAAGAGAAAACCATGTGAGGAGATAAAAATGCAATCTTTAAAGGAATTTAATAAAGAGAAGTAATCAAAATTGTTCAGAATAAGCAGAGAAATACATACTCCAAAACGTGGCCCACCAAAGTGTGGAAATAGTCACAATGCAAGCGATGGTTGGTAGTGGGCGAGGCAATGCAGGAGCATCTGCCAAAATGTAAATGGTGACCCTTGAAAGGCTGAGTGAGCTGGCTTGGATAGGAGGTGGCACTGTTTAACAGTCCAATAATTGGCAAGAATTAGGAGGATTTGTTAAGGGCTCATAATATGAAGTGGCAAAATCATTTGCATTTTGTCAATCCACAATTGCCGTTAGTGGAGAGGAGGTGTTTGAGAAGAAATTGGACACCTATTTGTCTGAAATGGTATATGGCATGGGTCCTAAAACTACGGCCCGCGGGCCGCATGCGGCCCACCAAAGCCACTAATCCGGCCCATGCAGGATCACAAGGCCCCACCCACATTGCCCTGCCCACCCTTCGGCTGAGCACAGGACTTTCCTTTGCGGGCTCTGCAGGCTGAAACTGAAAGGTAAGGCCAACAATTTTAGCCTGCAGAGACTTTCTGGAAAAAGAAATGAACTGTTTTGGCAAAAAACCCAGGCTGTATTTGCCTGTTTTTGGCCTGCAGAATGCTTCTGGAGGTGGGGAGGGGTGGGGGTGAAAAATGGGGCACACAGAATTTTTAACCTCCCTTGCTTCCAGAAGATAGATAAAGAGAGAGAGATAGAGAGAGATAGAGAGAGAGAGAGAAAGAGAGAGAGAGAGAGAAAGAGAGAGGAAGAGAGAGAGAAAAAGAAAGAAAGAAAGAAAGAAAGAAAGAAAGAAAGAAAGAAAGAAAGAAAGAAAGAAAGAAAGAAAGAAAGAGACAGAGAGATTTCTCAAGCTCCTTGGGGCTGGGAAGAATTGCTGCAAAACTGAGTTTCCTGAAGTGGACCACTAGACTCCTAAACAACTGAAAAAAACAATGATCTAGTAAAAAGAAAAGGCACCCAAAAGAGCAACATGCAAACAAAAGCAAATAAAACACCCCCAGGAACAAAACAAATTAAAGTTTAATTTGTGTGCATTGTTCAATGGACTGTTAAATTGGCCATGCCCCCCTAGTCACATGGCATAGCCACGCCCCACCCAGTCACATGACCACCTAGCCATGCCCACCCAGCTGGTCCAGCCCCCCCAACAGGGACCGTAAATTGGCCCCCTGTTTAAAAAGTTTGAGGACCCCTGGAATACGGTTTCCTGCTTGAGCAGGGGACTGGACTAGAAGACCTCCAAGGTCCCTTTCAACACTGTTATTCTGTTGTTATTATTATTTTTAAAAAGTTTTTATTTTTAGACAAACAAAAACAAACAAAATAAAAAACATAAAGCCATCTTCAATTACAAACAGTGTGTTGGTTGGTTACAAGGTTTCTGTGCATCCTTTCCATAGTTCTCACTTACATTTCATATATGATCACATGTTATCAAGTCAAAAATATTTATATATGTTGTTATTATTATTATTATACCTCGTTTATTTGACTATCACCATTATTCTTCATTTTCCACAAGATATATTAAGTATTGGGATAATTTGCACCATAGCAATTCAATATATCATGTCAAAAAATTCCAGTAGTAAAATATTTTTATGTTATTTTCTATATCATTTAATTGTTCTTATATTTACCACATTCTCTAATAGCTTTCATTTCATATTTTTTTAATCTAACCACGAATAAAATAAGTCCCATATCTTAAAAAATTGTTTATCTTCTTGTTCTCTAATTTCAAATGTCAATTTACTCATTTCAGCACATTCCATTATTTTATGAATAACTTCCTCCTGCATTGGTGTTTTCTCATTTCTCCAATTTTTAGCAAATGCAATTCTAGCTGCTGTTAGCACATTTACAATCAGATATTTCAGTTCTCTATTATATGTTTCCGGTATAATTCCCAATAAAAAGATCTCTGATTTAAAGTCTATGTGTATGCGCATCATTTTCTCCAACCAAGTGTGGATTTTAGTCCAATATCTTTTAGCTTCTATGCAAGTTCACCACATATGATAATATGTACCCAGTATCTGATGACATTCTAGCATTTTTCCGATTTATTCTTGAACATTCTTGCTATTGTCATCGGGGGTAGATGCTACCTGTAAAACATCTTATACAAATTTTCTTTATATGCTGTTGACTCTGTTATTCTGTTATTCAGCCCAGTAAGAACAACAATCTCAGGGCCCCACAAAGGCTATCAGAGAATCACAAGGACAGAGCTGTGCTGGCACAGTGGAATGCACTACTGCAGGCTCCTTCTCCTGACTGCCGGCTGCCAGCAGTTCGAATCTCACCAGCTCAAGTTTGACTCAGCCTTCTATATTTTGGAGGTTGGTAAAATGAGGACCCAGATTGTTGGGGGCAAATATGCTGACACTGTAAACCTCTTAGAAAGGGCTGTAAAGCACTGTGAAGCGGTATATAAGTTTAATTGCTATTGTTCAATCGGCACTCCTATTCCAGCTGCAATGAGGAGATAACTGATTTCAAGAAGATCCAGTGACCTTTCACAGCTAACGTTGGGCACCTTTCCCTGCATCCTCACTGCTGATTGCCAGGTCTTAGAAAAACAGTTGGCAAAAGCTCTTCCTCTGTAGCAAAATCAACAGATGCCTTGGTTTTTCCTTGAAACGTTTTGTTAATCCAGTCTGGATTAACCTTTGCACGGCCAACGATCTTGGGCAGTTCTTTTATTCAGGCAAGATGGAAAGACTCTAACCCAACTCCATTACCTGCCCATCATCTCCCCCCCATTTGTCTCTTTCTATTGCTTGTCTTTGGTTGGCTCCTCCCCCCCAATTAACAAATAGCAAAGTTGGAAGGGATCTTGGAGGTCTCCTAGTCCAACCCACTGCTCAAGCAGGAGATCCTATATCACTTCAGAAAAACGACTGTCCAATCTCTTCTGGAAAACTTCCAGTGAAAGAGAACCCACAACTTCTGGAGGCAAGTTGTTCCAGTGGTTAATTGTTCCTACTGATAGGAAATTTCCCCTATATTTTAGATTGGATCACCCTTTGGTAAGCTTCTATGTGTTATTTCTTGTCTTGCCCTCAAGTGCTTTGAAGAATAGACTGACTTCCACTTCTCTATGACAACCCCTCAATTTTTGGAAGACTGCTATCATATCACTCCCATTCCTTCTCTTCCCTAGACTAGACATGCCTGGTTCTTTCAACTGTTCATCTCTCCAACCCTCTAATCATTTTAGCTTCCAGCCCTCTAATCATCTATGTTGCTCTTCTCTGTACTGTTTCTAGGGTTTCAGCATCTTCTTGTATACTGCTGTCCAAAACTGGACACAGTTCTCCAAGTGTAGTCTTACTAGCGCAGTATAAAGTGTACTAAGACTTCACATGCTCTTAATACTACCTTTCTGTTCATGCAAACTAGAATTGCATTGCCTTTTTTTTGGTAGTTACAGCACATTGCTGGCTCAAACCTAAGTGGTTGTCCTCTAGGACTCCTAGATCCCTGTCACAGTTGCTGATGTTAAAGCAGGTACTGTCTATTCCATATCAATCCATTCAGTTTTTCCTAGTGAAATTCAGGATCTTACTTTTCTCACCACTGAATTGTTGGATAGGGCCCAGTATTCAAGTCTACCAATATCCTTCTGGATTGTGTCCTATCTTCCAAAGTATTAGCAATTCCTTCCAGCTTGGTATCATCTGCAAACTTGATGAGTTCCTCTTCTATCCTCTCGTCTAGATCATTTGTGATGATGTTGAAATGTACTGAGCTTAAGACATAATCTTGGAGTACTCCATTGCATGCCTTCTTCCACGTAGATGCATTTTCTCCCAGGTGTATTGGTCTGAGCCACTTGATACTGACCCCCTCTAACTGTACTTCAGTCAAGTTGATATGACTCTTGGGAGGCAAAGCCTGATGATTTCCCATTAACCGGAAGTTGTAGACTCAAACAGCACATCCAGTATTTGGCCTCTTAGGCTTTGGAAGCTTTTTGGATCACAGCAGGTCCTGTACTGGGACATTCAGATCAGCTGGATTCAGACCAAGACAAAGGAGCAGGTCTGAGTCCCTAAGAAGCCAAGGAGAAAACTGAATAGATGCAGCAAAAAAAAAAAGCACCCGTTTTCCTTCTGCTGACTGGAGTATCCATCTTGTGCCTAACTTTGAAGTCTAGAGTGTTCCTGACATGGTCCAGCTTGACAAAAGAAAGCTGCTTCTTTCCCCTCTTCCATCTAGAAATATTCTGTGCATTCTCCATTGCCAACTAAAGTAAAAGAGTGTATACTTGAATATTATACCTTGTAAAATTCTCTTCTACTTTGCAATGACGCGAGGCCTCCACAATTATGGCTGTTTGTTATGGCAAATAAATCTTTATTTTTCTCTTTCTGCCTTCTCCTTCTCCACCTGAAGGCTGTGTAGCATGGATTGCTTCTCAAAATCTCCCCCATTTCTCCTGTCATTCTCTTCACTCCTGCTTGGCTTCTGGACTTGAAAGATACTCTTGAAAGTCCTTCCTTTCTCACTGAACTGAATAATGTGCCAAATTCTTACCAATTACTAACTGCTTCATATTTTGATTGCTTTATTAGCGTCAAGTATTATATAATAAATTATGTTGACTGGTTATTAATTATGGTTTGATTTTTGACCTCTGGAAGGCCTAAGACTAATAAACAATGGCACAATGGGCCTGGATGAATTGGGGGGGAGGCAAGGGGGGGGGGGTTCCCGAGAGGCACCTCTGTGGCAGGCAGGGACTTCTGAGCAAAAGATATAGAACATTGCATAATAGGGTTGGAAGGGATCTTAGAGGTCTTCTAGTCCAACATCCCTGCACCAGGCAGGAGCTCCTATGTACCATTCTGGACTTTCTTTGGGCTTGATGGGATCATAGAAAGAATAAAAGGATAACAGAACAGAATAACATAGTTGGAAGGGACCCCAGAGGTCCTCCAGTCCAACCTCTGCCCAAGCAGGAGATCTATACCATTTCAAACAAATAGCTGTCCAGTCTCTTCTTAAAAGCTTCCGGTGATGGAGCACCCACAAATTTAACTGTCAGCAAATTTCTCCTTAGTTGCTTCTCTCCTTGATTAGTTTCCATCCCTCGCTTCTTGTCCTACCCCCAGGTCAATGGTGCAATTCAATTTTTTTTACTACCGGTTCTGTAGGCGTGGCTTGGTGGGCGTAGCAGGGGAAGGATACTGCAAAATCCCCCTTCCCTCCCCACTCTGGGGCCAGCCAGAGGTGGCATTTGCCGGTTCTCCAAACTACTCAAAATTTCTGCTAACGGTTCTCCAGAACCTGTCAGAACCTGCTGGATTTCACCCCTGTCTCAGGTACTTTGGAGAATAGCTTGACTCCCTCTTCTTTGTGGCAGCCCCTGAGATATTGGAACACTGTCATCATGTCTTCCCTGGTCCTTCTTTTCATTAAATAGCCATGCCCAGTTCCCACAACTGTTCTTTATATGTTTTAGCTTCCAGTTGCTCTTCTCTGCATTCTTTCCAGAGTCTCAACATCTTGTTTATATTGTGGGGACCAAAAATGGATGCAAATTCCATGACGTGGAGCCCTTTCCCAGCTTTGGCTGGACTGCAATATCTTGCAAAGCCAGAGCCCTTTCTTTTCTTTCAGAGTCCTCTGGTGTTATTGTTGCTTTCAATTTCCTTACGCACTGATGGCTTTCTCCAAACAGAAAGTGCTGTGAAGAAACAACAAAGACTATTTTTCTGCTGTCAACTTACAAAAAATGCTTTGGGGGCAGCTTGGTTGAAACGTCTTGACCTTTCCGACTATGGCAAACAGTGATGACACATTACAAGTCTTGCTCTCTTTCTGCAAGGAATGAAAATGGCTGGGACCTTCTCTCCCATGTTGTCTGCCCGTTTCCATGGCAATAAAGAATGCTTCTGATCCAGTTGTTCTCTTATCCTGGAGCATTTCAGTAATTTAGCAACATCACCACACCTGCTCCGAGCCCTCCAGCCTTCCTTCGGCAGGCCTGCTAATGGCTTGGGAAGGAGACGTTGTCCTATGGGGCTTCTCACCTCTCACCCTCAAGTGAGAGGATGCCAGATGGAGCCTCTCAAATGGCCCCAATCCACCCATCTTTCAAGGAGGTAGAAGAAGAGGAAGTCCCTCATCCGAATGCAATATTATCTCTCCCTTTTTTTCGTTCCGTGGGCAATTATGCTGAGAGTTTTCTTGGTCTTTCTTTCCTTATTATGAAATCAAAGCTCCTTAAATGGCGGAGTTGAACAGAAACTTAAAATGTAGGAATGCAAGCAATAAGGCTGGTTTCATTTTCCTCTGGCAGTAAAGGGCAACTCTCTAAAACAAAATAAAAATCAGCTAAACCCACTCCAAAGCAAATCCGGTTAAATTAACAGGAGCCACAGCAATGCTGACAGATGGGGCCAAGTTGTTTTGCAATCCTCAGTGCGTTTCTTCTGACAACAGGACCTGCTGAAGAAAAACAAATGCCAATTCTGAATATCTTTTGTACAAATAATGCACCCGCCATGGAATGGGGGGCATGTAGTGTAGAAAAATCAACCCAAACAATTGCCCCAAAGAACAAAAGGAGGAAGATTAACAAGGGGAAGGGAAAAATCAGCCTGGGAGCCCCCCCCCCGGCTGTTGCTGGTATTAAGCATTCAGATGGGCCTTCAGTGAGCAAGGGCTGAAGATCAAATGCAAAGTTGGCAAGACGTTTTCTCCTCCTCCTCCACTTTAATTCCTTTTTCCTAGAGACGACAGGCAAACAAGCCACCAGGTGCAAGGAGTGCGTGACAATGTGTTGTTCTTTTATGCCAACTGGAGATCTTTTCAATGCACCTCACTTCCTCTGGCATTTGATTTGGCCAGGGCTGAAGCCTCCTTAGATGGTTCAGCTTGAAGCTGCAGCGATTACAGATGTTCTCTTGACAACTGACGTATAATCCAGACGAATGTTGCCACTGGGAGCCAGGAAAGCTCCAGATGGACATTAAAAAGGAATCTCGCCTCACCTTCCCTGAGATCCTATCAATGCCATGAAAGGAGTGCAGAATATCACCTAAGGTTGGGTGTGATTTATTTATTGCAAGGTTTTTATGGTACTTGCAGATCCGTTTCTTTAGGATCTCCTCTAGAATCTTCCCAAGGGTCAATGTCCGACTGTTCTATAGTTTGCTATAGATAGCGAACCTATGGCACGCATGCCAGAGGTGGCACACAGAGCCCTCTCTGTGGGCATGCGTGCCATTGCCAGCTGCTCTTCTGGTTTTCAGCACACGCATGTGTGCTCGGCAGCTGGTTTTCGTGGGCGCCAGAAAATGGCCTGAAAATGTCCCAAAACCAGGCCGTTTCCTGGGCTGTTTTCAGGCTGTTTTTCGGGGTTTGCCTGTTCTGCCTTTTCTTTTTATCTCAAGTCTATCCTCTTCTAAGTCTACTTCTGACCTGCTTTCCTGTCTCTCCTTCATCAGACTTTGCATAGCTTCTCCTTGCGGAGAATTCATGCTATGCGTTGGCATGCATTGGCATCCATCAGTCTCAAAAGACCAAGGTATCATGCTCTGGAAAGAGGTCAAAGCTGGATTGACCTTTTTCCAGAGCACGAGGCCTGAGGTGATTAACATGAAATAGTCCAATGGAACGGCAGAGCCGATACGATTGGTTCCAGCTGCGTCGCAGGAGTTACCAGAATGTGGTTTACACAGTCACGAACTGCTTCTGGGACTCCGGCTCCAGATTTTGCCTTGAAGTTGACTCCTGAAGCCTTTTTCAGTAGTGGATGAAGCCACAAGGCAGTGGAGGTTTGTCATCAGAGGTTCCCTTCTCCTAGAAAATGGTTCTGCCACTTCATCTGCCGTTGGTGCGTAGAGTCCTCTTCCGCCTTCAAAACCATTGACCGTCTTCTCCTGTAACCCTGGAAAGGGGTCCTTACGAGGTGTTACCAGTTGGGCCAGCTGGACCAAGGTTTTTTAAGGGGGTGTTACTCCTCCATCACTCACCCTTTGTCCTGGCTTGGGACAGGCAGAGCCTGGCTTCCCAAACGTTGGGCCCAGGATGTCGTTGGCATGAACACCTCAGAATTAGCATGCAACCTATTCCAATTATTTTGTTCTGCAAAACTAGCAAATTGTGAAATCACCACTTTTTTGCTTTCATCTCTACACTTTTGAACCTGGCTGATAACTAACAAAGCTAAGCTTCCGGGCCTTTTCTCCTGGGGCCTTTGGGACTATATACCCAGGCATAACTACCAAATGTTCTTAGGTGTGCCAATGAAGGTTTTCTTCCATATAATAGGAAATATGAGGTTTCATTTATAGCAACACTCTACATCCTGTTTATTATATAATTCGCTGTGTTGTTGACTCCCCCCCCCCAGTATACTCTACTCATTCCTGCATCTGCTAGCAGTGAGTCTTTCATGGTTTGCAATACCCCATTCCGTCTTTCAGCCACTCCATTTTCAGCTGGTGAGTATGGATTTGTACGTCTATGCCAGTGATGGCGAACCTATGGCACGCATGCCACAAGTGGCACGCGGAGCCATTTGTCAGGCTGGCCAGCTGAGTTCACTCTTTTTTAAAGCCATTTTTCACCCTCCCCAGGCTCCAGAGGCTTTATAGGAGCCTGGGGAGGGTGAAAAGAATCTCCCCCAGCCCCCCAGAGGCCCTCCGGAGGCTTCATGAGCTTCCCTGAAGCCTCTGGAGCGCAAAAAACCAGCCCTATGGGCAAACCGGAAGTTCGGGAACGGACTTCCGGTTTGCTCGGAGGGTTGATTTGACTGCTCCGGAAGCTTCAGCGAAGCGTCCTGAAGGTCCCTGAAGCCTCTGGAGAGCTTCGGGGGGGGGGCAGGGGAGGCTGTTTTCACCCTCCCCAGGCTCCTATAAAGCCTCTGGAGCCTGGGGAGGGCAAAAAAACATGCAAAAAATGGGGAGGGAGCGCCTGTAGTGCGTGCATACACACTGGGGGGGTCGCACATTGCATTATGGGTGTGGCACACCCGCACACTACCCCACTGCGCTCCCTCCACTTATGGCACGCGAGCCAAAAAAGGTTCACCATTGCTGGTCTATGCCTAATGGATAAACTCCTTAACCATATTTGGAAATTATCAGACATGAAATCTGTCCCCCTGTCTGTCTGCAACTGGCATTCTTTACAACCATACCTTTGCTCTACAAGTTTTATTTATTGCTTGAGTTGTTGCAACGCTGCTGTCTTGCTTTTTAGCAGATAGCAAAACCCATATCTCATGTAATCATCCACCGTGACTAGGGTATATCTAGCTCCTCCAAAGGAGGGTGCCATAGAGCCAATCAAGTCAGTGTGCGCTAACTGCAAGACTTTGTTTTTTGCCATGAACTTTTCTTACTCACAGGATACTCCCTGGCTTTTGACTCTTTACAAATAGTGCAATCTAAATACATCCTGCATTGCTTTAGTTTAAGCCCCTCAGCTAAGTCTGGCATCTTCTGCAGTAGTCTAAAACTTGCATGCCCCAACCTCCTGTGCAATAAATGTACACAATTGTCATGTGTGGGAGTGTTTGTAAGTGTTTGTGCACAACTATTCTCTTGTCTTCCTAGTATGTACAGGCCACCCTACTTAACTCCTCATGCACGAATTCTTCCACCTTTCCTTTGGGAGTATTGTCCTCCAGCCAACAGTATTTCATACCCTGGGCTATCTAAACTGAAATACTCAACAGATTATGATGTAATTCAGATACATACAATATATTGTCTAATGCTTCCCTTATCTCAGGTACATAGACTTTACCTTCCTCTTTAACACAGTTCATTGTCCATTAGCCTAATAAATGTTTGCTTAGCTGGTCTCAAGCCAGAAAATGTTTGTGGTCAGTGCTAGAGTTTTTAGACGCTGTTGCTGCCAGGGAAAAAGATGATGATGGCGAATGACTCCTCATGTGTTGAGTAGCTCTACGCTCTTGTCTCAGATCACCAAACTGCTCAGAAAGTTAACAACTGATTCTCCCGAAGTGGTGCAAACTGGCTGAATCCCACCTCTGCTCTAGGCCAGTGGTGGGTTCCGGAGTCCTTTGCAACCAGTATGGTGCAATGGGGCCAGGCGTCCACCAAATGCACGCCCGCAGCACTTACCGCCCGCAATGCTCCAGCTGCTTGGCAGAGCATTGCGCAGACACCATATGCTCCGTGCGCATAAGCCCCGATCGGCTCAAATATGGGTAAGGAGGGTGGGCAGGCGGGTGGGCCTTCCGGAGCACCGTACCGGAATGGTACCTGGTGCTCCCAGCAGGCAGCGGTATGCCCATACCAGGGCGTACCGGTCGTATCCCACCACTGTTCTAGGCCCTTCTCATCTTTACCAGCATGATACAGCTAGACTCAGGAAACAACTAAACAACTAAAGACATATCAGGAATTGTTTAATGTTTATCAATGTCTTTACAAATGAGTAAAAGAAAAAAGAAAAAGATAGAGCCTCCCCCCCGCGAGAAATTGTGGTTAAAAATATTAATAATCCAAATGGAAATTGCTGTTAATATCTAAAATAATATATTAAAATAAGCAAATAACTCCCCTTCAGTGGGAGAGGGTGGAGAGAAAGGGGAATGCCCTATTTATAAGTTTTAAAACCCATTTTGTTTTTCTGTTAATTTCCCTCCTTCAAACCCTTAGTTATACAATGCCCATCTCCCCCCACTGAGCAACTCTGGGCCATTGCAAATAAACATAAAATATGTTTACAAATAAACTTAAAAATATGAAGGCCACCTATAATAAATAACATCGTTAAACAAGAATGAAATAATAATATATATGTTTACGTACAATTTTTTCCTTCCCTTTTTCTTTTTCTTTTGCTAGCATGTTTTAGTTAACTAAAAAAAAAAAAGAAGCAATGTTAAAACAAACCCCCACAGACCGAAATTTCAGCAGACTAAAGACCCCTCATTTCAACCCTGAGCTACAAATATTCTCCTTTATTGGCACAGGCAGAGATGCGCAGGTGAAAGTGTAGCCGTTCCCCAGAAGTGGTGCATTGATGCCAAAGCAAATATAATTAGTACAGCACTTATTCATAAGGAAGCAGTGGGGATATGAAAAGTTTTAAATGGTTGAGATTAGGTCAAATCAACTTTAGTTATTTTTGGCATCAGTTTGGCAATTTGGATCTCAACTTCCAGCCACTGGCCTTCAACTGATTTGAACTGGGTCAAAGTCACAGTTTGCATGTCTGATTCAAGTTGGACACTCACATCCCTAAATGTCACCTCTGCAAGAACAGTTAATCTTCTCAATGCCCAATTTAGGACGCACTTTCCGGATATGCAGATATGTTGCCCAAATTGCAATGGTCGTTGTAATGTCTGCCAAATTCAGGACGCAGCTAAGATATTTGTGTAGCTTTTGTTTCGGATGACTCTTCTGTAATTGTTGGCACAGTGACATTGTGAATCACCCACTGAAGACTGAAATTGACGGGAGTGTAAAGTGCTGGTTCTCAGTGCCATTTACCAACAAAATATGGTGTAAAAACTCTTTTCTTAGATATACGTGATTGTCTGTGGGACTACTATTATCATTTTGAGAAAAGTGCCAAGAGAAAAATCTTCCCTGACATTTCATTTCGCAGTGCAGTTAGAAAGATCCTCTTCCTTCTGCCCAGGACTTAAATATGTGTTACACATTTGAAAAGATCCTAAATAATTGGAATCATCTTCCGTGCAATCCTTCTGTTCACAGAACCTGTTTCATCCCAAGGCCACAAAATCCCACAAAACAAATGAATCACCTAGGGAGTAGCCTGGCAAGTATATTAAAGATCTGCTTTATAAATTTCAGATAATGTTTTCATTTTTCTTTGATTCAGGAAGTTTAATAGGAAGACAGTCTTTTCTCAACAAAGATCCAGCACAGAAATGGCTGAACCATCAGTTCAGGAAAACAAGACAAATCACGCAACTAACTGGACCCTACTCTTATAAGGTCTAGCTCAGTGACGGGCGAATGTGGCGCTGACACATCAACCAGCTCAGACGGTGAGCCACCAGCGCAGCAGACCAACACTCGGTGCAGGCCCAATCCTGCCCCGGGGAACTAATATTGACAGAGGCTGCTCCAGCGCAGACAGAGCTGCAGCAACACCCCCCACCGATGCGTTCTTGTCGTCAGCCTTACCTGAGAATCCGGTCAGTCCCGCGGCGGTCAAGTTTCCTGTCGACTCAGCTGCGTAGTCTCTCCACCAGCTTCTCCTCCTTTGGCCACCGCCCCTGAACTAAGGCGATCTGGGAGGAGCCGACGCCGGCCGGTGTATTTGGCTGACTACGCATGTGCTACCTGGGAGGAGAGGGGTGTTAAGTCCTTGAGGCTACGACGCCATTGACTATCATTGCCGGCCCCTGATTGGTTGAGATGCGAGCAGCCAGCTGGCGGGAGAATGCAGCCATTCTATTGGTTCAGCGTCTGACAGCTCTAGTATAAAAAGGGCTGTCAGCTGTCAAATGTTGCTGTTTGCCAGGTCGAGGTTTGCCTTACATTTTGCTGTGTTATACTGTTAATAAAGGTTGTGTTAGCTTCAATTTGCCTTGCCTCAGTTCCTGCCTGCCTCGTTCTCCCTACAGAACATGTGATGGATTTGTGGGTGTGGGGGTAAGAACTTGAACTTTCAACTGGGTGGGGAAAACCATGAAGCTTTCAGATTCGGGTTTTCCCAGATGTGCCAACATGGCTCTCTTAATAAATCGGAACTTTGAGCAATACTTTGCCTCTGACTCTGATTTAATTTTGGATGCTGTTTGAACCCTGACAGCCACCACACTAAAATGCACCCTGTGTTTCTTGCCACCTTCTACACCTCAGCCTGTCTCTTCCAGATCTTCTGTGAGGTCAGAAAGCAAGCAGAATTTTAATGGTCTCAAGTGGGAAGTGATTAATTGGGGGGAAGCTCCTTAGATGGTCGGCCTGCTCCAGGGTGCTCCAGCTGTGTGAGGTCCATCTGTTCCCCAGGAGCTGAGCACAACTGACACAGCCTGGCCGAGACTGCTAATTCATGATCACACGGAATGATAATTCTCGCCTGAATTGTCTGTCACATTAGTCAAATAAATGCTGCTCCGAGTTGCTAGCCGGAGTCTCTTGTGCTGTTGCCTGTTCAGAATATATATAATACCATTGCGTGACTCTGGGTGGTGTGTGTGTTTGTGTTGAGGCAGAATTTTAAATTGTCCTCTGTGTTCTTCCAGACACAGGCTGCATAATATACAGATATGTCTCCAAAAGAAGCAAGCTCTTTTTAATGTAATATAGTTATAGGTTTTGCTGCAGGGAGAAATTGTAAGGCTAGTTGTCCAGAGATGTCAAAGAAGCAAAAACAGAGGGGGACCTTTGTGACTGAGAGAGGAACTTCCAGATGCTTTTGGCTTCCCTAGGAGAGCGAAGTATCCCTGTTTGTTGCTGCATATGCCTCTGTGTGTGTGCGTGTGTGTGTGTGTCTGCAGGAAGATGGGCAAACAAACAGAAAAATGGGAGAAACTGCAGGGAAATAAATGGTAGTAACTCGGCCTGCCATGCCCCTGAACCGGTTCTATTGGCGGCGATGCCATCTTGATATTCGGTTCTGCGCATGCACGGAACAATCTTCATTGCAAAAATGTATTTTTTTTCTTTTTCTAACATGCGCATGCGCAGACCTTTTTAGGTGCAAATATTTTGCATGTTGAACTGGCAGTAATGATGGCAGCAAGCCATCAGTGCAGAGTTATACATGCTTCATGCTGATTGGTTTATCCAACTTCCTCTTCTGGGCTTTGCTGTTTGTGTGCCCAGCTTGAATATTAGAATCCACAGATGCATGGATGCAACAGCTATGCAACAATCTACAAACAACAGACACATATATTCCATCATGGAAGTCTCCTTGACCCTTAAGGCATGAAAGGTGGCTGGGTGACTTTGGGTTGACTACCGGGAGACTCTGAGTTCTCGCCCCCTCCCCTTTAGCTTGGTGTTATCTGCAAATTTGATGAATTCCCCTTCTATCCCCTCATCTAAATTATCTATGAAGATGTTGAAGAGAACTTGGCAGATTTCACCTGACAGGTGAAGCAGGCTGGGACTCCACCCAAATAAAGCATGTGTCAGGCCTGTAGTTATGCTTCTTTTAGGATCTTTGGCCTGCCACACTTTCTATTATTTTCCTATGCTGTTTCATTAGGTAGTAGTTGGGAGGGGGGAATAGAAAGTAGATTTGTGGAATGTGTTGTTGTCATTCTTTCTAGAAGCCAAGGTCATCTTTTGTCTCTGCACCTTGACACCTGACCGGAACCAGAGGGGTGGAGTTGTCGGGGTCGAAGAAGAAGATTGGACCATGTGATGGATTTATGGGTGTGGGCATAAGGTTATGAACTTTCAACTGGGTGGAATTCCAGGAAGCAAATCAGAGTTGGAATTCCACAGATGTGCTAAGATGTCTGACTTATTAAATTGGAACTTTAAGGAAAGTTTTGCCTTGGACTCTGATTTAATTCTGCATGATACTTGGAACGCTGACATTATTCCAACTCTCCCTTTAAGATAATTCACCAGCACCCCCCCTCGCACCGGGGGGGGGGGGCTGGTGAGGGGATGCTGACCGGGTCAGTGTAAAATATCAGCAAACAATTATGAGTAAGCTTTTGAGATAAGAAGCTGAGATGAGACGCTTCTCTGCAAATCTTCAAAGGTGAAGGAATTCCTGTTTAAGATTTATAGCATCTGGAGGAATGCAAGGGGGAAAAGATTCTGCACACAGCTGGAAACGACAAGATGTTTGGAGTCCCAGACCAACTTCTTCAGCCAAATGTGAGTCAATCTCCCCCCCCCCCACTAATAAATGCTGCAATGGACTGGAGGACTGGAGTGGAGATAATTACTCCTTCCAAACAGCGATAAATGAAACGACTTATTACCCTGCAACTGAGTTGAAGACAGATTCCCTATCAAAATGGGAAATTCAACCCAGACAGCAAGAAGCATCTTTCACTTGCCAGCCACCACAAATTGGGCTGCAGCTTATGAATGAAGCACCACCAAATTGGGCTTTCTTCCCAGGGCATGGATGGAAAAGATTCCAGTGGGCAAATCCGTGGCCATCAGCATGGGAAAATCCTCCAAGCCAGCAGAGGGCACCTACTTGGCCCATAACTCCTCCAAACCAGCAGAGGGGTCCTTGGCACATAAACCCCCCTAGCCAGCCATCGTTGGTTGAACTGCAACCTGTGAAGCAGGCAATCCCGAGATGGGTCTTAACCCCAGGTCATGGATGGAAGGGATGCCAGTGGACACCTGCCCTCCCTCAGCAGATGACACCATGGCAGATAATTGGGCAGTGGCCAACCGAGGGATTGACCTCCCCACCGGTTCCAGTCTCCCCTACAATGCCCCAACAGGTTCTTACCCCACCTTCCTACAGAGAAGCAATCTCCACAATGGAAGAAGGGATTACCAAAGGGAGGGCTGCAGGATGGATGGCAGGACCATGTGCACCTGCAATGCCCCAACAAGTTCTTACCCCACCTTCCTACAGAGAAAGGTTCTCAACAATGGAAGAAGGGTTTACCAAGGGGGAAGCTGCAGGATGGATAGCAGAACAATGTGAAGTGGTGGTTCCTAAGTTTAGAGATGTAACTAGGTTCCTTCCTTCGTGAGGGCCAATAAAATGCCACCGTTGCTGTCAACTTGGCCACAGAGCATCAGAGAACTTGGCTCCAGCCCCAATGCCACAAAGGTGCACACCAACCGCCACGGCAGTAAAGAGAAGGCCCCAGATGCCACCAGAAAAAAGTCATCTGGGCCAAGAACCTCTGGAAGAGGATCCCCAACTTAAGGTGACAAAAAGTCCTACCAAGAGGGAGGCCTCGGAGGAGGAAAAGGGCAAACAACCTCTGGAAGAGGATCCTATCAATGGGGACGCCTCGGAGGAGGAAAATGCCAAAGATGACCCAATGGTGAGTGCACCCATCCATCCCATCGCCTTCCAAGTCAACCTCCAAGTACCTGAGGTGGAAGGCAAAGTTGAAGCAGTTGTGGACACCGGTTGCACTCGATGCTTAATCAGCATGTTGATTGTCAAGCAACTAAGCATATACACAAGACCTCTAGCCTGTCCCATTCGGGTTCAGCAGGTAGATGGAATGCTAATTGGAGGGGCCCCAGCCACACTAATAACTGAACTGGTGAAGTTACAAGTTGGCCGCCACTATGAGCTTCTCAGATTCATTGTGGCTCCAGAGATGCTGGCAAAAATAATCTTGGGGCTTGCATGGCTTGACAAGTGGAAGCCTACGATAAAGTGGGAAGACGGTGGTAGGAAATTGATGATTGTGGTTGAGCTGCTACCACCAGAGGAGGAAAAGGGCCAACAATCTCTGGAAGAGGATCCCCAACTTAAGGTGACAAAGAAGCCTACCAAGGGGGAGGCCTCGGAGGAGGACAAGCCCAAACAATCTCTGGAAGAGGATCCCCAACTTAAGGTGACAAAGAGTCCTACCAAGGGGGAGGCCTTGGAGGAGGAAAAGCCCAAACAACTGCCAGAGAAGTCCCCTGGACTGCTACAACGAGTGGCCAGCCCTAACCGACCATGGGAAGAGGTCGCAATGGACTTCATCGTGGAACTCCCAGACAGCAGCGGGAACAGAGTAATCTGAACAGTCATTGATTTGGGTTCCAAGCAGGCGCACTTCATCGCTTGCTCAGGATTGCCATCCGCAAACAAATTAGCGAAAAGGTTTGTGAAACACATTTATCATCTGCACGGATTGCCCAAGAGGATCATTTCAGACCACGGAGTCCAGTTCACAGCCAAGTTCTGGAGAGAGGTCCTGAGATCCATTGGGTCCACACAAGAACTGAACTCAGAAGTTCATCCCGGTATGAACTATGCAGCAGAGAGAGCCAAAGCGGTGGTGAAACAATACATCTGGTGTTTTGTGGACTATCAGCAAGACAACTGGTCGGACTTGCTACCATTCGCTGAAGTGGCGTACAACGACACGGTCCACAGCAGCACTGAATTAATTCCTTTCCAGATTACCAGTGGCATGGAATTTGTTGCCATGCCTGAGCTGCCTAGAGAACCTCCTTCCTCCATGTCTTTGAATGAATGGACACGCTAAAGAACGGATGGGAGAATACGAAGAAGGCTCTAGCAGATGCGGCAGAAGCCTACAAGAAGCAAGCTGATAAACATCGCTCTCTCCAAACCCCCTTCTGTGTGGGGGACAAAGTTTTAGTATCTACCAAATACATGAGATTAAGAATGCCTAGCAAGGAATTTGGTCCAAAATTTCTAGGTCCATTCCCAATAGTGAAGATAGTTAACCCAGATACAGTTCAACTCAGTCTACCCAGAAGTCTAGGGAAAATTGACCCAGAATTTCATTGTAGCTTGTTGAAACCAGTAATTGGGTTTAACAGAAGAGCATCCACCCAAGCTTTTTCTCCTCCTGTAGTGATAGAAGGGGAAACACAATCTGAGGTGGAAAAAATCATAGACTCCAGGCTGAATAGGGGTCGTTTACAGTACTTAGTGCACTGGAAGGGTTACCCTTTGTCTGAAGCTTCTTGGGTGAATGGTGGGAACCTAAAGTGGAGAAGGTAGTAAAACAATTCCATGAGAAGTTTCCTGATAGGTCAAAGGGTCCCATTGGGGGAGGAAGAGGTGGTTAATTGTGTTATGTTAACTTTTATGGTATTCTATTTACAGGAAACATTTTTCTTCTGAGGAGAGGTCACCTGTCAGGCCTGTAGTTATGCTTCTTTTAGGATCTTTGGCCTGCCACACTTTCTATTATTTTCCTATGCTGTTTCATTAGTATAGTAGTTGGGAGGGGGGAATAGAAAGGAGTAGATTTGTGGAATGTGTTGTTGTCATTCTTTTTAGAAGCCAAGGTCATCTTTTGTCTCCACACCTTGACACCTGACACCAGCAGGGTGGAGTTGTCGGGGTCGAAGAAGAAGATTGGACCATGTGATGGATTTATGGGTGTGGGCATAAGATTATGAACTTTCAACTGGGTGGAATTCCAGGAAGCAAATCAGAGTTGGAATTCCACAGATGTGCTAAGATGTCTGACTTATTAAATTGGAACTTTAAGGAAAGTTTTGCCTTGGACTCTGATTTAATTCTGCATGATACTTGGAACGCTGACAGCATGACTGGCAAATCTGTAATATCACAAAGGTGAGATTATAAATGTTGGGATTAGTTTCACCCTTTCCATTTGTCATTGTAGCTTACAGAGTTGATAACATTCCCATTTAGACATAACATCCCCTTTTGTCTGCAACATGTATTACTGCAACATGCTTCTCTAGCATCTCTACACCTTGTTTTACAATACGGTGACTGAAACTGGATGCACTATTCCAAGTGTGGCCTTACTAAGGCTGTTCCTCTGTTAATGCAGCCTAGGCATGCATTGGCTTTTTGGGTTGTCACAGTACACTGATGACACTGATTGATGACTCACAGTTACTGCTATCGAGCCATATTTCACCTATTCTGTAAGAATAAAACTCTTACTTTTCTCTACATTGAATTTCATTTTGTTAGATAGGGCCCAGTGTGCAAGTCTCTCTAGATCCTTTTGGATCTTGAGCGTATCTTCTGGGGTGTTGACTATTCCTGCCAGTTCAGTGTCATCCGCAAATCTGATGAATTCCCCTTCTATTCCCACAGCTAATTACTCTTGCAAATTGTCAAACTTAATGTTCTAATCCCAATTAGATCATTATTTCCCCCTTTTGCCATCATAGGAGCCTAAGACCTGCTAGACATTTAATCCTCATTAATGCATTCTAACTTTCTCTTGCCGATGCCTAAACTAAGTGATGCCAGGGGTGGAAGTGGAAAGAGAGGGGACAGGGCCAGTGGTGAAATTCAGTTTTCTTTACTACCGGTTCTGTGTGCGCAGCTTGGTGGGCGTGGTGTGGCTTGGTGGGCATGGCTTGGTGGGCATGGCAGGGGAAGGACACTCCATTCCCACCCCATCCCAGGGGAATGATACTGCAAAACCTCCACTCTGAGGCCAGCCAGAGGTGGCATTTGCCGGTTCTCTGAACTACTCAAAATTTCCGCTACCAGTTCTCTAGAACCTGTCAGAACCTGCTGGATTTCACCCCTGGACGGAGCTATAAAAAGTGTCCAATGAAAGCAGCCTCTTGGTGTGTCGAATTTGGGAGACAATTCCCCTCCTGGGTTCATGGTGTCAGATTGGGGGAGGACTCCTTGGTAAGTAATGAGGACAATTTTAATAGGCTTGATCTTCTTTATTTCAGCCCTGATGCTTCTTTTAAAGTCCTCCTGCTTTGGCATCCATGCTGCAGATGCTAAATTAATGGACGACACAAGACTTTCAGAAAACACTGGCCAATGACAGATCCATAAGCCTCCTAAATATAATTTACGAATTGTATGCAACCCATGGATGTTGGAAACCACATGTGCAGCTGGATCAGGAGCGTCTCTTTGGGGATGCAGGCTGGGTTTATGCAAGCTCTACAACAGATTAACAGCTGCTCTTCAGCCTCTAGCTGAGAAATGTTCACAAGGCACTAACTCAAAATGGCACATCCCTCTGCCGATTTTGGAGCTGCTGTTTGTCTCTAGAATACAGTTAAGCTGGGATAAGCTTTAAAATGTTGCCATTAACAAATGGCTTCCACTTCCATATGGCAACTCCAGACTCAGGTGTAGCCCTACTGATACTTGTCAATGTGGTCAAAATGCAGGACGGTGTGAGGCAAGGCAGGGTATGCTACCCAATGTCTTCTTTAATATTTGTATACATTCTGTCAGGCCTGCAGCCATCTTTTCCTTTGGATCTTTGACCTGCCACACTTTCTATTATTCTACTACGTATTTTCTATTGTGGGAAAATGGGAGGGAGAATTGTACGGAGTTAGATGCTATGTATCCATAACGACGTTCTTTCTAGAAAGCCAAGGTCATCCTTTGTCTCTGCACCTCACCGGAATTGGATGGGTGGAACTGCCAGCATGGCAGTGGGAGATTGGACCATGGGGTGGACTTGTGAGTATGGGGTCAAGATCTTGAACTTTCAACTGGGTGGGGAAAACTGGGAAGCCTTCAAATTTGGATTTTCCCAGATGTGCCAACATGGCTCTCTTCATAAATTGGAACTTTGAGCAATACTTTGCCTTGGACTCTGATTTACTTTTGGATGCTATTTGGAACCCTGACACATTCCTTGGTTTCCTTTCTCCAAAGCGCAAGCTTGCAAACCCCAGGCAAATGTATGTAGCTGATGTGGCCATTTGTGCCCAAGGCAGGAGGGCCATGAGCGAAAGCACTCAGGGCTTTGCTATCAGAAAACCAAAGTCAAAAGTATTCTGAAGTACCAATAAAGCCCACAATTTGACTCACAGAAAATCATACAATTGAGCAAGTTAAATGTTTTAAATATTCAAGCTTTGGGAAACAGCAACAATTGTACAGACTGTGATGTCTGTTAGGGATGTAATCCCAGGCTTGGCTTGGCAATGTATAGTAACCTATGATTATGTTACTGTTACTTTAAATGATTCAGAGATGTAATTGGCTTGTTACCTCAAGCAGCTATAAGAGGGAGCCAGAATGGCTGTTAGCTCTCTGTTTTGTTAGACGCTGGTTGGTGTATTTTGAGGTATTGTGGTTTGCTACTGTTTAGCTGTATTTTGTGTGTTAAACTGAGAATATTGATAACTGAATTACTGAACCGTGTATGACTTGGACTGTTAACTCTGAATACTTCTATATTTCTACATAGTAAACTACTATATTTTTATACTATTCAGTGTCTCTGTATGCTGGTTTGTGCGTGTTATTCCATATCACTCTCATTAGTCTTCTCTGCATACTCGCTCTCCCAACAGGGAGCTTAATTACTTAACAATGTCATTTTAAGATTCATTGGAGCCAGGAAGAAGGCTCTGTCCCTACGGCTCTTCAAGTCTTCCACACAAAATCCGACCCCCCTATTCCAGTTTGTTTCATACAAAAAAGGTGGGGTTTTTTTTGAGATCCTTATTGTGTCTCCAGTGGCCATCATTTCTATGAGTAAGATCTGCCTGATCCCAATTCTTAAATAGAAATCTAGCTAGCAGACATGTGTAACAACTAAATCTGCTTGATAGATCTGTCCCTTGAGTTCTCCTAATGTGCATTTGCATAGGGCAAGGAATTAATTAGACACTGGAAAAGTAGACAATTAGTCTATTGAAGACAGTGTTACAATATGATTGAAACTTATATTTTCTCCATTGCCTGCAACATCTCTGTATTTGTGACTTATCTCAGTTACAATGTGCCTTTCCCAAAATAAAATCTAATGCTCTCCCTCCAGCTACCTTATAAGATGACCATATAAGTTAAGTGCCTGTGACTCTACAGAGCTTTTTATTGTGACTTGAAACAATGGCTACTTTGGATATTATTAAAAGATCTCCTGGGTTGCACTGAGGAGGAGGAATAATGATGATGATGATAAATAACACAATAATAAACACATCGATAAATTGCAGCTTTCTGTAATAACACCAGTGGAACTGCAAAAAGCTGTGCTACTTGAAACAAGAAGATACTTGGTTGATACCTAGGTCACCGACAGCAACTCATATAATCCATCAGCACCAATGAATGGTATTTGTTTTTAAATGTTTTAAATGTTCAGTTGACTGACAACAACAACAAAAACAGTGATACCCAGAGCCTAATGTTGGGAATGATTGAGGGCAAAAGAAGAAGAGGATGACAGAGAAAGAGGTGGCTGGGTGAAGTCACTGAAGCAGTTGGCATGAGCTTAAATGGATTTCGGGGGATAGTAGAGGACAGGAAGGCCTGGAGGAACATTGTCCATGGGCTCACGATGGATCGGATATGACTGCAACTAACAACAACAACAGCTCCTTGTCATCAGGGCATTTGGTACAGGCCCAATAATTTTATAAGATACATCAACAAATTGCAGCTTCCTGTAATAACAGTGGTACTGCAAAAAACTGAGCTACTCGGAACATCGTATATTTTAAGAAGGTACTTGGTTGATACCTAGGACATTGGCAGCAACCTGTATCAACCATTAACAGCAGTCAATGGTATTTGTGATGTGATTTTGAATGTTCAGTTGACTGAGTTTCATGTTTAATAAATAAAGTAAATGATGATGATGATGATGATGATGATGATGATGATGATGATGATGATAAAGTATTGAAGGCAAAAATGACCAAAAGCTAACTTGGAACTGGTTAAGATCAGGAGTACTGAAAAAAGAAACAGAAGGCTTTATTTTGGCAGCTCAAGAACAAGCCTTAGCCACAAACTGCATGAAGGCAAAAATTCAGCATGTTACCACCAACAGCAAATGCTGCCTCTGTAATGAGAAAGATGAGACAGTCGACCATTTGATCACTGGGTGCAGCAAAATTTCAGAAACTGACTACCTGCAACGCCATGACCGAGTTGCTAAAAGCATTCACTGGAAATTTTGCCAGAAGTTTGGATTTGAGTACAACAAAAACCACTGGGAACATCAGGTTGAGAAGTTCTAGAGAATGAAAAAGTCAAGATCTTGTGGGATTTCAGAATTCAGACTGACAGGCACTTGGCCTACAACACACCTATATAACAATAGTTGAAAAGAAAAAAGTTTGATTCATTGACATTGCAATCCCTAGTGATGCGTGAATTGAAGATAAGCAGCAAGAAAAAATCACAAAGTGCTGGGACTTGCAAATTGAAGTTGAGTGACTGTGGAAAAAGATTGTAATTGAAGCGCTTGGAGCTAAATGGCTACCTCGCTATTTGGAAATTCTAAATTTATTGGACTTGAACATTCTGACTCTAGAAAAAAACCACCCTACTTGGAACAGCTTATATCCTCAGATATAAGTTCCTAGGTCCTTGGTTAGCACTTGAGCTGCTGAGCTACCAACCAGCCCAAAGGCTGTGAATCTCACCAAAGATTAAAATAATAATAATAATAATAATAATAATAATAATAATAATAATAATAATAATAATAATAATGTGAATGATGACACCAAAAGTCAAAAACCAGAAAAGCAGGCCACAGTTGAATTCTGGAAAGAATTGTGGGAAAATGCAAAGGACTACAATAAGGAAACAAAATGGATACATGACTTTGAGAAAAGCATTGGCAACAAACAAATGCAAGTATTAGAAATAACAACTGAGATGGTCAAAAATCGAGTAAAAAAAGTAAAGAATTGGACATCACCTGGAAAGGACCAATTACATGGTTTCTGGCTCAAATATCTGACCAGTTTACATGCAATATTGGCCTGGCAACTGAATGAGATTTTACAAAATGGCCAAATTGATGAATGGTTGACAACTGGAAAAACATACTTGATTCAGAAAGATGCAACTAAAGGAACAATACCTGAAAACTACAGACCAATAACATGCTTGCCAACAACCTTCAAATTACTCACAGGCATTATTGCAGATAACATTATGGATTATTTGGAAACAAACAACATCTTGCCAGTAGAGCAGAAAGGCAACAAAAGAAGGAGCAGGGGCACAAAAGATCAGCTCCTAATTGATAAAATGATATTAGAAAATTGTAAGAAAAGAAAAACGAACTTGAATATGGTCTGGATTGATTACAAAAAGGCATTTGACTCATTGCCACATAGTTGGATCATAAAATGCTTAGAAACAACTGGCATTAGCAAAAATATCACATCCTTTACTGAAAAGGCGATGAAACAATGGAGAACCGAGTTGGCAGTAGGGAATGAGAACTACGGAATGGTTAATATCAAGCGAGGAATTTTCCAGGGTGATTCACTTTCACCTCTTCTCTTCATCATCGCGATGATCCCACTATCAGTAATCTTAAAAAAAAAATGAAATTATGCTACCAAACAGCTAAAGAAGCCGAAAAAAATTCGCATTTATTATATATGGATGATTTGAAACTCTATGGAAAGTCAGAAATAGAAATCCAATCATTGACAAACACAGTCCGAGTATTCAGCACCGATATTTCAATGAAGTTTGGCATGGAAAAATGTGCCACTGTATCCATAAAAAGGGGCAAAATCACTGCGTGTGAGGGAATTGAAATGCCCAATGGCCAACTAATTAAATGCAACGAAAATGAAGCCTACAAATACTTAGGCATTCTGCAGTTGGATAACATCAAGCATGGAGAAGTAAAAACTATTGTCAGGGGAGAGTACACCAACAGAGTTAGGAAAATTTTGAAATCTAAATTGAATGGTGGAAATACAATCAAGGCCATAAACACCTGGGCAATACCAGTTATAAGATACACAGCTGGTATAGTTAACTGGACACAAGCTGATTTGGACATTTTAGACCGAAAAACCAGGAAACTAATGACAATGCACTACAGTTTACATCCACGTGGTGATATTGATAGACTATACCTACCCCGGAAATCAGGTGGCAGAGGATTATTACAAGTGAAGCAAATAGTTGAAGAAGAAAAACATGCACTGGCTGATTATTTAAAAGAAAGTCAAGAACATCTATTAATCGAAGTAAAGAACAAAAATCTATTGAAGGCCCAACAGACGAAACAAGAATACAAAAAAGATGTGATAAAATTAAGAATGGAGAGTTGGCAGAACAAAGCATTGCATGGCCAATTTCTGGAAGAAATAAAAGATAAAGTGGACAGTGAAAAAACTTGGTTATGGTTAACAGCAGGTACATTAAAGAAAGAAACAGAGTCACTAATCCTGGCTGCACAAGAACAAGCTATCCGAACAAATGCCATTAAGACCAAAATCGAAAAATCCTCTGATGATGCCAAATGTAGACTTTGCAAAGAGGCTGATGAAACTGTTGACCACATACTCAGCTGCTGTAAAAAAACCACGCAGACTGACTATAAAATGCGGCACAATTCAGTGGCACAAATGATCCACTGGAATTTGTGCAAAAATTATAACATTAAAACAAACTGGTGGGAACATAAGCCTGAAAAAGTCGTCGAGGGTCAGATGGTCAAGATCTTGTGGGATTTTCGCATACAAACGGATAAAATACTGGCGCATAATACACCAGACATCACACTGGTTGAGAAAAATAAGATTACAATCATAGACATCGCAATACCAGGTGATAGCAGGGTCGCCGAGAAGGAATATGAAAAAATCGCAAAATACCAGGACTTAAAAATTGAAATCCAACGATTATGGCACAAACCAGCAGTGGTAATTCCAGTGGTAATCGGCACACTGGGTGCTATTCCAAAAGCACTGGAATTACATTTAAAACAGTTAAAAATTGACAAAATCACCATCAGTCAAATGCAAAAGGCCGCACTGCTTGGATCCGCACACATATTACGAAAATACGTTACGACGTCCTAGGCCCTTGGGTGGGGCCCGACTAGTAATCAATGCCAAATCCGGCGAAACAACTGGCCGCTGTGATACAATTCTGTTGATGCAATAATAATAATAATAATAATAATAATAATAATAATAATAATAATAATAATAATAATAATAATAATAATAATAAGTGCTATACTATCCATGCAGTGAGGAAGAATGGAAAAAATAGAAGGAATAGAACTAGGAAATAGAAGCAAAGTGAAAGCATTAGCAAAGCATGACAGTGTCAGGCCTGCCTTCATTCAAAACCCAAGAAAGAAAACCTCTGACTCCATTGAAGTAGAGAAGAGGCACTTTTACTGAGTTTGAAATGACAGCAGCAAAAGAAAAGAAAGATCTGAGCCAAAAGGCGCGAAAGTTACATATTGAAAGTTTCCCCAAATCCGTCCCCCCAGGGACCCAGGCTGGATGTTCAATCCACGTCCCACATAGTGTCAGGTGGAACACATCTTCAGGTGCTTTTGACCATCTGGAGTTGTAGGACAGTTGATCTTGATTAGATGTAAGCAGCTCCATTCAGCAGCGCAGTAATTCTTGAGAGCAAACCTCCCTTTTAGTTCATGAGCCTTCATCACACCAGCACACTTCCCAAAACCCAGTGCCATGCCCCCCGCCCTGTTACTATGGCAGCCGATAGCAAGCAAGCATCAAAGGGAAAACCCATGCTGGAGATCCAGCTGACATTCGGTCCTCCTGCAGTAGAGGTGTTAGCCCTAAAGAAAAAACTTAAGACAAAATAGACAGGATAGAAGCAATCTACCATACAGAGGAGTAAAATAACATTAAGGCTTGTCAGGGTATTTAGTGGGAAACAGTTGTAGGAGTTTAGGGGTCTGGACATCCTGAGCATTCACCCATTTAGACTGTGAGGGAGGGAAATGTTTCCAGGCCACCAAATATTGTACTTTCCCCCTATGTTTCCTGGAATCCAGGATTTATTTGACCTTGAAGTGTTGTTTTACCTTCGATGAGGAGGGGAATCGGAGGGGCAGGTTGGCCTGGTCGAAGAAGAGATACATGCTCAAGCTTCAACAAGCTAACATGAAACACAGGGTGGATCCACCTAAGGGCTTTGGGTTGCTCTAACTGTACCATGACTGGATTGATGATTCTAACAATGGGGAAAGGGCCTACATACTTGGGCCCCAGTTTCTTTGATTTCTGGGTGGTCTGTAAGTACGTTGTACATAAGAAGACCCTGTCCCATACTTGGAACTCTTTTGGTTTAGCTCTTTTCTTTTATGGGCTTGATGTGTCTTGTCTAGTGCTTTACGGATGATGGGCCAAATACATTGAAGCTGTTCAATTGATTCTACTAAGGAAGGGATCTGAGGTTTCCCCTGGGGCAGTTCTGGAATGAAGCAACTTTAAACAGTGTGAAGCCAGTGCTACTATGGATCAAGTTATTGTAAGCGATCTCTGCAAAAGGCAGCAAGTTGGCCCAATTGTCCTGCTGGTAAATTACATAGCACCTGAGGTATTGTTCCAGAACCAAATACATACGTTCACAGGCCCCATCAGTTTGAGGGTGATGGGCAGAGCCTAACATTCAGGGACTCCCTCCAGAAGTGGGAGGTGAAAGGAGGAAAAGACAGAACAGATAAATCAACAAGCAAAACAAAAGATAAGACAATAAAGACTACAATGATTAATGAAATAAATCAGGGGAAAAGTATCTTAAGATATTTAAAAATGGAATGGGAAGATACAATTGAAAAAGAAATAGGGGTTTGGGCAGATACCAGTGGTGGGATACGACCGGTACGGTGCTCCAGAGGGCCCTCCTGCCCTCCCGCTCTCCTTACTGCTATTTGAGCCGATTGGGGCTTTTGCACATGCGCATGGAGCGTATGGTGCCTGTGCGGTGCTCTGCCAAGCAGCTGGAGCATCGCGGGTGGTAAGTACGCATGTGTGTGTATGCTGCGCGCATTCATGTGGTGGATGCTGGGCCCCATTGCAGCGTACCAGTTGCAATGGGATCCAGAATCCACCACTGGCAGATACCCTGGAGGCTTGACAGAATAAGGGAGTACAGATGGGAGGAATACTTAGTCTAAACAATAAAAATGCAGAGGTAGATAGAGACAAAGATCCCAGAGAGGAGTATGGGGGGTATGCCAAAAAACAAATAAGAATTGAAATATTAAAATGGGCAAGAGATGATGGATAGAAGGAAATGTTATTTCTTGGTCTGTCCCATACTTTCTTTAATATAATGGGGGGTCTTATTAAAAGTTAGAATAGAAGTAGAATTAAAAGATATATATTTTATAAAAGTAATAAATAGATGGAAGATTAGAGGTTGAAAGATGGATTTAATATGTATATTTAAATAATATGGCGATTGTTGTCAGGATGGAGTATGGGAATTAGATGTTAATATAATATGTATACTGTACTAGGATTAGTAAGGATGGCTTCATTAAATAGAATAAAACACAGAATTAAATGGAAAGATTAGCGGTTGAAAGATAGTAATACTATGCATGCTTAAACAATGTTGTAATTGGCATTAGAATGATACATTGAAATATTGAATAATTAAATAATGAAGCTTTATATTTTAATACAAATAGGAGTATTAATGTAAGCTTAATTAATGTAACAAATAGTATTGATATTAGTACTGTTATTGGTATCATAATGAATGATATCCAGATGCCATACTGTTCATGTATTGATGTTGATGTATATATAAAAATAAAATAAAAAACATTAAAAAGAAGAGACTGGGCAATCATTTGTCTGAAATGGTGGAAGCCTCCTGCTCGAGCAGAGGATTCCAACCAGTGGTGGGATACGACCGGTACGCCCCAGTTAGGTGTACCAGTGCCTGCTGGGAGCACCAGATTCCGTTCTGGTACAGTGCTCCAGAGGGCCCACCTGCCTGCCCACTCTCCTTACCTCTATTTGAGCTGATCGGGGCTTTCGTGCATGCGCACGGAGTGTATGGCGCCTGTGTGATGCTCCGCCGAGCAGCTGGAGCGTTGCAGGCAGTGGGTACGCACGAACATGCTGTGTGTGTGTGTGGTGGATGCGCGCTCCGTTGCAGCGTACCAGTTGCAACAGGATCCAGACCCTGCCACTGATTCCAATCCTACTGTTCTATGTTCTAAGTTTACCCTGTTTGCTCCATTTCGGTTTTCTTTGACATCTTCTACTGGATCCACCATCTCTTTCACTGCTGCTGTCTTCATGCTCCCAGTGAAGTGAACAGAAAGCTACTACCCTGTTTCCCTGAAAATAAGACCTCCCCGGATAATAAGCCCCTTCCCCAAAAATAAGCCCTCCCCCAAAATATTGCAACACAACAGCAGCCATGAGGTACCATGCTCACTGCCTCCTGCACCTCAAAAATAATAAGACCAATTGCTTATTTCAGGGATCTAAAGAAAATAAGACCCTGTCTTGTTTTTGGGGAAACACAGTATCAGTCTTCAGTAAGCAGCCTGAAGGAGGGATTCTTTGTGTATTTCAGACTTCACTTAATCTGATCAAGTAGTTGTCCCTGAAATGAGAAGAATGGCTGCTCTGACATCACAATAGATTTAGCTAAATTATCCCTTCTGGTTATGCACTGTTGTGTGAAAATGCAGAATTTTTTTTGATACCAGCATCAATATGGTTATTATCAGCATAACTCTACATATCTCTCATTTCTTTTAAAAATGGACATTATACTTCTGGATAGTTTCCAATCTAAGCCTGGTCTGGTTTGCTCAGGCAACCAAATTCACACACGGCCAATAGGCAGTCCTTCCTCTGGTCTTTTCAGAGCAGGACTTCACTTGATTCCCGGGGAAACTCTTGGGCATCTCTCCGTGTGTCAATCACCCGCATTAGCAGACTTTAAAATTTCTTTCATTTTGAGTCAACAAAATAATGAGTGCATAAATAAAACAATACTGCAAAGCGAGAGCTGAATTCCCTTTCAACCTTGTCTCCCTGTGGAAAAGATCATCACAGTATTATACTGATCAGTGCATCCCTACACAGTGATAACACAGGAACGAGCTGCAATGCAGATGAATATCGCTTGATTGCTCCACCGTGGTTCTTCCTGCAGGACCCCAACAGTTTGTTTAGTGTTTAATATTACATGAGGGCTGGGCCTCCTTCTCTTCACAAACCAGAGTCATTTGCAAGGAGGGTCCAGCTTGTAAGGGGAGGAGCAGCGAGAAACACAACTGACAAAAGCTGCTTCCCATATCAAGTGATATGAGCTTCCCTGAGCTCTGAAGATTTGTGGCTTGTCCCTGGCAGAAGGCAGCTCAAGTTCTCCTCCACCTGGCGTGCCTTGCCTTGCCTTGTGTCAGAAATGCAAGAACCAGAAAGGGGGAAATTATTAATTTAAATTTAAAAATATTAGAAAACATGCATTTATATAATTCTAGCCCAAGTACCAGATCACATTGATGGCAGGGATATTTCCGGGCAGTAGGTCATGCTGTGTATACATGTCGGTCCCCAGAGGCACTCTAAGAGATGGATAGTTGTTTGAATAGTGTCACATTTGCAGTAAATATTCTTGAATATTTGAAAAAAACCCCATTTTTTCCATGTGATCTTTAGTTCTAATCAAACCAGTGCACAGTCTATTTAAATACCTCTAAAACAACCACTCCTCTTCCAAATCTTCAAGCAACTCCTCAAGACTAACCTTTTTCTAATGGTGTACCAAAACTGTGTGTGTGCGCGCACTATTGCTTGTGCTCATGTGCCCACCCATCTGCGCATGTGTGAGCAACCCCACCACGCATGCACGAGCGACCTCCTGCACAGGGGGGGAATTTTCACCCTCCCCAGGCTCCGGAGGCTTTCCTGAAGCCTGGGGAGGAGAAAAACAGCCTCCCCCGCTCCTCTGGAAGGCCGAAAATCAGCTGGCTGGTTCTCTGCTCAATTTTCTCTGCTGTGGCAATTTCCCCTTCCACACCATTTTTTATGTGTGCGCTTCTGGTCACGACCAAATTGGGTGCCAACCTGGAATGGGTTAGGGTCGGCAATTGAGGTCCCACTGTATCAAGAAAAATGCCCTTGGAACACCACTCCATGATCTGCATTGGTTCCAGAGATGCTTCTGGGTGTGATTCAAGGTGGTAGTCCTCAGCGTTAAAGCCCCATTGATATGGGATCAAGTTACTTGGAGAACAGCTTCTCCCAGAAATATCTGCCTACCTCACAAGTGCTCACAGGGAGGGATTTCCAGATTCCTTCTTTTAAATCTTATGAAAACCCCCAGGAAACATGTCTCTTCTGTGCCTCCCCTGGTCTCTAGAATGACCCCCCCACCCCAAATATGACAGACCCCCAACTCTCCTCAGGAAAGCCATTAAGACCTGGCTCTGCCCCAGGGGAAAAGGAGAGTCCACCTCTTACGTGATTTGGTCACCCTTCTGCACTTTATATTTAGCATTTGAATTTATATATTGTTTGTTTGTTTACTAGACAGTTTTCCATGTTTTTTCTTCTTTTGGATTTGTATTTATCTTGTATGCCACCTAGAGCCATAGAGTCTGAGTTGTGCAGCCTTATGAAGCAATAACTAAATAGCTAAAAAGCTAAATAAATAACTAAATAACTAAACAAATAACTAAATAAATAACTAAATATCAGAAAAGATGGGTTTCAATTTGAATGTCAATCTGAGAGATAGGAAACAATAGGCGGAGCGTGCTGTCAAATAATTGTCTCATCTGGAGGCCAAAGCCTTTTCTTTCTCCTTCTTTCACTTTGGATGCCATCTCTCTTGCCTAGTTGCTTGAAGCAGTTTGCTCTGAGGGGTTAGTCACATATTGATATGTATGATTTTGTGCGCTTTTGCCTCAGATCTTGCTTTGCTTAGCTGCTATCTTTTCATACCCAGTAAAAGTACTCTTAATTCTGCAAAATGGAGTTAAGTGGTTTCTTTCTTGGTTGCTGAGGGAGGCCGTCTTGACATTAAGCAAGATCTCACTTTTGCACTCATCCTGGAGCTAACACCTTCCGAGGGGAGTGCAAAAAAAAACCACCCCAAAACCTTCAAAGGAATGTCTTACCCAGGTAGCGACCAGGAGGACGACATGGGGTGGCTGTATCCTCGTGTCCCTTGGAGACAGAGTGGATGGCGGATCTGAATTTGGAGGAACAATCAGTCCGCCCCAGGTGGTCGTTGGTAGTGGGACAGAAGTATGACCCTGAGGAAATTCCAGCTGGAATTACCACAAGGTGACATCGGCGGATGGCAGCTGCTTGGCAGGACGCCGATGAGGAGAACCTTATGATGTCCCAGGCTATGAAACTCTTCCAAGAGGATTGGGAGAGGCGACGTTTACACGAGAGCAGTCCCGAAAGAGAAGCTGATCTCCCAAACCTAGAAGAGAGAAATGCAGAAGCCCTGTTCCACCCAAGGGGGGCCCTGGGGGCAGACAGTAAGCCTCATCAGGATGGGGAAGCCCCGGCAGCAGCAGCCACAAGAGTCCTTCCAAGAGGAGGAGGGAGTCTCCACAGACGTCAGATAGCAAAAGTTCCTCCGCTTGGTGTGAAATTTGGAGGTGACCCAAAGGAACTAGGATTTTTCCTGGTCCAATTCTGGAATTTCATGCAACAGTTCGGAGAGGATCTCCCCACAGAAGAAGCCAAGGTAAGAGTTGTTACCATGGTGCTGGAGAACAAGGCAGCGGCATGAATGGTTGCCCTGCATAACGAGGACTCCCCCCTGCTGAGAGACTATAATAGGTTTATGGCTACCCTGAGGAAACGCTCACGGAGCGGCAGGCCAGAACCAGAATGAAAACCCTTACCCAGGGGAAGAACCCAGTGGCTGATTACATACAAGAGTTTCGTGAATTGTCTGTTTATATGCAGGTGGGTCGGCAGAAGCTTTAATAGACAGTTTTATGGATGGCTTAAACAAAGATATATACCAAAACTGTGTAAACAGTGCCCCCCCCCGTAACTTGCAATGCTGGTATGAATTGGTAGCAGACGTGGAGATCGATCTAGCCAGAGACAAGTACTGTGAAGACAGTGAGAAAGAGAAAGCTACCCCTCCCAACCCCCCCAAAGGAACTCCGAAAGGAGGAAAAAGTTGGTCTACAAGCAAGCCATGGTCTACCACCTGCTTCCGTTGCAGAAAGGAGGGGCACCAGGCAGCAAATTGCCGCTCCAAGATTGGCCCAAAGCCCTCTGCCGGGGGAGAGAGGAAATCCGACCAACAACCTGGGAAGAGAAGGGACACCGCCGTGAAAGGGGTGGAACCTGTTGTGCAATTCCCTCCCATCCCAAGAGAAGAAGAACCGTCCTCCTTATTGGGGGAAAGTGAAACCGAATCCAATGATGACTGTCTGGTAAGTTCCCCATCGGGCCCCATGACCACCCCAGTAGAACTTAAAGTGCCCTCTACTGGCACCCAAACAAAAATGTTGGCCCTTTTAGATTCGGGATGCACACGTTGCATTGTTAGTGGTGGAAAAAATGGGCTTGAAACCGAGAACTTTGAAAGTCCCCATTGCTTTTTGCCAGCTAGATGGGTCTATAGCTGGGGGGGCTCCTGCCCATTTTGTGACTGAACCTATAGACAAGTGGATGGGAGATCACGAAGAAACTTTAAGTTTCATTGTGGCACTGGGGATGGACCGGCCTCTCATACTGGGCCTACCCTGGTTACGTCAATGGAACCCACACATCAACTGGAAGAAAGGGTGGTTGCACATTTGATCCGCTAAACCCCCTGAGGGAGAAAGGAGGGTTTCCAATATTGCCAAAGCTGAACCTAACCTAGCGGCCGCGGTGCAGGAAAAAATTGTGGGGGAGGAGAAAATCCCAAAGGAATATTGGGACCTAAAGGACGTTTTCAGTGAAAAATCATCTGATAAATTACTCCCTCACCAAGCGACGGATTGCAGCATTGAGATCCTCCCAGGAGTAAAACTTCCAAAACTCCAGATTTACTCAATGACCCCACGCGAAATGGAGGAATTACGGAAGTTTATTGACAAAAATTTGAAAAGGGGGTTTATTGAAGCTGCTAGGCCACGTGTGGCCGCCCCTGTGTTGTTTAGAGAAAAGAAAGATGGCTCTGTGTTAACTACAAAAATCTTAATAGTGTGTGCGTGGAAAATGTATACCCCCTCCCTCTGATGAAGGATATGTTGGCCCAATTGGGTAAAGGGAAGATCTTCATGAAATTGGACCTAAGAGAGGCCTACTACAGAGTCAGAATCAAAGAGGGAGATGAATGGAAAACTGCTTTCAATGGCCCACTCGGGTGTTTTCAATTCAGAGTACTCCCATTTGGCCTACAGGGGGCGCCAGCTATTTTCATGCAATTAATAAATGAAGTTTTACATGAACACCTGTACAAGGGCATGATGGTCTACCTTGACGACATCCTTATCTACACGGAAACACGTAATGAACACATGACTTTAGTACGATCAGTACTCAAGAAACTCCGGGCTTTATGCCAAATTGTCTAAATGTGAATTTTATCAAGAGAAAATTGATTACTTGGGCTACTGCATCTCCCACAATGGCATTGAGATGGACCCAGCGAATGTCCAGGCTGTAACTGAATGGACACCTCCTCGCACCCGCAAACAATTACAGAGTTTTTTCGGACTTGCAAAGTTTTAGCATCAATTTATCCCCTCGTTCGCCAGCATTGCTCTGCCTATTACAAATCTCCTAAAGTCAAAAGGGGAGGCCAAGCCTAGACCGGGTAAGCCTTTGAATTGGACTAAGGAGCGTCAAGCCGCTTTCGAGAAATTAAAGCAACTCTTTGCAGCTGAACCCATTTTGAAACACCCAGATATGGAGGCACCATTTATTGCTCAAGCTGATGCCAGTGTTGTGGTGGTGGGGGCAGTATTACTTCAAATGAACGCTGATGGAAAATTGCAGCCATGCGCTTACACTTCTCATAAACTGACAGAGACGGAGAGATGATGGGCTATATGGGAAAAGGAAGCTTTTGGGGCCAGATGGGCTTTGATGACCTGGCAACATTTCCTAGAAGGGGCCAAACACCCTTTTGAAGTATGGATTGATCATAAAAATTTGGAAGCATTGAAGACCCCACGTAAGCTATCTTCTGAACAGGTGCCCAACACAACATTTCAACCACTACCCTCAAGTACATTCCGGGGGGGGGGGGGGGGGGAAGAACTTCATGGTTGATGCCTTGTCTAGGCTTCCCCAATAAAACAGGTGTAAGCTGAGCGTAGTTCACTCAGTCATCCCAGCAAAAACTCTAGCTGCCCCGGTGATTACTAGAAGCAAAGGCATTTCGGATTTAGAGGTCATGATGGACCTCATGTGCAAACTCAAGGAGGGCCTTGAGTCCAATGACTGGTTCAAGGAACATTCAAACAAATGCACTATGAAGGATGGACTGGCTTGGGTAGGAGCTAAATTATATGTTCCTGCTGACCTGAAAACTATTGTTCTTCAACGGGCCCATGATTCGAGAATGGCAGGCCATTTTAGATTTGTAAAGACTTTACATCAGGTTAAGAGACAATTTTGGTGGCCTTCATTGAAAAAAGTCATTGACCCCTACATAGCCAGTTGTCCCATTTGTACTGCCACAAAGCACCCACCGGGAAAACCCCAGGGCCTTCTCCAAGGTGTGGCCCACCCTGAGGTCCCATGGAAGGAGATATTGATGGACTTCATCATCGAATTGCCAGAGAGGCTAGGAAATACCGTGATTTGGGTAATTATTGACCTGTTTTCCAAACAAGTTCATTTTGTACCCTGTTCCAAAATCCCATCAGCTAAGTCGTTAGCTAAGTTGTTTATTTCACATGTATACCGGTTACATGGAGTACCTGAACACATAATTTTGGATAGGGGGGTCCGGTTCACCTCACTCTTCTGGAAGGAGTTTCTGAAGCTAATTGGCTCCGCCCAGGGGCTAAGCCACACCCACCAGCCTCAGACTAATGCTTGTGAATGGACTAATTCTGTTTTGGAACAGTACCTCTGGTGTTTCATCAATTATCAACAAGATAACTGGGCTGAACTGTTACCAGATGCTGAGGTGGCATACAACAACTCTGTTCACAGCAGTACCGGCTTGACCCCTTTTAGAGTTGTGTTTGGACAAGACTTTGTACCAGTTCCTGAGTTGTCTCAAGAAAAACGGAAACATTTGTCCCTCTCCGAGAGGAGTGACCAGCTTCACCAAATTTGGCCCATGACCCGCAAGGCGTTGGAGGCTGCTCACCAGGTGCACAAGAAACAGGCTGTACAAAGGGAGTACAAAGTAGGAGATCGAGTGTTTTTGTCCACCAAGTTTCTACAAACCACCCAGAAATCAATGAAACTGGGGCCGAAGTATGTCGGTACTTTCCCTATTGTGAAAATCATTAATCCTATTTCAGTACGATTGGAGTTACCAAAGCATCTTAAGCGGATTTATCCTATGTTTCATGTAAACCTGTTGAAACCATAGCACACTTCTTCTTTTCGTGCACCCCTACCTGCACCCCCTGCCCCTTTTCTTATTGAGGGAGAGCAACACTTTGAGGTTAAGGATACCTTGGACTCCAGGACACATAGGAATCAAATTCAATATCTGGTATCCTGGAAGCATTTCCCCCTCTCCCAGGCTGAGTGGGTTGATAAATCTCATGTTAGAGCTCCTAGACTCTTACAGAAGTTCTACGCTAAGTACCCTGATAAGCCTTGATCATATTTGAATCATACATGTCTTATGTTGTCTTTTCTATTGTTTTATTTTCTTGCAGGGATGACTTCTTTTCCTGAGGGAGGGCCGGATGTCAGCCTCTGTTTCGCTATATGCTTTCAGCTGCCATTGGAACGGGGAGAGGGGGAGACTGGTATTTGGGAGGGGAAGTTTTAGTACAGGAGAGATTGTAAAAAGGGAGTTTTGGTCTCACTGTCTACTGTGCATGCTGAAGATTAGTACTTGGTGTCAGTCAAGGCCAACCATCCTGCATACCAACCTGATGATGCTCCTTGAAAATGGAACTCACACAATACCTAAGGGATTTACAGATTGGACACTGGGATGAGGGTTACCAGGGGTAGGGGGTTGGTCACATATTGATATGCATGATTTTGCAATCTTTTGCCTCAGATCTTGCTTTGCTTAGCTGCTATCTTTTCATAACCAGTAAAAGTACTCTTAATTCTGCAAAATGGAGTTAAGTGGTTTCTTTCTTGGTTGCTGAGGGAGGCCGGCATCTCTTCCTGATGAAGTTCTTTTCTGATTGAACTAATTATGCTGATTGAAGTTCCTCCATCACCCACTTAAGAGAGTGTGAAAGGTTTGCTTAATTGGATGTGCATAATTGTCATGCTACACACCGTCACATGTTAAGGCATTAACGTTGATTGACAGTTAATCAGCGGCACTCCGGTGGTTCCGGAGAGAAAGTGTCTGGGGGTCATTTGTGAATGTCATAGAGCAAGAGCGGGGAGGGGAGGAGGGCTAGATATGGGGTGGCTTACATAGATAAATGCAATTGCTGGAGCAGCGCAGAGAGAGCGGCTGGACTGGCTGCAAGGAAGGCAGAAGCTTCATCCTAATTCTGGGTGGACCAAATGACTTTTTTTTCCAACCAGAAGAGATGCAGGGCACGAAAAGCGCCCCTTTGCACACATCTGCACCCTCCTGATGAAGCAGATGGTGGGGATTTCCATCAGGGCCATCATGGCTTGGAAGAATCTCAGACTGTTTCTACTCCCTAAATTATTATTTTTATTTCATGTTTTATCCATTTCATTAACTCAGATGGCAAAAACTGTTTCTTAACTCTGTATTTGCTGGAAAGAGATTGAGGAGTTTTTGGTATATATATTAATTTGGAATTCCAAATTAATATTTTTATTATGGAGCTTCCCACTTCTGAAATATTATTGTATGGTTAATTAGCATCATTGGAAATAAAAATCTGGGTTGAAATGGAGACTCCAGAAGAATATCAGTGAGATATTAAAAAGACATGGTTAAAGCTGATAACAATCCTTTTTGTGTGTGGTGTGTGACTAATTTTAAAATGAGGGTGAAGTAACAAAAAACTTAGTTTCTCCCTGTTCTATTATTTCTATATTTTAGCAATCCTGAATTCCCAGCATTCATCACTATGGTCCATCAGAAGGTGCTGTGTTCAAATGGAGGGCTTTCTACCATGTTTCCCCAAAATAAGCACTTGGCCTTATTTTGTGGAGGTCTTATTATTTTTGAGATGCAGGAGGGGGTGAGTGTGGTCACCTCATGGCTGCTGCTGTGTTGCAATATTTTCATGGAGGGCTTATTTTAGCACATGTGCTCAAAAGCCCAATTGGGCTTATTATCCGGGGGGGCGGGGCGTGTCTTATTTTCAGGGAAATAGGGTACTGTTTTGGTAATCTTGTTAATTTAGAATTGATGATTGATGAATTAACTTCTTCAGAATGTATTTGGGTACTTCATTTACAGTTTAGATGTTTTCTTCTTATTTTAGAAATAGAAGGTCAAGCAGGTGGTAGATCCATCTGATTTTCTTAAACGATTTCATGGATGGTAAGTGGCTCTCCCTATGAGCGAGCAGGGTGAACAAAAAAGCTCCTCTCTTTTGTGGAATGAGACCATACAGCACCAATCCTCAAACTACGGCCCACCAATGGAAAGTATCTGGCCCACAGCGTGGTGGGATTCAGACTCACCCCTCGACCTGTCTGAAGAAGACTGGACCGAGAGATGAGGCGACAGACGACTGAGGTAATGTGAACAGCGTTTATTTTAACAGAACACATGCAATAGGCAACTATGTGCAATTCATGTACAATGTACAAAACTGCTTGACAGTTATTTATACGGGAGCTCTTAGTCAATACGACTGAAAGCCTGTCTTAGTCAATAGGCGCGAGCTTTTGGTTGCTGGGCTGTCAGTCGTATGTTGAGGACTTGTGGCCGGTCGCAAGTCGAGGACATTACACTGCCCCTCACCATCGGCCTTATCTTCCAGCCACAATCCACTCCAGTTGCACTTCTGGTTAGTTATTTCACTGGTTGAGCTGCACTTCTGATCATACCGCTGCTGCCGAAGGTAAGGCCGAAGGGTGCTGGGGAGGACCAGCTGACTGAGGGGTGATCTCGCCAGTGCAGCCACGTGACCCAGGGCGGGTGGTGGGTGAGTAGGGGAGGGGCTGCTGCTGGCTTGGAAAGTAGTGCTTTAAAAGTCTTTAAAATGCTTGTTCCGGTTCCGGCTGCTGATCGTGACGGGCAGGCTCTGCTCGCCCCGCGCTCTTCTGGTGGGCTTCCCATTATTTGGGGGGCACAGGACGTCCTGGAGGGGCTCCTGCCAAAGGGGCGGTGTAGCGGGGGATCCCCTGAGTCGGTGGCGGCCGGGGGGGGGCTCCCCGCATCGCCCTAGGCACCGGGAGGCATGATGGGGAGGCGCTGCGGCGTCTTCGTGAGGAGGCAGCTGGAAGAACGCACGATCTGAAGGACGCGGTTGCTGTGTGGTGAGGTGGAAACTTCCCCCCGTCCCCTTGCTTGCTCGAAAAAGAAAAAAAAATTGCCAGCTGTTTTTAGAGTTACTTTCAACTCGGCTCGGAGAAGCGTGGCTGGAGGGAGGGGGATTCCCCCCCCCTCAGACAGGTGGCTATAAACGATTTTGCTCTCTGTTCTAGAGGAGGAGGAAGGGAGAGAGCCAAGTAATGAATCCACGCTCATAACAAAGGCGGATCTGGGACTGTAATTTTATAAATGAGGTAATGATCTGAAAACTTTGGAAACTCTGAAAACTTTCTGTTATGCCTTTCAACTCCCAAGCTGGCAGGGCAAGATGGCATACTTCCGTCATCCTCACAGACACTGAAATTTGACTCCACCCATAGGAACTTCAGGCATCTTGTCTTTGTCTCCATGACACTCAGATAAATCTCTTGTATTGGACTCCGCTTGGAACAAAGGATTTTATTACTCTATTACCAGAAGCTATAACTAGAAAGAGCTCCCTTCTGCTTGAACTCCTTGCTTCCTAATCTCTCTTGGTGTTTTTCCTCTCTAATTGTTTCCTCTCTGTATTGACTTTGTACTTTTCCTGCTCATCACAATGCCACTTAAAAGACCACCCCCGGGGAAGCCGGGCTTTGCTGTCTCCGCCCCGACATCTACAGTATCCAGTCCCAGTGGACAACAGACCCTAACCTCCCTGTTGCAGCCTAAGCCTTCTGAGACGGACTTCCAGCAGATGTTCCAACAAATCTTAAAGGGACAGGAGGACATAAAAAGCCAACTAAAGGAGATGAAAGAGCAGCTTAAAGAGAATCAAGACCAGACGAGTAAAAACTCACAGAGATTGGATCTTTTGGAGGAGGGGACGGCTGAGATGAGGGGGGAGGTGAAAGGGGTGCAGAAGGGGAACCAAGAGATTGAGATCCACCAGATGAAAACGGAATTTGAAAGAATGTCCTTTTTCCTTAGGTTTCAAAATGTGGTTGAGGCGGATGACGAAGATTTAAGGGACATCCTGACAAACCTTTTGGCTGAATATATTCAAAAAGAAAAACAACAGATGGGGTGGGACTTGGATCTGGTTTATAGAGTAAACTCAGCATACGCTAGAACACCCAATGTTCCAAGGGAGGTACACATTAAATTTCTTAGAAAGACTACAAGAGATGAGATTCTGAGTGCACAGAGGGGACAAGCTTTTAAATATCAAGATAGAGAAATGACCATTCTGAAACAGATCCCTAAGAAAGTGAGAGAGAATAGAAAAAACTATTCGCAATTAGCGAAGAAGTTATACCAGAAGGGGGTGTGGTTCAGATGGTTGATGCCTGAAGGCATGTTAATATTCTGGGAGGATACAAGAGTTAGAATCAACACAACCACAGAGGCTCAGGCCTTTATGGGAAAAAAGAAAGTACTAGATAAATCCGATGATTTTACACCAGATTTACAGGACACGGGAGGGGCCGGAGCCCTGCCGGCGGGGGGAGAAGGGGCAATACCAAGAAAACTCAGATCACAAAAATGAGTAAGAAAATCTGCTTGATATAAATTGATTGAAATTATTATTTGAATTTACATGCTGACAAAATATTATTATTTAGTATTAAACTAATTTATGTATAAATGAAAATTATGAGTACGGGGGGTGGGGACACCTCCTACATATTGTCACTGCCAAAATTTGTAACTTATTCCACCACCCCTTTCCTTTTTATTTTCTTTAAAAAAACCAATAAAACTTTGTTTAAAAAAAAGTCTTTAAAATGCTTTAAAAACAGACTTTCAGGATGTTTTTCACAGCCATAGGATCCAGGGCCAGTGGGTGAGAAGGGGAGGGGCAAGTACAGCAAGGACAAAGGCAAAATGGACTGCTAAATTGGCCACGCCCACCCAGTCACATGACCACCTAGCCACGCCCCCCAGCCAGTCCAGCCCCCCAACAGTCTGTGGAACCGTGAATCAGCCCCTTGTTTAAAAAGTTCAATATATATATTGACTGCCAGGTGTACATTGCATATCTGGAGAGAAAGGGGACTCTCAATAATTCCTTAAACAGCTCTGCCAGATAGGTTCTCAGTGATCGTCTTGCAGTTGTTGATGGGATCTGGGGATGTTTATGCCACACTTAGTTGACCTTCCAGATGCATTTCTCTGAGTCCGATTTTCAACTTTCTCTCTCCACACGGAAGGCTTTTTGGGTTGCTTGTGAAAACCTTTGAACTTGTGAAATATTTAATAGTTGCTGTTTATATGTTGATGCTTTATGATGTTTGAAATTGGAAGGATGTTTTCACTGTCATATTGTCATGCCTTGTCATCCCAGAATACATTCTTTTTCTCTCCTCTCCCTTATGTACAGATTTATTTTAGAACCAACACAAACTCCTTAACAACAAGCATAATCCTTCAGAGAGGTCTCTAGGGCACCAATGAGAGAAATATTTCCACAGTCCTGGAAACCGCCTCACGGTCATTGCAGCTCCTTAGTTTGTCCTTGCCTTTCAGCACTGCTTCTAAGCAGCTGAAGACCAGGATTCCCTCCGAATGGTACTAGGACCAGGGTGGCTCCTAACTCACCACTCAGCATCAAAAAAGGCAAAAGTGCTGAACATCAGTGACGTGCGGTGAGGTTTATGGCTGGTGAGGCTGGTGACGTCATTAGCGCAAGCCGCGGTCCCCTTCATGTTGACTAAGGAAGGCGGGGAATGGGACCACGTGTGCAGGAGGCTGAAGCTGCCTCAGCCTCCTGCACACGTGGTCCCATTCCCCTCCTTCCTGACTCCTGAGTCAACATGAAGGGGACCACGGAATGCGCGACTCAGCTCCGCGGTCCCTTTCATGTTGACTCAGGAAGGTTGGGAATGGGACCACGTGTGCAGGAGGGAGGTTGAGGCTAGAGGAGTCTCCTGCACATGTGGTCCCATTCCCGGCCCACGTGTGCAGAAGGATCCTCAGCGCCTTTTCCCTTTCCCCCTTTTTTTATTTTCATGATGAGAGCGGTGAGGCTCTGCCTCCCCTTCCTCCCCTGACCGCACGTCCCTGCTGAACATTGTATAATTGTTAACACCATATAAACAATCAAGCAGAAAACATAATAATTAAGAAACTCCCAAGGAGAAAGCAGAACTCCGCCAATATTGGAAGAGCTTGTTACTGTATATAAACAGAGAGCAGCAAATCCCACATTCAGTAATACTGGTAATATTATCTAGTTGGGTAATGAAACACCTACAAGCAAACAGCCAAGCTTAGAGAGCACCAAGGACTCTGCAGTCCAACTCTGAGTACATACCATATATCAGTGATAGCTAACCTTTTTGTCATCATGTGCCGAAAACGCATGCCCATGCAACAACATGCATGCCCACATCCATACTACAATGCATGCGCAACACCCCCATGCCCTGCCCACCCCGTGCCCCATTTTGCACCTACCAGGCTCCCTGCAGCCTCCTGGGACCAAAAACAGGCCGCAGGAGGGCGGGGCACTGCCTCCTGCACTCCCCCCACCCCCTGCGCATGTTTGCACCCCCACCCCCCCCCACGCACACACATCTCCTGCATGTGCCCCACTCCCGTGCATGCACGGCAGAGACCCACAAATCAGCTGGCCAGTGGGAAGCGCATACATATGCGAGGTGGAGCTGAGGTGGGTTGACGTCTTGTGTGCCCACAGAGAGGGTTCTGTGTGCTTCCTGTGACACGCATACCCTCGGTTCGCCATCACGGCAATATATTCTCAGAGAGACCTGTGAATGGTAGTTGGGTCTCCTCGGCTGACAGTGTTATAGTAGTCACATAAGGCTGGGAACACAGGCACAGGGAGGGGAGGGGAGGAGAGCAGATGGAAGAGGCCAGCTTTGACTCTGCTTGTCAGTTGCAGCACCAGGAACCATTTGCCAGGTGAAAAGGACTTCTTCCGTTTTCAACAATGAATTAAAGAAGCAGATTTTGTCTAGACATTAGGAAAGGTTTTCTAATGGTAAAATCTCTTTGACATTGAAACATACTCGCTTGGGAACTGATTTCCTCTTCACTGGAAGTATTTAAACCAGGTTGGATGACCATCTATTAAGGATGCTGGCATGCTAAATTTGTGGCTTAGTGGTACGCAGAAAAGGTGATCTCAAATGTGACTTCCAACCAGGGGTGGGTCTTGCCAGTTCTAACCTCTTCTATAGAAGAGGTTCCACAAATCTACAGTGCCGTTTAGAACCGGTTCCAGCTCCCTCCCCCCACCCCTCCGCACATCCTCAAGATGAAGAGCGAGAGGAGGAATTCTGGGAGTTGAAGTCCACAAGTCTTAAAGCTGTCAAGTTTGAACACACCTGGGGTTTTTTTCTAAAGGGTTAGGGGTGCAAGGGTCTTGTAACTTGACAGCTTTAAGACTTGCATGCTTCAAATGTCAGAGTTTCTGAGCCAACATTTTGGTTGCTAAGCAAGAGCGTTGTTAAGTGAGCTTCACCACATTGTACAAGTTGGCCATGCCCACCCAGTCACATGGCTGGCAAGCCACTCTCACCTGGTCACATGGCCAGCAAGCCACTCCCACCCGGTTACATGGCCGGCAAGCCACTCTCACCCAGTCACATGGCCAGCAAGCCACTCCCACAAAGCAGACCACACCTATAAAAGAGGTTCTAAAAAAAATTGAAACCCACCACTGCTTCCAACCATTGTATTCTATGATTCCATAAATCTGCATACAATAAGAGCAAACCTTGAGGATTTGTCAGGATTTCAGAAAATAACTTAAACCACTTATAAATTACAAGGAGCAATGATATTTATAATCTGGTCCCTGGATTTGGTGTGTTCTAAGAATGATCAGGTAGTGCCAATTATCAGATGTATTATGAACAGCTTAATCTCAGAACCTGTGGCTACCTCTAGCTACCTCTACCTCTAGCTCTAAAACTCCCAAATCTTAGAAATTCATGCAAAGTATTGTGGTAGTGTTTGCTTGTTTTGTGCTACAGATCAGGGGTGGGTTCCTGCCAGTTCTAACCTCTTCTATAGAACCGGTTCCAGCTCCCTCCCCCCGCCCGTCCGCACCACGCTTGCCCCGCCCGCCGCTCACTGATTGGCTGGCTCACCAATCGCCTCGCCCACCTTTAAGAGTCCTATCTAAACCTTAAAGTCTTAAAGCTGTCAAGTTTGAACATCCCTGGGTTTTTTTTTCTAAAGGGTTATGGGTGCAAGGGTCCTGTAACTTCACAGCTTTAAGACTTGCGTGCTTCAATGCCGGAGTTCCTGAGCCAACATGATTGGAGGAGGAATTCTGGGAGTTGAAGTCCACAAGTCTTAAAGCTGTCAAGGTTGAACACCCCTGGGTTTTTTTTTTCTAAAGGGTTAGGGGTGCAAGGGTCTTGTAACTTGACAGCTTTAAGTTGCGTGCTTCTAATGCCAAAGTTTCTGAGCCAACATTTTGATTGCTAAGCAAGAGTGTTGTTAAGTGGGTTTCACCACATTTTACAAGTTGGCCACGCCCACCCTATCACATGGCTGGCAAGCCACTCCCACCCAGTCACATGGCCAGCAAGCCACTCCCACAAAGCAGGCCACACCTACAGAAGAGGTTCTAAAAAAATTTGAAACCCACCACTGCTACAGATCCTGAGTATCACAGTATTACCTATGCATATATGATTAGATATTTTGGCAAAGGTCTTGCTGAATATCCTTGAAATTGGTTTTCTCAAAACCTCTGCCAAGGTGAGGTGTCACAAATATCAGAAGCATTCTCTTAGGGGTGGTTTGTTAGTTCAAGCTGCCTTGAAATAGTGACACCCCATCTGGAAAGAGACACACTATATATTCCAGAAATTCTGTGCAGGAAAGAGATATTCCTAGAGCAAAACGCTGTACAATTTCAGATGCTCCCTATTTCCCACCTGCTGGGCATGAATTAGGCTCTCAAGGCTCCAGTAGGTAAATGGTTCTTTTCCCAGGCGCAGGAAAATATTATTCAACCGTTGCCTCCAGTATCTTGATTCTGAACTTCACTGCCCAGCCCTGCCTTAATGATCTGCTGACATAATAATTTACTGACTGCTCTGTGCAGATTGTTTTAATTACTCTAAAATGCAAGCAAAGGTTGGGTTAGTAAGTCAATAAACCAATCAAGCTGCACATGTTGCTTAAGCAGGGGCAATATTTGGAGTAAGCAACTGTCTTGTGAATGATCATTGTGCTATTACATTTATCATTTACTGCCACAGATATATTGCAAACAAAATTAAAAGGGGATGTCAATTTGGCAAGAATTATTGGGCTATAATTAAAAGGAAAGCACCCGCTAGCTTCCAATCTTCCCTAAGGACATGTGAGATGGGGAAAACACACGTGGCTGTTAATTTTATTACTAAGTTGATTTTTCTTTTAATCATACTGTGAATGTTTCAGGTTTTTTTGGCATATCATGTAAACTATTGAGAGTCATGAGATTATGGTAGTATATAAATAATAATTAAAATAACAGAATAAATGAATGGCCCCACAATAAACATATGTAAGTGAGCCAAAGGGTTAGGGATGGAGCTGGAGAAAATTGTGAACATCAGATTGTGTTTAAGTTAAAAATTAATCAGACGCATAGACCTTTAAGACAAACGGGGGATCTTTAGCACCTACTCTTCAGAATAACAGAACAGAATCATAGAGTTGGAAGGGACTTTGGAGGTGTAGTGTCAGGCCTGCAGCCATCTTTTCCTTTGGATCTCTGACCTGCCACACTTTCTATTATTCTACTATGCATTTTCTATTGTGGGGAAATGGGAGGGGGGAATTGGAAGGAGTTAGATGATATGTAGCCATAACAAAATTCTTTCTAGAAAGCCAAGGTCATCCTTTGTCTTTGAACCTCTGCACCTGACCGGAACTGGATGGGTGGAAGCTGCCAGCATGGCAGTGGGAGATTGGTCCACTTGTGGATGTGGGGCAAGATCTTGAACTTTCAACTGGGTGGGGGAAACCTAGAAGCTTTCAGATTTGGGTTTTCCCAGATGTGCCAACACAGCTCTCTTAATAAATTGGAACTTTGAGCAAAACATTGCCTTGGACTCTGATTTAATTTTGGATGCTATTTGGAACCCTGACATCTAGTCCAACCAGTGCTTAGTTCCTACTGGATCAGCCCGGTTCGGCTGAACCAGTAGTAGCTTGGTGGCATGGGTCACTGGAACTGGCAGCGACTCAGGCCTACCACACCCCTGAAATGGTTCGTCTGGCAGCACCATATGCACCACCAACTTGTTTTTTGCTTCTGTGCATGCGCAGAGCAATTTTCAAGCATGTGCCACGTCGTATCCCTGAGTGAACCGCAGTAGTGGCTGCCGGAACCCACCACTGAGTCCAACACTCTGCCTCAGGCAGAAGACACTATATCATTTCAGACAAATGTCTGTCCAATCTCTTCTTAAAAGACTCCAATGATGGAGCAGTTAGAACTTCTGGAGGCAAGTTGTTCCACTGATTAATTGTTCTCACTGTCAGGAAGTTTCTCATTAGTTCTAGTTGCTTTTCTCCTTGATAAGTTTCCATTCATTACTTCTTATTATTTATTTATTTTATTAGACTTCTAGACTGCCCCCTCTCCCCAAGGGGACTCGGTCTTGAATGGGACTTTTTGTCCTGCCTTCTGATGTTTTGGAAAATAGGTTGAACCCTCTTCCTTGTGGCAGCCAACTGTAGGAAGAAATATCCATCTGGTTCAGTTCCAAGCTGGGAGAAAACACTGGAAACATGGAGGCTGATTGGAAAGATAGTTTATTGATGAAACAAGAATCCCAGGGCTTGTGTTTCTGGACAGCTGACAAAATGGAGTTGAGCGAGAGAGAGAGGGGGGGGGGCGGTTATACCTTCGTTGGGCTTTGCACTTCAACATCCTGTTCCTGTGCAAGAACATGTATTCTATTGGCTGTGGTCAGATTCCAATGGGGTTATGGACTTTAGATGTCATAGCTGGCTCTATAGGCAAAAGAGGAAATGCAAATCCTAGGTGTTTGTCTGAGCTAATGTGGTCAGCCTCTGTCTTATTGTTTATCTGAGCTCCCAGGTTTCTGGGGGTGGTATAATGAAGGGGCTTTGGATTGCTCAGGGCTGCTTCTAATCCTACCATTCTGCCTTTGTCTCCAAATATCTGGTCTTGAATGGATTACCAAATCTGCATTTCTAAAAGATGGCCTCTTCAGTTTCTGCTTGGGGACTGGTTGCTGATCTAAGACTGTAATAATAAATTGTTGCTGTTGTTGCTTGGGGGCTGATTTCTGAATAGGCTGGCCCAATCTTTCTTAATGGGCACAAAATATCTGCTGGGGCTATTAAGAAAGACTGAGTCTAAATCTTACAATAACATGGTTGCATAAGGGTCCACAGTGTTTTAGGAGTAGGGATGAAGTTGGTTTGGAATTGTTTGTTTGTTTGTTTTGTCACTCATGTACAAGATAACAGGAATAAGAATAAACATGAATAAGAACACAGGAAATGGCTACAAATAAATGGGGACAGTAGGAGAGATGGTAGGCACGCTGGTGCGCTTATGCACGCCTTCTTACAGATCTCTTAGGAATGGGGTGAGGTCCACTCTACACAGTTTGAGGTTGAAGCTGTGGGGATTGTGGATGTAATGACAGAGTCAGGTAGAACATTCCAGGCGTTGACCCCTCTGTTGCTGAAGTCGTATTTTCTGCAATCAAGTTTGGAGCGGTTTACCTTGAGTTTGTATCTATTGTTTGCCTGTGTATTATTGAGGTTGAAGTTGAAGAAGACATTGACAGGTAGGATGTTGTAGTCAGGGGTGGGTTCCTGCCGGTTCTAACTGTTTCGGTAGAAGAGGTTTCACAAATCTACCGTACTGGTTAGAACCCATTCCTCACAGAGCGCCTGCCCCGCCCCCCTCGCTCGCTTCCCTCACCCGTTCCATCGCCACTTGCTGGCGGTAGCTTGTGTGACGCGGCCTGCCTCCTAGGACCTCCCCATACTTGCCTAGGAGGCATGGCCGCCAGCAAAGCACAGGGGCGTTCCAGGGCGTCGACCCCCACTGGTTCCCTGCCTCCCTTCCTGGCGAAGTTTTCCAAGGTGTGGTTTTCTTCCCATCCCTTGTGCCCAGTTCCCCGCTGAGCTCTGGGAAGGAGGAGAAGAGCCTTTGTGGAGTGAGGAGAAGGAGGGAGGAGGTAGAGGCGTGCACGTGAGGCCATGCCAACTGGGCAACGGCGGAGGCAGGAAGGTTCTGAAGAGCGCCGAGAACCTTCCTGCCTCCGCTGGACTTCATGCTCTTCTCCGTGAAGCGGGGGCTGTTGGGCTGGAAGCCCAAGTCCCATTAGCCACAAAAGCCACTTCTGGACGTCTATTGCAGTCGCGAGGAGCACGGAGAAAAGCGTGAAATCCAGTGGAGGCAGGAACGTTCTCGGCATTCCCCAGCTTCCCAGAAACTTCCTGCCTCCACTGGACTGTACTTCCCGGTGAGCAAGTGAGTATCAGGCAGCCTTTGAATTGTTGTTCTCTCTCTCTCTTTCCTTTTATAGGAAAAAGAATTTTCTGTTTGGTATCATATGGAATTCCAATATTTAGTGAACATGTTTTAAGATGATATACACAATGTTTGATATGCAATATCCACTACCTATCTTTTATGCTAAATGTAATATGAATATTGTCAAGTTGAAGGTCATTTTAAAGATGGATGGATGAATACTTCTAGCTGGATCATAGATGGGAGACAGTGAAATGAATGTACATTTTATTGGCATACTTTTATCTATAGATGCAGATGCTGGTGAGTCATAAAATGGCATGTGTGTATGTATGTATGTATCTATGAATTCTGGGAGTTGAAGTCCACAAGTCTTAAAGCTGCCAAGTTTGAACCCCCCTGGGGTTTTTTTTCTAAAGGGTTAGGGGTGCAAGGGTCTTGTAACTTGACAGCTTTAAAACTTGCGTGCTTCAAATGCCAGAGTTTCTGAGCCAACATTTTGGTTGCTAAGCAAGATCATTGTTAATTGAGTTTCACCACATTTTACAAGTTGGCCACGCCCACCCCGTCACATGACTGTCAAGCCACTCCCACAAAACAGGCACACTTACAGAAGAGATTCTAAAAAATTTTGAAACCCACCACTGGTTGTGGCATTTTGTGTACTGCGCTTAGGTCAGACCTTAATTGGTGTAGTTCTAGGTTGTCCAAGGCCAACATTTCAAGCCTGGTGGCATAAGGGATTCTGTTGCGAGCAGAGGAGTGGAGGAGTCTTCTCGTGAAATACCTCTGGGCTCTCTCAATTGTGTTAACGTCCGATATACAGTGCGGATTCCAGACAGATGAGCTGTATTTGAGAATTGGCATGTTTTCTCTGCCTCATCTGACCGTGTGTGACTTTTCTCCCTTCAAAACTTCAAGAGAGAAGAGAGAAAGAAGTTGCACATTGCAAACTGTTTCTTGTATTGAGAGGGTTTTCTAATTTCTTTGGTTTGATCCTAGCCTGTATTGATGCAGAGATTTCAGGTCTCTGCCCACCAGGCTGACCACACCAGTTTCTATGCCATTTGCAGCCTCCTGGACTCTTTGATCCTCTCCTGCTTTCATATGTCTAATATGCCTCTGCACAAAGATGACTCCTTGAGACTTCAAACGTATCTTCAAAAGGAGCATTCGGGCCTTTTACAGCTTCTTAGAGGCCAGCACTTTCTTGTTCATCTCTGCTTTCCTGAATTTTCCCTCAGGTGCTGAGCATATTTCACTCTTTCTCTCTCTTTTATGAAATCTTGAAATTATGAAATACAATTGCCTTGGTCTGAGCCCATGACGTTGATGGTGTTGAATCCTTCTGGGTTCAGTTCCAAGTGGGGGAAAAGACCCTGGAAACACGGAGGCTGCTTGGAAAGATGGTTTAATGATGAACAGGATCACATGGCTTGAGCTCCTGAACAGAAAAGGGGGGGGGGGTGTCACTTGCTTCCAGATGTTGGGTGAAGAAGAGAAAGAAGAGGCTTGCTGAGAGTTCCTGGGTTTTTTATACTCTCTGTTTGGCCCCACCTCTCTATTTTCTCTTCCTATGTAAGAAATATATTCTGATTGGTTCTCAGATTCCCAGGGGCGGGTGGGGGGATGTCTTAGCTAACTTTGTAGGTTGTGTGCCTTTTTGAGTCCAAAGCTTGGTTGAGTTCCCAGATGCCATGTGGTGAGTTTCTGTAGAAGGCTAATCGTACCATTGTTATGTAGACAAGCTCAGGCTTTTTGAAATTGACAAAGGTGGGAGCTATGAAGAGTGAGTCTGTTTCCTGCCTAAAAACATGTTTCTCCATTTCTTATCCAGGGAAATATAATATTCTGCCTTTTCAATATTTCCCAGGATATTTCATTTTTCTAGGGGAGGGAGGGGTGGGTGCTAACTTCCTACAATGGAAAGACCTTTGTGGGTGCATATGAGGCAGTGGATGATGCCAGGTCCGTTCCAACTTTACCGGTTGGAATGGGATCTGGAACCCACCACTGATATGAGGATCCCTGGGAATGGGAATCTAACCTGAGCAATGCTTAGTGAAATGGGCTCTAGAACCATACAGAAAATATGGATTTAAGTTAATATGTTAGAGATGGGAAAAGGCCAACACCCACAGCCATCATCCAATGGAAGAATAAAAATTCCAGTAATGCCTGCCTAGGAACAAAAAGAGGAAGCAGCCATGAAATTAGGAATCCCACAATGGACGAATAATTGCAGAACTTGATGGAGCTGGCTGAAAAGGTAAAATTGACTATTTTGATGAAAGCAAAGAACATAAGTACTTTAGTACTTCTGCTTGAAGTGGAAAAGAAAAGAAAAGAATGACACTTTTATTTTGGCTTTTACCAAGTAGATTGATAGATCTTTACAGAAATGGCTTGTTCAATTTATTATGAAAAGGCAAAAAAGCTGTAATTTGAGGTTAATGCCTTATTTTACTGCAACAGAGAGAATCAGAAGTCAATGTTTCTTTTTCTTGTTTTCCTTGTCTTTCCTCACTTCTCTTCCCCCTTTCCTCCCCATTCCTTTGCTTTTGTATTTTACAATATTCTATAACTCAACAAAATGTTAAACTGAAAAGGAATAAGTGAATAAATAATAAAAAGAAATAAGAATCCCATCGACAGGAAAAGTAGTAGCCATAGAGGCAGCCTAGTAGTTAAGCATTTCCTCAATTCCCCTTCCACCCTTTGTGGTCAGCAGGTTGTTAGATGTCAAAGAGTCAGAATAACAGTATAACAGAGTTGGAAGAGACCTTGGAGGCTTCTAGTCCAACCCCTTACTCAAGCCGGAGAACCCTATACCCTTGATGGCGAACCTATGGCACGCGTGCTACAGGTGGCACGCACAGCCCTCTTTGCGGGCACACCAGCTGTCGAAATACTGGTTACAGGTCTTATCAAGGCCTTATAGTGGTACTGAGACTTCACATAATCTTGATTCTATCCCTCTGTTAATGCAGCCTAGGATTGCATTGAGTTTTTGGGTTGGCTGGCTCATATTTAAGTGATTGTACACTAGGACTCCAAGATCCCTCTCACAGTTACCATTGAGCTAGTCATTCCAATGAATTACACAATGGGAATAGTTACAGAAGCAAAGAGAGCAACTGTGTCAAGGAGTGCCTTAAGACCTGCCTAAATGCTATGAGTGCTGCCCTATTGCCTTCTACAGAACCTGTTTGTCATACTGAGAAGCGCAACTATGAAAATATACATCCCAGACAGTTTTCCACTAATATGCAGATGGCAAGTGTTTTGCAATGCAGCAGTCATGGGGGCTGAACTGTGAACATCTCCTTTCTCTCAGTAGCAAATCCAGACTTATGTTCCTTCGACTTCCTTCCATTCTACCCTCCATTAAAATAGTAATATATTGCCTTTCTGCCCAGTGAACCAAGTGATAGGATTGTAGTTAGTAGCAATTTTAGCATGTTTGGTCATCTAGAAATGCATAACTAGATTGCAACATGAAAATGCTGCATAGGTTTATAGAATTGATGTATTTGAGTTCACTGAACTGTTAATTTCACTGCAGGAGCGATGGCGGAAATAATTTCCACCAACTTTTACATTTGCTTGCTGACCCTTTGCAAATGAAGAATATTGTATCCTCCACCCCATCTATCTACTTTAATGCTCAATTGAATGGTGGTAGTTAGAGCCACAATACATTATCAACTTCATTAATTCAAATACTGGTAATATGTTACCAGGATGATATTACCAGTCTTGTAGTTGAAGTACAAATTAGGGTTTTTGTCTATTAGAGGAATAAAAATATTCTTGATCTACCAATAATTTCTTAGCTTCATTTGTGTAATTTCAGAAAATGAAGATGGAGAATGGGTGACCTCTGTACAAGGCTGGGGTAGCAAACCTGATGATGAGATCCCAAATTCTGGATTGTCCTTGTGCAAATTTGCTTTTTCAAAGATACTGAATATGCACTAAAATGTCAGCTCTACCCATGGGAGACCAGCAGTGTGGACAAATAGCAAAACCCCTGTTGGGAATTGCTTCCTGTTGTTGTCACACAAAAGGCTGGTGAATCACCAGTAACACCCTTCTGAGGAGGGCATTATGGGTCAAGGCCATGAAGAGCAAACTCACTACAATCAAGTCAGCTTCCAGATTGACAATCTTAAAGCTAAATCCATATAAAAAAATGAAAGATATAAAAACAAGCGAAAGTCAGCCTAGGACTCAAAGATCCTAGGCCCGGACAGCTTGTAATTGTGCCTACATTTGATAATCTGCCTCCTTCTGCCAATCTGGAATAATGTGAGATAGAAGGTGGATTTGCAGTTGGCTGAATACCCATCACCAATGTGTGGTCCTTATTGGGCCTGTGCTCACCTGGCGGGAGGTACGCAGTAGAGTATTTCAGGGTTCTTCAGACCAGCACTCTTCAACATCTCCATGGATGACTCAGATGAGGCGACAGAAGAAATGCCCATCACCTTTGCAGATGACACATAGATGATGATGGGGATTGCTAGCAGCTCAGAACAGCTCAAGCTTCAAAAGGATCTTATCAATTGGGCCCTATCAAGAAAATGCCATTCAAGGATGGGAAATGTAAGGTTAGGATTAGGGCACTTAGGTAGGAAAAACCAGATGCAAATTCAAGACAACCCAGTTTGGTGTAGTGGTTAAGGTGTTGGCCTATAAAACCAAGAGGCTGTGGGTGTATCCTCTGGTCTAAAGGGATAGGAAATCTTGAATCACTCAAGCCACCCTGACTTAAAAGAACTGCTAGATCATGAAATCATGATGCAACCTATTTTTAAACAGTGATTCCTGCTACATCAGTTCTCAGAATAGCTGCCTGATTTGAATTCAAGACAACCAAGAGGGCAAAGCTTGATGATTAGCTCATCAATACTTGAGTTTTTTTTATTTACACATCATTGTTTTTTCATCTATTTAGGGAGCTAATTTATATTATGCATGCTCATTTGTCAACTATTATTCACTAATGATAAAGAAATCCAAATACATTCTCTATTTTAGAACTCCAAAAAGATCCTGATTAATCCATCCTACAGTCCCCCCCCCCCACTCTTTCAGTTGATATTATCTCAGGGAAAAAACTTAATTAGTCAAATGAGAATCCAAAATACAGGGCACAGCAGCATCTTCATATGGTTCCTAATGAACTTGGTTTGGAAATTGTCTCTTTCTGTTAGAAGTAATCATAGAAGAAGGAAGGTCATTAGAAGATCTGAGCTGGAAGCGGATTTCTATTTTTAAACACGTCCATTAAAATAGAGCTCCCCTGTAGATGGGAACACAGGGCAGGACTCAAACGAAAGAAACCAGAAAGGATAGGAGAAATTAGTCAGGAAGGTTTTGTTCTGATTAATCTGACTGATTTGGGCATCAGCCCTGCCTCCCAGGTGTTCGCATAGACCATAGGACTTCAGCCTCTTCTAAGATCAAGCTAGCTGCAAGTTTGTTCTCCTTGATTAAAGAATAATTAATATAATTGATGAATTTGCGTTATGTGCCATTGAGCCATTTCGGTTACTGCTGACTATATGGAGAATTTATCTTCTTGTCCAGTCTTTAGTAATCATTTCTTTCAAGGACATTCCAGTAGTCCAGTTCAGTGTTTCTCAACCTTGGCAACTTTAAGATGCATGGACTTCAACTCCCAGAATTTCCAGCCAGCTGCCCCAGTCTGATCTGCTAGGAAAGCAAAGCCCTCGACTCCCATTAGATTGAACAGGCATTTTTACTAAGAGGTGCTGATTGCAGTAAAGTCAAGTGGAGTCTGAAGTCCCTGCACATTAGTATACAGCTAATGTGTACTAATAGCCCCAGCCTCCCCCAATAGTCTGTCCATGTGTGCCTAATACGACACCACCAAGATGTTTTGGGAAACACTGAGGTGTTTAGGCTGTGTAAGGTCCTGCCTCTACTCCCCACTCAAGAAAGTACGGACTCAAAAGGAACCTTTGATTGAAAGGAAGCGATTGCAGGTCAAAAGCAAAGCAGGCTCTAAGGTCCTTTTAGGCCAGTGACGGGTAACCTTTTTGCCAGTGACGGGGAGTGCGGGAGGGGGGGTGTCATGCGCACATGTGCCCACACCCATAATTCTATGCACCCTCCCCCATGCATGCATGCGTGACCCCCCACTTTTGGCATGTGATGGCACGGTGAACCTGTTTTTCACCCTCCCCAGGCGCCAGACCCTTTCTAGGAGCCTGGGGAGGGCAAAAAAGGTCTTCCCACCCTTCTGGAGGCCGTATGGAGGCTGAAAACGGCCCATTTGCTGACTTCGGGTCAGACCAGAAAGTCAGTTTTTTGCTCTCCCGAGGCTCCAGAGACTTTCTAGGAACCTGGGAAGGGTGAAAACAGCCTTCCCCACCCCCCAGAGGCCCACTGGAGAATGAAAACGACCTGTTTCCCGACTTCTGGTGAGCCCAGAAGGCCCGAAAAACAGCTGGCTGCCACGCCCATGAGCGCCAGAGTGGAGCTCATGCGCCCACCGATATGGCTCCATGTGCCACCTGTGCCATAGGTTTGCCATCATCGTCTTAGTCAATTCTGTTAGGGTAAAGGAGTTAGAAACCCCTCTCCTCAGTCCGATGTTGAATGAGCCAATCTACAGGTGTGAAGCTGTTGTGAAGACAGTCATCCTGGGAAGGAGATAACAGACGGTTTCCAGGAGCTTCTCTCCAGAGGCTTCAGAACGGAGACCAAACAGATTGCCCTCCCCCCTTACACATTCCCCAAAGGTAAATCAAAGCACAGGGCAGGTAGGTGTCAGAGCTAGGGTTATAAACTAAGGGATTACAGGGTATATAGGAAACAGGAAGAGGGTAATAAGTGAATAAATGATTCTCAGGGTACACAACCATGAAGATGCCAGCACGGACTGGATTCCACAACACTCTGCTCTCAGTAATAGCAACAGCACTTAGACTTATATACTGCTTTACAGTGCTTTACAGCCCTCTCTAAGAGGTTTACAGAGGCAACCTATTGCCCCCAACAATCTGGGTCCTTATTTTACCCACCTTGGAAGGACGGAAGGCTGAGTCAACTTTGAGCTGGTGAGATTTGAACTGCTGAACTGCAGCTAGCAGTCAGCTGAAGTAGCCTGCAGTACTGCACTCTAACCATTGCGCCCCCTCACCTCTTCCTCAACTCTCAATCCCCTCTCCCAATTTTGTATCATAAAGGCATACAGCTTTATTGCTGGTTTCTTCCCTGCTCCTTTCCCCAGTTGATGGCAGAATGCTAGCAAGGCCCCAAAATGAAGGTAGTGATCTGACACACACATCTTAAAGTTGCAAATTTGAGGAATACTGCTCTAGTTGATCCTATCCATCCACCTTATCATTAATATCCTTATCCTTGTATTTCTGTCCATTTTGTCAAGTATATTAGTTTCGTACACTTCACTCCATCACCTGTTCACATCCCAAAGTATGTTTCAGCGTGCTATTAATCATCTCAAGGGAACAGCTTTTATTTGGTTCAAGAGTTACTGATAACCTTGTCAACCTTCAAATTTGTAGGTGTCTGCCCTCTTTCTGACATTCTTTCTGTTTAGCTTTGATAGGTAAATCTTGCCACTGGAAAAGTATTTTAGCCATTCTGATCTTTATTGACATTAAAATTAAAATATCTTTATTTTTAATATCTTTCATCCAATACTCCCTTCTTGGGATTAATATAATTAATCAATCAATTATTAATTATAAGAGCTGTGGTGGTGCAGTGATTAGAAGGTAGGGCTAACTCACCGCTTACTCCATGAGTTCTATTCTGAATGGTTCAAGGTTGACTCAGCCTTCCATCCTTCTGAGGTGGGTAAAATGAGGACCCAGATTGTTGGGGGCAATATGCTGACTCTGTAAGCCGCTTATAGAGGGCTGTAAAGCACTGTAAAGTGGTATACAAGTGCTATTTTGACTGCTATCTAATTTAGTTCAGCATTGATTGTATCAAAGAAAATCTACCACCTTCACTTTCAGTCATATCAACTATGAATTCAGTTAGTACTGTATACTGGTTGATATTAACTTTCCGGCATGTGCAGTAGCCGCGCCCAACCGGCGCACAAATTCAAACCGTGTCTCCCGCCTTGTGCTAGCTGTGGAGGAGACCATGCCAGATCGGCTTGCCGTTTCCGCGACATAACCTGTCAGCGCTGCAAGCGAAAGGGGCACATTGCCAAGGTGTGCCGGAGTGAATTCCCTGCCACTGCCTGGCAGCCTAGAAGCGCACCAAACCAGCAACAGAGGCCCAACCAAGGGGCCTGGCAGAAGCCACCATGGCGCTTAGAGGGCGACAATAGAGTCACCTGCCATACCTCAATCAGCCAAGTCTGCAACAGGCGGCCAAAAAAGCTGAAGGTCACAATCCTCATTGAGAACTCTCCATATGAGATGGAGATCGACACCAGGTCATCACTGACCATCATACCGTGGTCTACCCTAAAGCAGGCTATCCGTAGCCTAAAAAAGTAGAATCTTCGCACCCCTGACATCCGCCTATGAGATTACCAGGGGAACTGGGTTCTCATCATGGGCCAAGGCACCTTCCAGGTGAAGTTCAAGCACTTCAGCGGGAAACTCCCAGTGACAGTGGTCAGCGGCAATCTGCAGAGCCTCCTAGGGCTAGATTGGTTCCAAGCCCTGGGCCTAGAAGTGACCGGTATCAATGCTTTGAAAGAGACGGCGCTGAAGCCATCTTTAAGGAGTTCGAGGATGTCTTCAGCACCGGTCTGGGTAAGTATGTGGGGACTCCAATTTCTTTTAGTTTGGACCCCAACATAGCCCCAATAAGGTTAAAATCCAGAAGAGTACCTTTTGCTCTCCGCCCCAAAATTGACAGGGAAATTGACAAGTTCGTAGGCCAGGGAATCCTAGAGCTGGTCAATCACACACACTGGGAGACCCCTATAGTGACACCTGTCAAATCTGACTGGTCTGTCTGCATCTGTGCGGACTACAAGTGCACAATAAATAAAGTGCTACAACAAAGCGCCTACCCTGTACCAATTGTACAGCACCTCCTTAATTCATTAGGCCCTGGAAAAAAAATCACAAATTGGACATGGTGCAGGCATACTAACAATTGCCTGTAGATGGTGGAGGCCCAAACCATTGTGATTCACAGGGGTGCATTCAAACGTCACCGCCTGAAATTCGGCGTTAGTATCGCCCCTGGACTGTTTCAAAGCGTCATGAATCGGCTTTTGCTGGGGATTCCAGGAGTCTTCCCCTATTTCGACGACATCTTGGTATCGGCTGCAAATGAGGTGCAACTTTTCAAACATGTACGAACAGTTTTGGCTCAAAGGCCTCCGTCTCGAAAAAAGAGAAATGCCAAATTAACGTGCCAAGGGTTGAATTCTTAGGGTACCTTATTGATGGCTCTGGGATTTACCCGTCCACAAAAAAAATTAAAGCAATTCAGGATGCCCCCACATCTCACAATCAAACTGAGCTGCAGGCATTCCTCGGGCTCCTTAATTTCTATAGTGTCTTTCTTAAACATAAAGCCACCATTGCTGAGCCATTACACTGTCTCCTGGCTAAGAACATGAAGTGGTCCTGGGGCAGAGCCAAGGCTGCCGCATTTGTTGCGGTAAAATGACTCCTGTCGGCGGACTCCTTTCTGGTACAATACAGCCAGACCCTGCTGTTGGTGCTGACCTGTTTGCTTTCCTTGATGCTGACCTTGATGCTTTCCTGTTCAGCGTTGGCGCTGTCCTCAGCCACCCGCATGCCCAATGGAACCGAAGCCCCTATTGCATTTTACTCCAGGACCTTGTCTGCTGCAGAGCAATGCCGCAGATGAAGTCAGGAAAGCACTACAGCCAGCTGGACTGTGAGGCTTTGGCTTCAGTGGCCAAACTAAAGAGGTTCTATGAGTATCTATATGGCCAGGACTTCGAACTGGTTACGGACCACAAGCAGTTCTTGGGCTTACTGGCTGGGGACCGACCTACCCCAGTGTCACTATCACCTCGCATGACCAGATGGACCATCTTCCTAGCTGCCTACTCCTACCATCTCATCCACCGACCAGCCTCCACTTTGGGGCATGCTGACACTCTAAGCCGCTGCCCACTGCCTGAACTTCTCACTGACCCTACTCCCGAGATGCCAGTCCTCCTCATTGACTACCTTGAGACTGGGCCTGTCTTTTCCAGTGATGTTACCCATCACTTTGCAAAGGATTCCACCATCAAACAAATTTTGAACTGGGTGTGGAGGGGATGGCCCAAGGGGCCTGTTGGGGCTGATTTCAAAATGTATTTTGCCAAACGCAATGAGTTATCGGTTGTAAATAGCTGTTTACTGTGGGGGGACCGGGTCGTTGTTCCACCCAAACTGTACATTGCAGTATTAGAGGCATTACAAGCAGGGCATCCTGGAATTGTCATTATGAAGTCTTTGGCTAGGAGTTACGTGTGGTGGCCTAACATGGACAGGGAGATCGAAGAATGGGTGGCTATCTGCACACCGTGCCAGGAGTCCAGACCAGCTCCCCCAGAGGAGTGGGAGCGACCTCAAGCACCATGGTCTAGGGCAGAGATGGCAAACCTTTTTTGGCTCGCGTGCCATAAGTGGGGGGAGCGCAGGGGGTCGTGTGCGGGCATGCTGCACCCATAATGCAATGCGCGACCCCCAGTGCGCATGCACGCACTACAGGCGCCCCCCCATTTTTACATGCTTTTTTTGCCCTCCCCAGGCTCCAGAGGCTTTATAGGAGCCTGGGAAGGGCAAAAACAGCCTCCCCCGCCCCCCCCCAGATGCCCTCCGGAGGCGTCAGGGAAGCATCTGGATGGTCCCTGAAGCCTTCGGAGCGCTCAAAACGACCCTCCGAATAAACCGGAAGTGACTTCCGGTTTGCCTGGAGGGTCATTTTGAGCGCTCCAAAGACTTCAGGGAAGCCTCTGGACGGTCCCTGAAGCCTTCGGAGCGCTTAAAACGACCCTCCGAGTAAACTGGAAGTGACTTCCGGTTTGCCTGGAGGGTCATTTTGAGCGCTCCGAAGACTTCAGGGAAGTTCATGAAGCCTCCGGGGGGAGGGGGAGAAGGCTCTTTTCGCCCTCCCCAGGCTCCTATATAGCCTCTGGAGCCTGGGGAGGGCGAAAAATGGCTTTAAAAAGGGTGAATTCAGCTGACCAGCGCGCACATGCGCACTGGCCAGCTGACAGGGCAGCGCCTTGCGTGCCCTGACTAATGGCTCTGCGTGCCACCTGTGGCACGTGTGCCATAGGTTCGCCATCATTAGTCTAGGGTGCACATTGACTTTGTTGGCCCAGTTCATGGCCAGACATTTCTCGTAGTTGTGGACGCCGACTCGAAATGGTTAGAGGTAATCCTGATGACCTGCACTACGGCAGAAGCGGTCATCAAGGTGCTACAGAGATTTTTCTCCACGCACGGCCTGCCCGACGTCTTGGTCTCTGACAACAGGCCTCAATTCATGGCCATGCCATTTGAGACCTTCCTAGCAGCTCAGGGAATCAGGCATGCCCTTGTCGTGCCATTCCATCCAGCCTCCAATGGTCAGGTGGAGAGAATGGTGAGATCTGCAAAAGAGGCCCTCTCTAGGATGGGCCCGGGAGATTGGCAAACACGGGTTGACCACTATTTGCTAATTCAGCACATCACACCCAGTGCCACTATGGGGAGAAGCCCCTCCGAACTTCTCATGGATCGCCGGCTAAGATTCCACTTAGAAAAGCTACTCCCCAATTATTCTGCCTCATTGCCCCCAGACTCCACAAGAAAGATTCGGACTTTTAGCTTAGGGGATTCAGTATACGCCCACAACTATGCCGGGGGAACTCTGTGGATTCCTGCCACAGTGATAGGCATCACCGGCCCTCGCTCTTACCTCCTAGAGCTCGAGGACGGTAGGAATTGGCGAAGGCATATTGACCAACTCCATGGCTGCCTCTCCAACTCCACTCTTAGACAACCAGAGGTAACTCCTGCACAAGTTAGCCAAAGCCCTACCCAAACGGAGCAAACACTTACTCCTTCCACGGCCAGCTCAAGCCCGAGAGTACCAGGAAACCTATCTGGTTATGTTGCAGGCCCACAGCGAGCTCCGAGGGAATCAGCTCTAGAACCTCCAGCCGCAGCCGGTGAAAGTTTCCAGGAGCTTCCACTAAGTGGAGCTGCAGAGCAAACACTTGTACTTAATAAAGAGCTGTTGTTACCGTTAAGCCTGTGTGTGCCTATCCATTACACAATCTAACAACTGAAGCTTTTGATCACATTAAGATGGTATGAAGTACAGAATAACAGAATTGGAAGATACCTTGGAGACCTTCTAGTCCAACTCTCTGCTCAAGCAGGAGATCCTACACCATTTCACACAAATGGCTCTCCTATCTCTTCTTGAAAACCTCCAATGATGGAGCACCCACAACTTCTGGAGACAAGTCCTTCCTCTGGTTAATTGTTCTCACTGTCAGGAAATTCCTTAGTTTTAGTTTGAATTTCCTCTTGATAAATTTCCATCTGTTACTTCTTGCCCTGCCCTCTGGTGCTTTGGAGTTTACCCCCTTCTTAGGGTACGTTAAGCTTAAATATACATAACATCTTGTTTCAGTAAGAATCTTGGCTCAAGAAAAAAGTGGCAAGAGAATTCAATTAATGATTCTCATAATATAAACTGCTCTTGTGTTAATTACCTAAAGATTATATTTTTCATCTATGCTATTTATACCCATAGTTTTTTATATTTACTTGAAGAATTCTGAAGCTAGGCATAGTATTGCACATGCATGCCTATGGCCAAACATGCACACACATTTTCTAATAAGGATTCACAAGCATGCTCTTACATCACACCTATTAAGTTTGAAGTTCAATACCTTTTTCTTCACTATGTTCTAATTTTTATTTCTTTTCTATTTTTTCATTTTGTTGTTTTCTTTACTTTTTTTATTGAGGTACCAACACTTTTGTAACAGTTTTTATCTTTTCAATTGTACTTTTTAATAAAATTACTACTATTTTTTTCAAGATTTGATTTGGAAAAAACATTTGCCCAGAGGCTACAATTAAAACCACAAAAAGTACCTGTAGGTGCTGCACTTTTGGTAGAAAAGAAGACAGATATTCTAAAGGTTATTAACCACATCAGATTTCAGCTGGACATTTTCAAGAGCTTTGTCATAGTGAAATTTTGAAATCTGACTCTACTTGTTTTTAAGGTAGAGATGCCAAGACTCAAGCAAGAACACAGCTGCTGCCAAATTATTAATCAAAGACTTCAGAAATGATGCTGAAGCAATATAGATACTGTCTTATTCCAAATTAAAAATAATACATTGCAAAATTGTTCAGATGCAAGCTTTTATAAACTGCAACATAGCAAGAGTCAGTTTATTACAGTTTATTACTAAAAGTTTATTATTAGTAGTATTTAACAAGGCAGAAAAAGGTTAACCAAAATTAAAATGAATAAAGGATTTGTAAAAGCTCACCTATGCACAATTCTCCCTTCATTGCTCCAGATGCCTCACATTGAAATTCAATACAATGTAAAGATGAAGTCAGGAAAGCAAAGCCTTGCAAAAAAGTCAAAGATAATAAAAACAGTTTTTTAAACATATAAATAAACAAGAAAAAAGTCAAGGAACACTTAAAAGAGAAGATGGCAAGGAAGTAAAAGGCAGCAGAGATAAAGCAGAAGTACTTAACTCATTCTCTGTATCAGTCTTCACCCAAAAAGAAAATGTATAGCTCAACGTACCCAAAACATAATGGTAAAAGACAGACTAGAAATAAAAATTAAAATAAGCAAGAAAATGGTTACAGAACACCTATCTGATTTTGATAATATAGAAATAATATAAATATAAATCACCAGGATCTGATGGATTATATCCCAAAGTTCTGAAGGAGCTGGCAGATGTTATCTCAGAACCATTGTACATATCTTTTGAAAATCCTGGCACACCAGGGAATTGCTTGAGGATTGGAAAAGAGCTGATGTGGTTCCCATCTTCAAAAAACGAAAAAAGAACCCAGATTCAGGAAGCTACAGACCAATCAAATTGAGTTGAAACATCTGGTTGACTCACTTATAATGCAAAACCACAAAATAGAGAAGAAAATATTCAGGAAAGTGTCATTATTCAAACTGGTCTGCAATGCCAATTATACAGATCAAATGTCAGTGTTCCCTGAATAAAAACCTGAGGTTTGCACCTCACACAGCAACATCCATTTGTAGCTGTGATGCTTTCCCTGCTGTCTCCAAGGCTCTCCGCTAATGCATTCTTTGGAGACCTTTTTCTTTTGACCTCAGAGAGTCAGACTCTCAGATAAAACATCCTGTAGCCATAACTGGATTGCAGAGGGCACAGAGACTTCTACAGATGTACACTTCAAAGATATATTTTGCTTTGAAATATTCCAAAAGTAGCAGGGAGGAAAGGCAAGATGAAAATAGTGGGTGGAAGATCATTAAAGAGAGATCCAACCTAGAACTAAGGAGAAATTTCCTGGCAGTGAGAAGAATTAATCAGTGGAATAACTTTCTCCCAGAACTTGGGGGTGCTTCATCACTGAAGGTTTTCAAGGAGAGACTGGACAACCATTTGTCTGGAATGGTATAGGGTTTCCTGCTTGAGCAGGGGATTGGACTAGAAGACTCCAAGGCCCCTTCCAATCAGTGATGGAATTCAGCCGGTTTGGTAGAACCGGTAGCTAATTTTTTGTTGAGTTCGGTGAACTGGTTAGACGTGTTCCAGAAAATCTGTGTTTTCTGGAACACGTCTTGTTTTCATTCCACTTCCTTCCAGGTGGGAGGAAAAAACCCTCCCCAAAAGTCCAAGGGAGGAGTGACAGAAACCTTTGATCATGTCACTCAGATGAAAACTGTCTGTCTTTACAGCAAGCAGCGGGGCGGGGTGGGGCCTGTGCATAAGGCGGCAGCCCAGGGCCAAAGCACTGGCAGAGGGTCTCAGAGTCGGGGCTGCTGCACCCAGACCTCCTTGCCCCTTCCTTTCTTCCCTCCTTCACCACAGGCCCTCGATGTTCCCTCTAATTTTTTTTCAATGTGAGCAGAAAAGTATAGTGTTTGAGTGGCACATTTTCATGTCTGAGCACCTGAATTTTTTTCACAGATGTCACCTAAGACAACAACAAAATCAGTATTATTTGAAACTCAAAGTTATGTTTCTTCAAGATACCTGCTTAATTAAAAGTGTTATATAATATCAGTATCACTCAACAACGCTCCTGCTTAGCAACCAAAATGTTGGGTCAGAAACTCTGGCATTTGAAGCATGCAAGTCTTAAAGCTGTCAAGTTACAAGATCCTTGCACCCCTAACCCTTTAGAAAAAAACCCCAGGGGTGTTCACACTTGACAGCTTTAAGACTTGTGGACTTCAACTCCCAGAATTCCTCCTCCAGTCAAGTTGCAGCGACGTCATCTGCATGGATCTGCTCCATCTTTGGTTTCTTCATCGTGGACAGGGCTGCCGCTGAAGATGCCGACGAGCCCCCGCTGCCACCACTGCTGCCACCTCCTCCTCCTTCAACAGCACCACCACATTTGCTGCCCGGCGCTGCGGCTGAGGTGAAGCCGGCAAAGCTCCCGCTGGTGCCCCCACCTGCTGCAGCAGCGCCTCCCCCTCCGTTCAGAGCACCTGAGCTGAGCCCTGCGTTACCCCTGCCCCCTCCTCCTCCGCCGTTCTTTTGAGAAGCCATGACACCTTTTTTCCCCTGCTCCCACCCCCTCTGTTGCCTTCCTACTGGCTCCCGCAGCCTCATGGCTTCTCAAAAGCATGGCGGAGGAGGAGGGGGCAGGAGTGACATGGGGCTCAGCTCAGGTGCTCCGAGTGGAGGGGGAGGCTCCGCTGCCATGCGCGGGGAAGCTGGCTGGAGTTTTGGCTACTTCAGCTCAAATCCGGCAGTGCTGTTAGAGGAGAAGGAGGTGGCAGCAGTTATTCCAGTGGTGGCGGGGCTTCACAACTACCGTCAGTCGCTCCGTGCTCATCAAAACAAGTCCGGGGAGGTCCTTTGTGGGCGGCCAGTCCTAGCCGCCTGCAAAGGACCTCCCCAGTTTCCGGAGCCTGTGGCAGTAGAAATCACTGCGCGGCAGTTGCAAACTGCTGCATGGTGTTTTCTTGCCAAGTGCGCAGCCGCGCAGCCATGCACCTTAGAGGGAACATTGCCGGTCCTCAGTCCATTTGGCTCCTTTGGGTACAGAGGTCTGCCAGAGGGATTTGCCTTGTTGCCCCCTTGTGAGCCCCGTTGGTACCTGCCCAGCTCCTTCGCCAGCATGGCTGATGGGGAGCCAAGATCTGGCTGTCCACAAAATGATCCTTTCCAAGACCAGCCCACGATTTTTGGAGTGCGGGTCACCAGTGGGCAGAAGCAGCTCTTTGTGGGCAGTGCTTGCTAGGGGACTGGGTAGGGGAGAGCTGTATGAGGAGTCCACTTCAGGGGTGAAATCCTCCCTGTTCGGCCTGGTTCGGCTGAATCGGTAAGGATGACTGTAGTTGGTTCTGCGAACCAGCAGTAAAAAAAAAAAAAGCTTCCTAGCCATGAGATCATCGGAAGCTTTCCCCCCTCTTTTTGAAGCATTTTTTTTTCCTGCTGGTTTGGGTGAATAGGCAGGAAAAAAAATGCTTTAAAAAGTGGAGGGGAAAAAAAGAGAGCTTCCGACGATCACGTGGCTCACAACTGATCTGCACGATTGTTGGAAGCTCCCTCCCCCCTTTTAAAGCATTTTTTCCCTGCCTATTCACCCGAACCGGCGAAAAAAAAATGCTTTTAAAAAAAAAGTTGAAAAAAAGTTGGCCACGGCTATTCAGTCACATGACACCTCCCACCAAGCCCCGCCCATAGAACTGGTGGCAAAAGAAATAGATTTCACCATTGGTCCACGTGTGGGATGTCAGGTTCCAAAGGGTTAAGGAAACAGCAAAATACAGAGACGGTTTGGAAATGCAGTTTATCTCCTCCGGCACGAACTGACCAACAAAACACTAAGGCAATGAATCAATTGACAGAGCTGACATCCAGTGCTCCCCACCACCTTTTATACTTTATTTGGTATTTAGGCGAAACCCCACCCCCGTGCACGCACACACCCCCATCACCTTGTGACCCAGAGTGAAAACCACCCAGCAGTCAGTCATGGAGAGTTATGGAGAGTTCTCAGCTGCATTGCTTGTGGAGGAGGGAGACCCCCAGCTGGTAAGCACGATTCCTGGCAGCTCCCACAGCTTCCCCCACCCAAATGGCAGCTCCGGGCCTGTGGGCTCGCCGGACCTGACTTGTGAGAGATTGCTGCAGGCCAGCTCCCCCCGTGGGTGAGGTCTGCTAGCCGGACTTATCTGAGTTCAACAACCTCTTTAGAGTCAGGTGCTCAAGTTGCTTTTGAGACTGCCGCTCTTTTTACAGAAAGGCCCCTCCCCTCCTCCCCTGACTTCTAAAGCAGACAGACAGGTGGCCGTAGCTCCTAACTAGGCAACTGTAATCTATGGAACTTGCTCTTGGTGATTTCCCTGCCCCATTTTGGTCGCTGTGTGATGTGTTCCAAATGGCCATACAAAACCTGTAATACCCGAGCAACGATTTTTCTATCACCAACAGAAGAAAATTCCAGTAACTGTAACCGTGTTCTAGGACATTTGGGCGATGGTGGGTGGGGCAAGCTCCACAGCAGAGAGCTGTGCTGCAATGGAAAAATAGGCAACAGAGCGAGGGAAGGAAGAGGCCGCTTCCCCTCTTCCTTCTCCCTGTTCCTGTTCCTTCTCTCTTGCCGGCCACTCCGTTGCCCATTTCTCCATTGCAGCATAGCACCCAGGATCTACTTTGATAGCTCTCTCTCTCTCTCTCTCTCTCTCTCTCTCTCTCTCTCTCTCTCTCTCTCTCTCTCTCTCTCTCTCTCTCTCTCTCTCTCTCTCTCTCTCTCTCTCTCTCTCTCTCTCTCTCTCTCTCGTGTGTGTGTGTGTGTGTGTGTGTGTGTGTGTAATTTAACAACCAGTTCACCCAGGGTCAGGTTGGGCATTGTGGGAGGATCGTCTAGGCCAGGCGTCCCATGATGGCCAACCTGACCCTGGGTGAACCAGTTGTTAAGTTATTTGAATTCCACCACTGCTTCCAACCCTACGATTCTATGTCCCATGTTCTAAAATGAATCAAGTGATGATCTGCAATAACTTTCCCCTCATCTGGCTGCCAGACTCCATCACCCACCTGCTTCTGAACCCCTCCTAATATATTGAAGGTGCTGAGCAAAGGGAAGAACCTGCCCTCTCAGCTTTGGGGAATGGGGGGGGGGGAAGCAGGGGTGAAATTCAGCAGGTTCTGGAGAACCGGTAGCAGAAACTTTGAGTAGTTCGGAGAACCGGCAAATGCCACCTCTGCCTGGCCCCAGGGGTGGGGAGGGAATGGAGATTTTGCAAGCCACGCCCACCAAGCCACACCCACAGAACCGGTAGTAAAAATAATTGAATTTCACCACTGGAGAGAAGCATAGGTAGAGGAAAACATGCCTTTGTTCCTTGCCAGTCTTTGAGTTTGAGGGTCTCTAAGAGAATCAGAACTCCCTAGAAAACTCCCTGGACCAAAGTAGGCATCATAAGGTTTGCCGGTCTATGGCTTGGGAGAAAAAGTGAGAGATGAACAGGTGCGCTGACTTTCTAGCAGCAATCCATTGCATTGTGTAGAACGTTTTACAGGTACTGTATTTCAACTTGATAACTGTGCTTTCCCCAAAATAAGACCCAGTCTTATTTTCTTTTGGCCTCGAAAATAAGCACTCCTGCTTATTTACAGGGAGGTCTTACTTTTTTTTTAAGTGCTACTGCTGTCCCCTCTCTCTCCGTCACACTGTCTGCTTGCCTGCGGCTGCAACAATACTCATTAATCATCTCAAATTTGTTTTTGATTGACTGTTATCTTGTAAAGAGGCTGGAATGATTTCAAAGTCTGTTAATATAAAAACCATCCTATTCTTTTATTAGTTTTTCATCAGCCTGAGAATCTTAATATTTGTTTCCTTATTTTTCCAGCAAAACTTCTGAAATGATTATATTTTTTTAAATAATTTTAAAGCTTTTAAACTTTAAGAAGTTGTGGGTGTTCCATCACTGGAGAGATTAGAAGATCTCAAATATCCCTTCCAACTCTCTTATTCTCTTCTTCTGACTCTTTGGCATGCCTTCATCCACACCTTGTTTCTCAGAGATGCACTTAAGCTCATGATTAAGTTTCCCCCTTCAACTGCTTTGGACACACGGAACTAGACTGAAACCCTTGGTGATCTAGGAGCTTTACTGTAAAACCCAACTTGGTGAGACCAAGTTCTTGCAGATCTTTTGAGGCTGCAATCCCCAAATGATTAAATGAATCAAATGATGCATTTTGATGCATTTCTTGGAGTGACCCAATCTGTCTTCTGCTCAATCTGGTGACTTCTAAGTCCACAGGTTGGCAATACACTCTGTATTGGTTTTTCAGGCAATTGCTGGCTCCTTTCTCTTTGTGGCAACAGCCCAGCTGAGCTTCTATCGAGTACCAAGGTGCTTCAGGTTAGTCGATTCTGTGATTAATGACCTCTCATTCGTTTCCCAATTTTCCTGAGTTTTTTAAAAAAAGGATCATTCATGCCTAAAACCAAGCTGCCTCCTCCCTGGCCTTTGATCTCCAGGAGAGAATCCAAGCTGTTTTCAATGTCAAAAGCATGCACACGCTATTGTGCTTCAAAAGCCAGAGTTTCTGAGCCAACATTTTGGTTGCTAAGCAAGAGCGTTGTTAAGTGAGTTTCACCACATTTTACAAGTTGGCCATGCCCACCCAGTCACATGGCTGGCAAGCCACTCCCACCCAGTCACATGGCTGGCAAGCCACTCCCACCCAGTCACATGGCCGAAAAAACCAACGTAGTCCTAAGCTGCATCAAAAGAGGGATAGCATCAAGATCATGAGAAGTGATGGTACCACTTTATACTGCACTAGTGAGGCCATCCTTGGAGTACTACATCCAGTTCTGGACACCACAGCAGAAAAAAGGTGCTGGAGTCCAGAAAGAGTGCAGAGTAAAATAATAGAGTAATAGAGTTGGAAGGGACCTTGTAGGTCATCTAGCCCAACCCCCCACCCAAGCAGGAGTCTCTATACCATGTCTGACAAATGGCAGTCCAATCTCATCTTGAAAGCCTCCAGTGATGAAGCTCCCACAACCTCTGATTGTGGGAGCTTCATCTTCTGTTCCATTGGTTGATGGTTCCCACTGTCAGAAAATTTCTCCTTATTTCTAGGTTTGATCAATTTCCATCCATTATTCCTTTTCTGGCCTTTAGGTGCTTTGGAAAATAGCTTGACCCCCTCCTCTCTGTGGCAGTACCTCTAATATCAGAAGACTGCTATCCTGTCTCCCCTGGTCCTTCTCTTCTGTAGACTAGCTGTGCCCTGTTCCTGTAACTGTTCTTCCTATGTTTTAGTCTCCAGTCACCAAATCATCCTGGTTGCTCTTCTATGCACTTTTTCTGGAGTCTCAACATCTTTTTATAGTGTGGTGATCAAAACTGGATGCAGTACTCTAGGTGTGGTCTTACTAAGGCTTTATAGAGTGGTATTAGTACATCCCTTGATCTTGATTGTATCCCTCTATTAATGCAACTTAGGATTGTATTGGCTGCTGCTGCACACTGCTGGCTCATATTTAACTGGTTGTCCACTAAGACTCCAAGATCCCTCTCACAGTCACTTTTAATACCCTATAAAATCTCAAGGCAATAGGTTGTAGAAGAGAATGGAAACACTGACACAGAAGAGGAAGAAAGATAAGATGACTGTGGTCTATATTGCCCTTTTGTCTTATATATGCACATGCACTTTTATTTAAAAAAAGGAAAACAAAGAATCAAAAGCATGGAGGAAGAAGAAGATGGAAAACAGTTGGCTTCCTGTATTCATCCTGTCATTTCCCAGAATGCTTTGCCAGCAACCATTTGGGAAGAGAGAGTCCTGATCTTGCAGAGCATACGCCAATGATTGATGAGGTCCTGCTGGCCTAGGTGCACTATAGCCAGGGAGCTAACAGTCAAATCTGTCAGTTACAAACGTTTCCATTGCTCCGATTGATAAATATATTGCTCCTCTTCCTTGCCTTCGCTTCTTTCCAGCAAATCCTGAGAATGGTGGTGGGGAATTCTGCTCTGCCACATTTTGCACCGCTAAGCCTGCCACGACGAAAGGTTTTTGTCTTTGTGTTTGTCCCATGTGACAATGGTGTATTTTCACAGGCTGAAGTCGTAAGAGTTTTCCCTGCAAAGAGGAGGGGCTCATATCCTCCCCTCACCCCATGCCCTCCATGGGGGATGCTTGCTCATGTGCTGCCGGGTGCCCCTGCAACCTCAGCCGTCCATCAGGCTTGATGGTCCCCAGTTCTGATTTGGGTCCAGTGATGGTGAACTCCAAGAGGTTTTGTTAGAAAGCTCCAAGGGCAAGCAGCTAGGAGGGCTCACCATATAAAGTCCAGCTAATAGCAGTGAAATCATATGATGAACAGTTGAGGAAACTATTATGTATGTCTAGCTTAATGAAAAGAAGTGTTGGGTGTGACATGATAGCTATCTACTAGTATTTGAGGGGCTACCCCAGAATAAGGACAAGAAGCAATGGGTGGAAGAGAAATTCAACCTGGAACTAAAGATACATTTCTTGGAATTAAGAACAATAAAATCAATAAAACATCTTTCTTCCCAGAGTTCTGATGCTCCAGCATTGGAGATCTTCAAAAAAAGGTTGGACAGCCATTTGTCTGGGATGGAATACGTCTCTTGTTCTGGGCAAGGGGTTGGACTAGAAGACCTCTGAGATCCCTTCTAGCCCTATGAGTCTATGAACGTCTATGAGCTTCAAACTCTTCTTCCCACATCCCATTTGTTTATCTATAATTTATCCATAAACAATTCCATAAACACTTCCTAGCCCTGATTAGCAAAATCTCATTAAAGGCTAACAAAGACAACAACCTGAATTAACTTTGATCAAATAAGTCAAGTTTATATTCCTTCCTTTTACTTTTTCCAATCTTGATTTTAGTTCCTTTAAATATTGTCCTAAAACTGTTCGCTATTACATCTTTTTCCATATCACTCTTCTAGCTTGTCATTTTAAAATTTACTTTTAAAATTAGATAGAGGTGGACACTCTTAAAAATAGCTTCTGAGTCCATTGTTCAAAAATGTCTTTCAGCATGTTTAATGTTTAAATATTTTGCTCCATTGTGTATTAGTAAATCAAATGTAAGTATTTTTCTCCTTTAATTGTAACCTTTAGTTCCTTTTAGTTCCCTCTGCTGTCCAACCCTCAAAGTGTCATCCTGTCATTTTTTAAAAACATAATTAAGAAACAAAGTCTCATCGTTAATTCAAAAATCTAATTTCAATCCATTTGTATCCTTTACACCATTTATAACTTTCTAGTGTAGGAAGTTAGCACCCACCCCTCTCCTAGAGAAATGAAATATCCTGGCAGAATATTATATTTCCCTGGATCAGAAATGGAGAAACATGTTTTTAGGCAGGAAATGGACTCACTCTTAATAGTCCCCACCTTTATCAATGGGCCATTAAAAAAAACTAGGCTAGTATATTCTACATAACAATGACCCCTCCCCTTCAGCTCCAGGGTGATGGGATTAAGGCATGATAGTATTAGCCTTTATCCATCTCACCACAGGACACTTGCGAAGAAGCAATGCTCAACCAAACTTGGACTTGAGATAGGTTACAGAGTTGTCCCTGCATGGCCCCATGGGAGTCTGACAACCAATCAGATTACATTTCTTGAACAGGAACAGGAAACAGAGAGGTGGGGCTGAATAAATAGAGTATAAAAATCCCAGCGAGCCCTTTCTTTTCTCTCTTTTCTTCTTCACCCAACATCTGGAAGCACGTGATCCCCCTTCTCTGTTCAGGAGCTCAAGCCATGTGATCCTGTCCACCATTAAACCATCTTTCCAAGCAGCCTCCATGTTTCCAGTGTCTTTTTCCCAACTTGGAGCTGAACCCAGAAGGACATTTCTTCCAACACCATGATCAAAGCTTTAGCCACTATTTTGCTGCTTTCCATACTTTTATTTAAAACTTTTTTCACTAAGGTTCGGAGGAAACTCACTCAGTGTTGTAATCTTGTTGATCCAAAACAGTTAAGGAGAAATTTCAGACAGCAATTAGAAAAGGAAATATGTGAAGCCAGTGTTCTTTTAAGGTGCTGATTGCCGTACAAATGAAAGGGCTATTCCCCAATCTCCTCCAGTGGTCAAATGTCTGGAGCACTTGTCCTGTTGTTTTCCAGAGAGAAATTACTAAAAGTCAGTCTATGTATTGACTATGCATTCTACTGTGGTTAATGGTTCCATTTTTGTGGATCTGTCTTCACTCTGCCATTTCTTCCCTGGAAGTCCTCTGCTGAAATGTATTTTATTTATTTATTTATTCAGTTTGTCACTCATGTACAAGATAACAGGAATAAGAATAAACATGAATAAGAACAGAGGAAACAGGTACGAATAAATGGGGACAATAGGACAGGGATGGTAGGCATGCTGGTGTGCTTTTGCATGCTCCTTACAGACCTCTTAGGAATGGGGTGAGGTCCACGCTAGACAGTTTAAGGTTAAAGCTATGGGGGTTTGAGGATGTAACAATGGAGTCAGGTAGAGCATTCCAGGCATTGACCACTCTGTTGCTGAAGTCATAATTTCTGCAATCGAGTTTGGAGTGGTTTACCTTGAGTTTGTATCTATTGTTTGCTCATGTATTGTTGCAGTTGAAGCTGAAGTAATCATTGACAGGTGGGATGTTATAACAGGTAATTTTGTGTACTACACTTAGGTCAGACTGAAGATGGCAAAATTCTAAGTTGTTTAAGCCCAAAATTTCGAGCCTGGTGGCAGCAGAGGAGTGGAGGACTCTTCTCGTGAAATACCTCTGGACTCTCTCAATTGTGTTAATGTCCGATATACAGTGCGGATTCCAGATAGATGAGCTGCATTCGAGAATTGGCCTTCTCAAGTTCCTCAAATGGTTAGTTAATTAGTTGGTTTGTTTGATTGACTGACAATGCTGTAGATTCAGCATCATCTCTAGAGCAAGAGCTACATAATCAAGCATGTTATAGAAAAGATACAGCCTTTTGTGCAGTGAATGACGGAGGTCTGTTCTGCTCAGGAGAAATGGGTTTCTTGGCTTTCCTTCTCAATGAGGAGCGACACTCAGTGCATTAATTGTTCACCCCAGTGCTGAGCCCTCTCATTGGGAAGAGTTCTGGGATGAGAGCCAGCTCAAATTATGAACTTCTAAAAAGAGATCTCCCTTTTAAAGGACAGAAATGCAATTAATTCAATATCCAATTTCTCTTCTTTTGTACAGGGAGCCCCGAAAGTCAGAGAATTAGAAGCATTCCAGTGTGCAGCAGGACTTTCATGCAAAGTAGTAATTACTGCTTATTAAGAAAAGGGCTGATTATGTGAATCTGGGACAGCCAGACTGCTCGGACAGGGACTACTGCCCACAAGGGCTTTGAATATGAGTGCCCCTTTTTCTAGACCAGCTTTCTCATTTCCTCCTGCAGAACTTTCGGACTGGGGACTTTGGTTCACACAACCTCATTTTATACCTTCTGTCCTGAGACAGCTTTGTGTTCTTGGTTGCAATTTTCTCCCTTTCTCTGCTGCTTTCCTTTCCTTTCAAGCAGGACCGAAGAAATGGGTGTGGAGAGCAGAGCAGAGGAGAGGGAATCTCCTCCACGAGTAAGGTTTGTTTCAGTGGTGGAATTCAATTTTTTTTATTATCGGTTCTGTGGGCATGGCTTAGTGGGTGTGGTAGGGGAAGGATATTGCAAAATCCCCATTTCCTCCCCACCCCACTAGCCTGCTTTCCTGCTCCATTCTCCTGTTCAGGGCAACAGAAGAAGATCAGCTGGGAGGCTACCACCTCTGGTTTGTTTGTTTGTTTGTTTGTTTGTGCCTTCCTAGAAAGAAGACCAATGGGAGGGGGAAAACCCATGGCCCCTACGGAATTACTCTCTGGAGCTTGATGCAGGGTGGCTCAAGTGCAATGGGGCCCTCGGTCTTCCACTCTGGAGTGGGTTTCTGAGGGGTCTGCAATGATGTATTTGGTGAGAAAAATAGTGAACACATTGTAAATACCATATTTTTCAGAATATAAGACACACTCCCCCCCCCCAAAAAGAGGCTGAAAATCTGGGTGCGTCTTATATACTGAATACAGCATTTCTGGCCTCCCTAAACCCCGCGCCCTTCACAAAAATGGATGTGCGGAGGGTTTGGGAGGCCTGCAAAGTGCTCCTAGGGGCTGGGGAGGGCAAAATCTTGGTGCGTCTTATACTCCAGTACATCTTATACTCTGAAAAATACGGTAAGTCAGAAGCAAAACTATGACAATACAGAGTATTTACAAAGCTAGTAATGAATGAATTCAATATGGATCTTAGCAGTTCTTAACCAGATGGCTGCCTTATCCATGTCTACGCACCCAAGGGGAGCTCATGGGGCAATCCTGCAGGTCAGGCAGCAGGTTCACTGGGAGCAAAAAGGTTCTTTTGGAGTGGCAAAATATTGGAAGGGAATACCAGTCTCCGAGACCATGAGATATTATAAAGAGGACAGGGGATCTAATTCTCTGTGGGTTGAACAGCGAGGTGAGCAGCAGCCATCTTCACACAGTTTACACCACAGTCCTGATCCAGGAAGGTTTGCCTCTGGAAGTTGAGGGTGCTCCATCAGTGATTTTAAGAAGAGATTGGAGAGTCATCTTTCCAGAACGGTATAGGGCAGGGGTCAGCATCCTTAAACACCAAAAGAGCCATTTGGACCTGTTACCCACAGAAAGGAAAACTCCGGGAGCCACAAAATGCTTCCTGTGCCTGACCATTTCCTGAGCGGCTACAAAACTAGAACATGTAGTTGAATTAAACATTCTGTTTTCTTCTGAAACTTTTCTTTTCTTGGATTTAACCATGGTTGGCCTACCGGGGGTTGAAAAGCTCAATAAATCACAAAACTTTGTTACTAAACATTATGGATGTTTAGCTAGAATAGGACACAAGGATTCATTGTTATTGGAGGATTTTAGAAATCGTAAATGAAATGCCAGTATGTGGTTATGCATTAAATCTTGGTATATTTTATGATGAAGGACGTTTAAACAATTATAGTCAAATGAAAATGGAGATATGATGATGGTAACATGTATAAATATCTGAGTTAAAATACTTGAGTTAATATGAATTATGTTTGATGACTGAGGAAGAGATGCACGAAAGCCTTTTTGTAACCAACTGATACACTTTCTACAGTATGTAAAGAAGGATGTGTCGTGTTTGTTTTGAAAATTATTTTTTTTTTAAAAAAATATTTTTTAAAAAATCACCTGCCAGCGGGTGTCGCGCATTGGTGGGTTGTGACATCTATTTTGAGCCACATGGAGCCACCGTAGAGGGATGAAAGAGCCAGGGGTTGCTGACCCTTGGTATAGGGTCACCTGCTTGAGCAGGGGGTTGCCCTAGAACTGCAGCCCCCAACCGCTTTGACCAGCAGAAGGGGAAGGGGATGGTTCTGTGTGAGCGGCAGGCATGTCTGTGAGCAACCCCATTTGCGCAAGCACAAGCCCCTGCCACTCATGCAAATGGAGCTAGCTGCACACGTGTGCACGCTCACCCACCGCTTGTATGACCCAGTCCTGAATGGGCCACAGCACACAGGGGTTGGGGATCCCTGAACTACAAGATTCACAAGATCCCTTCCAACTCTGTTATTCTGCATTCCGTATCCCACCTTCACATGCCGCCCCTCCCCGAATCTTGGCACTCTTCCATTGGCTTTCTCTCTACCGGGTCTGCCTTGAGGCGTTTCTCTGGTTGGAGGTCAGAAGAGCAAGGTGAGGCTGCACCTGGCCAGATACAGAGCCCATCGCAGAGGAAGACCCCTTGCCCTGCTTGCTGCCACCCGGCATCCTCCGTTATGCTTTGCTTTGTGCAGCAGAAAGAGAGTAATTTTCTCTCAGTACTAAAAGATGCCATGATTCCTCTTGGGCAAAAAGACTCTTCTTGAGGAAAAGGCTCTTTTTTTTTTTATTAAAAGAGTTTTATACAAACAAATTTTCCCCCTTTTCACCCCCCCGCCATACAATGTAAATCTCATAAAGATGCTATGCCCCCCCAACCCCCCCAAGAATTTTCTCATTCAAATATTATACTATACACTTTACCCCCTCCCCTCCCCCATCTTAAAATAGATTACTCATTCACATATTATACCCCCTCACCTCCCAACAAACATAATATAAATTTCTCTTAAGGTAACAATAGCCCATTGATCTCATCTTCTAAGTTAGTTGAACATATATAAATCATAATATAAATTTCTCTTAAAATAACAATATTTCATTAATCCCATCTTCTAGTTTAATTATGCATATATATTAGCCCACCCTCCACCCTAACCCACCCCCACCTCCCACTCAGGAAAAGGCTCTTCTTGAGGAAAAGACTGTGGCCAGGCTGCAAAAGAAGCATGTGGAAACGAGTCAGAGTCCTTCAGCAAAATCTGGACCGCATCTCTAATGGTTGCCTCAAAACCAACTAGTAGCGCTTCATCCCCAGTGTGGCTCCAGCATCCCCTCTTGGTCTGCTGACAATAAGAATAACAGAGTTGGAAGGAACCTTGGAGGAGCAGGAGACCCTAGACCAGTGATGGCTAATCTATGGCATGCGTGCCCAAAGTGGCACACAAAGCGACATCGCCTGCCACACATGCTTGTCTTCTGGGTTTCTGGCATGCATGCATGCACGATGATCAGCTGTCCTTTGCACGAGCAGCAGTGCCAAAAACTGGTGTGCGCATGTGTGCTGGCCCGCTTATCATCAGGTATGCATGTGCGCCAGAACCCGGAAGTTCAGCTTTTCTGGAGCATGGCCCCAACGAGCGCGCAAATGCTACGTTTCCATGTGACCTTTTCGGCACTTGGTGCCTAATAGGTTTGCCCCTCACTGCCCTATACCATTCCAGACAAAAATCTGAAGTCCTGAAATGGGAGAAACGTTTGGGTAGGAAGAGCCCATGGAGGACACTGGGCAGCCCTGGGATGGTTAGGGTATTGGCCAGTGTCGATCCTTGGAGATCCTGGAAATGCAGTCAAGCAAGGTTTGCCCTTTCCAGGCAGTTCTCCTTCAACCTCGAGGGAGCATTTTAACAGGAGAGCAGAAAGGAAGATATAAGTTTTGTGTTGGAATCTAGAAATGGACAGGATCTATTGTGACAGGAAGTACCTGATTTCTGAAGAAGCCTCTTCTTTAAAAGAATTGGTTGCAAAATAGGTCATAATAAAGTATCAGCTTTGGTCAAATAATTTCTACCCATCTGCAACAATCCTGATGACCTCCAGAAACCAGAGGAGTTGCCTGAATGTTTGAGGCCCAACCTCTGCATTTCTTTCCCCTCCCATTTGCATATATTGGAGAGTTGGAGGGAGGCAAAGAAAAAGGACCAAATGAAGGACAGAAAAGAGACATGGTAAATATTTAATGGCAAGTACATTAAAAAATCTAGCAAGCAAACATGACCTGGCAATGGCTAAGAGCAGAAAAAATGAAGAAAGAGGCAGAGGGACTAATTCTGGCTGCAGAAGACCAAGCCTTTAGAACAAAGGCACACAAAGCCAGAATTGAGAAGACAGCAAGAGACAGCAAGCACTGCCTCTGCAAAGAAGTTGAAACGGTGGGCCACCTGGTTAGCTGCTGCAAGAAGATCACACAGACTGTCTACAAACAACAGCATGACAAATTAACAACCATGATGCATTGGAAGAGCTGCAAGAAATACCATTTGCCTGCAAGCAGGAGCTGGTGGGTCCATAGAATAGACAAAGTCATGGACAACGAAGAGACTGAAATCCTCTGGAACTTTGGAATTGAAACAGACAAGCACCTACCAGAGGTGGTATTCAGCCAGTTCTGACAGGTTCTGGAGAACCAGTAGCGGGAATTTTCAGTAGTTCAGAACCGGCAAATAGGCTGGCTGTGCCCCTGCTGCCTCCCAGCTGATCTTCTTTTGTTGCCCAGAACAGGAGAACGGAGCTGAAAAGCAGGCTAGTGGGGTGGGGAGGGAGTGGGGATTTTGCACTAACCTTCCTCCAGGAGTGGGGAGGGCATGGGGATTATGCAGTATCCTTCCCCTGCCACACCCACCAAGCCATGCCCACAGAACCAGTAATACAATTTTTTGAATCCCACCACTGGGACCTACCCCAGATTTAACAATTGTCGATAAGAAAGAAAGAAAAATCTGGATATTGGATGTTGCCAGTACCTGAGGAGAAAAAAATAGAAGATAAAGAACTGTGCTGGCACAGTGGTTAAGAGTGCAGTACTGCAGGCTACTTCAGCTGAGTGCTAGCTGCCGTTCGGCAGTTCAAATCTCACCAGCTCCAGGTTGACTCAGTCTTCCATCCTTCCGAGATGGGTAAAATGAGGACCCAGATTGTTGGGGGCAAGAGGGCTGACTATGTAAACTATTTACAGAGGGCTGTAAAACACCGTGAAGCGGTATATACTGTATTTTTCAGACTATAAGATGCACTGGAGTATAAAACACACCATGATTTTGAAGAGGTAAATTAAAAAAAAGTTTTTGCACTCTGCAGGCCTTGTTTTTTGCAAAAAGAAAGAGCATGCAAAGCTTTGGGAGGCTTGTAGGGTGCTCCTGGGGGCTGGGGGGGGGGCAAAAACAGCCTGTTTTTTGCTCTTTTTTTGCTCTCCCCAGCCCTCAGGAGCACTTTGCAAGTCTCACAAACCCTCTGCACATGTATTTTTACAAAGGGGGTGGGGTTTTGGTAGGGAAAAAATGCTGTATTCAGTGTATAAGATGCACCCAGATTTTCAGCCTCTTTTTTGAGGGAAAAAGGTGTGTCTTATATTCTGAAAAATATGGTAAATCTAAATGCTATTGCTATTCCTTCCTTCCTTCCTTCCTTCCTTCCTTCCTTCCTTCCTTCCTTCCTTCCTTCCTTCCTTCCTTCCTCCCTCCCTCCCTCCCTCCCTCCCTCTCTTATTTCCTTTCTCCTTCTCTTTCCTAGTGCCACAGAGGTTAGAATGTAGTATTGCCCACAGCCAGGAGTTCAATCCTGACAGACTCAAGGTTGACTCAGCCTTCCATCCTTCCGAGGTCGGTATAATGAAGACCCAGATTGTTGGGGGCAAGAGGCTGACTCTGTAAACCCTCTTAGAGAGGGCTGTAAAGCACTGTGAAGCGGTATATAAGTCCAAGTGCTATTGCTATCGTTAACTGGAGAAAAATCACAAAGTACAAAGACCTGCAAATGGAAAGAAAACAGCAGCTGCAAAAGAAAGCCAAGACAGTACCAAGAGCAATAGGTGCAATCCCAAAACAATTGGAGCACCACTTGAGCACCATCACCATTGACAAAATCCCCATCAGCCAATTGCAAAAGGCAGCTTAACTCAGAACAGACTCGCATCCTGTGATGGTACCTTTAACATCATCAAACAACAACATCTGCCTATCCCAAGTTCTTGGGAAGGTCTTGATAGGTGGATAACAATGCAAAATCCACTTTAAACATCAAATATCAATAATAATAAATAATAAGTAATTGAGAATTAGTGTAATGCAGTGGTTAAGGAGTTGGATCTGGACCGTGAGGACCTGGGTTCAAATCTGCTCAGCTGTATTATGCCAAATGAATACATATCAGATTAAAGACATTTCTATTGCTATTAGAGATGTGAATCCCATGAATTAGACTAACGTCTCCTGTTCCTATGAATCAGATGAGACAGTAAACTCTAAGAAGAATAGCTCAATGATGCCTACTGAGAAGAATCTTCTAAGATTCTTTTGGCCCTAACTCTGGGAACATTTCATAAATCCTTGAAGCTCTGGATGGGGTGCAGGTTGGGGGAGTTTTTCAATGGGAGTTATTTCCTTAACATGATTGTGATTGTGTGGCTTGAAATAGCTTGTCCTCTGGTCTCATTGAGCTATCATTGCTGCTATTCTTTATGTTCATTCATGTTATTGTTGGTTTTAATCTTTGGTTTACCACCAAGAGTAGCAACTGAGAGATGGGTGGTTATATAAATCAACGAAATACATGCAGAACATGGATGTCATTTGGCATACTATGTTGCCATATGAAGTCCCCAAGCACAATTACCTGAACTGGCTAAGATCCTAACCAGGGCAAAAGCAGCTTAGTCTTTAAGGTGCTCAGATCCAGATCTCTTTCAGTCTGAATGCCTCGCTTGATCATGTGGAACATCTCTTTGCCAAGTCCTTGGGACAGACCCGTTTTCTTTCCTCTAACCCAGTGATGGCGAACCTTTTCCACCTCGGGTGCCAAAAGCACATGTGCGAGCTGTCGCGTGCGCTCGTATGCCCACCCCCATAATTTAATACATCCCTGCTCTGTGCCCCTGCGCATATGCACGTGACCCCCCTGTTGCCCCACACATGTGCGCATGGCTTTCTTGGAGCATGGGGAGGGTGAAAACGGCCCCTCCTGCCCCCCTAGATGCCCTCTGGAGGCCGTTTTCCAATTTCCGGTGCGCCCAGTAGGTCCGAATTTCGCCCTCCCCAGGCACCAGAGGCTTTCTAGGAGCCTGCGCAGGGTGAAAAACAGCCCAACATGCAAACCAGAAGTTTGGGAACAGACTTCCAGGTCGCCCCTTGGGCTGTTTTTTCCCCTCCGGAGGTTAGCTTTGGGAAGCCTCCAGAAGGCGAAAAACAGCCAAAAATCAAGGCTGAAAATCAGCTGGCCAGCACGCACATACACACTGGAACTGACAGGGCAATGCCTTGCCTGCCCTCAGAAATGGCTTTGCGTGCCACCTGTGGCACGTGTGCCATAGGTTCGCCATCACGGCTCTAACCCTTCCTTCCATAGGTTGGACCCTCAGGGGATGGTCTCCTGCCTTTGGATCTCTCTGTCTCAGAGAGAAGGAGCAGTTACTAAGTTGTTGACACCCTTCTGAACAGTTGACAACAACAGTTGACAGCTACAGTGAAAGCATTCTTCTTCTTTATTTATTTACTAAATTCATTTGCCGTCCATCACCTAACAAAATCATGCTGGGCAGCTTACTTGCTGCACAAGTATGTGGAAAGGATCCATGAATATAAAGTCCAGGAGAGACAAGGCTCTTTTCCCCACTCAGAGACACCGCAGAATCTCCAGCCTTTCCTCCTTGCATGAAACTGCCACACCAACTTTTCTCAGCCAACTCGGTGTCCCTCAGGCGCTGCACTTATCCCATCCCTAACTCATCTCTCAGGCACCAGGCTACTTGTCCTTAGCAGTTTTCTGCTCAAACTTTCTCCATATTCATAGGAATGCAGATGATGCTAATTTAAGATGAGTATGCCGGGCAATGTGACTGCAGAGACCATTCGTTTCTTATGTTGCCAAGTCTTTGCAGCTTTATGGCAGCTTACAACAAGAGATGAAATACCCAAGGTAAAGAGCAAATAGTTGTCAAGCATGGGAAAATCAGGACTCCAGGCAGTTCAAATGAATATAAAGGTTTATGGAAAGATTATACTGTCTCTACAAGAATCTGACCAATTAGGATCAAGGGAAATGCATGGGATAAGAAAAGTATTCAGGGTAGGCTGGACTTGAAGATATATAGGAAACATCATCCTTGAAGAAATAATAAAGTGTCCCACCCTAGCTTTTGACTATATAGGTAGTCCTCACTTAGTGACTTCTTGTTCAGCAACCATTCAAAGTTTCAACAGTGCTCAACAAGAAGATTTATGGCAGGTCCTTGAAGTTGTGGCTGTTGAGGTGTCCCCACAGTCACAGGATCATGATTGGGGCACCATTAAGCTGTGCTTAATGACTGCACATGATTCCTTATCAACCACAACCTGAACTGTCATTATGCACTGAAGATCGCATTTAATTTCATTGTACAAGGTGCATTGACAATAAAGTAAACTAAACCTATCTCTCATGGATGCATAGAGACTTCCAAAACCCCAAATCTAGTCAATGACCCCCCGTGAAATGGATGAATTACGGAAGTTTATTGACAAAAATTTACAAAGGGGGTTTATTGAACCTGCCAGACCCTGAGTGGCTGCTCCAGTGTTGTTTAGAGAAAAGAAAGATGGCTCCTTTCGTCTCTGTGTGAATTATAAGAACTTAAATGCAGTGTCTGTACAAAATGTTTACCCCCTCCCTCTGGTGAAGGATACGTTGGCCCAATTGGGTAAAGGGGAGATTTTCACGAAATTGGACCTAAGGGAGGCCTCTTACAGAGTCAGGATTAAAATGGGAGATGAATGGAAAACTGCTTTCAACTGCCCACTTGGCTGTTTTCAATTCCGAGTACTCCCTTTTGACCCACAGGGGGCACCAGCGGTTTTCATGCAACTAATAAATGAAGTTTTGCATGACCACCTATACAAGGGTGTGATGGTCTATCTTTGTGACATCCTTATTTACACCGAAACACATGAAGAACATGTGACATTGGTGCGTTCAGTTCTCAAAAAACTCCACGCCGCAGAGCTTTATGCCAAATTGTCTAAATGTGAATTTCATCAGGAAAAAATTGACTACCTTGGTTATCATATCTCCTACAATGGTATCGAAATGGCACTCTCTGGTTTACAGGCATCCTGCCATAAAATATAGGGGAGGGTGGGGGGGAGATTGTGGAGGCAGTGGGGAGGGAATGACAGGGTGATAGGAATCAGAGGTGGAAATCCAGAACTGTCATGACCCTCTCAGAGTCTGGTTTGGAGGAGGAGAAGGGGTGGGGAAGCTGGATCTGGGACCATCCAACAAGGAAGGCATGCCAGGGGCTGAGGACAATGCTGTCCCGGCGCTCTCAGGCATTGGGGGAGGTGATCGACCAGACGGAGAGCTGCCTGCCTTCACAGACACAAGGGAGGATTGGCTGCTGATTGGCCGTGGTGCTAACACACAGCCAATCTCCTCTGGTGAGGAACAGCTGCCTCCTCCACTTGATCAAAGGGCAAAGGAGAGTGGAGGGTAGACAAGCCCAGAGAAGGACTGCAAGGCTACTCTGGAAGAAGTTGTCCCACCCCAAGGAACACCTGGAGGGGACTAACTTAAGGAGAAGCTGTGCCAGTATTGTCTATGGAGATTCTTAATCATCATCATTACTGGATGTGTGCAGGTAGAGATCGGCTGTCCATTAGTTGTAGGTGCTTCACTTTGATTTTCTGATTGGAGCGTGTTAGATTGGGTATTGAGAAGGCAGAGACAGGCTTGTGGTAACAACAGCTCTTTATTAACAGAAGAACAGCATGTACAATCCAGCAACTGCTTGGTCTGACAGCAGCCCTTTTATAGGGAGCTGTCAGGCCTCTTAGCCAATAGGATTCAATCTCTGTTCCTGCCTGAACAGAGGACCCTGGTGGAAACTATAGCAGACAGAGTTAATATCTAACACCCCTCCCTTCTTAGTTGGGATGTTTCTATTGGTCACGTAATCACGTAGGTAGGTGGGTTTTTGTTTAGTCCTACCAGACCTGCGCAGTTCATTTGGAACCAGTTCTTTGGGCAGGTCGGACGGGCCTGTCTGCTCTCCAGCTCCGCTCGGTGAAATCTCCTGGAACTTTTCCTAGGCTGCAGCTGGAGCTTCTAGGATTTGCTCGTTTGGAGCTTGCTGTGGGCCTGCAACAAATTCAGATAAGTCCCCCAGTACCCATGGGTTTGAGCTGGCTGTAGAGGGAGTGAGCATTTGCTCCTTTTGGGTAGGGCTTTGGCTGGTTTGTTCAGCAGTTGCGTCTACTGTTCTGAGATTGGAGTGGGAGAGGTGACCACGGAGTTGGTCAACATGCCTCCTCCAATTTCTACCATTCTCTAGCTCTAACAGATAAGAGTGAGGCCCGGTGATGCCTATCACTGTGGCAGGGATCCATAGAGTTCCCCCAGCGTAGTTGTGGGCGTATACCGAGTCCCCTACGCTAAAGTTTTGAATCTTGCTTGTGGAGTCAGGGGGGTGATGCGGCAGAGTAGTTTGGGTGTACAGGGTCTAAGTGGGACCTTAGCCAGCGACCCATGAGAAGCTCGGAGGGGCTTCTCCTGGTAGTGGCACTTGACATCATGTGTTGGATTAACAAATAGTGATCAACCTGTGATTGCCAATCCCTCGGGCCCATCCTAGAGATGGCCTCTTTTGCAGATCGCACCATTCTCTCCACCTGACCATTGGAAGCCGGATGGAATGGTGCGACCAGGGCATGTCTGATTCCCTGACTTGCTAAGTAGGTCTCGAATTGAAGGGCCATGAATTGGGGCCCATTGTCAGAGACCAAAACGTCGGGCAGGCCGTGCGTGGAGAAAAGTCTCTGTAGCACATTGATGACCGCCTCTGCCGTGGTGGAGGCCATCAGGACTACCTCTAACCACTTCGAGTACGGGTCCACAACTACAAGGAAAGTTTGGCCATGAACTGGGCCAGCAAAGTCTATATGCACCCTAGACCAGGGTGCTTGAGGATGCTCCCACTCTTTAGCGGGCGCCTGTGGGGGAGCTGGTCTGGACTCCTGGAACAGTGTGCAGGTAGCCACCCATTCTTCTATCTCCCTATCCATGTTAGGCCACCAGACGCAGCTCCTAGCCAAAGACTTCATGCTTACAATGCCAGGATGCCCCACATGTAAAGCCTCCAATATTGCCTTGCGCAGTTTGTTTGGAATAACCACTTGGTCCTCCCACGGTAGACAGCCATTAATTACAGACAATTCATCTCGTTTTGCAACATACAATTTACAATCAGCCCCAACAGGCCCTTTGGGCCACCCCCTCCACACCCAGTTCAAAATTTGTTTGATGGTGGAGTCCTTGACCGAATGACTGGCAACGTCATTGGACGAGACAGGTCCAGTGTCCAAGCAGTCAATGAGTAGGACCGGTGTCTCAGGAGTGGGGTCAGCCAAAAGTTCTGGTAGGGGACAATGGCTCAAAGCATCTGCATGTCCCAGAGTGGTGCCAGGGCGATGGATGAGCTTGAATGTGTAGGCAGCCAGGAAAACAGTCCACCTGGTCATGCGAGGAGATAATGATACTGGGGTAGGACGTTCCCCAGCCAGTAGTCCCAACAACGGCTTGTGGTCGGTCACAAGTTCAAAATCCCGGCTGTAAAGGTACTTGTGGAATCTTTTGACTCCTGTCACTGCGGCCAGAGCCTCACAGTCCATCTGGCTATAGTTTCTTTCTGCCGAGAACAAGGTTCGCGAGTAAACAGCAATAGGGGCTTCTGTGCCATTGGGCATGCGGTGGCTGAGGACGGCACCCACGCCGAATGGAGATGCATCACAGGTTAACACCAGTGGCAGGGTCTGGCTGTAATGGTCTAGAAGGGAATCAGCTGTCAGCAGTTGCTTGACCGCGGCAAATGCGGCAGCCTTGGCTCGGCCCCAGGACTACTTGGCGTTCTTGGCCAGGAGACAGTGGAGCAGTTCAGCAACGGTGGCTTTTTGTTTAAGGAAGATGCTGTAGAAATTAAGGAGCCCGAGGAATGCCTGCAGCTCGGTTTGCATGCGGGGTGTGGGGCTTCCTAGATTGCTTTCATTTTTTGTGATGTCGGGTGAATCCCAGAGCCATCGATCATGTACCTCAGGAACTCAACCCTCGGTATGTTAATTTTGCATTTTTCTTTTTTAAGCCGGAGGCCCTTTTCTCTAATTCTGGCCAAAACCATTTGAACTCATTTTAAAAGTTGCTCCTCATTTGCAGCCGATACCAAGATGTCGTCGAAATAGGGTACAACTCCTGGTATCCCCTGCAAAAGCCGTTCCATGATGCTTTGGAACAGTCCAGGGGCGATACTAACTCCAAATTGCAGGCAGTGGCATTTGAATGCACCCCTGTGCGTCACAGTGGTTTGGGGCTCTGCTGTAGTGCCATCTACAGGCAACTGTTGGTATGCCTGTGCCATGTCCAATTTAGCAAAGATTTTTCCTGGGCCTAGTGAATGTAGTAAGTGCTGTACAATGGGTACAGGGTATGCGCTTTGTTGTAGTGTGTTGTTAATTATGCGTTTATAGTCCACACAGATGCGGACTGACCCATCAGGCTTGACCGGGATCACAATAGGAGTCTCCCAGCGAGCATGGTCGACTGGTTCCAGGATTTCCTGTCTCATGAGCTTATCAATTTCCCTATCAACTCTCCTGGGCTTCAGCCTAATTGGCGCTATGTTGGGGTCCAAGATAAAAGAGATTGGCGTCCCCACATACTTACCAAGACCAGTGCTGAAGATGGCCTCTGCGCCGTCTTCCTTCACAGAGTTGATTCTGGTCACCTCCCAAACCCAGGGCTTGGAACCAGTCGAGCCCCAGGAGGCTCTGCAGGTTGTTGCTGGCCATGGTCACAGGAAGTTTGGCATGGAATTCTTTGAACCTTACATGGAAGGTGCCCTGGCCGACGATGGGGACTTGGTTCCCCTGAGAGTCTCATAGGCTGATGTCCGGGGTGCAAAGGTGTTGTTTTTTCAAGCCCGGGATGGCTTGCTTCAGGGTTGACCAAGACATGATAGTTAATGACGATCCAGTGTCTATTTCAAGCTCACAGGGAGTGTCCTCTATGAGGACAGTGATCTTCAGTTTTTTTGGCCGCCTAGTGCGGATTTGTCCTATCGCGGTGTGATAGGTAACCTTTGTTTCTCTCTCTGGGCGCCCTTGCGATTTATGCCAGGCCCCTGGGGTGGGCCTCTGTTGGTAGTTAGGAGTGTCTTTAGGCTGCCATGTGGTGGCAGGGAATTCGCTCTAGCACACTTTGGCAATGTGCCCCTTTCGTTCGCAATGCCTGCAGGTTGCGTCTCGGAATCTGCAAGTAGACCGGGCATGGTCCCCTTTGCAGCTTGCACAGGGTGGCATCCGTGAGTTGAAATTTCGTGCCAGCTTTGTACGGCTACTGCGCATGCGGTAGCTTTCATCTTCTTCGCTGTCAGATTGCTCAGGCTCTGCGGCCTCGTAGTGAACGCGCGTTTGTTTCTGCGCGGCTAGTGGCACGTTTTGTTGGCACTGCAGGGTCTCAGTTGACTTATCTGCTGACTCAGATGCTCTGGCTTCGTCTAGTGCAATCTGCAGAGACAGATTTGATCTGGCGAGCAATCTTCTCTGCAGATTAATGTCTTTCACACCACAGATAATGCGGTGCAATATTAAATTGTCCAAGTCATGAAACTCGCAATATGCGGCTGCCTTATGAAGCGCCACCACCTACTCATTGATCAATTCACACTCTCTCTGGTTCCTAATGTTGAATTCGTGGCGGCGAATGTACCTTGATGGTTTGGGCGCACAGGGGATTTCAAAGTCTGTTATAATGCCGCCTAAGGAACAGCTTGGAGTGGGGTTGGCTCTGACAGGTTCTTCGCAGTTTCAAAAACCTCTTGGCCGCAGTACCCCCGAAACAGGTTTTTCTTGCGGGTCCCAGGGATGCCCATCAGGTCATTTGCCTCGAGGAAGCATTCAAATCGTAACATGTACGATTCCCAGTGCTTAGCCACCGGGTCATACGGAGTTGGCGGGGCCTGCATGGCCATTTTCTTACAGAGCGTGATTTGAGTTTGCTGCTCAAAATGGCCGCTCGATGCCGCACTGAGAGCTCAGGGCTGGATCTACTTGCTGGATCTGCTGTTCTTCTTCACCTATTTGCCTTCCAATCCCACCCTCGTCGCCAGTGTTAGATTGGGTATTGAGAAGGCAGAGACAGGTTTGTGGTAACAACAGCTCTTTATTAACAGAAGAACAGTATGTACAATCCAGCAACTGCTTGGTCTGACAGCAGCCCTTTTATAGGGAGCTGTCAGACCTCTTAGCCCAGTGGTTGGCAAGCCGCGGCTCGCGAGCCACATGCGGCTCTTTACACCCTTTCTGTGTGCCGGGTGCCCGCTCCCCTCCCTCCTCTCGGGCTTCGGAGGGAAGCTTCTGCAAAAGCCCGGGCGAGTGACAACAAGTTCCCGCCATTACGAAGTCTTTGAGGCTGTAATTTTCTGAGCTGTGCACACGCGCCTGTTTTCCACGGCGTGGAGCAGCGGCGAGCGATGATTCCGGAGGCCATCAGTGGGGGGGCAGGATCCCCCCTCGCGTTCCTCATCTTCCCGGATGGCCCCCGGAATCATCGCTCGCCGCGCAGAATCTCGCCGCTGCTCTACGCCGTGGAAAACAGGCACGCGCTCACAGCTCAGAAAATTACAGCCTCGGAGACTTTATAATGGCGGGAACTTGTTGTCACTAACCCGGGCTTTTGCAGAAGCTTCCCTCCGAAGTGTTCCGAGGGAGGAAGGGCCAGTTGGGAAAGGGGCTTTGCTCCTGCTCCGGGCTGTAAGCTTCCCTCCAAAGTCTTGGGATGTTCTGAGGAGCCCCCCAAGGCAAAACGCCGCTGTCAGGTAGTTAAAAGTACCTCTCTGATTCTGTCAGACTCTGTCAGTCTCTCTCTGATTCCCTCTCTCACTCCCTCTCTCTGTTCCTCTGTCTGTCTGTCTGTCTGTCTCACTCACTCACTCACACACACACACACACACTGTGGTCACCTTGTTGAGTGTTCCAATCACATTTGAAACATTCAACAACTGGCCTGCATTTATGGTATTTTGCAGCATTCTGCAGTCATAGGACCAAAATTGGTCCTATGACTGCAGAATGCTGCAAAATACCATAAATGCAGGCCAGTTGTTGAGTGTTTCAAATGTGATTGGAACACTCAACAAGGTGACCATAGTGTGTGTGTGTGTGTGTGTGTGAGTGAGACAGACAGACAGACAGACAGAGGAACAGAGAGAGGGAATGAGGGAGGGAATCAGAGAGAGACTGACACACACACACACACACACAGAGACAGAGAGGGGGAGGGAGGGAGAGAAAGATATACAGACAGAGAGAGAGACACACACAGAGTGAGTGATTAGGTGAATGAGTGAGAGACAGACACACCCACATACACAGAGTGACAGAGAGAGAGGAAGGGAGGTGAGAGAGACAGAGGGAGAGACAGACAGACACACACACACACAGAGTGAGTGAGAGACAGACAGACAGACACACACACAGAGTGACAGAGATGGGGGAAGGAGGAGAGAGAGACAGAGATACAGAGAGAGAGACAGACAGATAGACACCCAGAGAAAATGACAGAGGGAGACAGAGAGGGAGGGAGGGAGGGAGAGACAAAGAGCCAGAGAGAGAGAGAGAAAGAAAAAGAAAAAAAGAAAGAAAGTGGGAGAGAGAGATGAAATTAAAAACAACAACATACAAACCTGACTTACTCAAACTATCCAAGGAAATGCAAGGCCAATGTTCACATTAGTGGTTGTGACTTTGTCAGTCAATGTCAGGATGTAATTTTCTCTACATTGTAAGGCAAATTTTACGGAATTTAACGTTATCAATAAATAATATCGTTCTAAAGTTTTTGTTTTATTAGTTGTGTTATTTGTATCCTCCCGACCTATGTGGATACTTGCATGCAGAATATTCTCAATAAAAACTTATTGAAACTAAAAACAGTGTACCATCCTATGTATTTTCGGTTTTAAAAATGTGGCTCTCAAAATAAATTTCAATCGTGGTTTTGGCGAGATTTGGCTCAGTTGAAAAAAAAGGTTGCCCACCACTGGACTAGCCAATAGGATTCAATCTCTGTTCCTGCCTGAACAGACGACCCTGGTGGAAACTATAGCAGACAGAATTAATATCTAACAGAGCAGGAGGCTGATTGGAGGCTGGACTTGGCAGCCCAAGTTGCTCCTTCTAACCCTGCTATTGGCACCTGGGCTACACAGTTGGAATGCACCTTTTTTTAAAAAAAATCTCTGGTTCTACGATTTGGGAGATAGTGCATATTAGAAGACAAGACTGAATATTAACTTTATCTTTATTATAAGGTTACATTAACAGAATTTTGCAAGTCTGAAGAAACTCTTACTGGTCTCACTTTACTAAGGGAAGAGCCCTTCTGAGATGCTTTCTCCATCCTCCTCTCCAGGTTCAAATCTCCTTCATTCAACCATCGTCTTGGCTGTAGCTGTTTCCTTCTGTCTCCCAAGGCCATTCTCATTACGCACGGCTACTTCTGGTCGTGTTTCCATTATTAGCATTTAGAAGTGACAGAGATCTGAGCTTGGATAAATAGTTTCCTTTCTTCTCTGAAGAGATCTCTAAATGCTGAAACTATTTTAAAACAATGTGTAAACACAGTGGCAGAAAGAAGTGCAATTGCCAAGAGACTTCCATATAATTAATCCTTAAAATTGTGTTGGAAAAATTAAACACTGCAATTACTTTTGCCAGCTGAAAACATGCATTTAGGTTCCTCCTGATTTCACTACTACCAAGTGCCTATTAAAGAAGACAAAGAAAGCTGTAATGCTAATTGGTGTCATGGCTGTTTTTATAGCCTCGAAAGGCTTTGAAGTTTAGCCCAAAAAAAGAATAAAATGCTGATAGAGTAATAAAAAAAAGAGGAACCATACTAATTTTAGCCAAAATGATTTCAAATTGTGGTGAAGTGCAGGACTAAATATAAAACAAGTATTAAGGAGAGAATATCCTCCATTCAATACAAAGTGCATCCTGATGATCTCATCCTTTATTTTGCAATGTTGGTATTAAATTGTCTCCACTGCAGCAGTTCTAAATTTCGCACAATAGTGGATTTTAATGTTTATTTTTCCTTAATTTATTGCAAACTCATACTATTTAATTATGCTAAAAATAAATGAAATGATATCCTTCCTTCCTTCCTTCCTTCCTTCCTTCCTTCCTTCCTTCCTTCCTTCCTTCCTTCCTTCCTTCCCTCCCTCCCTCCCTCCCTGGAATAGCTGAGTCATTATAATTTGTTTCAGGAGCAGTGAAACACACTGGTTGTTTGACAAGTGTTCTTCTCTGTCAATTGTTACAATTGCTCTTCCTGCCCCTTCTTTCCACAGCTATTTCACTTATTCCCATTCCAGAGAAGCTGCCAGCTCCCCTCCCCTCCCCTGTGGTCTACTTGATTAGGAACAAAATAGTTTGCCCCTCTTCCTGCATCAAAGGCTGTTCTCCTGTCCTGGGGAAGCATCTCTTCACTCCATCCCCATTGCCAGGAATCTGGCTGTCCCAGAAGTTGACTGACAGGCAAGTCAAGATCTGGAGCAACTGTTAGATCGGGTAATGGATAGGCACACACAGGCTAATGGTAACAACAGCTCTTTATTAAAGTACAACAAGTAAGAACAATCCAGCGAAGGTTGAGTCTGACAGCAGCCCTTTTAAAGGGAGCTGTCAGACTCTTCGACCAATGAGATTAAACCTCTGTTCCCACCAGAACAGATGACCTTGATGGAAACCACTATAGTTGAAGCTAGTATGTAACACCCCTCCCCTCTTAGATGGAATAATCCTACTGGTCACCTTGTCACGAAGGTAGGCGGGCTATTGGGTAGCTCTGCCTGACCTGTGCAGTTCAATCGGAGGGTGTTCTTTGAGCAGGTTGGATGGACCTGTTTGCTCTGCAGCTCCACTTGGTGGAAGCTCCTGGAAACTTTCACAGGCCGCAGCTGGAGCTTCTAGAGCCGGTTCGCTCGGAGTTCACTGCGGGACTGCAACACAACCAGATAAGTTCTCCGGTACCCTCGGGTGTGAGCTGCCTGTGGAAGGAGTGGTGTATTGCTCCCTTTTTTGGCCGCCTAGTGCGGACTTGGGCGATTGAGGTGTGGTAGGTGACTCTGGCGTCACCCTCTGAGCGCTGTGGTGGCTTCTGCCATACCTCTTGGTTGGGCCTCTGCTGGAGGTTAGCTCAGCTTCTTGGCTGCCAGGTCGTGATAGGGTGCTCACTTCTGCACACCTTGGCGATGTGCCCTTTACGCTTGCAGTGCTGGCAGATAGTGTCGTGGAAATGGCAAGCCGATCAGGCATGGTCTCCTCCACAGCTAGTGCAAGGGGGGAATCATCGTTCGAATTTGTGCGCCAGCTGCATGCGGCAGCTGTCATCTTCTTCGCCTTCAGAGCTCTCAGCCTCTGCAGCCTTGCAGTGTACGTGTGTGTTCTTCTGCACGTCTTGCAGAGTGCTTTGATGCTGCAGTGTCTCTGTGGACTTGACTGCCGATTCTGATGCCCTGGCCTCGTCCAAGGCAATTGGTAGAGTGAGGTTAGACTTGGCAACTAACCTCCGCTGTACATTAATGTCCCGTAGACCGCATATTATATGGTCAAGAATGAACTCACAGTACGCTGCAGCCTTTCGTAGTGCTGCAACATACTTGTTGATTGATTTGCCTTCCCACTGGTTGCGAATGTTAAATTCATGCTGTCGAACGTGCTTAGATGGCTTGGGGGCATAGTGGGTCCTCAGCGTCTACTGGAGCATGGACCAAGCGACCGATTGTAGTGGTGTTGGTTCTGACAGGTCTTTGGCAGTTTCGAACATTTCCCGTCCACAGTAACCAAGGAACATGTTCTTCTTGCAGCCTTCAGAAAGGCCCATGAGGTCATTGGCCTCGAGGAAGCAGTCAAACCATAGCATATACGAGTCCCAGTGCTCAGTGACTGGATCATACAGAGTCAGTGGGGCGTGCATGGCCATTTTGTGTCCTGAGGGCGTTTTGAGTTTGCAGCTCAAAAATGGCTGCTCGAAGCCATGCTGAGCTCCGGGCTGGATGTACTTGCTGGATTGCTACAGTCTTTTGGTTCGCCTAGTTGCCTTCCAATCCCATCCTCGTCGCCAGTGTTAGATTGGGTAATGGATAGGCACACACAGGCTAATGGTAACAGCTGCTCTTTATTAACTCAGTAGCAACTATGTACAATCTAGCAAAGGTTGAGTCTGATAGCAGCCCTTTTATAGGGAGCTGCAAGACTCTTCGACCAATGAGATTAAACCTCTGTTCCCGCCGGAACAGAGGACCTTGGTGGAAACCACTATAGTTGAAGCTAGTATCTAACAGGTCCAGCTTTCTGCAGAAGCTGACTTGAGTGGAAATTTCTGGGTTTCCTTTACCAGGAACCCACACCTACCCCCATTCTAGGGTATGTTGTAACCAGTGGTGGGTTCCTGCTGGTTCAGACCAGTTCAGCTGAACTGGTAGTGGTTTGGCAGTCTGTGTTGCTGGAACCAGCAGCAACCCATGCCTGCCACACCCCCGAATCAGTTCTCCAGGCAGCGCCATAGGTGCCAGCATCATTTTTTTTTTGCTTCTACACATGCACAGAGCAATTTTTATTGCACTGCATATGTGTCCACGGCATGCCCACAACCAAACTGGCAGTAGTGAATGCTGGAATCCACCCCTGGTTGTAACTGCTCCTCTCCTTATATCTCATAGAATCATCATAGGGTTGGAAGGAACCTTGGAGGTCTTCTAGTCCAAGTCCCTGCTCAACCAAGAGCCCTTACACCATTCTTGGCAAACAGTTGTCCAATCTCTTGTTAAAAGCTTCCAGTGATAGAGCACCCACTATTGGGAAATTTCTCCTTTAGTTCTAGGTTGCTTCTCTCCTTGGTTAGCTTCCATCCATTGCTTCTTGTTTTGCCTTCTGGTGCTTTGGAAAATAGGTTGACCCCCTTTTCTCTGCGGGAGGCTCTGAAATATTGGAAGACTGCTATCCCCTAATCCAGGGGTGTCCAAACTTGAGAACTTTAAGAATTGTGGACTTCAACTCCCAGAATTCCCCAGCCAGCCATGCTGGCTGGGGAATTCTGGGAATTGAAGTCCACAAGTCTTAAAGTTCTCAAGTTTGGACACCCCTGCCCTAATCCTTCTCTTCCTTAGACTAGACATACCCAATTCCTTCTTGCCTAATTTGTCTCCTCCCTTCCCTTGTCCCCCGTGCTAACTACTGACCTACCTGCTGACCTATCAACCTGTCATGTGGGGAGGGGGCAGCACTGGTTGAGGGCTCTTTCCTTCAGCCCAGCCTGTCCTCTGCATTCAGGAAGTCAACAGTTATGCCTGAAAAACATGCCCAACCTTCCTACTTAGGTGCCACTCACTGAAGGAGAGATCTTGTCCTTTGTACTAGAAGGGGATGATATGGCCAACTGAAGTGGGAAGAGAGCCATCCACACAGTTGCCCATGTGCCATATGCAGAATCTGGTAATAAAGGAGAGGACGCTTGTCCTGAAAGGAATCTCCCCTCTTCTTCTCTTGGCTGCTCCCACTTTGGGCAACCCACTGGGGTGTGGGGAGCACCCACTTCAGCCCAGGGCAGCTGAGAAATGTTGGGTAGCTCCTTCCTCAGCAAGGCCAGTTCCAAGCTGAGGCCAAGTAGCCTTGGCCTAGGGAGAACCATATTTGAGGGGGTGCTGTTAACATAAAGACCCAGCTCTCTGGAAAAACTTTGATGCTGGGAAACATGGAAGGAAAAGAGAACAACCAGCAATCAGGTGGAGGGACTCTTTTATGGAGGGGAGGCATCCATGGGAGGACTTGAAAGAAGAGCTTTTCCTGGGTCTTACAGTCACAAAGAAAAAGCAGACAGAGATCCCCCCCCCCAAAAGAAACCACAAAATAGTAAGGAAAGGAGGAGAACAGGGAAAATCCTGGGGAAAGTTACTAGAATAATAAAAGTAAATACTCTGAAGAAAAGATACAATAACCACAAAAATAGGAAAAAATAAAAGAAGTTAGGGAAAGGGGGAGAAGAAGGAAAAGAATTAAAACTGGAATTTTTGAGAGCCCAGGAGAAAATGTTTGAAAGAGAAAGAAAGGGAAAAAGAGTTGTATTAGTAGACTAAAAAGAATAGTAGTAAGATTGTTATTGTGATGTTGTCAGGCCTGCAGTTATATTCCTTTTAGGATTTTGGGCCTGCCACGCTCTCTATTATTTCTCTATGCTGTTTCATTAGTGTAGTAATTGGGAGGGGGAATAGTAAGGAGTAGAATTGTAGAATGTGTTGTTGTCATAATAGAACATTCCTTTCTAGAAGCCCAAGATCATTCTTTGTCTCTGCACCTCTGCACCGACCGGAACTAGATGCGTGGAAATGCCAGCGTGGCAGAGGAAGATTGGACCATGTGATGAACTTGTGAGTGTGGGGGCAAGATATTGAACTTTCAACTGGGTGGGAATCCAGGAAGTTTTCAGATTCGGGATTCCCACAGATGTGCCAACATGTCTGTCTTATTAAATTGGAACTTTAAGGATAGCTCTGCCTTGGACTCTGATTTAATTCTGCATGATATTTGGAACGCTGACAGATGTAACTAATTAAGAAATAAAAAACGATAGTATATTGTTAATGGTAGAAAAAATTGAAAGAAATGCTCTCTATGTTTAAAATGAATTAGAGACTGTTTATAGCAAAATATACCAATGGAGAAAATAAGAAAGTAAAATTTGGTGTAACTTTGAAGGGGCAATTGAAGATATTGCTTATGTATTAAGAAAAAATAACTGTAAAGATGAAAAATAAGGCAGAAAATAATTTGGCTGAAAGTGAAAACAAAAGTATGATGTAAAAAGGACTATGTAAATGAGAGGATGTAAAAGAAAATACCCGGACAACGCTTTGCTCTTATAATATGTATAATTTGTATTAAAAAATAAAAAACCTTGAACAGAAAAAAGAGGTTAGGGATCACAAAAAAACCCTCTATCTATGCTGTTACTAGAAGTCAAAAACAACTTGATGACACATAATCAATCGATTGACATTGAAAAGACTTCTAAAAAACACTATTTAAAAAGTTTCAAAGCAGTAATGGTGGATTCTGCGAGCCAACACAGGGGTTAAATATAATTTCACAGTGTAAACAGAGCGAAAAAGTCCCTGAAAAGGAAACAAAAATGTCCAAGCAGGGCTGAAAATGGCAAAACATCTCATGGAAATAAATTCCTAAATTTCAAAATGGGAAGAGGAGCCTAACCAAGGATGACACCAGGATGCCTCCAGCATGGCTTGGCCCTGAGCTTAACTCAGACTCTGCTAAAGGGCCGACTGGAGAGGGTGCAAAGAGGCAAGATGCTCACAGGAGAGGGAGGGTCTCACCTGGCTGCCTGGTGTGTGTGTGCGTGCGGGGGGGGGGCTTCAGGAGTGATTAGCCAGCCATCCTCATCCCAAGTCAGGAAGATGTCAGGCATGCAGCCATCTTTTCTTTTGGATCTCTGGCCTGCCACACTTTCTATTATTCTACTCTGCATTTTCTATTGTGGGGAAATGGGAGGGAGTTAGATGCTATGTAGCCATAACAAAATTGTTTCTAGGAAGCCAAGGTCATCCTTTGTCTTTGCACCTGATCGGATCTGGATGGGTGGAACTGCCAGCATGGCAGTGGAAGATTGGACCATATGAGGGACTGGTGGGTGTGGGGGGCAAGAGCTTGAACTTTCAACCGGGTGGGGAAAACCTGGAAGCCTTCAGATTCAGGGTTTCCCAGATGTGCAAACATAGCTGTCTTAATAAATTGGAACTTTGAGCAATCCTTTGCCTTGGACTCTGATTTACTTTTGGATGCTATTTGGAACCCTGACAGGAGAAACTGGGGACGGGGTTTGTAACTCTTCTCTGCTGCCATATGCACAGACCCCCCCCTTTCAGGATCACCCCGTTCCGTATCTACATGGCTGCTTTCTCTTTTCTTCCCCTCCCTTGGCAGGCTCTGTAAAGAGACAAGAGAGGTGACCTTTTGCTAGGAGCCTGGAGAATGGGATGGAGGCAGTGGAGAACTAAATTGGACGTAAATTGGGGTAAGGAAATGGTGGGAAGCAGCCAGCTCCTGCCTCTTTGCCGTCAGTGGGAAAGGAAGGGTGGGGTGAGAGGGGAAGGGAAGGCGGCTGCTGCTGCTATCATTAGCAAAGAGGCCATTCAGGCTCAATTAGCGAGGCTGCTTGGGAGCGACTGCTGCCATCACCACTAGCAATTTGCTACACAGCAGCTGCTAAATATCAAAGCCCTCAGAAGAAATTGCTGGTGGCGTGGAGGTTGTAGTACCTATTAGGTGTGATGTCTGCTGGAAGTCCTTGTATCCCTCCAGGAAAACCTCCTACAAAGAAAGGACACTCCTCTTTGTGTGGGGGAGGCCTGATTCCACCTTGAAGAAAGTTGGCAGCTGACCTTTGAGAGGAAAACTGGAGAGGGCTTCCTGCATTGAAAGGAAGGTGCTGGGCACAATTCTGGCAGGTTAAACAGGGTTCTTTTATCCTGGTTTGTTGGTTAGCCAATCCCAGAGGTGCTTTTTCAGGAGGCCTTTCTTGTTTTTTCTTTGAAGATGTTTCGCTTCTCATCCAAGAAGCTTCTTCAGATCTGACTGGATGGTGAGGGATGGAAGAGCAATGGTTCTCACCTATGCAATTCACAAAGAAAGAGGCATAGCAGAAAATTTGATCAGCCCTTCTACTAGGGTGGGAAGGTAACAGCACTCGGTGCACCATCCTCGGCATATAGTCGTGCTGGCCACATGACCACCAAAGTGTCTTTGGACAATACTGGCTCCCTTGGCTAAGAAATGAAAATGAGCACCAGCCCCCTAGAGCTGGACACCAGTGGACAGGGGAAACCTTTCCTTTCCCCTTTTCTACTTGTAGGAAGTTAGCACCCACCCCTCCCTCTCCTAGAAGAATGAAATATCCTGGGAAATATTGAAAAGGCAGAATACCATATTTCCCTGGATAAGAAATGGAGAAACATGTTTTAGACAGGAAGCAGACTCACTCTTAATAGCCCCCCACCTAAAATGCCTGAGCCAGTCTATTCTACATAATAAAGACCTCCCCCTTCAGCTCCAGGGTGATGGGATTAAGGCATGATAGTATTAGCCCTTTACCCATCTCACCACAGGGCACCTGGGAAGAAGCAATGCTCAACCAAACTTGAACTCAACAGCCTAGAGAAGTGCCCCTGCATGGCCCCATGGGAGTCTGATAACCAATCAGAATACATTTCTTGAACAGGAACAGGAAACAGAGCGGTATGGCCGAACAGAGAGTATAAAAAATTCAGGGACTCTCAGCCAGCCCCTTCTCTTTTCTTCTTCACCCAACATCTGGAAGCATGGGATCACCTTTTTCCCCAGGACCTCAAACCCATGTGATCCTGTCCACCATTAAAGCGTCTTTCCAAGCAGCCTCCATGTTTCCAGTGTCTTTTCCCCCACTTGGAACTAAATCCAGAAGGACATTTCTTCCAATATACTGATGCTCAGAAATGTTCCACAGGAAATTTCTCTTCGGATTTCTCCCCTCCCCCCCCCAATTTTATAGCTGTTGTTGTAGGAAAGAATATTGCTTTAAATTGTCTCTCTTATTACCCTTCCTTCTAGAGGGAACCAATTCCTGCTTGGCCTCTCTTCCAGTGGGAATCCTCTAGGCTCCCTACCGGCACCTTCCCAAGCGGAGAGTCCCATCCCCTCTGCCGGCCTCTTTGGCCCCCACGTGTACCAAGTGCTACATTTCCTTTACTAAGAAGGGAGCTATTTACAAATCCTCTGCAACTCTGTGCTATATCTGACATCCAGAGGAGAGAGTGCGGGTCTCTTGCTAAAGCACATCAAGAGAAAAGGGAGACTTTGGGGGAGCACCATCAGCTAATGGTTTAAGGCTGATAATGAGAGATGTGGCAGTGTATTTTTGTACTTCTCTCTCCATAAAAAGAGAGCATGAAAAAAGAAAGTGCATGCAAAATGAATTGGCCTCCAGCTGTCGCTGTGGATCTGTCAGATGCAGATGGCTCACTTTGAAATGAAAGGTTATGGGTGTCAAAGCCTGACAGAGAAATAGGTTGCCTCATTTCTAATGGAATGCTTATCAACCTCAAAATCAAAGAAGGACAATCTAGGCTTGCTTCCCCCTCCCCAATTATCATGTAACTATTATCTTTCTATCTATCTTCTATCACATTTTTTGAACCACTGATCTCTCTCAGAAAGGGACTTTGTTTTCATGGTCATGTAACTATTATCTATCATCTATCTATCTATCTATCTATCATCTATCTATCTATCATCTATCTATCTATCTATCTATCTATCTATCTATCTATCTATCTATCTATCATCTATCTATCTATCTATCTATCATCTATCTATCATCTACCTACCTACCTACCTACCTACCTACCTACCTACCTACCTACCTTCTATCACATTTTTGAACCACTGATCTCTCTCAGAAAGGGACTTTGTTTTTCTGGTCATGTAACTATTATCTATCTATCTATCTATCTATCTATCTATCTATCTATCTATCTATCTATCTATCTATCTATCTATCTATCATCTATCTATCTATCTATCATCTATCATCTATCTATCTATCTATCTATCTATCTATCTATCTATCTATCTATCTATCTATCTATCTATCATCTATCTATCATCTACCTACCTACCTACCTACCTACCTACCTACCTACCTACCTACCTACCTACCTTCTATCACATTTTTGAACCACTGATCTCTCTCAGAAAGGGACTTTGTTTTTCTGGTCATGTAACTATTATCTATCTATCTATCTATCTATCTATCTATCTATCTATCTATCTATCTATCTATCTATCTATCTATCTATCTACCTACCTACCTATCTATCTTCTATCACATTTTTTGAACCACTGATCTCTCTCAGAAAGGGACTCTGTTCTCCTGGTCATGAAACTATTATCTATCTATCTATCTATCTATCTATCTATCTATCTATCTATCTATCTATCTATCTATCTATCATCTATCTATCATCTACCTACCTACCTACCTACCTACCTACCTACCTTCTATCACATTTTTGAACCACTGATCTCTCTCAGAAAGGGACTTTGTTTTTCTGGTCATGTAACTATTATCTATCTATCTATCTATCTATCTATCTATCTATCTATCTATCATCTATCATCTATCTTCTATCACATTTTTAAACCATTGATCTCCCTCAGAGAGGGAGATGAAATGGAATCTCTCAGAAACTCATTGGTGAATGATAGCAAAGGAAGCTAATGGTACCAGAAAGGTGCCCAGTCAAATTCCGTACTCTTAGCGGATTCAATTCCTTAGCTGCCCCTTCTTGTACTCCTATAGCAATGGGATCATGAGCTCTCCCCCCCTTCCACTTCTTCCTCCTTCCTACTATGTCTTCCTACTATGTCCTCCTCCTTCCTACTATGCTCTCTCACTGACTCCTGCACCAGTTTTTATTTTGATGGGGGAATAAGAGCCAATGGTTTGAAATCCTCAAGGAGAAAAGAAAAAAACCAGACAGAGGGCAATGTCTTTAAGAGGGGATATTGAAGGCACAGTTGCAATCAATCCCTGCAAAAGGAAACTAGGAGGAAGAGGCCAACCTGGATACTTACCAAGCTTTCCTAAATGCATAGAATGCAGAAGAGGAAAAGGGACAGGGAACAAAAGGAATGGAACATAGACAAAGAATTCAAGGGAATCTCCGGAAACTGTAGGATCTCCATCAGCAAGGCTAAACATCAGAGGGAGCTCAGCTTTAAAGAGATACAAATAAAGTTATAGTGACAAGCAGCCTGGAGAAGGATCAACTGCTTAATTCCTATTTTGCAAAGGGGGAAAAATGACCCAACCAGAGGTGGAGGAGGGGCAAAAAGAAATGTGGGTCAAAACTGGAGAGTGTGAAAGCAAAATCCTGAAGTAATGAAATAATCGGGATGGATGATCCCAAGACCAGACAGATTTGCAGGTGACTGAACAACCATCACCAGCGCGAGGTCCTTAATGGACCATAAACTAAGTGTGCAGGGTGCTGCAATCGTCAAAAGAGCACATCTGGGCTGTAGTAGTAGAGCTGAGGTAGCACAGTGGTTAGAATGCAGCAGTGCAGGCTACTTCAGCTGACTGCTAGCTGCAGTTCGCCAATTCAAATCTCACCAGGCTCAAGGTTGACTCAGCCTTCCATCCTTCCGAGGTGGGAAAATGAGGACCCAGATTGTTGGGGGCAATAGGCTGACTCTGTAAACCACTTAGAGAGGGTTGTAAAAGCACTATGAAGCAGTTTATAAGCCTAAAAGCTATTGTTATTGCTAGTCACAGAGGTAGAACGTTGAGATCACAAGAAGTAATAATCTAGACTTCCGGTTGATATTGTGATGGGAATGGCAGGAAAATAGTGGAGCTCCGCAGGGCTCCAGGAAATGCATCTGGAAATTGCTTGCCGGGAGACTCTATGGCAGTGATGGCTAAACTTTTTGTTGTCATGTGCCAAAATGCAACGCACAGACAACACCTCCCCCATACCCCCACCCCCTGCACATGACCACCCCATGCTCCTCCTGCCCCTGTGCATGTGTGTGTGACACCCCCCCCATGCCACATTGTGGGCCTAGTAAACCTCCATGCAGCCTCCTGGGAGGAAAAATGGGGCTTGGGGTGCCGTGCCGCACACCTATGCCCCATTTTGGGCCTAGTAGGCCTCCCTGCAGCTGCTGTCAGCGTTCCAAATATCATGCAGAATTAAATCATTGTCCAAGTCAAAGTAGTCCTTAAAACTCCAATTTAATAAGACAGGCATGTTGGCATTAAGCTGGTGAATTTCAACTCTAATGTACATCCGGTGAATTCACCCAGTTAAAAGTTCATCATTTTTCCCCACACCCCATAATTCATCACATGGTCCAATCTTCATCTTCCACGCTGGCATGTACACCCCTCTTCTTCCGGCCAGGTGTCGAGGTGCAGAGACAAAAGACGACCTTGAGCTTCTAAGAAATTCATAACAATACATTCCACAATCCTACTCCTTTCTATTCCCCCCTCCCAACTACTATACCAATGAAACAGCATAATATATATATGTTTTAATTATGTGGCAGGCCAAAGATCCTAAAAGGAACAGAATTACAGGCCTGACAGGCGGCCTCTCCTCAAGAGAAAAACATTTCCTGAAAAGAGAATAACATAAATGTTAACCATCAAATTTTAACCACCTCTTCCTCCCCCAGGGGGACCCTTTGGCTTATCAGGGAATTTCTCATGGAATTGCTTCACTAATTTATCTGCTTTCAGATCCCAACTTTTCACCCACGTAGCTTCTGACAAAGGGTATCCCTTCCAATGCACTAAATATTGTAAACGACCTCTATACAGCCTGGAATCTAATATTTTTTTCACTTCATAATGTGTTTCCCCTTCTACCACTACGGGAGGAGGTGGAGTTTGGGTGGATGGTCTCGTGCTAGACTCCCTTACCGGCTTCAATAAGCTGCAATGGAATACCGGGTAAATTTTCCCTAAGAGTCTGGGTAGGCTGAGTCGAACTGTAACTGGGTTAATTATCTTTTCTATTGGGAAAGGACCTAGAAATTTTGGACCTAATTTCCTACTAGGCATCTTTAATCTTATGTATTTAGTAGACAAAAAAACTTTGTCCCCCACTCGAAAGGGGGGTTGTAGGGAACGATGTTTATCAGCTTGCTTCTTGTAGGCTTCTGCCGCATCTGTTAGCGCCTTTTTGGTATTCTCCCATCCCTTCTTTAGTGCCTCCAGCCATTCATTCAGGGACATGGATGAGGGAGGTTCCTTAGGTAGTTCAGGCATGGGAACGAATTCTATGCCACTGGTAATCTGGAAAGGAGTTAATCCTGTACTGCTGTGAACCGCATTATTATATGCTACTTCAGCGAAAGGTAGCAAGTCCGACCAATTGTCTTGCTGATAGTCCACATAACACCGGATATACTGTTCCACCATCGCATTGGCCCTCTCTGCTGCCCCATTTGTGCTGGGATGAAATGCTGAGCTGAGTCCCTGCGTGGACCCGATCGATTTTAGGAATTCTCTCCAGAACTTGGCGGTGAATTGAACTCCGCGATCTGAAATGATCCTTTTTGGAACTCCATGTAGGCGATAAATGTGTTTCACAAACATTTTCGCTAATTTCTTTGCGGATGGTAGGCTTGAACAAGCGATAAAGTGTGCTTGCTTGGAAAACAAATCAATAACTGTCCATATTACTTTATTACCACTGCTATCTGGAAGTTCGACAATGAAGTCCATTGCTATCTCTTCCCATGGTCGGCTAGGGTTGGCCACTTGTTGTAGTAGTCCAGGGGGCTTTCCCGGACGGGTTTTCATTGTTGCACAAGTAGCACAGCTTCTTACATAATCTTCCACCTCCGACCTCATCTTTGGCCACCAAAATTGACGTCTAGCGAGGTGGAGAGTTTTCAGGAATCCGAAATGTCCTCCTAGTTTCGCATCATGACTCCGCTGTAGCACTTGCAATCTCATTTCTGCAGGGACGTACAGTTTGGATCCCTTCCAGGCTACGCCATCATTAATCGTTAGGATGTCTTTGTTGTTGTTGAACCATGGGTCTGTCTGGAGGGCTGCTTTCAGTTCGGTTCTCAGTTTATCTTGGCTTCGACTGGTGACTTGAGCTGCCTTTTGGTGAGAAGGAGATATGATGGGGTGGAAAATTTCTTCTTTCTTACTGTCAAACTGGGGTTTTCTTGACAGTGCATCTGCTAACAAGTTCTTCCCTGCGGGGATGTGTTTAATTTCAAATTTGAACCTTTGGAAATATTGGGCCCAACGGACCTGTTTGGGGGATAACTTTCGATGGGCAAGGAGAGTTTCGAGGTTTTTATGATCAGTCCATACCTCGAACGGTATATCCCCCCCTTCCAGGAGGTGCCTCCAGGTGAGCATGCTCCACCTGATCGCGAACGCCTCCTTCTCCCAAATGGGCCACCTTCTTTCCGTAGTGGTGAGTTTCTTGGAGATGTAAGCGCATGGTAAGAGGTGGCCTTCTTTATTCTTTTGTAGTAGCACCGCGGCTATCGCGACATCACTGGCATCCGTTTGGATTATGAAAGGTCGCTCTGGATCGGGGTGTTGCAATATGGGTTCTTGGGCAAAGAGCCGTTTTAATTTCTCAAAAGCCTTTTGACAGTCGATTGTTCATTTTAATGGTTGGTTTGCTTTTGGTTTAGTAGGAGAAGGCCCCGTTCTTAATAGGTCAGTCAATGGTAGGGCAATTTCAGCAAAGGTTGGAATAAACTGCCTATAAAAGTTTGCAAATCCAAGGAAGCTTTGTAATTGTTTGCGAGTGCTTGGAGGTTTCCAATCTAACACCGCTTTCATTTTTTCTGGGTCCATTTCTACTCCTTCATTGGAGATACGATATCCCAGATAATCTAGCGAGGTCTTGTGGAATTCACACTTTGACAATTTTGCATAAAGTTTGGCAGCTAGAAGTTTTTTCAGGACTTGCCGTACCAGTTTCACATGTTCTTCCATGGTCTCAGAGAAGATCAAGATGTCATCTAAATAAACGAGTACTCTGCGGTACAGGTGGTCGGTGTGGTTGTGGAACTGGGGCTGGAGCCCAGCATGTAGATTCCCGGTGGCCAAGCTGACCACAACGGTAGCACTTTATTTTGGGGCCCCAGGAACGTGGGGTTGGCGGGAGCTTTTCAGTTTGCTGTCTCTGCGTTCGGTGGGCTAATGGTTTTTTTTCAGGGGTTCTGGTACCTGGCTTTGGATAGGTGTTAATTTCGTGGTCCAGTATGATTGCAGTGGTGTACCATTCTTGGATACGATCTGGGGTCCCCCTTACGGCACAACCTTGTTTCAGTTTGGGATCTAAGGCCTTTTTGAAAGTATAGACCAATAGTCTCTCTGGCCAGTAACGTAGTCTTCCAGCTATTCTCCAGAATTCCCAAACTAATTCTTTGACCGGCCGACCCCCCTGTCGTAATTCCTGGATCTGGTCTTCAGCATCTACCTGTTGGGCCACGTCGTAAAATCGGGCCCGCATCAGTTGGATGAACCCCGTTATGTCATCTAACTCAGGAGCTGCTTCTTCATGGAGTTCCGCTATCCATTGTGCTGCCTCTCCTTCATTCATCCCCTCTGCTATTTCTTGGATCAGTTCTCGAGCCGTCAGGTATTGTGGGCCTACTTGGTCAACGTATGCCAACACTCGATTCATAAAGTAAGCTAGTTTGTCTCGGCTGCCATCATAGGTTGCACGGAACCTTGGGGGTGTGGGAGGAGGAGGGGGTGCTGGTGGTTGAACCGGAGCAACTTGTCAGCCTGCTGCTTGGGGTGGTAAGCTTCTTTGTGGGGCCACACCCATCGGTTGGGCAAAAGCCTGCTGAGGCATTGGTGGGGGGGCTGGGCCCTGTTGTGGTCCCAGTCCCTGGCTCTGCCTCTGGGCAGCTATTTGGGGTGGCGCCATTAGTTGGGAAGGGGCAGGCGTCCACTGGCATTGAGCCCATCCACGACCTGGGTAGAAAGCCCAACCTGGATTGGCTTGATTGATGGGTTCAGAGCCATCACCTTGCAGAGGGGGGGAGGTGAAAGTGTTCCAGGCCCCTTTCGGCTGGTTAGTTTTTACTTCCCAACTTTTTTTCACTCCAGGAGTGGGGGGGTGCTGATTCGCTGGTGGCTGTGTGGAAAGACCCACGGTCTCCGCTCCACTGCGCAGCAGTTTCTCTGCTGGGGAAGGATAATGTGGGCTTTGCTAGCCTCCACCCGGGTGGTTCTGGGGGCCCCAGGGGTTTTTGTTCACTCACATTTAGGCGTCGGAATTGGTCCTGAAGGCCCATCAAAGACTGGCTGCGTGAGAGCGACTGAGATCTCCATTCATTTGCTCTTCTCCCCATGCTCCAGCCGTCTGTCAGAGTTCCCTTGGGGGGGGGGGCCCTCCTTCCAGCAGGCATTCCTGAGAAGCAATAAATCCCGAAACTTCCTCTCGCAGGTCTAACTCCGTCTGTGAGGAAAATCTTGGTTTCGGTTCCTTTTCCCTCACCTCTGCCTGTTGAACTATTTCTTTAGAAGGTGCATAGATAGTCTCGACAAAAATAAGCGATCCATCATCCTTAGCTTTCTCTGCTGCATTCTTTCCCTCCTCCATCTTCACTGAAATTTCGTCCTGCCCAGGGTTGGGTCAGAACTGGGATTCAGTACCCCGATGAAAGAAAAAAATTTATGGGAGAGTTGAAATAATGTCAGCGTTCCAAATATCATGCAGAATTAAATCATTGTCCAAGGCAAAGTAATCCTTAAAACTCCAATTTAATAAGACAGGCATGTTGGCATTAAGCTGGTGAATTTCAACTCTAATGTACATCCGGTGAATTCACCCAGTTAAAAGTTCATCATTTTTCCCCACACCCCATAATTCATCACATGGTCCAATCTTCATCTTCCACGCTGGCATGTACACCCCTCTTCTTCCGGCCAGGTGTCGAGGTGCGGAGACAAAAGACGACCTTGAGCTTCTAAGAAATTCATAACAATACATTCCACAATCCTACTCCTTTCTATTCCCCCCTCCCAACTACTATACCAATGAAACAGCATAATATATATATGTTTTAATTATGTGGCAGGCCAAAGATCCTAAAAGGAACAGAATTACAGGCCTGACAGCCGCCTGGCCATAGGGGGCATGGCCCCCTCTCCCTGTGCATGTGCATGCAACCCCTGCATATGTGCCCCACTCCCACGCATGCGCAGTAGAGACCCAAAAATCAGCTGGCCAGCTGGAGGTGCTCGTGCATGTACGGTAGAGCTGAGCTGGGGCAATGGCTTGAGTGCCCACAGAGAGGACTCTGCATGCCATCTATGGGGCCCTATGGGGTCAAGCCACCTGTAGGGGTGGTGAAGAAAGGAGAGGTGCTTTGTTGGACACGAGGAAAGTACAAAAAGTGATTATTGGGAGAAATTACTTTTCTAAACTCTATCTTAACCCCATAATGGTTGACAGTCAGCTGTTTTAACTTTTACACTCTGTTGAACATTGGAATTAGGTGCAGGAGAACCATCTACTGAAGGAAGAAGATTACTGCAACATGGGAAATTTGAGTGAAAGTGATGAAAGGAGAGAAAGCAAACAATACCTGGAAGGCTATTTGACCTTGACTTTATCTTAGTAGATGATTTGGTTTCTTGGACATATCTACTCAGCTGTTTGAAGATTTCTAAGGCAAACTGAACTATAAATGCTAAAACTTTAATGGAACTGCTCATTGAAAGATGGATTTGAAAGATTTGAGGAAAGCTGGTGGGCCAAGCTGGATTTGATTTACTAACATCACTTGATAGATCATCCTATGAGGCAAAAGAAGAAATGTGATAGAAAAAAAGAGAAAAAAGAGGAAAAGAGGAAAAGACAAAAATAAGACTTTAAAATTTGGACAATTGGGAAGGTGTAAACTGGAAATTATAAATACTGTAAAGTATAAATTTATAGCTTTTAAGTGCTAGAAAGCTAGGGGACTTGGAGGAATAATTGTGGGATTGACTAAATTTTATTAATAATTGACTTATTTTGGAGTTTTTAGATATTGGAATACTGGAATATTAGAGATATATCGATTAATTTTTAATATATTAATTTGCTACAAAATGACTCAGCAGGAGACAACAAAGTTTTATGAAGAAATGTTAGTAATGGTTAAAAGTTTTTATGAAAATGTGACAAAAAATCACAAGGAGATGGGTTTGATCAAAGATAAAAATGTCAGTGTAGAAGAACCTCAACAAATGGGAAAAGATGAACATAATATTCAGAAGACAGATGAGAAATTAGAAGGAGTGGTGGAGGAGACAAATCAAAATAAGTTACAAGAAAACAAAAACATTGAAAAGACAGTAACAATAAATAAGAATCAATTAGATAATTCCTTAAGATCTTACAATAGAACAGAGAGAAAAAGGAAGACTTCCCAAAAATAATGAAAGGGTTATGGATGGGCATCCAAATGATGCAGCAGAAGGAGAGAAGGGATCAGGCAGAGGGAACATTCAGTCTATGTAAAAATGTTAGAAAGAAATACAGGAGCTCAAGAGAGAAATATAAAAGAATCACTAAAAAATGAACAAATGTTGAAATTCTAAAAAGGAGAGAGACATAATATCTTGTAATATTGTGACTGTAATAGAAACAAGTAGAAAGTATAAATTGGGAAAATAGTAACACATATACAGATGTATAATAGAATTTATCATAATCACAAATATACTAAGGTTAGGAGGTGGAAGACTAGGATTAGGTATATTTAAATGTATTATTATGGTTAACAGTGTGCAAAGTTGTAGAAATACACTGATATTAACCCTGAGAAAGGCAACTTCACCTACAGCCATTCTATCTCCTTCTTCCTCCTAAGGAATGGCCAGAAGAAGGGCAGGAAGGACAGGAGATCCAGTTTTCATTTCTGTTTGAGCTGCCAGAAGGTTTTAGGGTGTCCGTAAAGCATCAATGGAAGGTCATCCATGCAGCTGCTGGACAATCAGCCTTTCCTCCAGTTGCATGGCCAGAGGAAGATTGACAAGCAGCTTACATTTAAATGGGAAAGTTATCAATTCTGTAAGCTATAATGACAAATGGAAAGAGTGAAACTAACCCAAACATTTATAGCCTGGCCATTGTGGTATTACAGAATTGTCAGTCAGGCTTTATTTGGGTGGATCCCCATCCCACTTCACCTGTCAGGTGAAATCTGCCAAATACTCTTCAACATCTTCATAAATGATTTAGATGAGGAGATAGAAGGGGAACTCATCAAATTTGCAGATGACACTAAACTGGCAGAAATAGATAATGCCCCAGAATATAGGCTCAAGATCCAGATGGATCTCTACAGATTTGAACACTGGGCCCTATTCAACAAAATGAAATTCAATATAGAGAAAAGCAAGGCTTTGCATTTAGCCAATAGAAAAAACAAAAAAACCCACCATCACAACAACAACTTTACAAATACAGATTACTTGAAACATGGCTCAATAGCAGTAATTGTGAGAGGGACCTTGGAATCTTAGTGGACAACCACTTAAATATGAACCAGCAGTGTATGGAAACAGCCAAAAAAGCCAAGAGGGTAGCATTAACAGAGGGCTATAATCAAGATCTCGTGAAGTATTATATAAAGCCTCAGTAAGACCATACTTGGAATATTGCATCCAGTTTTGCTCATTACATTATAAAAAAGATTTTGAGACTTTGGAAAAAATGCAGAGAAGAGGAGCAACAAGGATGATTAGGAGCTTGGAGGCTAAAATATATGAAGAACGGTTGCAGGAATTGTGCTGCATTTAAAAGAATGACCCGCATGAAATAAACTGGAGTAGCTGTATGTCAGCTAATAATTTAGCTTAAAACCAGTGGTGGGATTCAGCTGGTTCAGTACAACCAGTAACTAATTCCCTGCCAGAACTGGAATGCCACTGTATTTAACTGCCAACCTTCCTTTCGGTGGGCCTGGGCATCAGCTGGAGAGGGATGGACCTGTTTCAGTGTGTGGTGTCCAGATGTCCTCCCACCAGGAACCAATCAGGTAGGCAAAGAAATGCTTGGGGGAAGCAGCGGCATCTGGGCAGTGATGGGTGGGGCAAGCTCCATGGTGCGGTGCTGCACTGCAATGGAGAAATGGGCAACGAAGCAGCTGAAGTGAGGGAAGGAGGAGGCCACTTTCCCTTTCTTCTACCTGCTCCTTGTCAACTCACAACTTATATGGTTTCCCACATCAACATTTGCTCATATTATGTTTCTTTGTTTGGGTGTACTAAATATAAATCAGTGAAAACATAGGTGTTCATACATACATATCATACATATCAATACGGGACCAACACCGTCCCCCTGGCAACCCTCATCCCACTATCCAATCTGAAAATCCCTTAGGTGTCATGTGAGTTCCATCTTCAAGGAGCATCATCAGGAAGGTATGTGGACGGTTGGACTTGACCGACACCAACCGCTAATCTTCAGCATGCGCAGTAGACGGTTTGACCAATACTCCCACTTTACAACCTCTCCTGTACAAAAGCTTCCCCTTCCAAATACCACCCCCCATCCCCAGTTAAATGGCAGCCGAAAGCAAATGCGAAACAGAGGCTGACAGGTGAGATATGCAAAAGAGGCCCTATCCAGGATGGGCTCGGGAGATTGGCAAACATGGGTTGACCATTATCTCTTAATTCAACATATCACACCAAGTGCCACTACAGGGAGAAGCCCCTCTGAGCTTCTCATGGGTCGCTGGCTAAGATCCCACTTAGACCAGCTACACCCAAACTATTCTGCCACATTGCCCCCTGACTCCACAAGCAAGATTCGGAATTTTAGCGTAGGGGATTCAGTATACGCCCACAACTTCACCAGGGGAAGTCTGTGGATTCCTGTTACAGTGCTAGGCATCACTGGGCCTCGCTCTTATCTTGTAGAGCTTGAGGACGGTCGGAATTGGAGAAGGAACATTGACCAACTCCGTGGCCGCCTCTCCAACTCCACTCTTAGACAACCAGAAGTAACTCCTGCACGAGTTAGCCAAAGCCCTACCAAAACGGAGCAAACACTCTTTCCACAGGCAGCTCAAGCCTGAGGGTACTGGGAAACTTATCTGGTTGTGTTGCAGGCCTTCAGCGAGCTCCAAACGAACTGGCTCTAGAAGCTCCAGCCGCGGCCAGAGAAAGGTTCCAGGAGCTTCCACCAAGCAGAGCTGCAGAGCAAACAGGTCTGTCTGACCTGTCCAAAGAACACCCTTCTACTGAACTGCGCAGGTCTGGCAGAGTACCCAAAAGCCCACCTACCTGCGTGACTACGTAACCAGTAGGATTATTCCATCCAAGTGGGGAGGGGTGTTAGATACTAGCTTCAGCTATAGTGGTTTCCACCAAGGTCCTTTGTTCCGGTGGGAACAGAGGTTTAATCTCATTGGTCGAAGGGTCTGACAGCTCCCTATAAAAGGGCTGCTGTCAGACTCAACCTTCGCTGGATTGTTCTTACTTGTTATACTTTAATAAAGAGCTGTTGTTGCCTTTAGCCTTATGTGCCTTTCCATCACCCGCTCTAGCAGTAATGAAAACAGCACATGGCCCTATAGTAGTAGTAGCAGAAGGATGGATAGCTAACTGACAGTCAGAGAGAAAATAGATGATAGATCCAATTTAGCTCTGTGTACCTGGTCATCGGGACAAGGGGGTAATATAAAGAAATTGTGCTTTCCTTTTGTGTGAGAACGATCAGGTTGTAAACCTGAAGTAGTGAGTGTTATAGCTATCAGACATTCTGTAAACCATTTACGTAAGGGCAGAAACTGTGGCCCCATTCCGTACAGTCCACCATCAAAGTAAACCTAACAAGAATCTATTTTATAGAACTATGTCAAACTTTAATTCCTAGATCTGATTTGAAACTGGTATGATTGGATTCCAAGTTGAATTAAACCAGATAACCTCATATTAATTTGATGAGTTTTCCAAATTGACTCAAATAAAATTAATGATTCAAATTAAGCAATGATCAGATTGATTCATTCAATGGGAGGAAGCTGCACATGGCTATTATTATAATATACCAGGGGTTTGGAGGCCCCTGTTGTAACAGATAGGGCAGGATTAGTGGTAGAGCCAGAAGAAGGTGTAGTTCCCGGCCCCTGCAATACAGTACAATTTGAATGCCCCCTTCTGATGTCACAATCTGCTCTCCCTCCAGGTCAAGTCCACAAGCACCTTCCTAGGTTCTGCCACTAATTTGTGACTCTTGTGCCAGCAGATTCAGCCTGGCATGAGTGTATGTATATGCTGGAGGAAGAATTTAGTATAGGACTACCAAGGGATCAGGTTCATAAGAAGAAGCAAAGGTGATGAGAGCTAATGGCTTGCTTATTCATTAACAGTGAAATTTGTAATGTGCTGTGTTTGTGTGTATATGTGTGTGTGTATGGGGAGGAAGTGGACTCCAAAGTCACTTCCCAATCAGTAAAAGAGGCTATAAGGTAAAGGTAAAAGTTCCCCTTGCACATATGTGCTAGTCATTCCCGAGTCTCTTTTGAGAGAGGGGCGGTCTAGAAATCCAATAAAGTTAAGTTAAGTTAAGACTCTAGGGAGTGGTGCTCATCTCCGTTTCAAAGCAGAAGAGCCAGTGCTATCCAAAGATGTCTCCATAGCCATGTGGTCGGCATGACTAAATGCCAAAGGTGCACGGAACACTGTTACCAAAGATGGTTCCTATTTTTATTATTTTACCACTGTTACCAAAGGTGGTTCCTATTTTTTCTACTTGCACTTTTACGTGCTTTCAAACTGCTAGGTTGGCAGAAGCTGGGACAAGTAACGGGAGCTCACTCCATTATGTGGTGCTAGGGATTCGAACCACCGAACTGCAGACCTTTCTGATCAACAAGCTCAGCATCTTAGCCACTGAACCATCGTGTCCCAAAAGAGGGACTATAAAATGGTAAATATAGGTGATGGCTTGTTTAGCAGATAATGATTTTGCATTGTTACTGTAACGCAGGTTATCACTAACTTGAACCTGCTTCCGTTTCTATATAGTGTTCTTTTAAACCAAGTAAATGTTTTGTTGAGTGGAATCAAGTAGGCTCAGTTGAATATTTTATTTTCTCACTTCTGAATTCTTTTGCTTAGTCATGATCACTCTGGTCTTTTCATATGAAGCAGGAAGGAGCATAAATGCTTGTTATTGTTCCCTCCTGAAAAGTCTGTATAATGAAAAGTGGCAGATATTGTGAGTTTGAATGGCAAAACGAAACAGTGAAAACAATAAATAAGCAAAGTATGAGGCAAGGAAAAGCAATTAGCGAGAAGAAGAGGTGCCAATACCTTCGGTATAAAATTCCACATAGAAAAAAGGAGGAGATTAGACATTCACTGGTTTCAGCCTCCTCGTTTCTTCAGAATGGCATAGATTTTCCCCAGCGTTAAGGATGCAGTTTTCCCAGCTGCAACAAGTAATCTTTTATTTGCAGATGAAATGAATGTAGCAAGTGGCCTTTTTAAATGCTTGAAATGCCTTTTTTTCAAGCTTGCAAGTAGCTATCCAGGTCCTTGAAGATTCTGAGTTTATTGGTGGAGCTTTTTAATTGACAAATTAGAATATAGAACATAGAATAATAGAGTTGGAAGGGTTCTTGGAGGTCTTCTAGTCCAACCCCCTGCTTGAGCAGGAGACCCTATACCAGCAATGGTGAACCTTTTTTGGCTCGCGTGCCAGAAGTGGGGGGAGCGCAGGGGGGTTGTGTGCGGGCGTGCCGCACCCATAATACAATGCGCGACCCCCCCCCCAGTGTGCATGGGAGGGCGAAAAGAGTCTCCCCCGCCCCCCGGAGGCCCTCCGGAGGCTTCAGGGACCGTCCGGAGGCTTCTCTGAAGCCTTTGGAACGCTTAAAATGACCCTCCGAGCAAAGTCACTTCCGGTTTGCTCGGAGGGTCGCTTTAAGCATTCCAAAGGCTTCAGGGATGGTCTGGATGCTTCCCTGATGCCTTCAGAGCGTTTAAAACAACCCTCCGAGCAAACCGGAAGTCATTTCCGGTTTGCTCGGAGGGTCATTTTAAGCGTTCCGAAGGCTTCAGGGAAGCATCCAGACCGTCCCTGAAGCCTCTGGAGGGCCTCCGGGGGGGCGGGGGAGACTCTTTTCGCCCTCCCCATGCTCCTATAAAGCCTCGAGCCTGGGGAGGGCAAAAAAATGGCTTTTAAAAATGGTGAACTCAGCTGGCCAGCAGTGCCTCGCATGCCCTGACAAATGGCTCCGTGTGCCACCTGTGGCACGCGTGCCATAGGTTCGCCATCACTGCCCTATACCATTCAGATAATAAATGGTTGTCCAGTCTCTTTTTGAAAGCTTCCAGTGATGGAGCACTCACAGCTTCTGAAGGCAAGCTATTCCATTGGTTGATTGCTTTCACCCTAGAAATTACTCCTTAGTTTTAGGTTGCTTCTCTCCTTGGTTAGTTTCAATCCATTGTTCTCGTCTTGCCTGTTGGTGCTTTGAAAAATAGTTTGTAGGAGGGCCTCAAATATTGGGGATGTCATGTCTCCCTTCGTCCTTCTTTTCATTAGACTAGACATACCAATTCCTCTAACCATTCTTTCTTTGTTTTAGCCTCCAAGCCCCTATTCAATCTTCTGGGTTTTCTCTGCATTCTTTCCAGAGTCTCAACATCTTTTTTATATTGTGGTGACCAGAACTGGATGCAATATTCCAGGTGTGGTCTTAGCAAGGCCTTATAAAGCAATACTAGAACTTCAGCCAAACTGAATCCTAGCGCTGAAAGGGACTTTGGAGGTCTTCTACTCCAACCCCGTGCTTCAAAGCAGGGTTCTTATACCATCCATTAAATGGCGGTCCAGTCTATTTTTGAAGACCTCCAGTGATGGAGCACCCAGAAACCCAGGAAGGAAATGATTCCATTGATTAATTATTCTCACTGTCAGAAATTTCTCCTTACTTGCAGGTTGGGTTTCTCTTTAACAACCTTCCACCCATTTCTTTTTTGTTTTGCCCTTTGGTGCCTTAGAGAATAAGTCAACCTCCTCTTTTTTGTGACAGCCCCTCAAGCACTGGAAGACAGTTATCATGTCTCCTGCACACCTCAGCTAACTGATTAGCCGTTGTGCCTAGGGGAAGACGTTATCATCAGCAATGAAAACCCAAAGGAAAGTATTTACTCTCTCCATGCCCCCAGCTCTAAAGATAATCAATAACAGCCCTCCCAGAGAAACATGACTGTAGCATCTACACACAAAAGAAATCTTGTTCTGGGAAGTCCACCAGAAGCTGCCGATCTTACTTGGAGAAAGGACATTCTCATGATGCCCCAGCCACCCCTGGTGGCCACCAAACCAGGCAAAACAAGTGATTACCACCCCTTTGCTCTCTATTCACTTAGGACAACACAAACAGGAAATTCCCATGGTCACCTAGAATAGTGCATCCATCTCTGAGCATCACATTTGAAGAAAGTCATGAAGGAAGCCAACACTGAGGAACAGGTGTTGAGGATGTTGAGAAGACAAAACAACATGAAACCTGTCTTCAAGGAACTGAAGGATGGTTGTGTGGAAGATAGGGCATAATTGTTTAGAGTTCTTCCAGAAGATTGGATAAGAAATAATGTGCTTAAATTACAAAAAAGTAGACTTTAGTTGGACATAAAGAAGAAATTTAGGGTTAGGACTCCGGGCGGGCGAAGTCAGAGAATTTTGGACTCAGAGGCAAGAAACAGAGGCAAGGTTGTTCATGAAGTGGGCATGAGGCTGGATAAACCTGCTGTGCATTTCTGCTACTGAGAAACGTTTAGTGGCTGTCATGCTAGGATAAGGAGAATGTGTGGACAGATCTATTCCCTCAAAGCATGGGTCCTTTATTTATAAGAGCGGGCATCCATGAAGATAGGGACAATTATCTAGGCTAATTATGAAGTTCTATATTGCAAATTGCCTTTGAACAACTTAGCAAATTGAACAATCTTTTCTTTTTGCCTGAGCAAATTAAAACAGGAAAACAAAAGCATGTTGTGCCTTCTGTTAGCTCCCAGTAGACTCCTCACAAAGCAGCTATCCTTGGTGCTGAATTTATTTTCCTTTCTCTAATAAGGCACTGAATACCTTGTCAGGGACACAAGAGCAGCCAAGCATGGCTAGAAAGATGCAGCCAAGAATCAGGGGCAACAGCGAAACAACTATAATGGATGAGCTGGGGATAAAGTGGTTGGCTGGCATTTGAAGAAACAGACTCAGAGATACATTACTGAAGAAAAAAATGGAAGATCAAATTGATGGTGCAAAACAAGGCTTAACAGTGAAAAAATAATAATCCAGGCAGCAGAAAATGAAACATTTCCAGGGAAGTTACTTTAAAGGCTGCTGCAGGAGACAATCAGATGTACTCAAAGCAAGTATGAGGATCAGAAATGTTCTCCAACTGTCCGTAATACTTCTAACGTTGAGGGGATAATGATGTAATCATGTGCACCTCTATTTACAGTAGTAAATAGTGCTTTTCCAAAAGGCAGCTGAACTTCCTTGGTTTTTTTCCTTGAAAATGTTTCACTTCTCATCTAAGTGAAATTCAAAACTGAAGAAGCTTCTTGGATGAGAAGTGGAATATTTTCAAGGGAAAAAAAAACAAGAAAGTCCTTTCGGAAAAGCACTTTTGGGACAACTGTAACCTGGATGATTGAGACTTCTAGAATGTTGGAAAACCTTCTTCCATGTGTTCTTCCAGGTGTTGGAAGACTTGGGGTGTTGGTCTTGGAATAGGCCTTCCTCAAGAAAGTCTTTGGGAGAGAGAGACAAGAAAGCCACCTGTGCATGAAGCCCACAAAATATTAGTGTAGGTACCTCAAAACAGCTCAGAGAGGTACAAAATTTAGCTCTTGATAGTAAATAGTTGATAGATCTCATTGGCCAGCCACTCAGTGTTAGAAAACCCATCATTCTCCCTCTAGGGAACTTGCAACCTTTGTGCAAAACTAGATGCAATTGAAAAGCCATCAGTGATTTCCAGGTCTACAAAGTATGATTTAATTTGTTGCATTTGATGGAGAGAGCTGGTCAAAGCTTTGTCAAACCAAAATACTCCTTCAGCATTTTCCACCGCATCTGCTGAAAATCTCTGTTTTATCCCCCAAAGAAACTTGGAGGAAGCTGAGGGTCAGCTCCATCTAATGAGCATTGTGGACTCAAAGGAATTGATTAGAGAGGGTCGGGCCATGCAATTTGTTTCCCTGGTGACACGCACAAAAATAATTTTTAAAAATCAGTTGATACAAAATCTCCACATTGTGCTTCTTGTGATTGTAGAAAAAAAATGTGACTCATTCATGATTGTTTATAGAGGATAACGGTGCATTAATCAGCAAGAAGTGCCAGTGGTCAGAGTTGTACCTGAGAGAGGAAACCTGGTCACAGATGAGGAATGCGTCACAGGTTCTGACCATGTTGGCTGCTCCACTGTGGCGCAAATGTTTCCAGCAGCAATTATCTCTCTTGGAAGCACAGAGTCCAGACTTAGTAAATGCGTGGCATCTATTTTTGGAAAGAAGAACAAGCTGCTGAGTGAGACTCTTGAGTACATCTTTGCACAAAAAGAGTCCATCATCTCTATCTAAGGAGAGGTGATAATCACCATGCTCTCCAGAAAGGCAGTAAGTTCACCAGTGGCCTTTAATCATGACAAGCATGAATATTATGGGCCCCATATTACAATTTTCCAATTATGTACATTTGTTCAGTGATTAGAAACAGATGGAAAAACTGCCTGGGTTTGCTCGGTGCAAAGGGCCCCAAGCAGTCTCGGGCAGCCTTTTCTGGCAGCCTCACTTCCACAGGGCCATCCATCAGGGAGGGGCAGAAGCAGCTCCAGGGGTCTCACGAGAGGAGGACAGCTAATGCCTAGCCCAGCCTTTTGCTCATCCCTCCTTAATGCTTGAACTGAAAGCTCTTTAAGTTCAGCTTTTAAGTTAGTTTTATTCAAATGTAAAGATAATAACTGGGGTTTAAATGGAAGCTGGGGCTTGCCGTTGTTTAACATCTAAAGGTCAAGCCTGTCTTGCAAACAAAGACAGCTTTAAGCTCAGTGTTGTAAGGAGAAACAGGAAGGAGGGGGTTTAGCAATGTTACCGTGTTTCCCCAAAAATAAGACAGGATCTTAATTTCTTTTGACCCCTGAAATAAACGCTTGGACTTATTTTCAGGGAGGTCTTATTATTTCTGAGGTGCAGGAGGAGGCGAGCGTGGTCACCTCATGGCTGCTGCTGTGTTGCAATATTTTTGGAGAGGGCTTATTTTTAGGGGAGGGATTATTTTAGCGAATGTGCTCAAAGGTCCGATTGGGCTTATTATCTGGGGAGGTCTTATTTTCGGGAAAACAGGGTACATTCTGAAGGAGATCTTTACTCTATAACCTTATTTGGGTTGCCAGAGGTGTCACTAGAAGAAAAGGAAAGTTGAGCATTTTCTGCCTCCTTCCATTTAGGTCGGTGGTGAAATTATTATTTTTTACTACCGCTTCTGTGGGCGTGGCTTGGTGGGCATGGCCGGGGAAGAATACTGCAAAATCTCCATTCCCTCCCCACTCTGGGGCCAGTCAGAGGTGGTATTTGCTGGTTCTCCGAACTACTCAAAATGTCTGCTACCGGTTCTCCAGAACCTGTCAGAACCGGCTGGATTTCACCCCTACTTTGAATCTATTGTCACACATGGGCCACCAACTGGACTAAGAAGAGGGAGAGAAGAAAAGTGTCCAGAAGACATTTCTGGGATTCTGTGAGTTCCATAGCTATTTATAGAAAGGGCAATGGTGCTCACTTTTACTTCCTTCTTTTAAGTTCAGAAGAAACCATTTAAGGATGGTTACCTTCACGATACATATCCTGTGTTCTTGCTGATCTATATTAGGAGAGAAGCATCCTAGAACTAAGGAGAAATTTCCTAATGATGAGAGCAGTCAACAAGTGGAACAGCTTGCCTTCAGAAGTTGTGAGTGCTCCATCACTGAAGGCTTTTAAGAAGAGACTGGACAGTGACTTGTCTGGAATGATATAGGCTCTCCTACTTGAGCAGGGGTTGGATTATATGACTGCAAAAGTCCCTCCTAAATTTGTTATTCTGTTATATCTCCAGCAGAAAGACCTTAGTCTTCTTCCAGTTCTCGCTTACAGCTCTGATTAAGTGATCAGACGAGTTCAAATCACCAGGTCCAGCTGGATTACACCCCAATGTTCTGAAGGAATTGGCAGATGTGATTTCAGAACCACTGAATTATATCTGTCAAAGATCCTGGAGCACCAGGGAACTACCAGAGGACTGGAAAACAGCTGATGTCCTCTCCAATCTTCCCAAGAAAGCAAGACTCTTGAAACTGCAGTTGTTCCAAAAGGAGCTTTTATTGAAAGGTTTGTGATAACAAGGGATCTAAGCAAGAACTGAAGCTTCTCACTTAAAACCAGTTATTTAAAGCAATGCTAACCAAACCCCTCCAGACTACATCATTGCAGGGAAACAGAAACAGATGTAGTTCTCATCTTGAAAAAAAGAAAAAAAATAATTCCAGGAAACTACAGATCTATCAGCCTGACCCAAATACCTGGGAAGATTCTGGAAAAGCTAATCAAGAAACGAATCAGCAAACATCTAGAGGCAAACAGTCATAATCAAAAGTCAGCAGGTGTGTGTCAAAAACAGATCATAAGACAAATCTTATTGCATTCTTTGACAAAATGACAAAATTAGTGGACCAGAGGAATGCTGTGGATATAATTTACTTGGATTTCAGCAAGGCATTTGATAAAGTAAACCACAATCTACTACTTGAAAAATATGGGTTAGCCAGCATCACCACCAGATGGATTTGTAACTGGCTGACCAAGCATACTCAATGTGTAGTCTTCAATGGAACTGCATCTACATGGAGGGAAGCATGCAGTAGGGTATCCCATGGCTCTGTTTTAGGCCTAGTGCTCGTCAACATCCATCAATGATTTGGATGAGGGTCTAGATGGGGAACTCAACAAATGACACGATTTGATGGCACCAAGCTGGCAAGAATTGCGAACACTCCAGAAGATAGGTTTAAGATAACGAAGGATCTTGACAGACTTGAACATTGGGCACTATCTAACAAAATCAAATTCAATGGTGAAAAAAGTAAGATTCTATATTTAGGCAAGAAAAAGCAAATGCACAGTACAGTACAGGTCATACCTGGCTAAGTAGTAATAACTGGAAGAGGAATGTAGGAGTCCTAGTGGACAACCATTTAAATAGGAGCCAGCAGTGTGCAGCAGCTGCCAAAAAAGCCAACACAGTCCTAGGCTGCATCAACAGAGGGATAGAATCAAGATCACGTGAAGGGTTAATACCACTTTATAAGGCCTTGGTAAGGCCACATTAGGAATACTGCATCAAGTTTTGGTCGCCACGATGTTAAAAATATGTCAAGATTCTAGAAAGAGTGCAGAGAAGAGCAACAAAGAGGATTAGAGGCAGAGGGGGGCTTCAAAAGTTCCAGCAATGGGTTCGCTGCCCCATTGCTGGGTGGGTGTGGCCACTTTGGGCGTGGCCTAGTCAGCCTCATGCACCACAGGGGGAATTTTTTGGCCCCCCACAGGCCCCAGAGTTTCAATCCTCTGGGAGGGTGAAAACTAATTCCCCCAGGCTCTGAAGCACCTTCGGAGGCCAGAAACAGGCCTGTTTCCTGGTTTCCTCAATCTCCAGTAGGCCCATTTTTCACCCTCACTAAGCCTCTGTGTGGGCCCTGCAATTACTTGCATTACTGCATAATGAAAGGGCTGCATGGAGACTCCTGGGAGGGGCGGGGAGGGTTGGAAAGGGTGGGGTGGGGTAGGAGGGGTGGGCGGAGCTAGCCAGGGGTGGCATTTGGGGGTTTGCTGAACTGGGCAGAATCCTAGCTAGAGGATCACCCGAACCTGTGGACCCCCCCAGCAGCCTACCCTGATTACCCTATAGAACAGTGTTTCTCAAACTTGGTGACTTTAAGTCCTGTGGACTTCAACTCCCAGAATTCCCCAGCCAGCTATAAAAAAAAAAAAGAACAAAAAAGTAAGAAGGATTCTGAAGGCTAACAAATTGCACAAAAATAGACAATGTTAGAAATACTGTTTTTTAAAAAGGAAGACCCCGCTATGGAGCAGTTGAGAATCTGTAATTCTTACTATTTTAATAAATTTTCCATGTTTTCTATATTGCTTGCACGATAACTGAAAGCTGAGAAAGATTGTTAAAAATAAAACTTTGTATTAAATTTTAAATGAAAGAGAAGAGTTACTGCATTGGGATTACCTGGAACATTTAATGCAGCATTTGCAAGAAAAATAAGATAGTCAAGGAAAAACAGTCATGGAAAAAAGCTCATTTTTAATTTCAGTGTAACTCTCATATTCCATGTTTGTCTTGTATTATTTATTTATTTATTTATTTATTTATTTATTTATTTATTTATTTATTTATTCTATGTTATTTACAATTTTGATTTTAATGATGTTTACTGTGGATTTTTAATTGGGTGTTGTTTTATTAAATGGCTGTGAACCAGTTTAGGTTTTTTTAATTTGCAGTATTAATCATCTCCAACACATTTCTTGCTATCAAAGAATCCCACCCATTTTTCGGGGTACCATCTGTGTAGCCGGTTGTTCTTTTGTCTTTTCTTGGGCAGGTCCTACGAGAGAGGAGTAAAGAAAACAGCCAGCACCCAAGATTCGTCTTCCTTCTGTGCAGCAAAGTCTCCCGCACTAAGCAGTGGGCTGAAAGAGATTGGAAGTATGCGTCCCCACAGGCAATGCACTTCCCTCAGCAGGCTGTTCAACCCATGGGTCTTGTTCTGACCTAGGCTTCCTGAGACAGTACAAAGCACACGCTTAGTCCCAAAAACCCTCTTTTTATTTCAACGGCTGTGAATTATGTTCATTCACAGCCCGTAATGAGTCCTAAATAGTATGTAAAGAGTCCAACAGAAGTCTGCTACAGTTTTTCAGGATAAGGCTGATAAGCACCCACCTTTATCTCCCTTAAAATGCTGCCAAAGACCCAGTTGCCAATTAGCTTTGCAAGACCACACGGAGCACAGAGTCAAAACGGAACTTCAGAATTTAAACTGACCAGAATGAACAAAGTTGCTTCCTGCAAAGACTCACGTGCCTTTGCTCTTCCTTTATGTCTTATGGGAGGGGTCAATCATCTTCAAGCCTTAATCCCAAGTCACCCCTTTTGTCTTAACTGTTCTTGCCTTCTGGCAGCTCTGCTCATGTGCACACTGGGAACAGGCTCCCCTATTCCTCTGCCTTTCTGATGTCTGACTCTGGAGGCTCCGGAGGCAGCACATGACTCTCAGATGGCCCTGGCCCCCTCTCTGCCTCCAACGCAGTAATGACTTCCCAACCCTAAGCCATTCTTGCTTTCCCCCTTCAAGGCCAAAGCAGGGGCCCTGGCTTTGTATCTCCTCTGGGGTCTTCTTCTTCCTCAGGCTGCAAGGTTTGGGGTGATATTTTTCTTCTACACTCCCTAAGTTTTTATATTGTAAAGGTGATGCCAGGAGAATTTTACTTTTAGACTGCAAGATTCTGTTTGTGTTGCTTTATAGTAAAATAAAATCAGCTTATATGGTTTTGTTTCCTATGTAGTCCCCTTTGTAAGGCTGTTATTAATTTTACCAGCCTCCTACTCTCTTCTAAAGAGAGGAATTTTAGAAATGGCTTCCAATCCTCAAGGACCTCCGCCATTAGCTGAGCATCTGGCAGCAGCATTGTTGCAACACCAGCAGCAAGTGGAGGCACAGATGACCAACTTGCAGAGAGCCATGCTACAACTAACAGAACAGCTGGGGCAGAATTTGCCTCAACCCACAGCAGCAAAACAGATGGTGGTTCACCCATTGCTTGTGTGCCCCCATGGGAGATTGCTGGAGATGTTCGGAAGGGACCAGGATCAATTCCAGCATTCACTGCTAAATGTGAAATGTTTGTGACAGGCCGGATGGCGGAGTTTCCCACTGACTGCATGAAAGTGACTTTTGTGCTGAGCTTAAAGGACACATTAGAGATCCCATGCAGAGAAGAAGACATCCGGAAGCTGAGCAGGGACAGAAAACAGTGAATGCACATATTTTGGACTTTAAGTAGCTTGCTGCCAATGTGGGATGCTGACGAATTGCTACTGAATGGGTTTCATTCCTTCTCAATTGGGCAGAACCAAGGATAAAGTTTAGATGAACAAAAGGGGATCTGGAATCCTAGTCTCCACTACTCTACATCCCAAACCAAGGCCTCCCCCACATTCAAGTCACAGGCTATGGGAGTGTTAATCCACTTCAACCACTGTGTCTGGTTGATCACTAGGGCTTATGTGCCCCCAATGAAGCAGAAACCCCAGATCACAGCCTTGGGGGCTGAACTGGAAACATCTGTTGCCATCAGAACAGCACACACTCTGCTAGAGAGAAGTTCTCTGAAGATGGGCTTCAGCACGAGTCCGAAAGCTCGGAAGACAAAACCTCTGGTCCCAGTGACCAACCCAGATTGGATCCAGCAACATTATCCTGGGACACGTATATTCACCTTTATTCACAATCAAAATAGTGCTAGAAGGAACCTTGGAGGTCTCCTAGTCCAACTCCCTGAGCAAGCAGGAGACCCTATACCATGTTAGACAAGTGTTTGTCCGGTCTCCTTTTAAAAACCTCCATTGATGGAGCATCCAAAACTTCTGAAGGCAACTCTCATTGCCAGGAAAGTTCTCTTTAGTTCTAAGTTCCTTCTCTCCTTGATTATTTTCCATCCATTGCTTCTTGTCTTGCCTTCTGGTGTTTTGGAGAATAGGTCAACCCTCTCTTCTTTGTGGCAACCTCTCAAATACTGGAACACTACTATCATGTCACCATTAGTCCTTCTTTTGTCTGGACTAGCCATACCCAAATCCTGCAACCACTCTTCATATGTTTTAGTCTCCAGGCCTTTAATCAACTTTGTTGCTCTTCTCAGCACTTTTTCTAAAGTGTCAACATCTTTTTTGTAATGTGGTGAACAAGTTGATTTGTTGTTAACATGTCTGGAGAGATCAAATCTTCTCCTGGACCTTTCTCTGGTCTCAGTTGAACAACAAGGCTCTTGATCATTATCACATTCATACATTAGCTAGGGCATCCATGTTCTATAGAGATCTTGAAAGTATGCTTCCCATATTCCTGGGGGGCGGAGGAAGGTGACAGTCTACCATGGATGGAAAATTGCTCTGGGAGCTTGATGTGATATGCCAGAATGAGGCTGTGTCATTGAGTTGTACTGCCTAAATGAATCATATCCAGTTCTGTTTCATGATTTCCTTTTTTCTTACATGTCAGCAGTTGTTTATAGTATCTCCTCTGCTAGAGGAAGTCCAATGCAGTTGTTGGTATGAATGGGATACATAAGCCTGACAAATGGTAGCAAGAGCATTTCGGTATTAACACGATCTTTTTAAACCATGGCTTGGAATGGTGCTATTGTTTCCTCATGGGCATACTGTTATTTGAGTTAGATGCTGTTGGAGCTCTTTGGTAAGAATATTATGTCAGTGTATAAGAAATTATGAGCTGGGATAGCCATAACACCAAGTCAGCCAATGGGAACTGTTTGGTGACTAAGAAACAGGATCTGCTATGAGCCATGGGAGATGGCTTGGAGCCTGGGCATGGTTTAGCTTAATTGGTCTGTATATAAGAGTTAGTTTGTCCTTGGATTATTGATTCTGTGATTCTGTATTCTGTGCTTCTGTGATTTCTGGTTCTGGCTTCTGCTTCTTGTCCTTGTCCTTGTAAGAGCTGCATGGGTATTGTATACATGCATTATGTTTTATATTATTGTATATAAACAAGTTTCTTCTATAAATGAATCCTGCTGGATTATTTACTTGTGTGCTGGTTGGATTGCTGCAAACTCTAAAATATTATAGTTCTCTGAGAATGTATCAGGAGATTCAGCTGATCTCAGGGCAGATTGAAGGCACCATAGGTAATCGAAGACCAGTAGTTCAATTATCATTTTACAGTAAACATCGGCCCTTCTCTTCTTCTCCACCAACATTGAAGCATATGATCACCTTTTCTGTTCAGGACTCGAGCCATGTGGTCCTGTCCACCATTAAAACTATCTTTCCAAGCAGCCTCCATATCTCCAATGTCTTTTTCCCCACTTGGAGCCGAACCCAGAAGGATATTTCTTTCAACAATTGGTGACCCACAGATGGGACTCCAAGCTAGCCTAACCAATGGATATGGCCCAGGTAAGCCTCCCATGCCGGCACAGACCCCATTGAGTCTGAGGGTGGACTTTATCTTGGCCTTAGCCATTTGGATCTAGGTTTTAAAGGGGTTTTGAGTTTGAGCTCAAAGGCTGCCTGGAAAGAAGGTGAGTATCTCTAAATTTTAATTCTCTAAAATTTAATTTTAAAGCATGGCAAAGCATGGGAAATGTGTGTTAGCCTGCATGTGTGTGAGTGATGAAATCTTTCTCCCAATCACAGCTGGATCTTGGTTCCTTTGTGTGTTTTACCAAGAGAGCCTGGAAAGTATTAGGGTCAGGCCAGAGCACAGGATCTTCTGTTAGAGAAAGGAGAGAGTGTGTGAAAATGGATGGAAAAGTGAATGAAAATTTTGTTCTTGTTGTTGCTTTTATCCTGTGAAAGCAAAAAAGCAAAGGCTCACTGCATGTAAATAGAGAAGGAGATGCTGGTACTAAATGCAGAGGGGCAGAGGTCCTCCCCGGATCACCTTTTTGGATCCAGAAAACCTTAGCAGAATTCCCTATGAGGAAAGGGGCCGAATACTTCATTGAGGGAATCAAAGTCTTTCCTGGAATTTTTACTTGTGTGCTGGTTGGATTGCTGCAAACTCTAAAATATTATAGTTCTCTGAGAATGTATCAGGAGATTCAGCTGATCTCAGGGAAGATTGAAGGCACCATAGGTAATCGAAGACCAGTAGTTCAATTATCATTTTATTTGTGAGCAAGGGGGAATTCACTTACTTCTCAGTATGTGTCCCTTGAGCAAGATTGGAACAGAATTGGCAAATGATCACTGTCAAACATGAGAATAACTTCTAGGGCTTTAGCATAAGGAAGAAAGTCTCTAGAGACAATCATATAGTCAATAGCACTCAACACGCCCCAATCAACATCTCAATAGCCACATACAACAGACATTATAAATACCACACACTCTGCTAGAGAGAAGTTCCCTGAAGATGGGCTCGGGCACAAGTTGGAAAGCTCAGAAGACAAAATCAGTGGTCCTGGTGACTGACCCAGATTGGATCTTACAACCATTTTGATTGAAATTGGATTTCCGGGCTCCCACTGGCCTGACTCTTTACCTGCATCAACACCTATGGCCGAGTCCCCAAGGATTGGGGGCTTGCAATCATTGTCCGATACATAAGAAAGGGGAAAGGATGATTCTGCTGAATTATAGACCTCTTCAACACAATCAGCAAATTTTACTCAAAATACCTACAATTGAAATTCCAAGATGGGCTAGAACAAGAAAACATACTGCAGAGGAGCAAGTTGGCTTGAGGAAAGATTGATCTGCCATTGAGCAGAGCCCAGTACGCCATCATCTCATTGGAAAATATTCTTCCCAACAGAGGTGGTATGCTACCGGTTTGCACGAACCAGTAGTGGCAGTGGCACAAGACTCTGCCACCCACCCAGATGTCATCACGGACCTTCTGCGCATGCTCAGACCTGCGCATGTGCTCCTGCTGTTGAATCAGTAGTGAAGAAAATAGAATATAATTACTGCTTCCCACAATATAACCTCTCTTTATGCCACTTTCATAGACTCCATAGCAGAATTTGATTCCCTATCCCGAGCTAAATTGTGGGAAAAACTGGAGGCTTCTTTGATTGATTGGCCCCTACTTCATTTAATAGGTATTCTACATGAAGGGACTTCATTCAAAATCACATGTAACCTCCAGGAGTTCCTCACCAGTGTCGCTAAAACTAAGAAAGATGTCAAGCAAGGCTGCAATTTGGTCCCACTCTTATTCAATTTCTATATCAATTCCATGATGATCCATCTCCAAATACGTATGTTCACTCCCCAAAACTTGCTGATGAATCTATTTGTGTTCTACTCTATGCAGACAGTATAACAATACTTTCAAAAATAGCTGCCAGCCTTAAAAGACCACTGAGAGCACTAGCACAGTACTGCAAGGAAGACCAGGTGGAACTCAATGATCAATGGCCAAGACTTTTTAAACTAAACAGAAGGGACATAAAATTGGCTTATTTGATCAAAGTTAAAATATATATGACAGGATGTTTTCTGGGCAGCTTTTAAAGGGTTTTTTCTCGACTAAGACCGAAGACAAAGGAGAAGTCATTTCTTTATATATCTTTTCTCTTTCCCCTCCTTTTTTTCTCTTTGCAATCCCTTTGCAATTACAGCTTGAAAGATGCTGGAGTGAGTGAAGTGTGTGGTTCCCCCCCCCCTTCTTCTTTACACTCCCACTTTGAAAAAATAGCAACATGCCAGGCCAGAATGAAATCTGGAAGAGACTCTTCAGAACAGCCAGTAAAGAAGGAAAATGGTGATAAAGCAGCCTCTTTCAGATTACTTCAATCAGTGTGTGATGAATTGAGGTCTAAATTAGCTCAGTCACTTGAAAACAACTTTATGACGGGGGGGGGGAGGGGGGAGATAGATAAAGATTGGATAAGATTGTTAATTCTGTACAACAAATATCAGATTAAAAACCTTGAGATACAATGATAGAATGAAAATCATACTTTAGGGGTATAGGATTTGAAAGATGAATTGATAATTTGGCCTTGCTAAAACTTAGAGAGAAGGAGTTTTGTTTGGGATATAGTCATTCTAGACAATTCAGATAATATTGATTCAGATAATCTCAATAAATATCGAGAATAAGATTGACAAAGTGCATCACATAAATTCACATTTTGCAAGAATAAGAAATGTCCCAAAGGATGTTTTAGTTAATTTTGAGAGGGAAAAGACAAGTTTTGCAACATTTTAGTACAAGATGAAAGATTGATAATGTAGGCACAATTATCTGAAAAGACATCGATATTAGAGTTTTGTGCAAAAGAAGAAATAATCTGTTTTGACTGAGATAATTAAAGCAGAAGAAGATTTCATTTCATTGGGATACATCAGAAGATGTAGTTTTACTTTCCAACAAAAGAGATTCTGACTTATTTCTGCTGAAACGTTCAGAGAATTTTTGGAAAAATTGAGAAGTACAAACAGAGATTGTAGAGAAGACTGCTTTGAAACTACAACAAATGCAAAAGGTTTGTGAAAAAGATGACTGAATAAAATGTTACAGGCATTGAGTTTTCTGAGCTTAACTATGCATTATGAATATCTAATATGTAATATAAATGGATATCAGGGCTGCCTTCGTAAATGCTTCAGCCTACTTGGCTTCACTGGCATCCTACCATAAAATGTGGGGAGGAGACAGAATGGGAATGGGGGGGGGGGGGAGGGTTGACAGAACGACAGGAACCAGAGGTGCCAATCCAGAACAGACTGACTGGATCCAAAGACAAGAAGTGTGAGAATGGAATGCGAAACCCAACCAAAGAGGTTTCAAACATTAAAGCTGTTATAAAAAAACCCAACTGTTATAAAAAAACCCACTATGCACTGTCAAAGGGGGAGGGCCCAGGAGAGGGGGGGGGAAAGGGTAGGTTTTGCATGAGAGTATTCAGATCCAGCTTTGCTTACATTGTAAGCACTTGGCTTTAGTAAAAGTATGCTTTTTACTCAGTGGTGAAATTTGTTTTGGCACTGGTTCTGTAGGCATGGCTTACTGGGGAGGAGGGGGTCATGTGATTGGGTGGGTGTGGCCAATCCCCCCCCCCACTTTTTAAAGCATTTTTTCCCTGCCGGTTCGAGTGAATAGGCAGAGAAAAAATGCTTTAAAAAGTAGAGGGGAAAAGCTTCCAACTACCCTGCGGATCAGCTGTGAGCCACACAATTGTCTGAAGCTTTTCCCCCCTCACTTGTATTATATTTATGTTCAGCAAAATAACAAATAAACTATAATCCCATATCATTATTGCATCTAAGTTACTTAAAAAGTTTAGCAGCCTGACTGAAAATAGTTTTACAATAATTTATTCAGGAAGACGGTGAATTTTTAGCTAAAAGACAATTAGGAGATAATGTCAGAATGGCATTGGACATTATAGAATATTTGGAACAGCATAATGAAAAGCAATTAGATGCAGAGAAAGACTTTGGACAAGTTAAATTGGCCTTCTCTTTAAAGTTGTAGGGGTTACAATCTTTGGAGAGAATTTTATAAAATGTAAAATTAATGTATACTTCACAGAAAGGGCAAATTATTATTAATGGAGATTTAAGAAGACCTTGGGAGATACAAAAGGGAACAAAAAAGGCTGCCTATTATCCACCCTTTTGTTTATTTTGATTCTTGAAGTTTTGAATAGAGATATAATGTAAGATGAGAGGTTAATGAGTGTAAAAGTCCAAAAAGAGACTTCTAAGTCTTTGCAGATGACAATTGCTGTACTTTTGAAATAGTGGCAGAAAGACACCTGTGGCGAGGTAAAACAAAGAGTTTAGGTGTTACTAGATGCTAAAGAGAGAGGAGATTTAATTTTGCCTTATTTGCTGTATTTTTCAGCTTGTTATTTAGTTTTGCTTAAAAGAGTAGGTGACACTGAGAAATAAAATAAAAGGTTATTGGAACTAGAAGAGCATGATTTGAGATTTGGTTGGCACCATTACTTATCTCTATATATAAAAGCAAAATACCACTCATGCATCGTCACGAAATCTCCAGAACCATAAAGCCTACAAACTTGAAATTTGGCATTATGTTCCTCTTGGCTTCTAGGTGCTAGCTAAGAAAGGATTTTTTGAAATGACCATCACATCATTAGTATTTCTTATAGTATTATTAACACGCTCTGATGCTAAGGACTTAGACATTCTACTCCCCCTCCCCACCTGAAAAGAATTCTGTTCTAACTGCCAGCTGGGTGTGGCAACGCATGACTCATTAGGCCTGAGGGCTGGGAGTTTAGACATTCTACTCCAAAAATCACTTTTTTTTCAAACATTTATTGGTTTTTTTTCAAGTATTTTGGGGAAAAAGGTACATAAATGTGGGAGTAAAATTTTTGACAGCTACATCATATGGAAGGTGGTGCTTCCCCGGAATCTTACATCTCTTTCATGTTTTATATATATCATAATATCATTGTTACATTTATATTAGCAGTTATTTTACTCAATTCTTTAGCATCTTCAACCATATTTTATATCACTTCTACATTTCATTATATTAGCAATTGCAATATGTTTTTAATTCATTTCTGTGACCTAAGTTTCATTACTGTCTCCTCTCCCCTGTCTGTTGGCTGAGCCAAGGCTCCCCCCCCTTTCGTGTCTTGTGCGCCGTCTCTTGTTTCACCTAGGAGGTCTTTGTGTTTTTCCATGAAGGCTTCTGCCTCCACCATTGTATTAATTCTCACTCTGGCCCCCTCCCAAAAGATCAACAGGCCTTCTGGAATTAACCACCGAAACCAGATATTTTTTTCATATAACTTTTTAGTTATAAAGAGGAATTTCTTCCTCTTATCTCTTATTCCTTTTGGTATCTGTTTCAAAATGGTTATTTCTTTGTCCTTATATCTTAGAGGTTCCCCCCTTTGAACTCCTAGAATCTCATCTCTTGTAGTTTTTCTGAAAAATTTAACACGAACCTCCCTTGGAACATTGTGTATTCTGGCATATGCTGAGTTGATTCTGTATATCAGGTCAATATCCCACCCCAGCTGTTGCCTATCCCTTTTGGTATAGTCTGCTAACATTGTTATCGTAATCTCTCTTAGGTCCTCACCCTCTGTTTCAGGTATATTTTGAAACCTAAGAAAAAGAGACATCCTTTCAAATTCCATTTTTTCCAAATGGCTCTCAAACCCAACTTTTTTTTTGTAAAGCCTTCATCTCTTCCCCCATCCCTACAGCATTCTCCTCCAAAGCATTTATTTTTTGACTATTTTGTACAGCCTGTTGTTGATTCTGTCTGAGTTCTTCCTTTAAGTCTGCCAACTGCTTTTTTATTTCGTCCTGTCCCTTTAAGAGTGTCTGAAACATTTGATGAAATGTGTCTTGAGACGGTTGTTCCTTCTCAGGGGCTTTTGGTTGCAAAAAGGAAGTTAATTGCGTTTGCGAGAGAACCGGGCTTGAAGCAGCAGAAGATGGAGCCGACGCTGGCTTGGGTGGGGGCTTTTTTGGAGGCATTTCAAAGTTCAAGAAAAGTTATAATTCAAAGCAGGAAAAGAAATGGTGTCTGTAGGGATGCACCGCCGGGTGGGACCAGGAGGCAGGCAAGGTCTAGTGTGGGATATCGATCTTCATAACAGCTCCCCTCTGATTATATTCAATTTTCCCCAATCCAAGGGATTATATAAAGAGATTCCTCTAGGGTTCACCCAGGTTTTATAATTCCAGCCCAAAAGATTTTTCAATGACGGCAGTTCATTTGTAACAACAACACGAGCATGGGATGAAACGCCATTTTGGCTCAGCCTTCCCCAGGGAACGGAGAACAGTCATTTAGAAAGTTTATTCGTAACTTTTAAGGTCGACACACTTTCTTTCTTCTGCAATTGTTAAAGAAGATCATTAGTCCATTGCAGTGGTGGGTTTCAAATTTTTTTGGAACCTACTCTGTGGGTGTGGCCTCCTTTGTGGGAGTGGCTTGCCAGCCATGTGACCTGGTGGGAGTGGCTTGGCAGTCATGTGACCAGGTGGGCATGGCTAACTTCGGGTCCCTTCGGGGAGAGGGGGCGGTCTAGAAATCTAATTAAATAAATAAATAAATAAATAATAACTTGGAAAATGTGGTGAAACTCACTTAATGACACTCTTGCTTAGCAACCAAAATTTTGGGCTCAATTGTGGTCATAAGTTCTCTTTCTTTTTCTTTCTTTCTTTCATCTCTCTTTCCCACTTTCTTTCTTTTTTTCTTTCTCTCTCTCTCTCTCTGGCTCTTTGTCTCTCTCTCCCTCCCTCCCTCTCTGTCTCCCTCTGTCATTTTCTCTGGGTGTCTATCTGTCTGTCTCTCTCTCTGTATCTCTGTCTCTCTCCTCCCACCCCCATCTCTGTCACTCTGTGTGTGTGTGTGTGTGTGTCTCACTCACTCTGTGTGTGTGTGTGTCTGTCTGTCTCTGTCTCTCCCTCTGTCTCTCTCCCCTCCCTTCCTCTCTCTCTGTCACTCTGTGTGTGTATGTGGGTGTGTCTGTCTCTCACTCATTCACTTAATCACTCACTCTGTGTGTGTGTCTCTCTCTCTCTGTCTGTCTATCTTTCTCCCCCTCCCTCCCCCTCTCTGTCTCTCTCTGTCTCTGTGTGTGTGTGTGTCTGTCAGTCTCTCTCTGATTCCCTCCCTCACTCCCTCTCTCTGTTCCTCTCTCTGTCTGTCTGTCTCACTCACACACACACACTGTGGTCACCTTGTTGAGTGTTCCAATCACATTTGAAACACTCAACAACTGGCCTGCATTTATGGTATTTTGCAGCATTCTGCAGTCATAGGACCAAAATATATGGTTAAAAGAGAGGTACTTTTAACTACCTGGCAGCGGCGTTTTTCCTTGGGGAGCTCCTCAGAACATCCCAAGACTTCGGAGGGAAGCTTACAGCCCGCGCCTGTTTTCCACGGTGTGGAGCAGCAGTGAGGTTCTGCGTGGCCGGCAATGACTCTGGATGCCATCCGGGAAGATGAGGAACGCGAGGGGGGACCGTTGATGGCCTCTGGAATCATCACTGGCCGCGCAGAGCCTCACTGCTGCTCCACGCCTTGGAAAACAGGCACGCGCACACAGCTCAGAAAATTGCAGCCTCTGAGACTTCGTAACGGCGGGAACTTGTTGTCACTCTCCCGGGCTTCTGTAGAAGCTTCCCTCCAAAGCCTTCCGAGGGAGGAAGGGCCAGTTGGGAAAGGGGCTTTGCTCCTGCTCCGGGCTGTAATTGCGCCTATGTTTTCCACGGCATGGAGCAGCAGCGAGGCTCTGCGCGGCCAGTGATGATTCCGGAGGCCATCAGTGGGGGGCAGGGTCCCCCCTCGCGTTCCTCATCTTCCCGGATGGCCCCCGGAGTCATTGCCGGCCACGCAGAACCTTGCCACTGCTCCACACCATGGAAAACATAGGCTTTGCTCCTGCTCCGGGCTGTAATTACACCTATGTTTTCCACAGAGTGGGGCGCGGCCAGAAGACAAGGAACATGAGGTAGCGCAGCGGTGGCGGCGGGGAGTCAGCCCCGATGCAAAAAACGCCAAGGGGGCGGGGCAGGAAATTACTTCCGGGTTCATTGACCAACCGGATCGCGCGATCCAGTGCGAACCGGCAGAAACCCACCACTGGTTCATTGCTTGAAAGAAGTGAATGTCAAAGGATTTTTTCTCCCCAATTCTCTCTTTGTAAGAGAGATAGTTTAAAACCGCTTTTCCGAGAAGGGGGGGAGAACCCCCCCCTCCAATCTTAGCACTTCGTGGAGATCAAAGAGTCTTAAGAATACTGCTAATCCATTTAGCTAATTGTTCAAAGGGAGTAGAAAAAAGACCCCGGGGAGGGTTCCCTCCTCACCACATTTCTGCTGTTGCCTTCAAGTAAAGCATTTTCTTCCGATCTCTGAACGAAAGTGCGCTTCGCAAGCACCCCCCCCCCAAAAGCCTCCCAGTGCCTAGGGCAAAGCCGGCAGCCCCCCTGCAACCGCCGCTGCTCCAGGGGGCTCCAGCAAGCCGCCCCCTCGGCAAGATGCCCCTACAGGGCATCTTGTGCCCCCCCCCCTTGACCAGGGGGGCCCACCGGGGCGGCGAGTGGCAGACAGCATGTCCGTCGTCCACAGAAACAGGAAGTAGAATCTTCCAAAAATCACTTTGTTGAACATGTCATATTCAAAGTATGAAACAGATATAAGGTTGTGTCCAAAAAAAGCTGTATGGATATCACTACAAGAAGCCTATTATAGAAGAGAAACAATAATTAAGCACAAATGCTTAACATATGGTGATATATACGAATTCTTTCATTATCTCTGTAAAATGAAATCAAGAAATGATATCAGATGGGTTTATATGTCAATTATTTTGCTATGTACAATTATTAGAGAGATTCAAGGGAGATTTGGTTTTAAATATCGTTAGATGTAATTTAAAAAAGAATTATGAGCAAAGGATTAACATCATCCCAAATATATTTCTGAAAAGGCAACTGGATTTTCTTGTTTTTTCATTATTTTCCCCTTGAAGACTTTTCACTTCTCATCCAAGAAGCTTCTTCAGTTCTGGCTGAATGGTGGGGAAGGCCACCAATTGTTAAGTGAGTCATGAGGTTGTTAAGTGAATCTGGCTTCCCCCAGACTTTGGTTACCAGGTGCTGGCTGAGAAGGTTACAAATGATGAACCCATGATCTTGAGACAGGAGAATTGTCATAAATATATGCCAGTTGCCAAGTTCCCAAATTTTTGATCACCTGACCATGGGGTTGCTACAACCATCATAAGTGTAAGAACCAGTCCTAAATTACCTTTTTTTCTGTTCCGCTGTAACTTTGAATGGTCACTAAATGAATACTTGTAAGTTGAGGACTATCTGTAATCTTAAGGAGACTTTTATTAAATGAAGTGTCATTGTCACTAGAAAAATGGTCTAAAATGTACAAAGGTATCTCAAATGTGTGTTAGAAATGTGAACAATGGGAAGGGAGGGTCGCCTATAAGGTCGTGTCCATCCAGTTTGTATTTTGTGTTCTGATTTTTTTTTTTGCCAATGTGTAAGACAGAGAATTTGTTGGTTGAGATTTGAAGTTGCCAATTGTTTGACCATTCTGACACATAGATGGTCAAGGTCGCTTTGCAGGGTAGCAGCATTGTCAGTGGTGTTAAATAGTTTTACATCATCAGCGAAGAGAATGTAGTTGCTTGTAATATGATTGCAAAGGTCATTTATGGAAAGTATAAAGAGTGCTGGTCCTAAAACGCTGCCTTGGGGGGGGGGGCACAGCTGTTAACAGGTGTAGGATTTGATAGGGCGCTCCCTATTTTGACCACTTGTTGCCTGTTTGACAAAAATGCAGCTATACAATTATGCAGAGGGGTCCAGAGATGCCATAAGATTTTAGGTTTAGAAATAGTTTATCGTGTACCACCGAATCAAAAGCTTTACAGAAGTCTATGTAAATTGCATCTATTGCTTTGCCTTGATTGAGTTGTATATTCCGTATGTTTTCGCAGTGTAGGAGTTGTAGATTACAGGATACTTTTTTCCTGAAACCAAATTGTTTTTTCGAGACTAGGTAATTCATATCTAAGTGGAGGGTAATAGATTGTTTATGATTGATTCCATGACCTTACAGGTGATGCAACGTAAAGAGATTGGTCTGTAATTTTCAATACAATACAATACAATAGCAGAGTTGGAAGGGACCTTGGAGGTCTTCTAGTCCAACCCCCTTCCTAGGCAGGAAACCCTATACTGTTTCAGACAGATGGCTATCCAACATCTTCTTAAAAACTTTCAGTGTTGGGGCTTTCACAACTTCTGGAGGCAAGCTGTTCCACTGATTGATTGTTCTAACTGTCAGGAAATTTCTCCTCAGTTCTAAGTTGCTTCTCTCCTTGATTAGTTTCCACCCATTGCTTCTTTTTTCTACCCTCAGGTGCCTTGGAGAATAGTTTGACTCCCTCTTCTTTGTGGCAACCCCTGAGATATTGGAACACTGCTCTTATGTCTCCCCTAGTCCTTCTTTTCATCAAACTAGACATACCCAGTTCCTGCAACCGTTCTTCATATGTTTTAGTCTCCAGTCCCCTAATCATCTTCATTGCTCTTCTCTGCACTCTTTCTAGAGTCTCCACATCTTTTCTACATCATGGTGACCAAAACTGAATACAGTATTCCAAGTGTGGCCTTACCAAGGCCTTATAAAGTGGTATTAACACTTCACGTGATCTTGATTCTATCCTTCTGTTTATGTAGCCTAGAACTGTGTTGGCTTTTTTGGCTGCTGCTGCACATGGCTGGCTCATATTTAAATGGTTGTCCACTAGGACTCCTAGATCCCCCTCACAGTTGTTACTATTGAGCAAGGTACCACCTATACTGTACCTGTGCATTTCGTTTTTCTTGCCTAAATGTAGAACCATATTCTTTTCCCCATTGAATTTCATTTTATTAGATAGTGCCCAATGTTCAAGTTTGTCAAGATCCTTCTGTATCTTAAGCCTATCTTCTGGAGTGTTGGCTATTCCTGCCAGCTTGGTGTCATCTGCAAATTTGATGAGTTCCCTCATCCAAATCATTGATGAAGATGTTGAAGAGACTGGGCCTAAAAAAGAGCCTTGGGGTACTCCACTGCATACTTCCCTCCATGTAGATGCAGTTCCATTGAGGACTACACGTTGAGTGTGGTTGGTCAGCCAGTTACGAATCCATCTGGTGGTGATGCTGTCCAACCCACATTCTTCTACTTTATCTAGTAGTAGGTTATTGTCAGGGCAGCCTCCATCCTAGTAACCAAGAACCCCCTCCCCCTAGTAACCCCATCCTCCAGTCCAATCCGCACACCCCACATTTCCTCTCTGTTAGTGAGAATTAAGTCCAATATGGCTGATCCTCTTGTTCCCTTCTCTACGTTTTTGGAAAAAAAGTTGTCTGCTAGGTTTGTTAGGATCCTGTTGGATCTTCCACTTGGTGCAGAGTTTGTTTCCCAGTTGATGTCAGGGTAGTTAAAATCCCCCACTACTATTGTGGTGTGCTTCCTACATACCTTAGTTAGCTGACTAGCAAAGAGTTCATCTACTTCCTCTGCTTGGTTGGGTGGTCTGTAGTATAGACCTAGGGCAATGTCATTTCCCCCCCCCCCAACCTTTAATATTGACCCAAATGCATTCAAAATAGTTCTCATCATTGTTGTGCTCTATTTCTGTAGAGAGGTAATTATTTCTTATATATAGTGCAACTCTACCTCCTCTTTTATTTGGTCTATTTCTTTTAAATAATTTAAATCCTTCTGGCTGTATGTTCCATTTGTCGGTTTCATCCCACCAAGTTTCTGTAATGGCAACAATATCGTATCTGTCCACTTTTACTTGAATTTCTAATTCGCCCTGTTTATTCTTTATACTCTGTGCATTGGTGTATAGACATTTGAGTCCATTTTGATTGACCCTGTGTTTACTGTCTACATAACCTGTGTTATGCCTGACTGCCCCTATTTTCTTGCCACTTGTTTGACTCATGCACATGGTAAGGCACTCACTATTAAATGCTTGGTTTTGCTTGACAGCAGGGGTGATAATCTTACCCGCACAAACATCTGTGTTACATGCACTGATAGCCCTATGAATTTTAGATTGCTGGGGACAGAAATGTTCTGTATCAATTAATTCTCTGCCCCCACTGTTCAGTTTGAATGTTTATCCAGAAAATCTGTGAATTTAATGCCAAGTAACTCAGTCCCTTTCTTGGATGGGTGCAAACCATCTCTTTTGAAAAATTTTTATTGGACCAGCTGCAGACATCATGACTAATAAAACCAAAGCCTTCCCTTTTACACCACTCCTTTAGCCACACATTAAACTCTGCTACACACTGGGCCTTCCCTTTTTGTTCCTTATATACTGGCAGAACCTCTGAAAAGATAAGCCTACAACCTATACTATTAAGTTCATACCCCAAGTTCTGGAAATCATTCTGCACAGAAAGTACATCTTTTTGGGACAGATCATTTGTGCCAAGATGTATAATAGCATCAACGTCACAGTCCTTACTTGCATTCTTGACTATCTTAAGAATACGCCTCTTGTCTCTGCTGGCAGTAACACCTGGCAGACACCTGACCTCTTTTAAAACCTCCATATCCTTTCCTGAATTTACATCCGTTAAGATTGAATCACCAACCAGAAGGTGACACCCACCATGCAATGCTCCCTAAAACCTCCTGGGACCAAAAATGGGCCGTGAGGGGCACTGCACCCCCCCCCGCAGCCCGTTTTGGGCCAAGCAGGCCTCCCTGAAGCCTCCTGAAATCAAAAACGGAACACGCCCCCCGCTCTCCCCCTGCACATGTGCACGCGACCCCCCCATGCATGCATGTGCATCTCTCGCATGCATGGCAGACACTCAAAAATCAGCTGGCTGGCGGGGGGCGCACATGCGCGGTGGAGCTGAGCAGGGTGACAGCTCGTGTGCCTGCAGGGAGGGCTCCTTGTGCCACCTGTGGCATGCGTGCTATAGGTTCGCCATCATGGATATATACGATAACAGGAGTGAGACATTTAAATGCACGATAGTGGAAAGATTCACCGTGAATGTTGAAGTTGATGAGGCTGGGTGAGTCTGTGAAAGTGGCAGCCTTGATTAGAGAAAAGACATTGATTAATTTTAGGGCTGATTAGAAACCCCTTGTGGACCTTTTGCATGAATCAGAAAAAAATGAAATTATGACTTATGAATTAGATGATTAGAAAAACGGTAGATAATAGAATGAATGAATGCTATGTTGTATACTTGGAGTCAGCATTTAATGTAAATTTATACTTGCTGTAAAGGAAAGTTGGAAGCCATTTCTTTGTATTTCTTTTTCTTTCTCCACTTTTGGTTTTGTTTTCTGTTTCATTCTTTACCTTTTATTTTCTTTAATTGTTAGCTTTTGTCAGTGTTTATCTCTTTGTCTGAAAAAAAATCAATATATCTAAAAAAAATCTTCTTTTTCTGTTCATCTATTATGAGGCAAATATAAATGTCCACTTATATTTCCATTGCAATGTTATTTTTATGGCAACTTTGAAGGTAGTGTATCCTTGATTTTCCTCATTTTTATCTATCTCTGGACAAGATTTTTGCCTTTCTTTTTCTATTGCCTGCTGTATAACTCAAAGCTTTTCTATAAAAAAGATTTTTTATAAGTTCCATACTTCAGATCTATGGCAGACCAGACATGAAACATGACCAAATGAGCTAATTCTGCTTTAGAGGTTGCAGGGCTACATTAAAAAAAAAAAATCTTCAAAATCTGAACGTCTCTTTTTACTGCCCTAATAAGTTAAGGTATATTCTTTCTAAATTTCTTTCTCTGCTCGTAACTCAGCTGTGGCCTCCTCTCCCTTTTATTTAATTGTTCTCTGCACTTCATCTTCTGAGCTCATTCTCACATTCCATTATTCTTTTTGATGTAGATGATTTTACAATAAAACTGTAGCTTCTCTCTGAAAATATACATGAATATTTCTAATCCTTAAAATTGGCCATACATGTTCTCTGCCCTGTTTTGAAGGAAAACTGCCCCTGGAAAAATAGAATTTCTGGAGGTTGCCTACAGGTTACTATTTTTCCCATTCTTAACTATAAATATTTTTTTCTCATTTGGGTAGATAGAACAGGAAGAGTATTGTAGGTTAGTAATTTTGTATAACACATTTTCTGAGCAACAAATTACTCTAGATTGAATATTTGAATTGCTATTTTTATTCTTTTCCTACTGGAAAAAAGTTCTTCCTTGAATGAAAATGACTGGATGAATAAACAAGAAATTATATTCTCCACTCTTCTGCTGCCTAAAATGCCCAGTAAAAATCTGAAGAGATGGCCTATTCTACTCTACTCTCTCTATTCTCCTTCTCTTCCGCCACCCTTGAAATGATTACTGTCCTTTCCCCGCTACATTGGACAATGCATTTTCACACTCAGACTGGCTTTTATTAGGCTAATAAAATAATGGACCACAAAATGTACACACTTTAAAGGTCACTATGTACGTGGCAATGCAGTTGGGAAGACCTGGTTAAAGGGTTGGTCTTTCTTAGAGTAGACAAAGAATTTTCAAATTCATCTTAACACACTGTTGGAAGACATGTTCCAAGTGGGGAAAAAGACTCTGGAAACATGGAGGCTGCTTGGAAAGATGGTTTAATGGTGGACAGGATCACATGGCTTGAGCTCCTGAACAGAAAAAGGGGATTGCATGCTTCCAGATGTTGGGTGAAGAAGAAAAAGGGGCAGAGATGCTGAAAGTCCCTGGTTTTATGCCCTCTCTGGCCTTTGATCTTGATCGTGTATTCTGATTGGCTGTCAGACTCCCATGGGGCCATGCAGGGCCAACTCTCTATAGGCTGTGTTTTGAGTGCAGGTTTGGTTGAGCATTGCTTCTTCCCAGGCGCCCTGTGGTGAAATGGGTAAAGGGTTAACGCTATCATGCTTTAATCCCATCACCCTGGAGCTGAAGGGGGAGATCTTGGTTATGTAGAATAGACTGACTCAGGCCTTTTAATGTTCCATTGACAAAGGTGGGGGCTATTAAGAGTGAGTTTGTTTCCTGCCTAAAACCATGTTTCTCCATTTCTTATCCAGGGAAATATAATATTCTGCCTTTTCAATATTTCCCAGGAGATTTCATTTTTGTAGGAGAGGGGTGGGTTTTAACTTCCTACAACACCTATCTCCCTCAGTCATTCATCATGAAATTAAGCCTGCATACCCTGTATCATCTTTGTTGTTCTTTTCTGCACTTTTTCTAGGGTCTCAACAGTGTGTGTGTGTGTGTGTGTGTTGACCAGAACTGGGTGCTGTATTCCAAAAATGGTCTTACCAGAATGGTATTATCACTTCTCTTGCTCTTGATGCTATCCCTCCTTCAATGCAGCTTAGGACTCTCTTGGCAGCTGCAGCCCATGTGCGGCGCATACGTATGAGGTGCTCCACCAGCATTCCTAAATCCCTCCCTCATGATCAAATTTCACACGAGAAAGATGATTCTGCCTTTTTCTGCAGGTCTTTTTAAAAAAGTGCCCAAACTTCAAGGAGAGTGGAATTGGGGGTGGGAGGGGGGAGTCAGTTAGGTTTTTCCTTTTTTACTATGTATTTTTATATTTTAAACTAATTTTTAATCCATGTTTAATCTATACTTTTACAACAGCACATATAGTGCGGCTACCATTTGGTTTAGATATATTTTAACAATACAGCAAACCAGAATGTTTAAGAATGGGGAAAAGGAGAAAGAGAGAGCACTCTGCAGCAGCGACTTCATCTAAGCCCGTGATGGTGAATCTATGGCAGGTGTGGCACAGGTGGCACAGGGAGCCATATTTGCTGGCACACTAGCCCTCGGCTCCAGGGCGCATGTGCGTGCTGGCCAGCTAATTTTCAGCCTTCCGGAGGGGCGTGGGAGGCCGTTTTCGCCCTCCCCAGGCGTCAGGAAATCCTCTGGAGCCTGGGGAGGAGGGGCTGTGCATGCATTCACGGTGTGTGTGTGTCCAATTCATAAGTTCATAATAAGCAGAAATGAATTTTGTCCGATGAAGAACGCAATGAGAATTCCAAAGGGCAACTCGCCTTGGCTGCCCTCTTTATAAAACCTGTAAAAGTGGCTCTTAGGGTGTGCCTGGTGGTCCCATGATTCTCTTGCTGATATTCAAGGGTGAATATCTTATTGATTGAGTGGGAATGAAGGCATCAGGAAAACCTCTTCCTGGATAGCTGCCTAAACAACCAGTTTGTTTGGGGTTGGGGACAGGGTGATTTTTTTTTTTTACAATTCTGACTTTTCTGGAGCCAAAGCGAAGTTTTTAGACTGACAGGCTGAGAAGTCCACAGTTCACTAATTTCAACTGCCATGCCACTGTATGGTGACTGTGTCTTTTTTTTCCTGCTGATTCAGCCTAAAAGTTTGGACTATGAAAGGATATTGACAACAAAAGTGACAATTGTCCTCACACAAATCTGCACTTGAAGAGGAAACCCTGTCTTTTCTTCTCCAAGTGATTCAGATGGAAGTCCCAATAGAAGGCCTCCTGCTGGGGAGGTGGCAGCAAATACATCTTTATTTATTTTTATTTATCCATTTGATTTTCCAATTGTTTACAAGATAATAGGTCTAAGAATAAACATGAGTATGAATGAAATGGGCATGAATAAATGGGGACAGTAGGACAGGGACGGTAGGCACGCTGGTGTGCTTATGCACGCCCCTTCTCAGCCTGGATCCTGGTCTCCCCTGCGCTAGGAGATTTCTTAACAGGGAAAGCTAGTAAGAGGCTATGAAATCCTTCCACATGATGGAGGGTCTCCTATTTGAATGAGAGCACTCAACCTTTTCATTTTTGTGGGTTTTTTTATGTGTGTGTGTTTTCTTTAAAAAATGTAAGCTGTCAAGTCTTTTAGAATAGGTAGCCATAACAAATTGAATAAATACAAATAATTTAAACATTTTAATGACTCCTTTTTCAAGTATGAAATTGTGATAGTATGAAAGGAAGATTCTCTTTTAATGTGTTCAGGGCTATTTCTGCTATTGCCCCCCCCCCCAGGATGATTATTAGCACTGTATAAGACTATATTATATTTTAAGTTTTGATTAGGGGGCTGGAGGCTAATGAATGATTGCAGGAACTGAGTATGTCTAATCTAACAAAGAGAAGAACTAGAGGTGACATGATATCAATCTTCCAATATTTGAGGGGTTGTCACAGAGAAAAGGAGAGTCAACCTATTTTCCAAAGCACCAGAAGGCAGGACAAAAAGTAAGAAATGGAAACTAATCAAGGAGAGAAGCAACCTAGAACTAAGGGGAAATTTCCTGTCAGTGAGAACAATTAATCAGTGGAACAGCTTGCCTCCAGAAGTTGTTAATGCCCCAACACTGGAAATCTTTAAGAAGAGATTGGAGGTCTGAGTCTTGCCTTCTTCCCCTTGCCCCCTTCCTCAGACAGTTGCCCCCCAATTATGTCAGGCTGTTGTGGACCAACATTGGACATTAGCTCTCTTCAGTGTCAGCTGCCTCTCCTTCAGCACCACATTCTCATTTGACAAAATGCACCTGGATCTTCTGTGTCCTGCTGAACGTGATAGATATTTAGTGGGATCTCATTCATACCCTGTCCTAATGGTGGTGTCCACCAGAGGTTGTATTCTGCTGCTTTGCCCCGGTTCGGGGCAGGAGGCTCCGCCCACCCACCAAATATCATCACTGATGCTCTGCGCATGCGCAGAAGTGTTGCACGTGAGCAAGTATGAAGTATAAGTATCAATCTTTATTACGGTTAAATACCAGCAATACATATTACTTTTTACAATATATTTAAAAAGTACTGACATTAAAATATATTTTAAAAGTATTGACATTAAAAGTGGATAATAACATACATGTTCTCAAACTGTCCCTGGTTTACATGGGTGAAAAGCCAATAAGTATGGGAGTAAATACAATGTTCCAGAAATTGTTAGAGATATGTCCAAATAATTGTTACAAGATGACTACTATACTTCTGTAGCCAATTTTTTTCTTGTGGACATTGCAGCAGCACAGATATTTGCCACTGCATACGTGGTAGCTGGGTTTGTGTCCTGGAGGAGAAAGTCTACATAAACATTGTCTGCCCTCCCCGGCAATCTCTCTAGTAAGGGGAGAATATATGCAGACCTATAAGCTCTGTATAGCTCGCAGTGTAATAGAACATGTGAATTATCTTCCACCTCTCCTTTACCACATATACAAACCTGTTCTGCTATTGGTGTCCTTTTATACCTGCCCTGGAGGAGTGCTGAAGGAAGAATGTTAAATCTGGCTCTGAAGAAAGCTATTCTTTGTTTTGAGAAGATCAAGTCTTTGCACGCGAGCAAATCAAGCTCCCGGTTCCAAACCAGTAGCGGAGATAAGAGAATACCATTACTGGTATCCACCCCTTCTCTACCACTAAAAATGACTGAAATGATGTCAGGGCACTGCCCCAAACCCTCCAGCGGCTTGTGCCATTCTGTGCAGGAGAAGCTGTTGTGAAACTGGCAATGAATAGGTTAGAAGGTGTGGAATTGGTCGGGCAGCGCTGATCAATTCCACCAGCTTTGTCAGCCAACTCATATGTGGAAACCATAATGGGGCACAAGAAGGTATTTGAAATTCCTCTGGGTTTGCCACTACAAATATAATCTGGGTTTTGATGTTCTGCTCAAACATTCCCCACAACGACTTTTTAAAAAACCTTGGTAATTTGCCCTTTACTGTGCTTATTTCAATGTGCTCACAATCATAAGTAGAGACCTTCCATCTTTTCCTAATCCTGAACTGGTTGATCTTTATCCAATTGTTTGGCATCAATCAAGGTGCTGCTGGTCTCTTGCATTGTCTATGATGCATATTAACATAGCCTGAAAACATTTTGGGTTCACTAGTCGGAGAGTTGATAGCTGTATCACAACTGCCTACCTCGTGTGTGTGTGTGTGTGTGTGTGTGTGTGTGTGTGTGCCCCACAACCTTTGAGCATCGTACAGTTAGCCACAAATGTGGAGCTCGACCTGATGGAGTACAGGGAACATGCTGTGCATAAGAATCTGCCCTGCCGAATCCCTGAGAGACACCCAAGCCCTTGGCAATATGGTTGCAAACATTTCATCACCATTCAAGGAGACATTGTCAGTCTGCTTTGAATTGTGCTGGTCTGTCAGAAGACTGGCCTTTAAAGACCATTTTATGTAATGCAAATTAGAATGGATGTTGTTTGTTCCACAATTTCGGAGTCATCGCCTGATTTCGGACTGTTTGATTGGCTGGTTGTTGTTACTGAGATGTAGTCGGATTTCTTGAGGGCTGATGGGTTATGATTGTGAGATCTTTGATCTCATTTCTCTAGACACAGTGCTCAAATTATTAAAGAGATCATGTACCTCATTTATGAATGGCACCTGTAGCATGTGTGCTTGAGTAGGTATAATCAACACATCACTACCAATGATTTTGTTGCATGGTAATTCTGCAAAGGCTCCATCCTCCCCAGGTTCCCTCTCTGGGGGCTTTCTCTCTGTGTTGAGTTTGGGGGCCCTGACTGTCACGCAGGAGCACAGCTCTCCTGTGTGGATTCACACGCTGACATTGTGCTGATGACACTTGTAGTAAATTTTCCACCTTGCTTCTTTTTTTTTGTAGGGTGGCTCTGGCTCAAAGAATAAAATGTCAGCAACATTCATAATAATACAACATCACACCCAGACAATTTGCACTTAGAGGCAATTTGCAGTTGGAAAAAAAGTTTTAGATATTATTTTATCTTCTAAACACATAGGACGTAGAAAGCTGGAGACTCCCGTCCCATATTGATTCCATTGTGCACTGGTGAGCTTTGGCAAAACTGCAAGAATCTACTTTTTTACTTTTTATTCCAAGAGCAGGGGGCTGGACTAGAAGACCTCCAAGCCTCCTTCCAGCTCTGTTATTTTCTTATTGTATACTGCCAGATAACTCAGAGCAGACAAAAATATATGGAGGATATAAAACTGTATTTATTAATTGCATTCTAGTGTAATGTATAAGAGAGCATGGAATCATTCACTGAAAGCTTTTAATGCAGTTCAGAAAAATATATATTTCCGTTAGTGGCACGAACTGCTGTAAACATCTGTATTAAAGATCTCAAAAACGCAAGACTAAAAAGCTTGATTTACTTAGTGTAGCTTGACAGAGTGAATTATTAAATTGAAAAAGCTATTAGAGTTTCAAATACCCGAGGACAACATGGGGAGGAAAATCATTTTGAAACAGTGAATCTGGAGACTAAACTTCCATTTACTTCTTGGCCTTGCAAGATTTTAAGAATGAGTGAACACAGGGCTAAGTTTTGTTATTTTTTTTAAACCCACTTTTATTATTTTTTATAAATAGCTCAAGACAGAAAACACACCCTAATATTCCTTCCTACTTTTATTTTCCTAAAATAACCTTCAGGTGAAGCGTGTTGGGCTGAGAGAGAGTGACTGCCCAAAACGGCCTTAATCACCTTTCATGATTAAGGCAGGATTAGAACATACAAACTCAGGTTTTGTAGCCTGGTGCCTTTGCCACCAGACCAAGCATCCCCAAATTTGGACCTTTGGTGACTCCTGCACTAGACCAAACTGAACGAGATTTTGAATGAGTTGAATGAGATTTTCGACCAATGCATCTCCTGGATTCCTTGCAACACAGACTCCCACCTTCTCTTATGACAATCCTGATTGTGAGTAAGGTCGATAGGGAAAGGTAGGAAGCCCAGATCCTCTCTTTCGAACACACTCTGAGGTGGCTGATGGTTGGAATGGGGAAAGCAATATGGATAACCTTCTCCGCCGTCTTGCTTGCTGACCTCGAGCTGATGCCAATTATTTTTGGTCTCTTGCTGGGAGAGCAGAAAGCCCCCGCCCCATGTCCTTCTTTGATCTGGGCACAACTGCCATTAGCAAATGATCTGTTCTTCATGGATGCAACAAAACCAAATAAACAAGAAACATATTGGCCATGACTCTGAGGTCAAGAGTTCTAGATGCTGCCCATGAGCGTCAGCTCTCCAGTTTCTTGGATATCAATCCTAATTAAAAAGATGCAATTATGTATTTTATTTCCATAAATTGTTTTAAGACTCTCAAAACCTTTCATTAAATTGCTCCTGCAAAGGAAGCTGTGTTGCCACAATTCATTCTATCAGATTGGCTTTCTAAAACCAGGTGGTTTTATTTTTCTGGCCTCTAGTGACACCATCATGTCAGATACCGGCTTCTTTCACCTTGCTGAATTCACTATGTGCTTTGCAGCATCTTAGTTTTTCTTTTAAAGTGAAAAGTATTCTGTGGCATACGTTGACCACAGCTGAAATTGGTGGGTATTCTGCCCAGACTTATTCCCCGATTATTATAAATTAGGATGGTTTTGTTTATTATTTATTAATTAAATAAATTTATATGGCCACTCAGGCAACTTGGAATGGTCTATAACAATCAAATGACTCCAGAGATTGTTAAACAGTGAAATTGTTAAATGTTTTCTTTTGGGAGGAGGCAAGAAGAAAATTCTCATTCTCCCTCCCTCCCTCCCTCCCTCTCTCTCTTACACACTCACCCACCCACCCACCCATATATATTTCCAAGTGAGCTGTTATTAACTACATGTTTTGTGCTAACAAAACCTCAAAGTAGCACATCAAAGTAGCTCTCAGCAGCAGATTGTCAGTTCATAAAAAATCTGGAATCTTAAAATTATGGTTCCCACAGCAACTGCAAAATAGCAATTACCTTCATTTTGTCCATTTCTTTAACAGAAAGTTGTATTGATTGCTTAAATCTATAGCTCCTCTCCTCCCTCTTTATTGAAGCTGAAATAGGCTTTTTAGAAGTTGTGAGTTGTGTGTGTGATGCCTGGAAGAGCCCGTTGACTCTCCCCTTCCATCTGTGCACCTCGCTTCTTCTTGCCTTCATGCTCAATCTTGCTTTAGCAAAAATATTCCGTCCCAGTCCAAACGCTGAACCCCTTTGAAGGGCTTGTGCACAATTTGTTTCCAATTAGATTGCAAGATTGACTCTTTGCGAGGTGCATAATCTGTGGGATAGACTGCATCAACCCGTCTTTCTATATATCATGAGTAATAAATATTGTTGCAATAAAATTCATTGCTTGTGACACTTCTTATTAATGCCACCATGGCTCAGCAAAGAGACAGCAACAAGGGGAAAATTGATGATGCTCCTGGACTATCATCAACTATCTCCATCTTGCACCTTCCAAATCCTTCTAGGATATAATTAAACAACAAGAAGCAATTTGTGGGACAGCACAAAGTGATGCTGTGTTTAGAGGAATACAGGCTTATGGGTCCTCAGGAAACTTCCTTCACTGATCCTAACATACAAGTTTCTTTCCTTCTCCCCCTTTTTCTAGTCACAGTTCCCCTGGATTAACTGGACAAAATATAACTAGAAGAGGATCTGTGTCTAAGGCAAGATGCTGAGATATGAAGAAAAATCTTCTCTAGCACAGTTTTTGGGGAGGAAAACCAGTTCAGAGCTCAACCACAGATTTCCCAGGTACCTTTGGCACAATTTATTTCTGTCTCTGAACATAAAAACAAATAAAATAAAATGAAGAGACTTTAGAATATATCAGTCATAGTATTTGACAGAGAGAGAAAATGAGAGAGAAATTTTATAAGGTAAATAAATGCCAGGAGATGTAAAAATTGTTAAAATTTTAGAATGCATCAGTGCCATTATTTGTAATATAGTTTTAGTTCAGCTTCTTGCTATAATCAAAATATGTATATACAATGAACAGAGAAGCATGTAGAACAAAACAATTTAAATCAAAACCCAAACTTAAAAGAGATACCTGAATTGCTCTCTGTTTCAAAGATCTTAAATTTTGTCAACACTTCAGACTTCGTCCACCCACCCACCCATATATCCATCCATCCAGTCTTCAATAAGGCATTTGACAAAATAGACCACAACCTATTCCTTTGTAAGATTAAAAAAAACCCTGTAGGATAGAAAGTATCACCACCAGATAGATTCATAACTGGCTGACCTCAATGTGTAGTCCTCAATGGAATTACTGTGCATCTATATGGAGGGAAGCATGCAGTGGGGTAACTCAAGGTTCTCCTGGTATCAGTACTCTTCAACATCTTCATAAATGATTTAGACAAGGGGGTAGAAGGGGAACATCAAATCCGCAGATGACACCAAGCTTCGGGGGAATAGCCAATACTTTGGAATATAAACTCAAGATTCAGAAGGACCTTGACCGAATGTGGGCCCTATCCATCAAGATACCCTTGAGTGGTGTGAAAAGTAAGGTTTAACATTTAGGCAAGAAAAACCTAATGTACAGGTAGACAATAGGAGGTACCTGGCTCAACAGCATTAACTGTGAGAGGGATCTAGGGAGTTCTAGTGGATCACCACTTAAGTATGACTCAGCAGTAAGCTGCAATTGCCAAACAAGTCAATGCAGTCCTAGGCTGCATCAACAAAGGGATAGGATCGCAGGAAGTGATAGTGCCACTCTATACTGCACTAGTGAGGCCACACTTGGAATACTGCATCCATTTCTGGTCACCATGATACAAAAAAGATGCTGTGCACCTAGAAAGAGTGCATAGAAGAATAACAAAGATGATTAGGGGTATTGAGACTAAGCCATACAACAAACAATTACAGGAATTTGGTATGCCTAACTTTTAATATGACAAACAGTTGAGGGAGTTGGGTGTGTCTAGTCTATTGAAGAGAATGATTAGGGGGACCTGATAGTTCTCTACCAGTACTTGAGGGACTGTCACAAAAAAGAAGGGATTGACTTATTCTCCAAGGGACCAGAGGGCAGGACAAAATGTAATGGGTGGAAGCTTCTTAAAGAGTGATCCTACGTAGAACTAAAGAGAAATTCCCTGAGAGTGAGAACAGTTACTTAATGAAACAGCTTGCCTCTTGGAGTTATGGGTGCTCCATCACTGAAGGCTTTCAAGAACAGACTAGACAACCATTTGACTGGGATAATATAAGGCTCCTGCTTTGAGCAGTCGGTTGGACAAGAAGACCTCCAAGGTCCCTTCCAGCCCAATTTATGATTATAAATTGTACCAGGGGAATTAAGGAAGTCTGAAAATAATGAGAAACTTTATAATATGATATTTAAGAAACTCAGATAATCTCATGCAGAAGCAGCAGAGGTGGGTTGCTCCAGGTTCAGCCTGGATTGAGCAAACCGGTAGTAGTGGCAGCAGGAGGCTCTGCCCACCCGCCCGGATGCTTCTGCGCATGCACAGAAGCGTCGAGCATAAGTGTGCAAGTGAACTGCTAGTAAAAAATTTGGAAACCCACCACTGAGAAGCAAGTCAAGATTGTTCTCACCCCAGAGTACAGGAATAGATTCAAGTTGCAGAAAAGCAGAATCTGAACGAATGTTACAGAAACCTAACAGCAGTCTGAAAGTGGAATCAATTAACTCCAAAAATAGTGGTGTCTCCTTTACTGGACATATCCGCATAGAGATTAGGTGAGTGAAGCCTCTTCTAGAGACTCTGTTGTCGATTCTTGCATTGAACAAGAGATGAGACTTCATGACCTAAATGGTCCCTTTCTACAGCTGTGGTTTTCTTTGCAACTCTTGAAGCCAGTAAAAGAAAATCAGCTTAAAACCGTTGTCAGGTGGATTCACCGAAGAAGGGGGACACCAGCACAGGTCCTCTTTGTAGTTTGTGAGGTTTCCCCTTGGCCAAGAAAAGAGGCCAGACTATATTCATCTCTAGGTAGCTTTTTCAAATAATGCGCCCTCCATTTAGTTTGCATTTTATTTGTCTCCCTGAAGTCGTGATTTATGAGCACCCATCAGCTGTAGGAAATGCCAAACGGAAAACAGCCAAATATTTGGCAGGCTTTGAAGGGGTGCTTTCAGATCATGGGGGGGCGGGGGCAGGGAGCACACCATTGCTACGATTGCAACCACAGTGATGCGCTTGCCATGTTCCTGAAAACTGCTCCCTGCTTTCTCTTTCCTAAAGCTCAATTATCTCATAGTTTCCAGCTTATTTGGGTTTGTAGAGTGCCTTGGTGCTGCTTGCCAGGAGGGTCTCACTGCCTCTTTGTGTCAAGCATGCCCAGATCAGGGGAAGCCTCTTCTAGGAAAAAGCCCACCCACCCACCTGCCTGCCTCTCTGAAAGAGCATGAATACTTAACACCCCCCCCCAATCCCCCACCTTAACACACAGTGGCTTGTTCATCTTTAAATGGAATTAGTGTTGCAAACTGTCTCAATTGGTTTAACATTCATTTGGTAGTTGAGCTTCTCAAAGGTGGTGGCAAGTGATGCAAATTGCTTCTGTCAGTTTTCATTAAAAATTAAGTAGGGTATAGTTCAAAGGGAATTACATTAAGTTTTTTTTAATCTGGTGTAATTTAAAGGAACAATGAAGGCAGTTGGTAGATTTGCATTGCTGTGATTTTTAAATGCACTCTAGGAAATATGTGTTCCTGTTGGGAACTCACTCAACACACTCAGTTGTACGGAAAGAACAACACATGCAGCAAAACAAAATCCTTCAGAGATTATGTGTGTTCTTTTTCTTTTTTCTAAATCCAGCAGTGTTGTTGTCTGTCTTTCCTTTCAGCAAGAGCTGCCCCTTAAAAACACATCCCAGATATTTTATCTGCAGGCTAAACATAACTAGTTCCTTTAATCTTTGCTCACGGGGCTTTATTTTCAGATCAAAGTACTAATTTGTCTGAGTAAGAAGTTTCTTTTCTTTTTTGAAATGTTAAGTTTGCATACTTCAACTACATCTTTTCAGTAAGTTGTTTGGGTTCTGTGAGATCTTCAGCATGGGGGGGGGGGGTGTTCTATCACCAGAGTTTGCCTTTTGATGAGAGGCGCAGGAAAATTGATTTTTGATTAACATGTTCCAAAGTCTAAAAAATGTAGGAGACTAGCACTAAATGACAGACTGCTGGCCTACAGTGCATTGTCTCTCATATGGGCTGGTCAAGATAAGTTTGAATGAAACAGCAGATGTTTCATTCAAATTACATCTTGTCTAGTCCACGCATGGGACCAGCAGTCTATCATTTATTCCGTTAGAGCTTCAAATGGAATGAGACAACTTGCCACCAGACAACTCACTGCGGGACAATTTAACCATTCAATTTAATTATTCAAAAGAAAAAAATATTTTAATTTTTGTCATTCACATTTCATTCTGTCCCTCCTTTTGCATCCTGTTTTAAATTATTCTATTCCACCATTGTTTCATATTTGTGTAACTCTTGTCCTGCAGTGAGTTGTCCCATGTGAGCTGACCATGGTGAATTGTCACAGACCCCAAATGGAAGCCATTCTGCATGGAGACGTCAACTTTGAAGGAAGCACCCTATTGAAAGACTTGCCCATTATAGAAGGACATGGGATGATTGATGCAATGAGACCCTCTATCTATCTATCATCTATCTATCCATCTATCTATCTATCTATCTATCTATCTATCTATCTATCTATCTATCATCTATCATCTATCTATCTATCCATCCATCCATCCATCCATCCATCCATCCATCCATCCATCCAGTGGTGGGATTCAAATAATTTAAGAATTGGTTCTCTGCACTAATGGCCAGCTGGGTAGGCATGGCTGGGTAGGCATGTGACCGGGTGGGTGTAGCCAACTCGATGTCACTCACGTCAAGGGTTGCCACTCTTCGCTCAGCCTCTCCTCGCCATGCCTGGCTCTGCCTCATGCCTCACGCCTCCCCTTCCCTCCCAGCCACTCCTTGTCACCCCCGGCCTTGCCTCGCCTGGCCTCTACTTTACTTATGACCACAATTGAGCCCAAAATTTATGTTGCTAAGTGAGAACTTTATTAAATGAATTTTGCCCCATTTCATGACTTTACTTTCCACATTTGTTAAGTGAATCACTGCAGTTGTTAAGTTAGTAACATGGCTGTTAAGTGAATCTGGCCTCCACATTGACTTTGCTTGTCAGAAGGTTGCAAAAGGGGATAATGTGACCCTGGGAGACTACAACCATATTAAATGTGAGACAGTTGTCAATCATCTGAATTTTGACCATATGACCATGAGAATGCTGCAACAGTCGTAAGTGTGAAAAACAGTCATGAGTCACTTTTTTCAGTGGCATTGTAACTTTGAATGGCCACTAAATGAACTGTTGTAAGTCAAGGATTACCTGTACAAAAATACGAAAAGGTTCTTTGCTTGCAAAAAGCTGCCCTAAATACCAATTGTTAGATTAGAAATGGGGGAATACGCACGGAAGGTCAATGACAGTCACACAGCCATCATAGAAACCTCAAACATTCTGTCTGAATATCTTCCTTTTCATCAGCAATACCTGCAAATTAGGCAGGGTGCCAGAGCATCTTGAGGAATTAAAATAGATAAAATGCAACGATAACTATCAGCCGCCAACTCTTGCTCTTAAAGTGAAACTCTTTAGAGAGAGTTCATTTAAGCTCTCCATAAAGTGGGTGGGCATATTTGGGCTACAAAATGCTGAGCTAAAGAGCCAAATTAACAAAGTATATAGGGGACCCAGGTTCAAGTCTCTGCCTTCCAAAGCTTGTGAGGATCACAATAAAATTAGTGCATGCCACAGATATCTAAATAAACTTCAACTTGGTGCCAGGTTACTAAGGAGAGAAAACTAAAATGAATTGGAGGCAGCATCCACACCCCTACCTCATATTTTTTTTAAATCTTACTATTAGTGACCAATCGTGTGCCTTGGCTACTCCAAAGCAATGCAAATCCTGTCCTGAAGGTTCTTTTTCAAGAGACAGCTGGACTTTCTGGAAAGCAAGAAAGTTCAGTTTCCTCTTGAAAAAAGCACCTTTGGGACAACCATGACCTGGATAACTGAAGAATCCCCATAGACAAGAGACTCCTGTGCTCAGTGAACTGACAAAGCACCTGTTCCCACCCAGGACAAAAAATCCTTAGTTCAATTGGCACCACTTAAAGATACTAGTTGGTCTCACACACCTCACAAGATAGCCTAAGGAAATCATCCAGATTTAAAGGAAGATCACATACCCCCCAGAAAGGCAGTATCAGACAAGTGCCAAGCTTGCATCCTGCCTTTCAGCCATTGCTTAACTCAATCAGGCAGGCAGAGGTGGTCTGAAAAGATTACCTCATGGTTTCCCAGAGGGGGGGACAGATCTCCCAAAGCCCCCTTTTTTTGGTAACAAACAAACAAAGAAGCCAAAGACTAGCCAGATTGCTCAATTTAGAGAAGATTACAGATCAGGGAAGAAAGATGACTCTGACTCCCATTCCCACCCTTAATTGTGGGCAAAGGAGGTAGAGGATTCAGCCATGTTGGAAGTACACCCCAAGAGGACAGTGCCAGGAACCACTAAAGCAGTGTAAAATGCTTAAAACAACACTTTCCCTTTAAGAAAGCCAGGCCCTGGAATAAAAATACCAGCAAGGGGGGGGGGACTCCAGAGAAGCGTCTCAGGCTATAGAAAGTCTGGGCATACTGCCAAGAACCATTAACAGCTGTTACAATGTGACAAGCCTTAACCACAGAGTCAGTTTCAGAAAACACTTAAGCAGGGCAATAAAGAAAAGCAGGATTAGGCTAGAAACAATACACAAAGGCACACCAGAATGCCTCCTTCCTGCTTTCCTGACAGGATTAGCCCCCTAAAGTGGGACAAACAAAAGGCTGTTGGAAGGAGATTTCTGGTTTGCCCAACTGCTCAGAAAACCTTCCAGTTCTCCTGAACCAGGCAAACCAGCTGAATCTCACGTCTGCCTGCCTGCCTGCCTGCCTGCCTGCCTGCCTGCCCGCCCGCCCGCCCGGAATCAAGAATCAAGATCCAAACCAGCCATTAAGCTTAGGAAGGAATTGCCCAAAGCTCCTTCATTATATCATCACCCAGCAAGATTCAACCAAGCCTGGGACTCAAGACAACCTACATAGTTACTCCTACATGACCCCATGGGAGTCTGACAACCAATCAGAATACATTTCTTTCACAGGAACAGGAAGTTGCCCAAACCATGTGGTCCTGTCCACCATTAAAACCATCTTTCCCTGACTTCCGGTTCCGGCTACTGATCACGACGGGCAGGCTCTGCTCGCCCCACGCTCTTCTGGTGGGCCCCCCACCGCTTGGGGGGCACAGGATGCCCCGTAGAGGCTCTTACCAAAGGGGCGGCATAGCAGGGGATCCCCTGAGTCGGCGGCAGCCGGGGGGGGGGGGTGCCCACATCGCCCTAGGCACCGGGAGACATGATGGGGAGGCACTGCGGCGTCTTCGTGAGGAGGCAGCTGGAAGAACGTGCTATTTGAAGGATGCGGTTGCTGTGTGGTGAGGTGGAAACTTCCCCCCGTTCCCTTGTGTGTTGGAATGGAAAGAAAAAAAACCTGCCAGCTGCTTTTAAAATCGCTTTCAACTTGGCTAGTGAAGTGTGACTGGAGGGAGGGGGACCCCCCCCCTCAGACAGGTGGCTATAAACTTTTTTGCTCTCGGCCCTAGAGGAGGAGGAAGGGAGAGAGCCAACCAATGATTTCACGCTCATAATGAAGGCGGATTTTGGATCTTAACTTTATAAATGAGGTGATGATCTGAAAACTTCGGAAACTTTCTAAACTTTCTGTTATGCCTCTTAATTCCGAAGCTGGCAGGGCAAGATGGCACACTTCCGTTGTCTTTATAAACATTGAAAATTGACTCCACCTATAGAGGTTCAGGCTTCCTGTCTTTGTCTCCGTGACACTCAGACAAATCTCTTGTTGAATTGGATTCCCTTGGAACAAAGGACTCTATTACTCTATTGCCAGAAGCAATTAGAACAATTTCCCCTCTGCTTGGACTCCTAGTCTCCTGATCTCTCTCGTCGGTTTCCCTCCTTGACTTCCTCTCTGTATTGACTTTGAACTTTTACTGCTCAACATAATGCCACCTAAAAGACCACCCCCGGGGAAGCCGGGCTTCGCTGTCTCCGCCCCGACATCTACAGTATCCAATCCGAGCGGACAACAGACTTTAACATCTTTGATGCAGCCCAAACCTGCTGAGACGGATTTTCAACAGATGTTTCAACAAATTTTAAAGGGACAGGAGGATATAAAAAGTGAACTAAAGGAGATGAGAGAGCAGCTTAAACAGAACCAAGACCAGATGAGTAAAAACACACAGAGACTGGACCTTTTGGAGGGAGGGACGGCTGAGATGAGGGGGGAGATGAAAGGGGTGCAGAAGGGGAACCAAGAGATTGAGATCCACCAAATGAAAACAGAATTTGAAAGAATGTCCTTTTTCCTTAGGTTCCAAAATGTAGTTGAGACAGATGATGAAGATTTAAGGGACATCATGACAAACATCTTGGCTGAATACATTCAAAAAGAAAAACAACAGATGGGGTGGGAATTGGATCTGGTTTATAGAGTAAATTCAGCATATGCTAGAACTCATAACGTACCCAGGGAGGTACATATTAAATTTCTTAGAAGGACCACAAGAGATGAGATTCTGAGTGCACAAAGGGGGCAAGTGTTGAAATATCAAGATAGAGAAATAACCATTCTGAAACAGATCCCCAAGAAAGTGAGAGAGAAAAGGAAAAACTATTCGCAATTAGCGAAGAAGTTATACCAGAAGGGGGTGTGGTTTAGATGGCTGATGCCTGAAGGTATGTTAATATTCTGGGAGGACACAAGAGTTAGAATTAATACAACTATAGAGGCTCAGGCCTTTATGGAAAAAAATAAAGCACTCCTAGATAAACCTGATGATCCTACACCAGACATACAAGACACGGGAGGGGCCGGAGCCCTGCTGCCGGGGGGAGAAGGGGCAATACCAAGAAAACTCAGATCAAAAAATGAATAAGGAAATCTGTTTGATATAAATTGATTGAAATTATTATCTGAATTTACATGCTGACAAATTATCATTATTTAGTATTGAATTATTTGTTTAAATGAATACTATGAGTACGGGGGGCGGGGACACCTTCTACATATTGTAACTGCCAAAATTTGTAACCCATTCCAATACCCCTTTCCTTTTTATTTTCTAAAAAACCAATAAAATTTTGTTTAAAAAACAACAACCATCTTTCCAAACAGCTTTCATGTTTCCAGTGTTTTTCTCCCCACTTGGAACTGATCCCAGATGGACATTTCTTCCAACAGTCTATACAGTTATTTTTTTTACATTTTTCATTTTCTTTTTGAGAACCTTATTAACTCCATCTGACTTCCTAGATCTTCTTCTCCCTTTTGACCTTTCATATATTTCTTTTGCAGTCTGATGTTCATTTAGTCTCTCTAAGCCACAAAAATATAATGCTGTGGTGCAAACAATGTCACCACTTACCTTTTAATTCAATTCATATTCACTCCCCTCTTTCTTGACCCTCTTTCTTCACCAGTAATTACTCACACATCTTAAATAACTTCCTTCCTAATTCAATTTGATTTTATGTTTCTACTGATATACCCAACACCCAGTTCCATATAGCAAAGTAGGCAGAGACATACTCAAAACACTAGTTGCTGATAGATAGAGCAGTCACCCAAAACTTAAGTTCTAGGCAGACCAATGCCACAGCCTGGACTGATTATAAGAAAGCCTACAGCTTAATGCCATACTCGGGAATCTGTGAATGCCTGCCACTATACAAAGTCAAGAGGACTAAGGACCTACTCTGGAAGTCAATGACAGAACTGGCCATCAAAGTATGGCATATATCTAATTTTTTAAAGAGTTTTATTATTTTCAATTACAAAAATAAACATTCCATCTTTCCCTATGCAGTTTGTACCTCTGGGTACAAACATCTCTGCGCAACATCGTTCCTCTTTTGCCAGTTCTTTCACGTTCATACTAACACTATTTCCCTAAGTTTAGTATTATAATATATTGAGCATTTAAACGTTATAAAACTCTTTTCTTCTTACTGTGTTCTAGTAATAATATATCAACATATATATCAATTCTCATCATTCACTTGCTAACATTCTTATAGCTTTAACTAAGTGTATTTTCTACTTATTTTTTTAGCTTTCTTCATTTCCAAACTCCTTTCCCTCTCTCAAACCATTGGTAAAACACTTCCCAAATCATATAATATTCAGTTTGCTCTTTCTCCTTAACTGCTAATGTTAATCTGTTCATTTCTGCACATTCTAATATTTTCCTTATCACCTTCTCATCAATAGGGTAAGTATGGCATATATCAAGGTGATGTACTATTCCTGCGGCTGCTCTGCAGAGGCTTGAACTCCCTCAGCCAGATAATTACAACGACTAGATAGGGATGTCCGGGTTCCAAGTAACACCCCCAACAGCAGGGGTGGATTCCTACCAGCTGAGCAACCGGTTCGCTTCACACGAGCTTCACGTGTGCAGTTTAGCAAAAATTAAACTTCCGCATTGCAAATAAGGAAAGGAAGAAGGAAAACAGCTGAGGGGCGGCACTGATCAGCTGGGCTTTGGAAGCAGAAATGAAGGTCAGTATAACCCAGGAGCAGGCCCACTTTCACAGAAACAGAGAAGCGGTTCACTCTCAGCTTGCAGTCAGCGCTAACAGTTTGGCCAAACCGGTCCGAACTGGTAGAAACCCACCACTGCCCAACAGACTCAAAACTCTGAGGCAGGCATTTTCCTCCAAGCGTGAATTTATTAGATATGTCATATTGGCACATCTGGGGAAACCTGCCTGTCTCTCTCTGTGTGTGTGTATAATCTCCTTTTATTTTATCATTGCACAAAGCATCTTTTTTCATAGTTCCCTTTATTAGAGTAATTTTATACACTTTTGTTGTGCTGTAACATAATTCTTTTCACTCTGCTTCAAGCAACTTCACATCCTTTTTTTCTTACCTCTTCTCTGCATTCATTTTACTGAGAGAGTAATCAATTTTCTAATCATAGTGTATAAAGGAGCTACAATACACTCTCATTTCCTTCTAATTTCTTTAATTATTTTCTTTATTTCCATGTCCATTTTCCCAAAGATCCATTCTTGACACTACAAAAAAACAACAACCAAAAAAACCTCTCTGTGCCTCTAGTAGTTCCCCCTCCCCCAACTACTGATAATCAGGTTGACCCAACCTCAATGCAGAGACAAAGTATTGGAAACACGGGCAGTTGGTTTTATACCTCCCTAGAGTGGGGGGGGAGGAGGGTCTTTTATTTTATGACAGAAGAAAAAGCCCATTGCCAAAAGGAGGAAGTATACATTCAACTATTTCAAAAACTACATTTTACTTTCTCTATTTTCTATAGCCTCTTTATCTATCCTATGCTCTTCAATGTCCAATATCTTTCTGTTCTACCTGTTCTGTAGTAAAAAGAAAAAAGGAAAAACCTGTGGATTGCCAAGTGTGTTTCCATTGCCTTAATTCCAGCGTAATTTGGGTTTTTCTACTTCCTGTTTTCTGTTTCAAGCAATAGCTTGGGCTTTCCTTCGCCTTTCCTGCTTGCAAGTTCCTTCCTGATGATGCTTTTTGCTGCTGCTTTTCCGCTGTGTCTTTTTCGAAGCTGCTCCTTCTGGATCATGCCTCTTTACTGGGACCCCTGGATCCCAGCTCTGAGGTTTTAGTCTCTGCTTCAAGAGGCCCCGGGCAGTAGTAGAGCTCTCCAGCAACCATCCTTTCCTCCTTTCTCCCCAGTGGAGTTGCCTGGCTGGGTTGTCCTGACTAGAAGGGAGAGAAAGGAAACACCTCCCACCCCCACCCCACCAGTGCTTTGGATCTACACAGGCAGTCTGTCCTTCTGCAACAGCCTGTTCAATACCTCTCAGTGCAAACCGGGAACCAGACCTTGCGATACACCCAGATGACTACTTTGATGCCACATCTACACCAAGACTGCCATTACAGGCCACAAAAAACATGCACACAACATGAGAGATGCTTTCACAGGTTCTTCAGTTGATAAGAAGATGTGCCACCAACACCTGTCTGGATTCTACAAACCACAGAGACAGAAGAGACTTTGTGCAAAAGCAGAAAAGTTGTAAAAGGTGTGATCAGATGCCTTGATTGACTCATGTTATCTAGATGATTCAGTCTTAAGCTTCAGTCCCTTTTGCCCAGGCAAGAGCCCATGCATACCTCCATTAAGAGCATCATCCTTGCTCTCTCAGCTGCCTCACCCATTAACTGCAGCCTCCTCCCACCCCCATGCATACCCAGAAAATGCAGAGCCAGGGCCATGGGAATGAGTTGTAGAGTAACTGCTGTTGTGGTCCATCGGCGGCCTGTGGAGCTGGCAGCAGAGTCGGACAGTGAGGAGGTTGGGGAGGAACATGGGCCAGTCCTGGAGTCTGGGGAAGGCTTGGATGAGGGTTCCGTATCATAGGCAGAGAGGGGGCCAGGGCCATCTGGGAGTTATGTGCTGCCTCTGGAGCCTCCAAAGCCTGACATCAGCGAGGCAGAAGAACAGAGTGACCCTGTTCCTACTGTGCACATGCACAGAGCTTCCAGAAGGCAAGAACAATTAAGACAAAAAGGACGACTTGGGAGTAAGGCTTGGAGATGATTGGCCACTCCCTTAAGACATAAAAGAGGAGCAAACGGACGTGAACCTTTGCAGGAAGCAATTTTGTTCATTCTGGTCAGTTCAAACTCTGAGAAGCTCCGTTTGACTCTGTGCTCCATTTGGCTTTGCAAAACAAATTGGCGATTAGGTCTCTGGCAGCGTTTCAAGGGAGATGAAGGTGGGTGCTTATCAACATTACCCTGAAAGACTTTGGCAGACATCCGTCGGACTCTTCACAGACTGTTTGTGAATCATTACGGGCTGTGAATGACCATAATTCACAGCCATTTAAATAAAAGAGAGTTTTTGGGACTAAGCATGTGATTTTTACTGTCTCAGGAAACCTAGGTCAGAACAACTGCTCTCCTCTTGGGCTGGCAACTCTCCAGGATCACTAGAGAAGTCCTGAAAAACAAATGTATCATGAGCAGGTACCTCCTACCTGTTACCTCCTTCCTCCTGTTCTGTTGATTATTTCACCCTCCCTTTCCAGCTCTTCTTGCAACCTACCCACCAACCTTGCAGCCCCAAGGCAGATGGAGCTGGGGAAATTGCTCCTTCTCCACACTGGGTCCCTGTCTGCACCACGGCCCCCTTCACTCTGAGAAACCCCAGCCCATTCTATCCAGGTCTCTTGTAATGGTGGTAGTTCATGTGAACAGGCTTTCCCTGAACATTATAGATGACACTGGGTGCAGTGCAGGTCAGTGGCAGTTTTGCACAATCTCTCTGGCTCTGGGTCAATCTTCTACTAAATCAAATATTCTAGATATTTCTCTTCTATCTGAAGTCGAGAGCTGTCTTCACTTTAAACTCTTCCCTCTCATCCCCCAGGATAGGGGGACATAGAGCTGCTCTAGTCCATAATCTATGGGAGCACACTGGGGAGGACATCCTGTACAACAATGAGCCATAGAAAACATAATGCACCTTCACTGATGCTGGCAATAGCAAAAATGGCAAATAAAGGGTTTATTGGCCTAACCACTAGGAAGGGACTTAATAATCTTTGATTCTAGCTTCTTGAAGAATCAGGCAGGAGGCAACTTTGTAGAAAGCCCCACGCAGTGGTGGGATTCAGCCAGTTCACATCTATCCGGGAGAACCGGTTGTTAATTTTCTAAGCAGTTGAGAGAACCGGTTGTTGGAAGAAATCTCCTTTTGTTTTTGTCCACTTTCTAGGGCTAATCCTGTAAGGAAGGCAGCAAGGAAACATTCTGGTATTGTTTGCAGCCTCATCTTTATTGCCCTGATTACAGAAACTGTAAGTGCCGCTTAACCCTTATTACATTGTAACAGCTAAGGCGAAGCGCCCATCGACGTGAGTGACGTTGAGTTGGCCACGCCCATACAGTCACATGACCAGTGAGTCCCACCTACCCAGCTGGTCATTAGGTAAGAGAACCGATTGTTAAATTATTTGAATTCCACCACTGGCCCCATTTAATCCCTTTCATTAATTTTACTGTCTTCTCTAAGCTGGCTTGTATGTCACATTGCCAGATCCAGCTGCTTCTTTAAGAAGTGCTGGCTACTTGCTTCTCCTGCAGGAAGTCTGAGGCCTGAAGAACTTCTACATCCACCTCCAGGACAACATGAAAAGGTGGTAGCCATAACTTATCTGACACGGGCAAGGTATTGCAATAGTAGTGAATATCTGTAGCTCGGGTGTGGGATGAGTGTGGAGGTTCATAGTGTGGAGGAGCTTGTGGATTGGTTTCTGAACATTTTGTTAGGCTGGGTAACATCTTCATTGGAATTTAGGGGATGTCAGTGTTGCAATTGGGCCACGTCAGACCTTCACCTGACGTGACCCACACCTCAACCCTCAGAAGACCCATCACTAGACCCTCACCTGACATGACCCTCCCATCACAAGAGCCCTTATAAACAGAAGAACACCGACACTGAAATTCCCTAAATTCTGATGAAGTTGTTACCTAGCCTGACCATGAAATGTTCAGAAACCAATCTACAAGATCAGAGGACAAACCTCCACTCTCATTAGACAAGTGTCTAGTCTTTACGTCCTTACCCTTTATCATCCTTATCGTTACCATCACTGGAGGAGGAACAGCGACAACTGAAGGAATCAAGATTCTCTATGGAAATGACATCAAGAGTTTGCATGAAGATCATCACTACAGATACTGGAGTATCCTTCAAGATGACGAAGGATACTGGAGTATCCTTCAAGCACACTGAAGTCAAGAAGAATATTACAATTGAATGCATCATGAGAGTGAAGAAGATCAAAAAGATTAAACAGTGGAGGAAATACCATCAAAGCAATGAACACCTAAGCAACTCCTTAGGTGTTCATTGACTTAAATACTTAGTTCTTAGATACACAGCTGGAATGCTGGTCTGGATTCAAGCTGAACTAAAAGCCCTGGATAGGAAGGCCAGAAAAATAATAGCAATGAATCATGCCCTTCATGCACGCAGTGATGCTGACAGACTCTATTTATCAAGGAGCATACAGATAGTCTGTGGTTTACAAGCAGTCTCTTGTAAGCTGTTTAAAATTATAACAGGCTGGGGATGGGTGCTTTACAGCCAATAAATATGATGGAGTGTGCACTGGGAGAGGCAACAAGCAGGAGTTTTGACAACACCAAAATTTCTCAGAGAGGCCTGTATTAAGAGACTGTGCAGGCCTGAGTTAAATGTGTGGGATCAGGGGGAGTGGGTCAGGGAAGCCACATTCTAGGACAAGGATGGCAAACGTTTTTCTGCTTGGGTGCCAAAAGGGAGTGTGCGCAATGGGTGCGCGTGAGTGACCATGCCCATAATGCAATGCCCTCCCCCGGTGCATGTGCACACAATCACTCTGCACTCCCCCCTCCCGCGCATGTGTGCAGGCCACATTGAAGCCTCCGAACATCCGGTGGGCCCATTGGGTCATTTTTTGCCCTCTCCAGGCCCCAGGAAAGCCTCCTGAAGCCTGGAGATGGGGGAAAACGGCCCAACAGGCCTATCAGAAGTTTGTTTCTGAACTTTCGGTAGGCTCCTCGGCCCCGTTTTTCACCCTCTCCAGGCTTTCCTGAAGCCTGGGAGGGTAAAAATGGCCTCCACCGCCCTTCAGAAGGCCGAAAATCAGCTGGCAAGCAACCGCATGTGCGCTGGAGCTGATATAGGGCAATGCCTTGCATGCCCTCAGATATGGCTCCACATGCCACCTGTGGCACACATGTCATATGTTCGCCCTCACAGTCCTAGGATCTATCAGGAGCTTAGAAAGTTATAGCTTTAGTTTGATAACATTGTAGAAGATAAAGGATTGGTTTGATTGGATGTCACTGTGTTACTTTTGGCTCTGGGCTATCATAAAATGTCATCACACACACACACACACACACACACACACTCACTCACTCACTCACTCACTATAGTCACTTGACTACATTTTGGTCCTTGACAACTGGCTCATCTTTAAGACTGGCTGCAGTATCCTGTAATGGTGTAACCATGATTTCTGATTTTTTTTTTTTGGTTGTTGCCTATTCACACTTAAACCACAGTGTTCACTTGTGCATTTGCAATGATTGTGGTGATTCACTTAATGGCAACGACAAAAATATTATAAAATGAGGGTGTCATATTCCTATTGTGATACTACTATTCAAGTGGGGAGGGGACCCTGGATTCTTTTACTCGCTTATTGCTCTCATCCTGTTTTCCTATGTATCCTGTAATTCCCTACTTTATGGCTTTTACCTTGTTAGTTGTTCTGCCCTATGCTTTGATTTACCTTGGGGAGGTACAAGGGAGGGGGAAGGACCATGCGTTTTCTCTCCGTTTGGAAGCCTCACAGAAGAAATGCATGGGAACAAATCCTTCTCTCTTTCTCAGGAAGACTATTTCCACAACATCTTCAGACTGTCAACTCATAAAGCAGTGGTTCTCAACCTTCCCAATGCCGCGACCCTTTAATACAGTTCCTCATGTTGTGGTGACCCCCAACCATAAAATTATTTTCGTTGCTACTATGTAACATTGGGAGCCACAAAACCTGGGTGGGTGTGGCCAACTCAACATCACTCCCACCCTGTCACATGACATCCCCCCCCAGACATACCTACCAAGGTTTCATGGCTCAGTGTTTTCTGTGGGAATAGGGTCTCTCTCTCTTCTCTCCCCCTCCCTCTCATTTCTGTTTTTCTCTATTTTTCCTCTCCCTTTCTCTTCTTCCTTCCTTCCCTTCCGTCCCTTTCCCTCTTTCTTTTTCTTTCTTTCTCATTGAATACGATAGCAAATCCAAAAAGTTATTAATTGTAGGAAATTGCTTCTCTGTAATCTTTTCATAGAGAACTCTAAGTTGATAGAAGCTGGCAAGATTGTACTAACAGCAATAGGATATATATTTTGATTTCTTTTGAGTTTGACAATATAATATGTTATCCAAAATTATAAATAATCTTATTTTCAGATGCATTATTTTTGCCATCTCTGTTATTTTCTTTTTAAAAATCAGATTTGCTTCCAATTTGTGCCTTCTGGGAAACTGCATTTTTCTTGGCAAGAGATGTAGCTTGCCATTGGTTTCGTCATAGGTCTGAGAAAGTTAGTTTCTTTCTTTCTTTTCTCTTCCTTTCTTTCCCCCTGATTTGTTTCCCTCTCTTTTCCCTCTCTCTCATTCTCTCCCTTCAGCTCTCTTTCATTTCTTTCTCCCTCTCCCCCTTCTCCCTCTTTGTTTCGCTCTATTTTCCCTATCTCCCATTCTCTCCTTCCAGCTCTTATTCATTTCTCTCTCTCTCTCTCTCTTTCTCCCCTTTTCTTTCTCATCTTTTTCTTGCGCATGCAAGTAAAATACCCTCCTGGGCCAGGATTACAGCGGCGGGGACAGCGACTCCTTCTGCTGCCGCCACTGAGAAGTGAGTAGCTGGCTGCGCTGCACAGGAGACTCCTTAGCGTCAGACTCAGGTCGCTCCCCTTCGTGTTGACTCAGGAAAGAGCCGGAGCAGCCATCTCTGGAGAGCCCTGTGCAAGGAGAACCATGTGCAGCGCAGGAGAACTGGAGCTCTTCCCTCCCTGCACCCAACCAGCTGCTGCTGCTGCTCCCCATTCCCCTCCTTCCTGAGCCAACACGAAGGGGACCGTGGCTCGTGCTGGCCTGAGTCTAGCACTGAGGAGTCTCCTGCACTGCATACCCAGTTACTCACCTCATTGTGCAAGGGCAACAGTGGGAGGAGAGTTGTTGTCCCTCCGCCTTGATCCTGGCCCAGAAGGGTATTATGCTTGTGTGTGTGCAAGAGATGAGCACAAGAAAAAGGCTGGAGCTCTTCCTGACACTGAGTTGCCTACGAAGGACGTGGAATTGCAGAAGTAGGTGAGAGGCTCGTGCCTTCTCGGGGCAGAGAGCATATTGTGCGATTGGGTCAGCAGGGAGCCGCAGGGGAGGGGCCAAAGCCTATTAAGACTGTTACCCATGCTAAGCATAAGTAACAGTCTTAATAGGGAATCTCACCGTACGCGCATCCCACGTTCCTTTATTTTATTTTCCCCACCTTGTTTTACGCCTCAGAAATGGTACCTCTTGACTTCCATAGGTCTGCCCATCAACCTCCATCACTCGGAGTGAGCTGCTTTCCCAGCATTCTCTGTGCTGTGCATGTCTCTCTTTTCCCCCTCCTCGCCTCCATTCCGGTTCCTACTTTCCCCCCACCCCTTCACACACACGTACATGCACCTCTCCTTCTGCTGCGTGGGGAGCCCAAGCCGCTTCTTCCCTTCGGGCTGGCTTCTCACCAGCCTCTCCACGGGAGGCTCCTCGGCAACCCCTGTGAAAAGGTCATTCGATCCCAAAAGGGGTCGTGACCCACAGGTTGAGAACCGCTGTTATAAAGCATTTGCATTTCTGTTATCAAGTTGCCATGGTGAGGAAAAGCGGGGAGCGCATTCCATACATACCTTCGGCTAGAGTTGGATCTCAGATTACTACAGCAGGCTTGTGAAGGGTGCACCTTGTTGGAGAATATGATTTATGACACAGACTGAGGAGAGGGAAGGAACAGGGGTAAAGTTCAGCTATAATTCAAATGAGGTCAGATCTGACTGCAATGGGGTATTGCCGAAATGGTGTTCCTAATAAATGACTGGATTTCTTTTGAAACTTGGCTCGAGGCTCATTAATTAAATAGGGCACCTTTTGGTAACCTGACATGCACCTGTGGATTGGCTCATTCAACATAAAAATGAGAGGAGGTGTTTCTAACCACTTCATCCTAATGGAATTGCCTGGAAGGAACTCAGACCCTGCTTTGCATTGTTTTGCATTCAATAAAAGTTTCCTTTTGAAAGTGTGGAGTTAATTGGTTACTCAGTAGCTGGCAAACCACACTTAGGATCAATCAAGGTCCACATTTCTTCCTCTCTTAATCCTTTGCTCACAAGAAGGTACGATGGAATTTACACGTAGACATCACATTCCATGCAGCAGAATATTAACTAGTAGAGAGTCACGTATCTATATCATGAATTGTTCACGAGGAGAACATGTATTTGTAAACCAATCAGTATTTGCCAAATGGATTTTCTTTCCAATGAGCTTTTGCTATTCCGAGAAGCTTGACAATAAAAGGGAGCACTGGAGAGATACTCGAAGTGGGTGCCTTCCCATCAGAGTGCCTTCCCATCAGAGTGCCTTCCCATCAACCTTGTTCCTGTCTGGATCCTCATTTCTATGTCACCAATATCTGGTAACCCCGATGTGATCTCCTCATACTCATTCGGCCGGACGAGCCCAGGTGCACCACAGCGAACTTCGCTCCCAATATTTTGTGAATATGGGGGGGGGGGACTGTCAGCTCTGCAGAAGGTTCATGCTAAAGAGCTGCAGAAATTACTTAAATATAATGGGGTGACAGGAGTTAGCTTACATGATCTAGAACACTTAGTAGGTGAAATAGGTTGTCAATGTCCCTGGTACCCCGGGGGAGGAACTTGGGAATTAGGGGACTGGATAAGAATTGGAATACAATTACATACTGAGCCGTGAGCTCCCATTCAACATTTATTGTTGTGGCAAAAATGCAGGGATATAATAGAGAAGGTGAGGACTCATAAACTCAAGGCACCATCCCCACCGCTCTCTTTAATCCCAGAGGAGGGATTTGCTCCCCCTCCATATATGCAACTAGCTTTGCCAGCACCAACTACATTGAAGCCGGGGCAAGTTAGTTCCCCGACCGCTTCCATATTAAATGGTTCTTCACAAGGATTAATGGGTGCGGTCCAAACAGGCTTTCAAGAAGAACAAAGGAAAGGAAACCTCACAGGACAAGAACTTGCAGAAGGGCTTCAAGCCTTGCCAGTGGTACAAACAGTTGACCCACAAGGACAGGTCCAATATCAGTGGAATCCACCATACCAAGTACTAAGAGAATTGCGGAAAAGTATCACTGAAATGGGATTACGTTCTACCTATATGGCAGGTATGCTGGAAGGTATTTCTAATGGTTATCAGTTGATCCCACAAGACTGGAAAGATTTGAGATCACTTCCGGTTCCCGGAGGTGCCGGACATTGCTGTCCACTGCTTGTCTCTCTGGTGGGCTCCTTTAGGGAACACAGGGGGTCTTGGAGGGACCACCTGCCATAGGGCAGCTTGCTGGAGCCCCCAGAAGCAGCGGCAGCCATCAGGGGGTTTCCAGTCTCACCCCAGGAGCCGGGGAGTGAAGGGGGGCGCATGGCATAGCTGTTGGCTGCCTGTGCCTTCGCCAAATGGATTCCGGAAGGAAATAATCAATCAGAAGTTGCAGTGAAGTGCTGGAGGTGAGAAGTTTGCCCTAATCTCTTTTAACACCATTTAATGGATGAGCAACAGCTACTCACAAGTTGTGGATTCAATCTATTTGAAGTTGCAAGATTGGAGGGTTTTTTTTTTTACCCCCCTCGGTTAAAGCGGCATTTGAACTATTTCTCGATCTCGGAATGGAGTGAGAGAGTAAAATGTTGAATTACTCACTTGTACTAACTATGAGAAAGATTTACATCACAATTGCAAGAAGTGATTCCTGAGCTGTTTTAAAAGCCTTATGGAAACTTTGAATGCTTTGCTCCCTGGTTCCCTGTGAGAGGCGGAGCCAAGATGGCTCACTTCCTTTTTCTTCTTCACTCTAATAAATGAACCTAGCCTTTTGAAACTACCTTTGAAGAAATGTCTGGCTTTATATTACTATGACCTCTCCTTGTTTTATGGTCAGGATTTGGATTATTTGACTCTCTTCTTCTGGCTTGGAACTGTGACTGAGGATTAACATTCACTTCTGGGCTTGTCTGCCTCCTCGGTATCACCCAACTGCGCACTCCACAGACGCCATTTCTTCTGCATAACGATTTACACTTATCCCTGAGCTTAACAAATGGGGCCCAGAAAACCACCGCCGGGGAAGGCAGCCTCGGCGCCTGCCTCCTCTGCATCTAGCCCAACGACCCAACAGACAAAAACTTTAGCATTCTTACAACAAGAAATGGCTGGAGAGAGCACAAATGACTTATCAGTTGCCCAAATGTTTCAGGCTATTATGAAGGGACAGGAAGAACTGAAAAAAGAACTGACAGATTTTAAAGAGCAGCTCAGAGATGCACAGCAGCAAACAATAGAAAATAAGCAGAGGGTTGGAGTACTGGAGGAGGGCATGGTTGGGCTGAGGGAGGAGGTGAAGGCAACTCAGAAGGGGAATAGAGAACTGGAAAACTTCATGGTAAAGATGGAACTTGAAAGAATGTCCCTTTTTCTCAGATTCCAGAACCTACCCGAGACAGAAGATGAAGACCTTAAGGATATTATGTGTACAATCTTAGCTGAATACATTAAGAGAGATAAAGAACAGTTGTGGTGGGATATGGACCTGGTTTATTGAATCAATTCAGAATATGCCAGAACACATAATGTTCCAAGGGAAGTCCATGTTAAAATTTCTTAGGAAGACCACGAGGGATGAGGTTTTGGGAGCCCAAAGGGGGGGGGGGCATTAAAATATAAAGATAAAGAAATTGCCATTCTTAAACAAATTCCGAAAAAAATAAGAGAAAAGAGGAGGAAGTATTCCTCCTTATCAAAGAAATTATATAATAAAGGAATTTGATTTAGATGGTTATTGCCAGAAGGAATGTTGGTTTTCTGGGAGGGAAATAGAATTAGAATTAATTCAGTTGTGGAGGCAGAGGCCTTCATGAAAAAACACAGCTCCCTCCTAGAGGATGAAACTATAAGAGGTAGTGAAAAAGGTGATAATATACAAGATATGAGGGAGGGAGGGGCTGTGGCTCCGCCAGGGGATAAGGGGGAGGGAACAATACTGAAAAGACTCAGGTCACAATAATAAATGTATTTGAAATATTATTGTAATTGTTGATATATTAGAAAGTGGTAAAAGAGATGATTGAACATATGGTTGATACAATGTATAACAACTGTATTGATTTATAACTGAAATCCAGTCCCAATTGTAAGTGGTGAGTAGAATTTTTGCAAGTACACCAGATAGTTGAAGAAGAAAAATGGACATTGGAAGTTCAGTGAAGAAAATACACTGAAGCTACAGCATGAAGATAAAGTGAATACCAAAAAGACCAAACCTGTCTACAATAAAGACCAAATGAAGAAATGAAATCAGATATGGCAAGTGAAAATATTGGATGGAATACAGAATAACAGGATTGGGTGGAACGTATCGTTGTCCATTAAGACATCTAGATCCCTCTCTCAGTCACTACTACTGAGCTAGATACCATCTATTCTATACCTGTGCATTTTCCTAAGTATAAGATCTTACATTTCTTACCACTGAATTGCATTTTGTTAGATAAAGCAAATTGTTCAAGTCTGTAAAAATCCTCCTGTAGCTTGACTTTATTGCCTAGAGCAGTGGTTCTCAACCTATGCTCTGTGGATCCAGGGGTGTGGCTGCGATGTTGTCATAGGACATCCATGAAGCCTTGAAGAAATGTTATGATTTAAATGTTGAGTTAGGTCTTGGTGGTCTGTGGTCACAAAATATATTTAAAGAGGATCTGTGTTGAAGAAACAGTTCTAAACCACTGGTTTAGAATGCTGGCTATTGCCCCAGCTTCTACCCAATGACAAAAATCAAGGAAACCATCAGTCCACTAATGGGAGAGGATGGCAAGAAGATGACAAGCAGCAGGGAGAAACCAGAACTACTTAATTCATTCTTTAAATCTGTTTTTACAGAAAAGGAAAAAAAACAGTCCAACCAATCAAAAGCAATACTATAGAGGACAGAATACGAATGCAATTCAAAATAGGCAAGAAAATAGTAAGACAACACCTGTCTACTCTAGACAAATTCAAATCGCCAAGACCACAGGGATTATATCCCAGAGTTCTGAAGGAGCTGGCAGATGTGCTCTTGGAACCGTTCAAAGATACTGAAGCACTGGGGAACTACCAGCGGTCTGGCATAAAAAGGAGAGAAAATGGGAGAATACTGATCAATCAGCCTGACATCAATACCTGGGAAGATCCTGGAAAAGATAATCAAGCAATGAATCTGCGAACACCTAGAGCAAGCAAAGTTATAACTAGAAGCCAATGTGGATTTGTCAAAAACAGATCATACCAGACAATCAATCAATCAATCAGAATAGAGCTGGAAGGGACCTTGGAGGTCGCCTAGTCCAACCCCTTGCTCAAGCAAGAGACGGTATACCATTTCAGACAAATGGCTGTCCAGTCTTCTTAAAAACCTTCAGTGTTGGAGCGCCCACAACCTCTGAAGGCAAACTGTTCCTTGCAGGTTAATTGTTCTCACTGTCAGAAAGTTCCAGGTTGCTTTTCTCCATGATAATTGCATAATATTATTATAATGCCACACAAACCTTATTGCATTCTCTGACAAAGTGACTAAAAAACTATACTTCCATTAAGAACTACATGTTGAGTGTGGTTGGTCAGCCAACTATGAATCCATCCAGTATTGGTGCTGCCTATCCCACATTGTCCTATCTTACCAAGAAGAAGGCTGTGGTCTACTTTGTCACATTCTTACTGAAGTCCAAATATGTCCACAACATTTTCTTGATCCACTAATTTAGAACTTTATCAAAGAAGGAGATAAGATTTGTGTGGCATGATTTGTTTTTGACAAACTTATGCTGCCTTCCAATAATTGATGTGTTCATTTTAGATATTTATGCATCTATATAAATCTATATCTTATACATCTGCTACCTGATTATCTTTTCCAGTATTTTCCTATGCATTAATATCAAGATGATTAGTCTGTAGTTATTGATTATGTTGAATAAAGCCAATTTGTTTCTGTTAGCACCATCTGTATCAAGGTATCTTTGGGCTATGTCCTACAAGAGAAAGAAACAAAGAAAGCATTAGCGGAACCTCCAGTTCTTTCACTCTCTTGTCCAATACCTCCAGTGTTCATGGCTAGGTCTTTTTCCATCCCCTTTCCTTTCAGGGCAGCCAGCTTGCACCTATAGCCTGCATAGTTCTCGATGTCTTCCAGGATGAAAACAAATATGGCATATCCCTGATCGATCACAAGGCAGTTTCCTGCATTGCCATTTTTCCCAAAAGTTCTTCCACTGTCAAACTTCTACTTTCTCTTCTCTGCTTTCTTGCCCATGAAGTTTACTCTCTAGGACACTGGCTATATATTCCCTGAATCTGGTTGACAACATTCAGTTTCTGGTACTCTGGTTTTCTACTTACAGTCTAGGTATTCCACATCTTCTTCAAGTGCATCTGATATTTGTTATCCTACCTGACGAAGTTTGCACTTGTCTGTTCAGTTTCATTGTTACAGTATTTTTTGGAGTATAAGGCGCACCTTTCCCCCCTAAAAGAGGGTGAAAATTTGGGTGCATCTTATACACTGAATGTAGCCCCACCCACCGACTGGCCCCCACCCTTTGGCCTCTGCCTCCCAGCAATTTACCTCCTTGCAACAAACGGGGGAAATGGAGCTTCCAGAAACTATAGCAATCCCTACAACCTTAAACAGCTGATGATCGGGAGGCCCACTTGAAAGTGAAACTTGCTGTTTGCTTCCTGAGGCAAATTGCTGGGAGGCAGAGGCAGATTTTTTACTTGTGCTAATCAGGCTGTTTGCTGCAAGGAGGTAAGTCAATAACTATAAATGCCTATAGAATGTTCGAATTATTAGACTTATTTTTTAAAAACTGTTTTATTATTTTTCTAGACAACTTAACAAAATGAGAAGCTTTTTAAAATAAATGCTTGATCTGAAGAGGCCCAGTGCTATTGTATCTCTTTTTAAATAGCAGAGAATAACTATACCTCCAGAAAGCCAAATCAATTTTAACAGCGTCTGTACAAGTATAGTCTGAAATGTAACACTACAAACAGTGTAGATTGTCGGTACTGTTTGCTGTTTGTTGCAAGGAGCTAAATTACTGGGAGGCAGATTCCCCCCCCCCCTGTTTTCCTCCCAAAAGCTAGGTGCGTCTTATACTTCGGAGCATTTTATACTCTGAAAAATAAGGTACTTTCAGTAAATTTCTTCAATCTCTCAAGATTATTTAAAATTTTAGTCCAGTCTTCTCTAGAAGTAGTTATCCCATTCAGTTTTGTACCATCTGCAAATTCAGTAAGTATTCATTTCACCTCTTTGCCCAAATAATTGATGAAAATATGAAAGAATGCAAAACCCAGATCCTTCGGCTTATTCACTTAATCTCTCTTCCCATTTTAATAAGGAACCAGTGATGTCCTCTCTTTCAGTATGATTTTCAAGGGAACTTTATATCTGTTTAAATATTATATCAATTAGTCTACATTTCATTATCTTATTATTCAATATATTATAGAGTACTTTGTCGGATGATTTGGTGAACTCAAGTTATATAGGCATACAGAAGCTACTAGAGAAGTTACCCAAAGAAAAGTGAAGATTAGGAAGGCAAAATCTATTCTTTAGAAATGTATGTTCACTTCCAGTAATTGTCACATGTTTTCAAGATATTTATGATGAGTCTTTTCCCCCCTCTACTGTAGAATTTTCCCAGATATTATTATCAGAATGACTGATCTGTAGCTTTGCTGGATGTTTTTTCTCCCTTCTAGAAGAAAAAGACATTTGTCACTTCACTGGTTCTCTGAAAATTCTCAGAGATAATGCATAAAAAATAATACTTTTTCCATGCAGTGGCTACACTGCATCATTAGATACTGCCTATTTCTGAAGCATTTATTACTAAATTGAACATTTGGCAATGGAAGAATATTATATATTTTTCTATATTAGCTATCTGGGAACTTAAATGGTCCAAAAACAAATTTAATGATGTATTGTTGAAAGTGTTTGCTGATGGCAATCCATGTTTTTGTACAAGGTATCCACTGAAAAAAGCCTGTTTTTAAAATATGTGAATTAATTAGGAAAGTCTGCATCCTCCCCCAATTATTCTGCCTTTCCAACCAATTATATGTTCTAGTGCCACTATAAGCACGATAAATACCACTATATTACAGAATTGCATGAAACCAAAGATGAAAACCTCTTAGAATGCATATGGGTCAACATCAAAGAAAAAAAAGAAAGACATGGCCATAGATGTATACTATAGGCCACCCAATCAAGCAGAAAAAATAGATATCCTTTTTGCCAACCAACTAACAAACATATGTAGGAAACACACTATAATAGTAATGGGGGACTTCAATTACCTTGATATCAATTGGAAAACTAATTCTGCACCAAGTGAGAAATCCTCACAGGGGTGAAATACAACAGGTTCTGACAGGTTCTGGAGAACCAGTAGCAGAAATTTTGAATAGTTCAGAGAACCAGCAAATGCCACCCCTCGCTGGCCCCAGAGTGCAGTGGGAATGGAGATTTTGCAGTATCTTTCCCCTGCCATGCCCACCAAGCCATGCCCAAAGAACCAGTAGTAAAAAAAAATGAATTTCACCACTGGTTCCTAACCAACCTAGCTGACAACTTTGTGGTCCAAAAGGCAGAGGAGGGAACTAGAGGGACAGCCATACTGGATTTCATACTTACAAACAGAGAAGACATGATAGAGGGAGTTGAAACTTCAGGAACCTTGGGTGAGAGTGGCCATGTCCTACTAGAGTTTAACATAATGCAAACACAAGCAATAGAACATAATGATAAGCAATAGAACATAATGATACTAGAGTCTTAGCTTTTAAAAGAGCTGATTTTAATAAACTTAGAACTTGGGACAGATTCCAAGGATAAAAATCCTAAAGGGGAAAACAATTCAAGAATCTTGGCAAACTCTGAAAAATATGATCATAAAAGCCCATACCTGCACAATACCACTGAGAAAGAAAAACAAGAAATCCAAGAAGAAACCAGCATGGCTGCACAACAATATCTTTGACAAATTGAAAGACAAAAGGGACAAGTACAAAAAATGCAATGGAAGGATATCAGCAGATAGCCAGAATCTGCAAAGACAAAGTCAGGAAAGCAAAGGCTCAGAATGAACATAGTTTTGCAACAAAAATCAAAGAAAATAAAAAAAGTTTCTTCCAACATATAAAAAATCAAGGAAACAGTCAGAGGGCAAGGAAATAACATGCAACAGAGAGAAAGTAGACTGCTTAACTCATTCTTTGCATCGGTCTTCATGCAAAAAGAAACTATAGCCCAACCTACCAGAAACATAACTATAAAACACAGGCTGGAAATAAAAGTTAAAATAAGCAACAACAACAACAACAACAAAAACAGGAAGAGAACACCTGTCTGATCTTTTTCTAAAAAAAATAATTTTAATTTATTTTTGAACAAGGACAAACAAACATAAAAATTAAAATTAAAAAACCCATCTTCCATTACAAATTGTAGAAAGTGTGTCAGTTGCTTACAGTATTTCCATGTATCTCTTCCATAGTCATAACCTACTTTTCATATCAAATTGCATATTTTAAATTCACCTATATTAATGTATATCACAATTATTACATCTCAACCTTAATTTGAGTATAATTGTTTTTACATCCTTTTATATATAATTTTCAAAATCTAGAATAGGATTATATGATAACATTCTATTAACACCTGTCTGATCTTGATGAATACAAATCACCAGGACCTGACGGATTACATCCCAGAGTTCAAAAGGAGCTGGCAGATGTCATCTCAGAACCACTGCACCACATCTTTCAAAAATCCTGGAACACCAGGAAACTACCAGAGGACTGGAAAAGAGCTGATGTGGTTCCCATCTTCAAAAAAGGGGAAAAAACAGACCCAGGAAACTATAGACCAATCATCCTAACATCCATACCTGGGAAGCTATTGGAAAAGATAATTTAAAAAACAGATTTGCCAATACCTAGAAACGAGTAACATAATAACTAGCAGCCAACATGGGTTTGTTAAAAACAAACAGATAATTCCAAACCAATTCTATTTCATTCTTCAACATAGTGACTAAATTAGTAGACCAGCGAAATACTGTGGACATAATATACTTAGATTTCAGCAAGGCATCTGACAAAGTAGACCACAGCCTACTTCTTTGTAAGCTAGAAAAAAGTGGGATAGATAGCTCAACTACCAGATGGATTCACAACTGGCTGACAAACCATACTCAATGAGTAGTCCTTAATGGGTCTAGGTCTACATGGAGAGAAGTAAGCAGTGGGGTACCACAAAGTTTCATCTTAGGCCCAGGACTCTTCAATATCTTTATAAGCGACTTAGATGAGGGAATAGAAGGGGAAGTTACCGAATTTGCAGATGACACTAAGATGTCAGGAATAGATAACACCCTAGAAGATAGGATCAAGATCCAGATGGATCTTGACAGACTTGAACACTGGGCTCTGTTTAACAAAATGACCTTTCAATGTAGAGAAAAGTAAAGTCCTACACTTAGGTAAGGAAAACCAAAAGTACACATATAAACTGGGTGAAACCAGGCTTAATAGCAGTGACTGTGAGGGGGATCTTGGAGTCTTAGTGGATATGAGACAGCAGTGTGCAGCGGCAGCCAAAAAAGCCAATGCAATCCTGTTCTGACCCCCCTTCTCGTATACCAAAGCACTCCAAAACAAGGCCTCTGCAAGATGTTTTATTTACATTCAGTTTAAACCTTGGCAGCAATCCAGGTACAGATAACACCTTGGCAGCAATCCAGCGTGCCGAGGTACAGATAACACGTTGGCAGCAATCCAGCCTGCCGAGGTACGACACAGATTTGAGAGTGTCTCCAACTCTAATGATAAGTTGATTCCTGAAAAAACAGCTTTTGGAAAGTCCTTCCTTAAATAGCCTTGAGATGAGCGTGATTACGATCACCTGAGTCCAATCATCTCTTGTAACTGCGTAGCTGTTCTCTACGTCTATCAGCTCTCCGTTGCCGGGCATCCAGAAACCACTCCCTTGTCTCCTCCCCACTGCTCCAAGGCATGACGTCAGGAGCACACTCCCTTTGGCTTTCACCGCTGCTCCATGCCTAAGGCACCTCCTGGTGGCCAACCAGCCTCTCTGATCCCTGCTCAGAGTCGGAACCCTGTCCAGGGTCCTCCACATCCTCCAGAGCCGACTCATAGGGACCCTCGCTGTTGGAGTCTGGTGGCAGCTCCAATGGCTCCTGCTGGGCCACAACACTATCCCTCACCGCGGGGCCGTTCCCCCGGGTCTGACGCTTGGGATGTGGCCTCGAGGGATATTGCGCATGATAGGCTCGCACCAGAGCTGGGGCATGCACGGCCGTCGCATCGGTCCAGGTCCCCCCGTCCAACCCTTCATCCGTCCAGTCTACCAAATACTGGAACCGTCCCTTGAGCCATCTCGAGTCACGGATCCGGGTCACTTCATGCGGTGGCCGTATGTCCACCTCACGCGATGACAGCTGGGAGGGAAGAGGGTTGGCGGAGAGGACAAGCTGACCGCTCCGGGATCAGGAGCGAGCGATGGAACACCAGGTGCACTCGCATCAAGCATGGGAGGGTTAGGTGATAGGCCAGCAGGTTGATGATGGCCTTCACGGGGAATGGCACAAGATACCGGTGGTCCAACTTCTTAGTCGGCCGGTGGGACAGAAGATGCCGCGTGGACAGCCACACATGATCTCCCACAGCCAACTCCGGCACCGCACATCGAGACTTATCTGCTACCCTTTTGTAGTCCTCCTTTGCCTGATTCAGATAGCGGCGCACTACTTGGTGGACCGCCTGGAGCTCAGAGAGGAATTCCTGCACTGCGGGGACCGGAGAGTCCACTGGGATGAGAGGGAAAAAACGAGGGTGGTACCCGACGTTCGCCATGAAGGGTGTTGTCCGTGTGGAGGTGTGCTGCGAGTTGTTAAACATGAACTCCGCCACGGCTAGGTACTCCGCCCAGTTGTTATGCTGCTGGTTCACGAAGCAGCGAAGGTACTGTTCCAGAATCCCAATCACCTTCTCCGTCCCCCCCATCAGTTTCAGGATGGTGTGCTGAGGACAAACAAACCTGGACATCTAGAGCCGCCATCAGCCCTTTCCAGAACTGGGCCGTGAATTGTGTCCCACGATCTGATATGACCCGGTCAGGTAGGCCGTGAAGCCGGAACACGTGCTGGATGAACATGCAGGCGGTGGTGCGGGCTGTCAGCAATCTCCGACAGGGGATGAAATGCGCCATCTTGGTGAGCATGTCCACCACCACAAGGACCATGGTAAAACCTGAAAGCGGAGGCAGTTCCATCAAGAAGTCCATGGAAACGGCCCCCCAGGGTCTGTCCGGGGTCAGCAATGGCTGCAACAAGCCTGGAGGAGCTCCCGTTGCTGACTTGGCCTGTCGACACGGCACACACGACGTGACATACATCTGCACACCGTGTCGCAAGCGGGGCCACCAGCAAGTACGGGAGACCAGGTGCAATGTCTTGAAAAAGCCAAAATGTCAAGGTAGCCAAGCCAAGCCCAAGACCACGGGGAAATGCAGGCCCGAAGCCATGTAAAATTGAATGGCCTCCTCATGCTCCCCAAGGATCAAGCACAAAGTCTGCGTGGCGGCCTTGATAGGCCCAGACAGAAGCACCCGGCCGTCAATGGTCTCGACACACATCGGTGGGTCCACCGGACACACAGGGACATCGTACTTTGTAACAAACACTGCATCCATAAAGTTCGTGGTAGCCCCGGAATTGACCAAGGCATGGGCCGGAATTCCCTGCGGACTACCCAACAAGAGGATGTGTGTTGCTAAGATAATGTGCCATGGAGGGCCATCAACCTCTGTTTTGGCCTGCGCCCAACCTAAAGTCTCCCTCAGATCAGGCTCTGCCCATATCTTGACACGTTATTCCGGAATTGAAGGGGAGGCTGCAGGCCGCGCAGTCCCCCTACCCTTCTTGGGGCAAATCAAAGCCAGGTGTCCAGAATCCCCACAGTAGAAACACAACCCCCCTGCATGCCGTCTGTCCATCTCTGTGCGCAACAAGCGGGATTTGGCGGCACCCAACTCCATGGGCTCCTCCCATGTAACTGCAGTCTCCTGAGGGACCGGCACCCTAGTGGTCTCCTGGGATGCGCGGTGAGGCCTCTCCCTCTGCAGCCGGTTGTCTATCCGGAAGCACAAGTGGACCAATGCATCGAACGTCGGTGGCCTGTCCACCCTCACCAGCTCATCCTGCAAGGCATCGGACAGCCCATCCTGAAAGCTGAGTCCTGACTAAGCAGCCGGAATTCGCTGACATAATCCTGCAAGGAGCCACGACCCTGCTGCAGCGACTTGAGTAGTCTGGTGGCTGTTTCCCCCTTAATGGGATCCTCAAACATCAGCCGGAGATTATTACAAAAGCCCTAGGCTGAGATAGCAACGGAGTAGCCAACGAGCAGTTGTGCCTGAGAGCAAGCTGGTGATAAATCCCACCTTCATCCGGTCGGTGGGAAAGTCCTCTGCTCTCAAGCTGATAAACAGCTGGCATTGTCCCAAGAACGCTGCAAACATAGCTTGTTTGCCATCAAACCTGTCTGGTGTAGCCACTGGGCATTTCCTCCTTGGCTGGGGGGGGGTGTTAGCAAGCCCCTGGAGCTGAGCTACTTGCCCAGTCAACAACGCCAACTGTTGTGCCAAGTGGGCATTCTCAGCATGTAGTTGCTCCATTGCAGCTTAATGGAGCTTCATTTGGGGCAGGAATCAATCTGTTCTGACCCCCCTTCTCGTATACCAAAGCACTCCAAAACAAGGTCTCTGCAAGATGTTTTATTTACACACAGTTTAAACCTTGGCAGCAATCCAGGTACAGATAACACCTTGGCAGCAATCCAGCCTGCCGAGGTACGACACAGATTTGAGAGCGTCTCCAACTCTAATGATAAGTTGATTCCTGCAAAAACAGCTTTTGGAAAGTCCTTCCTTAAATAGCCTTGAGAGGAGCGTGATTACAATCACCTGAGTCCAATCATCTCTTGTAACTGCGTAGCTGTTCTCTACGTCTATCAGCTCTCCATTGCCGTGCATCCAGAAACCACTTCCTTGTCTCCTTCCCACTGCTCCAAGGCATGACGTCAGAAGCACGCTCCCTTTGGCTTTTACCACTGCTCCATGCCTCAGGTGCCTCCTGGTGGCCAACCAGCCTCTCTGATCCCTGCTCAGAGTCGGAACCCTATCCAGGGTCCTCCACATTCTCCAGAGCTGACTCATAGGGACCCTCGCTGTCGGAGTCTGGTGGCAGCTCCAACGGCTCCTGCTGGGCCACAATACAATCCTAAATTGCATTAACAGAGGGATACAATCAAAATCAAGTGAGGTACTACTATCACTCTATAAAGCCCTAGTAAGACCACACTTGGAGTCCTGCATCCAGTTTTGGTCACCACACTATAAAAAATATGTTGAGATTCTAGAAAAAGTGCAGAGAAGAGCAACCAGGATGATTAGGGGACTGGAGAATAAAACATCTGAAGAATGGTTGAAGGAACTGGGCATGGCGAGTCTAGAGAAGAGAAGGACCAGGGGAGACAAGATAGCAGTCTTCCAATATTTGAGGGGCTGCCAGAGAGGAGGGGGTCAATTTCCAAGGCACCCGAAGGCCAGACAAGGAATAATGGGTGGAAACTGACCAAGGAGAGATTCAACCTAGAAATAAGGAGGAACTTTCTGACAGTGAGAACAATCAACCAATGGAACAGAAGTTGCCTTTGGAAGTTGTGGAGGATTTGTCCCTTGAGACTTTCAAGAAGAGACAGGACTGCCATCTGTCAGAAATGATGTTGGGTCTCCTGCTTGAGTGGGGGGTTGGACTAGATGACCTATAAGGTCCCTTCCAACTCTGTTATCTGCTGCATCCCAGAGTGTTCTGTTTAGTGGCACAGATAAGGGATGGGGATACAGATCCTACTCTTCATCACTATTCCCCTGTAGCATCATTCCACTGGTTTCCTGCTTCTCGTTTGTATGAAGCTTGTAGAATTAAAGAACTCCAGGACTGCTGGCAGAGCAGTCTAGGATGATTGCCTCGTTCTGAGAAACCTCCAGCAGAGCAATGCTTCTTCAGCTCCTGAGGGAGGCCACTGGAATGTCAGCACATTGAACGGAGTACTCGGGCCTGGAGGGAGGGCAAGACACGCAAACAGCAAATAAGCAGCCTTTGGATACTGGCCAGACAATTACCTCCAGGGTAATAGGTTGTGGAACTCAGTTTACCCCTGCCATTGGATGCATGAACAGTATCCCAGCTAAGGTTGAATGGAGTAGAGGTAATCCTTGATTTACAACAGTTCGTTTAGTGACCATTTAAAATTGCAAGGGCACTGGAAAAAGTGACATGACCCTTTTTCATGCTTACGACCTCTGCAGCAGTCCTGTGTTCATCACCCTTTGCGACCTTCTGACAAGCAAAGTCAATGGGGAAGCCAGTTAAGAACTGGGTTACTAACTTAACAACTGCAGCAATTCACTTAACAACTGCAGCAATTCACTTAACAACTGTGGCAAGAAAGGTTGTAAAACTCACTTAGCAAATGTGTTGCTTAGCAACAGAAATGTTGGGCTCAATTGTAGTCTTAAGTCAAGGACTACCTGTGATTGATCGCCAAGTAAAAAGATGTGGACATTCTTAGTCAGATTAACAGAGTTGTAAGGGACATTGTAGGTCATCTAGTCCAACCCACCCTGCCCAAGCAGGAGACCCTACACCAGGGGTGTCCAAACTTGGGAACTTTAAGACTTGTGGACTTCAACTCCCAGAATTCCTAAGTTTGGACACCCCTGCCCTACACCATTTATGACAAATGACTGTCCAGTCTCTTCTTGAAAGTCTCCAGTGATGAACTTCCCACAATTTCTGAAGGCAACTTCTGTTCCATCAGTTGATTGCTTTGTCAGAAAATCCCTCTTTATTTCTAGTTTGAATCTCTCCTTGTTCAGTTTCCATCCATTATTCTTTTTCTGGCCTTCAGGTGATTTGTGGAATAGCTTGTCCCCCTTCTCTCTGTGGCAGCCCCTCAAATATTGGAAGACTGCTATCATGTCTCCCCTGGTCCTTCTCTTCACTAGACTAGCCATGCCTAGTTCCTGTAACCGTTCTTCATATGTTTTAGTCTCCAGTCCCCTCATCATCCTGGTTGCTCTTCTCTGCACTCTTTCTAGAGTCTCAACATATTTTTTATAGCGTGGTGACCAAAACTGGATGCAGGACTCTAGGCTTGGCCTTACTAGGGCTTTATAGAGTAATATTAGTACCTCACCTGATTTTGATTGTATCCCTCTGTTAATGCAATTTAGGATTGCATTGGCTTTTTTGGCTGCCGCTGCACACTACTGGCTCATATCCACCAAGACTCCAAGATCCCTCTCACAGTCACTCCCCTCATCATCCTGGTTGCTCTTTCTTCTCAAATTCTCAAATTGGACTCTGTGGAAATTGACAAGTGGCCAGTGTAGTGACAATTTTCAGGAAGGGTTCTAGCTAAGATGATGCAAGATGAAAATCCTTCTGCCTCGAGTGGCAATCCCTCCCTCTTTATTTTGTATTCTTCCAATTAAAATAGAGCCAAATGCCCTCATAAATTAAGCAACGTCTGGTCTGCATTTCATCCCCTTCTTGGTGATGGGCTGGCTCTTCCAGGTGGGAGACGTGGTTGGTGAAATGAAAGATTCTGGTAAAGGTTGGAAAAGTATGGAAATACCAGATAGATGGTTTAGATCTGGTATAATGTGGAATGGAAGCTAAGACTAGAAGCATTCACCTGTTTCCTCCATCTCTCTGCTCCTGCTTCACCTGGACCCTTTTCCAGAGGTGATGTCTGGTGCCTATCCATGGAGAGAATGAGGCAGACATAGAACAAAGAACAATAGGGTTGGAAGGGATATTTTAGCAGAGTAAGGAAGATACTCAGAGATTATTCACACCCTGGTCAGTGTCTCTTTGCACTTCTACCATCGGGCAGAAGACATCAAAGTATAGGGAGCCGAACAAAGAGGTTTAAAGATGGTTTCTATCCTTGGACTGTCAGACTCTTAAACACAGCCACAGTCACTCCATGCACATGCGAGGTTTTTTGTTCTTTTTTTGTTTCTGCTATAATTTTGCACCAGTGAGGTTAAAAACAATTTTGTTGTATTTAAGTACAATGACAATAAAGATTATACTTATACTTATATTGAAGGTCTTCTAGTCCAGCCCCCTGCCCTGACAGGGGATCCTGTTCTGTTCTGGGCTTTCTTTGGGCTGATGGGATCATAGAAAGAATAACAGAATAACAAAGCAGAGTAATAGAGTTGGAAGGGACCCCAAAGGTCCTCCCCTCCAAGCAGAAGAGCCTAAACCATTTCAGACAAATGTCTGTCCAGTCTCTTCTTGAAAGCCTCCAGTGATGGAACAACCACAACTTCTGGTGGCAAGGTGTTCCACTGTTTAATTGGTCTCACTGTTAGGAAATTTATCCTTAATTCCAGATTGCTTCTCTCCTTTCCATCCGTTGCTTCTTGTCTTGCCTTTGGGTGCTCTCAGAGGTTGCCACAAAGAAGAGGGAGTCAAACTATTCTCCAAAGCACCTGAGGGTAGAACAAGAAGCAATGGGTGGAAACTAATCAAGGAGAGAAGCAACTTAGAACTAAGGAGAAACTTCCTGACAGTTAGAAGAATTAATCAGTGGAACAGAAGTTGCCTCCAGAAGTTGTGAAAGCCCCAACACTGGAAGTCTTTAAGAAGATGTTGGATAGCCATTTGTCTGAAACGGTATAGGGTTCCCTGCCTAGGCAGGGGGTTGGACTAGAAGACCTCCAGGGTCCCTTCCAACTCTACTATTGTATTGTATTGTATTGCTTTGGAGAATAGGTTGACCCCCCTCTTCTTTGTGGCAGCCCTGTAAGTATTGGAACATGGCAATCGTGTCACTCCCAGTCCTTCTTTTCGCTAGACGAAACATCAGCAGCCAGTTGTGCCCGTCCCTTGTTGCTGCAAGGAAACCAGAAGAGTAAGGGTTAAAGTCAGCTATAATCAAGTTTTCGAACAATCAGGTGGAAAACATCTTCATCTCCGTCCTTTTCTCTGAGATTTATTTTATTTTTTATTATTCATATTTATAGACCGCCCCCTCTCCCGAAAGGGACTCGGGGCGGTGTACAGTCATTAAAATGCGTTATAAAATACATACATAAAACAGTTAAATAATTAAATACGTAGGTGAAGGAGGTTGTAAGACTGTATATAGAATAATAAATATAATACATTAAAAGCTTATTAAAACCCCAAACCCAATTAAAATGAATAAATCCCCGGGAGGTAAAACTAAGAAAGTGCCAGGCCAGCTGATTGAAATAGGTGAGTCTTTAACTTTTGCCGGAAGGAACGGAGGTCGGTGGTAGTTCGAATGTCTGGGGGGAGGTCATTCCAGAGGGTTGGGCCCATCACAGAGAAGGATCTACTCCTAGGTGTCGCCCGCTGGCATTGCCTAGCAGACGGCACCAGGAGGAGCCCCTCCCTGTGTGAGCGGATAGGTCGCAGGGACGTGTGTGGTAGGATGCGATCCTGCAGATACCTAGGTCCTATGCCATGGAGCGCTTTAAAGATGGTAATCAGTACCTTGAAACGCACCCGAAAGGCCACAGGTAGCCAGTGCAGCTCGCGCAGGAGAGGTGTTACGTGGGAGTAACGAGTACTTCTCATAATAACCCGCGCGGCTGCGTTCTGAACTAGCTGCAGTCTCCGGATGCGTCCCAAGGGAAGCCCCATGTAGAGAGCATTGCAGTAGTCCAGGCGAGACGTCACCAGCGCATGAGTGACCGTGCGCAGGGCATTCCGGTCCAGTAGGGGGCGCAATTGGCGCACCAGGCGAACCTGGTGGAACGCCCCCCTTGCCACGGCTGCCACATGGTCCTCCATTGACAGCCGGGCATCGAGGAGGACGCCCAAATTGCGCGCCCGCTCCACAGGGGACAGCTGTTCACCCCCTATGGCCAGCGATGGGGTCAGCTGGCTGAACCGAGGCGCCGGTACCCACAGCCACTCAGTCTTGGAGGGGTTGAGTTTGAGTCTGTTGTCCCCCATCCAGACCCCGACGGCTTCCAAACACCGGGACATCACTTCGACAGCCTCGTTGGGGTGGTTTGGGGTTGAAATATACAGCTGAGTATCATCAGCGTAAAGATGGTACTCAACCCCAAAACCACGGATGATCTCGCCCAGCGGCTTCACATATGCGTTGAACAGGAGAGGCGAGAGGACCGACCCCTGTGGCACCCCACAAGTGAGTGGCCTCAGGGACGACCTCTGCCCCCCTGTCAACACACATTGCTTCCGGTCGGAGAGGTAGGAGCCGAACCACCGCAGAACGGTGCCTCCGACTCCCATCCCCTCCAACCGGCGCAATAGGATACCATGGTCGATGGTATCAAAAGCCGCCGAGAGGTCTAATAGGACCAGGATAGAGGAACAACCCCTATCTCTGGCCCTCCAGAGATCATCAACCAACGCGACCAAGGCTGTCTCAGTGCTGTGCCCGGGTCGGAAGCCGGACTGGCGTGGGTCTAGATAGTCGGATTCGTCTAGGTGTCGTGGAAATTGTTGCGCCACCACATTCTCAACAACCTTTGCCAAAAAGGGGAGGTTGGAGACTGGACGATAATTAGCTAGCTCCATTGGGTCGAGCGAAGGTCTCTTGAGCAAGGGTCTCACCACCGCCTCTTTCAAGGCGGTAGGTAAGTATCCCTCACCCAATGAGGCGTTCACCAGGCCCAGGAGCCAGCCTCGTGTCACCTCCCAGGCTGCCAGTACCAGCCAGGAGGGGCATGGGTCCGTTAAACATGTGGTAGGTCGCAGCCGTCCACGCAACCTGTCCAAATCCTCGGGGGCAACAGAGTCAAACTCCTCCCAGAATGGTCTCTCAAGACTCGCTGTTGGCAGCTCGTCTGGTCCACTGACGGAGGCCCACCCGTTCCGGATCTGATCGATTTTGTCCTGAAGATATTCTCCAAACTCCTCTGCTCTACCCTGTAAGGGTGTCTCCCGCGCCCCCTGCGATAAAAGGGAGCGGGTCACCCTAAACAGGGCGGCAGGGCGGTTATCCGCGGACGCAATAAGAGCAGCACAATGTCTACGTTTGGCCGCTCTTATTGCCACAAGGTAAGTCCGCAAATAGGCTCTTACCTGTGTTCGGTCAGATTCGGAGCGTGAGGACCTCCACCTGCTCTCTAGACGTCTCCTGTGGCGCTTCATCACCCTAAGCTCCTCAGTAAACCAAGGAGCCCGGGTGGGTCGATGCCGCAGGAGAGGTCGCAAAGGCGCAACCCGGTCCAAGGCCCCAGTCGTCGCCCTATTCCAGGCAGTCACTAGGTCCTCGGAGCGGGAGCGGGACAAGGCTACAGGAATTGGCCCAAGCTCCGTCTGGAATCTATCAGATTCCATCAGGTGCCTGGGGTGGTACCAGTTTATAGAGTCTGGTTCCGCCTCCTCGCGGTGGGGGATAGCGCCAGGGAAGTCCAGCCGGAGGGATGAGTGGTCTGACCATGACAGGGGCGTGATGACTAAATCCCCTATTCCCAGATCACTCGTCCACTGTTCAGATACAAAAATGAGGTCCAGTGTGTGGCCCCCTTCGTGAGTGGGGCCCTGCACTAATTGGGTCAGGTCCATGGCCGTCATGGAAGCCATGAACTCCCGAGCCACCTCGGAAGCCGCTCCCGTTGACGGCAAGTTGAAGTCCCCCATGACCAAAAGTCTGGGAGTCTCAACTGCCGTCGCTGAGATTAGCTCGAGGAGCTCGGGCAGGGCTGCTGATGCATAGCGAGGAGCCAAGTATACAATCAGCAAGCCCCACTGCCTCCCTGGGCCCCAGTTCACACCAAGGGACTCACACCCGGGTATCTGAGGGACAGTGAACTCCCTCGGCTCTAAACATTCCCGCATAACCACAGCCACCCCTCCACCCTTACCCAGGGCCCGAGGCTGATGGAATGCACGGAAACCCGGTGGGCACATTTCCACGAGGGGTAAACCACCCTCGTGGCCCAACCAGGTCTCCGTTATCCCTGCAAGGTCTAGCTCCCCCTCTGAGATCAACTCATTAATGAGGGGGGCCTTGTTGGTGACAGACCTTGCGTTGCAAAGCATCAGCCGCAGGCCCTGGCTCTGTAGGACCTGTCCACCTAGACTGCAGGGGTTGGTACAAGCGACCGGGCGTAACCAACAGCCGCGGTCTCCCAACCGACCTTGGGATCTTATCCTGTCCTCGCATCCCCTCCTCCCCGCGACCGTTGTAATAGGACAACCCTCTGCTTTAGTGACCTTTATATTCCCCCCCTCCACCGCATCCCCGTCCTTCCTGGACTCACCTGTCTGTCCGGCTCTGGCCCTCCTCCCGGTCTGATTAACCCTCCCCCCCACCCTGGGACCCCCTAAAAAAGATAAAAAACATTTTACTAAAAATCCCCTTAGCTTCCGGTTCCTGCACCTCTCGGGGTCCACGAACCCGTCATCAAGGCGGGCCCTTGAAAGAGCCAAGGGCCATGCCTGTGAGAGAGGGGCCTCCCGCAGGCGGAGCAGGTCTGACCTCGAGTAGATTGTTAAAAACCCAGTGGGGTAAGGGTGCTGGTAATGAAAAGTTGGTAAACGGGGGTTAGAGTCTCAATAGGAAGTAGGAGGCTTCAATGTCCAGATTAGTACTTGGATGAGGGGGGGGGGGGAATGATCGAATATCCTCAAGTGGTGAGAGATGGCAGAGATGACAGAAAGGTGGGAGACAGTCCAAGGTGAATTGCAGATCCTCTTTTGCTCAGCAACATTCCTCCTTCCCCGCTTCCTACGTGCTTATTTTCAGTTCAGCCCCACCAGAGGAAGGACTGATGTTTTTGTGTCAAATATCTGGACAATATGGCAGATATGGACAATATCTGCAGATTGAGCTGTGCTATTGACAGCTTAATTCCTCCTGTTGTAGCATCGGTGCTACGTTGGTGAAAAGCACCGTAATTACCCAGCTTGTTGCTGGAGAGACGGTCTTGTGCACACCTGAAAGGGACTCCAAATGGGAGCAGCTGATGGCCCAGAACAATGCATCTCCATCAAGCAGCCTTCAGAGACGGCTGCTTTTCCCATTTGTCTCAGCCCTTAGTACTTCCCGCTGAAGTGGGCTGTGAAGCTCGAGCTTCTCCCTGCAATCAGAACTCAAAGGCAGAAGCACCTCCCTTGCTGAAGGGGGAGATTTCGGGCAAGGGTCATTTGCCCCTCAGCGTGGGACTGCTTTGCTCACCACCCACTGCTTCTTGTCCTGCTTCCAAAGCACCCCAAGGCAAGAGAAGAAGCAATGGATGGAAACTAATTGAGGGACCCAACCTAGAAATAAGGAGAAATTTCCTGACAGTGAGAGCAATTAATCAATGGAATTGGATCGCCTGCAGAAGTTGTGGGGGCTCCATCACTGGGAGCTTTTAAGAAGCGATTGGGCAGCCATTTGTTTGAAATGGTATTGGACCTCGTGTTTAACCCAGAGGTTGGACTAGAAGATCTCCACCGTCCCTTCCAACTCTGTTATTCTGTTAACATAAATTACCATATTTTTCAGAGTATAAGATGAACCTTTGCCCCCCCCCCCAAAAGAGGGTGAGAATCTGGGTGCATCTTATACACTGAATACAGCATTTCTGACCTACTGAAACCCCACCAACTTTGCAAAGTGCTCCTGGGGGCTACAAAAAACAAGGCGCGCAAAGGGTTTGGGAAGCCTGCAGAGTGCAAAAACTTTTTTTAAAATTTACCTCTTCAAAATCATGGTGCGTCTTATACTCCAGTGCATCTTATAATCCAGTGGTGGGTTTCTGCCGGTCCTCACCGGTCCATGCAAACCGGTTGGTGACCGGACCCGGAAGTAACGCCTGGGCCCTGGGAACCGGAACCGGCCCTGTCGCTCGCTCCCCCCGCCCCTCCGGACGCTGCTCGCTTGCTCCCCCCACCTGTCCCCGGACTTGCCTAAGATGCCTGGCCACCAGCAAGTATGGTGCGGGGGTGGGGATGGTGGCAGGAGATTACGCGGCGTGGCTGGCATCTTTGGCAAGTTTGGGGACCTCACAAGGACTTGCCCAGCAAATCACGCGGCGGCGGGGCAGCAGTAGCTTGCCTGGTGTGGCCTGGCCACCAGCAAAGCACCTCCCCAGACTTGCCCAGCAAAGCACGGGGCGGCAGGGTGGCCCCTTGCTTTGACAGCCGCCTCGTTTCCAATTGGGGTGGGGAAGAAATCCATCTTTTCTGTCCCTCTCCATGGATCCCTCTCAATTGGAAACGAGGAGGCTGTGAAAGACAAGGCAGCGCGCCCTGCATGGCTGTTCAAGGAGCAAAAGAAGGAACAGGAGAGGAGTTCCACGTGGGGCTTTTTAAACAGCCAAACTCCCCTCCAGTTAATTCTTCTGTTTGAACAAGCCATGCGGGGCGCGCTCCCTTGCTTTGACAGCTGCCTCGTTTCCAATGGGGGGGGGGAGAAATCCATGTGTTAGAGAGAGAGGAAAAATACATGGATTTCTTCCCCCCCACATTGGAAACCAGGTGGCAGTCAAAGAGAAGGGAGCAGTGTGCACCACGTAGGCTATCCCCCAACAATCGAAGAAGGAACAGGAGGGGAGGATTCGGCTGTTGGGGGATAGCCCATGTGATGCGAGATCCCTTCTCTTTCACAGCAACCTGGTTTCCAATGGGGGGGGGGGAGAAATCCATGCATTTTTCCTCCCTCTGCATGGATTTCTCCCCCCCATTGGAAACCAGGTCTCTCTCTCTCTCCCTCCCTCCCTCTCCCTCCCCCCTCTCTCTGTGTCACACACACACACACACACACACACACACACACACACCTCGCATGTGTAAGGGTGACTGGATCAGCTGGGAAGCTGGCAAAAAAGAAGCCTCTATTTCTCCGCTGCTGCGGCTCACAGAAAAAGGTGGTGGCCGGGTCTCTCTTAACTCACCACTCACCACCACCACCCCTGTGGCCCACCGGCTGCAGCCCTGCCTGTCCTGCCTAGCTGAGTGACTGGCTGGGAAAGCGGCAAGGGAATGAGTGCTGGTTATCATTCCTGCGAGCTGCGGCAGTGGAGAAATAGAGGCTTCTCTGCCAGCCTCCCAGCTGATCCAGTCCCTCTTACACCTGTGCCTTGCATTGCCTCCAGCGGTGTGTGTGTGTGTGTGTGTTTGTGTATGACATACATGCCTTCTGTGGCGTGCCCAACACCTTCAGACACCCATCAGGTCACCCGCTGAGTGGCAGAGAAATCTGGCTTCGACAAAAGGAAAAAAAGCCCTCTCTGCTGCTCTGCTAAAAAGGTGGGAACCAAGGCCAAGAGATAACAGGACGATTAATCATATTCCCAGAGCGGTAAGAGGCTGAATTGTGAGCTCTGTGAATTGGCTTGTAGGACACAGAATGCCATGATCATAGCATTTATTGGGCACCGGTTTTAGTTCATAGAATATATCTATGAATATAATTGGAAGGGATGTGTTTGGTGAGAGAGAGAGGGGAGAGAGAGAAAGAGAGGAAGGAAGGAAGGAAGGAAGGAAGGAAGGAAGGAAGGAAGGAAGGAAGGAAGGGGGAGATATACACACAAGAAAGGAAGGAAGGAAGGAAGGAAGGAAAAGGGGGAGAGGGAGAGAAAAAGAGAGAGACAAAGACAGAAAGAAAAAGAGAGAAAGAAAAAGAGAAAGAAGGAAAGAGAAAGAAAGGAAGGAAGGAAGAAAAAAGAAAGAAAGAAATAAAAAAGAAAGTGGGAGAGAGAGAGATGAAAGAAAGAAAGAAAGGAAAAGGGAGAGAGAGACAAAAGGAAGGAAGGAACAAAAGAAGGAAAGAAAGAAAGAGAACTTATGACCACAATTGAGCCCAAAATTTTGGTTACTAAGCAAGATCATTGTTAAGTGAGTTTCACCACATTTTCCAAGTTGGCCACGCCCACCTGGTCACACAACCACCAAGCCACTCCCACAAAACAGGCCACACCTACAGAATAGGTTTCTAAAAAAATTTGAAACCCACCACTGTTATAACCCGAAAAAATACAGTATCCTACAGCTGATAGAAATCCTAAAGTTGCTTGTCCCACGGCAAAATGTTGCTGCTTAGGAACAGGGACGCGCCATCGGAAGAATGAGTCCTTGGAGCAACTATTGATTTTCCCTATATATAAAGACTGTGGAATGTTTTTAAATGTTTTAGGTTTATTGGTGCCATTTCTCCCCCAAACCTCTATTCCTCTTGGCAGCTTTTAGGACAGCTCCTCTGGACAGGCACCACTTCCTTGTGGTGCTGAGAACAGCATTTCCAAAGTTGAAAAATGACCCCTTATATTTCTGAGCGGCTGCAGCAGAGGGGTGTCTCAACTTCTCTAAGCCAAGAAAATCATGCCCAGGATTTTCTGTCTCCATTTTGAAACTGACAAGAAGGTGCTATGAAATTGACAGAACACGATAGCAGCCTTCCAGTATTTGATTGGCTGCCAAAGAGAAGAGGGGGTCAACCTATTCTCCCAAACACCTGAGGGCAGGACAAGAAGTAACAGATAGAAAATCATTAAAGAGAGATCCTAAGGAGAAATACAATACAATACAATAGTAGAGTTGGAAGGGACCTTGGAGGTCTTCTAGTCCAACCCCATGCCTAGGCAGGAAACCCTATTTTCTGATAGAACAATCAGTGGATCAGCTTGCCTCAAGAACCCTTCCTAAGTTTCTTGTTGTTGCTGAGTCCCATCTGTTATCTCAATTTGCATTTCTTCTATTTCCATTTTCATTTGGCTGCAAATGTGTCCCCCACTCCTCCTGCCTCATTCCATTGCTCCATTGGGGACCCACACATCAGCCACTTGCTCCTCTGGGTCATGAGATCCTTTTGTGAGGTACATGAGTGAATTATAGAAACCTAAAAATGGAAGGGACCTTGGAGGTTTTCTAATCCATCCCTGTGCCTAAGGTAGGAATCCTCATACCATTCCAAAAAAAATGGATGCGCAATCTTTTCTTGAAAATCTCAGTGATCAAAGTTCCTGTGGCTTCAGGAGGGAGGTTGTTCTACTGCTTAATAGCTCTCAATTCCTGCTTATTTCAAATTTCAATCTTTCTCTGTGTAACTTCCATCCTCAGTTCTTGTCCTGCCCTCAGGTACTACAGAAAATTAATCCATACCTTCTGCTCTGTGACAGCTCTTCAGGAAGTGGAAGGCTGCTATTATAGCAGCTGAGAGTCTTTTTAGTTGGGTGCCTAAATAAATAAATTGGTCCTCTGTCCTTTAAGCTAAACATGTCATGTTCCTTCAGCTGCTCTTTTGTAGGATTTAAATTCTCAAAAGCACTCAAATTCTGTTTTCCTTCAAACCAGGGCACAGGAATGAATTTCTGTTACTGTAAGGCAGATTCTGAGTGAATGTTAGGAACAAATATTAAGAGCAGTTAGTGCGGCTGCAGCCCTGTACTGGGCCATGGCCCATTCAGAACCAAGCCACGTAACGGCAGGTGAATGTGTGCATGCAGCTCCATTTGCGTGAGCGGTGGGCACCATCTACCACTCGCACAAATGGAGATTCTTGCATGCATGAGAGTCCCCGCTGCTCACACAAATGGAGCTGCACTCACCACTTGCATGGAATCATTTCATCTCCCCTCCCCTGCCAGTCCACAAAGCCTGCAAGGTTGGGGACCACTGAGTTAGTGGATAGTAAAATCTGTTTGTCCCTTCCATGGATGCCAATGGAGTCTGGATAGCTATATATTGTATCCACAATGCCTGTTTCATGCACTGAGCAAGGTTGGAATTTGAGGGCTTAAGTAGCCCCTTCTGAATTCTGTAATAGGATGCTAGCATGATCTTGAGGAGCAGGAGGAAGAATCGCAGCCAAGGCAACAGCCAGATCAGAAAATCCGAGTCCAAAGCAGGGGTCTCCAAACCTGGCAACTTGTGGCAAGCTGAGCAATTCCAGGAGTTGAAGCCCACAAGTCTTAAAGTTGCCAAGTTTGGAGACCCCTGGTCCAAAGAAGGAATGAAATTTGAGAAGGTGTCTCAGACCGGAGCTTCTCTAGTTCAGTGCCAAGAAGAGCAACAAAGATGATTAGGGACTGGAGGCTAAAACATATGAATAACGGTTGCAGGAACTGAGTATGTCGAGTTTAGTGAAAAGAAGGACTAGGGGGGGACATGATAGCAGTGTTCCAATAACTCAGGGGTTGCCACAAAGAAGAGGGAGTCAAGCTATTCTCCAAAGCACCTGAGGGCAGGACAAGAAGCAATGGATGGAAACTAATTCAGGAGAGAAGCAACTTAGAACTGAGGAGAAATTTCCTGACAGTTAGAACAATTAATCAATGGAACAGAAATTGCCTCCAGAAGTTGTGAATGCCCCAACATTGGACGTTTTTAAAGAAGAGATTACATAACCATTTGTCTGAAGTGCTGTAGGGTTTCCTGCCTGAGCAGGGGGTTGGACTAGAAGACCTCCAAGGTCCCTTCCAACTCTGTTATCCTATTCTATTCTTTAGGATAAAGGCAGGGAGGGGAAAAGCTATTCAAAGTTGCAAGATTCTGTCACTTTAACACTATAATCAAAGTAGTCTTACTATTCATGACTTTGGTGTTCAAGTCTGCTCTGCTCAAGGAGCTGACATTTCCTCTGACAATGACCATTGTTTCCACAGGACTCAGGACTGGTCTGGATGGGCTAAGATTTTGGATTTGAACGTGGGGCTTTAGACTGTCTTGAGACATTCGGGATCGGGTATGGAGACCATAAGAGGTGCCCACCTTTTTTCTTTCTTCCTGATATAGCAGTTATCTATGCCATGAGCAGCCAGTTGGGGCTCTTCCATCTACCTAAGGCTGCTTTCAGATGGTGAGCCAGGAGATGGTTGCTGGTTGACCTCCCAGCCCTGAGGTCGCCCCTGCTTCAAGAGGCTTGGATGGCCCACGGATGTTAGCTAATAACGGCCCTGTTTGGTACCATCTCACTGCCTTTTAGTAGGAGGCTCATCTAAAGAATTTTAAAAGAATTGTTTTCATTTAGAATTACATGACAGGAGTCCCCACCGAGTGCTTCACCCATGAAGGGTGGTGACTTTTGTGTTTTGCATTGCAGAAGACTTGAAATATGGTCTTGGAAGCTCCTTTGGAGGTGGGAGGGGATGGTATAAGTGACCTTCATGGGTGAAGTTTGCTTCGTGGTATGGGGAACCTTCATAGGTGAAGTACTATCTACTTGTGATTCTCCAAAGGGAGGGGGGCTCTCCAGGAGGGCCTGTGAATGAATCAAAGGAACCAGCAGCCTGTGCCACTTGAGTCACATAACAGAATAACAGAGTTGGAAGAGACCTTGGAGGTCTTCTAGTCCAATCCCCTGTTCAGGCAGGAAACCCTATACCATACCAGACAATTGCCTGTACAATCTCTTCTTTAAAACCTCCAGCAAGGGAGCACCCACAATTCAATGAAGCAAGCCATTCCACTGATGAATTGTTCTCACTGTCAGGAAATTTCTCCCTACTTCTAGGTTCATTTTCTCCTTGATTATTTTCCATCTTTTGCTTCTTGTCCTGCCTCCAGGAGAACAGGTACAATGAATATATTACATATTACATATTAGGAAGTTGTATTAGCCACTAAGCCACAGGTTCTCCTCCTTTATCAGCTAAACCAGGGAAATAGGTATGTATTGTGTCACAATCCCTGGTATGCCCAAATATGGGAGGGAGCATACTGCTTCCCTTTTCTGTCTACAGCCCAGGTTCAATTCCCAGTAAGGGTATGGCTAGCTGATGAGAGCTAAATAGCTTGAAATAGATCTATACTAGTCTCCCTTTATTTATTTATCAGCACAAATGCAACACAAATGTAACAAGGCAACATTAAAAAATGGCTTTCTGCCTGGATGGCTCCTAGGGTGAGCCAATAGATAGAAAAGGGAAGCAGTATGCTCCCTCCCATATTTGGGCATACCAGGGGTTGTGACACAATACATACCTATTTCCCTGTCTTAGCTGATAAAGGAGGAGAGTCTGTGGCTTAGTGGCTAATACAACTGCCTAATATGTAATACAGCCCAGGTTCAAATCCCAGTAAGGGTATGGCTAGCTGATGAGAGCTAAACAGCTTGAAACAGATCTATACTAGTCTCCCTTTATTTATTTATCAGCACAAATGTTTTTGGCTTCGTGCTTGTGCGAGTAAAGCATGGCCATCTTTCTATAAATCTTGGTGGGGGTGTGTGGAGTACTGGCTTTGTTGCTGTAAGTGGGTTGATTGGCTGTGTAGTTGCATCCTGATTGTTGGAGTTGATGTTTGTAGATTGGTCGGCTGTTTCCTATCATCCTGTGTGGCTGAGGTGCTGGCTATGTGTCCGTTGTTCTTTTGTGTTTTAATGACTTTGGGTGGTGGGTGGGGCTCATTTGTTGACTAGGGCTGGTTTCCAGACGTCTGGTAGGCGGGAGGTATCATCACGTTTATTCATGTTGTGGGTGGCTTCCATAATTATTCTCTTGTTGAAGTGTTCAGTTTTGGAGATTAATTTGGTTCTTTCAAAATGAATTTCAAGTCCTGTTGCTTTGAGGTACTGGAAAAGGAAGGAAGTTTTTTTCTTTTTTTCTGACTTCATTCTTGTGTTCTGTGATGGGTGCATTTATTCTCCTATTAGTTTGTCCAATGTATGTGGCAGGGCAGATTTTGCATGGTGTTTCATAGAATCCTTGGTTTTCTAGCTGGATGTTGTCTTTGGGGTTTCTTAAGATGTTGGCTATTTTTTGGTCAGTGCTGAAGGCTGATTTTATCCAAGGTGCCTTTGATGTAAGGGAGGAGGGTGATGCCATTGTCCTGTTCTGTGTCTCGGTTCTTGGGGGTGGGGTGTCTCCTTTTGGATTAGGTTGGTAATTGTTTTTCTTCGGAGTCCGTTGGTGATTAATACGTTTGTACGAGTGTGTAATTCAGTTTTCAGGTGGTCTTTGTCAGCTAGGCATTTGGTTCTGGAGATGAGGGTCTTGGCTACAGAGTTGATCTGTGCAGGGTGGTGATGGGATTGTGCATTTAAGTAGCGGTTGGTGTGTGTTTTTTTCCAGTAGATGGTGTGTCCTGGAGAGCCATTGGGTTTTTTGTAGATTAGGATTTTGATTTTGAAGTAACCAAATTAATCTCCAAAACTGAATACCTCAACAAGAGAATAGTTATGGAAGCCATCCAAATAGAAAAACACCCCCACAACATGAATGAATGTGATGATACCTCCCACCTACCAGACATCTGGAAATCAACCCTAGTCAACAAACGAGCCCCACCCATCACCCAGGTCATTACAACACAAAAGAACAACGGACACACAGCCAGCACCTCAGCCACACAGGATGATACGAAACAGCCGACCAATCTACAAACATCAACTCCATCTACCAATCAGGATGCAACTACACAGCCAATCAACCCACTTACAGCAACAAAGCCAGCACTCCCCCCCCCCAAGATTTATAGAAAGACGGCAGCTCCGACCATGCTTTACTCGCACAAGCTCGAAGCCGAAAACACCAGCCTGAAGATGGTGAGTGGGACCTCGCCGAAACGTTGCCAAGACAATCTCAATCTTACATGGGAAAGGACCCGAATGCAACAAGACCAGCATACGTGCACCCATGAAAATCTACGAAAATCTACAAACACACACACACACAATATATATATATATATACACACACATATGTGTATGCGTATGTATGTATCTGTGTGTGTGTGTGTGTGTGTGTGTGTGTGTTTTCATAGATTTTCATGGGTGTAGGTATGCTGGTTTTGTTGTATTTGGGTCCTTTCCCGTGTAAGATTGAGATTGTCTTGGCAACATTTCGGCGAGGTCTCACTCACCATCTTCAGGCTGGTGTTTTCGGCTTCGAGCTTGTGTGAGTAAAGCATGGTCGGAGCTGCCATCTTTCTATAAATTTTGGTGGGGGGGGTGGAGTGCTGGCTTTGTTGCTGTAAGTGGGTTGATTGGCTGTGTAGTTGCTTGGCAGCACAAGGAAACTACAGCCAATGACTTAACAGCTATCCATCAACATCCCAATCAACAATTAAAAATTCGCACACAACCAGGAACCTATAAATACCACACATAGAATAGCCCAAAGTACACACTCTGTTAGAGACAAATTCCCTGAGGATGAAAGCTCAGAAGGCTAAACCTCTGGTCCTAGTGACCAACTCAGATTGGATCCTGAGCATGATTCCTGCCATGTAGATGTAGTTCCATTGAGGATTACACATTTTATGTGGTTGGTCAGCCAACTGTGAATACATCTGGTGTTGGTACTGCCTACTCCACATTGTTCTATTTTGGCAAGAAGTAGGTTTATAATCTACTTTGTGAAATGCCTTACAGAAGTCCGAGTATACTGTGTCCATAGCATTTCCCTGCTCTACTAATTTAGTAATTTTGTCAAAGAAAGCAATAAGGTTTGTCTGGCATGATTACAAACCCATGCTGGTTTCTATTAATTGTTTGTTTCTAGATACTTAGAAATGTACGGCTTGATTATCTTTTCCTGAATCTTCTCAAGTGTTGATATCAGGCTGATTGGTCTGTACTTTCCTGGATCAACTTTTTCTCCCTTTTGGAAGATTGAAACCACATCAGCTCTTATCCTAGTCTTCTGGAAGTTCCCCAGTGCTCCAAGTGGTCAGGTGCATGACATGAAGCAACCTGTGAACACAAGGATCACTTCAGGGTATTTGTATACCTGAAGGATCCTTAGGTGTAAGAAGGAAGGACCCCACCCACTGCCCCAGAGGGCAGGACCAGAACCAGTTAAAACTACCAGGAAGGAATTTCAAATAATGAAAAAGGCTGTCATGTGTAGTCTTCTGTTTCCCTTCACGAGATGTCTTCAAATAAAGGCTGGATGCCATTGGTGGAGTCTTCACTGAGCAGTGGGTTGGATTAGATGAGGGTAGTATCCCTTAGTATGGCTGGCTGAAGAATTCTGGGAGATGAAGTCCACAAGTCTTAAAGTGGCCAGGTTTGGAGACTCTGGCTTAGACAACTACAAAGGCCCTTCAGTTCTATTATCCTATGAACACAGAAGTTGTCAGTCTTACTAAGGTTTCCTACTGTCTTGTGACTTATCCAATGAATTGGAACTTATCAAGTTGGACAAAAATAGACGACTTAAGTCTCTCATGTTCTCCTGAAAGGAGGAATCATGAAAACCGGTCCAAATGAACTTCAAACCATATGGACTTACAAGTTTACAATGAGGGCAATTGTACTGCAGCCGATCAATGGTAGGCGAAGATTGTTTTACATATATTTCTGTGGTTCCATAATATATCAATGAGAGCTTTTTCGAAGAATACATTCAGTACTTGTTTGGATCTCACTTTTTCTTTCTGGCAAACTTTTATGAAAACGCCATCTATCAGAATGTCCTAATTTATGTCATTGCATTATAAGTACCAACAAGTGTCCTATAAAAGGGAAAGCAACACCTTCATCAATCCCATATTAAAATCAGATCTCACATTTTGCAGTGAAGTTGCTCAAAAGGATCAATAGCGCCACGTCCCCCTCCATTCTGTGTGTCAGACTCATCGTTTCTAACAAAAAGTGGATCAATAACAAATGTGACTTACTGTTCATTTTCGATGCTCAATAACCATAGTGCAATTTTGAGCAGCAGTTATGAATGATCTGTTATCTTTTCCAGCCAATCTTCTGCCTTGCAGTGTGCTGGCAATCACAGGTGCATGTCTGCACAGAGGGTATTGGGCAGGTTTGAAACATTGACTATTTCCCACATTTTTACAATAATAATTCAGAAAAAGGCGAGGCGTGTTGATCAATTTCTCCATCCAAATGGAAGAGTTATTAATGCCTTTAAGATGGAGCCAAAACTTTTCAAACCATTAGCCGTGCAACCCATTGATTAAATAAATAAATTACAGCCACCTGCCGAAAAGACAACAATTGGAGGCTTGTGCTTTTCAAAGCTGCTATGATAATGCAATTATTAGAGCCGCATGAAATGATCATACACTTCCAACACAATTACTTCCTCTTGTGGTGACAAAAGTTCCAATAGTCCATGGTTTTGTCTCTTCTGCCTCTCCCCAAGTCTTGTTTTCTATGTGTGCAGTGTTTCTTTCTGAAATATTCAAAGAACGTTGCAAAATTGTGAAAAGCAACTGAAATATTCTTGGAGGACTTAAACCACCATTTTGGCTTCCCAATTTATCCAAGAACTTTGTGGAGGACGAGCAGTTTTCTTTTGTGTCAAATTGGGCACCTCTGAGAACAAAGAGCAAAGAATTGCTGCCTTTATCAAGTCTCTGACTAACGAACCCCCCAAAAACCAGAACTCTGAGACTGGGATCCTTCTCAAAGGTCTTCTTTACTGAGTCCATCATATCGTCACAGCTTCAAAGGAAAACCAATCCTAAATCTTTTCCATAGTTTCAGTATGATTAAACTAGGAAATAACCCCACCCCAAGTGTCACAGGTCACATTGACCAATTGGGTTAATTAGCAGGCTCTCCAGCCACTCCTCCCACAACCTTATCCATCGCCAGTAGAGATGACCTTGGTTCTCATGAGAAAGTCATCTGTTGTGTCTAGGAAGGCATTCCAACCTCCTTCCCCCCTTTCCCCTCTGTGTGGCAACTGAAGGACAGAAAAATGGCTGCTACCAGGTTCAGTTTGAAGTTGACAGCCTTCTTTTACCTCTACAGATCCCAAAGAAACAGGATTTAACCACTGGCTTAAAAACTGGTGTTGACAACAGAACTTCACCTTCCTAGACCATGGTCTGCATTACCTACACCAGGGGTGTCAAACTCAATTTCATTGAAGGCTGCAACAGGGTTCTGTTTGACCTCATGGGCTGGGTGGGTGTGGCTGGGGTGGGTGTGGCTAGCTCAACCTCACTCGTGTCAAAGGCATCCCTCCCAGGCTCTGTCACGATGTTAAAAAGTTTGCTAGGCCTGAACTGCCTGAATTGACACTCAAGAGTTAAACTAAGAAAGCTTTATTGCGCAGGTCATAAAACAAAAAAAGGTTCTTATCTGAAAGTGATTTATTGCGCACGCGTTACACATTCCAAATTCCTCTCTTCTTTGTTCGGCAGCCAACTTTGGCTGAGGAGCTTTCATTATCAAAATGTAACCTTTAGTTATTTCTGTATCATTTTTTTTTTTATTATTTTATTATTAAAGTTTGTTTATTAATTAGAATATTTTAAAAGACTTATTTTTTTCTCAATATCTCAAAAGATATGCGGAGGGAATCAGCCACGGTCCATCGATCTCCAACAGGGTTTTTTTTTCCCCTGACAACTTGGTAGCAGAGGATGGTTTTTGATGATACAAGCTGAGATGACTACAATTTATGGCTGTATTTTCTCTTCGCGCTATCTTAAGATAACCGACTAAGCCTAATTAGCCATGTCGAAGAAGAGAAAGAAAAAGAAAGATGGGGCGAACACAGATGAATCAGCTTCCTCTGACAAAGAGGCTCCCTCGGACACAGAGAAGCAAGATCAAAACGTATTCCAGGAGCAACAAGGTGCCGAGCCAGAAATGGGGGAAGGAGTTACAGAAGGCAAGATCTACGGACTGAGGTCAGTAAATGTCCCTCATTATCAAGATACAATTAATGAACGGCAAAAGTCTAAACGGCAACTGCCGGCAGAGGAAAAATCCTCCCACGCAGAAAGCAAAGTTTATGAAATCTCCCCAGATGAGCAAGAAATGCAAAGCTATCTTGATCAAATAGAACGTTTAGAAAGATATGTTAGGGAGGCGAGAGTGTGTTTTGAGGAGATAAGGCGAAGTAGAAGAAGCTCCCCCACTCCCAAAATGTCTGAGGACGCCATCTTGTCTTCTTCAAAACAACAGCCTAAGACACACCCCACAGAGTTCATTGGTCAATTAGAACAAAGAGACATGTACACGTCACCGAGGTCACGTGGTCCCTTTGAGCCCATTGAACTTCCGCATATGTATAGAGGGCTGCAGTCAAGAAGTGAAGCTGCACTGCCATCTGCTGGCGGAGAAAAATCATTACAGCAAAAGATGATGAGTTTTAAAGAATTAGCTATGAGTTTTACAGAAGCCCAAACTTTGCCATCAAAGGTTAAGTCTTCAACACCCCCTGGCGGTGCGGAATTCTCCCTAGATGGAAAAAGGCAAAGCCAAAGGCGAATTCGAGGAAGCCAATTTGATGTTGCCACGCAAAGGCCAATGATGCAACCCCAGCATCCCCTGGTTCAACAACCAGCTTTGCAACCAGAGCAACAAATTGTTCCTCAGCAGGTATTCACAGTCACCCCCTTGACTGGTGAGTCCAAATTAAAGGAGTCAGGAGAGAATTATAAAGCCTGGGTCAGTGAAATTGCGCTCTTGCTTCGAAGAGAAGGCACATATTCCATGGTTTTTAATCCTCCCCGTCAACCCTGGACACCTGCAATGAGAGACCTTGAAAACAGAGCAATCACGACTTTACTCATGTCAATGGAAATTGAGATCCAAGGTATCTTTCCACCTGATGCAACTGCCCAAGAAATATGGACTATTTTGGAAGATTGCTACAGGCCCGTTTCAATTGAATCCTCATGTTTGCTCATGTCTGAGTTCCATGGTTCGAAGTTGAAACCTGGTGAACGAATTGGTGGACATTTGACCAAACTGAAAAGAATGAGAAGTGAATTGAGACAAAATGGCCATGTAATCGATGATATCCAAATGATTAGCATCATCATTAACTCATTGAATTATGAATGGAAAGATGCTGTTGCAAAGATTAACTACGTGCCTATTGCTCAACGCACAGTTAACCACGTTTGCAGACTTTTAGTGGAAGACGAAGCTATCAGGTTAGCTACCCCACATCTGCAACGGCCTCCAGCCTCAAAGGCTCCAGCCAGACGTCCCTTCCGAGGAAGAGGCTACGCTCCAAGGATGCCAAAATGCTACACCTGCAACCGTGTGGGACATGACACCCGGGATTGTCCCCAACGAGTTCCAGCTCCCGCCACGTACCAGCCCAGAGGAACAGATTCCAGAGGCAGAGGTAGAGGCGGAAGACAAGGTCGTCGTGGTCCAAGGCGTGACCCACAAGCTCCGCTTGCAACACTGGCCATAACCAACGTTCCACAACCTGATCCAAAGTTCGACAGACGTCTTTTGTGGACTTTAGATAGTGGAGCAGCTGTGCACGTTACCCACAGAAGGGAACTTTTCACAGAGATGGGCGAACCAGAGCCCGAGTATCGAGAACTGTATTCCTTCACCAACCACACTTGCAAGGTTATGGGAAAAGGAACTGTTTACATTGAAGAACTCGATACACACATCCCTGATGTTTATTACATACCTTCAGCAACCAGTAATTTGCTTAGTCAAAGTCACTTGTCTAGAGATTTAAAGTTCCAGGTTCACCACCTCGAAAAAGCAAGTTACTTAGTTAAAGATGGTGATATTGTTGCTGAAACTATGCTGATTGGTGGTGTTTATTACTTAAAGCCAAAGCCTAAAGGGCAAGCACAGGCAAGTATGCAAACTCCAAAAAGGCACAACGTGAACCCAGAGAGAGTTGTCCCAGAGAGAGAAAGCGTTACTGTGCCAAAGGCTCCTAAAGCCAACAAACAGAGAAAACAGAAACAGATTGCTCAGAGCAAGCCTGAGGGTCCTCATGAAACTGTTAATGTTGAGAATTCACTAACTGGTAAACCTTTGCATTCCAGGTGTATTCACAAGTGGCACAGAAGATTGGGGCATGCCAGTTTCCGTGTTCTTAGAAAGATGCCGGAGTTCGCAAAAGGTTTGGATCTAAAGGGGTGTAAGGTGTTTTTGGATTGTGCGGTTTGCAAAAAGGCTAAATCCAAGGCGGCTGCAATTCCCAAACACGCTACACGCCGGTCAACACGCATTTTTGATTTGGTACACACTGACATAGTGGGTCCTTTCCCACCAACACTTGGTGGCAGAAAGTATTTTTTAACAATTGTAGATAATCATTCTAGATATGGATTTGTATATCCTATGAGAGAGAAATCTGAGACCTTTCAGATCTTTAAAGACTTTGCAGCGTTTGTTTCTACACAATACCAAGTTCGCATCGCCAGAATCCAGAGTGACCGTGGTGCAGAATTCATGTCTCAGCGTTTCCAGGACTGGATGCGTAAGAATGGAATTCTTCATCAGACATCTGCTCCATATACACCGGCTCATAACGGAGTCGTAGAAAGAAGACAAGGGGTTCTACAAACCATGATGCGTTGTCTTCTAGAAGATGCCAATCTCAGTAACGCATACTGGGGTGAAGCAATCAAATATGCAAATTACATTGTCAACCGTACTTGGAGCAGTGTAATCAATCAAACTCCTTTCTACATGCTGTATGGCTACAAGCCTGATCTCAAGAACCTCCACATTTTTGGTTCATATGCTATGGTGAACACTCCTATAACTCAAGGACCAAAGAGACTAAGATTTATGGGTATTGATGATAATTCAAAATGGTACAAATTCATTGATACTAAACATGTGATTGTCATTTCACAATCTGCTAATTTTGAGGAAGACATTGACTGGTCCAGGATTCATTCCAATGATCCTGAAGTTTATTTTCCTAGAGATGGTGTTCCAGATGCCACGCAGCCTGATGACAATTCGCAGGCAGATATTCCTTCTACCAGTTCTTCACAACCTGATGTTCCGTCTTCTCAAGCCGCGGATGCTGATGCTAGCGACAAACGTGAGGACGAGGATGATGATGATGAAGAAGAAGAAGACTGGTCTGTTGTTCCTAGACGCTCCAAGAGGGCCACAAAAGGAATCCCTCCACAACGTTATTCATGGCAACTGACAAAATCACCATTACCTTTGATTTGCAACGTTACTCTTCCTCCAGAGACATTCACACAAATCAAACAGCTTCCTGATTCAGAACAAGACAAATGGTATGATGCAATGCAGGATGAAATGGACAGTTTGAAGAAACTTAATGTATTCACACCTGCAAAACCTCCAGCAAACAAGAAAGTCATTGGCACCCGATGGGTCTACAGAATCAAGAAGAAACCAAATGGTGAGTCTTTATACAAAGCCAGACTTGTAGCTCAGGGTTTCGCTCAACGTTATCCTGAGGACTACACAAACACTTACTCACCAACAGTCAGAACTGAAAGTGTAAAAATTGCTTTAACCACTGCAACTATTCTTGGTTTAGAAGTTTTTCAATTTGATGTGGACACAGCTTATCTACATGCAGACCTAGATGAAGAGATCTACGTGAGAAGCCCTCCAGGATTCCGAAAGCAAGAAGGGGATACCTGGTTCCTGAACAAAAGTCTTTATGGTCTGAAACAGTCAGGTTTAATGTGGTATTTATGTCTTACTGACAAACTAAATTCAATGGGCTTTATTAAGTCCGAAACTGATGAATGCGTGTTCACAAAAAGATCTAACAATGCATATGAGATAATTCTTGTTTATGTTGATGATATTGTTTATATTGGTCCAAATAAGAAAATGAGTGAGATTTTTGCCAAAAGTTTGCAGAGATACTTCACACTAAAATCTTTAGGACACATTAGCACTTATTTAGGTGTTCAAATTGAAAAGACACAGAAGGGGTTTAGTCTTTCACAAGAGGAGAAAATTGACCACATTCTACATCATTGCAACATGAAAGATGCTAGCACAACAAAGACACCCATGCAAACAGATTTTCACAACTTAACACATGAACCAAGTCCTGAGTTCGAGGATCAAACACTCTATCGTTCAGTCATTGGTTCACTATTATACATTAGTAGTTGGACCAGACCTGACATCGCACTTAGTGTTAATCTTTTATCACGACACGTAGGTAAGGCAACACAATTTCATTGGTCATGCATTAAGAAGTTGTTGAAATACCTGAAACACACTAAACACATGAAGTTATTGCTAGAACCAACACACACTGATCAACCAAAGCTGATTTGTTTTGCCGATTCCGACTGGGCGAGCGACAAGAAGTCACGCAAAAGCACTTCTGGTTACATGATGTTCCTAAATGGTTGTCCTGTTTACTGGCAAGTGAGAAAACAGAGTTTTGTTTCATGTTCATCTACTGAAGCTGAATCTGCTTGTGTTTCAGATGCTTGTAATTCTCTAACGTGGTTTGATGCTTTGATCACAGATATCTGGACACGTCCGATTCGACCAATCACCGTGATGGAAGATAATGTATCTGTTGTCTATATTTCTGAGTCACATTTTACAGGTTCTAGGTCCAGACACATTGACATTCGTTATCAAAACACAAAGCAATTAGTTAAGCAAGGTTTTGTTAAATTGCAATATGTTTCTACACATGATCAGATCGCAGACATGCTTAACAAACCACTCGCCGCAAATCAACACGAGTATCTGCGAAAGAAGATGTGCCTTAATTGATGATTTGATGATGTCAGCCCAGACTAGCAAAAGAAGGGGTGTCACGATGTTAAAAAGTTTGCTAGGCCTGAACTGCCTGAATTGACACTCAAGAGTTAAACTAAGAAAGCTTTATTGCGCAGGTCATAAAACAAAAAAAGGTTCTTATCTGAAAGTGATTTATTGCGCACGCGTTACACATTCCAAATTCCTCTCTTCTTTGTTCGGCAGCCAACTTTGGCTGAGGAGCTTTCATTATCAAAATGTAACCTTTAGTTATTTCTGTATCATTTATTTTTTTTATTATTTTATTATTAAAGTTTGTTTATTAATTAGAATATTTTAAAAGACTTATTTTTTTCTCAATATCTCAAAAGATATGCGGAAGGGAATCAGCCACGGTCCATCGATCTCCAACAGGGTTTTTTTTTCCCCTGACAGGCTCCATTTTTGATGGCAGAGTGAGCAGAAGGCCATCACAGCCAAAAATGGAGGTCAAGAGGGCTGGGCATGGCCCTCACAAGCGCCATTATCACTGGCAGAGGCACTGTGGGACAGTCCATTGCTTTTTCCAGGGTGGCCCTGTGGGTCAGATTTAAGCACTCCGTTGGCTGGATCTGGCCTGTGGGCCTTGAGTGTGACACTCCTGACCTACACAAATGGCTCCTGGCAAGGGGTGGACTGCACCGCACAAAAACTGGAAAGAGTATATTCAGAAAATGACTGGCTCATCTTATCAAAAGAGCTTAATAATAATAATAATAATAATAATAATAATAATAATAATAATAATAATAATAATAATAATAATAATAATAATAATAATAATATTAATGCTTCTAGACCGCCCCCTCTCCCGAAAGGGACTCGGGGCGGTGTACAGTTCATACAAAATATAACAAGATACAATAAAATTAAATATGTACAGTTGACAATTGACATGGAGGAGGTTAAAATGTAGTTAAAAGAACTGTACAAAGCAGATATAAAATAAATTCAAACCCCTAAAAACAAATACAGTAAATTAAAAAACCCCTAAAATAACCAGATATAATACATTTGCCAGGAGGGACAGTTGAATTATGCCAGGCCTGCTAATCGGAACAGGTGGGTCTTCAGTTTTTGCCGGAAGGAGCGGAGGTCAGAAGTGGTTCTAATGTCGGGGGGGAGGTCATTCCAGAGGGTTGGGCCCATCATAGAGAAGGCCCTACTCCTCGGTGTCGCCCGCTGGCATTGCCTAGTGGACGGCACCAGGAGAAGTCCCTCCCTGTGTGAGCGTATTGGCCGCAGGGATGTATGTGGGAGGATGCGATCCCGCAAATAACTAGGTCCCGTGCCATGGAGCGCTTTAAAGATGGTAATCAGCACCTTGAAACGCACCCGGAAAACCACAGGCAGCCAGTGCAACTCGCGCAGGAGAGGTGTTACGTGGGAGTACCTCGTACTCCCCATCACAGCCCGCGCGGCTCCCCATCACAGCCCGCGCGGCTGCGTTCTGAACTAACTGCAGTCTCCAGGCGCGTCCCAAGGGCAGCCCCATGTAGAGAGCGTTGCAGTAATCCAGGCGGGACGCCACCAGCGCATGAGTGACCGTGCGTAGGGCATCCCGGTCCAGTAGGGGGCGCAATTGGCGCACCAGGCGAACCTGGTGGAATGCCCCCCTTGCCACGGCTGCCACATGGTCATCCATTGACAGCCGGGCATCAAGGAGGATGCCCAAATTGCGCGCCCGTTCCACAGGGGGCAATTGTTCGCCCCTTATGGCCAGTGATGGGATCAGCTGGCTGAACCGAGGTGCCAGTAGCCACAGCCACTCAGTCTTGGAGGGGTTGAGTTTAAGTCTGTTGTCCCCCATCCAGACCCCGACGGCCTCCAAACACCGGGACATCACTTCGACAGCCTCGTTGGGGTGGTTTGGAGTTGAAATATACAGCTGAGTATCATCAGCGTAGAAGTGATACTCAACCCCAAAACCACGGATGATCTCACCCAGTGGCTTCACATATGTGTTGAACAGGAGAGGCGAGAGGACCGACCCCTGTGGCACTCCACAAGTGAGTGGCCTCGGGGTCGACCTCTGTCCCCCTGTCAACACACATTGCCTCCGGTTGGAGAGGTAGGAGCCGAACCACCGCAAAACGGTACCTCCGACTCCTATCCCCTCCAACCGGCGCAATAGGATACCATGGTCGATGGTATCAAAAGCCGCCGAGAGGTCTAATAGGACCAGGATAGAGGAACAACCTCTATCTCTGGCCCTCCAGAGATCATCAACCAACGCGACCAAGGCTGTCTCTGTGCTGTGCCCGGGTCGGAAGCCGGACTGGCGTGAGTCTAGATATTCGGATTCGTCAAGGTGTCGTGGAAACTGCTGCGCCACCACATTCTCAACAACCTTCGCTAGAAACGGAAGGTTGGAGACTGGACGATAATTAGCTAGCTCCATTGGGTCGAGTGAAGGCCTCTTAAGTAAGGGCCTCACCACCGCCTCCTTCAAGGCGGTTGGTAAGGATCCCTCACCCAATGAGGCATTCACCAGGCCCAGAAGCCAGCCTCGGGTCACCTCCCAAGATGCCAGTACCAACCAGGAGGGACACGGGTCCATTAAACATGTGGTGGGTCGCAGCCATCCACGCAACCTATCTAAATCCTCGGGGGCAACAGAATCAAACTCCTCCCAGGATGGTCTCACAAGACTCGCTGTTGGCGGCCCGTCTGGTCCACTGAGTGGGGCCCATCCGCTCCGGATCTGAGTGACTTTGTCCTGCAGATATTCCCCAAATTCCTCTGCTCTGCCCTGTAAGGGTGCCCCCTGTGTCCTCTGTGACAAGAGGGAGCGGGTCACCCTAATTTTAAACTAAAATTGAGAGCGAGCAATCTTCACAACCTTTAGAACCTAATTTGAAGCAAAAACCATTAGATAACCAATCACATAAGGAGGAAGGAGGAAGAAAAAAGAAAAAAAGAAAAACATAATTAAGTGGATAGTGATGGAAAGGGTGGAAATCCCAGTTACAAAGCAGGAGATATAAGAAACATACCCAAGACCTATAAAAGATTTAAATGCCAATACATGAATGCTCAAAATTCAGGGAACAAACAGGGTGAATTTAAAGTATGAGTACATGATATGATGTACAGGCAGATATGATGTAGTTGCCATTACTGAAACTTGGTGGGATGCAACTCATGAGTGGAATGTACTGATGGAAAGATACACACTATTCAAAAAACCCAGACCTAACAAAAAAGAAGGTGGAGTTGCATTATATATAAACAATTATTACATCTCTACAGAAATCCACAAAACCAATAATGAAAAGTTGCTGGAACCTTGGGTGAGAGTGACCACGTCATACTGGAATTCAATATAATGCAAAGGCAACCAATAGAATATAATCCAATCAGTGTCTTTAAGTTTAAAAGAGCTGATGTTAACAAACTCAAAGAGAGCCTAAGCAAAATTTCATTGATAAAAATCCTCAAGGGGAAAACAACTCAAGAAGCATGGGAAACTCTGAAAAAATATGATCATAAAAGTCCAACACAATACCACTGAAAAAGAAAAAGAAAAAAAAACCAAGAAGAAACCAGCATGGTTGCACAAAGATCTCTTTGATAAACTGAAAGACAAAAAGGATAAGTACAAAAAATGGAAAGAGGGGCACATAACTAAGGTAGAATATCAGCAGATATCCAGAGTCTGTAAAGATGAAGTCAGGGAAACAAAGGCTCAGAATGAACAAAGACTAGCAAAAAAAAGGTCAAAAATAATGAAAACAGTTTTTTTCAACATATAAATAACAAGTCAAGGAAACAATTGGTCAACTAAAGAGAGAAGATGGCAAGGAAGTAACAGGCAGTAGAAAGAAAGCTGAGCAGCTGAACTCATTCTTTGCATCAGTCTTCATGCAAAAAGAAACTGCAGCCCAACCTACCAAAAACATAACTGTAAAAAACAGACTAGAAATGAAAAGTAAAATAAGCAAGAAAATGGTAAGAGAACACCTGCCTGACCTTGATGAATGTAAATCATTGGGACCTTCTGTTTCATCTGGTCTATACATGTCTGGTTGTCTGCTAATTGTCATCACCTGAGTGGGTCTCCTCTCAGTCTAATCCTAAAACCATTTTTCACCTAGGAAAATCTTAAATTCTAGGAGCCTGAAGGAAGGTGAGGCAGGGGCTAACTGCACATAAACTCAAGGGTCATAGAGTTGGAAATGCAGATCCGATGGCAGTTGGAATACCCCAGAGTAATCTGAACACGTAGCAGCTTAGCTCTTGAACGCTACTGACTTTAGGGGACTGCAGGTCAGAAGGTCTAGAGCTGCTCCAGATTGCCCCACTTTCCTCTTTTCAGCAGCCTAGAAATAGCATGGTAAACATCAGCATAGAATCCTTGAAAAGGATTCAGAAGAAATATTTTTAATTGAAGTTTTTTAAAAAACAAAGTTAACTAAATACAATAACAAATTTGAGGGAAAATATACAAAATTATGAAAAAAGGGAAAAAAGCTTAACCCCACCCAAAGAAGCAAAAACATATAATATGTACCGCACATTTACATAGATATCAATAAATTGAAGCGGAAGTTCTTTAACAGCCATCCACAGCTCATTTACAATATTTTCATCAATTCTGCAATCCACTGAAAAGCTGCATTCAAGTTGTAGAATCCATGGGAAGGGACCTTGGAGGTCTTTTAGTCCAACCCTGTGCCCAAGGCAGGAGTCATTATACCATTCTAGATAAATGGCTCTCCAATGATCATAGCCTACCTCTTGGTAACCCAGAAAAATGTGGGATAGACAGCACTGCCATCAGATGGATTCTACAACTCAGCATGTAGTCCTTAATGGAACTACATGGAGGGAAGCATGCAGTGCAGGGGTGGGTTTCTGCTGGCATTACTACTGGCCCGGCACCCTTTTTTGTGCTCTGCACGTGTGCACATTTGCACTTGAAAAGGTCTGTGCATGCACACATTAAAAAAGGGAAAAAAAACATCAATGAAGACTGACTGCGCATGTGCAGAACACAAAATCAAGATGGCACTGCCGAGGATAGAAGTGGTTTGGTCACGCATCCGGCTGAGTTAACTACCTATTCGTCCAAACTGGTAGGAACTCAGCTCTGATGCGGTGGTGTACCACAGGATTCTGTCTTGTGCATGGTACTCTTCAACATCTTCATAAAATGATTTAGATGAGGGGATAGAAGGGGATTTCGTCAAGTTTATAAACAATACCAAGATGATGGACAGGGGAATTGCCAACAATTAGAAGATGGACTCAAGATTCAGAAGGATGTTGATAGTCTTGAGCATTGGACCCTATCCAAAAAGATGCAGTTCAGTGGTGAGAAAAGTAAGATCCTGCTCTTAGGCAGGAAAATCAAATGCACAGGTATGGAATACATGGAACCTGACTCCACAGTAGCAACTATGAGAAAGATCTAGTTGTCCTTGTGGATCACCATTTAAGTATAAGCCAGCAATGTGTGGTCCTAAGACATGGGTGGGTTCCGGCTGCTGCTATGCCTGGTTTGTTCAGGGATGCCACTTGCAGTACTGAAAAAAATCCTTTTGCACATGCGCAGAAGCAAAAAACAAGATGGCAGAGCCTATGGTGCCACCGAGAGAACCAGGTCTGGGGCGTGGCAGGCCGAGTTACTAGCTACTCGGCCAAACCGGTCTGGACCGGTAGGAACCCACTTCTGCCCTAAGATACATCAACAGAGAGAGAGCATCAAGATTCTGAGAAGTCATAGTACCACTCTATATTGCACTAGTGAGGCCACACTTGGTATAATGTGTCTAATTCAGGTCACCATAACACAAAAAAAGATTTGTGACCCTAGAAAGTGTGTAGAGAAGAACAACAATGATGGTAAGGGGTCTGGAGGCTAAACATATGATGAATGGTTAAGGGAAAGAGAGAAAGATTGGGGCTGAAAGAGTAATTTTCTTCCAGTACTTGAGGAGCTGCCACAGAGAAGAGGGGGTTGACTTTTTATCCAAAGCACAGAAGCAAAGAATGCAAACATCTTAAAGAGAGATCCAACCTAGAACTAAGGAGAAATTTCCAGATAATGCAGACAATTCATCAATGGAATAGCTTGTGAAGTTATGGGTGCTACATCACTGGAGGCCTTTAAAAATAGTGTGGAAACCATTTTACCAGGAAGGGGTGTCAAACCCAAGCCCACAGGTCACACATCCAGCCCGCAATGTGGCTGGATCTGGCCTGTGGGGCTGCCCTGGAGACAGTGAAGGACTGGCCCCCGGCCTAGGCCAGCTGGCCACTAATTTATAACTTGATGGCAGCCATCTGGGCCGGAATACAGTCAGCTTTAGATCAGTGGGGCCACCCTGGAGCCAGCAAGGATCCGTCCCTGCTCCCTGGGCTCATGTAGAGGAGGTGGTGAGCGTGTGTGGGGCCTGGCATCCCTGGGGACCATCTTGCCCCGCAGGCTGACTGCATTCTGAGTGCTTCCCTTTCCTCCAGGATGCCAGCACTCATCCAGGTTGAGGGAGATATTTTTGGTTTCAGTTTGGGACTTGGGAGTTGTAAGCCAGTAATGTGCCTTAGAAAGCTTCATCTTTGGCAGGTGAATTACCAGTTCTTAGGCTTCGTTGGTGCTCTGGCACAATTGAGGGAGGCATCTTCCCTCTGTTGGCACCTCATTCCCTTACAGATGGGAAGCCCTGGGATCAAAGCTAAGCTGGCCTGTTAGGCTGAGAGTGACAACAAGGGACTTTAGCCTCGGCCAGGCATTTCCAAACTTGGCAACTTTAAGACCTGTGGACTTTAACTCTCAGAATTCTGGGAGTTGAAGTCCACAAGTCTTAAAGTTGCCAAGGCCAGAGACCCCTGGCCAAGGAGGCATCCAGGATCAGGATGAGGCAGCTGTAGATCCAAATGGGAGTTCAGGGAACCTGATAGTAGTTACAACAACTTGCGTGGTTCTTTTGAGGGTTGTTCTTTCTGTATGCTAATTTATAAATAACAACTTCTAAGCCCACAAATTACAAATATAGCTGTTTCCTAGTTGCAATTTGCATACTTTTAAAAGCATTATGTATCACCTGCTGTAACGAGGGGGAAGGATGGTGAAGAGGAATAAAAATAGGGTAGTTTCCTTCAGCTAAACGTCCTTTTAGAACAGGTAATCATCTCTGAGATTTTGCCTATCTGGTGCCTCCAATCTCAGTGTTTAGTGTAAAAATGAAAGGGCAACGACTTTAACAACAGATAATAGTAACTGGAAATCTTGACTTTATACTCTTAAGCAGCAGGAAAGGGCAAATTTTACTGAATGATCTCCAAGTGAATAAAATCAAAACATAGGTAGCCCTCACTTAACAACCACAAGTGGGCCTGGAATTTTGGTTGTTCAATAGCCACTGAATATGACCTCACTCAATTTTTTGACCATTTTTATAATGTCTATAAAGCAAGTCACCACAGTCATTACCACATAATTGTTAAACTGTGATATCATGTTTATGATATCATGTTATCATGAATATCAGCAGATAGCCAGAGTCTGCAAAGATGAAGTCAGGAAAGCAAAGGCTCAGAATGAACAAAGACGTGCAAGAAAAGTCAAAGATAATAAAAACAAGTTTCTTCCAACATAAAAATAACAAGAAAAAAAATCAAGGAAACAGTAGGTCCACTAAAGAGAGAAGACGGCAAGGAAGTAACAGGCAACACAGAGAAAGCACAGCTACTTAACTGATTCTTTGCATCGGTCTTCACGCAAAAAGAAACTATAGCCCGACCTACCAGAAATATAACTGGAAAAACAGACTGGAAATAAAAGTTAAAATAAGCAAAAAAAAACCAGTAAGAGAACACCTGTCTGGTCTTGATGAATAGAAATCACCAGGACCTGACGGATTACACCCCAGAGTTCAAAAGGAGCTGGCAGATGTCATCTCAGAACCACTGCACCACATCTTCCAAAAATCCTGGAACACCGGGAAACTACCAGAGGACTGGAAAAGAGCTGATGTGGTTCCCATCTTCAAAAAAGGGGGAAAAAACAGACCCAGGAAACTACAGACCAATCTGCCCAACATCAATGCCCAGGAAGATATTGGAAAAAATAATTTAAAAAACAGAAGTCTAGAAAGATACATTATTAAGACAGACTATAGTCAGTAGTGGGATTCAGCCACTTTGCACTTATTCGGGAGGTTTAGGTTTAGGTTTTAGGTTTTATTCAATTTATAGACCGCCCCCTCTCCCCTTAGGGACTCTGGGCGGTGTACAGACCGTTCGTGTATAAAACAACAAAACATAACATAAAACATCAGACAAAACAATGCACACATACCGTCTGTATATACAACCCAAACTAATTAAATAATTAAAAACAATTCTAAAACCAGTTTAAAACCCCAAAATTTAAAATTTAGAAAGCCATCCAGGAAGGTCAGTAGTAGATGTTCCCTGTAAGTACAATTACAATTACAAATTAGGCCAGGCCGGCTAGTCGAAACAGGTGGGTCTTGAGTTTCTTGCGGAAGGAGCGGAGATCCGAGGTGGTTCTAATATCGGGATGGAGGTCGTTCCAGAGGGTTGGGCCCATCACAGAGAAGGCCCTATCCCTAGGCACCGCCCGCCCGCCCGCACTGCTTAGCGGAAGGTACCCGGAGGAGACCCTCTCTGTGAGAGGGAGAACCGGTTGTTAACTTTCTAAGCAGTTCAGAGAACCGGTTGTTGGAAGAAATCTCCTTTTGTTTTTTCCCACTTTACAGGGCTAATCCTGTAAGGAAGGCAGGCAGGAAGGAAGGAAACATTCTGGTGTTGTTTCTAGCCTCATCTTTATTGCCCTGCTTACAGAAACTGCCTCTCCGGTTAACCCTTATTACATAGTAACAGCTAAGGCGAAGCGCCCATCAACCTGAATGACAATGAGTTGGCCATGCCCACATGATCACAAGACCACCGAGCCATACCTCTCCAGCTGGTCATTAGGACAGGTTGTTAAATTATTTGAATCCCACCACTGACTATAGTAAACAGAATCTTGCAAGTCCACAGGTAGTCCGCAACTTATAACTGTTAATAATGTTCGAAATTTCAATGGCCTCAGAAAAAAGTGAATTGCAACTCATCCTTGGAGTTGCAACCATTTTTCGCCCCTGCAATTATATGATTTCCATTTGGGCAACCAGTTCACCTTTATAATAGTTGGGAACATCTTGAGTTATGTGATCCTGATTTGTGACACTCCCCGCCAGCTTCTAACATGCAAGGCCATTAAGATATTCAAATCTAGTAGCTGGAGCAGTGAAGGGTTGGGCAGTGAGCCAGAACACACAGTTGTGGTTGATTGATTGAAGAGCGCTGGCTCCTGGGTGAGGCAATCTGTGTTGATTGATTGTTGTGGGTGCAGAGGCGGAGTTTCCCTTACCCCCCCCCCCACCATTTGCTTCTGTGTCCTCTGTGTGCTCTGAGATTTACCTCATGATGCTTTTGTTTGCCTGACTATCTTGTTTAGGGTATACATAGATTGGGGCTGTCAAACTCCTGGCCCATGGGCCGGATGCGGACACACTGACCACGCCCACGCCCATGCCCAGTTAAGCAAAGGGGGGAGGAGTCCCAATGCATCACGTGATGCTGCCGTGACCACGTGATTTTGACACCCCTGATATAGATGAAAATATATATTTATTTATATAAACTACAAGTTTGTGTCAACATCTCTGACATCATTTGGACACCTACTGTTCAATTCCCTGACAAAGGCCAATTGAGGAAGTCAGATTTGCTTAATGATCACATACTCACTTAATGAGAGCAACAGCATTTAGACTTATATACCGTAGTTAAGAATGGTGAAACTCAAATGAAATACAATTGAATGGGAAATAATATAAGGTGAGCGGTATCGATTGATAACTGCTATTAGAAAGAACAGGAAGCTCCTGTATTGCATTGTGTAAATGTGTTGTACGTCTAAGTTTTGTGTGTGTGTATTTTATATGTTTGTTAATAAAATTGAAAAAAAAAGACTTATATGCTGCTTCATAGCCCTGTCCAAGCAGTTTACAGAGTCAGCCTCTTGCCCCCAACAATCTGTGTCCTCATTTTATCGACCTCAGAAGGATGGAAGGCTGAGTCAACCTTGAGCAGGTGAGATTTGAATTGCCAAAGTGCAGCCAGCAGTCAGCCGAAGTAGCCTGCAGTACTGCACTCTAACCACTGCGCCACCATGGCTGTTGAAGTGATTTGTTTAAAAACCATGGCAAAATGGTTGTAAAATCAGGTCTGGTCTCATGATGACTGACTTGACAACTGCATTGCTTAGCAACTAAAATTCTAATTGCAGTTGTGGTTGTAGGTTGAGAACTTTTTTTTAAACCTTCCTTCCCTTAGATTTAAGCCAGTCTAACTCTCGTTTTCTGCACAGGCGTTGCATCTGACAGCTTCTTAATATCCCTTTCAAGCAATGGTGAAATTCAAAATGTTTTACTACCGGTTCTTTGGGTGTGGCTTGGTGGGTGTGGCAGGGGAAGGATACTGCAAAATCTCCATCCCCATCCCACTCTGAGGGCAACCAGAGGTGGTATTTGCCAGTTCTCCAAGCTACTCAAAAGTTCCGTTACCGGTTCTCCAAAACATGTCAGAACCTGCTGGATTTCACCCCTGCTTTCAAGGCCATCTCCCCGGTTGCCTTCTAGGATTAGCCAGCCATGTGCTGCAGCTGCCAAAACAGCCTGTGCCACCATGAGCTACATTGACCATTCTATGCTGCGCTGTTTTGACCGCCCAGAATATTGCGCCTATTTCAGGTTATCACTATCAAAAGATGGACACTAAAATCTAGAGCTGAAGTTGTGGCTTGTTGGGGAGCTGCTGGAGAGGACCTGTGGGAAAGCAGGAATTTGTACTGACTGCCTGTATCACTCTCTTCATTCTGCCATCCCTGTGGCTGCACCAGCCTGGCCCTACCTTACAGGGTCGGGGAAATGATGAAGACAGCAGGAGAGAAAGGTCCAGCATATTTTGCTTTGGTTTTCAATATTATCAATTATGTTTCTAGTTACAGTGTACTGGTAAGCAAACTTGGTAGGATTTCTCACCTGACCAATTAGTGGAGGAAACAGACATGCAATGCTCTGAGCATCCTCTCTGTGCCTCCCTCAGACTTTTCTGAGAAAGGAGGCCCAGCAAGGCACAGGGGGGTGGGCAGAGCATTTCTGTTGGCTGTGGGTCTTCAGAGAACTCTCCTGGATCGTCTCCTCCATTGGCCCTGTGGGAGGATGGCAGCTCTGCCCTTGGCCAGCAGCAGGGATTCCTTGGATGCTCCTTTATTGCTGGGAAACTCAGCATGAAAAGAGCATCAGTAGCAGAATTTCTGTGCATTTTCCAAGCAGTCCTTGGGGAGTCCTTGGCTGCAGCTGAATTCATTCTCTTCTGCCCTCCATAACCTTTAAAGCCCCACAGCCAGCAGCTCAGAGCCAGTTTGCCTCGGCATCCAGCTTACATTGCCAGCCAGCATTCTTTTCCAGGTTGAGCTTCTCATTTAGAAACCGATGTGTCAAAGCCTGAGATAGTCAGCTTGGCTTGGGCACAAACTCTACTCCACTAGCTACCCACAAAGGGGTAAACCCTGTACTACTGTGCATGGAGTTATTGCATTCCCCTTCTGCAAAGTGGACCAGTTCAGCCCAATTGGTTTGTTGGTAATTGACATAACACCTCAGGTACTGCTCCAAAACTGTGTTTGTGCGTTCACAGGCTCCATTGGTGCTATGGTGGTAGGTAGAGCTAAGGCCCTGTGAAGAGTCAATCAGGTTGAGGAATTCCCAGCAAAATTTTGATGTGAACTGGTCCGAAATGATCTGTTGATCTTTGGGACTCCATGCAGCCAATATATATGCTGCACAAACAGCTAGCTGGGCTGTGGAAGTCTTGGATGCACTCTTATCACTCTCCACTTCCCCTGCTCACGGGTGCAAGTATGGGATTCCATATATCAGGCAGCCATGAGGTCGTCGAATCACCCACATATGAGATGCATGACAGCATTCCAATCACTCAGCTCTGGTACCCTACTATCATGCAGGTGACATTAACCAGCCAGCAGCACCGCCTTCCAGTTGGATGCCATGCATGAACCCCAGCTGCATCGTCTGCATGCATCCCCCCCAGCACTCCATGCAGTGCCACATCTGGGTGAAATGGACCATCAGAGGAGGGGGGGTATTCGTCTTTTATCATGATGTACCTAGTTGGTAGGGCCACTGTTGTCATTGGTAGAGGAGGAGGAGGAGAGACCCCAGTTACTGCTTAGGCCAAAGGGGCAGAGCCCGCTGCTGCTTCTCCTTGTGCCAGGACCCAATCATGCCAGCAGATGCCAGCACCACTGGCTCAGGAGGGGAGGAGACAGGGCAGCTAATGATTTCACCCCTCCACTCCCAGCTACTGCTGCTGCAGCACCCATTAACGCCACTCCACTGAACTTTTCTCCCAGTTGCTCCAATGGGCTGTGGGTGGCTGTTGGAAATTTCCACTTGATCGGTTTGTCAGACTCAATGGTTTTGTCTGACTCAATTGGCCGCTCTGCCTTCCACTTGCTCCCTGAGATCACATTGACTGCCGAGGGGACGATGAGGTCCTCAGCTTCTGCTGCCTTTCCAACTTCACTGCCCTGCAGGTCTTCCACCCCTGTTAGGGGGCATCTCTCAGCCATTCCCTTAAACTCACTGGCTGTGACTTTGGCCTCTTGGGTCTCTGTTCGAGTCTAGAACTTTGCCTTGGTGGGTATCTCCTCTCCAGCGGCAGAAGGCTGTCATGCAATCTTTAGCCTCCCCCCACCCTAGAAATTTACTAACCCTGCATCTATTTCTGTTTGGCAAACTGTGTGCTGGACATTGATGCAGGCAACAAAGAAAGCAAATCAGTGTTGACACTTATCCAGGCCCATTTTGCCTTGGAAGTGTAAAGCTTCACATGTGCTTTTTCTTCTTGGCATGGATGGCCTGAGAAAGCCTCTCTTTATGGGCAGATAAAAAGGTTGCCTGGAGGGGTGCCTGGGGTGACAATTCGTTTTTCTTTCCAGGTGAGAATAACTGGCAACTGGAAGAAAGTTGCACAGCTACATAATTAGGTTGCAGAGCAGAAAGTCCATCGTCCACAGTCTTGTAGGCAGTTCTTGGGAAGTTTGAGAATTTGGTCTTCAATAAGAAAAGGAACTCTTTAGTGAAATTTCTGGTGCAGATCGATCTCTTCCTGTGGATGTTTCCCCTCTTGAGAAATGCTTGGGGAGACACATATAGAGGGGGAGAAGTGGTACAACCCTCTGGATTAGTCTTCCATCCTAATGAGCCCGGCATCTGCTCATTAGACTCTTTGCCCGAAGACCCAGCTGCTACTCCATTCAGTAGCCAGATCCCTTTCAGTCCCCAAATCCTGCTCTTGGTACTGGCATCTGCTTTGGCCTGGGCATACACGGTAACAGTTTGTGTGGAGTCCTGAGTGAAACAAATCAGTTGCCCGCAGTTTAGCCTCAAATGCTTGCTTGATTTCCCCTGAACTCATTCCTTGTCTTTCTGCTTGACTTGCTGTCTGGCATTGTTCCTGCAGATCTTTGCTGATCCTGGGTGCTTCTTCTGCCCCTTGTCCTGGCCTTGGCAAGTCCCATTTTCCTTTGCCTGATCAGGGCTGCCTGGTGAGCATCAACCAGAAAATTGGAGTCCTGTTATGGTATTTAAAACGTTATTGCAAATCACAGCTTTAGTTATTACACCATGTAGATTACTGCCGCTATTACAGTATCACAGGAAGACTTAGTGCGAAAAAGTCTTTTCTGGAGCACGTGCAAGATTAATGTACTGCCCTGACTACCACCAGTCAGGATGGTGTCCTGTTTGACCTTTTCTCCATAAAAGAATTTTGCAGAAAGAAAAGAGAGAGGGTTGAGATAGTAGAGAGGGCTTTGTGAATTTTCAAAACCTTGCTTGGAAGCATCTTGTCATCTGCTTGGGCACTTGAGGCCACGTTAGTCCTTGGCTAGTGCAATGTTAGTCCTTGGTTAAAAGGTAAAGGTAAAGGTTCCCCTCGCACATATGTGCTAGTCGTTTCCAACTCTAGGGGCTGGTGCTCATCTCCATTTCAAAGCTGAAAAGCCAGTGCTGTCAGAAGATGTCTGCATGGTCATGTGGCTGGCATAATTCAATGCCAAAGGTGCACAGAACGCTGCTCCCTTCCCACCAAAGGTGGTTCCTATTTTTCTACTTGCATTTTTTACATGCTTTCGAACTGCTAGGTCGGCAGAATTGGGACAAGTAATGGGAGCTCACTCCATTACGCGGCGCTAGGAATTTGAGCCACCGAACTACCAACCTTTCTGAACAACAAGCTCAGTTTCTAAACTGTGTCTTCATCCTGTTGAATGGAATCATATTGGGGTGTGGGTGTCTGTCTGTCTGCCTGGATTCCTTAAAGGACATGAAGTTTATAAACTTGCGGGGGGAGAGTAAAAAAAAGGGTAGAGGGACAGAAGAGATGTTTCCAGCAGTCCAGTATCCTTGAGTTTATTCATAAGGCCCTGTCATATACAGGTATTCCTCAACATACAACAGCTCATTTAATGACCGTTCAAAGTTACAATGGTACTGAAAAAGTGACTTATGACCATTTTTCACGCTTACAACCATTGCAACATCCCCATGCCCGTGTGATCAAAATTCAGATGCTTAGCAATTGACTCATATTTATGACGGTTGCCGTGTCCCTTGGGTCATGTGACCCCCTTTTATGACCTTCTGACAAGCAAAGTCAATGGGGAAGGCAGATTCATTTAACAACTAAGTGATTCACTTAACAATTGTGGCAAGAAAGGTCGTAAAATGGGGCAAAACTAACTAAACAACGGTCTCAGCAATAGAAATTTTGGGCTCAATTGTGGCCATAAGTTGAGGACTATCTATAAATGTTTCTTTAAGCCAGGAACCCTTTTGGGGGGATGGTGAAAATTTTTAGGGCCCAGTGAAAAACATGGATAAACTTTTCCAAGAGAAACAGGAAATGCGGCCTGTGCTGCTTGGGAGGTTGGCTATGGGGATAGGGGTTGTGGGGAGGCCCTACCAGAGGGACTCTTCTGGGAGATGAAGACAGAATTCCACCACAGCCGTTCTTCATTTGCTACTGTTGGAAGAAATGTCCTCCTGGGTTCAATTCCAAGTGAGGAGGAAGACACTGGAAACATGGAGGCTGTTTGGAAAGATGGTTTAATGGTGGACAGGACCACATGGTTTGAGCTCCTGGGCAGGGGTGGGTTCTGGCTTCTGCTACTGCTGGTTCACTCAGGGGTGCATGCGCTTGATGCACGCTATGTGCCCATGCACAGTAGTAAAAAATGCTCCTGCACATGTGCAGAAGCAAAAACCAAGATGGCGGTGCCTACGGTGCTGCCAATAGAACCGGTTCGGGGACATGGCAGGCAGAGTTGCTACCTACTCGGCCGAACTGGTCCAAACTGGTAGGAACCCTCCTCTGGTCCTGGGCAATTGAGCACATGGGAGAGAGAGTGGGGGTGGGAGAGGGATTTCTACCCTATCTTGGTCTTAGAGCTTCCTGTTCCTGTGTAAGGGCAGGTATCCCATTGGTTGCTGTAGGGGTCATGTGCAAATCCTAGGAGTTTGTCTGGGAGAAGTCTGGTTGGGCTGATGTAATGTCCCCAGGTGATTTCGCAATGCAGTGAGCCCTGCTGTTAGAGGGCTACTCCTATCATGTCCTGGGGGGCATGTCTTAATCCCATCACCCTGGAGCTGAAGGGAGGGGCAGGGAGCTGCAGGGAGCTGCTTTGCCTTTAAAAATGTGTTTCTCCTTTTCTCATCCAGGGAAATATAATATTCTGCCTTTTTAAATATTTCCTAGAATATTCCATTCTTCTGAGAGGGGTGGGTGTTAACTTTCTTTGCTATGCAGAGAGCCTGTGCCTGAATGTTTCTGATGCTGCTAGGAGCCCAATTGTTCGAGTCTAAACACAACTGCCCTGCCCTAGTCTTTCAGTTGGCACATATATTAACTTTCACCACCAGTTAGGTGATTCTCACATTAAAAAAAAGATTTGGCCTTTTGCATAAGTTAATATTCTCTCTTGCAAATTTTCCTCCCTGGGTTAATCTCTCTGACACTTTAAAAATAATAGATAAACAACAGATTGTCAGGAGATCATTAATAAAAAAATCAGCTCTATTCTTGGGCAACATAGCTGTTTGCTTGTTATGAATACACATATTCTCTACCACTCTGCTTCCTCCCAGCCCACAGGGATCTTCACAGCCAGCACAATTGCTCCTTGCCAAGAGAGGCTCAATTCTTTTAGAAACTGCCATGGATAGTCTGAGCCTCAGAAACACCGTTCTTCATCTGCTGCCATGTGAATTGCACAATTGTTGTTGGTTAGAGAGGAAGAAAAAGATACCCATAGACATCTTGCAACTCCTAATTCAAGCACGGGGATTGGGATGGCTCTGGTTTTTTTTTATAAATTCAAGTTGTGGGTGAAATTTTCCAGGATGCATTTTATTTCATATAGGCTCAAGCCCTTCTCGGTTTCTTTTGACACTAGCCTTCCCCTCCCCTCCAAAAGGACTAATCAGCATCTTTGGAGAATCACCCATTGTTTCTTGATTCCTACCTCCTCTCTAGAAGCCCAATAATGTTTGCTAATCCTAGCATTCATTTTTTTATTAGTTTATTGTAAGATAAAAATAGAAAAAGAAAAAATAGATAAAAAGTGAAGAGAAAGAAGTTGCTGTTGTTCAGTCACTAAGACCATAAGACAGTGGTGGGATTCAATTTTTTTTACTACTGGGTCTGTGGGTGTGGCTTGGTGGGCGTGGCATGGCTTGGTGGTCATGGCAGGGGAAGGATACTGCAAAAATCCCCAATCCCTCCTGATCAGCTGGGACTCGGCAGGCAGAGAATAGATGGGGCAGGGCCAGCCAGAGGTGGTATTTACCAGTTCTCCAAACTACTCAAAATTTCCATTACCGGTTCTGTGGGCATGGCTTGGTGGACATGGCTTTGCGGGCATGGGAGAATACTGTAAATTCTTTATTCCCACCCCACTCCAGGAGTAGGATACTATAAAATCTCCATTCCCTCCCCACTCCAGGGGAAGGTTACTGCAAAATCCCCATTTCCTCCTGATCATCTGGGACACGGGAGGCAGAGAATAAATGGGGGTAGGGCCACTCAGAGTTGGTATTTACCGGTTCTACTCAAAATTTCCAGTTCTCCAGAACTGGTCAGAATCTGCTGAATACCACCTCTGCCGTAAGAGGCTGAAACCTTTTAAAAGACATTGTAGCAAATGTGGAGTTGAAGCAGACAGTTCCCATAACAAAATGAACTTGTTTACATGGACTCCATGAGAGGTTGGGGGTTTGGCTGGGGAAAGTGTCAAACTGATAGTGGCGAACTGATAGTTAAATTACCCCCTGCCCTGCTATCCAAGTGGTTCCTGGGTGCTGCGCTGCAATAGAGAAAAGGGACATGGAGTGGCCAGTCTGAGGAAAGGAGGAGGAGAAAGGAGAATAAAGAGGGAAAATGGCCTCCTCCTTCCCTCGTTCCAGCCGCTCCGTTGCCCATTTCTCAATTGCTGTGCAGCGCTACTGTGGAACTTGCCCCACCCACCACATCCAGATGCCCTCACTTCCCCCAACAATTTCTTTGCCTATGTGATTTCCAGGTCTGTCCTATTTCTCTGTCACGTTTCTCGCTGTGTCCTGCCAGCAGCGTCCATGCTTGCTGCCAGTTTCAGGCCAGAGCTGGAATGCCACTGTGTTTAAGTGCCTGTAAATGCTGGCCTTCCCTCCGTTGGGTCTGGGCAACTGCTGGAGAGAGACAGGCCCATTTCAGCAACTGGAGCCCAGATGCCTTCGCTTCCCCCAAGCATTCCTTTGCCTACATGATTTCCAGATCCGGCACATTTCTCCATCGCACTTCTCACCGATGTGTGCAGTTTGTGGGACTTTTAAAAAGTTCAATCGATCAATTTCAACTTTGCGAGATCTTTTTTTTCCCCGTGAGAAGTTCTACTGAACCGGTATGAACCGGCTGAATTCCACCACTGCACCTGAGGCAGGACAAGAAGTGATGGGTGGAAGCTTGTGAAAGGGTGATTTTTTAAAACCTGGAAATGAGGAGGAATTTCCTGACAGTAAGAACGATTAATCAGTGGAACAGCTTACCTCCCGGAGTTCGGGGTGCTCCATCGCTGGAGGTTTTCAAAAAATGATTGCAAAACCATTTATCCAGTGTAGTGTAAGGATTCCTGCCTCGGAACCCTAGACCCCTGATGGCGAACCTATGGCACGGGTGCCAGAGGTGGCAGGGAGAGCTCTCTCTGTGGGCACATGCACTGTCGCCAACTGCTTTTCTAATTTCTGGTGCACACATGCACGCCGGCCAGCTGGTCTTCGGTTTTCCAGTGTTCCAGTGGTTTCCGGTCTGGGCATTCGGTGTCCAAAAGGTTTGCCATCACTGTCCTAGACCTTTCAGCCCTAGGATTCTGTGGGAATATCCTCTCCCTCAGTAAGTAGATTACTCCAAGGAGAAGCACATAGCAGCTCCAGTCCTGGAATTTTGCATTCTCTAGGGCAGGGGGTCTTCAAACGTGGCCACTTTAAGACTTGTGGACTTCAACTCCTGGCTGGAGAATTCTGGAAGTTGAAGTCCACAAGTCTTAAAGTTGCCAAGTTTGGGGACCCCTGCTCTAGGGCGATGAAATGAGCCCTCCATCACAGGCAGTCAGCAGTCCCAAAGGCTAGCTTTAAATATCTTCAGAGAAAAGAAAGTCAAAAGGAAATTTCCCAGATTCACAGAAAAGGAGCAGACATGAATCTGCACCACATCAACAGACCTCACTGGGTTGCTCCTTCTCCCACATAAGAGGAATGTCAGGCCATTGAAGCCTCTTGGAATAGAGGGGCAGCAGCCACATCCAGATAATTATTAAGAGACACAGAATTATTTATCTTCTTGTGCCCTGCTGCCCTTTTCAAGGCATGAGACACGCTGTAATCTTTTCTTCTCTGGGCTCACACCTGCTTAACTGGTATGTGACTGATGGCAAATGACTGGGCTGGAACTACAGCCCAGTCATTTGGTCTGAGCTCATATTTTTACACATCCATCACTTGGCAGAATCCACTTTTGAAACTGGGAAACATATAATCATAGGGCTGGATGGGACCTCAGAGGCCTTCTAGTCTCACCTGCCCAAGGCAGGAGAGAACCTATTGCATCTGAAACAAATAGTTGTCCAATCTTTTCTTAAAGACCTCCTGTGAATAAGCATTCACAACTTTGGAAGGCAAGTCATTTCACTGGTTAATTGTTCTTACCGTCAGGAAATTCCGCCTTAGTTCTAGGTCAGGGGTGTCCAAACTTGGAAACTTTAAGACTTGTGGACTTCAACTCCCAGAATTCTGGGAGTTAAAGTCCACAAGTCTTAAAGTTCCCAAGTTTGGACACCCCTATTCTAGGTTGTATCTCTCTTTAACAACTTCCATCCAATGCTTCTTGTCTTGAGCATCCTCCAATGCTCAAATCTGTCAAGATCTTTCGGACTCTTCAGAGCATGAATATTCTGAATACAAACATTCAGAGCTACCTAAAAGAATGACCTGCAAAAAGTATCCATTCATTTATTTATGCATGTTCCGTTGCAAGTTTAACGGATTCCCAGGACTATCAGCCACAAAGTACTGATGCTAGCTGCAGAGATTTCAGCCACATAATGATTGAATAATTTCAGCCAGAGAAGATGAAAGACCAACAGCACTTTAAAGATAAAATTGGTCCCAGCAATCATCATCACTACCAAAGTGGCATCACTGTTTCATCTCGGAATTGCCGGCCACCAATGGAAGGCATCAAAAGATCAGCTTCGCCCTGAGGCAGCAGTTGGTAGAAGTGTGATGCAGCTGCTAAAAAGGTACATTTTTACTGTGGGATGCATTAAGAAAAACATAGCGTCCAGATCCCAGGAATTAATTAATTGCTATATTCTACTCTGCTTTGCTCAGACCCTGTTTGAAGCACTGGTTCCAGTTCTGGGCAGCAGTGGGCATTGACAAAGCTGCTTGGGCAGAGAGCTCCCAAGATGGCGAGGAGACTGATGATTGGTTAAAGCCTCTGGATAACATCTGGCTTACCGAAAAGATGACCGAGGGAAGAAATGAAAATCATATTCAAAGGGCTGCACATAGAAGGGGAGGGGAAAAATAGATCCAGTAAGCTATAGATCCATGATGGTGAACCTATGGCATGTGTGCCACAAGTGGCACATGGAGCCATATTTGTCGGCATGGCAGCCCTCATCTCTGGTGCACATGCGCACGCTGGTCAGCTGATTTTTGGCCTTCCAGAGGCAGGCCATTTTCACCCTCCTCAGGCTTCAGGAAAGCCCCTGGAGCCTGGGGAGAGTAAAAACTCTCCCCACATGTGTCTCTGTGTGTGGTGTGTGTGTGCACATGCATGTGGGGGGGGCATACGCACATGCACAGGGGTCATGCATGCATGCGCAGGTGGATGGGCATGCGTGCACGTGTGACAGCATGCATACACACATTTTGGCCCACCTTTAGAAAAAGGTTAGCCATCACTGCTATAGACCAATCCGCATGGGAAGATTCTGGAAAAGATAATCAAGCAACAGACCTGAGAATACACAGGAGCAAGCAAAGTTATAACCAGAAGCCAACATGGGTTTGTCAAAAACAGATCAGGCCAAACCAACCTTATTGCGTTCTTTGACAAAGTGACTAAATTAGTGGACCAGCAAAGTGCAGTGGACATAGTATACCTGGATTTCTGTAAGGCACTTAACGAAGTAGACCACAATTTACTTCTTAGTAAGCTAGAAAAGTGTGGGATAGACAGCAGAGGCACCAAATGGTGTAACTGGCTGATAAACCACACTCACCATGTAGTCCTTAATGCAACTACATCTACACGAAGTAGGGTTGCCCTACTTAGGTGCCCTAAGTTTAAGACTCACTTCAATATCTTCAAAAACGATCTAGATGAGGGAATAGAACTCATCAAATTTTCAGATGATGCTAAACTGGCAGGAATAGCCAGTAGCCCAGAAGATCCAGATGGACCATGACAAACTGAAGCAGTGGGCCCTATCTAACAACCTGAAATTGAATGGAGAGAAAAGTAAGGTTCTACACTTAGGCAAGAAAAACCAAATGTACAGCTACAGATTAGGTGAAACCTGGCTCAGTAGCAGTAACTGTGAGAGGAATCTTGGAGTCCTGGGGGACAATCATTTAAATACAGGTGAAACTCAAAAAATTAGAATATTGTGCAAAAGTTCATTTATTTCAGTAATGCAACCTAAAAGGTGAAACTAAGATACGAGAAAGACTCATTACATGCAAAGCAAGATAGTTCAAGCCGTGATTTGTCATAATCGTGATGATTATGGCTTACAGCTCATGAAAACCCCAAATCCACCATCTCAGAAAATTAGAATATTACATGCCATCAATAAAACAAGGATTGTACATAGAACAGTATTAGACCCCTGAAAAGTATCAGCATGCATATGTACTCAGTACTTGGTCTGGGCCCCTTTTGTAGCAATTAATGCCTCAATGCGACGTGGCATGGAAGCTATCAGCCTGTGGCACTGCTAAGGTGTTATGGAAGACCAGGATGCTTCAATAGCGGCCTTCAGCTCTTCTGCATTGTTCGGTCTCATGTCTCTCATCTTTCTCTTGGCAATGCCCCATGGATTCTCTATGGGGTTCAGGTCAGGCGAGTTTGCTGGCCAATCAAGCACAGTAATCCCATGGTCATTGAACCAGGTTTTGGTGCTTTTGGCCCAGTACTCTTCAATATCTTCATAAACGACTTAGATGAGGAAATAAAAGGGAAACTCATCAAATTTGCAGACTGGCAGGAATAGCCAACATCCTAGATCAGTGATGGTTAACCTTTTTGTTGTTGTGTGCCAAAAGCCCTGTTGCATGCACACACCCATAATGCAATGCATATGTGACCCCCCCCCCATGCATGGGTGGCACAGACCCAAAAACCAGCAGGCTGGCGGGAGGCATGCACACATGTGTGGTGGAGCTAAGCAGGGGTGACAGCTTGTGTGCTCGCAGAGAGGGCTTTGTGTACCACCTATGGCCCTAGATGAAATTCAATGTAGAGAAAAGTAAAGTCTTACACTTAGGCAAGAAAAACAAAAGTCCACAAATAGACTGGGTAAAACCAGGCATAAGAGCAATGACTGTGAGAGGGATCTTGGACTCTTAGTGAGCAACCAATTAAATATGAGCCGGTGTGCAGCCAAAAAAGCCAATACAATCCTAACAGAGCAAGAACAGAAGCCACCGAAGGTCATTTAGCTTCTGCAGCCTGGCAGTTGTTCATGCCTCTCTAGTTCTAACTCGGGAGTCCTGGGAAGCCAGTGAAGTGCCTGCAAAATAGGAACTAACATTCGTAAATATTGCCTCCATTTCTGGATAGTCTTTAAGGACATTGCACGAATCAATCTGGTGGTAATCAGAGAGGAGAACCTCCCACTCCCGAAAGGGCTGAAGTTGGGTCAATGGGTGCTCCACCTCCCAGGGTGATCCCAACTTGTGGACTTCCTCTTTCAGGGGGAGTGTGATCCCCTCCAGAACCAGCAGGAGAGCCTCCTGCAGACGGACACCAGATCACAGTGCTTAAGGCTGGCAAAACCTAACAGCTTCTCTTGCGAGAAAGTCAGCAGAGCAGAAGGGATTTCACTGGTTAATGTTTAATCTTTTAAAGACTTGTTTATCTTTACTTCACTTTAGTGCTTTATCCTATGTGGTTTATGGATTGTAACTTGCCCTGAGATCCTCAGGATAGCAGGCTGGCTATTAATATTTTAATACACAACAGTGCACAATACACAAACAAGAACACAGTAAGAGACTCTGTAGGTTATAAGACAAATTGAGGCAGAGAGTGAACAAGAATGAATCACTCTCAAGGTTGATGTCACGGTGATATCAGATACAGGTAACAGGTCTCATCATTCCCTGTGCTGAATTCTCTCTGTTTGTGAGTTCCGAGAGGAGCCAAGGCCGCCTTGTAGGGGTGGTGAAGCCAAGAGGGACCCCTTGTGAGGTCGAAGAGAGTCCTAGCTCTCCTTTCTGACTGGGGGTTCTTTTTTCCTCTCAGCCACAGCGAGGAGAAGAGACAGTCTAAAGATGGCTGCCACAAAGCTGGTACAACCGAGGAACAACTAATACTGGTGCTGGAGCAAAGTAGGTGAACAGTGACTGGAACTGGGGGAGATGATTCTTTTTTGCCTTAAACTTAACCCCAAGGAATAATTTAGAACTGTTTGCTCAGAACTATTTGTTAAACCAGCATCTAAGTATTCTGAGAAAATACCAGACTGGAAGAGAAAGGCACAAGATAGAAAAATAATAAATTTTGAAATATACAGAAAATTGGACTCTTAAATTGGGAAGATGTGGTTCTGGGAAGGCATTTTAAAATGCTAGAATTATTTACTTATAAAACGTATTCTGCTTTTATAATTGATTTATAACCAAAATGACAATTGACTAGTGGCAATACTGAAATTTAAATTGAGAGTGCCATCTGTTCATGAAAGGAAAAATTACAAGTCTGAGAATACCTATATGAAGGACTGTGAAAATATTTATTGGATTATTCCCAGCTACCCCGTGCTCACCGGAGTTTCAAATATGAAATAAGGAAGTTATTTAATGAAAGGGACCCCTGAATGCTATGCTAGAAGAACCTGTAAAGGGGATGTAAAGAGGCTTTTGATAACCTCTGGAACTATTTAAATGGAATTGACTGTTTACCTATTTATTTATTTATTTATTTATTTTAACAGACTTATTAGTCGCCCCCTCTCCCCACAGGGACTCGGGGCGATGTACACAAGCAACGGTCTACGGACTACAAAGGAGGAGGTAAAAATAAATAAATACAATAATCAGAGAAGTTAAAACCCCAATAAGAATAAAAGTTTAAAAGCTAACATTAACAATTAAAATTAACCAAGGGGTGGAACAGTTGTCGAGATTATGCCAGGCCGGCTAGCCGAAACAGGTGGGTCTTCAGTTTACTGCGGAAGGAGCGGAGATCGGTTGTTGTCCTGATGTCTGGGGGGAGGTCGTTCCAAAGGGTGGGACCCGCCACAGAGAAGGACCTACTCCTGGGCACCGCCCTCTGACAGTCTCTAGAGGACGGCACCCGGAGAAGGCCCTCTCTGTGTGAGCGAATGGGCCGCAGGGATGTATGGGGCAGGACACGATCCCGCAGATAACTAGGCCCTATGCCATGGAGCGCTTTAAAGATGGTGACTAACACCTTGAAGCGCACCCGGTAGGCCACAGGAAGCCAATGCAGCTCGCGCAGGAGAGGTGTTATATGGAAGAACCTCGATCTCCCCATGATTACCCGCACGGCTGCATTCTGGACCAACTGCAGTCTCCGGGTGCACCTCAAGGGAAGCCCCATGTAGAGAGCATTACAGTAGTCCAGACGAGACGTCACCAGCGCGTGAGTGACTGTGCGCAGGGCCCCCCGGTCCAAAAGGGGACGCAATTGGCGCACCAGGCGAACCTGGTGGAACGTCCCCCTCGCCATGGCTGCCACATGATCTTCTATAGTCAGCCGGGCATCAAGGAGGATGCCCAAATTGCGTGCCCGTTCCACCGGGGCTAATTGTTCATCCCCGATGGCCAGCGATGGAATGTGCTGGTTGTATCGGGGAGCCGGGAGCCACAGCCACTCTGTCTTGGAGGGGTTGAGCCTGAGCCTGTTGTCACCCATCCAGACCCGCACGGCTTCCAGACAACGGGACATCCCTTTGACGGCCTCGTTGGGGTGGTTTGGGGTGGAAATGTACAGCTGGGTATCATCAGCGTACAGGTGGTATCCCAGCCCAAAACCACGGATGATCTCGCCCAGCGGTTTCATATATGTGTTGAACAGGAGAGGTGAGAGGATCGACCCCTGAGGGACCCCACAAGTAAGGGGCCTCGGGGTCGACCTCTGCTCCCCTGCCAACACACATTGCGTCTGGCCAGAGAGGTAGGAGCGGAACCACCGCAATACGGTGCCTCCGATCCCCAACCCCTCCAGACGGCGCAATAGGATACCATGGTCGATGGTATCGAAAGCCGCCGAGAGATCTAATAGGACAAGAATGGAGGAACAACCCCCATCCTTTGCCCTCCAGAGATAATCCACCAACGCGACCAAGGCCGTCTCAGTACTGTGACCGGGCCGGAAGCCGGACTGGCACGGGTCTAGATAATCATCTTCCTCCAGGTGACGCGGGAACTGTTGAGCCACCACACTCTCAACAACCTTCGCTAGAAAAGGAAGGTTGGAGACAGGACGATAATTTGCTAGCTCCTCTGGGTCCAGGGAAGGCTTCTTGAGCAGGGTTCTCACCACCGCCTCTTTCAAGGCAGTTGGTAAAAGGCCCTCACCCAACGAAGCGTTCACCAGCCCCAGTAGCCAGCCTCGTGTACCCTCCCAGGAAGCCAGTACCAACCAGGAGGGACACGGGTCCAATAAACATGTGGCGGCTCACAGTCGCCCGCGCAACCTGTCCAAATCTTCGGTGACAACAGGGTCAAACTCCTCCCAGCGTGGAATCTCAAGACTAGCCTCGGACGCCCCCTCTGGAACACTGGGGTGGGTCCACTCCCTCCGGATCCGATCAATTTTATCCTGCAGGTATTCCCCAAACTCCTCTGCCCTGCCCTGCAATGGGGGATCCCGCTGTCCCTGCGACAGCATGGAGCGGGTCACCCGAAACAGGGCGGCAGGGCGGTTCTCTGCGGACGCTATAAGGGTGGCACAATACTGACGCTTGGCCACTCTTATTGCCACAAGGTAGGTCCTTAAGTAGGCTCTTACCTGTGTTCGATCGGATTCGGAGCGGGAGGATCTCCACTTGCTCTCTAGGCGTCTCCTATGGCGTTTCATCGCCCTTAGCTCCCCATTAAACCAGGGGGCCCGGGTCGATCGTTGCCATCGGAGAGGCCGCAAAGGCGCAACCCGGTCCAAGGCTCCGGCGGCCGCACTATTCCACGTGGCCACCAGGTCCTCTGCCCGGGAGCGGGACAGGTCTGCAGGAGGTGGCCCAAGCTCTGCCTGGAACCTATCTGGTTCCATCAGATGCCTGGGGCGGAACCATCTGGGACAATCTGGTTCCGCCTCCCCGCGGCGGGGAGTAGCGCCAGGGAAGTCCAGTTGGAGAAGTGAGTGATCTGACCATGACAGGGGCGTGATGACTAAATTCCCTATACCCAGATCACTCGTCTACTTGTCGGAGACAAACACAAGATCCAGTATGTGGCCTCTTTCGTGTGTGGGGTCCCGAACTACTTGAGTCAGATCCATGGCTGTCATGGAAGCCATGAATTCCCGGGCTACCTCGGATGCCTCTCCCGTCGACGGCAGGTTGAAGTCCCCCATCACTAGTAGCTTGGGGGTCTCAACCGCCATCTCCGCGATCAGCTCGAGGAGTCCGGGCAGGGCCGTTGATGTATGGCGGGGAGCCAGGTATACTATCAACAGACCCAACTGTCTCCTTGGGCCCCATTTCACGCCCAGAGACTCACAACCGGATGTCTGCGACACAGTGAATTCTCTCAGAGTCAAATCTTCCCGGATGATTATCGCTACCCCACCGCCCCTACCCTGGGCCCGTGGCTGATGGAACACCCGGTAACCTGGAGGGCACATTTCACCGAGGGGCAACCCCCCCTCCGGGCCCAACCAGGTTTCCGTTATTCCTGCGAGGTCCGGATCCCCCGCTGAGATCAAGTACCTGAGGAGGGGGGCCTTATTAACCACGGACCTCGCATTACATAACATCAGCCTAAGGCCCAGGCTCTGCCGATCCTGTCCACCTAGACTGCGGGGGTTGGTACAAGCGACCGGGCGTGTCCAACAGCCCCGGTCTCCCAACCGACTATGTGTTCTTCTGGTGTCCTTGCGCCCGCCCCTCCCTACGACCGTCGTTATCGGATTCCCCCCCATAGGAATGCTGTAACCTTTCACCTCCCCCACTCCGCTCCCCTCCATCCTGATCCCACCTGTTGACCTGGCTATATCGATACCCCCAGGTTGAGTAACCCTCCCCCCCTCCCTGGAACCCCTTAAAAAATTTAAAAAACATTTTACTAAAAAAACCCTGATCCCCCGCTTCCTCCACCTCTCTGGGTCAATAAACCCTTCATCGAGGTGTGCCCTCACAAGGGCGGGGGGGCATACCTGTGACAGGGGGGACCCTCGCAGTTGTAAAATATCAGCCCTTGAGTAGATTATGATGATGATAACTATGGCTATGGCAGGTCCAGGATGTAAATACATGTGAAAAGGCCAAGATGTAAATGGATAAATAAAAGGAGAGAGGAAGCCTACAACGCCGAACCATGATAGTCAATAGACCTCCATCGAGGCCCAGAGGCAGTTCTTAAGAGTTCTTAAAGTGCTTAAATCGGAAATAGTCCTCCATCGAGGCCCAGAGGCAGTTCTTAAAGTTCTTAGAGTTCTTAAAGTGCTTAAAGAGGCAGTTCTTAAAGTTCTTAAAGTTCTTAAATGGGATACAAAGCACTGCACCCCTTGAAGGGCAATGATTGAATAAATAGTTCTTTGACTGCTGGATGAAAGTTGAACTTTTAAAAATGAAATAAGATGCTTCATAAGAAATAAATAAGCTGAACCTTGAAGAAGATGCCATTAATCTTTCAAAACACAAAGGACACAGAGGTGGTATTCAGCAGATTCTGACCAGTTCTGGAGAACTGGAAATTTTGAGTAGAACCAGTAAATACCAACTCTGAGTGGCCCTACCCCCATTTATTCTCTGCCTCCTGTGTCCCAGATGATCAGGAGGAAATGGGGATTTTGCAGTAACCTTCCCCTGGAGTGGGGAGGGAATGGAGATTTTATAGTATCCTACTCCTGGAGTGGGGTGGGAATAAAGAATTTACAGTATTCTCCCATGCCCGCAAAGCCATGTCCACCAAGCCATGCCCACAGAACTGGTAGTATAAATTTTTGAATTCCACCACTAAATAATGGAGAAGGGATTTAAGGAGATTATAGAAAAAAAGGAAAATACTATACAAGGAATGATGAGTAAAGACCAAGATGCCCAGGAAAGGGAGGAGCCAACAGTAAAAATGAAGGAAAAGACTGAGTCGAAGAATCAGAGAATAACAGTGACTGATGAATTAAATCAGGGGGAAAATATATTAAAAGAGTTGAAAAGCTAATTGGAGATATAGAAAAATACTTTTGAAAGGGAGACGTGCATGGGCAGAAATTTTGGAAACTAGGCAGTGGAAGAGGATAGAGAGGGGAGAAATATCTAGATTGAACTGCCAAAAAATAGATGCAGACAGAGACAAAGATCCAAGAGAGGAATATGGGAGGGAAGTAAAAAAAAAAAGCATAGCAATTAAAGTACTGAAGTGGGCAAGAGACGATGGATAGATGATTTCTTTTTATGCCTATTGCTCTGATATGCTTTTCTTTCTCTCCCTCTCCCCTTTCCTTTTTCAGGTTGATTAGATGACTACCGTGTTTCCCAAAAAATACGACATGTCCTGATAATAAGGCCTTGCCACATTTTTCTGGTGGGCAAAAATATAAGCTCTCCCCCGCAAATAAGCCCCCTGGACAACCCCCCACCTCCGGCAAGACAGAGCGCCACTCACCAACCTAGCGGTATCCCAAAGGTGCCAAGCGGCAGGAACCGGGGGGGAGGTGATCATGTTGCTTGGCGCCTTCGGGATACTCTAGGTTGGTGAGTGGCGCTGTGCCGAGCTGAAGGGGGGGTTGCCGTGCGGCTGCTCAGGGGCGAACGGTTGTGTTGCGTTGTCGCAGCAGCGCAGCACAGCAGCCATGAAGTGACCACGCTCACGAGCAGCCACTTGGCAAACCCCTATTCCAGCTGGGCACAGTGCCATTCACTGACCTAGGAGTATCGTCAAGCCACATGAGCGCCTGTTCGCTGCTGCCCGGCTCCCGCAGCTTGGCGCCTTCAAAATGCCAGTGAATGGCGCTCTTCATGGCTGGAGAAGAGGGTTCCATGAGTGGCTGTTCCGCTCCCGCTCCCACGCCTCCCAGCCTCACAATGCCCTGGCCCAACTCTCCCTGCAGAGCCAGAGCACCTCCGCTGCCACCACCGCCATCCCAGCATGGCTTTTTTGGCGGCTTCCAAACCAAGTTTTCCCGCAGTGGCCGCTCTGGGCGTACGCTCTATGGTTGTACATTCTGGGAGTATGCTCTGCCGGCAGCTAACTCACAACCATAGAGCGTACGCCCAGAGCGGCCACTGCCAGAAGACTCGGTTTGGAAGCCGCCGAAAAAGCCATGCTGGGATGGTGGTGGCAGCGGCGGTGGCAGTGGAGGTGGTCTGGCTGGGGAAGTTTCCACGATCACGTGGCTCACAGCTGAACCTTTCACCCCCACTGCTTAAAGCATTTTTTACTACCGGTTCGAGCGAATAGGTAGTTAAAAATGCTTTAAAATTTTTAAAATGTTGGCCACACCCACCCAGTCATATGACCCCCCCACCAAGCTACACCCACCAAGCCACGCCCAGAGAACCGCTGGCAAAAAATTTTACATTTCACCACTGTCACTGTCCCTTCCTGCACTCCTCAGCCAAGCAGTTGAAAGCATTCATGGTTACTTTTGGCAGGTCTATTGATCTATTTGGAGGTCAATATGTCCTTGTCAACTCCCTTCCCCCACAAAGAAAAACTGCTCTCAGAGTGGAAGGGAAGAGGGGAGAGGATAGGAGGGGAAGAGATGGGACAGGAAAGGGAAACAGAGGTGAGGAAAAGAGCAGGAGAGAGAGAAGGAGCAGAAAGAGGAGAGAGGAGAAGGAGAGCAGAAGGGGAAGTAGAGAAGAGAGGGATGATAGAGGGAAGGAAGGAGGTAGGGTGGAGGAGAGAGGGAGAGGAGGTACTGCTGCTGTGGAACAGGGTATAATATGATGTATGGAAAGCAGAAGAGCAAATGAAGAGTTATTGTGGTTAGATGGTGAGAAGAATGGATATAATATTGGATAATACATAATAGTGTTTGTTAAGACGTAATGGTATACTTGTGGATACATATGAAAATAAAAATAAAATAAAAGTTTTCAAAAAAAGGAAAACTGCTCTGTCAATCTTCTTCCAATCTGGGGTATGTGAAGGGGAGTGGGGGGGAAAGCCTTAGGAAGAAAGTAAGAAAGTTGTTTCTCGTGATAGATTTATAAGGGACAACAGACTGGAAATAATAAATCATGGTGGATTCTTGGTTTATTTTGCAGGACTTAGAAATTGCAAGATACCTCGAAAAGGCAGAATAAAACAGTTGGGAGCCACATCTCATGTAAAGATGGGGGGAGAACCTTCTCAGAGATGTGGTTTCATCTGCCCAATTCTGCTCGGCACAGTTTGAGCCAGAGGTAGGTTTCAAATCCCGATGCTACCAGTTCACTCGTGCATGTGCGCAATGCTTCTGCGCATGCGCAGAAGAGTTCAGGTGGGTGGGTGGAGCCTCTGGCCCCGCCACTACCGCTTTGGCTGATCCAGGATGAACTGGGAGCAACCCACCTCTGGTTTGAGATGCCGGTGGCAGAAGGGGCAGCCTCTTTTCTCAGGCCTCTGGAGAAATCCACAATCAGGGTCTGCAAAGGTCCCACAGCAGAGGTGGGTTCCTGCCAGTTCTAACCTCTTCTATAGAAGAGGTTCCACAAATCTACAGTGCCATTTAGAACCAGTTCCAGCTCCCTCCCCCTGCCCATCCACACATCATCAAGATGAAGAGCGAGAGGAGGAATTCTGGGAGTTGAAGTCCACAAGTCTTAAAGCTGTCAAGTTTGAACACCCCTGGGGTTTTTTTCTAAAGGGTTAGGGGTGCAAGGGTCTTTTAACTTGACAGCTTTAAGACTTGCACACTTCAATGCCAGAGTTCCTGAACCAACATTTTGGTTGCTAAGCAAGAGCATTGTTAATTGAGTTTCACCACATTTTACAAGTTGGCCACGCCCACCCAGTCACATGACTGGCAAGCCACTCCCACCCAGTCACATGGCCAGCAGACCACTCCCACAAAGCAGGCCACACCTACAGAAGAGGTTCTAAAATTTTTTGAAACCCACCACTGTCCCACAGCTACTGACTGACGTCTAGAACATAGAAGGGACCACAGAGGTCTTCTAGTCCAACCCCCTGCCCATGACAGGAGATTCTATACCAGCGATGGTGAACCTTTTTTGGCTCGCGTGCCATAAGTGGGGGGAGTGCAGGAGGGTAGCGCGCACTACAGGCACTCCCCCCATTTTTTGCATGCTTTTTTTGCCCTCCCCAGGCTCCGGAGGCTTTATAGGAGCCTGGGGAGGGCGTAAACAGCATTCCCCGCCCCCCTGGAAGCCCTCCAGAGCTTCAGGGGCCTTCGGGACTCTTCCCTGAAGCCTCCAGAGCAGTCAAAACGAACCTCCGAGCAAATTGGAAGTGACTTCCGGTTTGCTCGGAGGGTTGCTTTGAGTGCTCCGAAGGCTTCAGGGACCTTCAGGACGCTTCACATGCGCACTGGCCAGCTGACAGGGCAGCGCCTCGCGTGCCCTGACAAATGGTTCCGCGTACCACCTGCGGCACATGTGCCATAGGTTCACCATCACTGTTCTATACCATTCCAAACTTTTTTGGGGCTTGATGGGAAGGATGCATGTGATCACTGAAAGAATAATGGAACAGAATAATAGAGTTGGAAGAGAGATCCTCCAGTATACCCAAGCAAGAAACCCTATATCATTCCAGAAAAGTGACTGTCCATTCTCTTCTTAAACGCCTCCTGTGACGGAGCACCCATAAATTCTGAAGGCAAACCATTTCAGAGCCTGCCAGGAAGAGGTGCGCTTGCAGCAGACTTATGCAACCATAGCTGAGTCTGATCACATCCCAGTCCTCATTGTGCATCTCAGCCTTGTCACTGCGGCCTCCTAGACCAGCCCCTTCCGGGCAGGAGAAGGGAGACACCACTTCTGCCCCGGAGCACATAGAGATGGTTCTAGGCTGTGAGGATGAGATGAAGGCAATGTCGGTAAGAGCCAGTTTGGTCTAGAGATGAAGGCACCGGGCTAGAAACAGGAGACGGTGAGTCACCTTAGCTGTGTGAAAGCCAGCTGGGTGACTTTGGGAGCCCATGCCCACCTCACAGGGTTGTTGTGGGGGAAAAAGAAAGGAGTATTACATATATTGGCTGCCTTGAGATGTTTATAAAGATAATAAAGGTAGGATCTAAAATAAATAATAGATAAATAATAAACATCATGAAGTCAAAAAAACCCTCCCCAAAATGCTTAGCAAGGCAGCTTGGTGTCATGGTAAACAGGACGTGGGCATCCTATGGGAAGAAGTCAAAGCTATGGGGAGATGGAGGCTACAGAGTGCTTGTACTGCAAGTGGCAGTTGGGTCAGAGTGAAAAAAGGCCAACCCACTTCCAACTGGCACTGTCTGTCTGTCTGTCTGTGGGGAAAACAGAAGATCCGGTTTTCCTTCCAGGGCTCAATCAACTAGATCACGGGTCCTCAAACTACAGCCACGTGCGGCCCACCAAAGCCATTAATCCGGCCCACGCAGGACTACATGGCCCCACCCACATCACCCTGCCCACCCTTCGGCTGAGCACAGGACTTTCCTTTGTGAGCCCTGCAGGCTGGAACTGAAAGGTAAGGCCAATAATTTTAGCCTGCTGAGAGGTTCTGGAGGCAGGGGAGATGAAGAACGGGGTGCACAGATGCCCCAGGAGGCCAAAAAATGGTCCATTTTTGCCTGTTCTTGGCCTGCAGAATGCTTCTGGAGGTGGGCTGGGGGGTGCAAAATGGGGCACACAGACACCTCAGGGGGCCAAAAACTGGCAGAAATGGCCCATTTTTCACCTCCCTTGCCTCCAGAAGATAGGTAAAGAGAAATAGATAGACAGAGAGAGAGAGAGAGGGAGAGAGAGAGAGAGAGAGAGAGAGAGAGAGAGAGAGCCAGAGCCAGAGCCAGAGCCAGAGATAGATTTCTAAAGCTCTTTGGGGTTGAGAAGAATTGCTGCAAAACTGAGTTTCCTGAAGTGGACCACTAGACTCCTAAATAACTGAAAAATGATCTAATAAAAAGAAAAGGCAACCAAAGAGCAAAGGTGGAACCAGTAGTGGAAATGGTGATTGGGTCTCCTAACCGGTAGGGACTGCATGCTCGCCACGCCCTTGAACCGGTTCCCAAGTCACTACGGCATCTTTTTTTTTTTTTGACCTTTTAAAATGTTCTGCGCATGTACAGACCTATTTATAGGCAATTGCACACACAAAATCGCACGTGCACCGAACTGGCAGTAATGCCAGCACAATCCAACCCCTGGTTCACACATGCAACATCATTCCTGCCTTGACTTGTTGGGTGATGCTGGAAGGGGGGGTCCCAAGAGGCTAGTACATCCACGAATAGGCAGTGATGCAGGCGATGGTGAGATCTGCCTGCTCGGGGAGGAAATAAATCCCCGACTGTCAGAAGTCCCATCGAGCAGCTTCCAGCATGCCTGGGAACTTGGAGCATTTCAGCAGAGGGCACTCCAGACTGCGAAATCTGGTCCTGCCAAATCCCAGGCACATTTTCTGATGGCATTTTGGAAGCCTGGTAATGTGTGCGCAGGGCCTCGTAACTCATGCCGTTTGTGCTTGTGTTATACCATGTGCATATAAATTCAAAGAATATGCAGGCAGCTGTGGCTAATTCAACCCAGGACTATTTTATCCGTGTTCCTCTTTATCATCAAAAGCCCTTCTTTCATCTTCATTGGTGTTAAAAAAAAAAGCCCCGCCCCTAGGCAAAAAAACTGCTTAGCCCAATCTCTTTCTGGGCAGGGCATCCTTCAAACTCCATCTGGATGTGGACTTCGGATACTTTGTCCCCTCAGCAATTCCCCACCCACCCCCTTCTCCCTCGAGATTAATAAAAATGTTTCAACATTTGTCCTGTCTTGTAAGCAGTTTCCTTTTGTACTTGAAAAAGACTGGCCTTAAATTAATAGGCCTGAGTCTCTATAAATCTGCACTTTTTGCTCACAGTTGTGAGAACATGAAATGATTTACCCACTTAAGCAGTAGGAAAGGAGCATTAGTAACCTCTGAGTTAGGAACATGGAAGTCAAACATAAATGCCAAGAGTTTGGGGCCCCAGCTGGGTTGGGCTGTTGTTCCCTACCAAGAGTTGTGGAGAGCCGGAGGTCCCAATCTGGCTGTTTCCTTTGGGTTGCTTTGCTTGTGGGGAGGATGAGCATATTTGGCAGTGAGTACAGCACACCCCCCCTCAATGACTGCCTCCCCCACCAGTTGTGTCCTGGAAGAGATTCTCAAGAATCAGCACGCTTTCCATCCCAACCTAGGAACCTGCAAAGGAGTTCAATCCACCCTGTGTCAGATTTGCTGTGACTGTTTAAAAATAAAACAATAGTCACATTTCACAATGAAGTTGCTGCTGCACTAACACGGAGCGACCCAGCTCCAAACGGTGTCTCCATTTCTCTCTCAACCCAAAGGAGAAAAACTGGAGGAGGAGGTGCTATACTTAAGCTCTGGGAGGAATAAGGGATATATGTTTGAGTAAATAAATATGAGTATCACCCAAATAGTTCTTTCAACAGAAAAAGCAATTGATTTTTGCACACGTGATTTGACTGAATGACGCAGATTTTGAGGTCAAAAATATTTTATAGCAGGCATTGGGTTATTTGTGAATTCTGCTTTCAAGACTTTTCTTGCGATTTCATTTTTGAATTTTGAATCCCTGCTCACAGTCACTCATGCCTTAGTCACCCCATCTTGACTACTGCAAGATGCTTTACCTGGGGCTGCCCTTGAAAAGTACCTAAAAGCTTCATTTGGTTCAAAATGTGGTGGTCTGCATGATTTTGTGCTGGCCTAGATGTACACACGTCATCTCTCCTGTGGAAGCTGCAAATCGGCTGGCGATTTGCTTTCAGGTCCAATTCAAGGCACTGATTGTCACCTGTAAAGCCCTACATGGGCCAGGTTATTTGAAGGACTGCCTTCCTCTGGTCAGAACTACCCGACCCACCCCCAGAGTGAGGAGGCAGGAAATATTACAGGACCCCTGTCCTAAAGAGGTCCATTTAGTGGGACCAAAGAGAATCTCTACGGGGGTTCCCTCCCCATGGAACATCATCTCCATGGAAATAAGATTGGCCCTCACTTGGACACTAAGGCCAGGGAGACCTGGTTTTGCCAAAGGGCCTGGGGACCCGAGTGGGACGGAGCGATCAAGTGGCTTATTTGATAGTTGTCAACACAGGGATGGAGTGTTATTTTTTATTTTTTATTTTTGTCAGCCACCCAGAGTCACTGACAGTTTGAAAAATGTGACTACCCCATCCCCAATTTCTTAGCTTCTTTTAGAAACTGTCAGCTCAGATAGGACAGTGTTAGGGAAGGAAGTTAGGGTGAGCGAGAGAAGGGCCACCACATCTTTGGGGGAATTCAAATCTAGGTGGCTCTTTTTGTGGTTCCCCCTGGCAAGACCCTGACCCGTTTTTCCTGCTCTCCCTCCATGACATTATCTTGTCTCATCCCCGACCCATGTCCATGGAGGGGGTCTAATGCCATCCTTTCCAAGTGGATTTCCTTAGCCTCTTCGGTCCCAAGTCTGCTATGGATCCCCTTCTCTTGGGCTTCCCTCAGCCTGGGGCTGGTGGCTTGGGCCGGGCACTCTCTTGGAAAAGGAAGACAGCAGCATCCTACGTGTGTGTGTGTTGATGCTTCTCTCATTTTCTACAGCTCCAGTTGGCAGAAATTTCCAGTTGCTGTTTTTTATTTCCTTTGCTTTTTTACTATAATTTCCTAAGACACACATAGGAAACACACGCTAAGTGTCATCCTATTTATCAGTCTTCCTACAACCACTATTGTCCAGAGAAAGAGCGTAGCTCAGGAACCCCCTGCCAGAAAGTATTTGGTAAGGCCAGATGCACTTGGTCAATCATCGTTGTACACCTATGGAAGTGTGCTGCACTGCACCCATTTCTCCTGGGCACCGGCCGGCTGCTTCTAAGGGAAGGGGACCCTTTGGCTACCCATTTTGCAGCATTATTTGGGGATGAAGCTCACTTGCTGCCCATTTCACCTGGTGTTCTCCTCCACCCGTTGTACCTGTCCACCAAAATATTTTTACATTCAGGTTGGGGCTCTTTCAGAAAATTACTACAGCTATGCTGAAAAATTCCCCCGCCCCGGGTGGCAGAAGATGCACTGCGTCTTTGGACATTGAGAAAAAGGGCCCTCCTGCTTCTTTGCAGCACCTGGCACCTGTAGGATGGGCATCCAGGTGGGTACTAAATCTGCTGCTCTAGCTTCCCCCCCCCTTCCGCATTTATAGACTGGCTGGTGGCTGGCCTTCCCCTGGGAGGTGATGCCAAGGAGGGCAGTGAAGCCTAGAGGTCATCCAGCCCTCCTTGGCCAGAACCAGCCCTTGAGGTTGCTCTAGGTATGGGCCATTTTCCAGCCATGCCCCAGGGACCAGTTTGGGGTGGTGATGCAGGTCCCGGACTGGGAGCAGGGAGGCGGTGAGGCTTCCCTTTTCCTCCCCGCCCGGCCCACCTGAAGGGGAAAATCGAGCGGGCAGCACTTTGGACGACGGCGGCTCGAACTCAACCGAAGGCAAAAAAGGACGGCACGAAGCCAAGGACGGCAAGGACACGCAGGCCGACTCGGCGCTTCTTCAGACCACCCCCCACCCCCTTTTGCCGCCTCCTCCTCCTCCTCCTCCAATCCCGGGAGCGCGGCTACCTCGCCGGAGCAGCTGGGGAGAACCCCACCCCCAGGCCTTCCCGGGCACCGCCCACCTGAGCCTGGCCTCCAAATCCCCCCCCCCGGCCCGGCTTCCTGGAAACGGGACGCTCCGAGCCGAGCCCGCCGCCGCCCCAGCGCAGGACCCGGCCCTTCTGTCCCGGCCCGGCTGGCCCCGAGCGGGGGATCCTCCTGCTGCGCCTCGGGCTGTCCGCTCGAGGCGCCTCTCTGGGCGAAGGGAAGACGCTCTGCACGTGCTCAGAGACCCGACTCCCCTTGGTTCCTCCTCGCATCACGTGCGCAGGTTGCGCCCGGAAGCCCGTCTGCCCGAGTTGGGGCATTTTCTGGCGTGGGACGCTCCGGCGGCTTCTTCAGGAGGCAGCCCGCCGGCCCCGGGGAAGGCTGGGACGGAGAGCGCGGCGACCGTGGAGCATGTGCAAAGTACTTTCGCCCCCGCGCCGGCCCCCCTCGCCGCGCGCCGGCCTTCGGGGATGAAGGGGCAGGACTTCCCGGGCGGAAGGCGTGCCTGGCTCTGCGGCTCCAGCCCCGGCACCTTTCGGCCGAGCCTCTCCCGCCAGGCGGCCGCCTTCCTCCGCTGAGCGGCCCCGCGCAGCCTCGCCGCCCCGGGAGATCGCCAGCGCGGGGGCCTGGGGCGCCGCGGCCAGGGAAGCCAAGCCGGGCGTGGCAGGGCAGGCGGGGCGGCGGCGGCGCTCCGGTCGCTCCGTCCTCTCCGCCTCCCGCGCCGGAACCACGACGATGCTCCCCGCTGCGTCGGGCGCAGCCAGCCCCGAGTCGGACGCGCCCTTGCTGCCGCGCCCAGCCGCCGGCCGCCCCGTCCTCGCCGGAGGTCCAGCCGGAGCCTGAGCCGGGCACGCTCGGCCGCGCCTCGCCCGCCGCCCGCCCGCCCAGGATGCTGACCTGCTGCCATGCCCCGCGCCCGCCGCCGGCCCGCTCCTGCGCCTCCGCCGCCGCCGCCGCCGTCCTGCTCGGAGTCCTCTGGCTGCACGCCTGCCGCGGCATGCCCCATGTCATCCGCATCGGTGAGCCAGGCGGGGGGGGGGACGGGGGCGGGCGGGCCGCCCGAGTTGCGGTCTCCGGGGCGGGCGGGCGCACGTGGCGGGCGTCGGCTAGCGGGACGTTTCTGGCGCGGGCGGCTTCGGGCTCCGCCGCTCTCCCGACTCCTGCCCGGCCGGCGTGGTACGCTGGGAAGACCGGCGCCGCACCGACCACCCGCGCGCCCTTGCCGGGCAGCGCAGAGCCGGTCGGGGCGCGGAGCGGAGTTTGGCAGGGCGACTGCCGGGTGGGTGCTGAAGGGCTGCGGCGGGGGTGAGGGAGCGGGGCTGGGCGGCTCTCTCCTCGCCCCCCGGTCTCCGACGGAGAAAGTAGCGAGGTCGGCCGGAGGCTTCACGACGGCGAGCCGGATGCCGGGGAAAAAGTGACCGGGAAAGTCGGGGCTGCCCGGGCGACTTAGTGGAGACCCCCGCAGCCTCCCTGGTTTGGCTTCATCCGCGCGGCTGCTCGGGGCTTCCGGGAGTTCATGGTGTAGCCGAATTCGGAGGGTGGGCGAATGGCAGCCTGACCCCGACTCTGCCCCGGAGCCTCTTGCCAGAGCCGGCTGGGAAATTCCGGAGCCGCAGAGCCCCTCGCCGCCCCCGGCCATGGAGGGCCCGGGCCGCCTTTGCCTTCTGCGGGGTCGGGGCCCCTGCGATGCCTCCAGCCAAGCGGGGCGGGGGTGGCTGAGAGGGTCGCCCTTTCCCCAAAACAAAGTGACTGGAAGGGTTTCTCTTTGTGCCCGGAGAGCCTGCAGGGCCGGTCCGGCGAAAGGCGATGGCGGCCCCGGCCTTTGACCCTGCTTTAGGCCACCTGCTGCCGAGAAGGGCTCTGCTGACCCGGTGCTTTTTCAGCCGCGGATCAGACCCGCCGCCGGTTGTTCTTCCAGTGCCAAATTCCCGAGCTCTCTCTAGCCTGGCCGTGGACCGCGCGTGGATCCAGAGCCGGCTTTCCTTTGCTCTGCAGCGGGGCCCAATCCTTTGGCCCGGCGCACTGTGCGTGGAGCGCCGGCCTTGCCCTGATTTGAGGGTGGACTGGAAGGGCGCAAGGCTGCTCTGGGACTGGGGCCGTTCTTTTATTCGAAGGGCTTCGGGCAAAGGAAGTCTCCTTCAGGCTGAATACCCGGTAGCTGCAAACGTTTTGGATGAGAGCCCTTGATTTTAAAAAGTGGACCCAGATTTTGTATGGGTTTCTGGGAGGCTGGGTGTGTGTGGGGGGGCGGGGGGGGGGTCGCTTAGAGTTTTTTCTTTTCTCATCTGTTCAGTTGTGTCCAGTTTTCTGAGATTGCCTGGACAAAACCCCTGCAGTTTTCTTACCAAGGTTTTTCCGAAGTTCCTAGGGCTAAGAGAAAATGCCTGGCCCAAGGTCACCTAGAAAGAGTGACCAGAGGCAGTTCCCACTTTCTCACCTGGTGGCTTTAGGCACTAAATTGGCTCTGTAAAGCTTGAGTCATATAGGCTTAAATGCGGAATGGGGGGGGATTTTTTTATGAAAGGCAGTTGGGGGACTTGATCTCACCTGGTCCAGGTTAAGATAGTCTGGGGTGAAACTTGGTCCAGTGAGGGAGGTTTTACAGAAAGGAAAATGGATCCTTTGGGTGACTGGAGATTTGGCCCTCTCCTTCCAGGGGCTCCTGCTAGTGTGCGGCTCTATTGCAGACTTCCAGGTGTGCATAGGGGGAGGAAGATTCCTTCAGGCATTGTCATAATCCAGCTCTCTGTTGTTGTTGCTACTGGGTTCAAGGAGCTGATATTCCAGTTGTTTATATATATATATATATTAGTTAAAGATTAATAATTTCTCAAAATCCTTTTTTTAAAGTGCAGAATGAAAAGAAAACTCAAGAGTGACAGGAGAATTTGTAATAACTGCGGCAGTTTCAGGTTTAGATCAAAGCCAACCCTTCTTTCTGATGCTCTTCTGCCATCTTTCCTTTTCTAAGAAATGAAGAATTTCTTCTATCCTGCGTTCTTAATTTGTTTCCTTCTTTTACAGGGGCATTTCAAAATAAAAGGGCCATAAAAAGTAGTATTTAAAAACAAAGCAGCTGGTTGGATTTTGATAGAGCTGCCAAATAAATGTCTATGAGCTTTGATTCTGGGGAAAACACTGTAGAGGTGTAAGTGTTTGTGGATTTTTCTAGTTGTAAAATTATTGTTTCTTTTCTCCAGCAAGACAAAGCATCTCTCTGTTTTTCAGTTCTGTTTCTAAGGAATCTTGTTCTTTGTGACTAAATCAACTCAGATGCTTTTATTTTTAGGTTTTCTTGTAGAATGTAATTTTGAGCATAATCCTTTTTAAGTACCATTCGTAATGTCTGGTGGAGAAAATGTAATTGCTGTCACAGGAATGGAGACGGCAAATCCACACGTGGCGGAGTGGAATAACCTAATTGACTTAAGTGCTATTAGCTGGTGTCACAGAGGAAGCTCCTTGTATTTTGTGAGTGCTTTGGAAATCACCCTGTCTGGTTCTTTGGGGGAGTATAAAGCCTCTCGCTCGGTCAGGACCCTGGAGAGAATTTCTCGCCTGCTCTTCTTCTTTACTCCAACTTCAGCGCCCTCCGACAGCAGCACAAAAGGGGCCGTTTCTCTCACCGTCTGCCTCCTTGCACTCCTCCACATCAGAAACCATCAGAAGAAAGCAAAACTCTTTGCAAACAGAAATAGCAAGAGCCTGTTTTAATTATATTAAGCCTTGAAATGTCACATTTGATATTTTGATAGCTGAGGCAAATAATTAAACAGATGGAAGCTTCGGCTGAAATTGTGTCTTGTTAAAATGGGTCAGATATTTGTGGTGTCTAGAAAGAGGTAGGAGGAGGAAGAAAGGGAAGGAAGCCTTCTCCGTATCCTGGGCAGAATCATAACCTTGTCAAGAGGCGTGTCACGGCAGTAGCAGCAGCAGCAGCAACAGAAGGCCCCCTTGTGTTCGCCCACCGGCGTCTCCACCTTCCTCTGCATTGTGGTTCAGACTGGAGGGGTCTGGAGCCCGGCCTAGAGCTATGGGGAGGCTCAACCTTCACCCTTCTCTTCTGGAAGGGCGGCTGGCTCAGGCCGTCGCCTCTTGCAGGAGAGGCATATGCCGCTGCAGCGTCTCCTGCTACTGCAGCCTCCCAAGGAGACGGGTTGTGCGGTGGGCATCTGCAGCAGCTGGAAAAGGGGCCCCAGTTGTGAAACATTCAGGGTGAAAGAAGGCATGGGGCAGGCCGAGAAAGAGATGGTCCTGCCTGTTGTTCGAATAACATACAGGGCATGCAGGAAGAGAGGCGTGCTGGTGTTTGTGGAAATAAAATACCTCGTTCGTTATTGTTGTGCACATGATCAATTTCAATTCACGTTTCCTTAAAAATGGGCTGATTATTTTCAGGATTTTTCCTGTTTGGAGGATTTATTTTTTTATGTCTCTTCTTGTTTCCCTGAAATTTTCTTACACCTCAATAATAGTTTCACTGTTATTTAGTATATTTAATGCATCCGCTATTAAAAGGGGGAAAAAAGTCTCACAGGCTAAAATTGTGATTACGAACTCACCGAAATTCAGCTTTTAAGTGGAAAGATCAGAGGGAAATAAATCAGAGGCCGATGGTGCCTGTGAGCTCTGAAATCCATAGCGCAAGAATATCGGCTCTGCGTTTTTTGGGGTCAAAGCAGATCTCTGAAGGGGAGCAGCGTGAAAATGAGTGATTTTCTCCCGCATCTGGACCAGCAAAGGGATTCCATAGGCTCCCTTTGTTTTTCATGCCATGTTGAATTCAGCAATGAAATTTGTCCCGCTACAAACCTGGGTCTGTGCCTTGAAAAGCAATGACTTGGCTTCCATTCGGCGGAAACATAATTGAAAATCGATATTATTGAAGTCAAGCTGGCATGGCAATGTTTGCAAAAGATCAGGGTGCTCGGGATAATTCTCCGGGAGGGCAGTGCCACTTCAGAGCCAAACTAGCCAAACTGGAAGCCGAGCTGGCCTCTCCTCTCCCCTCCTCTCCTCAGGCAGTGATTTGGTATCTCTGGGCTGCTGCTGGCAAAGCCCTGGCGCAGTCTGCCACTGAGGCACGGCCCTTTCAGGGAGGGCAAAGTGGGGAAACAGAGACCTGGCAGGCTGGAGTGTGTGTGTGTGTGTGTGTGTGTGTGTGTCTTCGTTATATGGCAGACATAGCCTGAAGAGAGTTGGGGGTGTGCTGGTCACCCTCCCACCTGCCCCAGGCAGCCAGCTTGAGACACCCCCCTCCCCCAAAGGCCTGGAAGGGATCATCTTGGTTAGGAAACGTTACCTTGAGAGGATCTGCTCTGCTAGCTCCCAAGTGCTTCCCAAAGATCTTTTGAATCCCAGCACAGAGAAGGTAGCCAGCAGAAGCAACATTCTGGCTACTTGAACAACCGAAGAATCTGGAAACATCCTGTGATTTTTTTTATTCAACTGCCGGGTGATAGTGTTGGAAAACAGAATCTTTGTATGTGGGGGAAATTGCCTAATATTTCAAATGCCAAAATAAATGTAGTTATCCCACAGAGTTTTCATCCACGAGGAAAGAAAACGAGGGAGGAGATTCTGTGGCGTTTAGTCTGTCGAAATGAAAGGAGCCATCTTTCTTTTGTACCTGCCAATATTTAGATGCATTGCCTGGGTGCCAGTGATAATCCTGAGGCAAAAAGAGTCTGATTTTGGTGAACCGCCAAATTAAAGCAGATCTACAAATGAATCCACAAAGGCCTTTTCACAATTCTTAACCCCTCCTTGGTATGAACACAAAACTGATGGCGTTCACAGCAATAATGAACCGGATTCTCACTTTGCACACATTCCTTGTGCATAAAAGAGCACAGAAGAACCTGGAAAGTTAATGCAGAGCCCTGTTCACGGTTGACCTTCAGACTCCTTTGGGGGGTTATAAATGTAGAGGAAAGTCCTGGCAGGTAGCAAAAGTGTCTTTATCTGCAAGAACTGAGGAGCAAATTCATCGGCTCCTTAACGTGAGCAGATCTAGTCTTGCCTTGGTGTTGGATCTCTGGGGATATTGATTTCTGATCAGGTGAGGATCTTTGCATTTTTACGGAGATTCTGAAAGCAGCTTTCACTGGCCAAGCTTTGAGCCCGTTGCTCAGCCGCTCCAGATGTTCTCATTTTGGTATGAAGGCAGAGAGAGGGAAATGCTGGGTAGTGAGACGAATGTCGGGCTAAAACGTCAAGAGGGCCTATTGGTAGCCAGCGGCTGTAGTGACTCAGTCCTGACTCTGCAGCCTTCAGGAGGGGAGGCAGCCGGCTTTGAGACGGAGTCAGGGCTGCAGTGGGAAAGCCGGCTACTGTTTTTTTTCAAGACCAAACAGCTGCTTTCCTCAAATGGTTGCGGCTTCATTCTAAGTATGCTAGATGCTGAATTTCATGGCCTGGAAGCTTTTTTGTGCACAAATCCAAGGTAATTTCTGATAGCCTAGCCAACCTCTGTGCATGTATACACGGATGCTGTGTTCCCATCCTTCATGCTATATAGAAGAATCTACCTCAAGAGGCTGGCAGTGAATTTCCACCATTTCTCCCTAGTGAAGTCTCTGTTTTTGTGTTTGTAATAAATCTTTGGTTTGACGGTGGCTTAGAGAGCTCTGCAATCCACTTGCAGCTTAATGTGGTCCGTCTTGTCCTTTTAACGTGATTGCAACTCCTCTCCAGCTCCTAGTTTGCCAGTTGAGATGAAGCTGATCTATTGCAGAGCCCAGGGCGGGTTTGGAGTTATGGCAGCTGCTACAGCTGTGGACAGTCAGCAGAGGGCAGGTGTGTGTCAGTGATAGCTCTTTATTGGCTCATTGCTTCTTGGCCTTTGGCTAAGATCAAGTGTCTCGTACCTGGGCTGGTACCCTGCCTTCCACTCCCAAAGGCAGCTCAAGACAAGATGCCCTCAAGTCAAGCTCAAGGCCTGGAGACTGAACTGTTGGCTTGGCCGAGTCTGTTGTTGCCCAACTTCTTTTCCTGCCAAGATGCCATTGGCCCAACTTGCTGTTTCTTTACAGAGATGGGCAGAAAATACGCCAGGCTTTGCTTGTTTGCCACCTAATATGGTGCATTTCTAAGCTCTTGTTGCAGAAAGAGGTTCGGTTTTTAGGAAATTGCATTCATTTTATTTCTTCGACTGTGTTTCCACTCTAAACAGTACAGGTCCCCCTCTGTACTTTGCAACTGTTCAAAATCTTATAGAACCAAGGGGGACAGAAATGAGAAACAATTTGAAAAACATGGGGGGAAAGCCCCAAGTGATTCTGGCTACAGGGCTGAGCTGCCAACCCCCCCCCCCCCAATAGTAAAGATTTTGCAATTCCTCCTTCCGCACTCCTCATCAAAATTGTCTTTCTACATATATTGCTTTCACTCTTCAATTTCTTATTGTCTGGACACAAAGCACATTTTTTTTCAGGTCACATGGCCCTTCCTCAAGATTTTGTACATGTGAAAGAGAATCCGAAGAATGTGAATTCCTGTCTTTTGGGTATGACACAGACTATGCCAAGAATATGGCATCTGGATCTGGGATCTACGTTTTAGGAAGGGCTTCGACACACTGAACATTTGAGAAAGCAGCCGAGGGAATCTTGGGGAAAAAAATGTAATGGTTGGAGGTGTTGGGTCTTCTTAGCTTGGGGATCTGAGGGGCTACTATCTAGAAGACAGGGCAGAATTCTTCAGAGTTGTTCTAGAAGACAAAACAAGAAAGAAGGAGCAAGGAAGCAGAATTTGCTTGCACATCTGAAAAGGTTACAGAGGGATAGATTATATTGGGACTCTCCTTTGCTGGAAGTGATAACGTGGGAGCTTGGATGGTCATCTGTGAGAGATGCTGCTGCTGCAGGGGATTCCTGCACTGGGCAGAAGATTGGACTAAATGGTCCAGGATGCCTTCTACCCCCTCCCCCCAATTTTGTGACTCAGCAAGGGCCAGAGACTGGGCCGATCCAGGTGTTTCCCCCCCTCTGTAATCCTCTCTTTCCCCCCAGCCTTTGCTTGCTGGAGGGAAGGTCCTGGAGGCCCTGGAAGCCTCAGCCCCAGGCTGGGTTCCTCCCCCCCCCCCCCCATCTGCTGAAATCTGAAGTTTGGACTAAATGCCCTCCCGGTTCAATATTAGCTCCCCCCCCCTTGCATGAGAAATCTTGCTGCTTTTAGAGGCCCCCTTTTCTTTCACAAATCTGTGGTGCAAAACTCCCAGTGTGACAGCTTAAGTGTCCAGGAATAGCTTGTCCCTCGAGGGAACTGAGCAGCCCACGTTTCAGCTGAGTTGGGTGTAAGAAGAGAGACTGGTGGCCAGAAAGTAATTGGTAACCAGTGCTGGCTGCTCGGTTACAGCAGAGGCTACAACTAGAAGCACAGAACCGACGTGTATGTTGTGCCCAAATGAATATGAGCCTTATGGAGGATATCCTGGACTTGATGCAGTGAAGGCTAAGCCCAGACGGCTTATGCAGGTCCATTTCTTTCTATTACAGTACCTGAAGCTCCAGTGGGAGCATGGCATAATCTTAGTTTATGTATTCTCATTTACCATGTGATTCAATCCAGCCAGTATTCTTTTGGTTCAGCTGAGTGACTCCTGCAAACAGAGATTGTGTATTCCAAGCATCTCGGCTGCCTGACCAAGAGTTAATATTTCAGATTGTCCTATAATTCCCACAAGCTGCTCTGGGATAGGTTTCTCAGTGAAAGCTTCAATGTTGCATCTTTGAAATAATAAACTGTTGCCATAAGAGGCACTGTTATTCGCAAGGCCAGTTCTGCTGTGTCCAGATTATTAGCTGGAAAAGCTGGGCGAAGGGGTTCTCCTTATTCATCTATCCACGTTGTTCAAATCCCCTGGCTGAAAAGGGGCTTGCCAAGATTGATTGGCTTTGTCTGAGAGCTCAGTGGTTAGAGTGAAGTACTGCAGGCTACTTCAGCTGACTGCTAGCTGCAGTTCAGCAGTTCAAATCTCACTGGGCTGAAGGTTGACTCAGCCTTCCATCCTTTCCAAGGTGGGTAAAATGAGGACCCAGATTGTTACTAGGAGCAATAAGATGACTCTTAGAGAGGGCTGTAAAAGCATATGAAGCAGTATATAAGTTTTAAGTGCTATTACTATCTTCCTCCGAAGCCCACCTGAAAATAAGGCCAGTGGATCACTGCGGTCTCCATAAGTTCTGGCTTTTCCTCCCAGGATTCTGGTGAAGGAAATTCCCCCCAGTGGGAAAACCATCATAGGCTGGCATTTTACTATTACTATGCTGCAAAGAGCTCTTTTCTTGGATTGTAGTCTGCCTTGTGCAAATTCACTGCTATTTTCCCAGACTGCGTTCTTTCTGTTTCGTTCATGTTGCTTCCTCCCTGACTCCCTTCTGCGTCCATGACAGATATAATTGCCTGTGGTGTCCTTCTCCCCACAATTAGTTATTGTCAGCTACTGAAAAGTCTTTCCCTGCTGTCTGCTAGTAGCACAGGTTTAGAGTAAGCATATGATATAGTGAACAGGCTTGAATTATGGAAAAGGAAAGGAACCATGTGGATTTTTCTCTGCTAGTCGTTGCTGCCTCTAAGAGATGGCACTCATCTTCAATTCAAGACATTGAGCCAGTGTTGTCCGAAGATGTTCTTGCGGTCATGTGGCCAGCATGACATCGCGGAGTGCTGTTTTCTCCCCACTGAAGTGGTACCTATCTACCTACTTGCATTTGCATGCTTTCAAACTGCTACCGGTAGGTGGGCAGGAGCTAGGCGAAAATGGGTGCTCACACCATTGTGTGATTCTTGAGTCTTGAACCCAGACAACAAGCTCAGTGTCATAAGCTCTGAGCCATCATGCTGCCTAGTTGAATTTAGAAAGAGGTATGCAAATACTGAACGGAAGAAAGTTGCTGAATACAGGAAGAGCAGATGTGATGGAAGTAGAGCATAAATGGAATTCTTGGCAGATGAGTCATAGAACATAGAATAATACAGTTGGAAGGGACTTCAGAGGTCTTCTGGTCCAGCCCCCTGTTTGAGCAGGAGACTCTAATACCATTTCAGATAAATGGTTGTCCAGTCCTTTCTTGAAAGCCTCCAGTGATGGAGCACCCACAACTTCTGGAAGGGAGCTGATCCACTGATTGATTGTTCTGTCAGGAAATTTCTCCTTAGTTTTAAGTTGCTTCTCTCCTTCTTTAGTTCCCAACCGTTGTTTCTTGCCTTGCCTTTTGGTGTTTTGGAGATTAGTTTGACCCCCTCGTCAACACAGAAAAGGGGCTGAGAAGGACGTATGTTATTCTGTTGTTTCTATAAAGGCAAATATGGATAAATGTCGCATGTTCTGACCCTGAAGAAGCATTCTTTGGGAAGTAAATACGTACACTTTTGTATTCAGATTCTGCAATGTTGTTGGTTGAGAATCAAATGAGCAATGAATGTCAGACAGACTGTATAGTGCAACAATGGTATGAAAAATCAATGAATCAAAGACCACAAGAATATGTTTGAAAAAGGAACACAATGAATGAGTTATATAAGAAAGGCCAAAATAAAGAAAGAAGAAGAAGCAAAAGGAAGAATCTGTGTACTTTGTATAGTAGTAAAGATGCAAAAATGGATGAAGAAACGATGTGCAAATGCTGATAGAACTATAGTGGATAATACAATAATCCTTGAGTTACAACCATTCATTTAGTGACTGTTTGAAGTTACAATGGCACTGAAAAAAGTGACTTATTACCCTTTTTTCAAACTGTTGCCGCTTCCCTGTAAGCTTCGTCCTGTGAACAAAATTCAAATGCTTGGCAACTGGCATGTACTTATGATGGTTGCAGTGTCCTGGGTCATGTGATCACCTTAGCAACCTTCTGACATGCAAAGTCAGTGGGGAAACCAGGTTTATTAACAGCTGTGTTACTCACTTAACAACTGCAGTGATTCATTTAGCAACTGTGGCAAAACTCAACAACTGACTTGCTTAGACTCACTTATGGTTGTAGGTTGAGGACAATCTTTATGTCCATATATTATGAGGAATGTATCCTTGTTAAAAGAAGTAGGGTAAGAACTCCTTTGACTTGTTTTGTGATATGAAAGTGAGATCTGAGCCTGTTTGCATGCTTAAAAGGAGAGAGACTGGCTGGATGAGAAATGAATGTGGCTTGAATATAAAAATGTGTAACCAGCTCAAAAGAAACAGGTTAGGTGATTTGGCCAGAAAGAGAGAGAGAGAAGACATGAGGATGAATCCCAAAGCATGTACATGAAGGAATAGGCGATGAGCCAATAGCAGGGCTGTCAACATGAAGCCACAGTAATCCTGGATCAGCTCCATCTGATCATGACATTCTCAGTCGTCCGCTTCCTCTTGATGTTGGGTGGCAGTAATGACGGGGGGAAATAAGGACATGGGTACGGGGGGCATCTTCAAATAAATGCTGCCATTGCATACTTGCACCCTGATAGATGTAAGTAAGCTGGGCACAATGATTTGCATAATGATGCACTTACGGCTGTTTACCCCCTCCATGCTTGCAGACTCCCAAGATCATGAAATAAGGAGAAATTTCCTGACAGTGAGAACAATCAACCAATGGAAGAGAAGATGCCTTCAGAAATTGTGGGAGCTTCATCACTGGAAGCTTTTAAGCCATCTGTCACAAATGGTGTAGGGTGTCCTGCTTGGGTGGGGGGTTGGACTAGATGACCTGCAAGATCCCTTCCAACTCTGTTAATCTGTATCTGTACCTGAATCAAGAGGAAGAGGAAGTCAGAGAAACTCATGGCTGGATCAGATTTGTTGATGGGATCTGGGACAAAAAAGGGTGAGGCACTAAATGAACAAAAGGCATCTTATAAAGCGGTGTATGGACAATATAGAAACAAAGTTGGTTTGCCAGGATGGAGCCCCCTGACACTGGCTTCTTGCCTTGCACAAAGAGGCCTACTTGCTCTTTGCTGAGGGCAGCCTCACAATGTCACCTGGTCTGCTCCGAAAACGCCTGACTTGTGGTGCAGAAGTGATATTTTCCATGCTGTGCTGGCCCAAGATTTTCCATGCCAACAGTCAGGGCTGTATGGAGGAGAAGGAAGAGGCTTGAGATGATGCAATTGGGTCAGCAATCTGCTTGTATTCACTAACTCTGATCTGCTGGGGGATCAAGACCCCTTTCATCAAGTTCTGTTCCACAATTTTATTTTGGCTGTGAGAATCCCAACTTTTCCTGTACACCGCTTGGAGAGTCCAAGCAATGGGTTAATTCAGTCTGCTTGCCCTTAGGACTGAGGAACTATTTTTCCTTAAGCCACACCTCCTCCTGGTGTGCTCAATCCCCCAGAATTCTTCCTCAGTCAGCCCGTTTGGACGTATTTAGTTAGAGCTCTGAGCTAAATTGATCTTTTTTTTTTGGCTTGGACTCTCTAATTGCGTTTAAAGTTTTTTCTCTAATATTCCCCAACCTCGTGAGACGTTTCTCTCTTCAATTCTGCGACTTTCTTCAATAGAATCTGCACTTGAAGGCCAGGAGGTAAGCTACAAGGTGGTGGGGGGTGCCCCTCAGCCGATCCTCTTGGGACGGCTTCGGAGGCCTGCCGCTTGTCGTTTAAAACGGCGCGGCTGCAGCGGCGAGGTTCCTAAGTCCCCAGGCCCCTCGTTTGTTATTTTCGTCGAAGTTTTTTCGCTCCCCGGCCTGCTAGAGGACCTCTGCCGCAGGGAGGAGTGGGCGATCGTCGCCATTGCGAGGCGCGTTCGCCCCTCGCTCTCCCTTAGCCCCACGCTGTTGCGGCGGCCATTTTTAGGCGCGAAAATAGCGCGCCCAGCCATGGCCGCCATTTTGCATCAGCCTCGTTGTCAGGAGGCCGCTGGAGGTGGCAGGGCCTAGCAAGGGTTTCTCGGGCTAGGATCGCCACCTTCGCCATTTGTCTATTTTTGCGAGCGGCGCTGGTTCCTGTGCCATTCCAACGGTCATCATACCGGCTCAGGGAGGAGGCCTAAGTAAGCGCAGGCCTGAAGATTTTTTCTATAGTCATTCTCCTCCCTGCTTCTCCTGCGGGGCCTTGCACCTCGGTGCAGGCCCCAATCCTACCCCTGGGCCTCCGACTGGTGTGAAACATGGGATGATTTCATAGTATTGATTCGATTAATTGTATATATGGCAATTTTAACGATCATTTCGTTTTGTTTCCCATTACAGCACCCAGTCTATATCTATCCTTCTGCCTTATCATAGCCTTGCTCCATCTTGTGTGGTCATTGACTATGGACCTGCCCAGTCCTCCCGATTCCCAAGACGCTAGGCCGAGCCTCTCGCAGGCCCCTAGCAAGGGTTCCTCCTCTTCGGGGAGTGGGGGTGCGGGCAAGAGTGGTGGGGGTAGCTCTGGGAAACAGCGTTCCAGAACCCCTTCGGTAGCTGAGGCCAAGGATGCTGAAAGGCGCCAGCGGGCCCTTGACAAGCAATTCGAGAAGGCCAGACGCCAGGCAGACAGGGTGCAGTCCCTTTCAGGAGCCCCTCCCTCCCGGGAAGATCTCCAGTCGGTCCTCGCCGAGGAGGTGGAATCCCAGGACCTATCCCCTAATAGGTCATTTGCAGAGCCGGCTTCCCCGGTCCCTTCTTGGGCCTGTGAACAGGTTCCTCCCCCTGGGGATGCTAGCATAGACGATATGCAGGGTGAGGCTTCACCCCCCCTAGAAGAGGGCTTGGATCCCGATTCTGACTCTGAGGAGTTATCGCCCCGCATGCAGGAGCTAATGGCCCGCGCCATTGCCAAGGGCATCACGGAGGCCATGAAATTTAAAAGCCCTACCGCAGCGGCCCCTAGGGGTCCCAAGCCCGATCAGGCAGCTCCGCCCCCAAGCAAGCGTGCTCGCCATCCTTCCCTGGAATCCTCGGTGGTCAGCGAGGCCTCTGCCATTGAGGACCCTGACCCGGAGGTGCTAGGCCTCTCGGACGACGAGGACCTTCCCCCCGAAGCGCCCGCCTTTGCGGGTCTCTTCAAGCCCAGCCTTTTTAAATCGGTCCTTCACAAGGTCAAGGCTGCCACCAGGGTGGGGATCAAGCCCAAGCCGACCGCGCCGGCGGAGGATGCCCCTCCGGCTAATCCCAATGCGGTCATGTTTGATGTGCCAGCGCCCCAGCAAGAGCTGGTTCCGGTCCCGGGGCTGTTCCTCGACTTAATCCAGCGCCAGTGGGCTCAGCCAGCTACGCAATCCTCTCCCAGTGGGGTAGATAGGAAGCTTTATACTATGGAGCCAGTGTTGGAGGACCTTCTGGCCCTTCCCACTGTCGACCCGCCCATCGCTGCGCTCACTTCCAACTCCTCGCTACCGGCCGACCTCCTGGAAGGCCTTAAGGCGGAGGACAAGAAGGCGGAAAAGGCGTGCCACAAGACCCATCTGGCGGCTGCCTGGGCCATCAGGGCCTCTTCTTCCGCTTCCTTTTTTAATAGGGCTTCTGTGATCTGGCTGCGCGAGCTCCTAAACAAGCTCCCGGCGGGAGACATCCGTCTCCACCAGGACGTGTCAAAAATAATCGCGGCCTCCCAGTATGCCGCTGACGCGTCCCTCAATGCCACCAAATTTGCCTCCAGGGCCCTCGGTTCTAACATAACTTCCCGTCGACTGATCTGGCTCCGACATTGGCAAGCGGACCAGAAAAACAAATGGAAACTGGCTTCCGCCCCCTTTAAGGGGTCCAAATTGTTTGGCGAGTCCCTGGATCCTCTCCTCATTGAGTCCAAGGACAAGAGGAAGATCCTACCTTCTCTAAATAAAAAGCAGGAACGTAAGGCCGCTCCCTACTCTAGGAGGCAGTCCTTTCGTGCCTCCGAGCCTTCCACCTCTGCCTCTTCCTTCTCTCCCTCTAATAGGTCCTTCGGCCAGCAGGGCGACAGGTCCCAAGACAGAGCGCCCTTTCGGGACAGAGGCAGGCAGCAGTTCGGCTTCCGCAAGTATAACCGCGGTGGGGCCTCCAACAGGCCGTTCCGTAAGTCAAAGTGACTGCCAGGGCTTGGCGCCCATCGGGGGTCGCCTCCAGCTGTTCGCCTCCCATTGGGCCCAGAACACCGAGGATGCTTGGGTTCTGCAGACAGTCAGGGAAGGCCTCTCCTTGGAATTCCTGTCCATTCCCCCTCGGACCTTCATCCGGTGCCCTGTCCCGTCCTGCCCCCAAAAGAGGCAGCGTATGGACCAGGAAGTCCGTCATCTCCTGGACATCAGGGCCGTGGAACCAGTTCCCCAAGGCGAAGAGGGGAAGGGGTTTTACTCCATCCTCTTCCTGGTACCAAAGAACTCGGGGGGGTGGAGAGCCATCTTGGACCTCAAGAACCTCAACAGGCATATCGCCTACCGGAGGTTCAAGATGCAGTCTCTGCAGTCCATTCTGGCGGGGATTCGACAGGGAGATCTTCTCACATCTATAGATCTCAAAGAGGCATACCTCCACATCCCCATCCGTCCTCAGCACAGGAAGTTCCTGCGCTTCTATTATGCGGGTCGCCACTTCCAGTACAAAGCTCTTCCATTCGGCCTCTCGTCCGCTCCTCGGACGTTTACCAAAGTGCTGGCGGTAGTGGCGGCTCAGCTAAGACGCAGGCCCATAAGGCTCCAGTGCTACCTGGACGACCTCCTGATCCAGTCGTCGTCCAGGCAGCAGGCCCTTCGGGATCTCCAAACCACTATGAGATCCCTCAGAAATCACGGCTTCACTCTAAACATAGAGAAGAGCCATCTCACTCCAACCAACAGACTTGTACACCTGGGGGCGGTGATAGATACCAACTTGTGCAGGGTTTTCCTTTCCCGAGACAGGTTGACCGGTCTAAGGTCCATGACCCACAAGGTGTTGAGCTTGAGGCAGGCTCCAGGGTCCTTCTGTCGCAGCTGCTGGGAAAAATGATCTCCTGCATTTCCATCGTGCCGTGGGCCCGCCTGCATTCCAGGTCTCTTCAGTGGCTGCTGCTGCCGCACCAGAGGGCATCCAGGAGCAACTCTACCAGGCCGATTCGAGTTCCCCCGGACGTGAAGAGGTCTCTCCGCTGGTGGGTGTCTCCGGCCATCCTCAAGGGCCACCTATTCAAGGAACCCGAGAGGTTGATCATCACCACAGACGCCAGCCTCTCCGGCTGGGGAGCCCACATGGGGTCCCTGGTTGTTCAAGGCAAGTGGTCCCAAGTGGAATCCAGCTACAGCATCAACCTGCTGGAACTGAGAGCTGCTCGCCTGGCCCTGCGACATTTCAGCCGGCCCATCCATCGTCAACATGTGCTTCTGATGACGGACAATGTGGCCACCAAGGCCCACATCAACCGTCAGGGCGGCACCAGATCCAGAGCACTGATGAGAGAGGCGGAGTCCCTGGGACGCTGGGCGGAGCGCCATCTGGAATCCCTTCGCTCCGACCATATCTCCGGAGTGGACAACACACAGGCCGACTGGCTGAGCAGGACGACCATAGATCCTGCGGAGTGGAAACTGGACCCTCGCCTGTTCCACCAGATGTCCGACAGATTCGGGACTCCGGCCGTAGACCTGTTTGCGTCAAGGGACAACAAGCAGCTCGACCGCTTCTACTCCCGGTTCTTCACCCCGGGGGCGGAGGGGACAGACGCACTGCGTTGCAAGTGGCCCCGCGAGCTACTGTACGCCTTCCCTCCCCTGCCTCTCCTTCCTCAATTCATCTCCAAAGTCATCGCAGAGGGAGCAGAGGTCCTTCTCGTGGCCCCGCATTGGCCCCGCAGGTCGTGGTTTGCCGACCTTGTCCACCTGTCGGTGTCTCCTCCGTGGCGCATTCCTCCGGACCAGATCTCCCTCAGCCAGGGGGCCGTGATTCACCCAGAGCCCCAGTGGCTCCAGTTGGCCGTCTGGCACTTGAGGGGGACCAACTAAAAGACCAAGGCCTGTCGGAGGAGGTAGTGAACACCATTCAGGCGGCTAGACGCCCTTCAACCACTAGGATTTATGATGCGTCCTGGGCCGCCTTCGCCAAGTGGTGTGAGGAGCTGCTCATCGAGCCGACGACCGCGCCTGTTCCCAGAGTGCTTGACTTCCTTCAAGCGGGACTCAACAAGGGCCTGGCCCCGAACACCCTTCGACGCCAAGTGGCGGCTTTGTCTACTGTCTGGTCGGGCGACCACCTTTTGCCTCTCAGCAAAATCCCGAAGGTGCGTCTTTTCCTCAAGGGCGCTTCTAACCTTCGCCCTCCCACCGTTCATCGCTATCCTACTTGGCAGCTGTCCGTGGTCCTGCGGGCCCTCTCTGGCCCTCCATTCGAGCCTTTACGCACTACTTCTCTTCGATTCCTGACGCTGAAGACGGCCTTCTTGATTGCCATCACGTCAGCTCGCCGGATTTCGGAGCTGGCGGCTCTCTCTGTTCGCCAGGATCTGTGCGTCATCCACCCTGACAGGGTCATTTTGAGGCTGGACCCGACCTTTACCCCCAAAGTAAACTCATGGTTCCATAGAGCGCAAGACATTGTGTTGCCAAATTTTTGTCCTCATCCGTCGCATCCCAGAGAGCGATCCTGGCACAATCTTGATGTCAGGAGGGCCCTGAAGGTCTACATCGCTCGTACTGCGGAATTCAGGAAATCAGAGGCTCTTTTCCTCTCCTTCCAGCCCGGTTCCCTAGGGAAGAAGGTCACTTCCTCCACAATTGGCAGGTGGCTTCGCGCTTGCATTGCGACTGCCTATGAAAGTCAATCCAAAGCCGTTCCGCGCGGCATCACTGCACACTCCACACGAAGTGCTGCTACTTCAGCGGCCTGGGCCACCCAGGCCTCGATCCTGGACATCTGCAGGGCCGCTACGTGGTCCTCTCCTTCTCCATTTGTGCGACACTATAAACTGGACATTTTCGCCTCGGCTGAGGCGTCTTTCGGCAGGCGTGTGCTCCAGGCGGTTGTGTCAGAGACCGAATCCCGGGAGCCTTCTTCTGCCCACCCAGATGGACAATAACTTTGGTATGTCCCATTGCTTGGACTCTCCAAGCGGTGTACAGGAAAATGACCATTGGCTTACCTGAAGGGTCCTTTTCTGTACACCGCGGGAGAGTCCAACCCACCCTGGCTCTCAAGGCCGGGATTCGGGTTCCTCGTGTCAACAGTACATCATCTTGGACGCTTCGCTCCGTCCGCACGAACTGACTCCTTCAAAGAATTCTGGGGGATTGAGCACACCAGGAGGAGGTGTGGCTTAAGGAAAAATAGTTCCTCAGTCCTAAGGGCAAGCAGACTGAATTAACCCATTGCTTGGACTCTCCCGCGGTGTACAGAAAAGGACCCTTCAGGTAAGCCAATGGTCATTTCCCATATTTTATTCAATATACTATCTGGATATCCATGCTCCACTATGGAACTATGTGATCAGGCTTGATAAATCCACACTGACAGCTTCAAAATCAATGAGTAGTTAGTATTGGCCTCCCCTCTCCCCTTCTTTCCCTCAGGCTTGCCCCACAGAAGCCTATCCTCTCCATGCCCCACAGAGGCCTCTTCTATCTTATCCCCTTCTCTCCCTCAGGCTGGCCCCATTGATCCTACCCTATCCCTTTCTCTGCCTCAGGCTTGCCCCACATAGGCCTCTCCTATCTTATCCCCTTCTCTCCCTCAGTCTAACTTCTTAGCATCAGAGCATTTTTCAGGTGAGGAGGGTTAGAATGTCTGAACTCCCAGGCTGGAGCCCAGATGAGTCATGCGTTGGCCATTCCCACACCCAAGTGGCAGTTGGAACAGAATTCTTTTCAGGTGGGGAGGGGGAGTAGAATGTGTAACTTCTTAGCATCAGAGCATGTTAATAATAGTATAAGAAATACTAATGATCTGATGGTCACTTTGAAAAATCCTTTCTTAGCGAGCACCTAGAAGCCAAGAGGAACATAAGTGCCAAATTTCAATTTGTAGTCTTTACGGTCCTGGAGATTTTGTGTTGCTGCTTGACTGGTATTTCATACACAAACACACACACACAGACACACATTGAATGGTTGCTTGAGGTAGCCACATATGCATACAGAGGAAAACATTTTCTCACACACCAATTCTTCAATAATAGTTAGTGGCTGGGTCAATTGACCACTAGATAGCAGCCAAAAGACATTAGTGCTCAAGAGATTGACCAGTTGACAGGTTGGTAATCACTTTGGAAAACCGAAAGGAAGGAACCTGAGAGTATCCCATCTCTTTACATTCTCTATCAGCTGCAAGAATGCTGATGCGGCAGCCTTGTTTGGGCAAATGTGTTGCAGTCAAAAAAAGACAAAGTCTTTGTTGCAGTCTATGCTTTTTGATCAAGATGATAATATTTCTTTGAGGGAAATAAAAAACATTGGATAGTGAATGACAAGGCAGTTGGGCATAATCACTACCCAGATTCTATAGAGCAGTGATGGTGAACCTTTTCAGTGCCGAGTGCCCAAAGCAGAATTCACATGCATGCCATGCCGGAGTGCTGGAAACCCGAAGACCAGCTGGCCGGTGCACACATGCCTGGTTTTGGGGCATTTTGGGGGCCATTTTCAGGCTGTTTTTGCTGCTCTGGCACCCACGAAGACCAGCTGGCGATGGCATCTGTGCCCACAGGGAGGGCTCTGTGTGCCACCTCGGCACGCGTTCCATAGGTTAGCCATCACGGCTATAGAGGCATCTTTTCCAAGACTTCTGATTTTCAGATCAAACCACAAATCACTCTTTTTATAGCATTGTGCAGTGTAGCAATCCAGAAAGCAGCTTCCCCTGGTCCCATTCTGGAGAGGCAGAAGGGTATCTGATGGGAGGAAGCAGATTGGAAGTGGCTGTGTGGGTAAACTGATAGGGAGTTCTGTGGAGTCCAGGTAGTCTTGAATGTGTTTAGATGTGCAAATGCTGGTAGAATTGTAGTGGATAATTCAGGTAATGCTTGACTTACAATCATTCATTTAGTGACCATTTGAAGTTTACAGTGGCACTGAAAAAAAGCGACTCATCACCATTTTTCACATTTGCAACCACTGCAGCATTCCCATAGTCATGTGATCAAAATTTGGATGCTTGGCAACTGGGTCCTGCTTGTGAAGATTGCAGAGACCCACGATCACCTGATCATCTTTGGCGACCTTCTGACACGCGAAGCCAATGTGGGAGACAGATTCACTTAACAACCGGGTTATTAACAACTGCAGTGATCTCACTTAGCAACTGTGGCCAGAAAAGTTGCAAAATGGGGACAAAGCTCACTTAACCGCTGCCTTGCTTAGCAACAGGCTCAGTTGTGATCATGTGTTGCAGAGAATGCTGGTGTGAGCTACTAACTGCCATCTCCCTTTTTATCGTATGCTTTTATTTTCTTTGGCTTCTTGATCTTTAGGATTCCTGTCTTGAAAGAGAATTGCATGGAGAGTAAGAGCCTCCTAGATAAGCAGGTGGGGGCTGTAGGTGAGGCGGGGCAGAGCTTCAGTCAGCTTTGCCCAGTGACTTTTTTGTCTAGAGCACAAAGTCCTGGCTAGGGGGATTCTTCTCCCTTGCCTGGGCTTTGGTGCCATGCTTGGAAGTGCAATTGGCCCCCCTTGTCTGCTTGTGGGAGGGCAGGAGCACCTCTTCACGCTTAATACCGTGTAGCCATTAACTTCTGCTTAGAGTTGGAAGTGGCCAGCCCAGGTCAAGCCGTCATGTCCACCATGGATATCCCTGGCTGGGATGCTCTGGACTCCTCTGCCCCGAGAGTCTGGGGCAAGTGAGAGGAGCCCCACCTGGAAGAGCCTCTCCCCAGGCAGGACAGCTCCATTGCTGCTGCTGACTTTCAGAAAGGCCGTAACCCCTCAGCAATCCAAAAGGAGAATTCATTTAAGATCTGGCACATTACTTGCATGCCTATTATTAATTTATTTTATTACGATGAATTATGAAAGGGTCTGACAGTTTTAGGAGTCATTATTTCTATATCATTTCTATATTGCTGTTTGTTTTTCATCCTACACTGCCACGAGTCCATGTGAAATGTGGCAGGCATAAATAAAGCAAATAAATAAATAAATATTGCTCTCTCTTTCTTCCTGGTGATCAAGAAAAGGCTGGTCACTTGAGTGGCTTATTGAAAAATTGTGATTTCACTTCTGTGATTCCGGGTCTGGCTATGGCTGCCGCCGCCGTTGTGCATGACAAGGGGCCTTCATAAAGATCTATTCAAGATCTATTTCCTTGATGGATCCCATCAGCCCTGCTCTGCTCCTAGGAGTCGATTTTGCTTTGTGATGTTTGACTGGAAAAGAAAGGCTGAAAATTGTTTAAGAAAAAAACAGACGGCGATTGCACATTAATTGCTTGGTCGTCCATTCTTGCTTTTATCAACTAATGTAATTACTTGAGAAAAATCTTTAAGTGGTCGATGGCCATTTCGTTTTTTTATTTCTTTTAAAGAAAAGAATTCCCAACCTGAATCTAAGGAGTGTAGAAGTGGAGTAGCAAAGGGAGGGAATATTTTTTAACAGAAAGTGGGTTTGCAAAATGGAATAAAAAGAAACCTGAATTTTCTTCTACCAGTGAACAAGAGTTAAAAGATATTCTGTATGTCTTTTAGGAAGTCCGAGTTCATTATAGCCCATATCTAGATCTATTTATTTATTAGATATTTATTCCACATTTTTTAAAACAATTTTTATTTATTTTTAAACAAAGACAAACAAACATAAAAGAAAAAAGAAAAAGACCATCTTCCATTACAAATTATAGAAAGTGTGTCGGTTGGTTACAAAATTTCTATGCATCTCTTCCATAGCCATCACCTGCTTTTCATATCAAATCACATTTTCAATTCAAATATGTTTATATATGTTACAATTATTATATTTCAACCTTAATTTGACTATAATTGTTTTTACATCCTTTTATATGTAATATTCAAACACTAGAATAAGATTGTATAATGGCATTCTATTAAATTGTCCTAAAAACATCCAATCACAATACCTCTTTATAACATATTCTAAATAAAGAAAAAAAAATAAAGATTGTTTATATTTAATATCCAAGCTTTTAAACCTCCTCATAATCTCCATGTGTTGTTTATATAAAATTTCATATCATCAAAGTAATGTGTCTATATGCATTAATATCTTTATTAATCATTATTTAACTATAGCTATTGTTACTTCATTTTATACATACTACTAATAAACTAAGTTTAGCTTAATTGTTTAATACATTTTCATTGTATCAACCTGTGTCTTTCCAGTAATAGTGCAATCTTATATCTCTTGCCATGTGTAACATTAATGTTCTAGTTATTTTCTTGATAGATCTTGTATGAACTTCTCTTTGCAACATGTTATTCCCTTCGTATCTCATAAAAGCTCAAAATCCAGCATCTGCTCTTTTCATCAGCTTATCTTTGGTTATCACTTGTGCTTCTGTCAAAATTTCTTTCCTTATCTCCATCAATTTTTCTCTCTTTTCTTCTTCTATGCTTCGAAGTTTGGGGTAGAGTTCCAATCCATCTATCTCCCCTTTCCATATTCCGCTCTTGCTATTACCAACCATGCTCACTTTATTGTCAATATCCACAGTTTTCTTATCTCTTTGCTTATTTTTTCTTCCCTTTTTTGAACTCTGACCTCCACTTTCTTCATTTGATAAACATCCTCCTTTTTCCATCAATTTTTTCTGCTTTGTATTCCATATTCTCCAAATTCTTTTCAATTCTCTTTGTCACAACGAATAATTTTTGAATTTCAAACATAATCATTTGCAATGTTAGTTTCTTTTTCCTGTTGCGCCATTCTTCCAATTTTGCAGGCACTATAAGGTTCAAGGCTTTTATTAAACTTCAAACAAGTTCATTATTATCTTTCAAGTCAAGATGTTGTCTTCCCTCCAGTAGCTAGTGATAGTACTCCCGAAAAGCACCTGAATAAACAACTTGTGCTCTTCCTACTATCACTCTCAGTAAGCAAACTGAAAAAAAACTTGAACATCAAATGATCAAAGAGAAAGAAGAAAAAGCAATATATCCAGCCTCCAGCCTCTAAGTGGCAGTGTTACTGCTTTTCCTCCTGTTGTTACAACCCTCTTTATAATCCTTCTTATTTTCTTCTTTATATTCCAAGTTTAAGAAAGAAAGAAAAAACTTAAATGGAGATCAAAAACAATCCAATCAATGAAATCAAGCATTATAAAAAAGAAGGAGAATTTTAATCCAAAGGTATAAGCAAAAGGGAAAAAAGAAGAAGAAAAAATTAATTCATTCAATTTAAAAAATAGGGAGTCTTTTCAAAAATTCCATCCATGAAAAGAAAAGTTAGAAACAGGATAACACACTAAGTTTAATGTAGTTTAATTCTGCCGCTTACATTCTTCTGTCTTCAATTTAAATTTAGCTTTATTTTTTTTGGGGTAGACTCTTTTTCTAATAGTAAAATTTCCTCACCAGTTCGACACACTTTCTCTTTCCGCTTTTCTTCCGTTCTGGAGCTGTCCCGACTTCAGCAGCTTCATCAGCTGAATTTCTGCCACCGGAGATAAGGGCTATTCCTGTATCTTTCAGGGACTTTGCGGTGTCCCTGAGATCAGCAGGAGGTGCCCTTCTCAATCACCATCTTTGCGGGACAGTTTAGGTCCGAATGGACCGTCCAGTGGCAAAACAATCGACTGCGATCTCGGAGCACCAAGATCACATGTCGTGTCGTCGTGACGTTAGCCTGCTTCCCCATTTATTCCACTTTTTTTAAAATGTGGGATAGATGGCATCACCACTGCATCTCAATGGAGGGAAGCATTCAAGGTTCTGTTTTGAGGATCAGTGCTCTTCAACTCTTCATAAATGATCTAGATGAGGTGATAAAAGGGCAGCTTGTCGAATTTGTGGATGATGCCAAACTGGGGGTAATTGAAAGACAGACTCAAGATTCAGGGGGACCTTGACAGACTTGAGCATTGCGTCCTATCCAACAAGATTCAGTTGAACGGTGAGTAAAGGAAGGCCCTGTGCAGGCAGGAAAAATCAAAAGCACTAGTATTAAAGAGACAGCACCTAGCTCAACAACAGTAACTGATCTCGGTGTTCTTTTAGACCACCATTTAAGTATGAGCCAGCAATGTGCCGCTGCTATTAAAAAAGGCAATGCAGCAGGGGTGAAGTCCAGCAGCTTCTGGAGAACCAGTAGCAGAAATTTTGAGTAATTCAGAGAACTGGCAAATGCCACTTTTCGCTGGCTCCAGAGTGGGATGGGGATGGAGATTTTGCAGTATCCTCCCCCTGCCATGCCCACCAAGCTATGCCCACAGAACCTGTAGCAAAAAAAATGAATTTCACCACTGCATTGCAGGGCTAGACTGCTTTTTCAGCTCCACCAGCTCCTATAATTTCCTGGGAGAGAGCAATTTCTGTGCATCTGTCAGCTTTTTCCGATCTTCACTGAACAGTTGGAATACTTGTTCTGGTTTCTTCCTTTTATTCTGGACTTATCTGAAGAAACATTTTCTTGTTGCTCCTAGAATCCCTGCTTAATATCAGTTGTAACTGTCCTGATCTTCTCTCTCCAAGTCTGGGGTACTTTGGGTGGTCTTCTTTAACTACATGCCTCATGTGATACCTTTTGGAAGTTATTGTTCAGTTCATCACTAGCTTTTTTGTCTATGACCCTTATTTTTTCTGCTTTCCTCCATTTTCTTCTTTGCTGGACTGTTTCTGATTTTACTTTTAGTATCTCCTTTTTGCATTCCTTTCTCCTTGAGGTTATTTTCCCATTTGCTTCTGTTGTGAAATCCTGCTTAGCAGGATTCAAATCTGCTTTTTTAAAAAATCAAAGATAATGCTTTAGCTTCCATAGATACCAGGAATTTTGACATTACGTGGTCAGTCTCATTCTCCCTAATACTTCTATGTTGCAAATTAAAAATTCACTCATCATGTTTAGTTCCTGAACTCTGTGAGTTTTATTGCAGAGACAGTGAAGGCCATGGACTTTCTAGCTGTATGGTTAAGAGGCCCCCTGTTAACAGTTGGGTATTTGAAGAGGCCTACTTCATTTCAATGAGTCTTCACGGTCCTTGCTTCTGGCTTTTCTCTTCTGCTACCAAAGAATTTGATGAGAACCAGTCTTGATTAGGGTTCATGTCTCTTAGAAATCCAGAAACAAGATTTATTCTGTTTGTCTAGCCCATCATTTTCTTCTAGTCTTGTCCCTTTTCCCTTCTCCGTGGACCAGAAAGAGGGCCAAGAAAACCTCCTGAGTTCCAGCTACTTCCGAGTTTGTGGTGTTTAGTCCTGGTTGAAAGGCCATAAGAGCCTATAAGACTGGGGAGACTTGATTGGGGCAAGCTCAGGAGTGAAATCCAGCAGGTTCTGACAGGTTCTGGAGAACCATTAGCGGAAATTTTGAGTAGTTCAGAGAACCGGCAAATGGGAATGGGGATTTTGCGGTATCCTTCCCTTGCCATGCCCACCAAGCCACGCCCCCAGAACCAGTAGTAAAACATTTTGAATTTCACCGCTGGGCAAGTTGCTGCCATGTGTAGGTTAATGACACTTTTTTGTTTTCCTGTACACCGCTTGGAGAGTCCAAGCAATGGGTTAATTCAGTCTGCTTGCCCTTAGGACTGAGGAACTATTTTTCCTTTAGCCACACCTCCTGGTGTGATCAATCCCCAGAATTCTTCCTCAGTCAGCCCGTTTGGACGTAATTAGCTAGAGCTCTGAGCTGAATTAATCCTTTTTTGGCTTGGACTCTCTATTTGCGTTTTTTTCCTCTTTCCTAACATTTCCCCAACATTGTGAGACGTTTTTCTCCTCATTGCTGCGTTTCTCTCCAGCAGAATCTTCGTTTGAAGGCCAGGAGGTAAGCTGGAAGGTGGTGGGGGGTGCCCCTCGGTTGTATCAGAGACCGAATCCTGGGAGCGTTCTTCTGCCCACCCAGATGGACAATAACTTGGGTATGTCCCATTGCTTGGACTCTCCAAGCGGTGTACAGGAAAATGACCATTGGCTTACCTGAAGGGTCCTTTTCTGTACACCGCGGGAGAGTCCAACCCACCCTGGTTATCGAGGCCGGGATTCGGGTTATTCGTGTCAACAGTACATCATCTTGGACGCTTCGCTCCGTCTGCACGAACTGACTCCTTCTAAGAATTCTGGGGATTGATCACACCAGGAGGTGTGGCTAAAGGAAAAATAGTTCCTCAGTCCTAAGGGCAAGCAGACTGAATTAACCCATTGCTTGGACTCTCCCGCGGTGTACAGAAAAGGACCCTTCAGGTAAGCCAATGGTCATTCTCTGACCAATCTGTCTTTTTTCTTGGCATGCAGCATTAGGGAGGGACTAATGGGCGGAGCGCGTTTTAGACCTTCTGAAACTGATTGAACAGGTGAAGCAAAACATCAATAACCAAGAAAGTGGGGCTCTCAGCTGTGGAAGCTCCCTGTGTCTTCATGTCTCAGTTCAAGAGCCAGATGTGTGCCTGTGCAGTGCTAGGCTAAGAGTGGGGAGATGTAGGGTCACATCCACCTTCAGCCCTGAAAAACACCTTTTGGCTTTGGTGCAGGTTCTTCGCTTCTCTGGTTGTGTGGAAAAATAGGAGGAGAAACATTTTGCACGCTCCCTCCCCTTTTTAATTCCTGTGCAGAAATCGGGATTCTGAATGAGGAAGCGAGCAAGCGTGACAAACGTCCCTAAAGAGAATCCGCCTCAGACCACGAATGCTGGAGGTCTTCTGCTTCCATCAACGGCCTCTCTCTTGCTTCTGGTTCTGGCCTGGGGCCGGGACCTGTTTTGCTTGGCTGAAGGTTTAGCTGAAATCATGTTATTGTTTGTTCTGTGTAGTTGTACTGAAATATTAATGTTGCTTTGGATTTTTGATTTTGGAGTGGAACCATTTCTTTTCCCTGCTGCGTGGCTGTTTTACATTTTGAGTACCTGGCTTCTGGGGCCAGATCCATTTCTCCCAATTAGGAAGAAAGCAAATTGCACACTAAAAGCTGTAACCCAGCCCAATTTGCATCTCATTATCTGTAATACGGTCCATTATGAATTCACATTTAATTTTAGTACTTTTTTTTGGGAGGCGACGCACAGCCTAATTAAATCTTTCCCTTAATCCTGGAATCGGCGGCTGCAGTTTTTGTGCTCTTCCCCCTCCCTTATTGCTCCCCACCCCAAAATGCCAGCTGAGACCCAGCAGGAATGAGCTCACTGTAATATTCCAGTCAGAAGCCACCCCTTACAAATGATTTTAAGCTTTGGATCACACCCTCGTGATTCTCCTCATAGATCCAGTCCAATCCTCCTTGGAAATTAAATGTTTTTTCTCATCTGCTGCTTGCTCACTTTGAATTGCAACCAGTAAACTGCATTTGGTTTATGGATGCAGACAAACTGCAAGAGTTTTATTGATGAAAAGTTTAATCCATCCTTTGCCCATCCCTCTTCCAACCCTTCGTGCAGCTGGGCTGCACTTTAGCTTCCCTGTCCTGGAGGCCCACAATCAAATGGACTTCAAGGCCCACACAGCACCACCACCACCCCGTGTGTCTGTTAAATAAAAAGGCCTGTCAGGGTTCCAAATAGCATCCAAAAGTAAATCAGAATCCAAGGCAAAGTATTGCTCAAAGTTCCAATTTATTAAGAGAGCCATGTTGGCACATCTGGGAAAACACGAATCTGAAAGCTTCCAGGTTTCCCCCACCTAGTTGAAAGTTCAAGATCTTGCCCCCCACACCCACAAGTCCACCACATGGCCCAATCTTTCACTGCCATGCTGACAGCTTCCACCCATCCACTTCCAGTCAGGTGCAGAGGTGTAAAGACCAAGGATGACATTGGCTTTCTAGAAAGAATTTCGTTATGGCTACATAGCATCTAACTCCCTCCCATTTCCCCACAATAGAAAATGCATAGCAGAATAATAGAGAATGTGGCAGGTGAAAGATCCAAAAGAAAAGATGGCTGCAGGCTTGACAAGGCCATTGTTCTACTATTTAAGAGAAACCTTTGGAATGAAGCTGTCCATTTTATCAAGAGATCATAGATTGTCTCCTCTAATCATGAATTCCAGCTACTCTCTTTTCTACTGATTTGCATTTTCATAATTTTTGAAATTCAGGATTTGCATACCTTTGATTTAAGGTTTTCCAAGTTTTTACATAACTTGGAAATGTGTCCATCCAAGCCATTAAATAGCCTGAGGCTGAGTTGGCTTCCCTTTTGCAGCTTGACTTTGCCCTGTGGGATTTTTCCTTCCTCTGGACATTAACAGATTGATGAGGTCAGGGCCTCCTAGGGAGAAAGGAACCGCCTAATGAAATGAGGACTTCAATCAATCTTGCCTTGAATCTGAGAGTCATTTTCTTTTGAGAAGCAACACTGTTCTCATACAAGATGCCGTTTGGACTAAAATGGTCTCAGATGTTTTCTTGCAAAGCCATTAAGGCTCTCCTTGAAACATTTGACCTTAAAGTCCATCTTGCTTGCTTACAGGACTATTATGATCTCGCTCTCACTGCCCAGGGGCTTGGGGGTGTGTGTGGCATTTCTTTCCTGTGATAAGGAGCAGAAATCTTCCATCTTGTTCAAGTTGACATGCAATAACACTTGGGGGAAGGCCGGGTGTCATTTTAGGGATGGAGCCAAGTTCCTTTGGGCTGCTGCTCCACTCCTTCCAGCAGAGTCTTCACACCATCTGCATGACAACTGAGTTGCACTTTTGCCTGTCGGCATCCTTCAACATGATGTGTTATAAAGATCCTGCTGTTTGTGCCCTATCATGACTTCCAGAGAGAGCCTGCGTCCTGAGCACAGTTCTTTGCTCTCTGAGTAATAGAAAATGCAGCATGTGAACATTTACACAAAATACCAGTCTTAGGGTAGAAATTGCAATTTCTGTGTCTATACTGTTTTTTCTGTGAAGTTCACCTCACTGTGGAGGTTTTCCTTTTAAGCTTTGTTTGACAAGTATACCCTCCTAAATGCAAACAAGATTATGTATGGCATTGTCCATTAGCATTAGAAGCATCATTATACAGTTACAAAGTAATATGCACTAGTAATGAAATGCCCTTTAAAACTACCTGTAGCTCTTTGCTATAATGGAATAGAGAAAAGTGGCAACGAGAGGATGGCTAAATCACAGGGAGCATCACTTGAGAAGGAACCGGGGAGAGGAGCACACTCAAAATGATATTCATTTTGAAAGTGTTCACCTTTCTTCAAAAGGTGAGGCTTAATGACTCGACTTACGACCACCATTGAGCCCAAAAATTCTGTTGCTAAGTGGGACATTTGTTAAGTGAGTTTTACCCCCATTTTATGACATTTCTTTTCACAGTTATTAAGTGAATCATTGCACTTGGCAAGTTAGTAACATGGTGTCAGCGTTCCAAATATCCAAAATTAAATCAGAGTCCAAGGCAAAGTATTGCTCTAAGTTCCAATTTAATAAGAGAGACATGTTGGTACAAACTGTGGAAACCCAAATCTGAAAGCTTCCTGGGTTTCCACCCAGTTGAAAGTTCATGATCTTGCCCCCACACCCATAAGTCCATCACATGGTCCACGCTGGCATTTCTACCCATCTAGTTCCAGTCAGGTGCAGAGACAAAAGATGACCTTGGGCTTCTAGAAAGGAATGTTTTATTTTGACAACAACACATTCTGCTCCTTACGATTCCCCCCTCCCAATTACCCCACTAATGAAACAGCATGGTAAAATAATAGAGCGTGTGGCAGGCCAAAGGTCCTAAAAGGAATGTGACTATAGGCCTGACGCATGATTTGTTCCGTGCCTCAAGCTCCCCTATTGACTTTGCTTGTGAGAAGGTTGCTAAAGATGGTCACGTGACCCCAGGACAGGGCAAATGCCATAAATATGAGCCAATTGCCAAGTGTCTGAATTTTCATCCCATGACCAGGTGGTTGTTGAAATTATCTTAGTGTGAAAAATAGTCGTTAAGTCACTTTTTTCAGTGCTGTTGTAACTTTGAACAGTCACTAAATGAACCGTTGCACGTTGAGGACTACCTGTATTGATAGCTGAAGAAATATTTATGTTTCATTTAAATTACATGTTACTGAGTCATATCTTTTAATATACACATGTCTAGATATTTAAAGGATTCAGTACAAATATGGAATTCATATTCCTTAAATCAGGGGCATGCTGGCTGGGGAATTCTGGGAGTTGAAGTCCACAAGTCTTAAAAGTTTCCAAGTTTGTACATCCCTGCCTTAAATGGATGGGTAACCATTTTTTTATTTGTTGGCATCAATTCTGATTTGGGCCAGTTAATACAGTATTCTGCTATGGCTTGTACTAAAGGTGTCAATCTTTTGCAAACAATACTGGGATAGTAGTAGGTTTAGAAATAAGCAAAAAAATGTCCAAGCAATGGGTTAATTCAGTCTGGTTGCCCTTGGACTGAGGAACTTTTTTTCCTTTGACCACACCTCCTCGTGTGGCCACTCCCCAGCATTTTTCCTCAGTCTGCCCGTTCGGATTGCTATCTCTGAGCTCCAGCTGAATTTATCTTTTTGGCTTGGACTCTCCTAATAATTTCTTCCTTTTTTCCCATAATTTCTCCCTTCCTATCTGTTCTTTATTTTTTCCTTCCTAATTCTCTATTCTACAGCTGCTTCGTGCTGTTTGGAGGCCCGGAGGTAAGCGTGATGATGGGTGGTGGTGGTACTCTATAGCCGCGCCATCAGGCTGGCTTGGAGGCCTTGCCGCTTGCTTTATAAAGAGCGCGGCTTCAGTGGCGAGGGCTTAATTGGTCGCACTCCCCGTTTATTGTTTTCTCTTCGAGTTTTTTCGCTTCCCCAGCTAGTTTTTCACCCTCGGCTGCCATGGAGGAGCGTGTGGCTGCAGAATGCACTTGCAGTCGCCGCTTTCACCTCTGTCTGCCCCATGCTGTTGCGGCGGCCATTTTTTGGCGTGCATTTTCGTGCCTTTCTATAATGGCCAATTCCGCTCAGCCATGATTCTCCAGGAGACCACTGGGTGGTCGGGGGCCTTGTCTGGGGCCAACCAGCTGGCTCCTGGCCACCCTTATCGAGTTGTAGGCAGCGCTGGTGCCTGGGCCACTCGTGGCCATTGCACCAGCACAGGGAGGACGTTTCTCAGGCAGGCCTCTAAGCTGTTTTTTCCCCATTCATGGCCTGTTTCTTCCTGCTCTCCTGCTGGGCCTTGCAGCCTTGGTTGCAGGCCCATTCCCTTTGCTCCACCTCCTGTGTACATGGCTGGTATCCACTTGTTATGTCAGTGAAGAATCGTAGTTGCCTTGACATTTTAAACAATTTTTCTTTTGTGTTTTTTGTCCTTTCAGCGTAGCCAGTCAGAGCCTCCAGCTTTCCAGCCACCTGCCAATGTCCTCTGCATTCAAGCTTCTGCGGTCATTGACCATGGAGCTTCCTGGCCCATCAGGTTCCTTAGATGCTAGATCAGGTCTTCCCCAGGCCCTTAGCAAGGGATCTCCCTCCACTAGAGGTGGGGGGGCTGGCAGAGGCGGTGCGGGGGCTACGGGCAAGCATCCTCCCAGGGCCCCATCTGCGGCCGAGATTAAGGACGCTGAGAGGTGCCAACGGGCGCTTGACAAACAATTTGAAAAGGCCCGGCGCGAGGCTGGCAGCGAGCCCTCTTTTGTTCTCCCCATTCCTTGGGGTGACCCTCTAGCCTTGATGACCGGTGGACTCTCAGGACCTATCCCCAAACTGGTCACTGGCGGAGCCAGGCTCTCCAGCTCCCTCTTGGACATGCGAGCAGGACCCCGTCCCTGAGGACCCCAGCTGGGATGATATGTCTGAGGCTGTTCCCTTTCATCTGGAGGATTCCGTGGATCAGGACCCCGAGTCTGACCAGGAACCTGAACTTTCAGCCTGCATGCAGGCCGTAGTTGCCCGTGCCATCGCCAAGGGCATCACGCATGGCATGTGGAAATGGGATCAACATCCAGTGGTTCCCAGACCCTCTCAGCCTAGCCCAGTCGATCCCCCGCCTGCTAAACAGGTCCGTCATCCCTCCCTTGAGTCTTCCATGGTCAGTGAGGCCTCCGCCCTTGAGGTTCCTGACCAGGAAGGTCAGGAACTCTCGGAGGACGAGGACCTTCCGCCCAACACTCCTGCGTTCTCAGGGCTCTTTAAACCAAGTCTCTTTAAGTCGATTCTCCACAAGGCTAAGGCCACTACCTGGGTAGGGATCAAACCCAAACCCGCTCAGGCCCCAACTGACTCGACTCCGGCCAAACCTAATGCGGCCATGTTCGATGTTCCTACTCCTCAGCAGGAACTGGTGCCTGGGTTGTTCCTAGATCTAATCCAACGCCAGTGGACACAACCGGCCACGTTGTCCTCTCCTAGCAGAGCGGACAAGAAGCTGTACATGATGGAACCTGCCCTGGAGGATCTCCTTGTCCTCCCTGCCGTGGATCTGCCCATTGCCGCTCTTACCTCCAACTCCTCCCTCCCAGTAGATCTGTTGGAAGGCCTTAAGGCGGAGGATAAAAAGGCGGAGAAGGCCTGCCACAAGAGTCACCTAGCTTGGGCCATTAAGGCGTCTTCTTCTGCATCTTTTTTCAATAGGGCCTCAGTTATCTGGCTGCGCGATCTATTGGCCAAGCTCCTGGCGGGGGACGTGCGCCTCCACCAGGATATATCCAAAATTTTTGCGGCTTCCCAATATGCTGCCGATACGTCTCTTAATGCCACCAAGTTCGCATCAAGGGCCCTAGCGTCCAATGTTACTTCCCGCTGCCTGATTTGGCTTCGCCACTGGCAGGCGGACCAGAAAAATAAATGGAAGTTGGCTTCTGCCCCCTTCAAGCGGTCCAAATTGTTCGGGGACATTCTGGATCCTTTCCTGATTGAGTCAGAGGACAAGAGGAAGGTCCTTTAATCATTATCCAAGAAGCAGGACCGCAGGTCCGTTCCTTGCCCCAGAAGGCAGCCCTTTCGTGCCTCAAAACCCTCCACCTCTTCCTCCTTCTCTCCCCCCAATAGACTGTCCGGCCAGTCTGTGCATGCCCAAGATGGTGTCCTGTCGCGTTTGAGGAGAGCTTCGGGGAGATGATTGTCTTTCTTGGGGCTTGCAGGGGATATCCTATCCCACCGTTGGTTCCAGGTCCAGCTATAAGAACTTCCTGGGACCTCGGGGGTACCCTTGAGCTGTGATGTCCTGCCTTGTAGCCAGAACGTCATGAGTGAAATGGGGCAGTTGGCGGTGAAAGGAGAATGGAGAGCGTCGGCGGTTGCCGGCGTGGGTGTGATCAGCAGCTGTGGTGGGATGCCCGGCCTGGGGTCTCTGCAGCCGGCGTGGGAGTGGTCGTCGGCAGCGGCGACGGGATGCCTGGCCTGGGGTATCTTCAGCTGCCGCTCCCCACGCCGTGGTGTTGCAACTCTAGCGGTGCTTTTCCCGCTTCCACTCTCCAGGGGCAGAGGGGACAGATGCCCTTCACTGCACCTGGCCCAGAGGCCTGCTATACGCCTTTCCCCCCTGCCCCTCCTTCCGCAGGTTCTCAACAAGGTCATCGTGGAAGGGGCGGAGGTGATCCTCGTGGCCCCCGATTGGCCCCGGAGATCGTGGTTCGCTGACCTCATCAGTCTGTTGGTGTCACCTCCATGGCGGATTCCCCCGGATCATGTCTCCCTCAGCCAGGGGGCCATTGTCCATCTGGAGCCTCAGTGGGTCCAATGGCCATCTGGCACTTGAGGGGGACCAGCTAAGGGGCAAAGGTTTGTCGGAGGAGGTGGTGCGCACCATACAAGTGGCTAGACGTCCTTCTACAACAAGGATTTACGATTCTTCCTGGGCCACCTTTGCCAAATGGTGTGAGGACTTGCACTTTGACCCGGTCACAGCCCCTGTGTCCCATGTCCTGGATTTTCTACAAGGAGGCCTCGACAAGGGTCTTGCCCCTAACATGCTCCGCCACCAGATGGCGGCCCTTTCCACCGTTTGGGCCGGCGATCCTACCCTGCCCCTCAGGAGGATCCCCAGGGTGCGCTGTTTCCTCAAGGGTGCCTCTAACCTTCGTCCTCCCACAGTTCACCGCTCCCCTACCTGGCAGCTGTCTGTGGTCCTTCAGGCGCTCACTTCTCCACCCTTTGAGCCCCTGCGCACAGCGTCCCTATGTCACCTTACCCTCAAGACAGCTTTTCTCATTGCCATAATGTCCGCCCGTCGTATCTCAGAACTGGCGGCCCTGTCCGTCCGCCAGGACCTATGTGTCATCTATCCTGACAGGGTGGTTTTGAGACTGGACCTGGCCTTTATCCCAAAGATCAACACTTGGTTCCACAGGGCCCAGGATATCATTCTACCGAGCTTTTGCCTACACCCGTCACATCCCAGAGAGTGCACTTGGCACAAGCTGGACATTAGGAGGGCTCTGAAAGTTTACATCGCCCGCACTTCAGAGTTCCAGAGGTCAGAGGCCCTCTTCATTTCGTTTCAGCCAGGCTCCTTGGGCAAGAAGGTCTCGTCTCCCACAGTGGGCAGGTGGCTACGGGCTTGCATCGCTTCTGCCTATGAGAGCCAGTCCAGGTCGGTGCCTCGTGGCATTACTGTGCACTCCACGTGGAGCGTGGCCATGTCTGCGGCCTGGGCCACCCAGGCCTTGAAACCGACATCTGCAGGGCAGCTACGTGGTCTTCCCTATCGTCCTTAGTCAGACATTACAAGCTGGACCTGTTTGCCTCGGCTGAGGCATCTTTTGGCAGGAGGGTGCTCCAGGCGGTTGTGTTTCCGACCGAATCCCAGGACTCTGTTTCTGCCCGCCCAGATGGACAATAACTTGGGTATGTCCCATTACTTGGAATCTCCAAGCGGTGCACAGGAAAAAGACCATTGGCTTACCTGAAGGGTCCTTTTCTGTGCACTGCGGGAGAGTACAACCTGCCCTGGATGATCCGTCCAGGGATTGGTGGTCTTCGTGTCAACAGGACATATCTTCTTGGACGCTTCCGCTCCATCCTCAAGGGCAACCAGACTGAATTAACCCATTGCTTGGACTCTCCAAGCGGTGCACAGAAAAGGACCCTTCAGGTAAGCCAATGGTCTTTTTCTGCAAGTGTTCAGCTGAGCTATATACTACCCTGTAGATCTCCCAAGGTTGTCCAATAGCACAAGCCATCGTGGATTCCACACAGGGTGAAAGTGGGCATCTTCTCAAGAGTGGGAAAGTGAGAGAAAACATGCTATTAACCTTCACTTATAGGAGTGATTCCTATACTTCATCCATTTTATCAATTGCAAAAGAAATCCAAACATGTTTAGTACAATAAATATGTACCATCTATATATTTTGTCAAAGGCTTTTTCAGCATCTAATGATAAAATTAAAATTTGACCTTTATTACTATTCAAGGCTTTTAAGTTTACAACTAACCCAATCTTATCTGCCTGCCAAGTTTTTATAAACCCTACTTGATCATTCCTTAATGAACATTGTCATTTATCTGTTTGTTAAAACTGCTGTTAAAATATTTGTATCAAGATTGCGTGATAACTAGCACAAGTGCATGTGTTCCTTAATACCTGTTGGTCTAACTGTAATACAGGCCTATTAAATGCCACTGATCAAAATTCCTTTCTCGAATAACTCCTATAATTGACAATGTTTGGGTACCAAAAAATTCAGAAGTATTTTATATCATTCAGTTGAGGAACCCATCCAATCCTGTTGTTTACCACCTGTCATTGTAAAAATTATTTATTTTACTTTATGTAGCAAACCAGAGAATGTATTGAATGTATTGAATGGAGATATAGAGGCCTTTTAAAATAAAATTAATCTATCACAATTAAATGCTCCTGTTCAAGCAGTGTGTTAGACTAGTAGACCTCCAAGGTCCCTGTTGTTCTATGATACACAAAACCAACATTTGTTTATTACAAATAAAAGTTGGTTTGGTGTAGCATTTAAATTTACCACTTGATTATACTTTCCAGTATTTTTCCAGGTATTCGTGTCAAGCTGATTGGCCTATAATTTCTTGGATCCATTTTTCTCTAATAATATAATATAATTCTATATAATTTTATATCACTCTATCTATATAATTATACTGTATGTAATTCAGAATAAAATTTTAAAAATTGACGATTTATACCCACTGAATTTTTACATACTTCTCCTCTTTGACCTCTTATAGGTGGAATCGTTGCCCTGTTGTTCAACACATTAAGCACAAAGACTAAAAACAACTTCCCCCCAAAAATAAAAATAATAATAACAGTTTCAAACTTACTAATTTAGACAAATGCCTTATGTGCAGAAATAAATGGTAGAGTTGGCAACATGCCTAGACTTCTTCTTTATCTTGAAGTTAACCATAATAAAAACTCAGAAAGGCTTGTAGGGAAAGAAAGGTTGCACCTTTAAAAAAATACAGTTTTTCCATACAGTCTTGGGCAAACTCAAACTTCTCCCTCAGCACATTACCTGGAATGAAATACAGTCAGACTTATTTATCAGTAGATTTCAAAGATGAGGAAAGGCCTCTCTAGTCGAAGGCTTTTCAAATCTGTTAATATGATCTTGGTGAATACAGAATGTTGTGGAAAGCACATAAAATATTGTAGTTGTATTGATTTGTGCTGTTTTGAGAAGACTTCTCTTTTTGGAAACTTCTTCGGTAAAGTCGGGAAAAATTGACATTTTTACTTTGGCTAGAAACCCACTTCAGGGGAGACCTTGTGATTCTTGGGATAGGAAAAAAAAATCTCATCTCTTGTGGAAACACAAAGGAATTACAGAGTAATAATAATATTAGAACTAGTTCCAGGCTTCCTTCCCATTACAGGAATTTGAACCACATGATCAATCTCCACTGGAAAATCCCGAAGGGAGGAGCTTTCTGAAAAACATACTGCTTACATTCAGCCAGGTTTGAGTGACTTGGAGGGTTTCAAATGCCAATCATACATAGATTTTTTTCTAGTGCAATTGTGACTCTTAAGTAAGTAATTCGTTTATCCAAAATATTATGACTGACTTGAGTAACTGTCTCAAGGGCAGATTAGCCGATCTTCATAATGAGTTGTTTTTCCTTGCATCTGTTTTAAATCATATTTAAGTTCTGCCAGATCTTGTTGGATCAGCTTCAAGATTTGTACCTGAGCCAGGACTTTTTAAACAAATTAGTAGAAGAGTCCTCCTCCACCATCTTTTCTGGATTGGCAGCTAATGACGCAGCTGAAATTAAGTTAGCTGTTGAACGTTGAGGGAAGGATGTATGGCTATTCAGGGAGGGGTAGCACATCTGGTGGAGGAAGTCTACTGTGCTCTTATTTGACCCACTCACTCATGTTTGGTCCCACTAGTGGCTCCAAGGAGCTATAATGCACCTACTAGCCACATCCTTGTAAACCATGTCAGCAGATGGACCAAACCAAGTGAGGGCAGCCAATGAGTCTTTGACTCTTGGTGTGGTAGGGGATTTGTCTATCCAGCGTGTGAAGTCTGCCTTGATCATTTTCTTGCAGACTTTTCATGACCCAAACTAGGTAACATTATCAGTGCAACTCTGCGTGCTGGACCAATCACAGGCTGGTCCGGTCGGTCATCAACCAACACACAACTCCTTAATATTGTAAGCAATCAAGGACTGTCAGAAACTCATTCAACATCGGAAGACTACAGGGCCCAGACCAAGTTAAACACTTTCAAGATGTACTTAATGAAAAACTCTCCAGCAATTTACCATTTGTAGGAACCTGAAGGGATGTGGCACTGTAATAAGTTGGGACGTTCCCTGGACCGTCCTGAAATGTTATGGATGCCGAGGAATTGTGTCAAGTTGATTCAACTACTCCATGATGGAATGACAGGACAATTGTTTTTTTTTTTTTTTTACAATCGTGATACATCAGCTGCATTTGCCGTTTCCAATGAGATAAAACAAATTTGTCTGCTAGCCCCACACCTATTCAAGCTACTCTTTAATTGCATGTTGTCATATGCTCTGCAGGGTCTGAAGGAGGACTGTACAGTACATCAGGGACTGATTTCACCCCCACTGCTTGAATGCATGGATGAAGTACCTCCGTACTTCCATATCAAGTGCCTCATTTAAGGAATCCTCTTTACTGTTGACTTTTTTGACTAATCTTTTCTCAGAGAGCTTAAGCTGTGCCTTCAATTTATTCCCGCAACATTAACCTTTGGATGAGGCACAATGGAGAGTGGGTGCCACTGCCGTGTGGTCACATTAACCTGATCTCCCAGGTCACAGTCCAGCTCCCTAACTATGAGTGGTAAGTGATTCTACCAGAGGTTCATGGCAGTGTCCTTGGGAGAGATCCCATTCTCCAACGTTGGTGGAGACAGCGGTTATGCATGGGCTAACTCAGTCAGTAACCAATAGAACTGAGTCTACCAAAGTGATGTGATCGCCTCAGAGGAGTGTCCTCCCGCTTTTCTAGACTCAGTTCGATCCAAACTGGCTGTGCTAACTGCTTTCTCCTCAACTTTAGTAGATATTATAATTACCTTTAATTGGATATTTTTCTAAATTTCATCCAAATTGGAAGGAATCAGCGGATAGCTCCTCAGAGCTAAATCTCTCAATTTGCTCCCGGGCTTCTTGGAGAGACTCACCAGGGCTTCTTTGAGGCTTCTGCCTCCTAAGCTTACCGGCAAAAGCAGTGCCTCTCAGCAACGGCCGTTGGAGGCCCCGCTCAGCCCTGCTGCCTCTGCTGGTCTCCGGGCCTTTCCCTTGTGTCGCCAAGTTCGCAGTTGCTTCCAAGCACCGCCAAAGCTGCCAGCAGCTGCCAAAGGCCACCAGCAGCCACGAAAAAGCCAACAGCAGCATGGTTCCTTTCTAGAGAGATTTTGCCCCTGGAGACTTTGGTTCCCCATGTTTTGGAGTTCCTGCAACAGGGACTAGATAAAGGACTTACGCCTAACACCTTATGGAAGCAGGTGTCGGCTCTCTCTTCGGTTCTCTTTCTTCACCGGGATGAGCCTCTCTCCTTACACCCTCATGTACGCCACTTCATTAAGAGTGCATCCAATATCTGCCCTCCTGTTATCCACTGCTTTCCCTCATGGATCTAACCAAAGTCCTTGACTTTCTCACTGGACCAGCCTTCAAGCCTCTCAGGTAGGCCTCCCTGCATCACCTCATATTGAAAACAACCTTTCTGGTGGCTATTATGTCTGCATGATGGGTCTCATAATTGGTGGCCCTTTCCATCCGTTCCGACTTGTGTACCTTTCACTCAGACTGCGTGGTCCTTCGACTTGATCCCACCTTTATCCCAAAGGTCAATTCAGCCTTTCATCGGTCTCTGGATCTCACCGTACCGAACTTTTGCCCTAATCCCTCTCACAGTCTCGAGCGCAAATGGCACAGGTTAGACGTAAGAAGGGCTCTTAAGATCTATATTGCAAAGATGGCCGTCTTTAGGCACACCGAAGCATTCTTTGTGTCTTTCCATCCCACAAACAAGGGTCTAAAGGCGTCTCCATCTATGGTTGGGTGCTGGATCTGGTCAACCATAACTAGAGCTTACCTGGCGAGTCACCTCATCCAACATCACAGCGCATTCCACTCACAGCGCAGCTACATCAGCAGTGTGGACAAGGCAGGCCTCGGTGGAGGAGATCTGCAAGGCGGCCACCTGGGTGACCCCCAATTCCTTTAACCGCCATTATAAGATGGACAGATACATGTTGGTAGATGCGGCATTCGGATGGCGGGTGCTTCAAGTTCTTCCCTCTTCAAGCTCCTAGCCTAGTCTCATTCCCACCCGGGGACATGCCCAGCTTTGGTATGTCCCATGCATGACCGCTGTCTCCACCAACGTTGGAGAATGGGCATTGGTTCTTACCTGATATGCCCCTTCTCGAGGCAGGTGGAGACAGCGGTCATCCCCACCCTTTGGATCCTGGCCTAGTTCGCGGGGGGAGTTCTGGAGCTAGGCTAGAGTTTTGGAGGATTGAAAGCAGTCGACTAACACACAGCAGTCTACTTATCTCCTTCGTCACGAAAGTGGGAGGACACTCCTCTGAAGCGATGACATCACTTTGGTAGAGACTCAGTTCTATTGGTTATTGACTGAGTTAACCCATGCATGACTGCTGTCTCCACCTGCCTTGAGAAGGGGCGTATCAGGTAAGAACCTACACCCCATTTCATCATGACCAGGATCAGATCAGAGTCTCAAGACTTAGAGCAGTGTTGGCTAACCTTTTTGCCATTGCGTGCCAAAATTGGGGGGAGTGCGGGGAGGTTGTGCACGTACATGCCCACACCCATACTTCTATGTGCCCTCCCCACACACATGCACAGGACACCTCCCCCCACGCAAGGAAGCCTCCTGAAGCCTCAGGGCAGAGAAAAATGGCCCAACACTCAAATTGGAAGTTTGGGAATGGACTTCCAGGTTGCCCATTGGGGCATTTTTCTTCCTCTGGAGGCTTCAGGAGGCTGCCCTGAAACTCTGGAGGGGGAAAAACAGCCAAAAGTGAAAGCTGAAATCAGCTGGCCAGTGCGCGCATGCATCCTGGAGCTGACAGGGCAACGCTTCACGTGCCCTCCAAAATTGCTCCGCGTGCCACCTGTAGCATGCGTGCCATAGGTTCGTGTTCTGACCCCCCTCTTCCCCCGCAATCACAGACACACTCCGAGCCAAAGATACTTCACGAGGTTTATTGCACAGATAGACAGATCCGTGGCAGCAATCCAACGCAACTCGACCTTCAGAACCCTCCGGCACTGACATGCAATAGCAGCTACCCAGCTTGCCACGCTCACAAGACTGTACTCCCACAATAGTTCCTGCGTTGACTTCTGCAAAGGGCGTGTGCACAAGCAGTCCTTTTATAATCTGGAGAGGAGTCTAATTATCAGCAGCTGAGAGCAATTACCTCCTGTAACTGCGCAATTGCTCCTTACGCCTGTTAGCGTGCCGGTAATGAGCATCTAACAACTCACTGCTGATGTCTGACTCACTGTCCCATGACTCCTCCCCACTGCTCCAAGGCATGACATCAGGAGCCCCCTTCCTTTGGCTTTCACCACTGCTCCATGCCTCAGGCGCCTCCTGGTGGCCGACCAGCCTCTCTGATCCCTGCTCGGAGTCAGAACAGGTTCGCCATCACAGACTTAGAGCATTCCCCCGCCCCTTTAATCCTCACTTAGAATCTGCATGCCTATTACTCCATGCCCAGCACTTTGGGAAGGGAGAATGGCTTCTCTTTCTGTGTCTGTTTTGTGGAAATTTCTTCTGTGGGACATTTTAAATCACCATCTGTCTTCTTTCAATCTCCTCCTTTCAAGTCTGAAAATGCCCAAGTCCTTCAGTTGCTCCTCATGTCATTTAATTTCTGTTCCATGATCATCCTTTTGCTTCTTTTCTGAATCTGTTTTGGTATGTCAGGAGTCCTTAAAGTGTGATGCCTAAAATTGAACAGGTTACTTGAGATGGATTCTGACCAAAGGAAAATGCGGTAAAGAATTAGTGTGATTTGGACGGCAGTTGTCTGTTGAAGTAGCCTAGCATTGTATTTGCCTTTTTTGCAGCTGCATCACACTTCTGACTCGCATTCAGTGTGCAATCAATTATGATTTCGAGATCTTTTGCATAACTGCTATTATCAAACCAGATCTCCAAATATCTCTGCTTGCTAAAAGGGGGGAGGGGGGGAGTCTACAGTTCTCTGTGCTAAATTCAGTTCTTTCATTTTCAGTTGATATTTCTAATTATTTGGGTTGGATGGGGTTTTATTTCTTTTGGGGTATAAAATAACTCTTAATATTAACATCTGCGTATTTCATGTTGTTTTTTAAATAATTTTTATCGAATGTTTTAATCTTTAAAAACAAAGAAAAACACCACAAAAACAAACAAAACACAAAACATACAGAACAATATAAAGTAATTATACAGCCTTCTGCATCAGCTTTCCTGTTTAACTTTTATAATTCTCCATTCTGCATTGCCTTCCTATTGCTTTAACCTTGTCCTATAATATAACAACAGTAGTGCTAACACTTATAATAATATTATATCACTATATATTTGCATTCTCTATTTTCTGTTTTGGCTTTGTATTCTAGCCATTTATAAATTTTATTCCATATTTTATAAAAATCCGATTCTTCTTTTTCTTTTAGTTCTATTGTCATTTTGTCCATCTCTGCACATTCAAGTACTTTGCTAATTATTATTTCATCTGCGGGTGTATTGATTTTTTCCCCCCAGTTTTGTGCGAAAGCAATCCTGGCTGCAGTGAGTATGTGTATGATTGTGTATTGAGATTGTTTATCCATTTTTTGGTCTAATAGTCCTAGTAAGAATGCTTCTGGTTTCAGTTCTATTTTTCGCTCTGTAATTTCTTCCAACCATTTCCGAATTTTGCACCGGTATTTCCTTGTGATGAGGCACGTCCACCACATATGGTAGTAAAAAGTTCCAGACTTGTGGCTACAACTCCAACATTTGGGGGATAAATTTGGGTACATTTTGGCCAATCTCACTGGAGGCAAATGCCATCTATAAAACATTTTATAGAGGTTTTCTTTGTAAGCTACTGCCGTTGTAAATTTTAATTTTTCCCATAATTTTTCCCATTTTTCTAACTCTCTATTTCGGCCAAAATTTCTCCCCCAGCTAATCATTGTCTCCTTTACCGTCTCATCCTCCATTTTATATCTTAAAAGAAAATTTTACATGTTGTTTAACCAAGTCATTCATAAAAAATATTGAACAAATATCAAAATATTGAAAAATTGGAGGATTCAGTACTGAGGGAACTCTACTTGATACATCCCTTTCTGGTTCGAATAGGAAACATTGATGAACATTTTTTGAGGATTGTTTTCCAGGCAGCAATTATCCACTTAATTGTTATGCTATCCAGTCCACATTTAATTAGCTTGCTAATCAGAATGTCATAAGGTAGTTTGTCAAATGCTTTACTGAAATCAAGATATATTATGCCTATAGTATTCCCACAATCTAATAAGGAAGTTACATGATTAAAAAAAATGAAATAAGATTAGCTCGATAAGATTTATGACAAATCCAGAGGGATTTCTGGTAATTACTGTCTTGTTTTCAAAGTGCTTAAGGTTTGATTGTGTCATGACATATTTAAAATCTTCCCAGGTGTTAATGTGAACCTGTTCAGTGTCTATTCCCCTTCTGTTTAAAGATCTAGTTATCTGTCATTTAACTATCTTCCATAATAACCCATAAAATATTTGATAGACATCAGGTTCCTTTAGGATCCTGGGATGAAGTAAAATACTATCTGCTATCATGTCACCCCTGGTCCTTCCCTTTGTTAGTCTAGACATAACCCAGTTCCTGCAACCATTTATCGTATGTTTTAGCCTCCAGACCATTTAACATCTTTCTTGCTCTTCTATGCATCATTCTAGAGACTCAACATCTCTTTTTGTATTGTGTTGACTAGAACTGGACGCAGTCCCAAAGGTGCTTTTTCCCTTATAGATGTAACCAAAGAGTCAGGCATCCGAGTACATTTTGGTACTGATGGAAGCGAATATTCGTAGCTCTGGGTTGAATTGCCAAACTAGATAACATTATCCGTGTGTTGAGGTTGATACCTAATTTGGTAATGAAACATCTGCAAGAAAACAACCCAACTTGGAGAACATCAAGGACGCCAGGGTCTTTTTTTGACTGACCCGGCATTTGTTAGTTGAATCTTGGAGTGGCTGGACTTGCCTTTAAACCCTTTTCATTTTTTGTTTTACTTTATTTTTGTTTTTGTTTCTTCTCCAGCCAGATCTGCTCCTGGAAGCAGCCTTGGCCTTTGGTGAAGCCAGTCTGATCTCATTTAGCAGTTGCTTTTCTCTGGAGGGGTTCTCGGAAGAGGCACAGACAATTCCTGCTGAGGAAGCAACCTGATGGCAAGCAGGGTTTCCAGCTCTTTAGCGTCACTCTTAGCATTATGATGGCCCAGAGAACTTCTGCCTTTCAACTTGCCGAGGGTGTGGCTCCCCATGGCGATTTCATTACATAGTTGGCCTGTCTTTGACTTTCCAGGCCAGGCGTTCTTGCTCCAGCGAGCTGGCTGGAGAGTTCTGGGAGTTGAAGTCCACAAGTCTTAAAGTTGCCACGTTTGAAGACCTCTGGCCTAATAGCTTAACTGAGCCAAGGAGAGATGTCCCAGAGTGGGTCTGCTCACTCTTGGCAAATGCTCACTCCTCGTCCTTCTAGAAGTGGAAACCTGCAGCAAAAGGGAAGGGGGGATGTCCTGGCCCTAGAGAGATGGACTGTTGAGTCTTGGCCATTTCCAAAGGCAGATTGCTGCCTGCAATGGTTCCATCTGCCCGGAGGGACTCTGAGCAGCCGCAGCTGCCCACTCGCAGCCAGAGTTGCAGCCTTTCCTTGCTGTGAAGGAGGGAGACATTACTTGGCTTCAGCTAACTTGACAAGGCTTCTTGCACTTCGCGGCTTTGTTTCTTTGTGCCAGAAAGAAACATGAAATTATGGTACTAAAATAGGATGAAATTATTGTACCAGAAGGAATATTGGTGTTACAATAGGAAGACTCAGGAAGTGGGAGGGGATAGAAACATCACAATTTAAACTGCGTGTAGTCTCAACTTATGACCACAATTGAGCCCCAGATTTCCATTGCTAAGAGACTTGTTAAGTGAGTTATGGCCCATTTTGTGCCCTTTATTGCCAGAGTGGTTAAGTAGATCACTGCAGTTATTAAGTTAATAATGTGGTTGTTAAGCGAATCTGGCTTCCTCGTTTACTTTGCTTATTGGAAGGTCACAAAAGGGGAACACATGTGATTCCAGGAGAGTGCAACCGTCATACGTGTCAGGTTTCCAAATAGCATCCAAAAGTAAATCAGAGTCCAAGGCAAAGTATTGCTCAAAGTTCCAATTTATTCAGAGATCCATGTTGGCACATCTGGGAAAACACGAATCTGAAAGCTTCCTGGTTTTCCCCACCCAGTTGAAAGTTCAAGCTCTTGCCCCCACACCCACAAGTCCATCACATGGCCCAATCTTCCACTGCCATGCTGGCAGCTTCCACCCCTCCAGTTCCATTCAGGTGCAGAGGTGCAGAGACAAAGGATGACCTTGGCTTTCTAGAAAGAATGTTATTATGGCTACATAGCATCTCCTCCTTTCAATCCCCCCTCCCATTTCCCCACAATAGAAAATGCATAGTAAAATAATAGAAAGTGTGGCAGGACAAAGATCCAAAAGAAAAGATGGCTGCAGGCCTGACAATACATACGAGCCAGTTGCCGAATATGACCATGGAGATGCTGCAATGGTCGTAAAGTGTGAAAAATGGTCATGTCACTTTTTTCAGTGCTGTTGCGCAACTTTAAACCAATGGTTGTAAGTTAAGGGCTTACTTGTATGGGGCTGGGAGAATAAATCTACAATGAGTTTATAAATCTAATATTTTGCTGTCATGGGGGGCGGAGGGAGAGCGAGGCAATGTGTCCTTTGTTGCCAAACATTCTACCAAAACCATTTGGGTAGCGGCTGTTTGGATTTCTGTGAACTCTGACCCACAGAACAGCAACGGCCTCATGTGACCCAGGGCTCCTCTCCAGAACCAGCGGGGTGGTGGTGGTGTGGTTTTAATTAGTCCTGGGAAGCTCACTGTTCTGCTGGCATGCGCATCCTGCTGCCCAAATTTAGGAGCTGCCAGAAAATCTCCTACCCTTGGCTTTCCACTTGAAATGCCTTCTCTGAGTGGTGAAAATCCCTCCTTTCCCCAAAGTACGTACGTCTCTCGCTGTGCCTTTGCCTAACTGAAGAGGCGTCAGGAAAAGCTGCAGCTGCGTCAGGGGTAATTACAGCCCTGGAGGCTTGTCAAGGCCTCTCTTCTCCGGCTCCGCTGCCATCTGTGGCAGGCTGAATGCAGAGAGATCGGCGGAGCCTTGGAAGCTTCACGTAGAGCATAATTTGAGAGCTTTTAGTTATTTATGGTAAATTATTTAACTTTGGAGTTCAATTTTTATAGCTGCATTACGCTCTTGCAGTAAATCCTCTACTTTGGACTTCCATTTTTGCAGCTGCAGTAGTAGTTCCGGGCAGACAAAGGAAGTCTGCCTCAGGGGGTCTTGGGGAGGCAGAGCTGCCCCTCCCCCCGTGTCCCCCAGCCTCCCTTCCAGAGTGCTGGTTTCTTTTGGGGGGGGTCATAATGGAGAGCCATTGGTAGTAGGCCGGTGATGGCGAACCAGGGCATGCATGCCCGACATGGCACACAGAGCTATCTCTCCAGGCACACAAGCCAACGCCCGTTGCTCTTCTGGGTTCCGGGACAGCTGGTCTTCCATGCACGGGAGCACTGGAAACCGGAAGAGCAACCACCCAGTGCACATGTGTGCACCAGGAAGATGATTTTCTGCTTTCTGGCATGCGCACCGGCCAGCTGATCTTCACACATGTATGTGCACCAGAACCAAATACCAGGTTGCCAGTGCACATGTGCGCACTGGAAACCAGAAGATCATCTGCCTGGTATGCGCATCCATACTGGGTGGCTGCTCTTCCGGTTTCCGGCATGCACACGCATGTTCCCATTTCAGCAGTCAGTGCTGAAAAGGTTTGCCAACACTGTTGTAGGTTTTCTTCTTTCCGTATGCCACACCACAATTTTTCTGCCACCAACATCATCTGTTGGAAATTCTGAGCTTGCACCTGACTAGTCACGGTATCCTGCCTCCTTTAGCCCGATCCTAGAGGTGGATAGGAACATCACGCATGGTGACCAGCCTTGACTGTGGAATGGTGCCACTTCTCCCCCAACAGGGCCCTTGTTTATCCTCATTGAGCAGCCCTCCCAAGTATTTAATTCATTTATGCTTTCAAGTTATATTTGGAGAGGAGAAGACAACTGAGCTGGAAAGATTGTTTGAAGAATTCTTGATGGCAGAAAGCCTCTGCCTATGAGTCCCAAGGTGTGCATCAGGATAACTGAGTTGTTAGATTGGGTAATGGATAGGCACACACAGGCTTAACGGTAACAACAGCTCTTTATTAAGTACAACAAGTGAGAACAATCCAGCGAAGGTTGAGTCTGACAGCAGCCCTTTTATAGGAAGCTGTCAGACCCTTCGACCAATAGGCTTAAACCTCTGTTCCCGCTGGAACAGAGGATCTTGGTGGAAACCACTGTAGTTAGGACAAGTATCTAACACCCCTCCCCTCTTGCATGGAACAATCCTACTGGCAACGTAGTCACGCAGGTAGGTGGGCTTTTGGGTAGCTCTGCCTGACCTGTGCAGTTCAGTAGGAGGGGTTTCCTTGGGCAGGTCGGATGGACCTGTTTGCTCCACAGCTCCGCTTGGTTGAAGCTCCTGGAAACTTTCACAGGCTGCAGCTGGAGCTTCTAGAGCCGGTTCGCTCGGAACTCGCGGCCCTGTAACAAACCCAGATAAGTTTCCTGGTACCCTTGGGCTTGAGGTGGCCATGGAAGGAGTGAGTGTTTGCTCCGTTTGGGTAGGGCTTTGGCTAACTCATGCAGGAGTTACCTCTGGCTGTCTAAGAGTGGAGTTGGAGAGGCGGCCACGGAGTTGGTCAATATGCCTTCTCCAATTCCTACCGTCCTCAAGCTCTAAGAGGGCCGGTGATGCCTATCACTATGGCAGGAATCCACAGAGTTCCCCCGGCATAGTTGTGGGCATATGCTGAATCCCCTAAGCTAAAAATCCGAATCTTGCTTGTGGAGTCTGGTGGTGATGAGGCAGAATAATTGGGGTGTAGCTGGTCTAAGTGGGACCTTAGCTGGCGACCCATGAGAAACTCGGAGGGGCTTCTCCCAGTAGTGGCACTGGGTGTGATGTGCTGAATTAGCAAATAGTGGTCAACCCCGTGTTTGCCAATCTCCCTGGCCCATCCTAGAGAGGGCCTCTTTTGCAGATCTCACCATTCTCTCCACCTGACCATTGAAGGCTGGATGGCATGCCGCTTCTGCCGTAGTGGAGGTCATCAGGACTACCTCTAGCCATTTCGAGTAGGCGTCCACAACTATGAGAAATGTCTGGCTGTGAACTGGGCCAGCAAAGTCAATGTGTACCCTAGACCACGGTGCTTGAGGTTGCTCCCACTCCTTAGCGGGTGCCTCTGGGGGAGCTAGTCTGGACTCCTGGCACGGTGTGCAGGTAGCCACCCATTCTTAGGTCTCCCTGTCCATGTTAGGCCACCACTCGTAACTCCTAGCCAAAGACTTCATCCTGACAATTCCAGGCTGCCCTACGTGTAAAGCCTCTAATACTGCAATGCACAGTTTGGGTGGAACAACAACCCAGTCCCCCCACAGTAAACAGCCATTTATCACCGATAATTCATTGTGTTTAACAAAATACATTTTAAAATCAGCCCCAACAGGCCCCTTGGGCCATCCCCTCCACACCCAGTTAAAAATTTGCTTGATGGTGGAGTCCCTTGCAGAGTTGAGTGGTTTCTTTCTTGATTACTGATGGAGGCTGCCCTGACATGGGCAACATCACTGTACAAGACAGGCCCAGTCTCCAGGCAGTCAATGAGGAGGACTGGCGTCTCGGGGGTAAGGTCAGCGAGAAGTTCAGGCAGCAGGCAGCGGCTGAGAGCATCAGCGTGCCCCAAAGTGGAGCCTGGTTGGTGGATGAGACGGTAGGAGTAGGAAGATAGGAAGATGGTCCATCTGGTCATGCGGGGTGATAATGACACTGGGGTAGGTCGGTCACCAGCCAGTAAGCCCAAGAACGGCTTGTGGTCCGTAACCAGTTCGAAGTCCTGGCCATATAAATACTCATGGAACCTCTTTACTCCGGCCACTGCAGCCAAAGCCTCACGGTCCAGCTGGCTGTAGTTCTGCTCCACAGCAGACAAGGTCCTGGAGTAAAATGCAATAGGGGCTTCGGTTCCATTGGGCATACAGTCGCTGAGGATAGCGCCGACGCCGAATGGGGAAGCGTCGCAGGTCAGTACCAATGGCAGGGTCTGGCTGTACTGTACCAGGAAGGAATCCGCTGACAGGAGTCATTTTACTGCGGCAAATGCGGCAGCCTCGGCTTTGCCCCAGGATCACTTCGCGTTCATAGCCAGGAGATGGTGTAAGGGCTCAGCAATGGTGGCTTTCTGTTTCAGAAAGATGCTGTAGAAATTAAGGAGCCCGAGGAACGCCTGCAGCTTGGTTTGATTGTGAGGTGTGGGGGCGTCCTGAATTGCCTTAATTTTTTTGTGTGGTTGGGTGAATCCCAGAGCCATCAATTAGGTACCCTAAGATTTCAACCCTTGGCACGTTAATTTGGCATTTCTCTTTTTTTTTGAGACGGAGGCCTTTGTCTCTAATTTGAGCCAAAACTGTTCATACATGTTTTAAAAGTTGTGTCTCTTTTGCAGCCGATACCAAGATGTCGTCGAAATAGGGGATGACTCCTGGAATCCCCTGCAAAAGCCGTTCCATGATGCTTTGGAACAGTCCAGGGGCGATACTAATGCTGAATTGCAGGCAGTGACGTTTGAATGCATTCCTGTGCATCACAATGGTTTGGGCCTCCGCTGTAGCACCATCTACAGGCAATTGTTGGTATGCCTGAGCCATGTCCAATTTTGCAAAAAAATTTCCGGGGCCTAATGAATGAAGAAGGTGCTGTACAATGGGTACAGGGTAGGCACTTTGTTGTAGCGCTTTATTGTGTACTTGTAGTCTTTGCAGATGCGGACAGACCCATCAGATTTGACAGGTGTCACTATAGCGGTCTCCCAGCATGCATGATCGACCGGCTCTAGGATTCCCTGGCCTACAAGCTTGTCAATTTCCTTGTCAATTTTGGGGCGGAGAGCAAAAGGTACTTTCCTGGGTTTTAGACTTATTGGGGCTATGTTGGGGTCCAAACTAAAGGAAATTGGAGTCCACACATACTTACCCAGACCGGTGCCAAAGACGTCCTTGAACTCCTTAAAGATGGCTTCAGCGCCGTCGTCTTTCAAAGCGTTGATACCGGTCACTTCTAGGCCCAGGGCTTGGAACCAATCTAGCCCTAGGAGGCTCTGCAGATTGCCGCTGACCACTGTCACTGGGAGTTTCCCACTGAAGTGCTTGAACTTCACCTGGAAGGTGCCTTGGCCCATGATGAGAACCCAGTTCCCCTGGTAATCTCGTATGCGAATGTCAGGGGTGCGAAGATGCTGCTTCTTTAGGCTAGGGATAGCCTGCTTTAGGGTAGACCACGGTATGATGGACAGTGATGACCCTGTGTCGATCTCCATCTCATATGGAGAGTCCTCGATGATGACTGTGACCTTCAGCCTTTTTTGGCCGCCTGTTGCGGACTTGGCCGATTGAGGTATGGTAGGTGTCTCTGTTGTCGCCCTCTGAGCGCGTGGTGGTTTCTGCCAGGCCCCTTGGTTGGGCCTCTGTTGGCGGTTTGGGGTGCTTTTAGGCTGCCAGGCAGTGGCAGGGAATTCGCTCCAGCACACCTTGGCAATGTGCCCCTTTCGCTTGTAGCGCTGGCAGGTTGTGTCGGGAAACGGCAAGCCGATCTGGCATGGTCTCCTCCACAGCTAGCGCAAGGCGGGAGACGCGGTTTGAATTTGCATGCCGGCTGGGCGCAGATACTGCACATGAGGCAGCTGTCATCTTCTTCATCTTCTGAGCGCTTGGGCTCTGCAGCCTTGTGATGTACGCATGTACTCTTTCATGCGTCTTGTGGAGCGCTTTGGCGCTGCAGTCTCTCAGTAGATTTGACAGCTGATTTGGACACTCTGGCTTTGTCCAAGGCGATCTGCAGAGTGAGGTTAGATTTAGCGAGTAACCTCCTCTGTAGGTTAATGTCCCGTATGCTGCAAATTATGCGGTCCAGAATCAGCTCATCCATGTCTCGGAATTCGCAGTATGCTGCGGCCTTTCGGAGTGCCGCAACATACTCGTTAATTGACTCGCCCTCCTTCTGGTTTGTGATGTTAAATTTATGCCGGCGAACATGCTTGGATGGCTTGGGCGCATAGTGAATCCTTAGCGTCTGCTGAAGCATGTACCAGGAGACTGATTGTAGCGGTGTCGGCTCAGAGAGGTCTTTTGCCATTTCGAACACTTCCTGGCCACAGTACCCGAGGAACATGTTCTTCTTGCGGCCTTCAGAAAGACCCAGGAGGTCGTTTGCCTCGAGGAAGCAGTCAAATCGTAGCATGTATGAATCCCAGTGCTTGGTTACTGGGTCATACGGAGTCGGTGGGGCGTGCATGGCCATTTTGTGTTCTGAGGGCGTTTTGAGTTTGCTGCTCAAAAATGGCTATTCGAAGCTGCGCTGAGCTCTGGGCTGGATGCACTTGCTGGATTGCTACACTTTTTGGTTCACCTAGTTGCCTTCCCATCCCACCTTCGTCGTCAGTATTAGATTGTGTAATGGATAGGCACACACAGGCTTGATGGTAACAACAGGTTTTTATTAAGTACAGCAAGTGAGAACAATCCAGCGAAGGTTGAGTATGACAGCAGCCCTTTTATAGGGAGCTGTCAGACCCTTTGACCAATAGGATTAAACCTCCGTTCCCACCGGAACAGAGGACCTTGGTGGAAACCATTGTAGTTAGAGCAAGTATCTAACATGAGTCATAGAAGGTAAGAGTTGGAGGAGCCTCAGAGTACCTATAGATGGCTTTCCATCCCAGCTCTGGGTAAATACTCCGAGTAAATGAGAGCCCATCCCAGGGGTGAAATCCAGCAGGTTCTGACAGGTTCTGGAGAACCGGTAGCAGAAATTTTGAGTAGTTCAGAGAACTGGCAAATACCACCTCTGACTGGCCCCAGAGTGGGGAGAGAATGGAGATTTTGCAATATCTTTCCCCTGTCACGCCCACCAAGTCATGCCCATCACACCACACCACACCCACCAAGCCACGCCCACAGAACCAGGAGTAAAATGTTTGAATTTCACCATTGACCCGTCCCCTTTCCACTCAGGTTTGCTCCACTGGTGAATAGCTCATATCACTCAGGAGTTTTTCCCAATATCCAATCCAAAATGCTTTCTTTACAGTTCAAATCCCTTTCTTGTCCTGTCTTCTGGAGCAAGTCTGAACAGTTCTATCCCATCTTCTGCATGACATCCCTTCAGATACTCAAAGACAACCATCCTGTCTCATGTAACTCACTTTGGGCACAAAGCTAGCTGGGTCATCTTGGGCCAGTCAGTTCTCCTAGGAAGGAGACAAGGACAAACCACTCCTGAAATCTTGCAGTCGTCAGAAGTCCACGCTGACTTGAGGCACCCCCTCCCCCCAAAAAGTCATTCTAGTCCCAAGTGACTCCAAAGAGTGTACACACCTGTATACAGCAAAAAGTCTGTAGAGATTCTCAGTCATCCAGGACATGGTTGTCCCAAAGGTGCTTTTTCAGGAGGAAACTGGACTTTCTTGTTTTTTCTTTTGAAGATGTTTCACTTCTCACCCAAGAAGCTTCTTCAGCTCTGACAGGACAGTGTGGAATGGAAGGATTTATATTCCTTGCAGACAGCTCCTTCCCCACTGTCCTGTCAGAGCTGAAGAAGCTTCTTGGATGAGAAGCAAAATGTCTTCAAAGAAAAACAAGGAAGTCTAGTTGCCTCCTGAAAAAGCAACTTAGGGATAGTATTCACAACAAACAAAATAACAATATCAAAGCCTTGCCATTGCTGCTATTGGCTCTTTGCCCCAAAACTGTGTCCAAGAGAAGTCCTAGCTGATGATCCAATTCTGGAGCAAAAAGCCTGCCCCCCCCTCTCTAGAAACAATGAGAAAGTCTTCCTAATATCAGCTGGTTTCTGAACCAAGGGCTACACCATTCTGCTACAGTTCAGCTAAGCCTCTTCCTCTCCATCCTTACCTAACCATTTCCAGACAACAGGAAAAAAGAGAAATACTGCAAAATAGGAACCCTCATTCCCCACCTCAAAGGCTACCTTGAAAGATATTCTGATGGAACTGAAACCCATCAGCACTACAGGGTGACATTAGAGAATCATTAAAACTGGCCAGAATATCACTGGGCTCCAGCTACCAGCCCTGGATGATAACTTCACATCTCTCTGTTTGAGGAAGTTGCATAACATTTTCAGAGACTCTTCCCATCCTGCTTACAATCTTTTTAGACTGTTGCCTTCTGGCAAAAGATACAGAACAATTAAAACTAGGACCACACGTCTTCTGAACAGTTTTTATGCCAGAGCTATAATTGCACTCAACAATGAACTAAAGGGTCACCATCAGTGAGCTGTTGGACAGCACTACTTGGTCTGTTTGGTGGATTGTTGGGTGGTTTGTGGATGGGGAATTTTTTTGTGGGTGGGGATGTGTTTGGGCCTTGTCTCTGGGTGTTATGTGAATTTGGTTGTATGTTGTATTCGGGTCTTTTCCCGTGTAAGGTTGAGATTGTCTTTGCAACGTTTCGGCAGGATCACACCTGCCATCTTCAAGCTTTTAAGCCCACAGCTTGAAGATGGCAGGTGTGATCCTGCCGAAACGTTGCAAAGACAATCTCAACCTTACACGGGAAAAGACCCGAATACAACAAAACCAGCATACCTACACCCGTGAAAATCTACGAAAACATATGTATGTATGTATGTATGTATGTATGTATGTATGTATGTATGTATGTATGTATTTATGTTACAACCCCTGGTATGACTAAATATGGGAGGAAGGTCACTACTCCCTCTTTCTGTCCTTCGGCTTATCACAAAGACCATGCAGGCAGAAAACCATATTTTTATTTTTACTGTTGCCTTTTTATATTTGTGTTGTAATTGTACTGATAAATAAATAAAGGGAGACTAGGATAGATCTATTTCGAGCTAATTAGCTCTCATCAGCTAGCCATACCCTTACTGGGATTAGAACCCGGGCTGTATATATCTTAGGCAGGAGTCTTAACCACTAAGCCACGGGTTCTCTTCCTTATCAGTTGAGCCAGGGAAATAGGTATGTATTTATGTTACAACCCCTGGTATGACTAAATATGGGAGGAAGGTCACTACTCCCTCTTTCTGTCCTTCGGCTTATCACAAAGACCATGCAGGCAGAAAACCATATTTTTATTTTTACTGTTGCCTTTTTATATAAATATAAAGGCAACAGTAAAAATAAAAATATGGTTTTCTGCCTGCATGGTCTTTGTGATCACTATCAGTGTCTATCAGTGTCACCGCGTGGATGTAAACTGTCGTGAAGATATTTCCAATTCTACGCGGGAGAAAACCCGAACAACCAAAGACATACATACAAACACCCGCGAAAACCTCAGAAAACAAATATCGTACCTCTACGGGGAGGAAATCCACCATCTGACCAGGACCTACGAAAAACTCGAAGTCCAAAGAGCTTCCATTTTATGTGACCTCACATTCCTACGCAACTGCCGAGATCAAAATTTAACCCCCACATGCTTCCAATTAAAATTCCACTCCAACTCTACAGCCACCAAACGCATCCTGAAAAGAACAGAAATGGCCCTAATCAGAAATGAACTTCACACAAAAAGATTCCACCTAGACCGAATCAACAAAAATCTCCTTACACTTCACCTCAAACTCAGCAACAAGATCCACCCCACACTCTGGGACAAATCCAAACAACTCGCCACCTGGAGAGCCGAAACACAGACCACCCTCAAGACAGACACACATACCAATAAACTCCGAAGACTAAAAGAACGCCAGAAACAAACCCCTCCCCCCTCACAGCCACACATGAAACAAACAGTGCATAACATCTCAGATAAGATCCTCACCAAAGCTGAAACCAATGTCCTTGCCAGAGGATTCAACTTTGCAGTTGCTCCCAAACACATCCCCACTGAAACCATTATATGCGGAGTTGAAACCAGCCTGACCAAAATCAACCCCGATGACGCTAACAGAATCAGACTCGAAATCACCAACATCCTCTGCACCAGCAAGCCCCCCAAAAGCAACTTACCCAAAGAGGAACAGACAGCACTACTTAACCTAAAAGAAGACACTAGCATAATAATCCATCAAGCAGACAAGGGGAAAGCCACGGTGGTCATGAACACATCTGACTACCAAACCAAATTAACCAACCTACTCCAAGACTCCACTTACAAACCCTTAAGCACGGATCCCACCACCTACTTAGAAAAAACCACCAGATCCAAAATAAAAGCCTCCCCCATCAGCGAAGAGATCCAGCAAAGAATCATTCCCAGAGAAAAATCATCCAGATGCCCTAAGCTCTATGGTCTCCCCAAGATACACAAAGAAGGAACCCCACTCAGACCCATAGTCAGCTCCATAGGCTCACCTCTACAAAACCTAGCCAAATTTCTCGCCAAACAACTACAGCCCTATGCAGAATCCATCACCTCACAAGTAAAAAACTCATTCCAGTTCATAGAGATCCTAAAGAAACAAAACTTACAGCCCAGCGACCTACTCGTGAGCTTCGATGTCATATCCCTCTTCACCCAAGTACCAATCAAAGAAGTCTTGACAGCTATCCAAAACAAATACAACCCCCCCAAACATATCCTAGATCTGACCTACCACTGCCTATCCAACACATACTTCATCTATAACGGACAAAAATGCAAACAAATAGAAGGAGCACCCATGGGATCACCCCTCTCACCTGTCATTGCTAACCTCTACATGGAACACTTTGAAACCCAAGCTCTAGAAAAATCCGATCACAAACCCAAACTCTGGCTCAGATACGTAGACGACACCTTCATAATCTGGCCACACGGGAAAGATAAACTGGACAACTTCCTCACACACCTCAACAGCCTACACCCCAAAATACAGTTCACCATGGAAACAGAAGCCAATAACCAACTCCCCTTCCTGGATGTCTTAGTCTATAAGAAATCCAATGGATCCCTAGGACACACCATCTACCAGAAGAAAACACACACAAACCACTATTTGCACACACTCTCACACCACCACCCAGCACAGATCAACTCTGTAGCCAAGACACTCATCTCCAGAACAAAACGCTTAGCTGACGAACAACACCTCAAAACCGAACTACACACTCTCACCAACGTACTATCATCCAACGGATTCCAAAGAAACAATATCACTAACCTAATCCAAAAAGAAAACCCCACTAAAATCCAAGACAGTGAACAAGAAAACGGCAAAGCCCTCCTCCCATACATAAAAGGCACCACAGACAGAATCAGCAAGATCCTCCACAAACACAACATCAAGACAGCATTCTACACAAACCGAAAAATATCCACCATCCTAAGAAACCCCAAAGACAAAATAGAGTTAGAAAATCAAGGAGTATATGAAATCCCATGCCCCACCTGCCCCACCACATACATCGGACAAACCAACAGAAGAATAAAGGCACGCATTGAAGAACACAAAAACTCAGTCAGAAAGGAGGAACCAACTTCTTCTCTGGTCCAACACCTCAAAGCCACAGGACATGATATAGACTTTAAAAAGACCAGAACTATTGCCAAAATTGAACACTTTAACAACAGAATAATCAGAGAAACTATTGAGATAGAAAAATGACCACACAGCATGAATAAACGAGATGATACCTCCCGCCTACCAGCCATTTGGAAACCCGCCCTCACTGACAAATGAGTCCCTAACACAAAGAATGATACCAGACCCACACTCACGAAAACCACACAGGATGTCACTATCACACATCCATGCAAAAAGTTTGCCCAAACCCACACCGATAATGACCACAAACCAGAAGCCGGACCACAAACCAGAAGCCAGACCACAGCTGCATTATTAGCCACTTTAAACCCCTCCGATCCATACATTAAGCAAACTGATACCCACCACGGAGATGTGACACGACCACAAACGCGAAGCCAAACAACAGTAAAGCAGCTCACCAGCTCAAATCCCTCTGCAACTCAGACTAACACAAGCACAACCAGGCCCCCACCCAAACAGAACACGCCCCCATCCAATCAGAGCACAGCCAAACTCCCATCCAACCAGAGCACAGCCAAGCCCCCTACCAATCAGAATACACCTCCACCCAATCAGAATGCAGCCAAGCTCCCACCCAATCAGCACAAACCCCCACTGGCAGTTAAAAGGAGGAACCGGCTGAGATCTCACATTGCTCCTGGAAGCACCAAGCCGGAAGCACCAAGCCAGAAGCACCAGCCTGAAGATGATGAATGAGACTTCATCGAAACATCGTGAAGATACTTCCAATTCTAGAAATTCGAGAAAACCCGAACAACCAAAGACAGACATACATACATACACACACACACACACACACACACACACACACACACACACACACACACATATATACAGTGACAATAAAGTATTATTATTATGTCGTTAATCTTTGGTGAGATTCACAGCCTTTGGGGCTGGTTGGTAGCCTAACCCCTTATTATTATTATTATTAATTATTATTATTATTATTATTATTATTATTATTATTATTATTATTATTATTATTATTATTATTATTATTATTATTATTATTATTATTATTATTATTATTATTATTATTATTATTATTATTATACAATTGTATCACAGCGGCCAGTTATTTCGCTGGATTTGGCATTGATTACTAGTCGGGCCCCACCCAGGGGCCTAGGACGTCGTAATGTATTTTCGTAATATATGTGCAGATCCAAGCAGTGCAGCTTTTTGCATTTGACTGATGGTGATTTTGTCAAGTTTTAACTGTTTTAAATGTAATTTCAGTGCTTTTGGAATAGCTCCCAGTGTGCCGATTACCACTGGAATTACCACTGCTGGTTTGTGCCATAATCGTTGAATTTAAATTTTTAGGTCCTGGTATTTCGCGATTTTTTCATGTTCCTTCTTGTCGACCCTGCTATCACCTGGTATTGCGATGTCTATGATTGTAACCTTATTTTTCTCAACCAGTGTGATGTCTGGTGTGTTATGCGCCAGTATTTTATCCGTTTGTATATGAAAATCCCATAGGATCTTGACCATCTGATTTTCGGTGACTTTTTCAGGCTTATGTTCCCACCAGTTTGTTGTTGTTTTAATATTATAATTTTTGCACAAATTCCAGTGGATCATTTGTGCTACTGAATTGTGCCGCAATTTATAATCAGTCTGTGCAATTTTTTTACAGCAGCTGAGTATGTGGTCAACAGTTTCATCAACTTCTTTGCAGAGTCTGCATTTGGCATCATCAGAGGATTTTTCGATTTTGGCCTTAATGGCATTTGTTCGGATAGCTTGTTCTTGCGTAGTTAGGATTAGTGACTCTGTTTCTTTCTTCAATGTACCTGTTGTTAACCATAACCAAGTTTTTTCACTGTCCACTTTATCTTTTATTTTTTCCAGAAAGTGACCATGCAATGCTTTGTTCTGCCAACTCTCCATTCTTGATTTTATCACATCTTTTCTGTATTCTTGTTTCATCTGTTGGGCCTTCAGTAGATTTTTGTTCTTTACTTCGATTAATAGATGTTCTTGACTTTCTTTTAAGTAATCAGCCAGTGCATGTTTTTCTTCTTCAACTATTTGCTTCACTTGTAATAATCCTCTGCCACCTGATTTTTGGGGCAGGTATAGTCTATCAGTGTCACCGCGTGGATGTAAACTGTAGTGCATTGTCATTAGTTTCCTGGTTTTTCGGTCCAAAATGTCCAAATCAGCTTGTGTCCAGTTAACTATACCGGCTGTGTATCTTATAACTGGTATTGCCCAGGTATTTATGGCCTTGATTGTATTTCCACCATTTAATTTAGATTTCAAAATTTTCCTGACTCTGTTGGTGTACTCTCTCCTGACAATAGTTTTTACTTCTCCATGCTTGATGTTATCCAACTGCAGAATGCCTAAATATTTGTAGGCTTCATTTTCATTGCATTTAATTAGTTGGCCATTGGGCATTTCAATTCCATCACATGCAGTGATTTTGCCCCTTTTTATGGATACAGTGGTGCATTTTTCCATGCCAAACTGCATTGAAATATCGGTGCTGAATACTCAGACTGTGTTTGTCAGTGATTGGATTTCTATTTCTGACTTTCCATAGAGTTTCAAATCATCCATATATAATAAATGCGAAATTTTTTCAGCTTCTTTGGTTGTTTGTGTCACGATGTTAAAAAGTTTGCTAGGCCTGAACTGACATTCAAGAGTTAAACTAAGAAAGCTTTATTGCGCAGGTCATAAAACAAAATGTTATCTGAAAGTGATTTATTGCGCATGCGTCACACATTCCAGAACTAATTCCTTTGTTCTTTGTCCGATTGCCAGGGAGCTGGCAACCGGAGCTTTTATTATCAAAATGTAACCAATTAGTTATTTTCTATTTTATTTTATTATTAAAGTTTGTTTATTAATTAGAATACTTCTTAAAGACTTTTATTTCTTTTCTTAATATCTCAAAAGATATGCTGAAGGGAATCAGCCCGGTCCATTGATCTTAGATTTCTCCAGGGCGTTTTTTCCCCTGACAACTTGGTTGCAGAGGTTGGTTGATTATACCAGCTGAGATGGCTACAATTTATGGCTGTATTTTCCCTTCGTGCTATCTTAAGATAACCGACTACGCTAATTAGCAATGTCGGAGAAAAAGAAAAAGAAAAAAAGAAAGATGGGGCAAGCACAGATGGATCAGCTTCTTCCGACAAGGAGGCTCCCTCAGACACAGAGAAACAAGGACCTTCAAACGTATTCCAGGAGCAACAAAGTGCCGAGCCAGATGTGGGGGAAGGAGCTACAGGACGCGACATCTACGAAACGAGGTCAGTGGTTCCTCCTTCTAAAATATCTCCAGGAGATTATGAATTTTGGGGGGCCAAGCCAAAACTTCCCACTTTACCAAAGCCACTCCATTCACAGACCCTCGCAGATTATCAGACACTTGATGAATGGCAACTGCCGGCAGAAAAAAAATCCTCCCACGCAGAAAGCAGATTTTATGAATCCTCCCCAGATGATGACGAAGAAATGCAAAGCTACCTTTATCAATTAAAACGTTTTGAAAAATATGCTAGGGAGGCGAGAGAGTGCTTTGAGGAGATGAAGAGGAGTAGGAGGAGCTCCCCCACTCCCAAAATGTCTGAGGACGCCATCTTGTCTTCAAAACAACAGCCTAAGACACACCCCACAGAGTTCATTGGTCAATCAGAACAAAGAGACATGTACACGCCACCGAGGTCACGTGGTCCCTTTGAGTCAACTGAACTTCCGCACACGTATAGACGGCTGCAGCCAAAAAGTGAGGCTGCACTGCCATCTGCTGGCGGAGAAAAATCATTAGAGCAAAAGATGAAGCAGCTGCACCAGAGTTTTAAAGATTTAGCTATGAGCCCTTTAGAAGCCAAAACTTTGCCTCCAAAGGTTAAGTCTTCAGCACCCCCTGGTGGTGCTGAATCCTCCCTAGATGGAAAAAGGCAAAGCCAAAGGCGAATTCGAGGAAGCCAATTTGATGTTGCCATGCAAAGGCCAATGATGCAACCCCAGCATCCCCTGGTTCAACAACCAGCTTTGCAACCAGATCAACAAATTGTTCCGATGCACATTCCTCAGCAGGTATTCACAGTCACCCCCTTGACTGGTGAGTCCAAATTAAAGGAGTCAGGAGAGAATTATAAAGCCTGGGTCAGTGAAATTGCGCTCTTGCTTCGAAGAGAAGGCACGCATTCCATGATTTTTAATCCTCCTCCTCAACCCTGGACACCTGCAATGGAAGACCTGGAAAACAGAGCAATCACGACTTTACTCATGTCAATGGAAATTGAGATCCAAGGTATCTTTCCACCTGATGCAACTGCCCAAGAAATTTGGGCTATTTTGGAAGATTGCTACAGGCCCGTTTCAATTGAATCTTCATGTTTGCTCATGTCTGAGTTCCATGGTTCGAAGTTGAAACCTGGTGAACGAATTGGTGGACATTTGACCAAACTGAAAAGAATGAGAAGTGAATTGAGACAAAATGGCCATGTAATCGATGATATCCAAATGATTAGCATCATCATTAACTCATTGAATTATGAATGGAAAGATGCTGTTGCAAAGATTAACTACGTGCCTATTGCTCAACGCACAGTTAACCACGTTTGCAGACTTTTAGTGGAAGAGGAAGCTATCAGGTTAGCTACACCACATCTGCAACGACCTCCAGCATCAAAGGCTCCAGCCAGACGTCCCTTCCGAGGAAGAGGCTACGCTCCAAGGATGCCAAAATGCTACACCTGCAACCGTGTGGGACATGACGCCCGGGATTGTCCCCAACGAGTTCCAGCTCCCGTCACGTACCAGCCCAGAGGAACAGACTCCAGAGGCAGAGGTAGAGGCGGAAGACAAGGTCGTCGTGGTCCAAGGCGTGATCCACAAGTTCCACTTGTAACACTGGCCATAACCAACGTTCCACAACCTGATCCAAAGTTCGACAGACGTCTTTTGTGGACTTTAGATAGTGGAGCAGCTGTGCACGTTACCCACAGAAGGGAACTTTTCACAGAGATGGGCGAACCAGAGCCCGAGTATCGAGAACTGTATTCCTTCACCAACCACACTTGCAAGGTCATGGGAAAAGGAACTGTTTACATTGAAGAGCTCGATACACACATCCCTGATGTTTATTACATACCTTCAGCAACCAGTAATTTGCTTAGTCAAAGTCACTTGTCTAGAGATTTAAAGTTCCAGGTTCACCACCTCGAAAAAGCAAGTTACTTAGTTAAAGATGGAGATATTATTGCTGAAACCATGCTGATTGGTGGTGTTTATTACTTAAAGCCAAAGCCTAAAGGGCAAGCACAGGCAAGTATGCAAACTCCAAAAAGGCACAACACGGGCCCAGAGAGAGTTGGCCCAGAGAGAGAAAACGTTACTGTGCCAAAGGCTCCTAAAGCCAACAAACAGAGAAAACAAAAACAGGTTGCTCAGAGCAAGCCTGAGGGTCCTCATGAAACTGTTAATGTTGAGAATTCACTAACTGGTAAACCTTTACATTCCAGGTGTATTCACAAGTGGCACAGAAGATTGGGACATGCCAGTTTCCGTGTTCTTAGAAAGATGCCGGAGTTCGCAAAAGGTTTGGATCTAAAGGGGTGTAAGGTGTTTTTGGATTGTGCGGTTTGCAAAAAGGCTAAATCCAAGGCGGCTCCAATTCCAAAACACGCTACATGCCGGTCAACACGCATTTTTGATTTGGTACACACTGACATAGTGGGTCCTTTCCCACCAACACTTGGTGGCAGAAAGTATTTTTTAACAATAGTAGATAATCATTCTAGATATGGATTTGTATATCCTATGAGAGAGAAATCTGAGACCTTTCAGATCTTTAAAGACTTTGCAGCTTTTGTTTCTACACAATACCAAGTTCGCATCGCCAGAATCCAGAGTGACCGTGGTGCAGAATTCATGTCTCAGCGTTTCCAGGACTGGATGCGTAAGAATGGAATTCTTCATCAGACATCTGCTCCATATACACCGGCTCATAACAGAGTCATAGCAAGAAGACAAGGGGTTCTACAAACCATGATATGTTGTCTTCTAGAAGATGCCAATCTCAGTAACACATACTGGGGTGAAGCAATCAAGTATGCAAATTACATTGTCAACCGTACTTGGAGCAGTGTAAGCAATCAAACTCCTTTCTACATGCTGTATGGCTACAAGCCTGATCTCAAGAACCTCCACATTTTTGGTTCATATGCTATGGTGAACACTCCCTTAAGTCAAAGAAGAAAGGGAGGTACAGTAGCAAAGAGACTGAGATTTATGGGTATTGATGATAATTCAAAATGGTACAAATTCATTGATACTAAACATGTGATTGTCATTTCACAATCTGCTAATTTCGAGGAAGACATTGACTGGTCCAGGATTCATTCCAATGATCCTGAAGTTTATTTTCCTAGAGATGGTGTTCCAGATGCCATGCAGCCTGATGACAATTCGCAGGCAGATATTCCTTCTACCAGTTCTTCACAACCTGATGTTCCGTCTTCGCAAGCCGCGGATGCTGATGCTAGCGACGAACGTGAGGACGAGGATGATGATGAAGAAGAAGAAGACTGGACTGATGCTCCTAGACGTTCCAAGAGGGCCACAAAAGGAATCCCTCCACAACGTTATTCATGGCAACTGACAAAGTCAGTTACCTTTGATTTGCAACGTTACTCTTCCTCCAGAGACATTCACACAAATCAAACAGCTTCCTGATTCAGAACAAGACAAGTGGTATGATGCAATGCAGGATGAAATGGACAGTTTAAAGAAACTTAATGTATTCACACCTGCAAAACCTCCAGCAAACAAGAAAGTCATTGGCACCTGATGGGTCTACAGAATCAAGAAGAAACCGAATGGTGAGTCTTTATACAAAGCCAGACTGGTAGCTCAGGGTTTCGCTCAACGTTATCCTGAGGACTACACAAACACTTACTCACCAACAGTCAGAACTGAAAGTGTAAAAATTGCCTTAACCACTGCAACTATTCTTGGTTTAGAAGTTTTCCAATTTGATGTGGACACAGCTTATCTACATGCAGACCTAGATGAAGAGATCTACGTGAGAAGCCCTCCAGGATTCCGAAAGCAAGAAGGGGATACCTGGTTCCTGAACAAAAGTCTTTATGGTCTGAAACAGTCAGGTTTAATGTGGTATTTATGTCTTACTGACAAACTAAATTCAATGGGCTTTATTAAGTCCGAAACTGATGAATGCGTGTTCACAAAAAGATCTAACAATGCATATGAGATAATTCTTGTTTATGTTGATGATATTGTTTATATTGGTCCAAATAAGAAAATGAGTGAGATTTTTGCCAAAAGTTTGCAGAGATACTTCACACTAAAATCTTTAGGACACATTAGCACTTATTTAGGTGTTCAAATTGAAAAGACACAGAAGGGGTTTAGTCTTTCACAAGAAGAGAAAATTGACCACATTCTACATCATTGCAACATGAAAGATGCTAGCACAACAAAGACACCCATGCAAACAGATTTTCACACCTTAACACATGAACCAAGTCCTGAGTTTGAGGATCAAACACTTTATCGTTCAGTCATTGGTTCACTATTATACATTAGTAGTTGGACCAGACCTGACATCGCACTTAGTGTTAATCTTTTATCACGACACGTAGGTAAGGCAACACAATTTCATTGGTCATGCATTAAGAAGTTGTTGAAATACCTAAAACACACTAAACACATGAAGTTATTGCTAGAACCAACACACACTGATCAACCAAAGTTGATTTGTTTTTCTGATTCTGACTGGGCGAGTGACAAGAAGTCACACAAAAGCACTTCTGGTTACATGATGTTCCTAAATGGTTGTCCTGTTTACTGGCAAGTGAGAAAACAGAGTTTTGTTTCATGTTCATCTACTGAAGCTGAATATGCTTGTGTTTCAGATGCTTGTAATTCTCCAACGTGGTTTGATGCTTTGATCACAGATATCTGGACACGTCCGATTCGACCAATCACCGTGATGGAAGATAATGTATCTGTGGTTTATATTTCTGAGTCACATTTTACAGGTTCTAGGTCCAGACACATTGACATTCGTTATCAAAACACAAAGCAATTAGTTAAGCAAGGTTTTGTTAAATTGCAATATGTTTCTACACATGATCAGATCGCAGACATGCTTAACAAACCACTTGCCGCAAATCAACACGAGTATCTGCGAAAGAAGATGTGCCTTAATTGATGATTTGATGACGTCAGCCCAGACTAGCAAAAGAAAGGGTGTCACGATGTTAAAAAGTTTGCTAGGCCTGAACTGAATGAATTGACATTCAAGAGTTAAACTAAGAAAGCTTTATTGCGCAGGTCATAAAACAAAATGTTATCTGAAAGTGATTTATTGCGCATGCGTCACACATTCCAGAACTAATTCCTTTGTTCTTTGTCCGATTGCCAGGGAGCTGGCAACCAGAGCTTTTATTATCAAAATGTAACCAATTAGTTATTTTCTATTTTATTTTATTATTAAAGTTTGTTTATTAATTAGAATACTTCTTAAAGACTTTTATTTCTTTTCTTAATATCTCAAAAGATATGCTGAAGGGAATCAGCCCGGTCCATTGATCTCAGATTTCTCCAGGGCGTTTTTTCCCCTGACAGTTTGGTAGCCTAATTTCATATTTTTTAAGATTACCAATAGCGGGATCATTGCGATGATGAAGAGAAGAGGTGAAAGTGAATCACCCTGGAAAATTCCTCGCTTGATATTAACCATTCCGTAGTTTTCATTCCCTACTGCCAACTCAGTTCTCCATTGTTTCATCGCCTTTTTAGTGAAGGATGTAATATTTTTGCTAATGCCAGTTGTTTCTAAGCATTTTATGATCCAACTATGTGGCAATGAGTCAAATGCCTTTTTATAATCAATCCAGACCATATTCAAGTTCGTTTTTCTTTTCTTACAATTTTCTAATATCATTTTATCAATCAGGAGCCGATCTTTTGTGCCCCTGCTCCTTCTTTTATTGCCTTTTTGCTCTACTGGCAAGATGTTGTTTATTTCCATAATATTATCTGCAATAATGCCTGTGAGTAATTTGAAGGTTGTTGGCAAGCATGTTATTGGTCTATAGTTTTCAGGTATTGTTCCTTTAGTTGCATCTTTCTGAATCAAGTATGTTTTTCCAGTTGTCAACCATTCATCCATTTGACCATTTTGTAAAATTTCATTCAGTTGCCTGGCCAATATTGCATGTAAACTGGTCAGATATTAGAGCCAGAAACCATTAATTGGTCATTTCCAGGTGATGTCCAATTCTTTACTTTTTTACTTGATTTTTGACCATCTCAGTTGTTATTTCTAATACTTGCATTTGTTTGTTGCCAATGCTTTTCTCAAAGTCATGTATCCACTTTGCTTCCTTATTGCATTCCTTTGCATTTTCCCACAATCCTTTTCAGAACTCAGCTGTGGCTTGCTTTTCTGGTTTTTCACTTTTGGTGTCACCATTCACATTAAGACTTTGATAAAAAAACACAGTTGGTCTGATCAAAATTGTTGATTTTGTTTGTATTGGATGATTCGTGCCTCATATCTCTCTATTTTTCTAGCTGTTGCTGTTATCTGCTGTTTTACAATCTCTACAGCTTCATTGATGTTTCTTGTATCCAATCTATATCTTCTGATTAGCTGATCTATGATTTTGCTGTTTTTAAGCCGTTGCTCATGCATGTTCTTTAAGTTGCTAGCATCTGCCCTTAATTTTTTGATTTTTTGTTCTAATTGGATTTTCCACTTTGGCTTTGATGCTTTTTCCATTGTGTGCTTAGGTGGTTTGATTTTAATGCCTAGTTCATTAGTGATTATTACAGCTGCTCTGTACATTAACTGATTCGTTTCCAAGATGGATCCCGATTCTATTGTTGAAAGCACTGCATTAACCATTTTCATGATAGGACCCAAAATTTTCTTAGGGACAGTTTTTAATGATGGTAAACGTTGCCTTTCCTCACTAGCCAGAAAATGCTCCATGATCTTGTCCTTCAGTTCTTTTTGTTTTTGAGTTGGTTCATCAGTTGGTTCAATGGTAACTGGTTCTGGTGGTAGTGTTATTTCCTCTCCGACAGCTTCCTCTGGGAGTTCTACTACGATTTCTTTAGTTGTGTCTTGAGTATCAGTTAATTCCTCTTGTGATGTTGTTTTTTTTGTTTTGCAATTTGCCTGAATTTCCTCAGGTTCAACTTCGCTAAACACTTTATTCCATATAATAAATCGCCTTTGATCTGCTAGTCATTGTTCACTAACATTTAAATCTGGATATTGTTGTTTCCATAAATCATACATTTGCTTTAAGTAGCCTCTTTTTTTGGCTCTGAGTTGTAATAATAGGCCATTATTGCACGATTTTCATCTGCACTATATTTCTGTCGTTTTGTTGGCTGGTCCACTTGTATCCCGGATGCCCAGGACCTCAACATTTGCCACGGCCCTTGTTAACCCGCGCGACGACTGATCCAGTATAGAATTTTTAGTCGTTTCTTTCACCATATTGTATGGGTTGGCGAGTTTTTATGGGGCCAGCTTGGGACCGGCAACGGTGGAGTTGTTGTTTTTATTATTATCATCATCATCATCATCACTGTTATTCTTTCTGACTTGGTCCTCCCATCTACCATTCTTAAGAGCAGTCAGTGGGTACCATGGTTGCATTAAAAAAACACTCTGGGTGCAAGTTTAAAAAAAAAGGAGACCAAAAGGAAAAGCTATTCAGTGCAATGTGGCATTCTAAGAGTGAGTTTTTAACTTAGAAACATTTCAGGGTGTTTGTATTCTTCATTGTATAACATCCAGTGTTCATGCTATGGAAGGAAAGTCCTTGAAAATGATCCTGGCAGCACTTGGGTGATAATCATCTTCATCCCAGCCTCTGTGGTTAGTTTATGGGTCAGTGATTTCTGCAATCTGAAAATATTGAGTTGAGTTGTGTTTGTATTTGCATTCTGATGGTTGACTTCACTGGCTAATTTTACTGGTCGCTGTGCAAACAAAACATGGGACTAGGTGACCCTTGAGGCTGGTTGAATGCCAGGACTTCTCTGTCTTTAAGGATGGTCAGACAGCATTAAACAGGCCAAGAGGACAGAAAGAGAGAACTGGTCACCATGGTCAATCCATCTATCTTGGATCAGCATGGGGGAGCTTGAGAGCAAGGACAGAGCATAGCTTACTAAGGGTTACAAATCATGTTGATCAGACAAAGAAAGAAAAACAATCCCCTTTAGCCGTTTCATAAGATTTCAGCTTTTTTTAAATTATACATGAAAAATGTTTGGGAGTGCTGTGGAAGTAGAGGCTTTTTGGCATTCTGTTACTCTCTGGTGTATGTAGGTGGGGAGTCTCTGGCTCGGTCAGTGCATAGAACTTAATTTCTTGATGGATGGGTAAAGTCAACAAATGAGCCTTGTGGACTTCATGTGGTTATTTCTGCTGCCTCATCAATTACAGGAATTAGTTGTGTCAAATGTTAGGAAGGGTCTGTCTCTGACCCTGCCAGCACCTCAGGAGATGATGGATGGGATGGCTGGAAGAGAAAGACAAGGCTCTCGTATCCTGGCAGATAACATGAGTGATCACTTCATGCTGTTATGAAATGGTATTTGATAGAGGTCTGTTTGCGGCTGTTAGCACTCGGGGAATGTTGCACTCTTGGTACACTCAATACCTTCCGCAGTGGCCTGTCTGATTCAGGGGAAGACAAGAAATCCTCTGTAAACAAATTGTAGATTATCCTTTTACAAACCACACTCAATGTTTGCTTTTCTCCCTTGTGATATTGAGTTATCCTTTATAAATTTTGCAAGCAGCCTGTGGATGATCTCCCTCCAAAGCCAGTTCATTAACATCTCATCCGCATATAGGGAAAACAAATGAAAGATACAGATCCACATTTGTCCACTTGCTCAAGTAGAACACGATGCCATCTGGATCGGAGCCAGTGGAGAAGTTGAATTCCTGAGTGCTCCCAGCAGGACAGCCCATACCTTGTGGCTGGGTGTCCTTTTTGTGACCTTGACAGCAGACAGAGTGTGCCCATGAGCTTGCTAGTACATAATTTAAACATGGGAAAGCCCACAATTCGACTGTCATTTATTCAGGATCTCAGAAAAAGAATGGCAGAAAGCAGAAATCCCGGTTTCCCCAAAAGCCAAACTCAAACTCAAGGCAGACTTCCAGGCTACAGGAGTGGAGATCAAACAGGAGAGTTTGGAAAGTAGCCAATTGAAGCAAAGTCTTCTAGTCAGGACAGAGGGGAGATGCATGGGTAGGACTTGGTCAGGTCTTTCAGCAACATGATAGCCACATTTACTTCCTATCTCACTAAAGCCACCTCTGTTTAGACCAGCAGCCTTTTCTGTGACTAGTCTTCAGTCTCCTCCTAGGTGGAGGCAGGCTGGGCCTGGGCCGCAGCAGGCAATGAAATAGTTGTGGAGTATATCTTAATGCTCCATGCCAGGTCTATAACACAAATAACAGATTGTAACAGATTAACAGAATTGGAAGGGAGCTTATAGGTCATCAACCGCTCAAGCAGGAGACCCTACATCATTTCTGACAGAGGGCAGTCCAGTCTCTCCTTGAAAGCCTCCAGTAATGAAGCCCTCACAATTTCTGAAGGCAACTTCTGTTCCATGGGTTGATTGTTCTCACTGCCAGAAAGTTCCTCCTTATTTCTAGGTTGCTTTTCTCCTTGGTTAGATTCCATCCACTATTCCTTGTCAGGCCTTCAGGTCCTTTGGAGAATAGCTGGACCCCCTCCTCTCTGTGGCAGCCCCTCAAATATTGGAACTGCTAACATGTCTCCCCTGGTCCTTCTCTTCCCTAGACTAGCCATGCCCAGTTCCTGTAACCATTCTTCAGATGTTTTAGCCTCCAGTTCCCTAGTCATTCTGGTCGCTCTTCTCTGCACTTTTTCTAGAATCTCAACATCTTTTTTATAGGGTGGAGACAAAAACTGGATGCAGGACTCTAGGTGTGGTCTTACTAGGGCTTTATCAAGTGGTATTAGTACCTCTCTTGATCTTGATTGTATCCCTCTGTTAATGCAACTTAGGAATGCATTGGCTTTTTTGGCTGCTGCCGCACACGGCTGGTTCATATTTACCTGGTTGTCCACAGTTTATATCTGTACCTTTGGTTTTTCTTACCTATGTGTAGTACTTTACTTTTTTCTACATTGATTTTTATTTTGTTAGATAGGGCCCAGTGTTCAAGTCTGTCAAGATCGTTCTGGATCTTGAGCCTATCTTCTAGGGCGTTAGCTATTCCTGACAGCTTAGTATCATCTGCAAATTTGGTAACTTCCCCTTCTATTCCCTCATCTAAGTTGTTTATGAAGATATTGAAGAGTCCTGGGCCTAAGATGGAACCTTGTGGTACCCCACTGCTTACTTCTCTCCGTGTAGATTTAGACCCATTAAGGACTACTCATTGAGTACAAGTGCTAGAGGAGCCCGAGGTTCCTTGGGCTTCATTGGACCACTGGGATTTATCTTCAATTCAATTTCAATTTATTAGTGCTTATAGACCACCCCCTCTCCCGAAAGGGACTCGGGGCGGTGTACAGTCCATGTCAAAGAACAAAATTAAAACAATTAAAATTACTACATGGAAAATATATATATATACAAATATAAAATGGATAGATGCATAAGAGGAGGATAAAAGATGTGCAGGACTGTATTGCTAATAAATAATTAAAATAAACAGACATTAAGATCCCAATACCCAATAAAATTAAGACTATAGAATAATACCCTTAAAAACCAGTAAAATATAAATGCCAGGAGATAGGGGTTGAAATTATGCCAGGCCAGCCAGTCTGAAATTATGCCAGGCCAGAAACAGGTGAGTCTTTAGTTTCTGCCGGAAGGAGCGGATGTCGGTGGTGGTTCTGATGTCGGGGGGGGGGGGGGAGGTCATTCCAGAGGGTTGGGCCCATCACAGAGAAGGCCCTACTCCTTGGCGTCGCCCGCTGGCATTGCCTAGCGGACGGCACCAGGAGAAGCCCCTCTCTGTGAGAGCGAATTGGCCGCTGGGATGTATGTGGGAGGATGCGATCCCGCAGGTAACTGGGCCCTATGCCATGGAGCGCTTTAAAGATGGTGGTCAAAACCTTGAAACGCACCCGAAAGACCACAGGCAGCCAGTGCAGCTCACGCAGGAGTGGTGTCACATGGGAGTACCTGGTACTCCCCATGACCGCCCGCGCGGCTGCGTTCTGGACTAGCTGCAGTCTTCGGGCGCGTCCCAAGGGAAGCCCCATGTAGAGAGCATTACAGTAGTCCAGGCGAGACGTCACCAGTGCATGAGTGACCGTGCGTAGGGCATCCCGGTCCAGGAGGGGGCGCAATTGGCGCACCAGGCGAACCTGGTGGAACGCCCCCCTTGCCACGGCTGCCGCATGATCGTCCATTGACAGCCGGGCATCTAGGAGGACGCCCAAATTGCGCGCCCGTTCCACAAGGGGCAACTGCTCGCCCCCTATGGTCAGCGTTGGAATTAGCTGACTGAACCGAGGTGCCGGTAGCCACAGCCACTCAGTCTTGGAGGGGTTGAGTTTGAGTCTGTTGTCCCCCATCCAGACCCCGACGGCTTCCAAACACCGGGACATCACTTCGACAGCCTCACTGGGGTGGTTTGGGGTTGAAACGTACAGCTGAGTATCATCAGCGTAGAGGTGATACTCAACCCCAAAACCACGGATGATCTCACCCAGCGGCTTCACATATGTGTTGAACAGGAGGGGCGAGAGGACCGACCCCTGTGGCACCCCACAAGTGAGTGGCCTCAGGGTCGACCTCTGCCCCCCTGTCAACACACATTGCGACCGGTCGGAGAGGTAGGAGCCGAACCACCGTAAAACGGTGCCTCCGACTCCCATCCCCTCCAGCCGGCGCAATAGGATACCATGGTCGATGGTATCAAAAGCCGCTGAGAGATCTAATAGGACCAGGATAGAGGAGCAACCTCTATCTCTGGCCCTCCAGAGATCATCAACCAGCGCGACCAAGGCTGTCTCTGTGCTGTGTCCGGGTCGGAAGCCGGACTGGCGTGGGTCTAGATATTCGGATTCGTCAAGGTGTCGTGGAAATTGCTGCGCCACCACATTCTCAACAACCTTCGCTAAAAAAGGAAGGTTGGAGACTGGACGATAATTAGCCAGCTCCATTGGGTCCAGTGAAGGCCTCTTGAGTAAGGGCCTCACCACCGCCTCTTTCAAGGCAGTTGGTAAGGATCCCTCACCCAATGAAGGGTTCACCAGGCCCAGAAGCCAGCCTCGTGTCACCTCCCAGGATGCCAGTACCAGCCAGGAGGGGCACGGGTCCATTAAACATGTGGTGGGCCGCAGCCGTCCACGCAACCTGTCCAAATCCTCGGGGGCAACAGAGTCAAACTCCTCCCAGAGTGGTCTTACAAGACTCACTGTTGACGGCTCGTCCGTGCCACTGGAGGAGGCCCATCCGCTCCGGATCTGAGCGACTTGGTTCTTGGTTCTTTTTTTTGCTTCTGTGGGTCACAGGCAGCATGAATGGAGTAAAGCAGGATCAACAGTCCAGATGTATCACTTGGCAATCCTGGAGGGATTTGTCATTTGAGGAGTGACAAAAATAGTCACATCCTTGACATGTGGGGCCTGCCTGAATTCTGACATCATGGAAAGCACTTGTTGGGGGGTGGGGGAAGGGTCGGATTCAATTCAATTCGGAATGGAGCTGGAAGGGACCTTGGAGGTCTTCTAGTCCAACCCCCTGTTCAAGGGCCAAGTCCCATGAATGTTCCCCTATGCAGGCAGAACATTGAGCAGGGATACTGAGGAGGCAGACCTGCATTAGCCCAACAACTCCCCTTAGGGGGCTGCTTCCTGGAGAGGCCCTTTAGGCCCAGGGGTTGGGGTGCTGCTGTTTCCCCATCCCCTCATCTGGGATCCCTGCCAGGCCTGTCCCTGAAGAGGGTTGCTCTGCATCGGCTAAGGACTCCCCTGTGACTCTCCCGGCTCCAGCAGAGCCTCCTCTTCTCCATTCCCCAAACAATGGATTTGTCTGCAGCTGCTGTCAGACTTTCTGGCACGGAGAGAGTATCTGGGAGTATCTGGGTGAGTATAATTCTGCCACAACTCCATTCATACACTGTTGTTTTCAGCCTCTGCCTGTCCCTGCCAATTTTTCTTCTCAGACTTGTAGAGCTGCCACACACACGCCCACAAATACACACAGGCTTTTAAGTTTTAATTCGATCCCCAGGAATCCAGAACCCCCACCCCCACCCCCAGGAGGCTGCAGAAGAGTCTCAGGAGCTCAGCCTGCTCCCTCATCCCAGGCTTAAAGTCTGATCTGATCTGCTTCTCCCTTCCACAACCCTGAAGCGAGTCACACAATTACCTCAGGGAGGGGCAGAGGGTTCGATTCTCATGAGAAGGTCCCTGATTTCCCAGCTGACAAGCAAGTGAACTCCACACTGTTCCAGAGTTTCTCATCCTCCAAACTAAGTTTAGGGTTTCGTTTCAAGGACGGGCTGAAAGGGGCGCTTGGCTCTTGGCACAGGAGATATGCAGATGGAACAGAGGCTGGAGACATGGCAGTCGAAACAGATGCTTCTTCTTCAGGTGATGAGGAATGCTGAGAAACAGTCAAGTGAAAAGAATTGTTCTTGGCTGCTCTCATGGTGCTTCGGCCTCCTGTGTTCTGTTGGAGGATTCATGGATTAACTCTGGAATCCACTTGCACCTAGGCGGGTTAAGGAAAGAAGTGGCTGTGCTATGGCCATTGCACATCCCATGGAGAGCAGCTTCTTATTAGGGCTTGATGCTCCTTGGATTTTGAAGAAGATCACCATGTCTTCCTTGAGGAAAAAAGCAAACTCTTAGCAGGGAGAAGGCAAAGCTCATCCACTCCTGTGTTGTTTCAGTCTTTTTCCCAGGTGGGAATGAAGATCAAGTGGATCAGGACAGAACAAACCCAAGGAAGTTTGTGGAGATGCTTAGTCATAGGTAGTTGCCCTAAAGGTGCTTTTTCCAACAGGCAACCGGATTTGCTTGGGTTTTTTTTCCCTTTGAAAACATTTCACTTCTCATTCAAGAAGCTTCTTCAGATTAGAACCGAAGAAGCTCCTTGGATGAGAAGCGAAATGTTTTCAAAGAAAAAAAAGCAAGAAAATCCAGTTGCCTTTTGGAAAATGTATCTTTTGGACATGACACAAGAAAGAACAGCATCTTAAAATCAGCAAAGAGATAGGAAATAACTGGTTACACTGTTACTAAAAGGCACCAGGATCAGGCCTTTTATATCCAAGGGTTATGGAAGAGTTTGTAACTGTCGTTTTGGACTCACTTTCAACGATCTATGAAGGAAATGCAAATGTTGTTCCTAATTTCCGAAAAGGGAGAAAGGAAGAGCCAGGTGACTACTTGGTACTGATTCCAGGTAGAATTCCACAGCAGATTCTTAAATAGTTAATTTTATGGCCATCTAGAACAGGTGTCCCCAATCCCTTTGCTGTGGCCCACTAGTGGGCCATGTCCTATTCCGAATTGGGCCACACAAGTGGCTGGTGCACGTAAGAGGTGGATTTCTGCTGGTTCAACCCGGATTGGGCGAACCAGTAGTGGTGGCAGCGGGAGACTCCACACATGCACGAACATGTGGGGGCGCATAAGTGAACCGGTAGTAAAATAAATTGAAATCCACTGCTGGTGCATGTGTATGTGCAGCTCAACTTGCACGAGTGGCAGGCAGTGGGCACTCGCGCATGTGTGCCAGCCTGCTGCTTGCAGAACTCTGTTCTCACCCCAGGTGGGCATCCAACCCACAAAGGTTGGGGATCACTGATTTATAATATGGGTGGATCAATGTTGTTGGTAAGGAGGAAAATGAATACAAATCATCTCAACCCGACTGATTGTGTGATCAATTTAGTTAACCTTGAGGGTGCAGCGGACAGTCTACCTGGATATCAGCAAGCTTTCAGTAAGTTTTCTAGTATGATCTCATTTTCTATGAGATCATAATAGAGTAAGAAGCAACATGTACTGTATGGCCCACTAAGTTGCACAAGGAGTGTGTCAGCGGCTTTGCATCAATCTGCAAGGAAGTGTTAAATGACATGCTGCAAGATTCTATTCAACATACTTATAAATAACTTGAATAAGGGGTGAGAAAATACAATTATCATTTGCAGATGACAACACCCTACAAGAACAAGATGGTGTTCACTGACAAGCTGGAATGCTGGTCAAAATCCAGCACAATAAATTTCCACAAAGATACTTGCAAAGTTTTATATTTTAGTTCACAATTATAGTATGAGTGTAGGATATGGAATGTGTGTGACCCATTCTGGGTAGGAGTATATGCAAGGATGACCTTGATCACAAATTGAACATGAACTTCCAGTTTCGGGTGCATGCGCATGCTGGACAAACAGCTGGTTTGCATGCATGCAATGGAAACCTGCAAGTTCGGGTGCTGGCACATGCATGACAAAATGCTGCTCTTCTGGGTTTTGGCGCTCCTGAGCATTCGAAGGACCGGTGCGCATGCGTGCACAGGAATGTGGAAGATGAGCCAGCAAGGCTGTGTCCCCCGTGTGGGATAGCTCTGTGCCACTTTCAGCATGGATGCCATAAGTTCGCCACCACGGGTATAGGGTTTCCTGCTTGAGCAATGGGTTGGACTAGAGCAGTGATTCTCAACCTGTGGGTCGGGACCCCTTTGACGGTTGAACAACTCTTTTACAGGGGTCGCCTAAGACCGAAAACACATATTTTCGATGGTCTTAGGAACCTAGACACCCATTTTATGATTTGGGGTCTGTATTAAAGGGTTGCGGCATTGGGAAGGTTGAGAACCACTGGACTAGAAGATCTTCAAGATCCCTTCCAAGTCTGGTATTCTGTTTTTTGATGTACAGAGAAAACCAGGAAGCTCAGGGGAGGTGGGAGGGGGAGTTAATGATAAGAAAAAAATAATGTTGGGTTTCATATCAGCATTTTACTGTTTGCCAAGCAAGAGTTATACCCTTGTGCACCTAGAATACCCATGGAAAGTGTAGCTTCAAAATGAATGGGAGATGCAACTGGCAGGTATCTTGCTTCTCAACTGCAATGAATGGGAGGTCTGCTCCAAATAGAACAGGGTCACTCAGATAAGGGAGAGAAAGTCTTTGGATATGGAGTAGAGAAACATGCTTTGGAGGGGAGAGTTGGGAAATTCCTTTCCCCACCCTCCAGAAACCACTGGGAAGCCATTGCTTGGAAAGTCCTCAGTGTTTGCACCCAGGTCAGTCAAGACCCAGATGCCAGATGTGATGCAATGCAGTGGGGCAAGTAGTGGAATGGGGAGACTTGAACTTTCTGCATTCTCCAAAGCTCTGGTTGATGGCAAACAGTAGCCCTGAGGTAGCAGTGAGGAGGGAAGGAAGGGAGGAAGGAAGGAGAGAAAGAAGGAAGGAAGGAAAAAGAAGGAGAAGGAAGGACAGACTTTCGGCTAAAAATAAAGCACTTCTTGCGATGGGAACGGGAGTACAGAGGTCATTGATTGACAGGGCTGTTAGAGAGCTCTTGCAACCAGTCCACTCTAAGGCACTCTTGGAACAAGTTGGCGAGAGTGGAGGCAGAAAGCAATTGATTTACATTTGTAAATTCATGAGTTCCTATTCAATATTTCTGTTACAGCCTCCCTCCCACCATCTCCTCCACCCTGTACCAGTCATTGCTTGTGATTGCCGGAGGCCAAGATGGGCACAGAGGAAGTGGGCAAGAGCCAAGGGGGTGGGTCAAGCATGGAAGCTCCCGGGGCCTCTTGAGCAGGTCCTGTTTTCTGGGCCCAGCCGAGTGCGCACAGAGGAGGACCAAGAGGAAGGGAGATCCTGAGCGCCTGCAGGAATAATCCATGTTTTGCCTTCGCAGCTGAAACGGGGGTTACAGATCCCATGCTGTTTATTGATAGGACTATAATGCAGCTGAGGAGCTATCGGTAGATGCGCTTCTTGGTGTTTAAAGAGAATAGCAGTAACATACTGCAAAGCATTAGCATAATAATTGGTAAGCATTCACAGAGGAATAGTTTACAGACTGATAGATTTTGTACAGAAACCGTGAAGGTTACACGGAGGGTGAAAACACTTTGCTGTGTCAGTGAACATATTTAATTTTTCTGGGAATGCTGTTTGAATTGTGCAGCACTCTTGATGTTAGCCTAACAAAGACATACACATTGGGTGGTATACTCTAGCGAGGAGGGGCTCTCTCCCTCTGCCCCCCCCATTGCTTAGCCAGGCCTAACAAGAAGCATAGTGAGTAGGTTTGAGAGCAGCCGCTCCCCAGGCACTGGGACCCTCATTTCTTCCAGCATCGCTGGGGTCCAGGGTCTCTAGGTTGTAGGCCACAGATGTGCCCCTCCTGCTCTTGTTGGCCACTGTGTGAGACTGACTGGCACTTGGCTCCCCTCTTTGTCTCTGGATCCATTGATTTTAAATCAGATGGATAGAAAACATCAGTTGGGTATGATGGCAAAATATCTGAGGCTTAACATTATTGGGACTTCCTGCCTGCCTGCCTGCCTGCTCGCCGGCCCTTCCCTCCCTGCCTGCCTGCCTTTTCTTCATATGTTGCTGGGGATGGGAATAGTAGTGAAAGAGGGGCTGGGTTGTACAAATAATAAAGAACAGAACAGGAGATGCAGAGATTAATTATATGATCTGAAAGAGCTTCCTCCAAAGATGAAACATGGTACACAGATATCCTCGACTTACCCCCCTTTCATGTATTCAAAGTCACAATGGCACCGGAGAAATAGAATAGAATTCTTTATTGGCCAAGTATGATTGGACACACAAGGAATTTGTGCAGATGCTCTCAGTGGACATAAAGAAAAAGTAAAATATATTCATCAAGAATCATAAGATACAACTTATCTTAGTGATAGTCATAGGATAAGCAATCAAATCATACGAGGAAACAATAAAAACAATATAAGTTGTAAAGATACAAGCAACATGGATACAGCCATAAGTGAGAAGAGATAGGTACTAGTAAGGATGAGAAGAAGAATAGTAATACAGTCTTAGTAGATAATTTGAAGCGTTATGGGAATTAGTTGTTTAGCAGAGTGATGGTGTTTGGGATCTGTTGATCTATTTGCTCAATAGGCAAATTGTAAGTGGTCTAACAGTGGATCCGTGATGGTTTTCAGGTGGGTCAGCCTTTCAAAGGTCTTGAGAACAACAGATGTCAGAGCAACTGGTCTGAAGTCATTCAGTTCCTTCAGGGAGGGTTTCTTTGGCACTGGGATGGCAGTAGAGCATTTGAAGCAAGAAGGAACATAGCACATCTCTAGAGTTTTATTAAAGATGTGGGTGAAGATGGGGGCCAGTTGGTAAGCACAAGCTTTTAAGCAAGGAGGGGTTACCTTGTCTGGGCCTGGTGCTTTTCCTGGCTTTTGTCTATGAAAGAGACCTTGCACCCCAGTCTCTGTAATCACCAGAGGTGGTGGCCCAAAGCGATGGGGTAGGTTGTAGGAGGCTTGGCTGATGTTGATGTGTCTGAGATGGGCATTGTGGAGATGGGTGGCAGTAGTTTCCTCTCAGACCTACAGTAAAACACATTCAGGTCATCTGCCAGTTGTTGATTTCCTTGAGCATGGGAGGGAGGTTTGCTGTAACCGGTGATAGTTTTCCACATGTTTGCTGGTTTATTTTTTGAGAACTGATTCCTTCGCTTTTCAGAGTAGCTTCTTTCTGCTGCTCTGATCTCCCTTATTAATACATTTCTGGCCTGATTGTACAACTTTCTATCACCTTTTCTGTAGGCTTCCTCTTTGGAACGACGTAGCTGCTTAAGTTAGCTGTGAACCAAGATTTATTGTTACTGTATATTCTCAGGTTTCTGGTTGGCAAACATAGATCTTCACAAAAACTGACATATGATGTTACAGTACCTGTGTGTTCATCCAAGTCTGCAGAGGTCCCTTAATCTTTGAACACATTCCAGTCAGTGCAGTCAAGGCAAGCCTGTAGCTTTAGCTTGGCCTCCTCAGTCCAAGTCCTCACTGATTTAATTGTTGGTTTCATGGTGTTAAGTCTTTGTCTGTAAGCAGGTACAAGGGGAATCATACAATGTTTGCACTGTATGTTGAAATTGAAAGTTGCAGCATCCTCCTAGTCAGGTGATCAAAATTCAGGGGGTTTGTAACTGGCTCGTATTTATGCCCGTCACAGTGTCCAGGGATCATGTGATCGTCTTTTGTGACCTTACTACAAGCAAAGTCAATGGGGAAGCCAGATTCACTTCATAACCATGTTCCTAACTTAACAACTGCAGTGATTCACATAACAACAGTGGCAAAAAAGGTTGTAAAATGGGGCATAATCCACTTAAGAACGGTCTTGCTTAGCAACAGAAATGTTGAGCTCATCATTATGGTTGTAAGTCAAGAACTGCCTGTTCATACCTTATCCCATGTTCATACCTTAAGTAAACTAATTGAAGATTCCATTATACTGAGTTGCAACTTCTGTCTTGCTCCGAGGTCGGACCCTTGCTTGGGGGCATCTCTACACACAGAGCTGCCTCTCTGGGCAGGTGGGATAAATGGGATGCTGGGAGGGTGGGCTTGCTCATCCTTAGAAATTATATGTTAAATAACCAGCCTTTTCCCCTAAAGAACCCTAGGAATTGTAGTCTGGTGAATACAGCTCAATGTATGTTACAGTACAGATTTGCATTCCACTGCATTGGCATCCTTCAGCCTCAAAAGATGATGGTATCGTGCTGTGGGAAGAGGTGAAAGCTGGAGTGTCCTCTCCAGAGCACGAGGCCTGGGTAGATTAATATGGAGGATAGATTGTTACCCAAGCAGCAGATCCCCCCCCTCCAAGTGGCTGAAATAGTCCAATGGAACGGCGGAGCCGATTCGATTGGTTCCAGCTGCGTCACAAGAGTTACCAGAACGTGATTGTTCACAGTCACGAATTGCTTCCGGGACTCCGGCTCCGGATTTTGCCTGGAGGTTGACTCCCGAAGCCTTTTCCAGTAGTGGATGTAGCCACAAGGCAGTGGAGGTTTGTAATTGGAGTTTCCCTTCTCCTAGAAGATGGTTCTGCCGCTTTATCTGCCGTTGGGGCATAGGGCCCTCTTCCGCCTTCAAAACCATTGAACCCTAGGAAGGGGCCCTTATAAGGTGCTACCAGTCGGGCCAGCTGGACCAAGGTTTTTTTTAAGGAGGGGTTAATCCTCCATCACTCACTATCACAGATAGTCCTCAAGTTGCAACTGTTTGTTTAGTAACTGTTTAATGAAGTTACAACCGCTGTGACAAAAGGGGCTCATGACCATTTTTCACACAACCATTGCAACCTCCTCATGGTCACGTGATCAAAATTCAGATGCTGGACAACTGTTGCCGTGTCCCAGGGTCATGTAATCCCTTGTTGCAACCTTCTGACAAGCAAAGTCAACGGGGAAGCCAGACTCACAGAACAATCACGTTGTTGACGTAATATCCATGATGATTCACTGAGCAACCTCGGCAGGAAAGATTGTAAACTGATGTAGAACTCATTTAACAACTGTCTTGCTTAGCAGCAGAAATCTTGGGCTCAGTTGTGGTCATAAATTGAGGAATACCGGCATAACTTCCAGTGTTTATTGAATGGTTGCTAACCCAACTCTCAGTCGCCAGATTACCCAACGTCAAGGTTCATGTGTCTTTATATAAAAATGTTCACTTCTGTGTTTATAATCCTTTTTTGCATCTATAGTCCCCCGGAAGGCTAATATTTGCAAAGCACTAGAAAATAATCCTGAAAGCAAATTGTAACTGAAAAATCAGAAAGTAATGCTGGATGAGGGGCCTTGAAGGTCGCCATGCGCTATCAAATTATCCACACTGCCTGTTGCATCCCCAGATTTCAGAGAAGAAGAATTTCCCGCCCAGTCACATGCAAAGCCACAGCATGAGCTGTGGCTTTTTCCCAGAGGGAAATCTGCAGCAAGCCAGACCACCTGCAATGAAGCATTGGGCACTTCAGCCTCCAGTCCCTGCAAGTGGTACCCAGGCCCCAAATGAAGAGTGGGCTTCCCACTGAGATATGAAGGCCAGGGTGCCTACGGGGGACAGAAGGGTGGCATGCTGTGGAAAATACTTTCATTGGTATTAGAATATCTGTCAGCATTCCCAACTTGGTCACTAGAAAAGGAAGACTCCCAAGGCCCTGAGTGTTGAAAGTGCCACCTGGCTAGGCAAAGGTAAAGGTTCCCCTTGCTCATATGTGCTAGTCGTTCCCGACTCTAGGGGGCGGTGCTCATCTCCATTTCAAAGCCAAAGAACCAGCGCTGTCTGAAGACGTCTCCGTGGTCATGTGGCTGCTCCTCTTTGTGGCAACCTCTCAAATACTAGAATATTGCTATCATGTCACCTCTAGTCCTTCTTTTCTATAGATTAGCCAAACCAAAATCCTACAATCGTTCTTCATATGTTTTAGTCTCCAGGCCTTTAATCATCTTAGTTGCTCTTCTTTGCACTTTTTCCAAAGTCTCAACATCTTTTTTGTAATGTGGCGACCAAAACTAGATGCAGTATTCCAAGTGTGGCCTTACTAAGGCTTTATAAAGCGGTACAAATACTTCATGTGATTTTGATTCTGTGCCTCTGTTTGTACAACCAAGGATTGTATTCGCTTTTTTGGCAGCTGCTGCACACAGCTGGATCATGTTTAAGTGATTGTCCACTAAGACTCCCAAGGTCCCTCTCACAGTTATTGTTTTGGAGCCAGGTTTTGCCTAATCTCTACTAGTACCTTTGGCTTTTCTTGCCCAGGTGTAAAACCTTGATTTTCTCCACATTAAATTTCATTTTGTTGGAAAGGGCCCATTCTTCAAATTTGCCAAGATCTTTTTGGATCCTGAGCTTTGTCTTCTGGGGTGTTGGCTATACCTGCCAGCTTAGTATCATCTGCAAATTTGATGAGTTCCCCTTCTATTCCCTCATCTCAGTCATTTATGAAGCTACTGAAGAGTCCTGGGCCTAAGACAAAATCTTGTGGTACCCCATTGCTTACCTCTTTCCATGTGACTGTAGTAAAGCTGAGCAGACAAGGGTAGAACCAGTCACTAGAAAATGGAAGAGCTGCTACCTAGAATTGCTTACTGAGTAAACTTTCTTCAGGAAAACGGCAGAGTCTAGTCTCAGCATCTCTTGAGTCTGTCCTAGTTTTATCTGGCCAAAGGGAGCAAGGAGGAAAATTGTTATCAAAAGCTACTGCTAATTTGGGAGGTGGGCAACAAGGGCCCCTTTACGACCTGTGGGGTTCAACTCCCAGAAAGGGGCCCCAGTTGCCCACCCTTGCAACAAGTGATGCAGAATTGCCAGGTCCCCAGCATGCATTGTTCACTCAACCAGTATCACCCAAGCTATTCCTGTTTCCAATTGCATCTAGATCAGTGTTTCTCAAACTTGGCGACTTTAAGTCCTGTGGACTTCAACTCCCAGAATCCCCCAGCCAGCATAGCTCATCAATAGTGGCAAAGATGATTTTGAATTTAAAGCCACCTAGCCGAGGACTCAGTTACGTTTATTTATTTTGCTTCAGTTCTTCACTCAAGCGATGACTAGCCTGATGCACAAATTGTTTGTTTGCCCATTTTTTTTGGGGGGGGAGGGGGGTGTTACATTGGGATTGGCTGGATTGGCTGGATTGGCTGGATGAGACCCCAACAGACCTGATGTGCCAGTTTGAACAGTGAGATCATAAAGAACGGGGAAATCCAGAGAATAAACTCAGACACGGCAGATTTTAAACTCCAGGAAATACGTGCGTATAAAGAGCAGCTGGTAGGTCTAAGATCTCATACAAGAACGTTGCATCCAGAGCCTCCCCATGTTGATGGACACCTATTCAAAATGAAATAACTGGCTGGAACTTGGCTGCATCCATCTTTGACTTTGCCCCCCCCCAAAAAAGGACATCAAAACGAAATGAATTTACACAGTTTTGTCTGTTAAATGTGATGGAAATTGGTCACCACAAGCTTTGGAGGGGCCCTAGGAGACAGTCTGGGATGCAGGGAGATAGTGAAGCTTTTGCTGGTGACCATCCTGGCAAACTCTCTGGTTTCTCCTCTCAGTTTTTTTTTCTTTTTCAACCTTAACTGAAGATGGCTGGATGCAGATAGTCTTTAGAGGCCACAATTGAGGCTGGCAATTTGGTCATTAAGCAAAGCAGTGACTAAGTAAAACCATAGCTTTGCTTATGATCCTACCTGAGTATTCTTTTGCTTTGTAGAGTTGTGAAGATTGTAAATATGAGAACTGGTTGCCAAATTATTTTTTCATCATCACAATAACTGAGGAGAGTTGGTAAACGAGGACTGCCTGCATCAATAGATATCATCAACAAAAGAGGGAGATTTCAGGGTCAAACCAGAGATGGTTGAGAGAACTTGCAAAAGTTACTTTGTTCTTCTATTGAAAACTGTTCCACCCTAAGTCACTCATGGTGCAAATTTCTCTATGCCAGTTAGCCTAATTAGCTAGGTCAATTTTTTCTGGAAAAGGGTCATTAATTCCATCCTTGATTCAGTCATACCTTTGGCATGAAGCCAAAGGTCTGAAGCCCAGCCAGCTGAACTGTGGCTCTTGCGCAGGTACCACACTGAGGAGCCATCCCAAGCATGTTGATGAGGTGCACCAACTTTGTATCTGTCTTTAGAGCAGGAGTTGGCCAACTTTTTTGTAAAGAGCTGGATCCCAGCTCTACAGGTGCGCCTGGCAGGCCTGCAGGCCAAGCAGTGGTGCCAGCCCTCCATGGTAGATGTTGCCAATAGTCTGCCACCCTTTGGGGCATTCTTCCCCCTGCCCTGCGGCTCTTCCCCCCTGCTCCTAGTTTTCAGGCAAAGAGGAGGTGAGCTGGTTTGGTCCACGGGCCACAGTTTGACCACCCCTGCTATGGAGCTTTGAAGTGAGGTTTTGAGAAACAAAATACAGGCAGTCCTCGGCATACAACCACAATTGAAATTTCTGTTGTTAAGCAAGACATTTGTTAAGTGAATTTTTCCCCATTTTATTATCTTTCTTGCCACCGTTGATAAGTGAACCACTGCAGTTGTTCAATTAGTGGCACTGTTGTTAAGAGACTATGACTTCCTCCTTGACTTTGCACGTCAGAAGGTCGCAAAATGTCATCACGTGACCCCAGGACACGCGACACAGTTACCAAGCATCTGAATTTGCATAAAGGATGCTGCAACGGTCCGTAAGTGTCATAAATCACTTTCTACCGTGCTGCTATAAGTTAGAACAGACATTAAATGAACTGTTGCAAGTTGAGGACTGCCGGTAGGGCAAAGGGAAATATCAGCCCTAGATTTGTTCGTGGGTAGTCACTGGCCACAGTGGATTCTGCTCATAAACTTTTAAAGTTTACTTTCAGGGTGAAAAAGGGTGTAGCTAGCACGTCCAGAGAAAGTGCTCTCTGTATTTTATTTATATTGTGCTCGTTTGCGTGCAAGCTGTTCTGAGAACTTTGTTAAATTGCCTGATAAAGAGATTAGATTAATTAAATGTGGACAAGTGGCAGTATTGCTGTCACTAGGATGGTCTGTTGTTTCATATGTTCTCTAAAAAGAGGAGCTTGTAGCTGCATTCACACAACATACTTGAAGTGCATTGCTACTCTTAACCTTGGATAGTCTTTTTACAGCTTAGCAAATTCCGCTAAACCCATCTGGGGTGAAGGTTTCTACTCTGCAGTCTGAGAAAATGAGATAAGCAGGCTCAGTATTTGTCTGTGGCTTCTCTGGGAGAGGGAAGGGAGGAGGAACACTGTTCCCCTACAAGGCAAGGTGGGTGAAGAAGAGGCTGTGGTCTCCCTCTTCCTCGCTGGCTTTTTAGCTCCTTGGTTGCTAATGTGTTGGATCACCGAAGGGTTGCTTAAGGCAGTCCTAGGCTGCATCAACAGAGGGATAGAATCAAGATCATGTGAACTGTTTGTACCACTTTGTAAGGCCTTGGTAAGGCCGCACTTGGAATACGGCATTCAGTTTTGGGCTCCAGGATGTAAAAAAGATGTTGAGACTCTGGAAAGAGTGCAGAGAGGAGCAACCTAGAGGATTAGGGGGCTGGAGGATAAAACATACAGTATAAAGAACGGTTGCCGGAATTGGGTATGTCTCATTTAATGAAAAGAAGGACTAGTGACGATAGCATGTTTCAATATTATATTTGAGGGGCTATAACAAGGAAGACGGGGGGGGGGTGTCAACATATTCACCAAAGCAGGGCTCCCCAACCTGTGGGCCACAGCCCACTACCAGTCCACAGCCTATTTGTACCTGGGCTGTGTGAGTTCCTGGCTGGACCGTGGGGATGTGCATGCACGCATAGCCCCACTCGCACAAGTGTCGAGGGGTTCGCAGTCCAACTCACCCGAATAATAGGTGCCCGTGCGTGCACACACACCTGCCCCTCCCACAAAACCATCCCCTCTTTCCCCCCTCCCCTCCGCTCCGGGCTGCAAAGGTTGGGGAATTTTGCTCTAAAGGGTAGGAGAAGAAACAATGGGTGGAAATTAACGAGAGAAACAACCTAGAACGAAGGAAAAATTAACCAATGGAACAACTTGCCTCCGGAAGCTGTATAGATGCTCCAACACTGGAAGTTTTTAGGAGATTGGACAACCACGTGTCTGAAATGGTATAGGGCCGTGATGGTGAACCTATGGCACATGTGCCAGAGGTGACACAGAGAGCCCTCTCAGTGGGCACACATGCCATTGCCAGCTGATCTTTTGGTTTACAGCATGCATGTGCTGGTCCAGCCGGTGCTGGAGCATCAGAAAACGGCCTGAAAATGGCCAAAAATACCCCCAAAACAGACATGCGCACACCGGCCAGCTGGCCTTCGGTTTTCCAGTGCTCCAGCATGCACAAAGACCAGCTGGTTGGCACGCGTGCATGTGCTAGAAACCCAAGGACCAGCTGGACAGTGCGGGCATGTGCACCCGTCAGCTGGTTTCTGGTTTCCCAGTGCTCTGCCACGCACATGCATGCACATGTACACACATGCACACATGTTCCGATTTGGGCACTGGGTGCCAAAAAGGTTTGCCATCACTGGTATATGGTTTCCTGCTTGAGCAAGGGGTTGGACTAGAAGATCTCCGAGCCCCTTCCAGCTCTCTTATCCTGTTCTTTTATTTTGTTCTCCTGGTTCTCCTGGGGGGAGGGGGGGCAAAGGGACGCCCATGGCAGAAGGCCCCAGAGCATTTCGGGCCTTTGCTATGGAAACAACAGCAACTCAGGCTCTTCAACTGGTAAACAGCCTGCCCTTCACCATCCTTCATGTCTGACCTTCTCCAACTGTGTAGCTGACAGGTATTAATGCAGCAGCGCGCATGACCTCATAATTAAAGAAAAGGAGAAAGCCATATTTCTGCCATGCGTTTCCTTCTTCACTGACTCAGTGATGCGGAAGGACTCTTCATCTACCAGTTGGATGACCAAGAGCACCATCTTCTCTAGAGCAGGGAGCCAACCCTCATCCGGGCCTGGCAGTCATTATGGCGCCTCATTGACTAAGAAATTCTCTAGGAATCCAAGGGAAAATTGATTTGATGTATGTGGTCTCAGTTGGCTTTAAAAATGGATGGATTTAGGCACTCTTTCACCCACATACTATACTAGACGAGTCCATAGGGAAAAATAACCCCAGAGCCCGAATAGCATATGCAGATTCTATAAATGAAAACCTACAAAAATATGGGAAGATTGTTTCTCAAAACACGGTATTCTTAAAAAGAGGGGAGGGAGAGGAGAGAGTGGGGGGAGGGAGGGAGGGCAGAAAGCCAGCCTGCCTGTGCTTCCCCATCCCTCAATTGAGCAGGTCTGGTTCCTAGCAGCCACGGGGTTTTCTTCAGTGCCCTCCAATAATAATAATAATAATCCCAACTGTTGGTGCAAAGGAGAGAGTGCCTAACGAAGCTGGCTGGGTCTTGGGAAGTAATACAAAAATGCTGGTTTGGGGAGGAAGAACAGGTAACTTGAGAGTTCATTGAAGATCAGGCAGCCCATCTGAAAGCCACAGGGATTGTCTACTGCCAGACAAGATGTCAGGGTCCTGCCTTGGGGTATTCTCTTGGGTGTCTACATTCTTAGAACGAGGCCAGTTTTTGTGTGATCTACCTAAGAAGGATCCCTCTAGCAAAGAAGACAACTAATGTGTTGATAGAGCAGCAAGTAGAGTAGGTGGAGATTGTAAGAGAGATATTGGCTATTTGCACACTGTCCATTTGGTCTGTTTCCTGAATTAACCATTTTCTGGGTTGATGCAATATACAGATAGTCCTCAACTTATGACCACAGTTGAGCTCAAAATTTATGTTGTGAAGTGAGAAATTTGTTAAGTGAGTTTTGCCCCATGTTGTGACTTTTCTCACTATGTTTGTTAAGTGAATCACTGCAGTTCTTAAATTAGTCACACGGCTGTTAATTGAATCTGGTTTCTCCATTGACTTTGCTTGTCAGAGGTTGCAAAGGGGGATCCCATGACCCCAGGACACTGCAGCCGTCATAAAGGTGAGTCAGTTGTCAAACATCTGAATGTAAATCATGGGGATGGTCATGTGAAAAGTGGTCATAAGTCATTTTTTTCAGTGCCATTGCAACTTTGAATGGTCACTAAATGAACCACTGTAAGTCAAGGACTACCTGTACTGAGCCATAAACAAATTGTCTCAGTTTACACAACACACAACCTTGGATAAGACTCTTGTGACTTAAACACATTAAACTACAAAAACAACATTAGCTAATCAGATGTGCAGGAAGCACCTTACGATAGTAATTGTGGACTTTAACGGCCCTGGCATCAACTACTAGATAAACTCTGCACCAGGTTGGAGATCAAACAGGCTCCTGACATGCCTAGCTGACAAGCTTGTCATCCAAAAGGTGGAGGGGGGACTAGAGGGTCAGCTATACTGGCCTTAATTCTTACTAATGGGGATGACCGAATAGAAGGGGCAGGGGTGACAGGAACCCTGGGGCAGAGTGACCGTGTCATACTAGATTTCAACATAATGCAGGCAGAGGTGATTGAACCAGGTCAAACTCTGTTTTAGACACTATGCAAGGGGCAGGATAAAATCTCTCTCCAAAATGTGGGGAAGGAGCTTGTGCTGTTAACAGTTTGGATAGAACGGAGACTCGGAAGATGATGTGGCAAGGCTGGGTGGAAAAGACAGAAAATGCTTTCATCCCTGTGAGATTTGCTTTAGTTTCTTTCCATTCCTTTGGAGTACAGCCCTGAGGATGTGAAGTTGGAGCACAACCTCAGGCTGAAAAACATTTTTTAAAAAAATCCAAAACTCAACACTGTACTGTTTTCTATTTCTAAAAAGCTAGTTTCCTTTTGATGAGGCCTTGCATATAAAAAAACACCTCATGGAAGTAAACTTTGATTGTGGACTTGTAAAACCTTGGTGCACGGTATGGAAGAGCCCCCCCCCCCCACTAATAAGGCAGGACCCCTCCAGGTCCAGGTATGGCAGGAGAGCTCCCCCTCACCTGGGCTGCTCAGGGGAAATGATCCAGGGACTGGATCAGGGTAACCAAGGGTTCCCTCTGTCAGGGTTCCAAATAGCATCCAAAAGTAAATCAGAGTCCGAGGCAAAGTATTGTTCAAAGTTCCAATTTATTAAGACAGCCATGTTGCACATCTGGAAAGACCCGAATCTGAAGGCTTCCCAGTTTTCTCCACCCAGTTGAAAGTTCAAGCTCTTGCCCCCACACCCACAAGTCCATCACATGGTCCAATCTCCCAGTGCCATGCTGGCAGTTCCACCCCTCCAGTTCCAGTCAGGTGCAGAGACAAAGGATGACCTTGGCTTTCTAGAAAGAATTTTATTATGGACACATAGCATCTAACTCTGTACAATCCCCACTCCCATTTTCCCACAATAGTAGAATAACAGAAAGTGTGGCAGGCCAAAGATCTATAAGAAAAGATGGCTGCAGGCCTGACACCCTGCTTTCCTCCCCAGGCCTTAATCAAGAACCTTTCCGAGAGAAAGACATTTCTCTGCTGCCTGGAGAGCTACTAATGTGGACAATGACAAAGGAGGATTTCTGAATGTTGGATTGTTGAGACACTCAGGGATTTTCTTGACCAGGCAGTGCCCAAGAAAAATTCAGCAGTCATGGGGCCATCACTGCCAGGCCTGAGAGGATGGACTGAAAAGGCTGGGGGCACATGGGAAGAGAACACAACATGAAGTATTTGGGGCAGAACATTGCCTGATTTTGTAGCCTGACTTCCTTCCAGTTAAGTAGATCAGATGGTTTCTGATTCAATCAGTTTAAGAGTTGGTTAGTTTTAATTTAAATTTTAAAACTTTTTTTGCATTTTAATCATTCGTTAGTCATTTGAATCAACAGGCAGGGTGGAACGTGAATATGTTAATAGAGTGGTGGGAGGAAAGCCAGGAATGTGCAGTGAAGGATGAGACACCCTTGTGCACCTTCTCTCCTTCATCCTGAGCCAAGGGACAGGCGCTTCACACAATACCCAGGACCCTTTCTTTGAATTTCTCTTCTCCTTTGAAAGAAAGCTGGAGAGCAAATTCTCTTTCATCCAATCTGAGCCTTGCATTAAAAAAAAAGAAGTGCCTGACATCTCTGAAACCTAGGAAAGTCCATGGCTATCAGCAGAGATGGGATTCAATTTTTTTTACTTCTGGTTCTGTGGGCGTGGCTTGGTGGCCAGGGGAAGGATACTGCCAAATCCCCATTTCCTCCCGATCAGCTGGAACTCGGGGGACAGAGAATAGATGGGAGCAGGACCAGCCAGAGGTAGCATTTACTGGTTCTCGAACTACTCAAAATTTATGTTACCGGTTCTCCAGAACTGGTCAGAACCTGCTGAATGCCACCTCTGGCTAGCAGGCGCTTCTAAGTGGGAAGGAAGAACCAGGAGGCAGAGGTTGGCTGGCTGGGAAAAGCTATGGAATCCTGTTTTTCACACAGGAGGCCCGTTCGCTCTTCTCCAGATGTGAGTGTGTGTGTGTGTGTGTGTGTGTCTGTTTGCCATTTAATTTGGTATCTGGTTATTTGCTTCAAAGATACATTGACGGATGATTTCTGCAGCTGTGGGGCTCCAGCTGTGCTGGTGGCTGTTGAGCAAGGATGATTTCCCAGGTGAAGAAAGCAGCAGCCTTTGCAAAGTCTAAATGTCTATGGAGATTCTCAACCATCCAGGTCACGGCTGGCACCCAGAGGTGCTTTTTCCCAAAGGCAACTGGACTTCCTTGTATTTTCCTTGAAAATTTTTTGCTTCTCATCCAAGGAGGTTCTTCAGTTCTCCAGCCCTCCCCTTACATTTTCCCCTTACACTGTTTTTACCAGATGTTAGCAGAAAGAGAAGTTAGTTGCGGGAGTTTGGTGTTAGAGGTTAACCATCTTTGAAAGGTTCCATTGGGAATCAGCAAAAAAACAAGTACGAGTGCATTTAATAAAGAGCAAAGAATTGTGTTATTTGGCTGCAGACAGCCTGCATAGTTTTGAGATTGAGGTTGATAAACATTTTGGGCCAGGGAGCACTTTTGCCCTGCTGAGATTATATTACGAGTGCCCAGCCTTTGGCTGATCTCTTTTGGGCTTAGATACTATGCATGGTCAGATCTGGATAAATGAGGAAGTAAAACAAATTCCAAAATAAGATAATGGCAACCAGTTTTGTATTACAATTAAGGAAATGGATCTCTCCTTGAAGTCACCAAAATCCAGGAGGAAAAATATTCTGTAGTCTTAAAGAAAATGCCTGACATAAAGCTCTTGTCCATTCAGAAATGGCTGACATGGTCCATGTGATGAATTATAAGATACCAGTTTACCAGAAGAAGAACTGGTAGGATGGTTCTAGGAATTTTCTCTAGCCCCAGAAATCTGAAGAGTGAACTTTCAGGAGTTAATTGTCAGTTAAGGTGCCACGTCCTGGGTCTTTGGGTCCTGTGTCTGAAGTAGGAGCCTAATAATTTGTGCCTCCAGTGAGAATCAGAATCATAGGACTGGAAGAGATCTTGGAGGTCTTCTAGTCCAACCCTCTGATCAAGGCAGGAATCCTAGGCCATCCTGGACAAATGGCTGTCCAATCTTTTCTTGAAAACTTCTAGTGATGGAGCTCCACAACTCCAGGAGACAAGCTGTTCCATTGATTAAGTGTTTTCATTGTCAGGAAGTTCCTCCTTGTTTCCAGGTTGGATCTATGCTGATTTATTTGATGATTCTTGACTGCTTACAGTATTATTAGGACTTTTCTGCAACATGAACCTCCAAAAGAATAAAGAATACTCTTTCTGTCTTGCTTCTTCAAAGTCCAACTTTCACTTCAATGGAGGGTCACAGGGAATACCATGGCTTGTGCAATTAACATCTTTGTAACAGGGCTGGGTTCCTGCCAGTTCTAACCACTTCTATAGAAGAGGTTCCACAAATCTACAGTGCCATTTAGAACCAGTTCCAGCTCCCTCCCCCAGCCCGTCCGCACATCATCAAGATGAAGAGCGAGAGGAGGAATTCTGGGAGTTGAAGTCCACAAGTCTTAAAGCTGTCAAGTTTGAACACCCCTGGTGGTTTTTTCCTAAAGGGTTAGGAGTGCAAGGGTCTTGTAACTTGACAGCTATAAGACTTGCGTGCTTCAAATGCCAGAATTTCTGAGCCAATGTTTTGGTTGCTAAGCAAGAGCGTTGTTAAGTGAGTTTCACCACATTTTACAAGTTGACCACGCCCAGCCAGTCACATGGCTGGCAAGCCACTCCCAACCAGTCACATGGCCAGCAGGCCACTCCCACCTGGTCACATGGCCAGCAAGCCACTCCCACAAAGCAGGCGACACCTACAGAAGACATTCTAGGTTTAGGTTTAGGTTTATTTGGATTTATATGCCGCCCTTCTCCAAAGGACTCAGGGCGGCGTACAACATTAAAAACACACATCACAAAAGTTAAAAAAAGATTAAACCCAATTCCAAAAAGACCAAATCAATTTTTTTTTAAAAAGGAAACAGTACATTTAAAATAAATTAACATTAACATTAACAGGCCAGGCCGGCTTGCTGGAAAAGCCAACTTTTTAGGGCCCGTCAGAAGGACCGGAGGTCAGGGATTATGCAGAGCTCCGGGGGCAGCTCATTCCAGAGGGAAGGCGCTCCCACAGAGAAGTCTCTCCCCCTGGGGGTCACCAGCCGACACTGCCTGGCCGACGGCACCCTGAGGAGGCCAACTCTGTGGGATCGTACTGGACGGTGGGAGGCTACTGGTGGCAGTAGGTGGTCTCGCAGGTACCCTGGGCCTAAGCCATGGAGCGCTTTAAAGGTCATAATTAATACCTTGAATCGCACCCGGAAAACAACCGGCAACCAGTGCAGGCCACCTAAAAGGGGTGTGACATGGGAGCACCTAGATACCCCCATGACAACCCGCGCGGCTGCATTCTGGACCAGCTGAAGCCTCCGGGTGCTCTTCAAGGGCAGCCCCATGTAGTTCTAAAAATTTTTGAAACCCACCACTGCTTTGTAAGTATAGACATACAACAGCAATTGAAGCAATTTTCCCAGGTCTTCACAGCTGCTCTACCAAGGGCTGCTCTCTGCCATATTTCTTCCATATTTGTTCTTTTACTGTTTATCCTAAAAAGCAGCAACTCTCCACCATTTGGTATCTTCATGATCAATTCTCAGATGGATTGTTCTACCTGTTTTCATTAGCTTGGTCCTCTTTATATTAAATTTTAGTGCCATTTTTCACTGTGTTTTTTGAGTATGGTAGTTGCAAGTAAAAGGGCTTGCACATAATCATCAGTGTAGCAGAGGTGACTGATGTTTCTTCCTTCGGCTTTAAAAGCAGGCTCATCTTGCAATCCAGCTTCCCTTAATATCTATTTGGTATATAGATTGAATGAATAAGGGGAGAATATAAAGTCCCGTCTCCCTCCTTTCCAACCTGGAGCCAACCTGTTTCATTTCTGCTCTAAGCAAAGGGTCAAATACAGTTTACAAGCAATGCAAGATGACAGGAGCGTCATTCTCCCTGTCCTCTCCGGGAAGTTATTGAAGGCTGTTTTATTTTCCAATAAATCCTGATTCCCTTGACTGCAATTGTCAAATCCTTAAACAAATTCACTTAGGGAAGATGAAGAGAGATGCCTTCAGCTTTTCAAAGTATCTCTTCCAATCCAGGCACTGGGGAGAAGGGAGTTCCTTGCGCTGCAAGGTATTGTGTAATCTGATAGACCTATCAACAATGTTCCTTGTCTAACATGTAAATCTTATACGTGGTTCTTTGGGTATCTAGTTTCTGTGGGCCTGTCCCACTGCTCCACTCTGTGGAGAGCCGATTGCTCCCATCTTGCTGCTCTGAAAAGGGTGATCAGTTCTTACTGTGGTGGCTGCTGATGACAGCAGCACCATCTGCCTAATTTGGAGTTGATTCTCGCCTGCCTCGTTCCTTCCCTTTTTGTCTTGTCCGCCTCTGCTGTGACTCAAGCTCATTCCTGAGCACAATTTGACATATCTGTTAATTATTGCAAAGCCTTTGAGTTCAAAGCTTTCATTGGATCCAACGGCTTTGTCCTCTATGTTTGTCCTTTGTTAAATGTTATAATTGTATAGCCTCGCCATTGTCTCTTGCTGTTATAATTGCATTGTTTTAAAATTTTTATCTTTGTATTTCTTTTCATATATTAAGCGCTTACCATCCTGGGAGCATAGTGTTTTGTCAGGTTACCAGATACAATACAATACAATACAATAGTAGAGTTGGAAGGGACCTTGGAGGTCTTCTAGTCCAACCCCCTGCCTAGGCAGGAAACCCTATACCGTTTCAGACAAATAGCTATCCAACATCTTCTTAAAGACTTCCAGTGTTGGGGCATTCACAACTTCTGGAGGCAAGCTGTTCCACTGATTAATTGTTCTCACTGTCAGGAAATTTCTCCTCAGTTCTAAGTTGCTTCTCTCCTTGATTAGTTTCCACCCATTGCTTCTTGTTCTACCCTCAGGTGCTTTGGAGAATAGTTTGACTCCCTCTTCTTTGTGGCAACCTCTGAGATATTGGAATAATGCTATCATGTCTCCCCTAGTCCTTCTTTCTCTTAAGCTAAACATACCCAGTTCCTGCAACCGTTCTTCATATGTTTTAGTCTCCAGTCCCCTAATCATCTTTGTTGCTCTTCTCTGCACTCTTTCTAGAGTCTCCACATCTTTTTTACATCGTGGCGACCAGAACTGAATGCAGTATTCCAAGTGTGGCCTTACCAAGGCATTATAAAGTGGTATTAACACTTCACGTGATCTTGATTCTATCCCTCTGTTGATGCAGCCTAGAACTGTGTTGGCTTTTTTGGCAGCTGCTGCACACTGCTGGCTCATATTTAAATGGTTGTCCACTAGGACTCCAAGATCCCTTTCACAGTTACTACTACTGAGTAAGGTATCACCTATACTGTACCTGTGCATTCCGTTTTTGTTGCCTAAATGTAGAACCTTACTCTTTTCACCATTGAATTTCATTTTATTAGATAGTGCCCAATGTTCAAGTTTGTCAAGATCCTTCTGTATCTTAAGCCTATCTTCTGGAGTGTTGGCTATTCCTGCCAGCTTGGTATCATCTGCAAATTTGATGAGTTCCCCATTTATTCCCTCATCCAAATCATTGATGAAGATGTTGAAGAGTACTGGGCCTAAAACAGAGCCTTGGGGTACTCCACTGCATACTTCCCTCCATGTAGATGCAGTTCCATTGAGAACTACACGTTGAGTGCGGTTGGTCAGCCAGTTACCAATCCATCTGGTGGTGATGCTGTCTAACCCACATTCTTCTACTTTATCTAGTAGTAGGTTATGGTCTACCTTATCAAAAGCCTTACTGAAGTCCAAGTAAACTATATCAACGGCATTCCTCTGGTCCACTAATTTTGTCACATTATCAAAGAATGCAATAAGATTAGTCTGGCATGATCTGTTTTTGACAAATCCATGTTGGCTTTTGGCTATTACTTTGTTTGCTTCTAGGTGTTCGCAAATTCGTTGCTTGATTATTTTTTCCAGAATCTTTCCTGGTATTGAGGTTAGGCTGATAGGTCTGTAGTTTCCTGGATCTAATTTTTTCCCTTTTTTGAAGATGGGAACCACATCAGCTCTTTTCCAGTCCTCTGGTAGTTCCCCGGTGTTCCAGGATCTCTGAAAGATATAATTCAGTGGTTCTGAGATCTCGTCTGCTAGTTCCTTCAGAACTCTGGGGTGTAATCCATCCGGTCCTGGTGATTTGAACTCATCTAGGGTAGACAGGTGCTCACTTACCATTTTCTTCCCTATTTCAATTTGTGTTCCTAATTTTGTGGTGCTGCTTTTGATAGGTTGGACTGCTTTATCCCTTTGTGTAAAGACAGATGCAAAACATGAGTTAAATAGTTCTGCTTTCTCCCTGTTGCTTGTCACCTTCTTGCCACTTTCTCCTAGCAATGGACCAATTGTTTCCTTAACTTTTTTCTTGTTTTTAACATGTTGGAAGAAGCTTTTTTTGTTAATTTTTACTTTTGTGGCAAGCCTTTCTTCATTGTGAGCCTTAGCTTTCCTCACTTCATCTTTACAGGCTCGGGCTATTTGCTGATATTCTGCCTTAGTTATGTCCCCCTCCTTCCACTTTTTATACTTACTTTTTTTGTCTTTCAGTTTGTCAGATAGTTGTTTATGCAGCCATGCTGGTTTCTTTTGGGAGCTGTTGTTTTTCTTCTTCATTGGTATTGTGTTAGACTGGGCTTTTCTAATCTCATTTTTCAAAATTTCCCAAGCTTCTTGAGTTGTTTTCCCCTCGAGGATTCTCATCCATGGAATTTTTCCCAAGCTCTCTCTAAGTTTATTGAAATTAGCTTTCTTAAAGTCCAAGACTCTAGTTTGACTTTGTTCTACTACTTGTGTTTGGATAATGTTGAATTCCAATATTGCATGGTCACTTGCCCCCAGGGTTCCTATGGCTTCAACACCTTCTATCATTTCCTCTCTGTTAGTGAGAATTAAGTCCAGTATGGCTGATCCCCTTGTTTCCTTCTCTACTTTTTGGAAAACAAAGTTGTCTGCTAGGTTTGTTAGGAACCTGTTGGATCTTCCACTTGGTGCAGAGTTTGTTTCCCAGTTGATGTCAGGGTAGTTAAAATCTCCCATTACTATTGTGGTGTGCTTCCTACATACCTTAATACAATACAATACAATACAATAGTAGAGTTGGAAGGGACCTTGGAGGTCTTCTAGTCCAACCCCCTGCCTAGGCAGGAAACCCTATACCGTTTCAGACAAGGAAACCCTATACCGTTTCAGACAGCTAACCTTAGTTAGCTGACTAGCAAAAAGTTCATCTTCTTCCTCTGCTTGGTTGGGTGGCCTGTAGTATAGACCTATGGCAATGTCATTTCCCCCACACCTTTAATATTGACCCAAATGCATTCAAGATAGTTCTCATTATTGTTGTGCTCTATTTCTGTAGAGACATAGTTATTTCTTATATATAGTGCAACTCCACCTCCTCTTTTATTTGGTCTATTTCTTTTAAATAATTTAAATCCTTCTAGCTGTATGTTCCATTTGTCAGTTTCATCCCACCAAGTTTCTGTAATGGCAATAATATCATATCTGCCCTCTTTTACTTGAATTTCTAATTCTCCCTGTTTATTCCTCATACTCTGTGCATTGGTATATAGACATTTGAGTCCATTTTGATTGACCTTGTGTTTACTGTCTACATAACCTGTATTATGCCTGACTGCCCCTATTTTCTTGCCACTTGTGTGATTCATGCACATGGTATGACAATCACTATTACATGCTTGGTTTTGCTTGACAGCAGGAGTGATAATCTTACCCACACACACATCTATGTTACATGCATTTATAACCCTATGAATTTTAGTTTGCTGGGGACAGAGATGTTCTGTATCTATTAATTCTCTGTCCCCGCTCTTCAGTTTAAATGTTTATCAAGAAAATCTGTGAATTTAATGCCAAGTAACTCAGTTCCTTTCTTGGATGGGTGCAACCCATCTCTTTTGTACAGTTTTTCATTGGACCAGCTACAGGCTTCATGACTAATAAAACCAAAGCCTTCCCTTTTACACCACTCCTTTAGCCAAACATTAAACTCTGCTACCCGCTGGCCCTTCCCTTTTTGTTCCTTATATACAGGTAAAACCTCTGAAAAGATAAGCCTACAACCTATACTATTAAGTTCATACCCCAAGTTCTGGAAATCATTCTGCACAGAAAGTACATCTTTCTGGGATAGATCATTAGTGCCAAGATGTATAATAGCATCAACGTCACAGTCCTTACTTGCATTCTTGACTATCTTAAGAATACGCCTCTTGTCTCTGCTGGCAGTAGCACCTGGCAGACACCTGACCTCTTTTAAAACCTCCTTATCCTCTCCTAAATTAACATCTCTTACGATTGAATCACCAACCAGAAGGTGACTTCTCTTTTTACATACCTTGATCTTCTTCTGCGACTGATGTGTGATACCTGGTTCCCCTTTTCGCCTTTCCGAAGAAAGTTCTTCGTTTTGGACCACGATCCCCTGCTTATTTGAGTCATCATTATCACAACTGCCTTGACCTATCTCTTTAGTGTCCCCATTAAGGTCAGCAAGGGCACTATATCTGTTTTGCTGGGTCACAGCAAAAGCTTTGGGTTTATGGTTCACAGCTCTCAACCTGCCAGATCCCACAGTTGTCCAGACAGCTCTTCTCCTGCAAGATCTTTGTGGTAGAGGGGGCTGATAGTGTGGCTTCACCATAGAGTGGAATGGCTGACATAGACACCTAGTTTCTGCTTGGAGAGCACAGATTACAGATTCTAGATAGGTAATCTGCCTATGTAGACTCGTAATTTGTTTACAAAGGGGACAGTATCCAAATTTGAAAAGAGTACTGCGAAAGACAGGTGCAAAACAGCTATTACATTGAACTAAGCCAGTCATTTTGAAATAAATAAAATCACAATCTCAAACACACTAATCCAGAATGTATTATTGCTATTTTGGTTTATAGATATATGATTCGCGCGCCTAACGGCGCGCGGGCCCCCACCTCAGTGTCTTTGTCTTGTGACTCACCCCCTCCTTCTCTCCAGCAGCTCCAATCCTAGCTTCAGGAAGGTTCAAATGATATGGAGTTTAAGGGCCCCCACCTCAGTGTCTTTGTCTTGTGACTCACCCCCTCCTTCTCTCCAGCAGCTCCAATCCTAGCTTCAGGAAGGTTCAAATGATATGGAGTTTAAGGGCCCCCACCTCAGTGTCTTTGTCTTGTGACTCACCCCCTCCTTCTCTCCAGCAGCTCCAATCCTAGCTTCAGGAAGGTTCAAATGATATGGAGTTTAAGGGCCCCCACCTCAGTGTCTTTGTCTTGTGACTCACCCCCTCCTTCTCTCCAGCAGCTCCAATCCTAGCTTCAGGAAGGTTCAAATGATATGGAGTTTAAGGGCCCCCACCTCAGTGTCTTTGTCTTGTGACTCACCCCCTCCTTCTCTCCAGCAGCTCCAATCCTAGCTTCAGGAAGGTTCAAATGATATGGAGTTTAAGGGCCCCCACCTCAGTGTCTTTGTCTTGTGACTCACCCCCTCCTTCTCTCCAGCAGCTCCAATCCTAGCTTCAGGAAGGTTCAAATGATATGGAGTTTAAGGGCCCCCACCTCAGTGTCTTTGTCTTGTGACTCACCCCCTCCTTCTCTCCAGCAGCTCCAATCCTAGCTTCAGGAAGGTTCAAATGATATGGAGTTTAAGGGCCCCCACCTCAGTGTCTTTGTCTTGTGACTCACCCCCTCCTTCTCTCCAGCAGCTCCAATCCTAGCTTCAGGAAGGTTCAAATGATATGGAGTTTAAGGGCCCCCACCTCAGTGTCTTTGTCTTGTGACTCACCCCCTCCTTCTCTCCAGCAGCTCCAATCCTAGCTTCAGGAAGGTTCAAATGATATGGAGTTTAAGGGCCCCCACCTCAGTGTCTTTGTCTTGTGACTCACCCCCTCCTTCTCTCCAGCAGCTCCAATCCTAGCTTCAGGAAGGTTCAAATGATATGGAGTTTAAGGGCCCCCACCTCAGTGTCTTTGTCTTGTGACTCACCCCCTCCTTCTCTCCAGCAGCTCCAATCCTAGCTTCAGGAAGGTTCAAATGATATGGAGTTTAAGGGCCCCCACCTCAGTGTCTTTGTCTTGTGACTCACCCCCTCCTTCTCTCCAGCAGCTCCAATCCTAGCTTCAGGAAGGTTCAAATGATATGGAGTTTAAGGGCCCCCACCTCAGTGTCTTTGTCTTGTGACTCACCCCCTCCTTCTCTCCAGCAGCTCCAATCCTAGCTTCAGGAAGGTTCAAATGATATGGAGTTTAAGGGCCCCCACCTCAGTGTCTTTGTCTTGTGACTCACCCCCTCCTTCTCTCCAGCAGCTCCAATCCTAGCTTCAGGAAGGTTCAAATGATATGGAGTTTAAGGGCCCCCACCTCAGTGTCTTTGTCTTGTGACTCACCCCCTCCTTCTCTCCAGCAGCTCCAATCCTAGCTTCAGGAAGGTTCAAATGATATGGAGTTTAAGGGCCCCCACCTCAGTGTCTTTGTCTTGTGACTCACCCCCTCCTTCTCTCCAGCAGCTCCAATCCTAGCTTCAGGAAGGTTCAAATGATATGGAGTTTAAGGGCCCCCACCTCAGTGTCTTTGTCTTGTGACTCACCCCCTCCTTCTCTCCAGCAGCTCCAATCCTAGCTTCAGGAAGGTTCAAATGATATGGAGTTTAAGGGCCCCCACCTCAGTGTCTTTGTCTTGTGACTCACCCCCTCCTTCTCTCCAGCAGCTCCAATCCTAGCTTCAGGAAGGTTCAAATGATATGGAGTTTAAGGGCCCCCACCTCAGTGTCTTTGTCTTGTGACTCACCCCCTCCTTCTCTCCAGCAGCTCCAATCCTAGCTTCAGGAAGGTTCAAATGATATGGAGTTTAAGGGCCCCCACCTCAGTGTCTTTGTCTTGTGACTCACCCCCTCCTTCTCTCCAGCAGCTCCAATCCTAGCTTCAGGAAGGTTCAAATGATATGGAGTTTAAGGGCCCCCACCTCAGTGTCTTTGTCTTGTGACTCACCCCCTCCTTCTCTCCAGCAGCTCCAATCCTAGCTTCAGGAAGGTTCAAATGATATGGAGTTTAAGGGCCCCCACCTCAGTGTCTTTGTCTTGTGACTCACCCCCTCCTTCTCTCCAGCAGCTCCAATCCTAGCTTCAGGAAGGTTCAAATGATATGGAGTTTAAGGGCCCCCACCTCAGTGTCTTTGTCTTGTGACTCACCCCCTCCTTCTCTCCAGCAGCTCCAATCCTAGCTTCAGGAAGGTTCAAATGATATGGAGTTTAAGGGCCCCCACCTCAGTGTCTTTGTCTTGTGACTCACCCCCTCCTTCTCTCCAGCAGCTCCAATCCTAGCTTCAGGAAGGTTCAAATGATATGGAGTTTAAGGGCCCCCACCTCAGTGTCTTTGTCTTGTGACTCACCCCCTCCTTCTCTCCAGCAGCTCCAATCCTAGCTTCAGGAAGGTTCAAATGATATGGAGTTTAAGGGCCCCCACCTCAGTGTCTTTGTCTTGTGACTCACCCCCTCCTTCTCTCCAGCAGCTCCAATCCTAGCTTCAGGAAGGTTCAAATGATATGGAGTTTAAGGGCCCCCACCTCAGTGTCTTTGTCTTGTGACTCACCCCCTCCTTCTCTCCAGCAGCTCCAATCCTAGCTTCAGGAAGGTTCAAATGATATGGAGTTTAAGGGCCCCCACCTCAGTGTCTTTGTCTTGTGACTCACCCCCTCCTTCTCTCCAGCAGCTCCAATCCTAGCTTCAGGAAGGTTCAAATGATATGGAGTTTAAGGGCCCCCACCTCAGTGTCTTTGTCTTGTGACTCACCCCCTCCTTCTCTCCAGCAGCTCCAATCCTAGCTTCAGGAAGGTTCAAATGATATGGAGTTTAAGGGCCCCCACCTCAGTGTCTTTGTCTTGTGACTCACCCCCTCCTTCTCTCCAGCAGCTCCAATCCTAGCTTCAGGAAGGTTCAAATGATATGGAGTTTAAGGGCCCCCACCTCAGTGTCTTTGTCTTGTGACTCACCCCCTCCTTCTCTCCAGCAGCTCCAATCCTAGCTTCAGGAAGGTTCAAATGATATGGAGTTTAAGGGCCCCCACCTCAGTGTCTTTGTCTTGTGACTCACCCCCTCCTTCTCTCCAGCAGCTCCAATCCTAGCTTCAGGAAGGTTCAAATGATATGGAGTTTAAGGGCCCCCACCTCAGTGTCTTTGTCTTGTGACTCACCCCCTCCTTCTCTCCAGCAGCTCCAATCCTAGCTTCAGGAAGGTTCAAATGATATGGAGTTTAAGGGCCCCCACCTCAGTGTCTTTGTCTTGTGACTCACCCCCTCCTTCTCTCCAGCAGCTCCAATCCTAGCTTCAGGAAGGTTCAAATGATATGGAGTTTAAGGGCCCCCACCTCAGTGTCTTTGTCTTGTGACTCACCCCCTCCTTCTCTCCAGCAGCTCCAATCCTAGCTTCAGGAAGGTTCAAATGATATGGAGTTTAAGGGCCCCCACCTCAGTGTCTTTGTCTTGTGACTCACCCCCTCCTTCTCTCCAGCAGCTCCAATCCTAGCTTCAGGAAGGTTCAAATGATATGGAGTTTAAGGGCCCCCACCTCAGTGTCTTTGTCTTGTGACTCACCCCCTCCTTCTCTCCAGCAGCTCCAATCCTAGCTTCAGGAAGGTTCAAATGATATGGAGTTTAAGGGCCCCCACCTCAGTGTCTTTGTCTTGTGACTCACCCCCTCCTTCTCTCCAGCAGCTCCAATCCTAGCTTCAGGAAGGTTCAAATGATATGGAGTTTAAGGGCCCCCACCTCAGTGTCTTTGTCTTGTGACTCACCCCCTCCTTCTCTCCAGCAGCTCCAATCCTAGCTTCAGGAAGGTTCAAATGATATGGAGTTTAAGGGCCCCCACCTCAGTGTCTTTGTCTTGTGACTCACCCCCTCCTTCTCTCCAGCAGCTCCAATCCTAGCTTCAGGAAGGTTCAAATGATATGGAGTTTAAGGGCCCCCACCTCAGTGTCTTTGTCTTGTGACTCACCCCCTCCTTCTCTCCAGCAGCTCCAATCCTAGCTTCAGGAAGGTTCAAATGATATGGAGTTTAAGGGCCCCCACCTCAGTGTCTTTGTCTTGTGACTCACCCCCTCCTTCTCTCCAGCAGCTCCAATCCTAGCTTCAGGAAGGTTCAAATGATATGGAGTTTAAGGGCCCCCACCTCAGTGTCTTTGTCTTGTGACTCACCCCCTCCTTCTCTCCAGCAGCTCCAATCCTAGCTTCAGGAAGGTTCAAATGATATGGAGTTTAAGGGCCCCCACCTCAGTGTCTTTGTCTTGTGACTCACCCCCTCCTTCTCTCCAGCAGCTCCAATCCTAGCTTCAGGAAGGTTCAAATGATATGGAGTTTAAGGGCCCCCACCTCAGTGTCTTTGTCTTGTGACTCACCCCCTCCTTCTCTCCAGCAGCTCCAATCCTAGCTTCAGGAAGGTTCAAATGATATGGAGTTTAAGGGCCCCCACCTCAGTGTCTTTGTCTTGTGACTCACCCCCTCCTTCTCTCCAGCAGCTCCAATCCTAGCTTCAGGAAGGTTCAAATGATATGGAGTTTAAGGGCCCCCACCTCAGTGTCTTTGTCTTGTGACTCACCCCCTCCTTCTCTCCAGCAGCTCCAATCCTAGCTTCAGGAAGGTTCAAATGATATGGAGTTTAAGGGCCCCCACCTCAGTGTCTTTGTCTTGTGACTCACCCCCTCCTTCTCTCCAGCAGCTCCAATCCTAGCTTCAGGAAGGTTCAAATGATATGGAGTTTAAGGGCCCCCACCTCAGTGTCTTTGTCTTGTGACTCACCCCCTCCTTCTCTCCAGCAGCTCCAATCCTAGCTTCAGGAAGGTTCAAATGATATGGAGTTTAAGGGCCCCCACCTCAGTGTCTTTGTCTTGTGACTCACCCCCTCCTTCTCTCCAGCAGCTCCAATCCTAGCTTCAGGAAGGTTCAAATGATATGGAGTTTAAGGGCCCCCACCTCAGTGTCTTTGTCTTGTGACTCACCCCCTCCTTCTCTCCAGCAGCTCCAATCCTAGCTTCAGGAAGGTTCAAATGATATGGAGTTTAAGGGCCCCCACCTCAGTGTCTTTGTCTTGTGACTCACCCCCTCCTTCTCTCCAGCAGCTCCAATCCTAGCTTCAGGAAGGTTCAAATGATATGGAGTTTAAGGGCCCCCACCTCAGTGTCTTTGTCTTGTGACTCACCCCCTCCTTCTCTCCAGCAGCTCCAATCCTAGCTTCAGGAAGGTTCAAATGATATGGAGTTTAAGGGCCCCCACCTCAGTGTCTTTGTCTTGTGACTCACCCCCTCCTTCTCTCCAGCAGCTCCAATCCTAGCTTCAGGAAGGTTCAAATGATATGGAGTTTAAGGGCCCCCACCTCAGTGTCTTTGTCTTGTGACTCACCCCCTCCTTCTCTCCAGCAGCTCCAATCCTAGCTTCAGGAAGGTTCAAATGATATGGAGTTTAAGGGCCCCCACCTCAGTGTCTTTGTCTTGTGACTCACCCCCTCCTTCTCTCCAGCAGCTCCAATCCTAGCTTCAGGAAGGTTCAAATGATATGGAGTTTAAGGGCCCCCACCTCAGTGTCTTTGTCTTGTGACTCACCCCCTCCTTCTCTCCAGCAGCTCCAATCCTAGCTTCAGGAAGGTTCAAATGATATGGAGTTTAAGGGCCCCCACCTCAGTGTCTTTGTCTTGTGACTCACCCCCTCCTTCTCTCCAGCAGCTCCAATCCTAGCTTCAGGAAGGTTCAAATGATATGGAGTTTAAGGGCCCCCACCTCAGTGTCTTTGTCTTGTGACTCACCCCCTCCTTCTCTCCAGCAGCTCCAATCCTAGCTTCAGGAAGGTTCAAATGATATGGAGTTTAAGGGCCCCCACCTCAGTGTCTTTGTCTTGTGACTCACCCCCTCCTTCTCTCCAGCAGCTCCAATCCTAGCTTCAGGAAGGTTCAAATGATATGGAGTTTAAGGGCCCCCACCTCAGTGTCTTTGTCTTGTGACTCACCCCCTCCTTCTCTCCAGCAGCTCCAATCCTAGCTTCAGGAAGGTTCAAATGATATGGAGTTTAAGGGCCCCCACCTCAGTGTCTTTGTCTTGTGACTCACCCCCTCCTTCTCTCCAGCAGCTCCAATCCTAGCTTCAGGAAGGTTCAAATGATATGGAGTTTAAGGGCCCCCACCTCAGTGTCTTTGTCTTGTGACTCACCCCCTCCTTCTCTCCAGCAGCTCCAATCCTAGCTTCAGGAAGGTTCAAATGATATGGAGTTTAAGGGCCCCCACCTCAGTGTCTTTGTCTTGTGACTCACCCCCTCCTTCTCTCCAGCAGCTCCAATCCTAGCTTCAGGAAGGTTCAAATGATATGGAGTTTAAGGGCCCCCACCTCAGTGTCTTTGTCTTGTGACTCACCCCCTCCTTCTCTCCAGCAGCTCCAATCCTAGCTTCAGGAAGGTTCAAATGATATGGAGTTTAAGGGCCCCCACCTCAGTGTCTTTGTCTTGTGACTCACCCCCTCCTTCTCTCCAGCAGCTCCAATCCTAGCTTCAGGAAGGTTCAAATGATATGGAGTTTAAGGGCCCCCACCTCAGTGTCTTTGTCTTGTGACTCACCCCCTCCTTCTCTCCAGCAGCTCCAATCCTAGCTTCAGGAAGGTTCAAATGATATGGAGTTTAAGGGCCCCCACCTCAGTGTCTTTGTCTTGTGACTCACCCCCTCCTTCTCTCCAGCAGCTCCAATCCTAGCTTCAGGAAGGTTCAAATGATATGGAGTTTAAGGGCCCCCACCTCAGTGTCTTTGTCTTGTGACTCACCCCCTCCTTCTCTCCAGCAGCTCCAATCCTAGCTTCAGGAAGGTTCAAATGATATGGAGTTTAAGGGCCCCCACCTCAGTGTCTTTGTCTTGTGACTCACCCCCTCCTTCTCTCCAGCAGCTCCAATCCTAGCTTCAGGAAGGTTCAAATGATATGGAGTTTAAGGGCCCCCACCTCAGTGTCTTTGTCTTGTGACTCACCCCCTCCTTCTCTCCAGCAGCTCCAATCCTAGCTTCAGGAAGGTTCAAATGATATGGAGTTTAAGGGCCCCCACCTCAGTGTCTTTGTCTTGTGACTCACCCCCTCCTTCTCTCCAGCAGCTCCAATCCTAGCTTCAGGAAGGTTCAAATGATATGGAGTTTAAGGGCCCCCACCTCAGTGTCTTTGTCTTGTGACTCACCCCCTCCTTCTCTCCAGCAGCTCCAATCCTAGCTTCAGGAAGGTTCAAATGATATGGAGTTTAAGGGCCCCCACCTCAGTGTCTTTGTCTTGTGACTCACCCCCTCCTTCTCTCCAGCAGCTCCAATCCTAGCTTCAGGAAGGTTCAAATGATATGGAGTTTAAGGGCCCCCACCTCAGTGTCTTTGTCTTGTGACTCACCCCCTCCTTCTCTCCAGCAGCTCCAATCCTAGCTTCAGGAAGGTTCAAATGATATGGAGTTTAAGGGCCCCCACCTCAGTGTCTTTGTCTTGTGACTCACCCCCTCCTTCTCTCCAGCAGCTCCAATCCTAGCTTCAGGAAGGTTCAAATGATATGGAGTTTAAGGGCCCCCACCTCAGTGTCTTTGTCTTGTGACTCACCCCCTCCTTCTCTCCAGCAGCTCCAATCCTAGCTTCAGGAAGGTTCAAATGATATGGAGTTTAAGGGCCCCCACCTCAGTGTCTTTGTCTTGTGACTCACCCCCTCCTTCTCTCCAGCAGCTCCAATCCTAGCTTCAGGAAGGTTCAAATGATATGGAGTTTAAGGGCCCCCACCTCAGTGTCTTTGTCTTGTGACTCACCCCCTCCTTCTCTCCAGCAGCTCCAATCCTAGCTTCAGGAAGGTTCAAATGATATGGAGTTTAAGGGCCCCCACCTCAGTGTCTTTGTCTTGTGACTCACCCCCTCCTTCTCTCCAGCAGCTCCAATCCTAGCTTCAGGAAGGTTCAAATGATATGGAGTTTAAGGGCCCCCACCTCAGTGTCTTTGTCTTGTGACTCACCCCCTCCTTCTCTCCAGCAGCTCCAATCCTAGCTTCAGGAAGGTTCAAATGATATGGAGTTTAAGGGCCCCCACCTCAGTGTCTTTGTCTTGTGACTCACCCCCTCCTTCTCTCCAGCAGCTCCAATCCTAGCTTCAGGAAGGTTCAAATGATATGGAGTTTAAGGGCCCCCACCTCAGTGTCTTTGTCTTGTGACTCACCCCCTCCTTCTCTCCAGCAGCTCCAATCCTAGCTTCAGGAAGGTTCAAATGATATGGAGTTTAAGGGCCCCCACCTCAGTGTCTTTGTCTTGTGACTCACCCCCTCCTTCTCTCCAGCAGCTCCAATCCTAGCTTCAGGAAGGTTCAAATGATATGGAGTTTAAGGGCCCCCACCTCAGTGTCTTTGTCTTGTGACTCACCCCCTCCTTCTCTCCAGCAGCTCCAATCCTAGCTTCAGGAAGGTTCAAATGATATGGAGTTTAAGGGCCCCCACCTCAGTGTCTTTGTCTTGTGACTCACCCCCTCCTTCTCTCCAGCAGCTCCAATCCTAGCTTCAGGAAGGTTCAAATGATATGGAGTTTAAGGGCCCCCACCTCAGTGTCTTTGTCTTGTGACTCACCCCCTCCTTCTCTCCAGCAGCTCCAATCCTAGCTTCAGGAAGGTTCAAATGATATGGAGTTTAAGGGCCCCCACCTCAGTGTCTTTGTCTTGTGACTCACCCCCTCCTTCTCTCCAGCAGCTCCAATCCTAGCTTCAGGAAGGTTCAAATGATATGGGATAAGTACATGCGATGTTGGTGCCCAATTCTTTGAAGATGGTAATCCACGCAGCCAGTTGGGATCTACAAATATGGAAGGCCACATGTCTCTGTGACATATTCTCTCTCTCTATTCTCCCCCACTCCCCCTCCCCACACCACACTATGAGATTTGGTACCAGCTTGGATAGCTTCAAAAAAGTGAGTTCATAGGCAACTCATGGAAGTCAGGGGGAAAATGGCTGTTAGCCTTGATGTTAGTGGGACTGCCTCTGAAAGCCATCTGTGGGGAGACTCGTAGGGCTTCCTTGGGCTACTGGGAGAATAGACTGCTGGACTAAATGAGCCAAGGGTCCAATCCAAATAGGGCATTGCTCATATTCTTATGCTCTTACATTTTACAGGTTATGGCCATGCTCTGTAATTGCTGCATTGGGACCATCCTGGTGGAGTGATTGTTTAAGCACAAATCTTGACATTTGTTCAATAAACATTGAACAAATCTAGATGTTGGGTTAAGTTACTTTCACTAAGATGGCTGTCCAATATATTTAATTAATTAATCATTATTTTTGGATCCCTGTAAAACCCTTCCTTCCTTCCTTCCTTCCTTCCTTCCTTCCTTCCTTCCTTCCTTCCTTCCTTCCTTCCTTCCTTCTTTCTTTCTTTCTTTCTTTCTTTCTTTCTTTCTTTCTTTAGCTGTTGCTCTTACTGGAAAAGCATCAGGTGAAGTTAGAACTTAGAACAACGAAGTTGGAAGGGATCTTGAAGGTCTTCTAATCCAGCTCCCCATTCAAACAGATGTCCCTACCATTCTGGACTAATGTCTGTTCAGTCTCTTTTTGAAAGCTTCCAGCGATGGAACACTCACTACCTAGGGAGGGAAGCTGTTCCACTGATTAATTGTTGCCACAGTCAGGTATTTTCTCCTCAGTTCTAGGTTGGATCTCTCTTTGATAATCTTCCATTTGTTACTTCTTCTGCCTTCAGGGGCTTTGGAAAATAGGTTGACCCCCTCCTCTCCATGACAGTCCCTCAAATATTGGAACACTGCTATAATGTCACCCCTGTTCCTTCTCTTCACTAGACTAGACATACCCAATTCCTGCAACCATTCATCATGTTTAGCCTCCAGTCCCCATATCATCTTGGTTGCCCTTGTCTGCACTCTTTCTAGAGTGTCTGTCTTTTTTTGTATCATGGGGACCAAAACTGGACCCAGTATTCCAAGTGTGGTCTTACCAGGGTATTATAAAGCAGTACTGACATTTCAAGGGATCTTGATGCTCTTTTGATGCAGCCTAGGACTGCATTGGCTTTTTGGGGAGCTGCGGCACAGTTTTGGCTCATGATTATGCTAAGTGGATAATCCACTAGGACAGTATTGGCGAACGTTTTTGGCACCGAGTACCAAAATGGTAGCATGCACACCTGGTCTTTTGGTTTCTGGTATGCATGCATGCATCATCTTCCCGGCACACACATTCCAGTTTCCGGTGCTCCGTGTGCATAAGGACTAGCTGGCCAGTGTGCATGTGTGCACCAGAACCCGGAGAAGCAATGGGCGATGGCTCACATGCCCGGAGAGCAATGGCTCTGCGTGCCATAGGTTCGCCATCACAGCAGGGGACAACTAAATCCCTTTCATGCTGCTCAGCTAGGTAGCACCTATTCTATTTCTGTTCATTTGGTTTTTCTTGCCTGAGGATTAATTTGACCACTACGGACAAGAAACATTGGTGGCCTTTAGGTGAGGAATGAGAAGGCAGGCTGAGGACCTGGGGCTGCTTTCCAGTCTGAGAGGCACCCATTGACAACATGAGGAGGCCCCTGAGACGCCACACAGTCACTTTTCCTGAGCTTCTACCTCTTTTGTCCCTGCAGCAAAATTTCCTTGAAGGATGTAATCCCAAAATGGGGGCTGTCAATCTACCCGGTTCTATGAGCTGTCAGAGCAATTGCCACTGTCGTGTATCATGACTAGGGATTTTTTTCAAGAGTGTTGGAAGTGTAAATCTATCTGGCAGATGAAAGGCAGTCTGTACTAGCACATACAAAATATATGTGACACTTTTGAGAGTCAGAAGGGCTATTTTATAACCATAACTATAAAAGAATCCAGGATGATAAGGTTGTAAAATAAACTGCCATCCTTTTCCTGAGTGCTCAATTGGAATAAGCCATAGCTTGCTTAAGCAAATAGGTCATAATTTAGAACAGAACAGAGCATAATATCATAGGGGTGGGAGGGATATTGGAGGTCTTCTAGTCCAACCCTCTGCCTAAGGAAACCTTATATCATCCCGGTCAAATGTTGGTCCAATCTTTTCTTGAAAACCCTCAGAGATGGAACAACCAAAATTCCAGGAGGTAAGCTCTGTGAATTGGCTTAATTCACACAACTTTCTAAGCCATGACCTGTGTGCCCTTGATTTTATAAAGTTCATCAGACCAGGTTCACTGAGAGAATGAACAATAAGAGCCAGTAAAAGTTTGGCAGGATGATTTAACTGAAGTGAAAGAAAAAGCAGAATAAGGAAGGAGAAAGTGAAAGAATGAAGGAATGGGAAAAGATGGATTGGCATATTTGTCCACTGCTGACTGTTCCCTGAATGCTCAGGGTAGTGATTAGAACATTGTTTGCCTATGACCTAGTTGAGGCAGTCAAGGGAGGCGTAGATGGAAGCCCATTCCCTAAGAATAAGCTTAATGAGCAGAGGTTTGGCAAAGGCGGGCAAGGAAGAGGAACACAGAGGTGGAGGGAAATAGTCTCATGATCTGCAAGGATGTTCCACATCTCTTTTTCTCCCTACCAGTGCTGAGAAATTCACATGCTACAAGGGCCAGCAGATTGCCTCCTGGGAAGAGAAGGTGAAGGGGCTAAATGCAAAGTTGTCAGTTCCCCAGTTTATCAGAGAAGCTGAGGAAGTCTTGCATTGAACCTGGGAAGCCCTGGAGGAGGGACAGTGGGGTCAAGAAGCTTTTCAGAAGACAGAAGGCAAGAGGAATCAGAGGTCCAAGGGCATCAAGAAAATGCACTGGGAATTAGTGATACTTTTTATTTGGGTCATTGACAATTTTTATATTAATATTCTTTTAACTTTTTGGAAATCTGAAAGATTTGTAATTGATGGGGAAGAAGGGGTTTTCTTTGAAAGGGAAGGAAGGAGAAGTAAAGGAGAAGGCTCGGTGAGATGGCATATATGACAAGCCTGAGAAAGCCTTGCATGAGTCTTGGACAACAGGAGGATTTTGAAGACGACTCTCCTTAAAAATAATTTTAGCAAGTTCTCTGAAAGAGCTGATCTGGTGGAGAAGAGCAGATATGTGAAAAAAGAAGGAAAAGCTGTGAGACTTTCTAATTGCGTAGTGAATCCAATGAAGGAAAGATGTGAATATGTAGGAAGATGAAGAAGGTGATATTGGGGGGAAAAGTGAAAGTGAAGATTGTAGAGTTGTTGTAGTAGATAAACGGGAGGAGGAAGCAAGAATGGAGAGAAAATGAAGGTTGGCTGTTCTGTAGGGAGAACGAGGCAGGCAGGAAGTGAGGCAAGGCAGGTTGAAGCTAACACAACCTTTATTAACAGTTTAACATGGCAAAATGTAAGGCAAACCTCGAACCGGCAAACAGCAACATTTGACAGCTAACAGCCCTTTTTATACCAGAGCTGTCAGACGCTGAACCAATAGAATGGCTGCATTCTCCCGCCAGCTGGCTGCTCGCGTCTCAACCAATCGGGGCCGGCAATGATAGTCAATGGCGTCGTAGCCTTGAGGACTTAACAATGGCAAAGCTATGATTTCAGGGAAAGGAACAAGTCATAGACTCATAGAGTTGGAAGGGACCTAGGAGGTCTTCTACTCCCCAAGGCAGGAGACTATATCATCCCAGACAAATGAGTGTTCAATCTTTTCTTGAAAATCTCTGACAGCCACTTAGATATTGGAAGACTGCTGTCATGTCTCCCCTGAGCCTTCCCTTCATTCTGGTTCCCTTCATTCTTTTTAGCCTCCAAACCCCTTATAATCTTTGTTGTTCTTCTCTACACCCAACAACTTTTTTGTATTGTGGTGTCTAGAACTGTTCAATTAGACCAGGGATGTCAAACTCACGTCATCATGGCGGTGTTATGTGACGCATCAGGACTTTCCTCCCCCCCCTCGCTAAACCAGGCGTGGCCATGGCCAGTGCGTGACGCATCTAACCTGCAGGCCCCGAGTCTGACAGCCCTGAAATAGACCAAAGTAATTAAGCAAGGTGAGAATGTGAAGCCTTCTAGATGTGTGTCTCCCAGGTCCTGCTTTGGGGTAGCTGTCCCCATCATTTTCTCCAGAGAGAAGGCTTTATCTGCCCACCCGACAAGAGATGGTTTCGAATCTTTTAACTACTGGTTTGGTGGGCGTGGTTAGATGGGGAGATGTGACTGAGTGGGTGTGGCCAACTTGACATCACTCACGCACAGTCACATGACCCCCTCACCAAGCCATGCCCAAGAAGTGGCGAAAAGTTTTGAAGTGGGGGGGGGGACCTCTGGCCTCACCGGAGCTAAGGGAGCGCCTGTAAACTACCCAGTAAGAAAAAAAGTTTTTGTCCTCCCTGGCCCCCAGGAACACTCTGCAGGCTTCAGCAGGGCTAGGGAAGGGAAAAATGCCCCCATTTCCAAAAAATGGGAGAAAATGGCTCTTTTTTTTTTTTTTTTTTTGCAAAAACGAGGGTATTTTTCCCTTCCCCAGCCCTGCTGAAGCCTGCAGAGTGCTTCTGGAGGCTGGGGGAAGGGAAAAACACCTCTGTTTTTGCACAAAATGGCCCAGTTTTGGAACTGGCATGCACGCACCATTAAAAAAGGAAAAAAATACATTTTTTCAATGAAGATCGTTCTGCGCATGTGCAGAAGAGAAAATAAAGATGGCAGCCCTCAGGATAGAACCGGGCTGGTTCTATCCTGTCCCCCAGAGTTACTATCTATTCAGCCAAACTGGACTGCATAGGTACGAATCCACCTCTGCACCTGACCCTTTCAGCCTGGCCAGGAGTGGGGGGGCGGCAACATTCCCATGCACCTTGAGGGCCGATGAGAGGAAAAGGCAATTGAGAAGCAGGGAACAAATTGTCTGCTAGGCTCTTCTTGGGGAGTGTCTGGCAAAGGGAGTCTGCCTTTGGATACAACCCATTCCACAAATGAGAACCTAAAATCACTTTATTAAGAAAAGAGAAAAGATAAGGAGTAATTTCATTTTGTTGCTTTACGTAGTTACAAGTAAAACATTGAATGGCAAAGGAGATAGAAGTTAAAGATAAAACTAAAGAACTGCTCAGCATCAGAAAAGTGTTATCTCAAAGACGCAAAGAGAATCCAAGACTATCTGCCTATTTGTGTAACACAGCAGAATTTACACAGAAGATACGGGTAGCTCTTCACTTACAACCATCCTTTTAGTTGTCCAAAGTTACAGCGGCATTCAAAAAATGTGATTTATGACTGTTTTTCACACTTACAACCACTGTCGTATCCCCACAGTCACATGATCAGAATCCAGATGCTTGGCAACTGGTTCACGTTCATGATGGTTCCAAGTTCCTGGGATCACATGATCATCTTTTCCACTGAGCAAAGTCAATGCTAAAGCCAGATTCCCTTCACAACCATGTTCTTAACAATTGCAGTGACTCACTTAGTAAATGTAGCAAGAAGGATTGTACAATGGGGAGAAATTCACTTAACAACTGTTTTGCATAGCAACATACATTTTGGGTTCATTTGTGGATCGTACATTGAGGGCTACCTGGACAGAGAACTATATAATATCAGCCAGCAGGTCCAGATGTGTCCTGGCTAATTTTCCTCAGTAACTCCGGAGCAATGGTTCTGACGGAGTGGATCAGAGAGCCTTGGAGATCACTAAGTCACTAAGTCCAGGTCTGCAAGGTCAAAATGTTTTTCATTTGAATCCCAGGAGCAGGAATGAGATCCAGCAGCTTCTGACAGGTTCTGGAGAACTGGTAGCGGAAATTTCGAGTAGTTCGGAGAACTGGCAAATGCCACCTCTGGCTGGCCCCAGGAGTGGGGAAGGAATGGCATTTTGCAGTATCCTTCCCCTGCCATGCCCACCAAGCCTCACCCACAGAATGGGTAGTAAAAAAAAAATTGAATTTCACCACTGCCCAGGAGGTTAGGGTTAGGGTTGCTCTGACAGCTGATGGCATGCATGATTGGGCTTCTCGAAATTTCTAGAATTTTCTAAGGTACCTGGTTGATGGTATAGAAATGTGCGTTTCCAGAGATTTATTTAAAGTACTTCTCATTACTTCTATTTCGCTCTTTGGTTATACCTGCCATAATCATTTAGGGGTGATATGATAGCAGTGTTCCAGTATTTGAGTGGCTGTTACAAAGAAGAGGGGGTCAAATTATTTCCCAAAGCACCACGGGGCAGGCCAGAAACAATGGATGGAAACTAATCAAAGAGAGAAGCAACCTGGAATTAAGGAGAAACTTCTTAACAGTGAGGACAATTACCCAGTGGAACAGCTTGCCTCCAGAAATCATGGGTGCTTCATCAGTGGAGGTTTTGAAGAATATTCTAGGCAGTCACTTATCTGAGATGGTATAGGTTCTCCTGCTTGAGCTGGGGGGCTGGACTAGAAGACCTCCAAGATCCCTTCCATTCTATTCTATTCCTATTCCTATTCTGTTCTTCCAATAAATAATTATTTTGAAATCTTGAAACTTCTGTGTTGTGTTATTTTACAATAATATTTTAAATTTTGTTGGAAAACTACTTAAACTTTATCCAAAATTGTTCACAGAACTTAATATTTTATTCAAAGAGAAAATAACATTTTTCCAGTGTTTAATGATTTATTTATTCTTATAAAGGCTGCTATGATTGTGGTGGGTGGCTTTTTGGTTGTGTTTTTATTTATTGAACTGTGGTTAACAAACATTGTCAAGTAACTGAGCAACATAAATCTATGATGCCTCGAGGAAAAAGAAATATAATGAAATACTTTGAAAGACAAAGACCATTAACTTTGAAAATATACAACACAAAAGTAAAACCAAATGGGTGAGATAAAATGCTAGCATAACAAGCAATCTCTATAATAAAATGTAACATGTGCAACTATGATGGTGTACTAACGTCATGCACTTGTGTTACCAAAAATATTGCAATCTGTAAGGAAAACATACACATTGGTATTACTTATAGAACATGTAGTAAACCTGAAGTGATGAATAAAACAGAATTGATTATCTCCTGGAATTATTATGGTTCATCAGACAGTCAACCAGATGTTCAGACTGGTTTTGGCATTTTTGTCTATCAAGTCCTTTCCAAGGACCTGGGAGAGACAGATGTGGATGTTTGATGGTGCTACGGATAACATTGCAGGATGGAAGCTGTTCCAAGTAAAGTTGCCTTCTGCAATTGATTGATGATGATTTTGTCAATGCCAATGGTGTTCAAGTGGTGCTCCAGTTGTTTTGGGATTGCACCCAAGGCACCTACCGTATTACTGTTGGTACTCTCTTTGCTTTCTTTTGCCACAGTTGTCCTATTTCTACTCGCTGGTCTTTGTATTTTGTTATCTTCTCCATTCTTTCTCTTCTATTCTGCCCTTTCCAGGCATTGCCACGTCCATTAGCCAGACTTTTTTGTCCTTCTTATCTCAGTTGTTAAATATGTGGCATTACATGGCAGAAATTATTATAATTATTATTACTTGGAAAATCCTGCTTCCTCAAAATTCCAGTTTATGATTGAGGATAAAGACAAATGGTTTAAGACCATAACTTTCCATGCCCCTTGTATAAGCAACTTCTGATTTTATTTATTTATTTTTAAACTGAACATACATTCCACCAAATCATAATCAACTAGCAATGGTTTACAATAAAGTAACACAAGTAATGCCACTGCAATAGGAACACATCAAAATAACAAATCACAATAAATGAAGCATGACACTCATCAATTAAATACTCCATTAATTAAAATCAATACATTTACAAAAAGCTGAGAAATTCTAAAGGAGTCTGCTGTTTTCACCCTCTTTCACCTGTGACTTCTGTTGTGTAATCTGCTCCGAGGACCAAGGTGACTCCTTCCATATCCTGTAGCTGCTTGTTTGGGGACTTTGCCCAAAGTCTTGAAAATCCCAAGCAGCTGCACCCCCAGAAGGATTCCCTGGACGGAATCTGTTCTAGAAGCAACTCTAGGACAGCAGCTGCTTTCTACTGAAGGTGGGAACCAGGAAGAATGATCAATATGCCATCACCCAAATCAAGGAGAAGAAAAGGCTCGGTCGAGTCTGTCCATTCCTCCTGGTGGCTGGTCTCTCTCTGACCGCTGCCTTGAGCCAGGCTAGGTTTCCCTCTTGCTTTTTCTTCTCTGAGATGTTATGCCTGAAAGATTTCAAGTGCCAGAAGTCCCAAGCAGTGAGTGATAGGAAAGGACATCCTTCTCTGCCTTCTTGCCTATTTATACAAACGTTGCTTTGGTGCAGACAGCAAAAGTTGCCACCCAAGGAGCGAAGAGTTATTTGCTACCTTAAGTGAGGCATCTTCTGACTACAGGCAGGAGGTGACCCGGGTTGAACCATCATCAACTCTGAAAAGAGTCTCTGCTCATTCGCACCCAAGCATATTTCAGTGCTTTTTTGAATGAGAAGAGAAAGGGAAATCCCCACTGGTTATTTTTTCCTCCCCATACATATTTATAAGAGTTGGAGAAATCTCTTCTAAAATATAACTTTTCACTGCCTGCAATAAATAATATATGTCAGAAAGGCTTAGAAACCATCTGGCTACATTCTTCGTAAAAAGAAAAATCCCTATTAAGTATGGCATTCAGAGTGTAGGAAAGGGAGAGAGCAGAGTTCAGCCAAATCAAGACTGAAAAAGAGAAGCTCCTTTCACTATATTGCAGACTGCCTGAATTATGTCTCTCCAACTCCGGTGGAGCATCATGTTCTCAACGTGTCTCATAGAAAACCAGGTGACCGGGAGTCTCCTTTGGCATCCTCTGAAATTGGCCTGTCTGTTCTCTTCGCTCGCTGCTTGAAGACGAAGGACAAGTGGGCTGTTCTTGGCACCTGCAGGTTTTCTGCTGTCTTTCGCCTGTCCTCTGAGATTGATCACCGTGTCCTCTTCTCCTTTATTGGATCCTGCAGATCCAAGTGCATCTTCTAGCTGTCATTTGATTGAGAGGAATGTTTGGGTGAATCAGCTTTCTGTCAAAGCCACTCTTGACAAACTCCAGATATTTGCAATAGCTAAGGAGCCATCCCTCTGGCGCCCCATGGCTTGCAAGGGGGGGGGGGATTCTGGGGCTTGCCATTTCTTGGAAACCCACAAGCTTTCTTCGCAAGCAGCCTCAGGTGAGCGAACTGTGTTGCCGTTTAACACCCAGCACCCGGGAAAGAAAATCAACAATGTGAATGAAGAAAGGTCACTAGAACAGCATAGACTAACAAAGCTGGAAGCGACCCTGGAGGTCTTCTAGTCCAACCCCCTGCTCGAGCAGGAGATACTAGACAATTCCAGAGAAATGGCTGTCCAGTCTCTTCTTACAAGACCTTTAGTGATGGAGCACCCATGGCTGTTAATTGTCCTCATTGTCGGGAAGTTTCTCCTTAGTTCCAGGTTGCTTCTCTCCTTGATTAGTTTCCATCCATGGCTTCTTGTCCTGCCTTAAGGTGCTTTGGAAATGAAGCTGACCCCCTCTTCTTTGTTGCAGCCCCTCAAATATTGGGATACTGTTATCTTGTCACCCCAGTCCTTCTTTTCATTAAACTAGACATACCCGATTCCGGCAACCGTTCTTTATACTGTATGTTTTATCCTCCAGCCCCCTAATCCTCTTTGTTGCTCATCTCTGCAGTCTTTCCAGCATCTCAACTTCTTTTTTATATTGTGTTGACCAGGACTGGACACCGTGTTCCACTAGCCGTCCTCACCTGCAGCCTTCCTCTCCAAGCCTCGTTGCAGCACTTGATTTTCTGATTTGTTTTCAGATTCATCACTACCTCCCCTTTCTGATTTTGACACCAAATTCTATGGCTTCCCTAGTTACTACTTTTCCTAGTAAGGGAGGGGGAAATTCAGCAGAGCATCATGGTTTCATTTGGGAAAAGAACTTCCAAGGTCCCCTTCCCTCCCCTCCCCTCTTCCCCCCTCAATTTCCCCATTATGCCCCTAATTTAAGATTTAAAGCACCGTGAAGTGGTATATAAGTCGAAGTGCTATTGCTATAATCTACTTTCTTTTCCCTGGCAGGAGACGAGGTGGGAGGCTTCCATGTTTTTCATCCTGAGCCAGATCATGCTTCTCTATCGAGCCCCCTGGAGCTGGGTTTAGCTTACACCGGAGATGGAACCAGCAAGAGAAGCATTGATTTTTCCAAATGGCCAACTCATATATTTTAATTATTGTGGCTGTGAGATCCATTTCTATGAGTTACTGCCTCTTTTTAATTAGGAGAATCTATTACAGCATTGTGTAACATTGTTATCCTGTTGGGAGTGGATTGTTTGTGTGCGATGGGAATGCTTGTATGAAGGAGAGAACAAGCCTTTTACTTTGGAAACTGGGTTTGTGCAAGAAGCTGAACCAGTTAAGGATGCTTACTGCCTAAATGTAAATCCCTGGGTGGCCCTTGCCTCACATTAGGTTTGTGAAGATGGTCAAGAGAGGTCTGGTGTTTGGTCTCTCTCCATCCTCGCCCCTTACAAAGTGGCCTCAAAATGCCAAGAACCAGGAGCTAGTCTCTGTTCCCATCAGGTAACTGAGAGGAAGAGGAGCAGAGAAGGACAAGGAGGAGGATCTGGGGATAAGAGGCAGTGCAGCAACTGGGAATGTTTTGCCTGGGGAATAGCAGGTTGGGTGGGGAGAAGGTAGCATCTTCAAACACAAGAAAGGATGTCACACAAGTATCTATGGAGATTCTCAATCAGCCATGGTTGTCCCAAGGACATTTTTCCTTTTTTAAAAAAGTTTTTTATTTCTAGTCTCATACACACATTTACAAGTATACATTCTCTTAGTTATTATTCTTGTCACATTTTAACACTTTTAAACGTTCATTTTTCCATATAAAAATTGAAATACATAACCAGGATTACTTTGCTTACCATCCCATACACCTATTTTATTTTACCACAATCCTACTTTCCTTTCCTTTTCTCCCTCCCTTCCTTCTTTACTTTCTTCTTTCCTCCTCTCCTTTCCCTTTCATTCTTCCTCTTCCTCTCCTCTACACCTCTCTTCCTCTTCTCCTTCAAGCCCTCTCTCCACCTCTTCCTATCCCGCCCAATCTTCCTCTCCTTTCCTCTTTCTTCTTTCCCTCTCCTTCCTTCTTTTCTCTCCTCTTCCTCTCTTCCTTTCCTCTTCTATTGTTGTGGTTCCCTATTCTGCTCTTTTGTCTGGTGTATTTTCGGAATGGTATTCCAGCAAACCCGGTTCTGACTTTATATTTGCTATTTTGCATTCCCTTTTCCTCGTTAAAAGTGCAAAGGGCAACTGGACTTCCTTTTCTTTGAAAACATTTTGATTCTCATCCAAGAATCTTCTTCAGTTCTGAAGAAGTTCAGTTCCTCATGGATGAGAAGTAAAATGTTTTCAAATAAAAGAAAAGCCAAGAAAATCCATCCGTTGCCTTTTGGAAAAGTGTGTTTGGGACAAGTCACACAAGTCAACATCTGCTCTCCATAGTCAGGATATGGAATAATAGATTTCGGTAAAAGACAATAGACTCTACTTCAGTGTTATAAAATACTGAGAGTGGAATCAATGACCTAGAGAGGTGGGTGGGATTCTCGCCATTGCTGATGTTCAGCAGAAGTTGGGCAGCCATTTATTGGGGCCACTGAATGAGGTTGGAACTCTGGTCTAAATAGCTTCTTCCAACTCTACAATTTCAATGGGAGATCGCAGAAATTAGATTCAAAGGTACCACGAGCTGCCACAGTTCCTAGGGTAAATTTATCAGATACCACGTGGATTTATATACCGTTTCATGGTGCTTTACAGCCCTCTGCGTGGTTTACAGAGTCAGCCTCTTGCCCGCAACAATCTGGGTCCTCATTTTACTGACCTTGGAAGGATGAAAAGATGAGTGAACCTTGAGCCTGTCAGGATGAAATTCCTTTCTGTGGGCAGAGTTGGCCTGCAATACCACATTCTAGCCACTGCGGTATCAGAACTCCTTATGTTTTGCACTTGTGGCTAGTTTGATTGACTGATTGATTTTCAAATAATGTTGCTCATCCCCACAGGTTGTGCTTGTCAGGCCATTTGTGAAAAAGAAAGGTAAGAAAAGCAAGCATGTTGTAGGGTTGTGTATCCTGCTGTGAAGGCAGCAATTCTTCAGTTTCTGGAGAAACCCTTGTCCAGCTCTGTTGCTTGCAGGACCACAATAATTAGTTAGCCTAACCACTTAAAGCCCTTCCCTTTGCAGGGAGAAAGGGAGGCAGCTCACTTGAGCCACCCTGACCAGGAGGCAGCAGCTTCAGAGCAGCAGGTTTTCCCAGGCCTTTGTGTGTGGCCTTCTGTGCAGTGCAGATCTGATGTTTGACAAAAGAAAATCATCTGTCAGGGTTCCAAATAGCATCCAAAAGTAAATCAGAGTCCAAGGCCCATGGCTGCAGGCCTGACACCATCCCCTTGAAGCTGCTTCCCTGAGACACATGGTTTCTCTCTCCTAAAGCACGGGCCGGGCATTGCCAGTGCTGGACAAGTGGCAGGGCTTCAAAAGGGCCTGGTGAGATGGATTCTGCCCCCTCGTTGCCTCTCCATAAGGAGAATCGCATCTCCTTTGCAATGTCAACCTCTTATGCAAAGCCCTCCAAGCGGCCTCAAGTGGCACAATGGAAAACTGGGGCCAAAACACTGAGATCAGGTTTGCTGACAGAGAAGCCCATATTCTCTGGTCTGGTCTGGGTTATTCTGTGCCATAAGAGGCATGGGAAAGAGTAAAAATTGCTGGGCAATCTGGAGATGGCTTTTTAATGTCACTTCATTTTCCTCTCTTCTTATTCCTTTCCTCCGAGCAATTACCTTTGCTTAAAAATTACACCATCTTCATATAAAGGAACATGCATTTCATATAAGCCAACATGGACTTTACTCTAAGTTCAAACTATACCAGGTTCCCAAGAAAAGACATTATTCTGAACAGTAACAGAGGCAACAAAAGACAGCAAGATTAATTGCAAGATTACAAGGACAAATTTGATCTACTGGTGAAAACTATGAAGCAAGAAACCATGAACTCAAGTCCCACCTTAACCATGAAAGCCAAATGGGTGACTTTGGGCCAGTCCTTCTCTCTCGGCCCAATCCACTTCACAGGGTTGTTGTGGTGAGGAAAAATTAGTTTTAGTTTAGTTTAATTTATTGTCATTGCACTTTGTACAACAAATTCAGTGTGATCTTCAGTGCACAATGACAGTTCAGGTTGTGGTTGTTAAGGAATCATGTGTAGTCATTAAGCACAACATCAGCTGGTGGCTGGTTTCCTCATTGACTTGACTTATTGGATGCTGGCAGTGAAGATCACAAGTGATGATGTGACTGTGGGAAGCTGTGACCATTGTAACTGTGTGCCGGTTGCCAAGTGCCCCAATCATGATCCTGTGACTGTGGGGGACACTGCGACAGCCACAACTTCAAGGACCGGCCATAAGTCTTCTTGTTGAGTACTGTTGTAACTTTGAATGGTTGCTGAGCAAGAAGTCACTAGGATACCTATATAGTCCAAAGCCCCTCCCTGTCTTTCATGGTTGACAAAGCGTAATGATACCCCAGACGACAACAATCGGACCAACTACTTGGTGGGCTCCGTAGTACCCTGGGGTCTCTGGCTGCTGGCAAAACCATGTCTTCATGCTTTTTGAAAGAATGTTGGGGGGGGGACCTTATTATTTCTGCAAGGATTATGTTCCACGTGTATCTTCAATTCCTCTCAGCTTAAAAAAAGTGCCTGCACAACATCCTCTCTTTCTCTTCCTGTCCCTCCGTTTCCTCCTCCTCCTCCTCCTCCTCCTCCTCCTCCTCCTCCTCCTCCTCCTCTTCCTCCTCCTCCTCCTCCTCTTCCTCCTCCTCCTCCTCCTCCTCCTCCTCCTCCTCCTCCTCCTCCTCTTCCTCCTCCTCCTCCTCCTCCTCCTCCTCCTCCTCCTCCTCCTCCTCCTCCTCCTCCTCCCTGCAGGGATAGTAATCCATGACTCCCCTAGAGGCTTAGCTGTCTCCTCCGGTATTTTATGAGAAGGTATAAAATTGTCTGTAATAGACTTTTCACATTTCAATCCAATTTGTAACAAGGCTTGCCCACTGTAGATGCCCTTTGCCCCACAGGGTTCAATCAAGGAAAAAAATCCAATCCACAAAATAGGAGGAGGAAGGTGTGCTGGCTATGCTTGCTTCAGTTATTTGTAAAAAAAAGAGGTGGGATATAAATAAATATACAACCCCTGTAGCAGCACACCATCCTAAGGGTCTGCCTGTCCCATTGCCCCTTCCCTGTGCAAAGAGCCCAGCCCTGCTTACTTTCAGGGGATACCAACCAAGAGTTTGTTGTGCCCACAAGTGGAGGCCTAATATTGTAGTGACCAAAACTGAAATACTGTATCCAGGTTTGCTTGCCATAATATAAAAAAGATGTCGAGACTGGAAAGAGTGCAAAGAAGAGCAGCAAAGATAATTAGGGGTCTGGAGGCTAAAACATGATGAACAATTGCAGGAATTGGGAATGTTTAATTTAATGAAAAGAACGACTAGGGATGTCATGATAGCAGTCTTCCAATAGCTAAGGGCTATCACAAAGAAGAGGAGGACAACCTATTTTCCAAAGCACCAGAAAAAGGTGCATCTTATACTCTGAAAAATACGGTATGTTTTCCATTTTAAGAGGACAGAAACAGCCTCTTTGGGAAGTTATCTACTTCCAGACTGTTTTTTTTTTTGAAGTGATTCCCCCTACCCAAATCCCAGGCACTTTCAGAAAGACCCTGCTCTTCTTGGGAGAGACCGCTTGATCATGGCTCAGAGCTCGCTTGCTTGCTTCCTTATCACGGGGTCCCTCTGCTCAGTTTACAGTACTAGAAAAGATAAAACTTTACAAACCTATGCACTGCACAAACTAATATCAAAAGATAAATATTCAATCCTAAATAAATAAAATAAAGCACCTGGAAGGGGCTGGCTTGGAGCTTAGATCAAGCCCAAACTCTCTTATGATTCCTGCATAGAGCTTTGACCTAAACCAACATTGTTCAACCTTGGTGGCTCTCAGATGGATGGACTCCAACCAGGGTGGATTTGATTTAAATCAAGTCTATTTAAATTACGATTTAAATCACTAGTAAAAAGGCTTGATTTAAACCAACTCGATTTAAATCATATTTTTTAAAGAGCCACTGTCATCTCTGTCCCGCAGTGGCTCCTCTAACCTGTTGTTGACTCACCAACAGTCTCATTCACTTTAATGGGACGGCTGGTGATACGGCAGGGACACAACAAGGTGAGGGACGTGGCTGGCAACGGGTGAGGGGATGCCCACTAACAGGCGCTGCCATGAGGGATCAGAAATGACAGGTGATCTTTAATATTATATTTATAAGCTGCTTAGAAGGTTTCACTTTCGTTTTTACTGCTTGCCCTTCCTCCTCACACTTGGTGTGAGCCTGGTGGCACAGGTGCATTTCTCTTCAAACAATCATACACTTTGTAGTGTACCTAGATTTGCAAACAAGGGGATAAAGGAATATTCCTGAACTTTGTTTTATGATTTATCTCGTGGTTACTCTGAAATTGTGTGAATGCGTCAATGCAGGACATGTTATCTCAGCTTGCAGAGCTTGGATTCAATGAATGAGTTTACCAAAAATGTAAATATTGCAGAATCTATAGCCTCTTGCTACCTAACTAAGCTCGTTTTCATGCTGAATAAACTAAATTAGTAATGTATCTTAAATAGAAAACTATCTTTAGATAGATTTTTTTTACTCCAAAAGCACTTTATTAAAATAAATCTGATAAAAATAAAATAAAATCTGATTTAAATTTTAAAAATCCATTTTTTTATTTTAATTTTTTAAAATCACCGATTCTTACCCACCCTGACTCTCGCCCTCAGAATTCCCTGGCCAGCAAAGCCAGTGACGGCCTCCCTGCTGCCCTTCTAGAGGCCACCATCTTCCATGCTGTTGCGCTGCAGCAGGAGGGGAGGGGGCTCCCCTAAAACCTGTACGGTCTCCCTTGGACTTGCCTAAACCATCTCGAGGGAGATCCTGTGCTTAGCCAGTTCCAAGCTTCCTGGGGAGGCTGCATTCAGATTAGCTGCCTGGGGCTGGAGCTGGGTCTGGATGTACGGCTGAGCCGCCAACGTGCTGGCCAGGACTGGGAGCTTCCAGAGTCGGCCAGTACTCCATAGAGCAGGCCTGCCGTTCACCCCATAATCACTCTGCCGAGGTGACTTAAAAGGGTTTTTAATTTGATTTGCATCCATTATAAGCTTTCCTTCTGCTTTCCTTTTTCCATAATTGGCGATAAATCCCGAGAGTGCTTATTATGAGGCTTTGTAATGGGCTTTCTTAATGCCTAAACTTTCTGTGTTAGGGATGGGGGAAGCCACGTGGGCTGTTCCACCAGGGAGGATCTGCTGCTGTGCCACCTCTTCGGGAGTCTGTCCCTGTTATTTTGTGCTGCCTGCTTCTGGGAAGGAGCTGGGATTCAGGATTCTGCAGGCATTCAGAGTTCTCAACCTTATTTTACAAAGTTTTCTCTCTGATAACGCTAGGCTGCTAACTAGGGCATACAAAACCATTGCCAGACCTATCCTTCAATCAGTGGTGGGTTCCGGATCCTGTTGCAACCGGTACGGTGCAATGGGGCCTGGCGTCGCTCACATGCACACACACATGCATGCGTCCTTACCTCTGCAACACCTCTGCATTCGCCTGCAACGCCTAACATTCTCCCTCATTCATACTGGGTTCAAATTCCAGCTTGAAATACTGCAAGCAGCCTCATTTCACACCTGTGACGTTTCAGTTATTCAAAGCAGAAGAAAGATTTTGACAATGAAATTGCAGGAAAGGCTTTCTCCTAGGAGATGTTACCCTGGTTAACTTCAACTCCCAGCCATTGACTCGTGCCTGGGCAAATCTGATTCCAGTATCTATATTATAAACCTTAGATCTCATTATAGGCAGTGATATTTCTTCCTCTTGCTCTGTATTTGATGAACTTGCCACTTTTTCATTTATTTTTTGAGCGGACTTCACAGTATGGCGATTTTTGGAAAAGCACCTTTGGGACAACCGTGACCTGGATGATTGAGAATCTCCATAGATTCCACTGATGAGCTTGCAAAAGAAAAAGCAGCATATGTGGAATTCCTGCCACAGTGCAGCAGAACCAGCTGGAATGGAGAGGATGGCTCCAGAGAAGGGAAGGACTATGGATATGCAGGGGAGGTGGCCTTTCCAGGGGCCCCTGAAAAGAAGAGGACGAGGCTGTGTGTTGCTATCCTCAGAGAAGGGGTCTGTGGCTTGCACTCCTGCTTGGCTAATGGCCCCATGAATTGGCCCAGAGAGGCTGCTGGCCAAGGACATGTATAGAAGAGGAGCTGAATGTGAGCCATTCCAGTTCCAATACACCCTGCCGGCTTCCACAGGGAAAGTCACTGGGGAAGCCGGCAGGAAGTCAGATGTTGTCCCTGCTCCTACTGCTTTTTTGCCATTTTGTTTTGTTCATTTTGTTTCTTTTTTTAAGAAATGAAATATCTCTGTCATGATGATCCAACGGACCATGAGCTAACTAGTATTCTAGACAATATTCTAGTATAAATGAACATATATTGAAACAAGCTGTGGAGCAGAAATTGGCACTCTGGGCTTTCTGTACCATTCCTAATTTCTTTAGAGTATGACCAAGCCCAATGACTGCTCACTCAAAGAATAAGCGATATGGTGTTTCAGGCCGCAATAATAAGGGCACTTGGGAAACAGACAGATACCTACAAAAATCTCACTTTTCCCAAGCTGAGGAAAGCACATTTCAAAGCCCGGAGTTACACTTAATCATCTGCATTGCTGCGAGGCCAAAACCCCATTAACCGAGCATACCTGTCCACAAGGCACAACTGGTCACAGAAATAACCATTTCGATTTATCACTTTAGGCTTAATACATGCTATCTATCTTGTTTCAGGCGGTACGTATTTTTACATCATAGATTGTAATATTTTAGATTTAGGCTTGCACAGGTAATTAACACCCTATTTCAGAAGCATATGTTACATTGCTATTACAGAGACTCATTAGTACTTTATCTCACCTGTGGGGTTCTTTTGTGTGTGTTGTGTTTTTTCAAACCGCATTTTATTTCATTTTATTTCATTTCAATGAAAACATACTGATGTCTGTTTGGGGACGGACAATTGCAGGACCAATGGCCAACCCCATCCCACCTGGTCTGTTCCCTCTGCTCCATGTGCTGAGTGGGGGGGGGGGCAGTTTCCACAGCTTCAAGACCTTCTACATCTTGGGAACTGCAACTCCAACAGGAAACAACAACAACACTGGATTATTTCAGAAGCGGCTTAATAAGGCACATTCTCCACTGTATCTTGGAGGAGTTAAATTACCAATCATGACCACCCTCAACCCACCAAGAGAATAAAGTTGACCTCCCCACTTTTAAATAACCATTTGAAAAATTGCTGCATAAGTGAGATTAAATACATGCTGTATTGAAAAATCAGGAGGGTCCTGGGGAAATGCAGAACTGGCAAACATTACAGCTTGGAGTTGGGGAGCAGTGAGATCTGTCTTTCCCAAAATACTCTGTTCCCTTCCCTTGTCTGCTGTTTACTGAATTTATTGAACAGATTCTTGGTGACTTACTGCATCAAGGTTTAAGCGATGATATCAAATGCCAACGTAAGCGACAATAAACAAGAGAATGAAATGATAGATGTGGCGAACTGTTTTCCCCTTGGGATTCCCCATATCCTCCTCCTAGCCGCCCCATCCTCAGAGAAGAAATTCCCTGTGATTTTCTAGGATAAAGACCTGGAAATAGGATATCTAGAACAGCATTTTCTCAGATTACCCTCAGAAGCTGCCCATCAAGCAGCTTCATCGTCCGTGTCTTCTCTGGGCGTAGTGCCCATGACCCTCCTTCTCCTTGTTTCAAGTGTAGCAACTAGCTGGCCCAACAGGCTCGGCCCAAAGTGAGTTTGGAGGAGAAGAAGATCAGGAAGGGCTGTTGTCTCTGACCTCTTCTCCACAGCCAGACCAGAACTTGGACGGGGAGATTTTCAGGCTTCAGGGTTGTGCTCCAGAAGGTGGCAGATTCTGCCTTTGAGCCCCTCTTGCAGAGGACTTTGGGGGGTGTCACCTTTGAATTCTGCTAAACCAGTAGGAGGACCTATTTTGACCTGCCTTAATTGTGAGTGCTGTATCTGGCCTCAAGTTTTTGCTGGATGAGAGAGTTTTAAGTTAATAGGGCCACCTGGCGAAATATCTAGTGTAGAAGATATTTATGTCAGAATTGTCTGCCATCACAACTGTGTTTTCTGTTTTGTCTGAAAACTTGCAATGTGCTTGTAGAGTGGAAGCCAGCTGAAGATCTGCTTTCGATGTTTTCTTGGGTTCAATCCTTCCACGTTCAGGGAGTAAGTGAAATAAACCAAGACAGAATTTTTTCCCGGGTCTGAGTCGCTTGGCGGGTGATTGTGTCTTTGCGTCATGTAGGAAAACGACCTGCCCTCTGCTGACTCGCCTCTCCCTGATGCCCACTGACTCCTTGCAGAAAGCAGAAGAAGGATTCACCTGCTGTGCTTGTCCCCCAGCTCAGGTGGTCTTCTACACCGCCTCTTTAACCTGCCGTGGGCTAATAGCACTAATAGTGGGTGGCTCAACTAAGGATAATTAAAGAAAGCTTTATTTATTTCCACTCTTGTATTTTGGGCAATAGCCATGAACACAATTGCCCTCATTCAAACACTGGTTCTTGGCTCCTGCCTGATTCTTCCTGCTGAGGGGAGCAGTGAAATGGAGGTCAAGGCTCCTTCGGTTGTTCAGGCTGAACTGAAATGCTTTGACTTGTTTCATCACTTTTCGGAATTGAAGGGACAGGAACAATAGAGAGCCCACCCCCCACCCCCCAAAACCAGGGCTGGGCAATTCCTGGGAGGCTATACTCCACGTAGGAGTGGGGCAAAAGTCACTGAAAGCAGGATAAGGCTGCAGAAGGAGAAGGACCATGTCAAATCTTGGGCAGAGCTGGGATTTTTCATTGTTTTCCAAGTTTATGAAAAGGCTGGAAGATTTTCTTTCCTGAAAATAGCATGAAACCTTCTTTTAAGATTGGACTAGGCCTGGTATGGTGAACCTATGGCATGCGTGCTACAGGTGGCACGTGGAGCCATTTGTCAGGGCACGCAAGGCATTGCCAGCCCTGTCAGCTGGCCATCGTGCATGCGCGCACTGGCCAGCTGACTTTACCTTTTTTTCAGGCCATGTTTTGCCCTCCCCAGGCTCCAGAGGCTTTATAGGAGCCTGGGGAGGGCATAAACAGCCCCTCCCGGGGGCTTCATGAGCTTTCCTAAAGCCTCCAGAGTGCAAAAAAACTGCCCATCAGGCAAATCGGAAGTTCAGGAACAGACTTCTGGTTTCTTTGTAGGGCACGTTTAAGCCCTCCAGAGCCTTCAGGGGCCTTCCAGGGGCTAAAAACGCCCAACAGAAAAACCGGTTGCTCCTAGGGTCATTTTCTGTCCTCTGGAGCCTCCAGGGGAAGCCTCCGGAAGGCCCCTGAAGGCTCTGGAGGACTTAAACCAGCTCTGCAAGCAAACCAGAAGTCCATTCCCGAACTTCCGGTTTGCTCGTAGGGCTGATATTTCGTGCTCCGGAGGCTTCAGGGAAGCTCCTGAAGCCTCCAGAGGGCTTCCGGGTGGGGGGGAAGCTGTTTTCACCCTCACCAGGCTCCTATAAAGCCTCTGGAGCTGGGGAGGGTGAAAAAAGCATGCAAAAAATGGGAGGTCGCACCTGTCATGCGTGCATGCGTGCTGGAGGTCTCACATTGCATTATGGGTGTGGCACACCCACGCACAGCCCCCCCCCCCTTTTGACACGCAAGCCAAAAAAGGTTCGCCATCACTGGACTAGGCTTATCCGAAGCAGAAATGAGCAGAGATCTCTGTGCTCCAGCTGCAAAGAAATACAGAGAACTTGCTTTTCTGCTAACTCGTGGTCATCTGGATGATAGATGGTAGCTTGGTTGGCTGAAGCCCAGGGGAAGAGTGCTGAAGGTGACCTCCATGACCCTCCCCCCCAAAACTGTGCACCCCAATGCAGCCCTTCCCCTGCCTCAATGCTATTTAGGCCTGGGCTGAGCTATGGCACTCTTGGCTTCATGGAGGGTCTCTCAGGATCACTCACTTTGTCTCATGGTCTGTGGTGGCTTCTCAGTTACCATAAACTGAAGCAGCAGTCTGGGGAGTAAAAGCCCCAGGCTATTTTATGGATCTGCTCAGGCAAGGTGATTCTTTGCCCCTTCTGTGGATCACATCAGAGGTGGGTTCTTACTGGTTCAGACCGTTTCGGCCGAGTAGGTAGTAACTCAGCCGGACATGCGCCCAAATCAGTTTTATGCTCGACGGCACCATCTTGATTTTCTGTTCTGCACATGCAGAGAACAATCTTCATTTGAAAAATGTATTCCTCCCCCTTTTTAATGTTGTGCGCATGCGCAGACCTTTTAAGGTGCAAATTGTTTTGAGCGCCAAACCGGTAGTAATGCCATCAGGAATCCACCCCTGGATCACATCATTTGCTGAAGCTCTGCCTGGCTAGACTTTGCACCAGATACAGTCCAAAGTTGCCACTCCAGCACTAAGCAAAGCATAGGAAGTGGAAACATTCCACACAGTTGTGTGCAAACATAACGCCTGAAAGCCTCGGCTGAGCTGTGAGTTGCACCCACTTTCACCATTTTGACCAGCTCAATTTTTTCCCCCATGATAGGAACCTCCAGTCAGACCAACAAATTTTCCCTACAGTTATTGCTCTGGGCTGAAATCCTTCTTTTCAAAATTAAAAAAAAAACACGGATATTTGCTGGTGCTTTCTCAGATTATTTTATGACTGTTTTCCCCCCTCAGTTTACTAAAGTCTCCCAGTAAACCTGGGGAAGAAGCAACCTGGCGAAGAAGCCATTTTCATTTTGCTCATTCTAATTAACAATACAAACCTCCTCAAGAATTGTATTGTTGGCTCAATCCCATCCAGCTGCACTGAAGTCTTTTGATCTCCAACTTCTAGTTAAGCAAAGACATGAGTGACCCCAGAGTCTCTTATGGATCAGGGCAGGGGCTTTGTTGCTCAGGAAGAACCTGACGAAGAATAAATTTCCTTAGGCACCATATTGAATGTGCAGTCTTTATTGCAGGAGACATAGAAAAGACTAGAAAGAATCACGTTTTTCCGGATGGGGAACAGATAATTCCTGGCTCCCAATTCTGCAATGCTTTTTGGTTGATATTTAGACCAAACTTTACCTGTGCTCATGTGCAAAGTATTGTGAAGTTCTTTGTAATAAGAAGTGAGTTCTTGCATATGTTCAAGCTTCTTGTCTGCTCTCCCAGGTAAATCAGACAGCAGATACAACCATACAAGCTAATTTTACTTCTATTATTTATTTGCTGCTCTTAGCGGTCTTGCTCCAGGACATGTTTTGTTCCTCCAAGCCTTGCATTTGCAGCTCTTGACACCTGGACAAAGCTGACTTTTGGCTAGGTTGGTCCAGCTAATTTCAAGGAAGTGGATCAGTGGAGGTTGGACAGAGGAAACAGGAGCATGGGCTTCCTGGACTACAAGCCTGGCTACAAGGAGTGGATATTTTTTCAGGTTCCCTTCACAGGATGTTTTTGCTCACAAGGCCAATTCACTTGCCCATACATTGCTACAGAGACTGCTACAGAGATCTGGCTATTGCAGGTTCTGATCCAGAGAAAGATCATATTAGACCAGGGGTGTTTTAAGATTTGTGGACTTCAACTCCCAGAATTCCTCAGCCAGCAAAGTTGAAGTCCACAAGTCTTAAAGTTGCCATGATTGGACACCCCTGCATTACACCATCTTCTAAAGATATTTTGAACATTATTTTGGATCTTCATTGGTTTGCACCTCTATCGCTTTCTTATCCCTCTCTGCTATAGAAATCCCATTATTTTTCTAGACACTTTCTGTTTTATGTTTGTTACAAAACCACCTACCATATTCCATTAATTTCTCATTTAATCTGCATAAAGTGCTGATATATACATTTTACCCAGGGTGTGTGTGTTTTCTTTTAATCAATTAATTTAACTTGAAACATTAATAATGTAGTTCCTTTGCTCCTTGACTGCTCTTCTGTTAAATGGCTTATGCACAGGAGAATACTGTCACCCCAAGTGACAGAAAATATCTAATATAATGAAAACAGAATGTTTAATGCCAAAGGGAACAAAAAAATTAGTTGTCTCCTGGGAGGGTGGATTACAGGTTGCTGCAAAAATATTTATCTCCTCTCCCCTCTCCTCCCCTCCCCTCTCCTCTCTGTGTTTCACTTTAAATCTGCCAACAACAGCAAACATAAAAAGTGTCTGATCTACCTGGAAATGACATAATAGGGATATCATGTACCTGTGACAAATGTCCTCCTGTAACAAACAGTATAATAAAACATGGTCAATTGATTCTTCACTACTCTCTGGATATAAACATAATGCTGAACATAAGGTCTCTTTCTGTACCTTCCATGTGCTACAGTAGTAATAGGGCATCGGAACAGTCAGGATGAATGTTCTGCATTGTTTGGGACCTCCATAATATTTAAATAGTTTCCTGGTGAAAACAATTTGAGGATATCTGCTATGTACCCTTCTAATAGTGTTTTGTATTAATGCATTCTTTAATAACTTCTCTGGGTTTTTTGTGAGCCATCTCCCTCAAAATGGAAAGAAAGGTGTCAAGTATTTTCCTTCTAGTGTTTTTATCCAGCTTGGTCACAAATTGTCAGCAAATATAGGGGGAGCCAGATGCTCTCCAAAGTAAAAACCAGTTTCGGCTAATAGCTGATTTTGATTAGCCAGGCTCTTGCCTTCAGGGAGATGAAGCCAGCCTGTAACTGGAAAGCTCACTGGGTATACAAGATGGGACTCTGAAGGCAAATCTCAGAATACTTTTTTGGCTGGTTTCTAGAACAGAAAAACCTTTCAGTTTGCAACTCTGGAGGATGCAATTCCCTTCCTGCGAAGAGGAAAACACCACAGACGTGCTTCATGCTTGATCCCACAGTGTGTGCCACATGGACTCTTTTGACTCTAATTCCTAGAGATTTACACTAGAGCAGGGGTGTCCAAACTTGGGAACTTTAAGACTTGTGGACTTCAACTCCCAGAATTCCCCAGCCAGCCATGCTGGCTGGGGAATTCTGGGAGTTGAAGTCCACAAGTCTTAAAGTTCCCAAGTTTGGACACCCCTGCACTAGAGGCAGATTCCTTCACAATATCCAGATGGACTCTACAATCACAAACAGAAAATGTAGGTACTTTGTAGATGAAAGAAGGATGTTTGTCTGCTAAAAGGAGAATACAATGATCTTCTGAATGTCAGGCAGACATGAAATTGGTACTTGATGATGATGATGATGTTATCCATTGTGTCCAATTCTTGGCAATTCTATAGGCCAGGTCCCTCCACATCCTCTGAACTTGCACTACTTCTTTGAGTTTTTTCTATGCTTTGGCTGGTGTCAACTTTGATGGAGTCCATCCACCATGTTTTTTGACAGACTTTGACGGCCTGGTACCAGAGAAAATCCCTATAAAAGGAACAAGGCAAAAACAAAAAAACCACCACCTCTGAAGGTTTCCAACTGCCACTGAACTGGAAAGTCAAGCAGGTTTATTCTAGACTATGTTCTTGATTTTGCCCTTTAGGAGAGTAGTGAAGTATAGGCTATAAAGAAGTGTTTTCAATATTTGAGCAGAGCCAAGGACTTAAAATAAAAGGCTAAAAACACAAAGGTTTGGGCTCCATAGTTGAAATCTTCCTTAGTAGATCAGTTTTTGATCCTGTAAAATGAGGTCTTTGCTTTTCTCATAGATTACAAAAGCTTTAGTGTGAACAATATTTTATTGTACAAATTTCCTGCTGCCACATTTAACTGCTTGGGTCCATCCTAAGTTTCTTCCTCTACCTTTGAGCAACTGGGTGTTCCTGCCTCTCTTTTCTGATTGTTTCCTAGGCAGTATCACTTCCCTTCATTCCCCCAGGTCACACACACACATTCCATTACCTTGGCTTGTGGCAAAGCTCTCCAAAATTGGACTTGTAACTGGACCTGCTGCACTCCATCCGAGTCAGCACAGAACCTCGGTTCATGCAACCTCAGGTCTTTCCTGTCACTAAAACAAGTTTACAATAGTTTAGAACAATGGACGTTGGGGAGAAAGAAGAAATTAACTCATTTGAGAGGGATGAACTGTTTGAAGGATGGTGCCATTGTTGTGTCATTGTTGTGTTGTTTCCCTTCCTGAGAGGGACTCCCTTGGTCGGTCCTACTAGCACCACGGAATAGCACACTTTTGAACACAGGAGGTGTGCAAATCCCCTAACACAGGGGTGTCCAAACTTGGGAACTTTAAGATTTGTGGACTTCAACTCCCAGAATTCCCCAGCCAGCCATGCTGGCTGGGGAATTCTGGGAGTTGAAGTCCACAAGTCTTAAAGTTCCCAAGTTTGGACACCCCTGCCCTAACACTAATGTTTCATGAATTTGCGTGTTGTTCTGTTCTTGGGAAGGTGGCTTAGGAAGCACAGGGAAGATTCGGCCTTCCTTCACCTTCTTCTTGAACAAGAGATGACTTTCCTGACTTTCCTTTCTTTTTTATCAATCCTGACTTTTTTTTCAAAGTCTTTCCCAACCATATAATAATATGTTCAAAAAATCAATTTTCTTCATGCAATTTCCTCCAGCAGTCAGACAGTATTTCCAACAGATTAAAATCACTTTTCACGGTACCACAAATTCCAGTTCAGTCTTTCTATCTTTTAAAACTTCATATTCTTTCATTAAAATTTCATTTCTCTTTTGGGTCTATAATTTATCTCCACGTGTTAATTCGCCACTTTCTAGCGCTTCAGAGTCTTTCAAAAATTCTTTTATTCTCTAATAAAGAATTGAAAATCGTCTCACCCAGTTCCATTCCACTGTTCATAAACCGCTCCAGCTCATTTCTTTCTTTGATTGCCCCACCTTCAGTTTGGCCATAATGGCTCTCTCTCTTCTTTGTTGGTTGGGAAGGTGGCTTGGATCAAATGGAAGAGCTGCCACTCTCCCACAATCAGCAAGGGATCCCTCCTTTTTTTGTCACCCCTCCAGGGTTTCTTTAGCCCCTTAGGGCTCCCCCAACGAGGAAAAATTGGCCAGAATTTCGCAGAGCCCTACCATCCCAACTATCTCACTGCGATGCCAAACCAGAAGTCCAGTTTGTTAATTGATTCTTCAAGCCCCAGTTCCATTGATCATCCACCTTGCCTGTTGTTCAGCCTACCCTTCATCAGATGTGATTCTTGAAGGAAACTTGAAAGGGAACTCCCAGCTCCTTCTCCACCAAAGCATCCCTGTTTCACCCCCACCCCTATCCAATATTTTTGCTTCTTGAATGGCTCTTTGCTCATCTGCTCACAAAGTGGCCAGTAGGAATATTTTTTTCCAGACGTTCAAGTACTGTTGATGGTCAACATTAATGGCCATCTGCTGCCGCTTCTGAGTGCCAAGCTTATGGCTTCTTTCAGATGAATTATGGTGCCTCAGGGGTTTGTGCATATGCGCAGGATGGTGTGAGACCTTTTAGAAGGGGACTTTTCACTGGTTCAAAGGAAAACACCAGAGTGAGGAAGACTGACTTATGAATATAAAAGTTTCCAGCGAGTTAAACATCTCTCTAGTTGAAATGAAGCTGATTCTAATTAGCTTTTTCTTTCATTTCCTCATTGAAGTACCCCAGGGAACAATTAGCCTGCTTTTGAATTCCAGCAAAGATTGTAAAGTCCTTTACCTGCCCGCCTGTTGATATTTAAAATGTAAGAGTTTATATCAATACTTCTTGTACCATTCTTCCAATTCAGCCCTTTACATATTTTGATAATGCAGCATTTCCTTCAAGCTATAATAGCCCCTTGGAGGAAGAAGACAAAAGATTGGGGAGGGTGCAGTCCCCTTGTGGAAAACGGGAAGGTGGCACAGCTAGTCTTGACTTAAGTATTCATCAATTAAATGTACTTGTTTTCAGTTTGCTAATGAGCAGAGCTTCTCCCTTGACGCCAATTGCCAAGTTAGGACTTCATCGCCAGAATGTGTCAGGCTGTCCCTGGTGCCTCTCACAAAATGCAGTTATTTGGGGAGGAGATCCATGTTCCGGCTTTCTTAACCAGCTGTGCAGACAATGTAGCTATTGTCTCCCAAGCCCTGTCTCTGGAAGGTTATAACTCTGTTGCAGCTGGCATTCAGTTGAATTGAGTTGGTTCCTGACCAGAGGTGGGTTGCTCCTGGTTTGGCCCAGATCGGCCAAACAGGTAGTAGTGGCAGCGGGAGAATCCTCCCTCCCTCCCAGACACTTCTGTGCATGCGCAGAATCATCGCGTGCAGGAGTGCGCCCAAAGCAGTAGTAAAAAAATTGGCAGCCCACCACCGCTCTTGACTCTATTTCAGTTGCAGGGACCACTTGCCAGATTCCCTTCCTCTCACTGCTGGTGTGGAAAGCAGCGTTCTGAGATGGAGGGAAGGTCTCACTTTCTTCTACTTCTAATATCATCAGGAGACGAAGGAGGAAATAGTGGTAGTGTTAAAGTATAGCTTTATAATTTGGGAGTGTGTGTTTTGAATTGAATGTCTAGCCTAGAAAAGAAGGCTGGACAGTCACTTGTCTGGAATGGTAAAGGGTCTCCTGCTTGAGCAGTGGGTTGGACTAGAAGACCTCCAAGCTCCCTTCTAACTTTGTTATTCTGAATACTTTACTGGCTAAGTGTGATTAGAAACACAAGGTTTATTTCTGGTACAGAAATAATCAGTGTTCTTGCAAAACAACAGAGAAAATAATAATAGTTATCCACTTCTGTGGATGTTGTCTAATACATGCAATGTTGGATGACATTTCTTGATGATGAAGGCAAGACTTCAGTCCAACACCCACCCAGGTCTTTTGTCTGGTCTTGTGCCCTCTGAAAATTTTTATCAGAATTTCATTGAACTCTTCATACTGCTCATTAATAGAGAAATTGAAAAGTAAGAGGCCAAGGACTGAATTTTGATTCACTCCACTTGACTCACCCTACAATTCTATGACCCTTCTCTCTACTTTGATAAGGAAATGTTGGTGAGGACTCTTAAAGTCTGGAAGTCCAGAAATTCAGGCAATTCGGAAGTATGGTAAGGTAAACTGGTCTCTACTATTACACACTATTATGTTAATTCTTCACACACTTGATCTCTGTTGTGTGAAGAACAAAATCTGAAGTGTTGAAATAAAATAAAAGCAGAAAAAGAGGAAGTAAAGAGTGATAAGAGAAAATACCAGAGTTTCCTGACAGAACCATTAATCAGTCCAATGGTTTGCCTCCAAAAATTGTGTGGGGTTCAACAGTGGAGGTTTTAAAGAAGAGATTGAACATCCGTTGGTCTGACATGGGATAAGGTTCCCTGCTTGAGTGAGGGATTGGAATGGAAGTCTTCCAAGGTCACTTCCAACATATTTTGGGGGGAATTAATAGTTTGGCCACTGTTGATGCAACATTAAGAATGTTTGACAATTTTCAAGTTTAATTGAAGACTATCAGGAAATTTTTCTTAGCAAATATATAAAGGATGGTTAGATGATTAGAAAAACAAAATGTCCCATGGCAAAAGGAAATTTTTCAATGTAAATAAAGCATTTTCTATGCAAATCTCCTTGTTCAGGTCAGTTCGGTTTTCCAGAAAACTAGTATCCCCCTAGCCCAGTGTTTTTCAACCCGGACCATTTTAAGATGTGTGGACTACAACTCCCAGAATTTCCCAACCTGCTTTGGGAGTTGAAATCCACACATCTTAAAGCAGCCCAGGTTGAGAAGCACTAACCTAGATCTAGTCATTGTTTAATTTATGGCTTATGGAAGGCACATCTACTCCTTTTTATTAAAACAGAAAGGCTGTAACAATTATTTTCATAATTAACTGGCTCTCTAAATTAACATCAATTATACTGTGTAATCATGATTAAGATTATGCATTAATCAACAGCTCTAAGTTGGTGATTAGTCTCTTTAATGACTTGCAAAGAACTTGCACAGAGGTGTGAATGGCTGGGTGACTACAGCTGTCTCACAGCAAAGTGGAGGAATGTATTAGTAGAAGTCCCAGGATTTGAAGCTCTCCAAGACTTTGAGTCAAATACTTCATGCCCAAGAATGTTGTTGGGGTAAGCAAAACATCAAGTCTTGTATAGGTTTTGGGTTGATCATACCAGGATTTGTTGCACGATTGTTCTGATCAGTTTATATTTACTTCCGTTCAAATAACGGACAGCATTTGAGAAGAAAATCCCACTTGATAAACCTCAGCATTCTGCTAAGGCATCCAGAGGGTAGAGGGCAGGGGTGGGTTGCTGCCAGTTTTACTACCGATTCGTTTCATGCTCAGTTCAATGTAAGGTGTTTTTCGTGCATGGGCAGAACAATTTACATTAAACTGCACATGCACAGTCACTACAAAACAACATGGCGGCAACATCAGCGGTGGCAAGGAAACCTTGTGACCCAGGCAAAAATGCCACTACCAGTTCGACTGAATCGGGCCAAACCGGGAGCAGCCCACGTCTGGTAGAGGGTAATTGGTGCATTGCTTGTTTACTCCACAGAGCCACGCTCCCTCCCTCAGATATCTCCTTCTCCTCCTTCCCCTCCCCACCCCCAAAGGGAAGGACAAGAAGCAATGGATGGAAATTCATCAAAGAGAGTTCCAATCGGGAACTCAGGGGAAATGTCCTGCCAATGAGAACAATTAATCAATGAAACAGCCTGCATTCTGGAGTTGCAGGTGCTCGGTCACTGTAGGTTTTCAAAGTTTCAACAACCATTTGTCCAGAGTGGAGTATAAGGTCTCCTGCCATGGGCAGGGGGTTGGACTAGAAGACCTCCAAGGTCCCTTCCAGCCGTAAGATTCTATGATTTCCTCCCATACTTGTTTTGCCATTGACAAACTTTCCAATTTGTACTGTTGGATTCCCATTGGCTCATCTTCAGAGATGCAAGCTGATCTCGGAAAGGGAGATTCAGGACAAGTCCTCCATAAAGCCTCTTTCTCTAGAGTCTAGACCATCTTCTTATCTGTCAGCATAGCTGAAATCCGCATTTTCCCTTTGGGGTGTCCTGAGTTTACCACGTTTGTTTGTTCATTGGCTTCATAAGTTACCCAGTTCAAAAAGTTATCAGGTGCTTGTCACAGAATCAACTGGTCCAATGTCCATTCTGCTTCTGGAAAGGGTGATCTCTTTTTCAGACAATTCTGTGTCAACTCACCCTTCCATAGAGCAGTTCACTGGTTCTCTCAGGTCCTGGACTTTCGTGGAACAGACGTAGTGAGGCAGATTGTCGCTATTGGCCTCCCCTTCTGCATTTTCATTTTGTGGAATTTGAAGAACTACAGTTAAAGAAACTGATTTTTATTATTTCATCCTAATGCAGGTTGGTGCTTCTTCAAGGCTACTTTATCTATGAATCACCATGAATGTTCAGCATTGATTTAATCTCTTTAAGAGCAGGCAAAAGAGTGTTTGGGCCCTTGAGGGCCACACTTGCCAATGTGCCTTCCCTAAGGGTCTCACAATTGGGTGCTTCAGAGCAACATATCTTTTGCCCTCCCCCTCAAAAAAAAATTAAGCTTCCTTTAATTCCCTTATCCTCATGGCCAAGCTTAATTCTGGCTTTCGGGAGATAGAAACTTCTCCAATCATTTCTTACTGTGTGCCTTACATGAGATCCTAAGGGGTGTTTTGCTCTCTCCAATTCTAGTATTTCCAAATTTGATACACAGACACATTTCCTGTTCATTATCTTTTTAAATGATGTTAATCCTTCACTGGTATTCTGGACTAAGGTAAAGGTATAGGTTCCCCTGTCACATATGTGCTAGTCGTTCTTGGCTCTAGGGGGCGGTGCTCATCTCTGTTTCAAAGCCAAAGAGCCAGCGCAGTCCGAAGACATCTTGTGGTCATGCGGCTGGCATGACTAAACGCTAAGGGTGCACGGAACATTCTTACCTTCCCACCAGGGGGTTCCTATTTTTCTACTTGCATTTTTTACATGTTTTTGAATGGCTGGGTTGGCAGAAGCTGGGGCAAGTAATGGGAGCTCATTCCATTATGCGGTGCTAGGGATTTGAACCGCCGAACTGCCGATCTTTCTGATGGACCAGCTCAGTGTCTTAGCCACTGAGCCACTATGTCCCTTATTCTGGACTACCAACTGCCAATTTACTGAGCCATGCAAATACTGCTAAATCTTTGACTTAGATGTACGGTTCTATTGTTTTATGATAATTTTTTGTAATGGGTTTGCTGTAGCATTTTCTTTCTCTTTCTAGTAATGTTGGCCAAAGACTGTAATAAAGTCACTTCAATTTCTAAGGCTTCCATTTCCTTCCCAGCAGAATCCAGTTCCGTACAGCCCACTGAGCATTAGACGGGTGGGCTGCCTGGAACAACTCAGGAGATGAAAGACTCTCCTCGCCAGCTTTTCTGTAGGGTCGGTTTTGTATGGCATTTTCTTGTGTGAGCCATTGACTCATTTTTGATTGCAGCAGCATACAAATATGCTGAATAAAGAAATATATAGCATTCAAAGGCAGAGGGGGTGTTGCATTATATCTGAATGGAGTGCACAACTCTACTGAAACCAGGAATCGGCATTAAAGAGTGAAAGTACGACCCACGATGTCTGCAGAAGAATAGAAAAGTAGGGGGGGGGAGATATTCTTGTACGGATGTGCCAGTAGTTCACCAAACCAGGCAGAAGATCAAGCTGAGGCTCTCAGATCTGATAAGAGAACTTTTAGAGAGGAGAGACACAGTAATAAATGGGTATTTTACCAAGGTCCCCTGAATTTGCCAAGGTTTAAAATAGAAAACCTTCCTCTCCCTCCCTCTTTCTTGTCACACTGATTATTCCATTTCCAGGTGGTGAAAAGAGGAAGGTTTTTAAGGAAAACCAGCTGCCTTAAATTTGATCCTAATCAATAAGGAAAAGTTAGTTGCAGAGATAAAAGCAGTGGGAACCTTGGGAGGAATTTAATACTACAGAGAAAAAAACCCTGGAATACAGTAATACTAGGTGAGACCCCCAGAGAGCTCCCTTTGAAACAGGTTAGGATCTGTCAGTCACCAGGGCAGACCAATGGAAGGAGACCTGCCTTCTTGCAGTGGTGGTGGTGGGGGAGTAGTGCTAGAAAATCCCATAGTTATCAGTGGGTGATCTGTCCAGGACAGGGAACCCCCAGAGATGTCCCCCAATTCCAGAGCATAGCGTCACTGTCAGTACAAGAAGACCAGATTGAGTGTGTGAGTCCACTGGTTTGTCTTTGGCCCTGAATGACCTGGAATAGGCCTATGACTGTCAAGATCGCCATGAGCTCCTGAACTACCCCAGACCCCACTTTCAATTTTATTTATTTTATTTTATTTATTTTATTTGACTTATCAGTCGCCCCCTCTCCACAAAGGGACTCGGGGCGACGTACAATCAAAACAAATATACAGATGTGGCATGGAGGAGGTGACATCAATGCTTAACAAATAAGATAAATAAATATTTATCTTAGGAAGGCGGACTAAACCTCCAGGACCATAAGCCCAGGAAATTCCACTCCCAACCAGTGGTGGGATTCAGCTGGTTTGCACAAACCTGCTGTTAATTTTTTGCGTAGTTTGGCAAACAAGTTGTTCCCACCACTGGTTGACCCCGCCCTGCCCACCAGGGTTGCCATTCAGGCTGGGGAGGCTGCAGGAGCATGGCTGGGAGCTGCGCTGATCATCTGGGAGGCCTCATCTGGGAGGCGGCAATGGAATGGCTGCCCATCAGCTGGGAGGCTGATCAATCAGTTCAGTCAGACCTTCCAACTTCACGATATCTCACCCTCCCACCCCAGAAGTTGGAAGGTCTGACTGAACTTTTTTAAAAACTGGTAGTCACATGATCTTCTTTTGTTGCCCTGCATGCAGGAGAACAGAGCTGGAAAGCAGGTTAGTGAGGGAATGGTGGTTGCTCTGGAATGAGGTGGAAGTGAGGATTTTGCATTATCTTTGCTCTTGGATGGGGTGGAAGTGAGAACTTTGCATTAAAAAAGTTCATTCAGACCTTGCAACTTCTCTGGGGAAAAAAGATCTCATGAAGTTGGAAGGTCTGAATGAACTTTTTTTTTACCTGGTAGTCACGTGGTCTTCTTTCGTTGCCCTGCATGCAGGAGAATGTCGCTGGAAATCAGTTTAGTGAGGGAATAGTGGCTGCTCTGGGATGCGGTGGAAGTGAGGATTTTGCATTATCTTCTCTTTGGGTTGGGATGGAAGTGAGGATTTTGCATTCATGATTGTAAGTAAATAAGTAAATAAGAACCAATAAAAGAGGAATGGAAAAATCCCTATATGCATATCAGCGTTTTTCAGTGTTGGCAAGTTTAAGATGGACGAACTTCATGGTGCCTGGGGAATTCTGGGAATTGAATTTGCCAATGTTGAGAAGCATGAGAAGCTTAGGATTTTCCATTCCTGTTTTATTTAGAGTTTGGTGCAATTAAGTAAGAAATAGTGATTAAAGGGATATCAACCATTCTGGACTTTTTGTGAGAAACTGAAATTAAAAGTTGATCTGGGCTTTAATGATTAGACATGGGATTATGGAAATAATGTAGACAAACGTTAATCGTAGAGCAAGAGTTTGATATATTTTTTTACTTATCTGTACCAAAGAAAGTTGGAAGTCATTCTTTTTGGATTTTCCTTCTTTTCCTCTTTCTTTCTTACACTTTCCCTCTTTTTCTTTCCTAAGCCTTTTCTTTTTTCAAATCTGTTTTTATTTGTTTATCCCTTAGCTTTGTATTTTTCTGATGTACGAAGGATCAAATACTCAGCCATTACAAATCTACATTCCTTATTTATAGAAATCATATCAAAATATAGAATGAAATCCACTGGGAGCCATCTCATATAAGGCAGGCTCTGGGTCCCTCTAACCCAGGGGTGTCCAAACTTGGCAATTTTAAAACTTGTGGACTTCAACTCCCAGAATTCCCCAGCTGGCTGGGGAATTCTGGGAGTTGAAGTCCACAAGTCTTAAAGTTGCCATGTTTGGACACCCCTGCTCTAACCAAAAAGTGTTTATCAATAGAAGAGAATATTTGTAGCTCAGGGTTGAAACTGTGGGGTCTTTGGTGCTTTCTGAGCTTGATGGTTTTCTTGCAGATGTTTCATTACCAAACTAGGTAATATCATCAGTACTAGAAGGAGTGGAGTTTGCTCTTATTTTCATATACTAGTGGCTTCCCCTGTCAGTGTTGATCAGTTGCTTCACAAACAGTGTTTTGATTGGTGCCAGGACTCTATAACCTCTGGCAGAGAAGGGCTAGTCTGCACCCCTCCTTCAAATGTTCTTTAAAATACAGAGTTTCCCAGCATTCCTTTAGGAACTGCCAATATGCAAACTGTGGTTACTCATCCTAAAATGAATCCTCTACCTGGAGCTTCTAAATTTGCTGTTTTCTGGGAAGCTGCGTAGCTAAAAGTCTACATTTAGTGTTCTTCTGACTTTGGGGATATTTCTTCATAACCAAACAAAAGTGTATTTTCTGTGCAGTTCACATCCCTTGCTCGCTGGATGTCACAAAGCAAAGCCCACATCTTGTAATTAACCCCTGTGCCCTATTTTGACTGTCAGAGTGCTGCAGAGAAGGCTTTGAAAAGAGAAATGGGGTTCCTTGGTCTTTCCACTCCTTTATTTTTTTCCCAGTTGGATCCCACAAATGTATAATCTATCTGGGGGAAAAAAGCAGAACACAGGACATGAAATAACAGAGTTGGAAGGGACCTTGGAGGTTTCCTTATCCAGCCCCCTGTTCAAGCAGCAGACCCTATACCACTTATTATAAGTATTTATAAATACTAGCTGCCTGAATATGGGGGTGTAAATATTTTTCTTATATTGACTATTGACTATACTGTATATTGCTTTACATTAGGACCTGTCTACATCTCTTTTGGGAGGCTTCACTAAAATCTTGGCCAAAAGATGAAAGGGAGATCCTGGGACAAGATGACGGGATTACAGGAGAATTGAGTATCTGTACCAACTTTGGAACTGCAGATCTGGCCCTGGCATCCATTCTGGAGAGCCTGCAGAAGCTCTGGCTTGTACAGCTGCAAAGTTGAGGTTAAGGAATTAGATGAAAATTGAGAGGATACTTAGGCTTCATTTATGAATCAGCAGACAGAGTCAGTTACAGGCTTCTCTTCCCATATATACCCCAAAGAAAACAGAACATATGTGCAGACATGCCCCCCTTCTCCCTCCCTCCCTCCCCCCTCTCTTTCTTCTCTTTCTCTCTCCCACCCTCTCCTGTTCTTGTGTAGAACAAGGTCACCCAAAGTCAAAAGGAGATTCCCTTGCATATCCAAGGTGGGAATAACTTTAGAAAAACACTGTTGAACCCAGCCTGAACGTGGATCCCGCCTACTCTCAGCCTCATCCAGTTTACAGGATTGTTCGCAGAACAGAAGGAGGCAGATCTCGTATTTTGCTCCTTGAGCTCATTTGGAGGAAGAAACTGAGAAATACAAATCAATATAATCTAATTAGGTGCCTAGAGAATTGCAAATGTTAAAATACAAAAGCCAACAAGGTCTCCTGACACTGAAACAGAAGATCTGCTTTCTGCTAATGAATTGGCGGATCCATCTGTTCCTGGCTGCATTTGTGTTTTTCATTCATCTATTAATTATTTTGAGTTGCTTATTACTCAACGAGAGCTACACAGTCGAGGGGGGGGGGAATGCTTCCTACCAATTGGATGCAAGTCTTGCAAGGTCCTGATTTTTTTTGGGGGGGGGGGGGAATTCCGGACAAGAAAAACAGTTTATCATCCAAGGAAAGAGGAGGAGAAAAACTGTCATGGCTATTTTGTTTGCCTGGTTTTGTTTTCTATCGTTTTTAAAAGTAGGGATAAAGTTGTTCAGACATTAATTTTAGAAATTGCTTAAGGTGGATCGTTTTAAAAAGTCAGGATATTTTTGGCTGGAAGAGTTTGGGTCATTTTAAGACGGGGCTTCTCTTCATTTCACTTAGTGGGTGACTGATGGCAGGAGATGCGTCTTCAGGGACAGCCAAGGTGCAGCTGCTGAGACAGAGGAGGCTGAGGGTTGGTTGGGCAGCTTTGCCCCCCCCCTCAGTCCAGCTGGGTTTCCAGCCCAGGGAGGCAGGAAGGCCTCGTAGTAGCCCTCCCTTGTGGTGTCTCTGCTCATGTTCAGTAGCAGCTCCAGCAGAAAGGAAGACTCACCTCCTGCAAGTCATGATCCATGATGGAATGACCAATTGGATTGGGGACATTGGGCAAAGCTACCATATTATTCAAAGTATAAGACGTTCTGAATAATGGTGGGTTACGACCGGTATGCCCCGGTATGGGCATACCGGTGCCTGCCGGGAGCACTGGGTACCGTTCCGGTACGGTGCTCTGGAGGGCCCAAATGCCTGCCCACCGTCCTTACCTGTATTTGAGCTCTTCGGGGCTTCCGTGCATGCGCACAAAGCATATGGCGCCTGTGCGACGCTCTGCTGAGCAGTTGGAGCGTTGCGGAGGCCTCGCGGAGCATCGTAGACTGTAAGTACGCATGCGCACGCTGTGTGCGTTCATGTTGAGGATGCCAGGTCCCATTGCACCGTACTGGTTGCAATGGGATCTGAAATCCACCATTGGTTCCGAAGCATAAGACGCATCTAGTTTTTGGGGAGGAAAACAAGGGGAAAAATCTGCCTCCCAGCAATTTGCCTCCTTGCAACAAACAGAAAACAGTACAGAAGATATACACTGTTTGTGGTGTTACATTTCAGACTATACTTGTACAGATGCTGTTGAACTTGATGTGGCTTTCTAGGAGTAGAGTTATTCTCTGCTATTTAAAGGAAGATACAATAGCGCTGGGCCTCTTCAGATCAAGCATTTATTTTCAAAAGCTTCTTCGTTTTAAGTTGTCTAGAACAATAATAAAGCAGTCTTTAAAAAGTAAGTCTAATAATTCGAACATTCTATAGGCATTTATAGTTATTGACTTATCTCCTTGCAGCAAAGAGCAAACAGCCTGTTTCAGTTTAGCCCGATTAGAAGGGGAAAAAAAATCTGCCTCTGCCTCCCAGCAATTTGCTTCATTGCAGCAAACAGCAAGTTCACTTTCAATTTCAGCACCGGCCTCCCAATTGCCGCCTCTGCATGTCCCGTTTTCTCTGTTTGCTGCAAGGAGATAAATTGCTGGGAGGCAGAGGCCAAAGGGTGGGGGCCGGTGGGTGAGTGTGGCTACATTCGGTGTATAAGACGCATTCAAACTTTCACCATTCTTTTAGGGGGGGGGAAAGGTGCATCTTATATTCCAAAAAATACGGTATCTGGGCCCCAACTCTCCTTCCCTCCGACACTCCGTATTCAACATTAGAGTTACAAAGGTGACTCTCATCATAAAGACCTGCATACTAACAAACCTAGAGGTAAATGAGCTTCTCAACTAAACATGTTCAGTTTAGATTTTGGCAACTAACCTTTGTTCCCCCTGCCCCTTTGATAAGACTCTGTGTCAGGCTGGATGACTGCGGCAACTTTACAACTTGTGGATTTCAACCCCCAGACTTTCTGAGCCAGCCATGTTGCCACGGTTGCCCATCCCTCCCCATCCCAGGTCAGTCAAGCTTCTTCAGGAGTAGGCAGTGACGGGGGCTTGACAACAGCCCAGGATCAGCTCAAGGTCTACTGGGTTTTCTAGAGCCACGGCAGTTAATATTTCATTCTGGTTTGCATCTTGACTGAGCAATGAAGGCCTGAGCCTTAACTGCATTTGGGCTCACTTGATTGGTAGAATCGTGGATGTTCAACTTCTAATGTTGCTCTTGGTGTCTTTGATGTAGGCTTCCGGAGACAGTAAAAATCACACGTTTAGTCCCAAAAACTCTCTTTTATTTAAACGGCTGTGAATTATGGTCATTCACAGCCCGTAATGATTCACAAACAGCCTGTGAAGAGTCCGACAGAAGTCTGCCACAATCTTTCAGGGTAAGACTGATAAGCACCCACCTTTATCTCTGTCCCTTGTCCCTTGAAATCAGTGGTGGGTTGCAGGCGGTACGCCCCGATATGGGCATACCGGAGCCTGCCCGGAGTACTGGGTACCATTCTGTGCTTGGAGGGCCCACCTGCCCTCCCGAGCTCCTTACCTGTCTTTAAAGCCTTTGGCGCTTCCCCGCACATGCATGGTGCATACAGTGCCTGCACGACACTCCACCGAGCAGCTGGAGCATCGTGGAGGCTTGCGGAGGTGTCGCTGGAAGGTAAGGCACATGCATGCACTGCACGTGCATTCATGTGGAGGATGCTGGGCCCCATTGCAACCATACCGGTTGCAACAGGATCCTGAACCCACCACTGCTTGAAATAATGCCAGAGATCTAATTGCCAATTAGTTTGCAAGGCCAAACGGAGCACAAACAGAGCTTCAGAGTTTAAACCGACCAGAATGAACAAAATTGCTTCCTGCACAGGCTCCCATGCCTTTGCTCCTCCTTTATGTACCATGGGAGGGGCCAATATTCCCAAAGCTTTACTCCTGAGTCGCCCCTTTTGTCTTACTGTTCTTGCTTTCTGGCAGCTCTGCGCATGTGCACACTGGGAACAGGCTCCCCCTGTTCCTCTACCTTGCTGATGTCAGGCTTTGGAGGCTCCAGAGGCAGCACATAATTCCTAGATGGCCCTGGGCCCCTCTCTGCCTCCGATGCAGAGCCCTCATCTGAGCCTTCCCCAGACCCAACCTCCTCCCTGTCCAACTCTGCTGCCAGCTTTGCAGGCTGCCAGCGGATCACAACAGTCTTTTAATCTGGATAAATTCCCGCGGTTTGAGCATCACCACAGATGAAGCTTTTTGTGCTTACATGGATTAGTTGACAAAGAAGAAGAGGGATGCCAGCACATTTCCTGGGGATAAGAAACTCTTCTGCTGAATCCCCCATAGGCTGACCACCAAACTCAGCAATGCTTCAGCGAGCAATCATTTGTATCCGTTCAAATGGGAGCATTCCATAGCAGCACACGATGGTTGAAAGGGTTGGATGCTATCCAAAGGCCACAATGACTGTGCCTGTGATTTGGCATTGATTGAAACTACACTGGGTTCAGTTCAACATTTTCGCCCACCCAGAGCTTCCCTGATTGAGATCCAGTTTCTTTAGTTTGAATCACTTTGGCTGAAAGAATGACATACTGGGCAGGGCCACGGCAATCCGGTGTGTAAATAGTGCACCACAGAAGGACATGTGGGTGTGCCAGTTGCAAATTTTAAAAAGGATCCAAAGCTCCACAAGAGTTCTAGAGTGGGAGACTATCCAAGAAGGAGAAGATAACAATATTTTGAATAATCTAAGCATGGTGACGGTGGTCAAGGTTGTGGTCATGGTGAATCCTGCACAAGAGCCCCTCGAATGCCAGTCTCAGTGGGTCTCCATGATTGACACCTGCTAGAGCTGGTCCCAGCAAGGTGGCAGTGAAGGACTCTTCCAGAATGGAGTTGCTGGCCCATCGTTGGAAGTTGACAGCAGAATTTCAAGAGTCATTCCAAGGTGCTTGATTAGCTCAGGCTGAATGTCACCCAGGCAAACGCTTTGCCAGATTTCATAAGCTTAATGGCATTTTCTAACTCCATCACTACAAAATGTATTTAAAATTTTCATTCTCTCAATGTTCTTGCCATTAAATCTCTCTTCCTGTAATTTGTTTGGAGGGTTTCTGTTTAGAAAGCAATTGCTTTATTGTTGAGCTGGCTGGTACAGTCTGATACGGTTCCATTTTCTTTTGGTTATTGTTCATCTCTCTCTCTCTCTCTCTCTCTCTCTCTCTCTCTCTCTCTCTCTCTCTCTCTCTTCCTCCCTCCCTCCCTCCCTCCCTCCCTCCCCTTCCCTCCCTCCCTCCCTCTCTGTATTAAAGACTGTTTAAAAAGATTAAAATGTAATACAAAGTGAGAAAAATAAAAGAAGAAAGAAATAAAAGAAAAAGTAAAACATGAATCATAAGTTCATTTTTCCTGTTTCATCCAAAAAGGCTACAAAGAGTGTCCAGTCAGCATTTTTTGATCACAGAAGTCAATCTGCACATCTCGGTTCCCTCCCTTCACCAAACATTCCTCCATTGTAGGTGGTACCAAATGTTTTCAACTTTGTGCATGCAATAATTTTGCTTATATAAAAATAGAGTTCCATGCCCTCTTTCCAGCAGTTTGCCTCTCAGGCCCCAAAGAAAATTCTCTGGTTTCAGTTGTATATTAATCTTTAAAATCCTTTGAATTAGTAGATGCATCAGAATCCAGGATTTTCTAGGGTTTTTTTTTTCATATTGACCAAACATATAAAATGTTCCTTCCTGTTCAGATTTCCAACATAAGTTTGAAGTGCCTTTATACCAGTGGTTCTCAACCTGTGGGGCGGGACCCCTTTGGGGGTCGAACGACCCTTTAACAGGGGTCACCTAAGACCATCTGAAAACACATATTTTTGATGGTTTTAGGAACCGAGACACCAATTTTATGGTTGGGCATCACCACAACATGAGGAACTGTATTAAAGGGTCACGGCATTGGGAAGGTTGAGAACCACTGCTTTCTACCATCACAGAGAAGGGTGGGGTGGGTGGGTGGGGTAAACCTGTTCTCCAAAGCACTTTGGTGTAGAACAAGAAGTAACGGAGGGAAGCTTATCAAAGAAAGTTCCAACAAGAACTTAGGAGAAGTTTCTTGACAGTGGGAACAATTATATTGTGGAATGGCTTGCCTTCAGAAGTTGTGGGTGCTCCCATCACTGGGGTTTTTGAAGAAGAGATGGCATAGCGTCTCCTGCTTGAGCAGGGGATTGGACTAAAAATTCTTCAAGATTTTCATCCATGGAATCCTTCCTGGGCTCTTTCTAATGTTGTAGAACTCTTGTAAAGTGTGAGGCACATTTGACTTTTTTTCTGTTGTTTGTGTCTGTATTATATTGAATTCCACTATGAGATGGTCATTCTCTCCCAAAGTTCTCGCAATTTCAATCCCTTCTATCATTTCTTCTCTATTAGTAAGAATTAGGTCCAGTATAGCTGACTCTCTTGTTCTCTTCTCTACTTTTTGGGAGAAAAAATTGTTTGCTCAGTTTGTCAGGGATTTGTTTAATGTCCCACTTGCTGCAGAGTTTGTCTCCCAGTTGGTAAAAAGATAGTTAAAGGTCCCCATTACTACTATGGTGTCTTTTCTGCATACATTTGTTAACTGGTTAGCAAAACATTCATCTATTTCTTCTGCTTGGTTTGATGTCTTGTAGTATGCACTTATGGCAGTGCCAGTCTTTTTTATTAGCCCATATGCATTCTAGGAGGTTTTCATCTTTACTTTGCATTTCTAAAGAGGTGTATCTATCTCTTACATATATTGCAACTCCAGCCCCTCTTTTATTAGGTCTGTTTCTTTTGAGCAATTTAAATCCCTCTAGCTGTAAGTTCCAGTCATGGAAGCCTGACAGCCTGACGAGAGAGCCCTTTGCATCCCATTCTCGCAGTGCTAACTTTAGATCTTTAACTATCAGCCAGTCTTTATTCCCTTTTGGGTGAAGGTTATTGAGAAAAAGGTAGGGTGACAATTACAAAAAAGCTCTGGAAGAACTAGATTATCTGTTGCAGAATTGAGATCCAGGCATGAGATGGGATCTATTGTTTGCTCTTATGGATGTCCTGTTATGGACTTACATGGTGGAACATTGCCTTTCTTCTCCTGCTGAGACTCTCATTTCCCTTCAGTATCACTCTGGTATTCTTCAGAACCTTCTGTGAAATTCAGTGATCGGAAGCATCATTTTGCAGTGATCCTGCTCCTTCCTGATGGGGCAATTCCAGTTGATGTGTATGAGAGAAGAGAGATCAAACCATCAAACCTTCAGGCACTTCACTTTATGATGTCCACTCCACTTATGATGCTCAAATCTCTCTTACATTTCTTTAATATCCATATAAAGCTACTGGGGGGATTAATCTGATGATTTGTATGATATGATCTGCAGACTGATGATCCCCAGTTAAACAAAATATCCATCCCAGACCAAATGTGAGATAGAGTGAAAACCTTGACCCAGGATCTAAACTTTACAAGGTTTGGATGTGTTGTGGCCTGCCAGCAGCCTGTGGAGCTGGCAGCAAAGTCAGACAGTGAGGAGGTTGGGGAGCAACATGGGCCAATCCGGGAGTCTGGGGAAGGCTCGGACGAGGGCTCTGTGTCAGAGGCAGAGGGGGGGGACCAGGGCCATCTGGAAGTTATGTGCTGCCTCCGGAACCTCCAGAGTCTGACATCAGCAAGGCAGAAGAACAGGGGAGCCTGTTCCCAGTGTGCACGTGCGCAGAGCTGCCAGAAGGCAAGAACAGTTAAGACAAAAGGGGTGACTCGGGAGTAAGGCTTGGAGATGATTGGCCCCTCCCATAAGCCATAAAGGAGGAGCAAAGGCACGTGGGCCTTTGCAGGAAGCAACTTTGTTCATTCTGGTCGGTTTAAACTCTGAAGTTCCGTTTTGACTCTGTGCTCCGTGTGGCCTTGCAAAGCTAATTGGCAATTGGGTCTTTGGCAGCTTTTCAAGGGAGATAAAGATGGGAGCTTATCAGCTTTATCCCAAAACATTATGGCAGACTTCTGTCGGACTCTTTACAAACTATTTGTGACTCATTCAGGGCTGTGAATGAACATAATTCACAGCCGTTGAAATAAAAAGAGGGTTTTGGGGACTAAGCTTGTGATTTTTATTGTCTCAGGAAGCCAAGGTCAGAACAGGATGAGGATGAGGATGAAGCTCAAGCCAAACAAAACAATATGGATTCCAAAATGGTTTCAGTTTTAATTCTAAATATAGTTGAATTTGCACAAAGGAACTGTTTCGTAATCTGGGGGTCTTTCTGGACTCATGGCTCCTGCTGAATCAGCAGGTGGAGGTTGTAACCAAAAAGGTCTTTGTATAATTTTGTTTGGAGTTGAGTTTAAGTATGACGTTCATGGGATAGGAGGCACTTGGGATACTTACTCATACTCTTTATCATCTTGCAGTTGGTCTATCTTAAATCCCCTCTGCATATGACTGTCCTTGAACTTCAGATTGCTGAGAAACTAGACTTGGTGCGGATATGGCAGCCCAGATACTAACAAGAGTGTTGTATTACTCCCACATAACTTTTCTTCTGCAAGAGCATCATTGATTGTCTTTTTGTCTCTGGGTCCAATTTAAGGTGGTGGTAATAACTATGAAGTCCTGCATGGCTTAGTACCTGTCAAACTGCTTGTTTCTGGAAGACTCTGGCTGACCAAGGTAGGCCAACAGAGAGTATGTGTTGAGAGTCGTCACCCTCCTTGCAGTATGTAAGTAGGGATTTGGAGATTAATGTGTGGAGTATCCTTCCTGTGAAATCATTAGATGCAAGCATTGAAACCTCACTATTAATATCAAGAAAGCTGTTAAAGGAAGCTGTTATGCAGTTATTTAGGGATTAAGGATGTGATAATTAGCTATCTCAGATGTGTGTGGTGTTATTTACTATGATTTTATACTATTTTGACTTGCTCAGCTGAACAGCATAGAAGTACCCATAACAAATACAAGCAAATAATGAATAATAATCCTGATTCAGGTGTGAGACCAAGAACATATCTTAGTACATATGCCCTAGCATTACATTGCGGGCCTTTGAGAAAGACTACCGTTTTCTTAAATATTTGTCATTGCATCGAGAAGAGCTATGAAACCCTAAAACTTGGCTTTTTAAATCTGAACTAGGGTTAAAAAGTGTAATTATTAGGGTGATCTTGCAAAGAACAAGCGAACATTGAGGATTTGGCATGGGATCTAAGACAATCTTAATCCATGGTATTACTTCTGACAAAAATGAAATCTCATCTGGAACCTGTTTTCCTTTAAGAATCACGTATCCAGCTCTCCTATTACCTTAATGTCCTCCTTGATTCAAGTTATAATCCCATTTGTTGCTAGAGTTTGGGTCTTACTATTTTACAACTAGTATTGGGGTGGACTTCCCTGGCCATGGCAATAGGTATGGACCAGGGGTGGGTTCCGGTTTCCACTCAGAGACGCACGCTTGATGTAAAAACAAGATAGGCACCGCCGATAGAACCAGTTCGGGGGCATGGCCGGCTGAGTTACTACATACTTGTCTGAACCTGTAGGAACCCACCTCTGGTATGGACTCTGCAGAAATGCTGCCTGATATTTAAGGATAGCAGAAGTTCATAGCAGGGGTGAAATCCAGCAGGTTCTGACAGGTTCTGGAGAACCAGTAGTGGAAATTTTAAGTAGCTTGGAGACCCGGCATATGCTATCTCAGCTGGCTCCAGAGTGGGGAGGGAATCGGGATTTTGCAATATCCTTCCCCTGCCACACCCACCAAGTCACGCCCACAGAACCGGTAGTAAAAAAAATGAATTTCACCACTGGTTCCTAGACATGATGCACCTAATTTAGTTTCTTTATTATAGTCACAAGCTCTGTATCCTGCAGAAGAGAACAGTCTCTCTGGGCCTCATTTGCAGCATTTCAATCCTAGGCCCTTTTTTTCCTGTCTTTGGAGTCCCATGGAGTCTTAGCTGTTCTCATCCCAGTTTACATGTTGCAGACCTATGGTGGGTGTTCTGACCCCCCCTTCCTCTGTTGCCCACACAGTACACACACTCCGGAACAGTACAAGGGAACAAGGTTTATTACACCAACAGACAAGAGGCTTTGTGGCAGCAAGCCACCAAGACAGAACTCACAAAGACAGAACACACAAAAGCAGCAATCCAGCTTGCCAGGATCCCAGACTAGAGTTGCTGTCCAAAGTCCTTTGTTGATTGCTACGCAGAGCCTGTCCAGAGTCAACCCTTTTATAACCTAAAAAGGGCATCTCCCAACAGCACCTGAGAGCTCTTTACTGCCTATAATTACGCCCACGCTCCTTGCGTTTGTGGGCGCGCCGGAAACGAGCATCCCGAAATGCCCTACTAAGTCCTGAGTCACTATCCTCTCTGCTGCTCCAAGGCAGGGCAACGGGAGTCCTCCTCCTCTCGCTCTCACCGCTGCTCCATGCCTCTGGCGCCACCTGGTGGCCGACCAGACTCTCGGATTCCTGCTCAGCCTCCGAATCCTGTCCAGGATCGCACATCTCTTCTGTAGCTGACTCGTATGGAGTATCACTCTCGGAGTCTGGTGACAGCGGCACCGGCTGGGCCACAACACTATCCCTCACCGCAGGGCCCTTCCCCCGGGCCTGACGCTCGGGATGCGGTCGAGAGGGAAATTGTCCATGATAGGCCCGCACCAAAGCTGGAGCATGCACAGCCGTCGCATCGGTCCAGGACCCCCCGTCCGAGTCCTCGTCCGCCCAGTCGACCAAATACTGGAACCGACCCTTGAGCCATCTCGAGTCACGGATCCGGGTCACTCTGTGCGATGGCCGTGCATGCACGTCAGGCGACGACGGCAGGGGTGTAGAGGGACGTCGGAGAGGACAATCCGACCGCTCAGGGATCAGGAGCGAGCGATGGAACACCGGGTGTACTCGCATCGAGCGCGGGAGGGTCAGGCGATAGGCCACCGGATTGATAACGGCCTCCACAGGGAACGGCCCCAGATACCGGTGGTCCAACTTCATCGTAGGCCGGTGGGACGGAAGATGCCGCGTGGACAACCACACGCGATCACCCACGGCCAATTCCGGCACCGCACGGCGAGACCTGTCCGCCACCCGCTTGTAATCCTCCTTCGCCTGATTCAAGTAGCGGCGCACCATCTGGTGAACCGCCTGAAGCTCAGAGAGGAAATCCTGCGCTGCGGGGACCGGAGAGTCCATGGGGGTGAGAGGGAAAAAACGAGGGTGGTACCCGACGTTCGCCATGAAAGGCGTCGTCCGTGTGGAGGAGTGCTGCGAGTTGTTGAATGCAAACTCCGCCACGGCGAGGTACTCCGCCCAATTGTTCTGCTGCTGGTTCACGAAGCAGCGCAGATATTGTTCCAGAATCCCAATCACCTTCTCCTTCCCTCCATCGGTTTCGGGATGGTGCGCCGAGGACAGACAAACTTGAACGTCAAGAGCGGCTATCAGCCCTTTCCAGAACTAGGCCGTGAATTGTGTACCACGATCGGAGACGACCCGGTCAGGTAGGCCGTGCAGCCGGAACACGTGCTGGATGAACATGCGGGCGGTGGCGCGGGCTGTCGGCAATCTCCGGCAGGGGATGAAATGCGCCATCTTGGTGAGCATGTCCACCACCACTAGGACCGTAGTGAAACCGGACGACGGAGGCAGTTCCGTCAAGAAGTCCATGGACACGGCTCCCCAGGGTCTGTCCGGGGTCGGCAATGGCTGTAGCAAGCCTGGAGGAGCTCCCGTCGCTGATTTGGCCTGTCGACACTGCACACATGACGTGACGTACGTCTGCACGTCGTGTCGCAGGCGAGGCCACCAAAACGTACGGGAAACCAGGTGCAAAGTTTTGAACAGGCCAAAGTGTCCCGCTGCCGGAGTGTCATGACATTGGGAGAGAACCAATCCACGGAGCGGTCCTGCAGGCACGTAGAGCCGATCCCGATACCTCAAAAGGTCCTCGTCAAAGGTCCACGGGGATGTCGGCCCTACCTCTGCCCGCCGTTGTTCCACCCACTCGTCGTTTCGCTGCGCATTCCGTATCAACGACCGTAAATCCATGGGTTCCTGGATTGCAGCGAAGGACTCGACGGGTAGGACCGTCCGGGGGGGCAGGGAGTCAGCAGGGTCTGAGTACTCCGGCTTTCTAGATAGGGCATCCGCCCTCTGGTTCAAGGCACTGGGGATATACGTGACCTTGAAGTGGAACCGGGCAAAAAACAGAGACCACCGGATCTGGCGCTGATTGAGCTTCCGCGCTGTTGTCAAAAACTCCAGATTCCGATGGTCTGTCCAGACTTCGACCTGATGCCTGGCCCCCTCCAGGTGATGTTGCCAGGCTTCGAACGCCGCCTTGATAGCCAGCAACTCCTTCTCCCAGATGGTATAATTGCGCTCGGAAGGATTGAGTTTCCGAGAGTAATAGGCGCAAGGGAAAAGGGTGCCATCAGGGGCGTGAGCCTGCGATAACACCGCCCCCACCGCGATGTCGGACGCATCCGCCTCGACTACAAAGGGGCAATGGGGATCAGGGTGTTTCAAGATCGGCTCCTTTGTAAAAGCGCGCTTCAAGGCCACGAACGCTTGTTGTTCCGTGGACCCCCAGTGAAACGGCACTTTCTTTTGCAGGAGTCGAGTGAGGGGCGCGGTCAAGAAAGCAAAGCCGGGGATGAAGGACCGGTAGTAGTTGGCAAACCCGAGGAGTCTCTGAACGTCTTTCATCCGTCGAGGAGATTGCCAACTTCGTAATGCCTCCACCTTGCCTGGCTCCATCGCAATTCCTTCAGGGGATATACGGTGCCCCAGGAACTCGATGGTGGTCTGCCAGAACTGACACTTCTTCAGCTTGGCAAACAAGCGATGCTTTCGAAGGCGCTGCAAGACCTGACGCAAGTGCTGTTGATGATCCTTCCGGGACGTAGAGTAGATCAAGATGTCGTCCAGGTAGATGACGACAAACTGATCCAAAAGGTCCCGAAAGATATCGTTCATAAAATGTTGGAAGACAGCTGGGGCGTTGGTCAACCCGAACGGCATGACCGTATACTCAAAATGTCCGTATCGGGTGCCAAAGGCTGTCTTCCATTCGTCCCCCGCCCTGACTCGGACCAGATTGTAAGCTCCACGTAAGTCCAGTTTTGTAAACACCACGGCCTCCCGGAGCCGCTCCAACAACTCGGGAATCAGAGGCAACGGGTAGCGATTACGGATCGTGATGGCGTTCAAGCGCCGGTAATCGCAACAAAGTCTTAGATCCCCGGTCTTCTTTTTGACGAACAAAACCGGGGCAGACAAGGGCGAAGACGAAGGCCGGATAAAACCCCGGGCCAGGTTCTTGTCAAGGAAGTCCCACAATGCGGCCAACTCCGGTTCAGACATGGAGTATAGGCGGCCCGTCGGGAGTTTCGCATCAGGTACCAGGTCAATGGGACAGTCGTAAGGCCGGTGCGGTGGCAGTTGATCCGCCTCCTGCTCACTAAACACGTCCGCGAACTCCGCTAAATCCGGCGGCACTGTCACCTCGGCCGAACTGGGCACCTGAGCCGCGCAAACATGACGGGTATGGTCCACGCATTGCAAGGACGGGAACGAGATGCGGTTCTGCGACCAGTGGATCTGGGGATCGTGCGCCCGCAGCCAAGCCAAGCCCAACACCACGGGGAAATGCAGACCCGAAGCCACGTAAAATTGAATGGCCTCCTCATGCTCCCCGAGGATCAGGCACAAAGGCTGCGTGGCGTTCTTGATGGGCCCAGACAGAAGTACCCGGCCGTCAATGGTCTCCACTCGCATCGGAGGGTCTACCGGGCACAGAGGGACGTGATATTTCGTGACAAACGCTGCATCCATAAAATTCGTGGTAGCCCCGGAATCGACCAAGGCATGGGCTGGTATTCCCTGCGGACTACCCGACAAGAGAATGTGCGCTGCAAGAATCAGATGTCGTGGAGGCCCCTCCGCCTCTGTTCCAGCCTGTGTCCGACCCGAAGTCTCCCTCAGATCGGGCTTTCCCCGTTTCCCGAGACGGAGGTCCGTCGTTGAGGGGGGGCCGTAGACCGTGCAGCCCCTCTACCTCCCTTCTTGGGGCAACCCGTAGCCAGATGTCCCGGATCCCCACAGTAAAAACACAACCCCCCTGCACGCCGTCTCTCCATCTCCGTGCGTGACAAGCGGGGTCTGGCTGCACCCAACTCCATGGGCTCCTCTCGTGGGACAGGAGTCTCTCGTGGAACTGGCACTCTCAGCACCTCCCGGGACGCTCGGCGAGGCCTCCGCCTCTGCAGCCGGCCGTCAATCCGGAGGCATAGATGAACCAACGCGTCAAACGTTGGAGGCCTGTCCACTCTCACCAGCTCATCCTGCAGGTCCTCTGACAGGCCATCCTGAAAAGCATCCATAAGGGCTGGCTCATTCCACTCAGAGTCCTGACTGAGCAGCCGAAACTCGGTAATGTAGTCCAGTAAAGAACCACGCCCTTGGTGCAACTCTTTCAGGAGTCTGGTGGCTGTTTCTCCTTTGATGGGGTCTTCGAACGTCAGCCGAAGATGAGTGCAAAAACCCTGGAAGTCATCCAGCAGGGGGCTCGGCTGAGTCAGCAAAGGCGTAGCCCACCGTGCTGCTGTGCCTGAGAGCAAGCTTATCACAAAGCCCACCTTCGTCTGGTCGGTGGGAAAGTCCTCCGCTCTCAAGGCAATGAACAACCGGCATTGGCCCAGGAACGCCGGGAAAAGTTTCGGACTGCCATCAAACTTATCCGGCATGGCCACTGGGCATTTCCTTCGTTGCTGCTGGGGGGGTGGGGGGTTGGCAGGAGCAGACAGCTGTGCAACCTGCGCTGTTAGCAAGGCAAGTTGCTGTGCGAAGAGAGCATTCTCCGCCTGAAGTTGCTCCATCATAGCTGAATGGAGATACGTTTGGGGTAGCAATCAATCTGTTCTGACCCCCCCTTCCTCCGTTGCCCACACAGTACACACACTCCGGAACAGTACAAGGGAACAAGGTTTATTACACCAACAGACAAGGCTTTGTGGCAGCAAGCCACCAAGACAGAACTCACAAAGACAGAACACACAAAAGCAGCAATCCAGCTTGGCAGGATCCCAGACTAGAGTTGCTGTCCAAAGTCCTTTGTTGATTGCTACGCAGAGCCTGTCCAGAGTCAACCCTTTTATAACCTAAAAAGGGCGTCTCCCAACAGCACCTGAGAGCTCTTTACTGCCTATAATTACGCCCACGCTCCTTGCGTTTGTGGGCGCGCCGGAAACGAGCATCCCGAAACGCCCTACTAAGTCCTGAGTCACTATCCTCTCCGCTGCTCCAAGGCAGGGCAACGGGAGTCCTCCTCCTCTCGCTCTCACCGCTGCTCCATGCCTCTGGCGCCACCTGGTGGCCGACCAGACTCTCGGATTCCTGCTCAGCCTCCGAATCCTGTCCAGGATCGCACATCTCTTCTGTAGCTGACTCGTATGGAGTATCACTCTCGGAGTCTGGTGACAGCGGCACCGGCTGGGCCACAACAGGTGGGTTTCTTCCAGTTCGGACCGGTTCTCCCAAACCAGTAGATCTGCCATCAAGCAGAGACCAAACCGGTTCTCTGTTGCTTTGAAAGTGGGCCCCCCTGCCGCTGGGTTATACATACGGTTAAAAAACATGAAGACATGGTTTTGCCAGCAGGCCACAGAGCACTACGAACGCCACCAAATAGTTGGTCTAATTGTTGTCATCAGGGGGATCATTATGCTTTGTCAACCATGAAAGACAAGGAAGGGCTTTTGACTATACAGGTAGTCTCACTTAGCGACTTCTTCTTCAGCAACCATTCAAAGTTGCAACAGCGCTCAACAAGAAGACTTATGGCCGGTCCTTGAAGTTGTGGCTGTCGCAGTGTCCCCACAGTCACAGGATCATGACTGGGTCACTTGGCAACCGGCACACAGTTACAATGGTCACATCTTCCCACAGTCACATCACCACTTGTGATCTTCACTGCCAGCTTCCAATGTAAAGTCAATGAGGAAACCAGCCACCAGCTGATGTTGTGCTTAATGGCTGCACGTGATTCCTTAACCACCACAACCTGAACTGTCATTGTGCACTGAAGATCACATTTAATTTCGTTGTGCAAGGTGCAATAACAATAAACTAAACTAAACTTAGCTTTATTTCAGCTTCTGAAGCCCAGCTGATCGGGGGGGGATTAAATTGCCACTTCTCAGCTGTTTTCCTTGCTTTCTGAGCAAGTTTCTTTCAAGTGCACACATGTGCATGTGCAGCGAACTGGTAGGAATGCCAGTAGGAACCCACCACTGTTGCAGACCCTGGTTCCACATTTATGCAGTACTTCTGCCTGGCCTAAGCATCACCCATCCCAGACTTGTGTTGGAAGAAAAATCTGGTCCGGTTCCAAGCTGGGAGAAAGGCTCTGGAAATGAAATGGAGGCTGCAAGGAAATAGAGTTTATTTGGATTCCAGAAACTTCACTGACCGAAGGATGCTTGTGGGGTGGCTGACCCCTTGGCTTAGGAACGGGTGGATTTTTATAGGGTTTATAGGGATGCTCTAGGGCAGGGCTTCTCAATCTTGGTCACCTGAAGATGCGTGGACTTCAACTCCCAGAATCCCCCAGCCAGCAGAGCTAGAAGCCCTGCTCTAGGGGATTGTGCAATGTAGCAGCCTTGTGCTTTTTTCTATTCTAATAGTGGTGGGTTAATTCTATTGTGTCCTAGAGGCCATGCCCTGTTCTTACAATTTGGGTGGGGGGATGTGAATTCTTAACCCCATTAGCATCAGCCTGGTGGAGCTGTGGCTGAAGGCACTTTGTGAATAGATTGGCCCAGTCTTTCTTAATAGGTACAAAATATCCATCTCTAAAGACTTCAGGCATTTGCTGGAGGCTATTCCAATATTCAGGAAGACTGGGGCTGCTTTCTGCCTTTAAGAACATGTTTCTCCATTTTTTCTTTGGGCAAAATATAATATTCTGCCTCTTTTAATATCCCCCAAAATATTTCATTCTTGGTGGGAGCCAGGGGAGGGGGGGGGAGCTCCCGCCACTTGCCAGCTTCAACCCAGGGCCAATTATCACTTGACTTCGTTGAAAACAAATTACTTCTTACTCTCAATAGAAGAGAATATTTGTAGCTTAGGGTTGAACTATGGGGTCTTCTATCCTCTCAGAGCTTGGTTGTTTTCTTGCAAACATTTCATTACCCAACTAGATAACATCATCACTGCGAGTAGGGAGTGGGGATTTTGCTCTCATTTTATATACTAGTGCAGGGGTGTCAAACTCTCCTTGTCAGTGACTTTTTCCCCCTTCACTAAAACAGGTGGGGGCAGAAACAGCACGTGATGCATCTGACACCCCTGAACTAGTGCCTTGCCCTGCCAGTGGAAGTGGTTTTGGTGATTCCTTGATTGGGCTGTTGTTCAATGTTAGCTTCTTTGTCAGTTCCTTGATTGGGGTATTGTTTGCTTCTTGATTGTTGGCCTAATGTTAATCCTGATGTTAATCTCTGCTCATCTGGGTGTTGATTGCTGATGAGGTGGTCTTTTTGTTTTATTTTTTGGCCCAATCAAGGAACCACCAAAATCACTCCCACCAACACTGGCAGAGAAAGCCACTAGAATATCAATGGGAAATTTCAAAGGTGATGCTGGTGGAAGCCTTATTGCCTTTTTTAAAAATTCTAACCACCTTTGAAATTGGATTTCAGGTTAATTTTGTGACATGATATTAGTAGGATCAGTGATACAACAGAAACACAATTTCTCTTGGTTCACAAATAGGAACGTGGACACTCCTGCTATGGTCCCGCAGAGCTAATAATTGTGAAGTGTTGTGTTTATAGTTTACCGTAAATCAGGGAGAAGGAGATGTCAGTGGATTGCATGTAGGCCTTGATTCTAAAAAAATATTGATCCAGAAATGTAGCAGTGATGGACATGTCAGCAGGGTCCATGAAAGTCTTGGTGGGATGAACATGTGTAGACAACCAGGAAGACTTTGTACAAAAGATTTAATGAACACAAGTTTGAAATCAGAACTTCGTTGGATGTTGGGATTAAGGCTCCAGACTAGAAACTGAGAGGCTGTGAGTTCTAGTCCCATTTTAGGCACAAAGTCAGTTGGGTGGCTTTAGGCTAGTCCTTCCATTTCAGCCCTGAGAAGGAGGCAAGGTCAAACCAGTGGTGAAATTCAATTTTTTTTACTACCGGTTCTGTGGGCGTGGCTTGGTGGGCACAGCAGGGGAAGTATGCTGCAAAATCCCCATTCCTTCCCCACTCTGGGGCCAGCCAGATGTGGCATTTGCCGGTTCTCCGAACTACTCAAAATGTCCATAACCGGTTCTCCAGAACTTGTCAGAACCTGCTGGATTTCACCCCTGGGTCAAACCTCTGAAAAAAATGCTGCTAAGAAAACTGTGGGGACTTGTCCTGGCAATTGCCAGTCAGCATTGACTAGGAGGTACAAAAAAAATTGAGCGAGAGACTGTTACTCACATACATCAAAAGGTTTCCCGCAATCTCAGAAGGTTGCAAAAGCATAATGTGTTATTAACCTATTATAATTGTTAATTGATGAGATACTTGTAATCTGTCCCACATGTAACCAGTATTTGCATAAGCAACCTGTCTTTCCCTGTCTTCTGCTCCCTTTGCTCAGCCTCCCAATTTAAATCCAGATCAGTTTAGCCAATCTGTGTATCTGATGAGGTGGCTGCAGTTCACAAAAGCTTTTGCCTTTTTGGTAAAGCTTGTTTATCAGAAAAGATGCAGGCGATCTCTTCTAGGATATCTATTGAAAATGCTTAGATGGAAATATGAAAGTTTTAAGATGTAAGTGTTCTTTTGAAACTTCAACATCCAGAGCAATTATATTTTTGAACCAAAAAAAAGATTTTACATTCTCTATATGCTACTAAAATCCTCCTATCTGTTTGTAACCTTTAATTGTGTGAAACTGAAAGGCATAGGGCATCAATTATTGAACCAAGGTACAGTAACTTAAATGTTTAACTTACAAAATGCCATAAACCCATAACTCACATGGGAATAAAATGTGGGAAATTGTGGGTGCTTCAGTATTTCCAGGTTGCTGCTGCTTCACTGCGGCTGCTATGCTGCCACAGTCAGCTGTGATCATATGATCCTCACTTCCAACAATCTCTGACAGCTCCCCAATAGTCAATGGGAAAACCGGCAGGAAATCAAAAGTTGCACTGTTTGCTTGCCCATTGGTGGTCATTTTATTTCTCTGTTTCATTAAGGAATGATCTCTGAAAGGTGACCCAATAGCGTACAGATTGTCTAGTATTGTGATGGCGCACCTTTGGCACACATGCTACAGGTGGCACGCGGAGCCATATCTAGTGGCATGTGAGCTGTCAGCTCCAGCGCGCATGTGCGCACCAGCCAACTGATTTTTGACCTCCTGGAGGGCTGGGGGAGGAAAGCCTTTGGAGCCTGGGCAGGGTGAAAACAGGCTCCCTCAGCCGGAGGCCCTCCAGAAGCAGGAAATTGATTGTTTCCGAACTTCTGGTTGGCCCATTGGCCACATTTTTCACCCTCCCCAGGCTTTCCTGGAGCCTGGGGAGGGTGAAAAGGGCCTCCCCTGGAGGAAATACCAAGCTCAGCCTGGCGGTGAGTAGTGCGGCGCACCTGGTGGGGAGAGTGTGTGGAGGGGGTTGTGCACGCATGTGCTTGTGGGGGCTGTGCTTTGCATTATGGGTGCTGGCACGCACCCACTCTATCACGCATGCGCCCTTGCATTTTTGGCACCTAACAACAAAAAGGTTAGCCATCACTGGTCTAGTAAGATAGAAATGGGTTTAGGGCAATTTCTGCCTTCAGAAGTTAGAGCAAGTAGACAAGGGAAGTCACAGGGGAGCGGTCCCATTGAAACCCAGGAACTTTGGCATCAATTAATGATGACCAATAATTCTAACACTGTTCTTGTTTGTGCACCTCAAGCTCACATGAAAGGGCTTTTCTTTGAAATGCACTTGGGAGGGAAGAGGCATTTAGAAAGGTACCGGATTTTTCGGAGTATAAGATGTATTAAGATTTTGAAGAGGCAAATTAAAAAATAAAGTTTTTGCACTCTGCAGACCTCTCAAAAACAGCCCGTTTTTTTTTGCAAAAACTGGCCCATTGTTTTTTTTAAAGGATATGAATAGTCTTTAGGAGGCTTGTAGAGTGCTCCTGGGGGAGCACAAAAACAAGCAAAACACGGCCTGTTTTTCTGTGAAAACCGGCCCATTTTTGGTCAAAAAAAGGGCAGGCATAGCCTTTAGGAGGCTTATAGAGTGCTCCTGGGGACTGGGGGGGGGGCACAATTGAGCAAAAACTGACCAATTTTTTGCTCATTTCTGCTCTCCCCAGCACTCTGAAAGCTTCCTAGAGGCTCTGCACAGCCATTTTGGTGAAGGGGGCAGGGTTTCAGGAGGCACAAAATGCTGTATTCAGTGTATAAGATGCACCCGATTTTCAGCCTCTTTTTTGAGGGGAAAAAGTGCGTCTTATACTCTGAAAAATACGGTATGTTTTTGTTTTGTTTTTTCTACCCCTAATTTCTACCACAAACTAATTCAAGTCTAAAAGAAATGCTGTTAAAAAATTAAAACCTTTGGATTAAACTGTAGCCCACTTTCCTGCTATGTTGAGATGCAGAACTGAGAAGAGAAGGCTTAGTACTGTTTTACCAGACAGCAAGAAAGAGATCTAGTTCAGTAAATCACAAAATTTAGCAGAGGAGAGAGATTCTGGTCCCGTCACTTTGACCCATGACAAGAAGTAGATCAGGCAAGACTGGCTGGAAAGAGTGGAAACTGCTAAGATTAGATTCAGCGACAGCCTGGTGAACTTCAGAATTATGTAACCTGAGGAGGAATTAGTTAAAGGGGAACTTGGAATGCTACTTAATCACTGCAGGACTCTTGAAGGTGACAAAAGCTTATTGTGTGATTCAGGCACAGAATCAAGGAGGTTTAAGCCCTGAAAATAAACGAAGAAAGTAGAAATGTGTAAATACAGAAAGGTCAGAATAATTTCTAACAATTGAAACATACTGGAAGCAGAATGTCAGCCAAGAGGTTGCTTGGTTTGTTAGAAAATAATGGAGTAAAACAGCTGTCTGAAGAGGGAGGGTCAACTTATTTCCCAAAGCACCAGAAGGCAAGACGAGGAAAGAATGGATGGAAAGTAGTCGAGGAGAGAAACAACCTGCAATTAATGAGGAACTTCCTGACTGTGAGGACAACTAACCAGTTGAACATAAGTTGCCTTCAGAGGTTGTTGGAGATTCATCACTGGAGGTTTTTAAAATTGGACAGCCACCTATCTGAAATGACATAGGGCAGTGATGGCGAACCTATGGCACGTGTGCCACAAGTGGCACGCGGAGCCATTTGTCAGGGCATGCGCGCGCTGGCCAACTGAGTTCACCTTTTTAAAAGCTATTTTTCGCCTTCCCCAGGCTCCAGAGGCTTTATAGGAGCCTGGGGAGGGCGAAAAGAGCCTCCCCCGCCCCCCTCCGGAGGCTTCAGGGACCGTCCCTGAAGCCTTTGGAACGCTTAAAACCACCCTCCGAGCAAACCGGAAGTGACTTCCGGGTTGCTCGGAGAGTCGTTTTAAGCGTTCCGAAGGCTTCAGGGACCATCGGGAGGCTTCCCTGATGCCTTCGGAGCACTTAAAACCACCCTCCGAGCAACCCGGAAGTCACCTATAAAGCCCCTGGAGCCTGGGGAGGGCGAAAAAAGCATGTAAAAATGGGGGGGGGTCACGCGTTGTGCGCGCATGTGCACTGGGGGGCTCGCACGTTGCATTATGGGTGCGGCACGCCCGCACTCAACCCACCTGCGCTCCCCCCACTTGTGGCACGCGAGCCAAAAAAGGTTCGCCATCATTGACATAGGGTCTCTTGCTTGTGCAGGGGGTGGGACTAGAAGACCTCCAAATCCCCTTCCAGCCTATTCTGATTGATTAAAAATCAGTTCAGAAAAGGTGTTTGAAATCCTTTGAAAGAGGTGTTTCAAAAGAGAGGAAAAGGTCCCCAAAGGGCCTGTTTGAATCTATAATTAGGGGTCTGGAGCATATGATGAACAGTTGCGAGAACTGGGTGCATCTAGTCTAATGTAGAGATGGACTAGGAGAGATGCGATAGCAGTCTTCAAATATCTGAGGGGTTGTGACAGAGAAGAGGACTTCAGCTTATTCTCCAAAGGACCAGAGGACGGACGAGAAGTAATGAGTGGGAGATGATTAAAGAGAGATCCAGGCTAGAGCTAATTTCAGGGGTCTCAAGACTAAGCCAATGAGGGTTGCGGCAATAATAATCTTAAGATTAGAACAGTCTTCTAATGTCTTTGGAAACTGCTGTAATATCTCTACAGGAGACTCTTGGGATGCAGCCTTTGCAGAGATCTCTGTCTTCTTCTATAACAATGGTGACAAGTTAGTTTGATCATCCATGGCAGCAAAATGCAACTTTCAGAGCTAAGACTTTGCTAAGATTGCTTTGTTTGTTCTGAAGAGAGCCTCGGAATCTGAATGCCTCAAGAATGGCCTGCAAAGACTGGCTGGAAAGGTTTGCTCTATTTTTAATGTTGCTCTAAAAAGGAAGAGTGGAACAGCAGCAGGGGTGAATTGCAAGGGTAAGAGATGCTTGGTGTGCTTGCTGGAAGAACATAAAACTAGGAGGAGAACTGAAGTCTGTCCCCATGTTATGTAGTCCCTTTTCTGATTCTTCCTTCATAATATCCATGGTATTTACATTTATTATGTTGGATCCTGCTTTTTCTCCATTTAGAAAGATAAAGACACTTTTGGGTTTGTCATTGGTTGATTTTCTTAGGCAGATCAGTCAGATCTGTATACGGTGATGACCAAAGTAACCGTTTCTCCTTCAGTGGATATGTTCACACAGAGGCTAGTCTGACATTGACTGGGATGCTGCACTGGGGAAGAGCCTTGAACTCAGTTGCCTTGTCTATGATTTCCCTGTGTTTCACTAGTTGTTGTGGGCAATTCACATAACACCCAGAGCACACAAGAGTGTGCCACTGAAAATTAGCAGCAAAATTGATTAATTGATGGCAGTTCTTGTTGAGCCACCCGTCGAGAGGACAGTGAGAATTAAGGGAGGAAATGGTAATAATCTGTTTTCCCACCCTCAATTTTTCAAACAAAACAAAGAGTTAGAAAACTCTCATTCCACCCCACCACCTGCAATTTCAGACATTCTTCTAGGAACATCACTGAAAAATCTTCTAGAACTCCAGAAAATCCAGAGGTTGAATCGAGGTCTATAATTCCAGCACAGCAGTTGATTCTGAAGGAGGCCTATTAATTCTGTTTAGATGATTAGTATCTATAGCAAAGGAGTGTTAGTTAAAAATAGAGCATTTCACTTCAAGAATGGACAGCAAAACAGAATGTTGTACATTCTATGATATTGAAGTAAATACAGGGTAGATGAATGGAAACTATTCCCACAGTAGGTTGTCAGCCTCCCAAGTAGACCAGACAAGAAACTTGACCAGATGAGCTAATTGTACTTTATTGTATGACTATATTAACAGAATTTTGCAACTCTGAAAATACAAATCTCTCGCTGTTGCTTTTTACTTTCTGATAACTTTGAGCAGATCCTTTCTAAGTTTCTTTCTCTGCCTGTTGTTCACTTGTGGTCTCCCTCCTCTTTGGTGGCATCCCATCCCCTTATTTCCCAAGGTCATTCCGACACGCCACTACATAGGCACAAGCCCAGGACAAACAACAACTATGTTTGTATCTGTCTAAGACAGTGATGGCGAACCTATGGCACGTGTGCCACAGGTGGCATGTGGAGCCATTTGTCAGGGCACGCGAGGCGCTGCCTTGTCAACTGGCCAGCGCTCATGCGTGCCCTGGCCAGCTGAGTTCACCCTTTTTTAAAGTCATTTTTTGCCCTCCCCAGGCTCCAGAGGCTTTATAGGAGCCTGGGGCGGGTGAAAAGAGCCTCCCCCCCCCTGAGGCCCTCCGGAGGCGTCATGAGCTTCCCTGAAGCTTCCAGAGTTCAAAAAACCAGCCCTACGGACAAACTGGAAGTTTGGGAACGGACTTCCTGTTTGCTTGGAGGGTCGTTTTGACTGCCCCGGAGGCTTCAGGGAAGCCTCTTGAAGGTCCCTGAAGCCTTCGGAGTGCTTAAAACGACCCTCCAAGCAAACCAGAAGTGACTTCCAGTTTTCTCGGAAGGTCGTTTTGAGCCCTCCGAAGGCTTCAGGAAAGCCTCCTGAAGGTCCCTGAAGCCTCCAGAGCGCTTCTGGGGGGCGGGGGGGCGGGAGAGGCTGTTTTTGCCCTCCCAATGCTCCTATAAAGCCTCTGGAGCCTGGGTAGGGCGAAAAAAGCAGGCAAAAATGGGGGGGGGTTGTGCCTGTAGTGCGTGCATGCGCACTGGGAGGGTTGCACATTGCATTATGGGTGTGGCACGCCTGCACACGACCCCCCTGCGCTCCCCCCACTTATGGCACATGAGCCAAAAAAGGTTCACCATCACTGGTCTAAGACATATTCCCTGTGCTGGTCATCTCACTTCTGAACTGCTGCAATGCGCTTTACATCCAGCTATCCTTGGAGAGCATTTGGAAGCTTCAGCTGATGCTGATTGTGGAGGCAAGGGCAGTTCTTGCACTTCCTAGGGCAGTGATGGCAACCCTTTTTCTTATGGCATGCCAAAATTGTGTGTGCATGCACTATCACATGCACATGTGTGCCCACACCAATTCACACCAATTCAATCCTGCCCGCTCACTTGTGCATGTGTGCGCATCAAAACGGATGGTTTCTGAACTTCCGCTTTGCCTGTTTTTTGCCTGCCTAGCCTCCGGAGGTTTTCCTGAAGCCTGGGGAGGGCAAAAAATGGGCCCACTGGGCCAACTGGAAGTTCAGAAACATCCGTTTCTGGCTTCCGGAGGGCTGGGGGAGGCCGTTTTTACCCTCCCCAGGCTTCAGAAAAGCCTCCGGAGGCTGGAAAGAGCAAACAACAGGCCCAACAGATGGACTGGAAGTTTGTTCCCAAGCTTCCAGTTGGCCCATTAGGGCCATTTTTCGCCTTAAACCTAAACCAGTTATTTACTGCACTGTTTGAGGGTTCATGTATCTTCTTCACATTTTTTCTTCTTCTGGAATTGCAATCTCTGCTTGGGCCTGACTGGACTTGCAGGTGGCCATGACAGTCTGTAATTGTCTTGCAGGAGGAATCTTTGAATATGCCGATGGACCAAATGCCCAGATAATGAACGCCGAGGAACAAGCATTCCGATTCTCAGCCAACATCATCAACCGGAATAGGACTTTGTTACCCAACACAACCTTAACGTATGATATCCAGAGGATACATTTCCACGATAGCTTTGAAGCCACTAAGAAAGGTGAGTGTGGGTTGAGGTTTTGTCCGATGAAGGATTTTATGCGAGTGAAGCCATCCTTCTTGGGTTCAAAGTCCATAAGAGCTGCAAGTTCATGAAAGCCCCAGATTGACTGTCGGTCCCAAATGGGGACTTGAGGAAGGAAAGTCAATGATAGAGAAATTAATGGGGAAACATACTTTAAGGGTGGAGGGCAGCAGAGACTGTGGAAGGATGGTGGGTGAGGAAGTGAGGGAGGGTGCTGGGAAACCAGCTGTGAGTCAGGGTGCCAAATACTTCAGGGGCCAAAGGGGACAAGGGGGTAAAGGTTGGGAGGGAAAAACACCAGAAGTCAGAAGTCCAAGGAGCTAAACTGAAGAGTGTTTGGGTTCTTTCAGCACTTCAGCAACTGAGTGGTTGCTTGGTTGTCCCTGACTGCTACTTTCCTTGCATTGATTTTGCAAGTCAGATCAGTGCTCCACAAAGGGCCAACTGTGCACAGAGAAGTCAAGGAAATGAGGTGCAGAAGCTGAAATCCCTTTCTTGGCTCCAACACCTGGAAAATCTTTGTGGAATCTTTTTTTATTATTATTATGTTGTACCTAAATTTAGAGGGACCCGGTGGCTCAGCGGCTAAGATTCTGAGCTTGTCGAACAGAAAGGTTGGCAGTTCGGTGGTTTGAATCCATAGCACTGCATAATGGAATGAGCTCCCGTTACTTTTTCCAGCTTCTGCCAACCTAGCAGTTCGAAAGCACATAAAAATGCAAGTAGAAAAACAGGAACCACCTTTGGTGGGAAGGGAACAGCGTTCCATGCGCCTTCAGCGTTTAGTCATGCCGGCCACATGACCACGGAGACGTCTTTGGACAGCGCTGGTTCTTTGGCTTACAAACAGAGATGAGCACCGCCCCCTAGAGTCGGGAACGACTAGCAGATTTGTGCGAGGGGAACCTTGACCTACATTTATCTGGTTCTTTTTGTTGAAGAATTTTAAACTTTTATATCATGCCACTTAGAGGCTATACTAATGAAATGTGATGAATAAATAAGATTAATCTTTTTTTTAAAAAAAACCTCTTCTTTGTGTTAGTGTTTAATGTTCCTCTGGTTAAGGCTTGTGAATAAGATTATGATGACAGCTTCCTTTGCACAAGAACTGCGACCCACTCTCTGTAAGCATATTATGTGTGAGTGTATCTGTGTTCACACACTCACCGAGTGAAGCATTGGAGCAGATGGTTGTGATATGGCTTCTAGAGCTATTTGTCTCCCATAGATTGGTTCCCGTAAGCGCCATGAACCAGGAGACGGGGGACTCCTTATTGCGGGGAGACTCTCTGCCACAAGGACTTGGCTGGCCTTAGCAAACTCAGAAAGCAAGTAGCTTCCTCATCCAAATTCAAGATGGGAGCCAACATTTGCCGTTTTAAAATAGAATTTATTAAAACTTTTAAGAAAAAAGATAAAAAAAACTAATAGAAATTACTATAAAGTGAGACGAAGAGAAAAAGAAAAGAGATCAATGAAAGAACTAAAAGTGCAAAAAAAGAAAGAAAATACAAAGTGGCTTCTGGTTTTCTTTAGAACAGTTATAAGTAGAATTATAAATTTACCTCCTGCTTTATGGTTATAGCATAACTCAGTTTTTTCTATAATCTATTCTAATCATCAGAGGCATAAATGTTCTTTCTTTTCCATTTCATGCAAAAAAATTACAGAAATGCCTTGTTAGCATTGTCTTTTCTCTGTTCAAAGAAACCTCAAAAGTTTCATCATCTTCACCCATAATTTCTCCATTGTGGGTAGTACTGAACCTCTCCATGTTTGCCCATTCAAAGTCTCTTTTTTCTTCTGCTTCAAATTTCAGTAACAGTTTATACATTTTAGCAATTAAATATTCATTATACACAATTCTGCTTCAACCTCAATGCTCAAACCTAAATGTTTTTGTATCTACATTAAATCTTTTTAATACCTAAGAACATAAGAAAAGCATTGATAAACATTTCCCTCTGCCATCATATCTTCTGATTTTATCTTACATTCCTTCTGACAAAATTGCTCTTCCTTATGATAAATTAGCCATTTGAGATTGATTGATTTCTTTTTTAATATATACATTTTATTAAAAGTTTTAAATGAATATAAAATATTCTTAAGAGAATAAAAAACTAATACAGAATAAAGAAAACAAAGAGAGAGAAAACAAGCATGAAAGAAAAAGAAAGAAAGAAAAAAGAAAGGATAAAAAGCAATAGAAAGAAACTTCAAATATGAGAGAAAGGAATATTAGGTATGTTTGTTGCCTTGAGTTTCTTATAAAATAATAAAGGTGGGATAAAAATCTAATAAATAAAATTTCTCCCATTGATCCATTTGTATACTGTAATCAACCTCATTTTATCATACATTCTTTCACTTGTTTTTCATCTGCATATGGATGAATATGGGCCAATATAAAAGAAGAAAAAAAGAATGACATGGCCATAGGTGTGTACTACAGACCACCCAATCAAGCAGAAAAAATAGATGAACTTTTTGCCAACCAACTAACAAATATATGTAGGAAACACACTACAATAGTAATGGAGGACTTCAATTACCCTGACATCAATTGCAAGACTAATTTTGCGCCCAGTGAGAAATTGAAGAGGTTCCTGGCCAACCTAGTGGACAACTTTGTTGTCCAAAAGATAGAGGAGGGAAGTAGAGGGACAGTCATACTGGACTTAATTCTTACAACCAGAGAAGGAGTGATAGAGGGAGTTGAAACTGCAGGAACCTTGGGTGAGACCATGTCATACTAGAATTCAATGTAATGCAAACACAAGCAATAAAACACAATGATACAGAGCCCTAGAATTTAAAAGAGCTGATTTTAATAAACTTAGAGAGAACTTGGGAAAGATTCCTTGGATGAAAATCCTAAAAGGGAAAACAACTCAAGAAGCTTGGGAAACTCTGAAAAATATGACCATAAAAGCCTAGACCAGCACAATACAACTGAAAAAGAAAAACAAGAAATTCAAGAAGAAACCAGCATGGTTGTGCAAAGATCACTCTGACAAATTGAAAGACAAAAAGGACAAGTACAAAAAATGGAGAGAAGGACACATAACTGAGGCAGAATATCAGTAGATAGCCAAAATCTGCAAAGACGAAGTCAGGAAAGCAAAGGCTCAGAATGAACAAAGAGTTGCAACAAAAGTCAAAGATAATTTTAAAAGTTTCTTCCAACATATAAATAACAAGACAAAAATCAAGGAAACAGTTGGTCCACTAAAGAGAGAAGACAGCGAAGAAGTAATAGGCAGCAGAGAGAAAGCAGAGCTGCTTAACTCATTCTTTGCATCTGTCTTCACACAAAAATAAACTATGGCCCAACCTACCAAAAACATAATTGTAAAAGACAGACTACAAATAAAAGTTAAAATAAGCAGAAAAAATGGTAAGAGAACACCTGTTTGATCTTGATGAATACAGATCACGGGGCTGATGGATTACATCCCAGAGTTCTAAAGGAGCTGGCAGATGTCATCTCAGAACTACTGTACCCACCATGAAACTACAAGCAATCCTTGGCTCAATCAACAGATGGATAGCATCAAGATCATGAGAAGTGATAGTACTGCTTTAGACCAGATTAGTGATGTCATACCTAGTGAGGAAAACTAGGTACAAGAAAGAGTTCAGAGAAGACAAGAAGAGGTCCGGAGGCTAAACTATGCAATGAATAGCTAAGGTAATTAGGTATGTTTAGCCTAACAAAGAAAAGACTTAGGGGAGACCTGATAGCCATTTTCCAATACTTGAGGGGCTGTCAGAGATTGACTTATTTTTCAAAGCAAGAAGCAATGAGTGGAAGCTCCTCAGAGGGAGACCCAATCTGGAACTCAGGAGACATTTCTCAACAGTGAGAACAATTAGTCAATGGAACAGCTTACCCTCCAGAGTTGTGGCTGCTCTGTCGCTGGAGAGCTTCAAGAAAAGATGGAACAACCATTTGACTAGGATGGTATAAGGTCTCCCACCTTCTATTAGGAGATCTACAAGCTCCCCTCCAGCCCTATGGTTCTATTTCTGTTTCCCGTCTATGAAATGCTTCTTGTACTTTAAGTCACAAAGTGTTTTCGGGCAGAAGCTGGGTGTGTTCCATATTCTCAGTATGGCACAGCTATCATAATGATTGTTAAATTCTACATTAACCTTACCTTCATTGTGCCACAAGTATCTATGCTACCCAATTCTCAGGCTGTGTCCTTGTAACTCCAAAGGACTTCTATTTCTCAACAACATCTACTCTTTCATCCAAACCAAACCACACACTGAAAAATGTAAGTTCAAATCAGGTGAACCCAATCCTTCTCTTTCCTTCACATCTTGAGGCACCTTGCATTTTATTCGTGTTTTGTTCCCCTGCCATTCAAACTTAAATATGACCTTCTGTCATTGTTTAAATGGCACATCAGTTCTCAGATAGGTATTATCTGAAACAAAAATAACATTCATCTTAATCACCAAAATTGTCCCCAAGAAAGAGAATTGTACTTTGTCCCATCTTAACATATTTTTTTAAAACTTCATTTTATGTCTTAACATAATTACTGTGAAATAGCATACAGTACATTTCGTATTTGTCATATTGATACCCAGGTATTTGGCTTCTTATCAATCCTATAACCCATTTCATTCTTCAGTTCTGTTTGTGTGATCGTGTCAGATCCCTATCTGCCATTTCTGGGGGGGGGGGGGCTGGATCATTTATTCACTTACTATCCTCTTCCTCTTTCCTACACACCCTGTAATCCCTTAGTTTATAACCTTAGCTCTGACACCTACCTGCCCTGTGCTTTGATTTACCTTTGGGAGGGGCAAGGGGGGGCATCTATTTGGTCTCAGTTTTGAAGCCTCCAGAAAGAAGCACCTGGGAACCGTCCCTTACCTCCTTCCCAGGATGACCGGCTTCAGCCAGGGAAGGACTTGGGGAAAGTACAAGCGGGGTTGCAAACTTCTATTGACAATTTATTCTGGCTTTCACGCAAATTGCACTCCCCATCACTAATCTTTTGAAAACAAAAGGGGGAGGCAAGCCAAAACTGAAGCAGCCCTTAAACTGGACTATGGAATGCCAGGTGGCATTTGAGAAATTGAAGCAATTATTCTGGGCTGAGCCAATCGTAAAGCACCCAGACCCAGAAAAACCTTTTATCATACAGGCAGATGCCAGCAACGTAGCTGCCAGGGCAGTCCTACTCCAAGAAAACGAACAGGTCCAAATACAACCCTGCACGTACACCTCTAAAAAGCTAACAGTCACTGAACAGAGATGGGCTATCTGGGAGAAAGAGGCATATGCATTGCGATGGGCCTTCTTTACCTGGAGACATTTCTTAGAGGGGAACAAAATCCCTTTCAAAGTCTGGACTGATCATAAGAATCTGGAGACTCTTTGGACCCCGCGGAAACTCTCCCCAAAACAAGTGTACTGGGCTAAATGTTTTGATTTCAGCCTCCAATATTTTCCTAGGGGGAAAAACTTTCTAGCAGATGCACTGTCTGAAAACCTCAGTATAATAGCGAAAAGCCCGAGGTGACCAAACCCTTTCTCCCAGCCTCCCAGCTGGTAGCCAAGGTAATAACCAGGGCACAAGCTAAAAAAGACCCCCTAATGGATAATGCCACCATTCAGGCGTTCAAACAAGCCCTACTTAACAATGAATGGATCCAAGCCCATTAAAATACCTGTTCACTTAGAGATGACTTGGCCTGGTTTGGGGGGGGGGAGGTTTAAATTATATGTTCCAGTTTGCCAGAAGCTTCCTCTCATGAAAGTATGCCACAATTCCAAACTGGCTGGCCAATTCGGCTTCGTGAAAACCCTGCATCTTATTAAAAGAGAGTTCTGGTGGTCATCCCTCAAGAAGGGCATAGAAAGCTACGTTGCCAGTTGCCCTGTCTGCACAGCAGTAAAAGGGAGGCAGGGAAAAATCCTGGGACTCTTACAAACTGTAGGCGAGCCTTCAGCACCTTGGAGAGAGATCACAATGGATTTTATTGTAGAGCTGCCTGAAAGTGGGAGGAATAGCAATAGCACTTAGACTTATGTACCGCTTCACAGTGCTTTTACAGCCCTCTCTAAGTGGTTTACAGAGTCAGCATATTGCCCCTAACAATCTGGGCCCTCATTTGACCCACCTTGGGAGGATGGAAGGCTGAGTCAACCTTGAGCCTGGTGAGATTTGAAGTGCCAAACGGCAGCTAGCTGAAGTAGCCTGCAGTACTGCACTCTGACCATTGCACTTCCTCGGCTTGATACTGTCATTTGGGTCGTAATGGACTGGTTTTCCAAGCAGGTTCATTTTGTCCCCTGCCAAAAAATCTCCACTGCCAGGGCACTTGCAAAAATGTTCCTGCAACACATTTATTGCCTGCATGGGGCCCCACAAAGAATGATAACTGATAGGAGGGTGAGGTCAGTTCACTTCAAAGTTCTGGAAAGCTTTTTGGGGCCTTCTAGATACTGGACAAGGCCTGAGTTCAGGCCATCATCCAGCCACTAATGGTGGATCATAGAAAACGAGCGTTCTATAGCAATATTTGAGGTTTTTTTTAATTAAGTATCAACAAGATAATTGGATTGACCTCCTGCCCTTTGCAGAGTTTGCATACAATAACTCTGTGCATTCTAGCACTGGATTCACTCCGTTCTGAGTTGCAACAGGCCAGGATTTCACCCCAATGCCAGTGCTCCCAGTAGAGGGGTCAACCACGGCCTCCTTTAAGGAATGGATACAACTTCCAAACACTTGGCCAGTAGTAAGATTAGCTCTGAGTGAGGCTAGGGCCACTTTCAAAGCTCAGGCTGACAGAAAAAGAACAGAACAAAAACCTTTTTCAATAGGGGATAAGGTATACTTATCCACCAAATTCCTACAGTCCTTGCAACCCTCCAAAATTTTGGAGTTGAGTTCATAGGGCCTTTCCCTACAACCAGAGGTGGCACGCAGAGCCCTCTCTGTGGGCACGTGGTTCTTTGCCAGCTGCTTTTCTGGTTTCCAGTGCATACAACCACACCAGCCAGCTGGTCTTCACAGTTGCCGGAGCACCTGAAAACAGGCCAAAAAACAGGCCAAAAAACAGGGCATCTGCGGGCCATTTTGAGGCCTCAAAACGGTCTGAAAACAGCCAAAAAAAAAAAAAAAGGCCAAGAAATAGGGATGCATGTGCCAGCAAACTGGTTGTCAGTTTTCTGCCGCGTGCCCATCCACGCACGTTCCGGTTTGGGCTCTCAGTGCTTTGATTGACCTTTGGGGAATGTGTAAGGAGGGGAGGGCCATCTGTTTGCTCTCCGTTCTGAAGCCTCTGGAGAGAAGCGCCTGGGAACCGTCCCTTATCTCCTTCCCAGGATGGCCGCCTTCACATCTTCGCACCTGTGGATTGGCTCATTCAACATCAGACTGAGGGGAGGGGTTTCTAACTCCTTTACCCTAACAGAATTGCCTAAGGGGGCCTTAGAGCCCGCTTTGCTTCTGTCCTGCAATCACTTCCTTTCAATCAAAGGTTCCTTTTGAAACGCCGCTACCTCAAGAGTCCGTACTTTCTTGAGTGGGGAGTAGAGGCAGGACCTTACAGATAGAATATGCAGCTAGAGAAGGAGGGGGGAATTTTCATGGCAAAAACTAAGCAGGTACAGATAGTCCTAGACTTACGACCAGAGTTGAGCCCCAAATTTTCATTGCTAAGCAAGGCAGTTGATAAGTGAGTTTGGGGCCATTTTCTGACCTTTCTTGCCACAATTGATAAGCGAATTACCGCAGTTAGTAAAAAAGTTAGTAAGTAAAAATTATTCGGTAAGTGAATCTGGTTTTCCCTTTGACCTTGCTTTTCAGATCACAAAAGGGGGGGTCATGTGACCCCTGGACACTGCAACCGTCGTAAATATGGACCAGTTGCCAAGTGCCTAGATTTTGTTCACATGGCCATGACACAGTCATAAGTGTGAAAAACGGTCATAAATCACAAGGCAACTGGACTTTACTTTTCCTTGAAGACATTTCGCTTCTCATCCAAGAACCGAAGAAGCTTCTTGAATGAGAAGCAAAACATCTTCAAGGTAAAACAAAGTCCAGTTGCCTTTTGAAAAAGCACTTCTGGGACAGCCATGGGCTGGATGACTGGCAGCCTCCATAGACAGTCATAGTGAATGGTTGTAAGTCAAGGACTACCTTATTACAACAGAATGTATATAGCCAAGAGAAGGTCTCCCATTAGCGGAATTCAGCAGTTTTATGCACTCATCAATTCCAAGCAATGTATGGAATCTACCCATGGGTTTTACCTGCAACCAGCCAGGAAGGAATTGTTCCTAGTGCAGCAGGATCAGCAAGCAGCTCGTGACCTATTAAAGGAACAATTGCTCAGGCCAAGGACAGCATACAAGAAAACAGCAGATGCTCCTAGACAGTGATTTCAGAAGCAGGCAAAGAATGGCTTTCTATTAATTTCAACCTAGACATTAAAGAAGTTGGACTCTAAACTTGTGGGCCCTTTCACCATCATGTAACAGGTAAACCCAGTAGCCTTTGATTTGCAAGTGCTGAATTTTGATGACCTTCCACTCTCTTTTTCATTGCTCCTTGCTACTCAAGAAACTGCCTCCCAGTTCTCTGTGATCCCGGGATCCACCACCCTCACCTGTGATTGTGGATGGGGAAGAGAGAGGGAATGGGATTTGGTGTTGGATACATGGGAAGGGCTCCCCAGAGGCAGAGCATTCATGGGAGAATGCAAGGCAGGTCCACACTTTAAGATTTCATCTGCTTGGAAACATCTGGAAAATTGAGGAGCTGGAGAGGCCTCAGGGATACTGAGGCCTCTCCAGCTCCTCAACTTTCCATGTACTTCCAAGCAAGAAGAGGAGCTTGTGAGTCATGAGCCACGGTGATGCAATGGTTAGAATGCAGTACTGCAGGCTAATTCTGCTGACTGCCAACAGCCAGCAGTTCGGCAATTCGATTCTCACCATCTCAAGGTTGACCCATCCTTCCAAGCTTGATAAAATGAGGAACCAGATTGTTGAGGGCAATATGCTGACTCTGTAAACTGCTCAGAGAGGGCTGTAAAGCACTGGGAAGTGATATATACAGTAAGTTTAAGTGCTGTTGCTATTGCGAGTAGAGTGGGAGTTTGCTCACAGGGGACCCAAGGGCAATATCAAGGTTCCAAGTAACACCCCCAACGAAAGAAGACTCTGAGGCTAGTGATTCCTCAAAGTTCCATTTTATTAGAGATGTTATATTGCACATCTGGGAAAACCCAAATCTGAGAGTTCCGGGTTTTCCCCACCCAAAAGAAAGTCAAAGATCTGCACCCACAAGTCCATCACGTGGTCCAATCATTTCAATGTCCCAACTAGAGACAACCCCCAGTCACTCCCATCCAGGTGCAGTCTGAGTGTCCTTGACTCCCATAGAAAGCAATGTTCTTATAGCTAATCCGCCACTGGCTCCTTGCAATCCTCCCTCCCGTTTTCTCAGGCACTAAATGTGGCAGCCCTGAAGCTCCAACAAAAAAGTTGGCTTCCAGAACTGTCAGGCAAGATGAAACCAAGGCCAGAATGCCCAGGTCTTTTACCACAGGTATTCAGTTCTCAAGGGAAAGTAGGCAATTTTTCTCTAATCCTGTGGCTGTTTTGCAGGGCAAATCATTTGACTTGGGAGGGTTGTCAGACTCGTGAAAGTTCAACACTTGCACTTTCGTCCCTGCCTTCACTGCCCAGCAATCCTGAGAATTTGGAGGGGAGGGAAACATATTGAAGGGGGGAGTGATGTGATGGAATGTGCTGTTGGAGGAGGAGGGGAGATCTCATCAGTTGCACCATGGCTTCCTAGGGACAGGTCAACACATTCCAGGGAGAGAAAGAGGTCCACAATCAGAGGCCGCACCATCCCCAGCCAGATGGAAGAAGAAGAAAGAGATTCAGGGTAGCCACATAGCAGTCTCTCATGAAATATCTAGTAAGTTAATCTGGCAAGATTCTGTCTATTAGTATTAACAAATAACTGGACTCAATTGGATTTCACTGTTTCATCTTTAAAATTGGATCTGAGAGTTGGATCTTTCACATTTTTGTTAACATTTTTGTTTCCTGCAAATGCACCAAATGCTTTTAATTTACCCGTTAAAACTTCAAGTTTATTTAAAGAATCTTCCAAAACCAAGATCGAGTCATTTGCAAAAGCTTGTAGGTTCCTTTTTAAATCTTTATTCCTACAATCCTCTCATCATTCTATTCAGTATTTCATAGGAGAAGAAACAATGGATGCCCTTGTCTTATTCCTTTTTGTAACTTGCATGGTTTTGTTAGAACTCCATTAACAATGATTTGTGCTTTCTGTGAAGTGCAAATCGATCTCACTCGTTTTATAAAATTCTCTCCAAAGTTGATGTCTTTCAATATCTTGAACAAGGAAGCCCAATTCAAATAGTCAAAAGCCTTCTCTGTATTGATCCAAGATCAATACAGTTTGCTTTTCATTATGTTGTTCCTCACATTGTCCCTTAATGGTCTTTTAAATAAAAACGCACATTGATCCTCATGAATAAATTCTTGCAAAATTATTTTCAATCTTTCAGCTGAAATCAAGGTGAACACCTTGTAGTCGTTATTCAGTAGTGGTGTCATTCTATAGTTTCTTGTTAAAAGTGGAATTTTATGCCTCTTTAGGTATTAGTGCTATATTAACTTCTTGATAACTGCCTGGCATCTTTTCTCTTTATAAGATAGAATTCATCATGTTTTGTGAAGGTTATAAAAGTTCATCCTCAGAGCATTTATAGTAAACCACTGATAATCGGTCTTGTCTTTCCTGGCTTTTTATAACTTCAGAAATTTTCCTTATTGTTATAAGTGCATTTATACATTGTTCTTCTACATTCCTTGATAAATTTTGTTCTTTAGATCATGTATTTTCTCTTTCTATTTTGATTTATGCAAATTAAAATAATATTGATCAAAAATTTTATATGACCACATTGTACATTAATACTTGTATATCCCTCTTATCATTTCAACATCATGTTCTTTTCTTTTTATTTTCATGATTTATATGTGAGTTACTTCCTTGGTTTATTTGCAAATTCAATTTTTTCCATTTCTCTTACTATTAACATAGATAACTCTCATTGTAATAGCTTAATTTATTGATAAATACTAATCTACTCTGAAAATTTCTTTAATTCTTTTTTTTTTGTCCAAAGTAGCTTGTATTTTCTCTTGACTCTTCTTTTTGAGTTCACTATTTTATTATATAAATTACTTGATAAAAGCTGTGCTTGCATTCCAAACCATTCTTAAATCAGTGCTTTTGCCTAAATTATCTTTAAAAAAATATTTTAATTTACATCCCTCCACTACTGCTTTGTGTAACAGCACTTCATTTAATCTCTATCTAAATGAACTGGATTTCTTTTTATAAACCAAATTTACAGAATTAGAAACCTTAGTAAACATGTTCTTTGAAATGCAAATCATATCTATTCTTAAAAAGAATCTATGTCCTTTTGGGAAGTAGGTCTACTCTCCTGAGTTACCATTTTTCTGTCTCCAAATATCAACCAGCCCAAACCTGTTCATTAAATTAAAAAAAAGTTGGCAATTTGTCTAGAATGATTTTACTCTTTTTTTCAGAAATTGTCTGGTATTTCTCAACCTGGGCTACTTTAAGATGCGTGTGAACTTCAACTCCCAGAATTCTCAGCAAAGCAAAGAATTCTGGGAGTTGAAGTCTACACATCTTTAAAGCAGCCCAGGTTGAGAAACACTGTTCTATCCAGTTATGGGAAATTACTCAATTCCAATCCCCTGTCAACACCAATGCCAGTTCTGGTATTAGTATGCCTAATGTGGTTCCCATCTTCAAGAAAGGAAAAAAAAAAAACCAGACCCAGGAAACTATAGACCAATCAGTGTAAAGTTAATACCTGGGAAGTTCCTGGAAAAGATAATAAAAAAAACAGATCTGCGAACAAGTGGAACAAAATAAGGTTATAACTACTAGCCTGCATGAGTTTGTTAAAAACATCATGCCAAACCAATCTTATTTCATTCTTTGATAAAGTGACTAAATTAGTAGACCAACAAAATGCTGTGGGCATAGTATACTTAGAGTAAGGCATTTGACAAAGTAGAGCACAACCTACTTCTTGGTAAGCTAGGAAAATGTGGAATAGACAACATCACCACCAGATGAATTTGTAACTGGCTGCCAAACCGAACTCAATGAGTAGTCTTTAATAGTACTTCATCCACATGGAGGGAAGTAAGCAGTGGGGTGCCATAAGGTTCCGTCTTAGGCCCAGGACACTTCAATATCTTCATAAATGACTTAGATGAGGGAATAGAAGGGGAACTCATTAAATTTGCAGATGATACTAAGCAGGAATAGCCAACACCCCAAAAGACAAACTCAGGATCCAAAAAAATCTTGACAAAGATGAACAATGGACCCTATCCAACAAAATGAATTTCAATGTGGAGAAAAGCAAAGTTTTACATTTAAGCCAGAAAATTCAAACATTGCAGATTAGGTGAGACCTGACTCAAAAACGGTAACTGCAAGAGCGACCTTGGCGTTCTAGTGGATAATCACTTGTCTATGAGCAGAGAATATGTGTAGCAGTACAGCAGCCAAAAAAGCTGATACAATTCTGGGTTGTATAATAATAATAATAATAATAATAATAATAATAATAATAATAATAATAATAATAATAATAATAATAATAATAATAATAATAATAATAATAATAATAATATATTTATTTCTTAGCCGCACCCTCTCCCGAAGGACTCGGGGCGGCGTACAATGAAACATATGAAATAAATATGTGGACAAAACAAACATATAACAGAGACATATACTGAGACACACACAAGGAGGAGGTCGGCTGATCAATAAAAACAATTAAAATACAGTATTTAAAAACCCCTAGAAATTAAATATAATTAAGATACCCAGTTAAAAACCCGTCAGGAGCGATATGGTTAGATCAAAGTTGAGCCAGGCCAGCTGCTTGGAATAGGTGGGTCTTAAGCTTAATACGAAAAAACAGAGGCATAGAATCAAGGTCACATGAAGTATTAGTAACACTTTATGAAACCTTTGTAAAGCCCCACCTGGAATACTGCAACCAATTTTGATTACCATATTACAAAAAAAAAAAGTTGAAACTTTGGAAAAAGTTCAGAGAAGAGCAAGTAAGATGATCAAAGATCTGGAGATTGAAACATGAAGAACAGCTGCAGGGTTTGGATTTGACTAGTCTAAAGAAAAGCAGAATTGTGGGTGATATGATAGGAGTATTCCAGTTTTTGAGGGGCTGCCACAAAGAAGAGGGGGTCAAATTATTCTGTACTAGAGGGCAGGACAAAAAACAATGGATGGAAACTAATCAAAGAGAGAAGCAACCTGGAATTAAGGAGAAACCTCCTAAAAGTGAGGACAATTAACCATTAACAGCTTGCCTTCAGAAATCGTGGGCACTGGAGGTTTTTAAGAAAAGACTAGACCAGTGATGGCTAACCTTCTTTGGATCACGTGCCAAAAGCGGGTGGAGCACAGGGGGGTCATGTGTGGGCATGCCCACACCCATAATGTTATTGTGTGACCCCCACCATGCATGCATGCGCCCCAGCCTCCCCCACTTTTGGCCCACAATGGACCCATTTTTTTGCTCTCTCCAGGCTCCAGGGGCTTTGTAGGAGCCTGGAGGGGGTGAAAACAGCCTCCCCCCCCCACTCGGAGACTTCAGGAGGCTTCCCTGAAGGCTCCGGAGGGCGAAAAATGGCTGTACGAGCAACCTGGAAGTTTGGGAACTGTGACTTCCAATTTGTCTGTAGGGCTGTTTTTTGCCCTCCAAAGGCTTCAGGGAAGCCTCCTGAAGGCTCCGGAGGGCAAAAAACAGTCGTACGAGCAACCCAGAAGTTTGGGAATGGTAACTTCCGGATTGCCTGTAGGGCCGTTTTTCACACTCCGGAGGTTTTAGGAGACTTCCCCGAAGGCTTCCCTGAAGCCTCCGGAGCACCAAAAATGGCCCAACGCGCAAACCGGAAGTCTGTTCCCAAACTTCCAGTTTGTGCATTGGGAAGCCTCAGGGAATCCTCTGGAGGGTGAAAAATGGCTGAAAAACAAGGGCAATATAGGTTGGCCAATGCGCACATGCGCTGACAGGGCAACACCTTGCGTGACCTAACAAATGGCTCCAAATGATTGTATCTTGCTTCAATTTTTAAAAAATAATAGGATATTTCATCTCTTTTGAGGAGCATTTGCTCCATTTATATTCATGTTAAGACATTTGTAATCCATAATCAAGCCATTTAAAAAAATCAATATTAGTAATAGCTAGCATCACCCCTTTCAGTTTCTTTCTCGATGGATTTTTTGTGTAGTCTCCTGAATGCTCCATTTGCATCTCCTTCAATTCTTCTTTGAATATAATTATCTCATCATCTGGACAGAATTCAGCCTAAACCTCTGCTGTTTAAACATAACAATCACACTAAGATTCTGATAGGAATTCCTTTAAGAACAGTTATATTTGTATAATGCCAACAAAATGTGTATAGTCAAGGCTACGGTTTTCCATTGCAATGTATGGCTGCAATAGCTGGACCATAAGAAAGACTGAGCACCAAAGAATGGAGACCTTTGAACTCTGGTGCTGGAGAAGACTCCTGCGAGTCCCTTGGACTGCAAGGCGATCCAACCGGTTGGTCCTAGAGGAGATTAATCCTGACTGCTCTCTAGAAGGATCCGATCCTGAAGATGAAACTCAAATACTTTGACCACCTAATGAGAAGGAAGGACTCACTGGAGAAGAGCCTCATGCTGAGAAAGATTGAGGGCAAAAGAAGAAGGGGACGACAGAGAATGAGGTGGATGGATGGAGTCACCGAAGCAGTCGCTGTGAACCTAAATGGGCTCCGGGGGATGGTAGAGGACAGGAAGGCCTGGAGGAACATTGTTCATGGGGTCACGATGGGTCAGACATGACTTTGCAACTAACAGCAACATTTATATTATCAATTTTTAATCTTATATTAAAATCCTGCTGCAAAATCTGATCCCTTGTCATCTTCCTTTTATTTTTTATTCTATAAAAATCATCAATTTCTGCCTCTGCATCCTACTTCCCAGTCCCCCCAAAATTGTCAAGCTTTAATAATCTTTTCTCTAATATCTTCATCAGAAGCATCTAAGTCTCAAGCAAAATTCCTTCACTTTCAATTCCAGGGGTGCCAAATTCTCTGTCTTTCCAATCTCAGTCTATGGCATCTATCTTACTCAGTATAATTTCCTTTGTCATTAGTTTGTTTTATCTCACCTGAGGTTTGTTGTACAGAGCTTTCCGTCTTATTAACTTCTTGTTTTATTTCCTCTTTCCTCTTTACAAGTCTTTCAGCCATTCTTTTTTTTTTCAAAAACTGTCAGTTTGGTATCATGTGCTTCTAATTCAAGTATTTCTTATTTGCTCAAATAATGTCTGCAGAAATTCTGGAGCAATTCCTTTCTGCACATTGCTCTAACAATCCCATCCTCCCTCCATTCTTGTAGTTTTTCAAGTAGTTGCCATTATGAAGCAATCTCACTCAAGTGAGAAGGTAAAAGCAATCTTTTCCCCTCTTCTTTTTTCTCCCCTCTCATTTTGGGGAGGTCTTCTTTTGCCTTTAATACTTTTTATCTTTAAGGGTACTTCAAAGTTGCAAACAATATCACAATCCATATCTTCATGGTTACAATGAACACCATACTCTGGGTTATATTATGATTTTGTTTTTGTATAATTTGTTTTGTACACATCTGCACTCCTTGACACTAAACAAAAAGCATTTCCATGAAGACCAAGTTCTTTTGCCTAATTTAATTTACTACAGTTTGTTCTAGAGCAGTTTCACTAAAAACAGTCATTCAAAATAATTGTCCCCTTTAACTGTCAAAATCTTTCTTACTTTAATTCCTTTTTATGCCTTTTGTCAGAAAACTGTAAGTCATTTGCTTTTTCATTTATTGCTTTCTAATCCATAAAAATGATAACTCACAAAGTGAAATCTTTTCCTGTCATTCAAAAAATTCCTCTACAGTTATAAATTCATGAACTCTAAAGGGATTAAGAAACGAAGGAATTGAAGTTCACCTGAACTTTATGTCCACATATGCTATACTAAGTTTGTGATCTTAAATGGTTAGCTTAGAACAGCTGCTCAGTTTGTGAGCTGGCTGCAAAAACTTCCATTTCTGCAGTTTACTCATGTGAGGAGCAACTGTCCAGAGTACTAGTGGGCAATTTCACAATGTCTCCTTTATCCAGAGAGACTTCACCAGCCACCATTCAATCTCTGGCTGCTGTTCATCTCACAATGTTGTCCCACTTCTTCAGAAACCTCTGGAGTTTATATATAGACATACCGTAGAATCATAAGGCTGGAAGGGACCTTGAAGATCTTTTATTCCAACTCTCTGCTCAAGATGGAAGACTTTATTGCATCCCAGGCATATGACCATCCAATCTTTTCTTCAAAATCTCCAGTGATGGAGCACCCACAACTCTTGGAGGCAAGCTGTTCCATTGATAATTGTTCTTAAAATGAGAAAAAATCTAATTATTTCTAGATTGGATCTCACTTTTACAAGCTCCCACCCATTACTTCTTGTACTGCAGTTTGGTTCTTTGGAAAATAAGTCAATGTGACAACCCCTCAAGTACTGGAAGATACCTATCATGTCCTTCCTAATCTTTCTCTTCTTATTTTCTCCAGTTCACCATGATCCACACTGGAAGCCAGGAGCCAGTGTTTTCTGTTGTTTCTGTGCATTGCAAAATTGACATTAATCAATACAGATTAATTCTGTTACTGTATTTCAGCTTCACATTATGGCAAAAATCATTTCCCATATGTACTTGAGGAAAGACAGTTCTTCACTATCTCCACACATGGCATTACTTATTCAGTGTTCTTCTCTCTCTCTCTCTCTCTCTCTCTCTCTCTCTCTCTCTCTCTCTCTCTCTCTCTCTCTCTCTCTCTCTCTCTCTCTCTCTCTCTCTCTCTCTCTCTCTCTCTCTCTCTCTCTCTCTCTCTCTCTCCATCTCCTTCATGATCTTTTCTTTTATAGTCTATCCTAGCCAGTTGTCAAAATCACAAATCATTTTTTCTTGTTTTAGACACACAGTTTCCAGTCTGTAATAAATGTACAGACTGGAAACTATTGTTTGCTTTGCTCTGATCAAACAGGTCAATTGGACCATCTCAGAAAGTTCTATCATTTTCACCAACTCCTCCTCCATTGTAGTATTGCAGATCTTTCAATCTTCATGTGTACAATAAGCTCCCGGCAGTTATCATATATAAAAGCAAAGTTCCATTTTTTTCCAACTATTTATCCAGTAGTCCCAGAAGGAAAAGTTCTGATTTCAGTTGTATATTAATCTTTAAAAAACATCTAAAGCAATGTATGCATTTGGACCAGTGGTGGGATTCAGCCGGTTCACACCGGTTTGGCAGAACTAATACCTAACTTTTTGTTGAGTTTGGCAAACCAGCTCTAAAATGGCCAGACTAGCATGCATTCATGGTCCTCCAACTTTAGTGTAGCCTATGTGGACATAAAGTTCACATAGATCAGTTGCCACAACTTCAGTTCTCTGCCTAAGTTAACTTTTGCCTTAGCAATGCTGTAAGTTTCAGTGGAGGCATTTAATTTAAAGATGTTGATCAAAATTAGTCACAAAAACAGATTCATGGCATGATATACTTACATGTGGACTGGAACGGATATATAGCTGTTCCAGTCCACATGTACAAATGCCATATTATGGATCTGTTGTCATTCCATTCCTCTTCAGCCCTTTCTCTGGACTTCTGCATGTCCTCAGTGCATAAACAGATGCCATTTGACTCCAAGCCTGGGTGAAGCCAATCGACCTTGCTTGATATGCCATGCTGTTGGGTGGCCTTTGGAGTGTCTCTGCTTGGCAAGGCAGGTGAGGTGGTTTTTATGGCTCAAAATGAAGTACCAAGACAGACTCATGCCTTCTGCATAGGCCTAATTTGCCTTCTTGGTCTAGAAATGCCTGCAGCCCATTCCTGAAGGCCAAGAGGGTCCTTTTCTGTAGGCTTTGTCAAATCATCTTCCTTCAGAAATCTCTTTCCTCCAGTCATTCTGGAAACATTTCAGTGTCGCAAATCATTTTGCTGAAGGATGTGTGTACTCAGTGTGTCACAACCCTGGAAAGCTAAGGGGATAACAAATATGAAGCTCTGGGCTACAACTCTGAAGATACACAACTCTTCTGATCTGCCTTTAATAGCCGGGAATGGAAATTCCATATATTCTGATCATAGCTGAACCCAAAGCCAGAGCCAACATCTGTGTTCTCTTTATGATATTTGTGAAATGTTTGCTCTCATACAGACTTTTGTGAATACAATTAAATGATGTATGGGCAGTTATTAGAATGGCTAAGCTTATGCCATTGGACAGCACTGCCCTCAAGATGATGTAGTTCCCGTAGGGACCCAGGAAGCCTTCAGAGGGGGCATAACACCAATTTGCTATGGTGATGCGCCAGTTCCACAACAAGCAGGGTCAAGAGATAGCTTAGTCTGTTGTTTAAGCATCTTTGCATCGTGTGATTCATGCACACACCCCTGAAATGCTGTGACCAGTATTGGTAATGTTTGGAAACACAGTCACAGTGCACAAACTACTAGGGGAAAATGAAAACTTAAAGAAAGAATGGAAAGCTAATGGGTACGGAAAGAAGCCCAGAAAGACACACCATGCTTAGTGCTAAAGAGCTAAATGAACTTTACAATTACTTGCTGGTGAGGCGGAGTAACACCTGGGAGGCTCCTGGGCTGGTTGGTCAGCCAGACCATGGCTTCTGTAAGTCACACCTGATACCCTCCAGAGTAAGCCTGGCTAACGGTCTGGATCCTTTTCTTCCCAGCCTGTGACCAGCTTGCCCTGGGCGTTGTAGCCATTTTTGGGCCTTCTCAGGGCTCATGCACCAATGCGGTCCAGTCCATCTGCAATGCGCTGGAAGTTCCTCACATACAGCTGCGGTGGAAGCATCACCCTTTGGACAATAAGGACACCTTCTATGTCAATCTCTACCCGGATTATGCCTCTCTCAGCCATGCCATCTTGGACCTTGTACAGCATCTGAAGTGGAGGTCGGCCACTGTGGTGTACGATGACAGCACAGGTAAGTTGGACCGGGGGATATGTCTCTTGTCAAAAGTGTCTCCATTGGCCCTATTCCCTAAGCCTCAGGGAAAATATGGATGGTGGCTACCAAGAAAGGGGAACAAGTGTTAAAGTTGCCCACATTCAGAATGGACTGGATTGACCCTGTCACCAGAGTCTCTTGCAGCTATTTCCCCAGGCTCTTCCTATGGTGATAGTCCTGTTTTCACTAGTGTGGGCTGCCATTGTGCTCCAACTCGTCTTTTGTTGGGCAATCTTTAATTTTCTCTCCGCGTTGTGAGTTCTGTCATGTGATGTTTTTTGAGTAAAGACCTGACTCTGCCAGCTGGCTGAAGGCTTCCCATTGGGGTGGTTGATAGACTAATAACAGACCTCTCTCACACACCCCACTCATCCTATTCCCACCCACCCCTTTTTTAATTAGAGTTGAGTATTTATCTTTCTTTTTATTATTTAGTTCTTATAGTGTATAGGTTTTGTAAAATTTTATCTTTTTAATATTGCAAATCACCCAGAGTTGCCTTGGGGTAAGATGGGTGGTCAATACATTTAATAAATAAATAAACAGCATAAATGTATTAAAATAATATTAATAAGCTACTAAATAATATTTCTAACACTTTGGAGTGGCTGCAAAATGAATGCTACTAGCATATTAAATAATAATGGTTGCCTCTACTAATCTGCTAGAATTTATTCATTTCTTTTAGTGGGTCTCCATGGTCATGTATATAGAGATTCTCAGTCACCCAGGTCACGGTTGTCCATGTTGCCATGAACTGAGGAAGCTTCTCGGATGAGAAGCAAAACATCTTCAAGGAAAAACAAAATCCAGTTGCCTTTTGAAAAAGCACCTTTGGGCCTCCTTGGTGATGTTTCTCCTTGGCTACAATAGGAAAAGCCTGTCCCTCTCCCTGCCCTTGGTCTTTCTCAGGGCAGTCTGATGACCTCCCTCAGATGAATCTCTACCATGCTGCTTTGAACTGCTAGGCTTGACTTTCTCCTCCAGATCTCAAATAGGGAAGGGTCCAGTTCTGCTGTCTTTCCCCAGAGGAGAGAGAACTGGTGATTGCTCCATCAAGGAGATACTTGAGCCAACAGCATGCACACATTTCCTGGAGGAGAAGATGTCAGAGGCATCTGGCACTAGATGCCATTTAAGGACACTTGTTCTTCTCAGCTTTCATTTCCTTAGCTTCAACTTGCTGCTGCTGTTGCTGTCACTTGTAATTGCAAAACCTGCTCACCTATGTAGATTCAGCGATACTTTGTCTGGGCCAGGTGTTTTTCTGAATTGTTTTGGGATAACACAATAGCATAATTGCAATCACAGATTATTCTTCTGTACAATGGAATAAATTTTCCCCAATGAGCATTTGTCTGAACTTTCAAATCCATTTGACATTGGGAAGACAGCTTTTTATTGCCCTGCATAATTCACAGTGCTAGATTCACCAACCTGGATCAGTCCAGAGCACCCCAGAAATTCTCCAGTGAAAAAATTCTGTCCTCTCATGACCTTGTACTGCCTCTCTTAAGAAGCAGTAGCATGGGTGTTGTGGCCCACCAGAGCTGGCAGCAGATTCGGACAGTGAGGAGGTTGAGGAGGAACATGGGTCAGTCCTGGAGTCTGGGGAAGGTTCTGTGACAGAGGCAGAGAGGGGGCCAGAGCCCCATGCTTTCAGAGCATATCACCTGCTTTCAGAGCCAGACATCAGTGAGGCAGATGAACAGCTGGAGCCTGTTCCCAGTGTGTGCATGCACAGAGCTGCCAGACGAAGGGAACAACTAAAGAACAGGGGTTGACTTGGGAGTAAGGCCACAGGTGGACAATGAATGGCCCTCCCAGAGGAAATAAAAGAGGAGCAAAAGGGAAGTGGAGTTTGCAGGAGACAATTAGTTCACTTAATTGGTTCATGACTCTCTGAGACTCCTTGCCAAGTTTTGCAGATCTCGTCCTGTCAGTTCTCCAAGCCATATAAGGTCTGTGACCTTAAATCCTCCCTTGAAAGACTTTGCTGTATGTGAATGAGCAGAATTCACAATAAATTAATAAAAGGGTTTTTTGTCAGGACAAGGAGTTTGCTTCATGTTCTTGGGAAGCCTCGGTCAGAAGAATGGGTCAAAATGCCCGCATAACTGCTACCTCCTATTTTGTGTTGGTCCTTGTCTTCCCCAAGGCCTTATTCGGCTGCAGGAGTTGATTATGGCTCCATCCAGGTACAACATCCGTTTGAAAATCCGCCAGCTGCCCCTCGACACAGAAGATTCCCGGCCTCTGCTAAAGGAGATGAAACGGGGAAGAGAGTTCCGGATCATCTTTGACTGCACCCACACAATGGCTGTGCATATCCTCAAGCAGGTAGGGTGTGTGTGTGTGTGTGTGTGTGTGTGTGTGTGTGTATTGCAGGCCTAGCAGTTCTGATGGTGCTTTTCATACCTCTGCTCAGTGATGAAGCTCAGGATTGTGACTGCAGGTCAGTCTTTCAGTTGCTAGCTATACTGGCTCATTTGGAGCAGAGATGAGAAGTAGAATGAGGAGCAAGGTCTGGGAGCAGCTGTAACATCTCTGTAGTTTCTGGTCCCGGTTTTTACATCATAGAAATAGTTGTTGATAGTTCATTTTCCTTGCAGCTCCTCATGTACCTGAATGTGGCTATCATGTCTCCTTAAGTTGTCTGTTTTCAGGGTGAGCATTTCAGTTTCCTTCAGCCTGTCCTTATAACGTGTGTCCTCAAGTCCCTAAATCCTCTTCGTTGCCCTCTTCTTAGTCCTTCCTATTCTGTCAATGTCAATTTTCAGATGACACTAAGCTGGCGGGAATAGCCAGTAGCCCAGAAGATCCAGATGGACCATGACAAACTGAAACAGTGGGCCCTATCTAATAACCTAAAACTGAATGGAGAGAAAAGTAAGGTTCTACACTTAGGCAAGAAAAACCAAATGTACAGCTACAGATTAGGTGAAACCTGGCTCAGTAGCAGTAACTGTGAGAGGAATCTTGGAGTCCTGGTGGACAATCATTTAAATATAAGGAAGCAGTGTGTGGCAATAGCCAAAAAAAGCCAATACAATCATAGGCTGCATTAATAGAGATATAGAATAGGCCCAGTACTTTTCAATATTGTCATAAATGACTTAGGTGAGGAAATAGAAGGGAAACTCATCAATTTTTCAGATGATATTAAGCTGGCAGGAATAGCCAACATCCTAGATGATAAGCTCAAGATCCAGGTCGATCTTGACAGACTTCACTGTAGAGAAAAGTAAAGTCTTACACTTAGGCAAGAAACGTTTGGTTAAGTACACACAGAGCTTGGAGTATGAACTTAGTAGTACAGGTTGTAGGCTTATCTTTTCAGAGCTTTTACCTGTATATAAGGAACAAAAAGGGAAAGGCCAGCACGTAGTAGAGTTTAATGTGTGGCTAAAGGAATGGTGTAAAAGGGGAGGCTTTGGTTTTATTAGTCATGATATCGGCAGCTGGTCCAATGAAAAACTGTACAAAAGAGATGGTTTGCATCCATCAAAGAAAGGGACTGAGTTACTTGGCATTAAATTCACAGATTTTTTGGATAAACATTTAAACTGAACAGTGGGAACAGAGAATTAATTGTTACAGAACATTTCTGTCCCCAACAATCTAAAATTAATACGGTTATCAGTGCATGTAACATAGATATTTTTGCGGGTAAGATTATTAATCTTGCTATCAAGCAAAACCAAGTGTTTAATAGTGAGTACCATACCATGTGCTCTAATCAAACAGGTGGCAAGAAAGTAGAGGCAGTCAGGCACAACAGTAGACATAGGATCAATCAAAATGGACTCAAATGTCTATACCCCAATGCAAAGAGTATGAACAAACAGAGTGAATGAGAAATTCAAGTAAATGAGGGCAGATATGATATTGTTGCCACTATGGAAACTTGGTGGGATGAAACCCACAAATGGAACATACAAATAAAAGAGGAGGTAAAGTTGCACTATATATAAGAAAACTACATGTCTACAGAAATAGAGCACAACAGTGACAAAAATTATTTTGAATGCATTTGGGTCAATATTAAGGTGGGGGGGGGGATGACATTGCCATAGGTGTGTACTATAGGCCACCCAGCCAAACAGAGGAAATAGATGAACTTTTTGCTAGTCAGCTAACTAAGGTATGTAGGAAGCACATCACAATAGTAATGGGTGATTTTAACTACCCTGCTATCAAATGGGAGACAAACTCTGCACCAAGTGGAAGATCCAACAGGTTCCTAACAAACCTAGCAGACAACTTTCTTTCCCAAAAAGTAGAGAAGGGAAAAAGGGGATCAACCATATTGGACTTAATTCTCACTAACAGAGATGAAATGATAGAAGATGTTGAAGCTACAGGAACCTTGGGAGTGAGTGATCATGCAATATTGGAATTCAACATTATGCAAGCACAAGCAATAGAACAAAGTCAAACTAGAGTCTTGGACTTTAAGAGATCTAATTTCAATAAACAGAGAGAACTTTGGAAGGATTCCAAGGATAAGAATCCTCAAGGGGAAAACAAATCAAGAAGCTTGGGAAATTTTGAATTGTCTAGTTTAAAGAAAAGAAGGACCAGGGGAGACATGATAGCAGTCTTCCAATATCTCGGGGGATGCCACAAAGAAGAGGGAGTCAAGCTATTCTCCAAAGCACCTGAAGGCAGAACAAGAAGCAATGGGTGGAAACTAATCAAGGATAGGAGCAACCTAGAACTAAGGAGAAATTTCCTGACAGTCAGAACAATTAATCAGTGGAACAACTTGCCTCCAGAAGTTGTGAATGCTTCAACACTGGAAGTTTTTAAGAAGCTGTTGGATATCCATTTGTCTGAAGTGGTGTAGGGTTTCCTGCCTAGGCAGGGGGTTGGACTAGAAGATCTCCAAGGTACCTTCCAACTCTGTTATTCTATTCTGTTCTAAAGCATATAGACTGGATGAAATCTGGCTTAATAGCAGTAACTCCAAGGGATCTTGGAGTCTTAGTGGACTCCAAATATAAGAATGCAGTGTGCAGCGGCAGCCAAAAAAAATCAATGGAATCCTAAATTGCATTAACAAATGGATTCAATCAAGATCATGTGAGGTACTAATACCATTCTATAAAGCCTTAGTAAGACCACACCTAGAATACTGCATCCAGTTTTGGTCTGCGCACTACAAAAAAGATTTTGAGACTCTAGAAAGAGTAAAGATGAGCAACAAAGAGGATAGCAAAAGCTAAGTGCTTAGCTTAGACTTATATACCGCTCCACAGTGCTTTACAACCCTCTCTAAGCAGCTTATAGAGTCAGAATACTGCCCCTAACTATCTGGGTCCTCATTTTACCCATCTTGGAAGGATGGAAGGCTGAATCAACTTTGAACCTGGTGAGATTCAAACTGCTAAATTGCAGGTAGCTGGCAGTCTGCAGAAACAGCCTACATTCTAACCACTGCACCACCACAAGCTCTTGATTAGGGGACTGGAGGCTAAAACATATGAAGACCGGTTGCAGGAACTGGGCATGGCTAGTCTAGAGAAGAGAAGGACCAGGGGAGACATGATAGCACTCTTCCAATACTTGAGGGGCTGCCACAGGGGGGAGACAACCTATTTTCCAAAGCACCTGAGGGCCTGATAAGGAACAGTGAATGGAAACTGATCAAGGAGAGATTCAATCTAGAAATAAGGATAAATTCCCAGCATCCCATTCTCAGTTGCTTATTGATTTCTTTCACAATTTCTTTGACCCAGGAAATATTTCTAACAAGACTGGAAGTTGGGACATGGCAACTGGACTTATTTTCTTGTTGGTTTGAAATGTTTCACCGTTTGTCCTAGTAGCTTCTTCATTCTGAGCAAGTTGGTTAGGGGAATCTGAGTAGGCAGAGAGTTGTTGGAATGTAGCAACTCCTAAAATTCTAATGCTAAAAATTCTAATCCTAAAACTGGAAAACTCTTCCCTCAGTGGAGGTGGAAACTTTATACACAACCTGTCCCTCATTTTTTTAATGCTGCTCTCTCATCAATCCCCGGGAAGATTAAGACCACTTCACAGCTTCACCAGGGAAGCCCCACTTAATGACCCTTAAGGCAGGCGTGAAATGCTACCGGTTCTTACCGGTTCACAGCAACTGGTAGCAAAAAATGCTAAGCTTCGCCTGAACTGGTAGTAAAAAAAAAGCTTTAAAAAGTGGGGGGGGGGAGTTCCATGACGCTCAGCTGTGCTGTGCGATCATTGGAACCTTTTTTCCCACTTTTTAAAGCATTTTTACTACCTATTCGCCAGAACCAGTAGTAAAAATATGCTCTAAAAAGTGGGGGGGGGGAAAGGTTCAAACAATAGCATGAATCAGCTGTGAGCTGCATAATTGTTGGAACCTCCCCCACCCCCAGGCCACTTTTTAAAGCATTTTTTTCCTGCCGCTTTGGGCGACTAGGTAGGGAAAAAATGCTTTAAAAAATGAAAAAAAGTTGGCCATGCCCACCCAGTCACATGACCCTCCCACCAAGCCACAGAACTGGTGGCAAAAAAAAAATAGATTTCACCACTGTCTTAAGGGTTTTAGGAGTTGGTACTGTTAGATTGGGTAGTGGATAGGCACACACGAGCTTAATGGTAACAACAGCTCTTTATTAAGTACAACAAGTGAGAACAATCCAACCAAGGTTGAGTCTGACAGTAGCCCTTTTATAGGGAGCTGTCAGAGCCTTCGACCAATAGGATTAAATCTCTGTTCCCGCCGGAACAGAGGACCTTGGTGGAAACCACTGTAGTTAGAGCAAGTATCTAACAGGTCCACTCCAATTGCCATGACTCAACTTCCAGACAACTCTGAGACTGAGAATCTTTATTGACATTTCTAACTTGAGTTTCCTCACATTGATGAAGAAGTGACCCAGGATTATTTCTTAAATAGCTGTATAGTAAATGGCAAACCAGTACTCCAACTACCCCATGTCATTGTGCTTCTCATAAACCTTGGCCTTCTGATCCAGTTTGGCTTTATCCCTTTGTAGTTCTCAAGATGACAGCTGTCACGGTGCAATCAAACCTCTGGCAGATGTTTCATATTGCAAGAAAGGTCCTCAGGCCTAACAAGCAGGGATTCTTGACCAGCATTGGTCCTCCTAGCAATGGGGATGGTCACAGCTTCCAGGAACTGCTTGTCCATCAGCAAAGGGGTCCTTTCTGATCAGGCCTTGGGTGCCTCTTCCTTTGGGTCCAATTTCACAGGTAGCCTTTTAACCTCCTTCTCTCTGCATTTTCCCAGGCCATGGCGATGGGGATGATGACAGAATACTACCATTTCATCTTCACCACACTGGTAATGTATCTTGACTCATTTAACAGCCTTGCCTTCCACAAACTGAGTCTGACCACTCTTGGTCTCTGAGAAATTCACTCTAATCAGGGCCAGAAAGGAGCAGATGTTCTTGAGAGACATAGAAATAAGGATTGTGCACACCATATTTTTGTGAATGAGTATATAGGCATTCTGAAAACAAATGTGCTGTGATGGATCTTGGGTTCGGATCTAATCTGGCCAACAGAGAAAACTCTTAAATATTGAACATACTCTCCATGGAAACCCAATTTTTTTTGGGGGGGGGGCATTTTTGAGTTTACAATTCTTAGCTTATATGTGCATAGATACCGTATAGGGAAAAAAGAAGTCTAGAATACATTTTATATCCAATAGACACTGGTGCAATTTTTAGTCCTTGACATATGACTACAATTGGGTCCACAATTTCCGTCACTAAGCAATGTGGTTCTTAAGTGAGTAATGGCATAATCAGAGCCAATTTTATGATCAATGTTATCACAGTCTAAGCAAATGTAATGGAACACATGGATGACCTTGGGGAAGGAGGGAAGAGATGCTATCTAGGAAACAATGAAGGGCAGCAGGGAATCCCTGTCACTTAACAGTCAGAGGAAGAAACTTAGAAGCACCTGTCCTAATAGATCAAGCCATTGAAGGTGCTGGGCGGCAGCAGGGGGGGGGGGTGGGAGCTTGTGCCTTTAGACTTGCTAGATTCTGTTATAATGAAGCTGTCAGGCTCATGAAAGTAGGAGCCAGGATAGAGTTCAAAAGCACTCAATGATACAAGAATCTGATCTACTAACAGCCAACTCCAATTGGCACCTCATAAGAGTGCTTAGGTCTCTTTTGGGGGCATAGAGATTCCAAACTGATCGTGGTCATCTCCTACATCAGCCTTACAATTAAATAAAATTAGTTCATGTTGTGTCTCCTGTCTGCTTTACCTGGGAGGGTTGATAGCAAATCACATGGTCCTTAAATGAATCACATGGTTGCTAAGCAAATCCAGCTTTCCCCAATTGACTTTATTTGTCAGAGGCTGGCAGGAGAGGTCCTAAATCATGATCATGTCACCAGGAGACACTGCAGCTGTCACAAATGCAAGCCAGTTGCCAGGTGCCTGAACTGCAATTTCATATGACTAAGGAATGATGTGATGCTCCTAATTTCAAGGACAGCCTGTAAGTGTCTTTTTCCAAGGCCATTGCAACTAACTTCGGACCATTTATTAAATTAATGGTTGTAAGTTGAGGATTACCTGTATCTGGAGCTGCTCCCATTCTTTTGTGCTTTGCTGCAAGGAGCTTGTTTGGGGGAAAGGAAAGGAAAATAGCTTGGGAAGAGACGCAGAGTGATCCGTCACAGAGGCCACGGGATGTCCCGTTGGTTGAACAAATGCATCTTTTTCAGCCACCTGGGAAGTAAACCTGGAGGAGGCAGGGGGGAAGAATCTCTTCGGTTTCTCTTGTTGTCCCACCATGTCACTTCCAGCCCCCGTAACCTCAGCTGGGGCCTGACTTTATCTCCAGAGCAAAACTTGTCCATGGAAACAACATTTCATTTTTAAAATTACATCCTCCCCATCCCCCCCCCGGGGGGGGGGTACCCAGCCCTGCCAGTAAAGTGATATTTTGGTGACCACTACCATTGTTATCTTTCCTGAGCAGCTTCTGCAACTGTCTGATAGAGCTGGAACCTTGCTTGTGCAAGTCAAAATCGAAGATAAGGAAGACGGTGTTTCTGGGCAGGTGAAAATAATGGAAATAAAAGACCAGATAAACCACTGCAACAAGTGTTGTTTTCCTGAAATGTCAGCTGAAGTGTAGACAAGATGTAGGTCCTGCTCACAGGTTCCCATGCTGTGGGATTGCTGCAATGCTCTCTCCCCACGTGGCTGCCCTTGGAGCACATGTAGAAGCTTCAGCTGGTGCAAAACACAGCAGCAAGCACAGCAGTCGTGCTACTGGATTCAGCATATGCCCACCACGGCTCTCCTAGCTGCATTGGCTTCCTAAGTGTAGCCAGGTGCAATTTAAAGTACTGGAAGTCACCCATAAAGCCCTTCATGGCTTCAGCCATGTGACTTATGAGACTTTTCTCTCCCCACCAGTATCTACCTGGCCCATTAGATCACAGAGGAGAGGCAAGATCTGGGTCTCGTCCATAACAGAGAGCCATCTGGCAGGACCTTGGAAGAGAGGGTGGGGTTGACCATCAGACCAGTCTGTGGACCCTCATCCCCCTGGAGAGCCTGCTGGCTTTTTGCAAGGCATTTATTACCGAGTCATGCAGTTGAACCTGATAGTTTTAAAGCCATGCTGCAGAAAATTAGTTCAGGGTATGCTATGAGAAATATATCAGTAGCATTGAAAAGAAAGCCGAAAACAGAACTGGGCAGAATAGAAGTGAGGGGAAGAATTGTTTGGATTGAAGAAGCAGCTGAAGGAGACATTCCCTGCTTTCAGCTCACAAGAAAGATGGAAATCTGAGGATTTGCCCAGACAATAAAGAATTAAACAAATCTATTCAATCAGAGTCTTATAATAGCCTGATATGTGAATTCTTAGCAGAATCTCCATAGATTTTCTTAGATATTCTTAGCAGAACTTGCAGGCACAATGCTGAATGGATCAGCTAAATTTTGATATATACTACTGGATGAAAAACAACAACATAGCTTTGTATTTTTAATACATCAGGTCAATTTTCAGTGCAAGTAGGCAGTGTGGGTTGTGTTCTGGGCCGGAGGTGTTTCAGTGTACCACACAATTGATGAAAGGCACTCCAGGAATCAGGATATACATGAAGGGCACTCTTGTGTAACACTGATGAAAGCTGATTTAAAGAAACAAAACAAAACAAACAAACAAGTTATCTAATATTAAAGTACAAGATGTACAGTATTTTGTAGGAATATTAATGAAAGATGGCATTAAATCAGACAAGGCGAAAACAAAGGCAGTTGCAGTTCTGTAAATAATGTTACAAAACTGAAGAATAGCTTAAGTGATGTTTTATTCCAGGAAAAAATATCTTGCAACAAGACGCTCATTTCATGAATCAGATTGTGTGTGTGTGTGTGGGGGGGGGGGAACCAATATATTGGAATGCTACTTAGATTCAAATATTTTCATTTCTATCTATATGGAAGAAAGTTGGTGGTGTAACCAATCACGAATCCTTGATTATCATCCTGCCGAGAGAACTTATTGATATCCAGAATAATGGGGTGAACTGTGATCCTAAAAGCTAGGGAAGTAGCATAGAACAGAACCACCCAGTGGGCCATCACATCTGGCGGCAAATCACACAGGCCACAAAAGCAGGAGAAGTTCTTCAGGCCTTTTGTCTGGTGATTTGAGAGCATGCCAAGAATGCTGGATGTTTCAGTCTCTCTTGTCTGAGCTGTCCAAATATAAAGGCTTTTATATTTGGGTGGACTCTGGGCAAGATGGCTGAATCCATCTTGATGGACTAATTCTGGATGATTTATTGAGCCCAGCAGAAGAGCAATTCTTATTCTTTTATTCTAGGTGCCATCCCTGGGGCATAGTGAAGCCCACGGGCTGTTGCAATGCAAGCCCTGCCCTTTGGTACTTGTGGTGTTCTGATGTCAGTTTAACAGTGGCAGAGATTGCATTTCCATGTCAGGATGCCCTCAGTTACTCCATAGATGCCTGTACTGGAACAGGTGACATTTGTGGATCATTATCTTTGGAATCCTCTCTCCAGGTCAGTCCTGTTGCTGACCTTTTAGCCAAGCCAAACACACCTTCTCCACATGAAAAGCAGCAGGAAGGTCAGCCCAGAATGCATCAGGCAGGGATCAGGCTTGTGTATCCAGGGAAAGTAGAAGCCTGCTGGGCCCTTCACCAGGCTTTGCAGAGACCCTCCTATCTACACAGAACAGCAGGAAGGGAGGCAGGCAGGCAGGCAGGCAGGCAGGCAGGCAGGGTGAGTTTATATCTGAACTCTAATTGCACTGAAAATACTGGGGTTTAACCACCTAATGAAGCATTTAACTTCTATTGATTCTTTTTAAATAAAATTTGATGTGCATAATGATGGTTTAAGAACAAACGTGTCTCCCAGATTATTGTATGCATGTATAATTACTTGTTTCTGTAGCATTTGGGGCACAACATTGCAGCTTCCCGAGTCAAAGCCAAAGTCAAGCTTGGATTGCACCTAAGGCATCTTAACTTGGGAAATCTTACTTTCGGATTTATTTTATTTTTTCACAATCGTGCAATTCTGCATGGAGGAGAAAAAAATAGCAAATCTATGATACCAATAATAAATGAAAATAGAATACTTGAGTTAAAACCACCAACCCACAACCTTCCTGAAGCAATTATTATCTAACTATACACCATATCAGCAATATCAGAAGCAAGATAAAGGGGAGAAAATCTCTTTAAGCATTCCCTTCGCCACACACACTTAAAGGGGATATCAAGGCATCTCTCCTCTCTTCTGCTTGCTGAGTAAAGGGCTAAATTTTATAAACTTTTATTATAAAAGTCTACCAGTTAAAAGGAGGGTCCTTGTGTGGAGTATTTTTTCCATTAGTCTTTCATCCCAAGGCCACCATATTGCTTGAGGATTTCAATTTAACCATTTCAATTGTATTGTTGTGGATACAACAATCCAGTTTGGATTTCTTTCTTTTTTTCGTTTATAAAGTTTTTTATTTCTATACATCTCATTGCTTGAATGGTTTGATTCCCCCCCCCCAGCATGCATGCGCACATGACAGGCACTCCCCCCATTTTTTGCATGCTTTTTTCGCCCTCCCCAGGCTCCAGAGGCTTTATAGGAGCCTGGGGAGGGCGAAAACACTCTCGCCTGCCCCCCAGAGGCTTCAGGAAAAGACTTCCAAGGCCTTGCAGGTCATGGACCAAATTTGACGAAACTGGTCACTCCACTTGGAGAGGGACAAAATTTGCGGTTTTTCTCGAGGCAACTCAGGAACTGGTACAAAGTCTTGTCCAAACACAACTCTAAAAGGGGTGAAGCCGGTACTGCTGTGAACAGAGTTGTTGTATGCCACCTCAGCATGTGGTAACAGTTCAGCCCAGTTATCTTGTTGATAATTGATGAAACACCAGAGGTACTGTTCCAAAACAGAATTAGGCTGTTCACAAGCCCCGTTAGTCTGAGGATGGTGGGTGGAGCTTAGCCCCTGGGCGGAGCCAATTAGCTTCAGAAACTCCTTCCAGAAGTGGGAGGAGAACCGGACCCCCCTATCTGAAATTATGCGTTCAGGTACTCCATGTAACCGGTATACATGTGAAATTAACAACTTGGCTAACGACTTAGCTGATGGGATTTTGGAACAGGGTACAAAATGAACTTGTTTGGAAAACAGGTCAATAATTACCCAAATCACAGTATTTCCTAGACTCTCTGGCAATTCGATGATGAAGTCCATCAATATCTCCTTCCATGGAGCCTCAAGGTGGGCCACACCTTGGAGAAGGCCCTGGGGTTTTCCCGGTGGACGCTTTGCAGCAGCACAAACAGGACAACTGGCTATGTAGGACGCAATGTCTTTTTTCAATGAAGGCCGCCAAAATTGTCTCTTAACCAGATGTAAAGTCTTTACAAATACAAAATGGCCTGCCATTCTCGAATTGTGGGCCTGTTGAAGAACAATAGTTTTCAGGTCAGCAGGAACATATAATTTAGCTCCTACCCAAGCCAGTCCATCCTTCATAGTGCATTCATTTGAATGTTCCTTGAACCAGTCATCGGACTCAAGGCCCTCTTTGAGTTTGCACATGAGGTCCGTCGTGACCCCTAAATTCGAAATGCCTTGGCTTCTAGTAATCACCGGGGGCAGCTAGAGTTTTTGCTGAGATTAATGGGTGAACTACGCTCAGCTTAAAACTGTTGTATTGGGGAAGCCTAGACAAAGCATCAGCCATGAAGTTCTTCCCCCCCCCCCCCGGAATGTACTTGAGGGTAAAGTTGAAATGGTTGAAATGTTGCACCCAATGCACCTGTTTAGGAGATAGCTTACGTGGGGTCTTCAATGCTTCCAATTTTTTATGATCAGTCCATACTTCAAAAGGGTGTTTGGCCCCTTCTAGGAAATGTCGCCAGGTCATCAAAGCCCATCTGACCCCAAAAGCTTCCTTTTCTCATATAGCCCATCGTCTCTCTGTTTCTGTCAGTTTGCGAGAGGTGTAAGCGCATGGCTGCAATTTTCCATCAGCGTTCATTTGAAGTAATACTGCCCCCATCGCCACATCACTGGCATCAGCTTGAGCGATAAATGGTACCTCCATATCTGGGTGTTTCAAAACGGGTTCACCTGCAAAGAGTTGCTTTAATTTCTCGAAAGTGGCTTGACACTCCATAGTCCAATTCAAAGGCTTACCCGGTCTAGGCTTGGCCCCCCCTTTTGACTTTAGGAGATTTGTAATGGGCAGAGCAATGCTGGCGAATGAGGGGATAAATTGATGATAAAAATTTGCAAATCCCAAAAAACTTTGTAATTGTTTGCGGGTGCGAGGAGGTGCCCATTCAGTTACAGCCTGGACTTTCGCTGGGTCCATCTCAATGCCATTGTGGGAGATGCAGTAGCCCAAGTAATAAATTTTCTCTTGATGAAATTCACATTTAGACAATTTGGCATAAAGCCCAGAGTTTCTTGAGTACTGATTGTACTAACGTCACGTGTTCATCATGTGTTTCCCTGTAGATAAGGATGTCGTCAAGGTAGACCATCATGCCCTTGTACAGGTATTCATGTAAACCTTCATTTATTAATTGCATGAAAACAGCTGGCACCCCCTGTAGGCCAAATGGGAGTACTCTGAATTGAAAACACCCGAGTGGGCAGTTGAAAGCAGTTTTCCATTCATCTCCCTCTTTGATTCTGACTCTGTAGTAGGCCTCTCTTAGATCCAATTTCATAAAGATCTTCCCTTTACCCAATTGGGCCAACATATCCTTCATCAGAGGGAGGGGGTATACATTTTCCACGCACATACCATTAAGATTTTTGTAGTTAACACAGAGACGAAAGGAGCCATCTTTCTTTTCTCTAAACAACATAGGGGCGGCCACACATGGCCTAGCAGGTTCAATAAACCCTCTTTTCAATTTTTTGTTAATAAACTTCTGTAATTCCTCCATTTCGCGTGGGGTCATTGAGTAAATCTGGAGTTTTGGAAGTTTTACTCCTGGGAGGATCTCAATGCTGCAATCCGTCACGCAGTGAGGGAGTAATTTATCAGATGATTTTTCACTGAAAACGTCCTTTAGGTCCCAATATTCCTTTGGGATTTTCTCCTCCCCCACAATTTTTTCCTGCACCGCGGCCGCTAGGTTAGGTTCAGCGTTGGTAATATTGGAAACCCTCCCTTCTCCCTCAGGGGGTTTAGCAAATTGGATACGCAACCACCCTTTCTTCCAGTTGATGTGTGGGTTTCATTGACGTAACCAGGGTAAGCCTAGTATGAGAGGCCGGTCCATCCCCAGTGCCACAATGAAACTTAATGTTTCCTGGTGATCTCCCATCCACATGTCTATAGGTTCAGTCACAAAATGGGCAGGAGCCCCCCCAGCTATAGACCCATCTAGCTGGCAAAAAGCAATGGGGACTTTCAAAGTTCTCAGTTTCAAGCCCATTTTTTCCACCACTAACAATGCAACGTGTGCATCCCGAATCTAAAAGGGCCAACATTGGGCGCCAGTAGAGGGCACTTTAAGTTCTACTGGGATGGTCAAGGAGCCCGATCGGGAACTTACCAGACAGTAATCATTGGATTCGGTTTCACTTTCCCCCGATAAGGAGGACGGTTCTTCTTCTCTTGGGATGGGAGGGAATTGCACAACAGGTTCCACCCCTTTCACGGCGGTGTCCCTTCTCTTCCCAGGCTTGTTGTTCTGGCTTCCTCTCTCCCCCAGCAGAGGGCTTTGAGCCAATCTTGGAGTGGCAATTTGCTGCCCGGTGCCCCTCCTTTCCGCAACGGAAGCAGGTGGTAGACCGGGGATTGCTTGTAGACCAACTTTTTCCTCCTTTCAGAGGAAAGGAGGGGGTTGGGAAGGGTAGCTTTCTCTTTCTCACAGTCTTCGCGGTACTTGTTTCTGGCTAGATCAATCTCCATGTCTGCTGCCAATTCGTACCAGTGTTGTAAGTTATGCCCCCCCCCCTCTGTTTAAACAGTTTTGGTATATATCTTTGCTTAAGCCAGCCATAAAACTGTCCATTAAAGCTTCTTCCACCAATTCCACATACAAATGGACAATTCATGAAACTCTTGTATGTAATCTGCCACTAGGTTCTTCCCCTGGGTAAGGGTTTTCATTCTGGTTCTGGCCTTCTGCTCCGTGAGCGTTTCCTCAGGGTAGCCATAAACCTATTATAGTCTCTCAGCAGGGGGGAGTCCTCGTTATGCAGGGCAACCATTCATGCCGCTGCCTTGTTCTCCAGCGCCATGGTAATAACTCTTACCTTGGCTTCTTCTGTGGTGAGATCCTCTCCGAACTGTTGCATGAAATTCCAGAATTGGACCAGGAAAAATCCTAGTTCCTTTGGGTCACCTCCAAATTTCACACTAAGCGGAGGAACTTTTGCCATCGGCGTCTGTGGGGGGGGGGGGCTCCTCCTCTTGGAAGGGCTCTCCCAGCTGCTGCTGCCAGGGCTTCCCCATCCTGATCAGCTCCACTGTCTGCCCCCAGGGCCCCCCCTTGGATGGAACAGGGCTTCTGCAGTTCTCTCTTGTAGGTCTGGGAGATCAGCTTCTCTTTCAGGACCGCTCTCGCGTAAACGTCGCCTCTCCCAAGTTTCATAGCCTGGAACATCATAAGGTTCTCGTCGGCGTCCTGCCAAGCAGCTGCCGGCCACCGATGTCACCTTGTGGTAATTCCAGCCGGAATTTCCTCAGGGTCATACTTCTGTCCCACTCCCAACGATCACCTGGGGCAAACGGATCGTTCCTCCAAATTCAGATCCGCCATCCACTCCGTCTCCAAGGGACACGAGGATGCAGCCGCCCCCATGTCGTCCTCCTGGTCGCTGCCTGGGTAAGACATTCCTTTGAAGGTTTTGGTTTTATTTACACTCCCCTCAGAAGGTGTTAGCTCCGGGATGAGTGCGAAAGTGAGATCTTGCTTAATGTCAAGCCGGCCTCCCTCAGCAACCAAGAAAGAAACCACTTAACTCCATTTTGCAGAATTAAGAGTCCTTTTACTGGTTATGAAAAGATAGCAGCTAAGCAAAGCAAGATCTGAGGCAAAAGCGTGCGAAATCATACATATCAATATGTGACCAACCCCTCCCCCTGGTAACACTCAACCCTGGCAGTGTTGCACAGGAGGAAATCCAGGGCAACCCTTTGGGAACTCTCAGGAGGAGAGGAACAGGCGGTCTTCGGGCCTGCAAGACTTGAACCCGGCATCGAAGAGAGCAGCAACTTTTGGTGGGCTGAGGAAGGAAAGGGCAGGATAAATAGGGTCATAAAATGCGACATGAACTTTTGGTGCATGCCTTTTAATCAACCAACGTATTTCACGGGGTTAAGGTTTTAAATCATAGCTCATAAAGTGAGAAAAGTGATGGGAATATTATTATGCGTAAATAAAGAATGTAATAAAAAGATTTTTTAAATGATAACAAAAGCGAGATGCACATAATGAGCCTCACAGTGAATCTTCACCACCACCATCCAAATCCCCTTGTGGCTCTCACGTGATGAAGGTTTCCCTGTCTGAAAACGATAGCTTGTAATTATTAATTACCTTAATTACTGATGGTAATCAAGTTTTTGATTTTATATTTGTTTATCATATTTATATTTCCGCCTATCTCACAGGCCATGATTCTGAATGGTTTGCAATAAAAAATGGCAATATAAAAACCAATTAAAACAATAATATATGGTTAAAAGGCAAGGGTAGAGCATTAGATCTTATAGAAAATGGAGCCATCTCATTAACTCACCAGTCCCTTGAGACCTCGGTGCCTGATGACACAACACAAGCAGGTCTTGCGAGGTTTACAGAAAATTAAAAACACCTATAAAATATGGTACTTGGAGCATGTAAAATATGAGTTTATACAGCACAGCCTTTTACAAATAACACAAAACCAGCTCTTGTTATGTCACAGCTGGCTTGGGATGCCTGTTGTGCAAAAGACTCGGTGAGCAGACCCAAAATCCCCTTTGACAGTGAATTTCAGGCCTTACTTTGCCCATTTTCCTCCCTCATCAGTTGTCCACCTCTTGTTGTATTCATACAACTTATTAACCAGGTGACTGGACTGAAGAAAAACACACTTGGGAGAGTTTCTTCTTTCTTCCCTTTGGGCCCAGTTGTCTTTTCTCTTCCTCAGGCAGAGTAACAGCCACTTAGTACTTTGACTAACAGGGTTGGAAGGGACTGTGGAGGTCTTTTAGTCCAACCACCAGCTAGAGCAGGAGACCCTAGGGCCTAGACCATTCTGGATAAAAGGTAGTCCATCCCTCCTTGAAAATCTCCATTGAGGGAGCATCCACAATTTCTGGGGGAAATCCATTACTATGATTCTAATTGTCAGGAAACTTCTCCTTGTCTAAATTCCATCTCTGTTTGAAAGTTTCCATTCTGTCACTTATTGTTCTGCCCGCAAGTACTTTGGATAATAGATTGACCTCTCTTCTCTGTGATAGCCTTTCAAAAGAGAAAAACTGTTGCCCCTCGTCCTTCTGTTTTTTTAAAAGTAGATATACCAGTATATGACTTAGCCTCTAGTTTCCTAATCATCTTTGATGCTCTTCTCTGCACTCTTTCTAGAGTCTCAACATCTTTTTGTATCATGGTGATTAGAAGTGGGCAGAGTATTATAAGGGTGGTCTCACCAGAGCAGTGTGAAGTGGTACTAACACTAACACCTGATCTTGAATTTATTCCCCTGTGGTTGTAGCCTAGAACTGTGTTGGCTTTTTTGGCAGCTGCAACACACTGCTGGCTCATATTTATGTGATGGTCACCTAGATTCCTCTCAGAGTAACTACTAGTGAGCTAGGTATCACCTGTTCTATACCTGTACCTTTGGTTTTTCTTGGTTATGTGCAGGATGTTGATTTTTTTCACCACTCAACTGCATCCAGTTGAATAGGGCTCAATGCTCAGGTCTATCAAGGTCCTTCTGTATCTTGAGTCTATCTTCTAAAACATTGGCTATTCACCCCAGTTTGATGTTGTCTGTAAATTTGATGAGTTCCCCTTCTATCCTCCCATCTGAATCTTTTATGAAGATGTTGAAGAGTATTGGACCTAAGAGACAACCTTGAGGTATCCCACTGTATGCTTCCCTCCATGTAGATTAATTTTTGAGGACTATATGTTGAGTGCCATTGATCAGTCAATTGCAAATCCATCTAGTGGTGATACTGTCTCCCCCACATGGTTCTATCTTACCAAGAAGCCACTTGTGGTGTACTTTGTCAAATGCCTTACTGAAGTCCAATCATTGCCAAGGAATGCAATGAGGTTGGTCTGACAATTGTTTATCTTATTATTAATATTTTGACAAAACCCTGTTGAAAAGAAAAGAAAGCTGGAAGGATCTTGGAGGTCTTCTAGCCCAGCCCCCTGCTCAAGCAGGAAAACCTATATTATTTCAGATAAGTGGCTTCTTCTTAAAAACCTCCAGTGATGGAGCACTCACGATTTCTTTTTTTTTTTTATTAAAAGAGTTTTGTACAAACAAATTTTCCCCCTTTTCACCCCCCCTCCACACAATATAAATCTCATACAAATGCTATACCCCCCAACCCCCCCGCAAAAATTCACATTCAAATATTATACCAAACACTTTACCCCCTCCTCTCCCCCCATCTTAAAATAGATTACTCATAACCCCTCTCCTCCCAACAAAAACTATATAAATTACTCTTAAATTAATAATAACACATTGATCATTTTCTAAGCTAATTTAACATCTATAACTCTTAATATAAATTTCTCCTAGCCTAACAATGTTTCATTAGTCCCATCTTCTAATTTATTCATACATATATATTGCCCCACCCTCCACCCTAACCCTCCCCCACCTCCCACACAAACCCACCCCCCTGACTTCCGCTGTATACCACTCTAACAATTCCAAGCAGCCCATGTATTATTTACTCGAATCATCTATCAGTCTAAACATTCTTACCTAAAGGCTACATAATAACTCCTAGTCTGGTATTTATTCTGTATATAATCAATCCATTTTACCCATTCCTGTGTATAATCCTCCTGTTTCTGAGCTTTTAAGAAAGCTGAAATTTTTGCCATTTCAGCGAACCCCGCCACCTTCTGAATCCATTGATCAATTGTCGGCAAAAAATCTTTTTTCCAATGTTGCGCAAGAGCACCCACGATTTCTGAAGGCAAGCTGTTCCACCGGTTAATTGTCCTCAAAGTTAGGAAGTTTCTGATTAATTCCATGTTGCTTGTCTCTTTGATTAGTTTCCAACCATTGTTTCTTTATGGCAGCCCCTCAAATACTGGAATACTGCTATAATGTTATTCCTAATTCTTCTTTTCTTTAGACCAGCCAAACCCCAAACCTGCCTCCATTCATATGTTTTGGACTCCAGGCCTTTAATCGTCTTAATTGCTCTTCTCTGAACTTTTTCCAAGGTCTTAACATCTTTTTTATAGTGTGGTGACCAAAATTGGTTGCAGTATTCCAGGTGTAGTCTTACCAGGGTTTTATAAAGTTTTATTCTTATAAAGGTTTTCTTGCTCCAGGATCTTTGAAAGGTATGGTTCAGTGGCTCTGAGAGCACATCTGTTAGCAAAACTGTTGGCTCCTTCAAGAGTGTCTCGACTTGTCTATAGATCCTTAACTGTTTCCTCTAGACTCCAACTTTTTCCTCAAGTAATTCAAGTAGTTTATATTTGGTACAAATATAATTAGGGTCTTCTATGGGTATGAATATTTGCAATATATATATATATATATATATATATATATATATATATATATATATATATATATATATATATATATATATATATATATATATATATATATATATATATATATATATATATATATATATATATATATATATATATATATATATATATATATATATATATATATATATATATATATATATATATATATATATATATATATATATATATATATATATATATATATATATATATATATATATACACATATTTTTTTGCAAATCACAACAGCATTAGACTTTCCCCCACATGGATTACGTTATTCTTCTTGTAAATGCTCCCAGTAATTCTAATGCAGGGTCCCTTCTTTCTTTTAAAATAGGTTTTATTTTTTTTAGCAGTATTTTGTAAAGTTACAGAAAATTTGCAAACTTATAAATATTGTAATGTGTAAATTCTCAATTGCTCCAAAACACAGAGCTTCTTTTTTCTTAGCAGTATTTCTAATATTGCCTAATTTTGTGCAATTTATTAGCCTTTGGGCTTCTTCTTCATTTAAAAACTTTAAAGATTTACAAGGTGTATATATATATATATATATATATATATATATATATATATATATATATATATATATATATATATATATATATATATATATATATATATATATATATATATATATATATATATATATATATGTATATTTTAAATTGAACAATTTACCCTTTTTTGTTTTAATACTTTTTATTTATAAAAATTCAAAAAACTATTTTTTAAAACATTCAAAATTTAATTAAAGTAATATTTTTGTAAATTAAAGTTGGATTCCAACCTGTTGAGGTTAAAGTTAGTCCTGAATTCAAATATTCTTGAAGTGAAACAGTTTATACTCCTCAGCTCCCTCTTGTGACTAGTGTCGTAATGATACTTTTGTACTCCTCGGAGGGAAGAAGAAAAAAGAAAAAAGGCATAGAGAAAAATGAAGCAAGAAATAGACACACATAGAGAGAACATAGAATAATAGAGCTGAAAGGGACCTTTTCCGTAGGGCCAGTTTTTGCCCTCCGGAGCCTTCAGGGAAGCCTCCTAGAAGGTGCTTGAAGGCTCCGGAGGGCAAAAAACGAATCTACGGACAAACCAGAAGTCACTTCCTGAAGTTCCAGTTTGCCTGTATGGCTGGTTTTTCGCACTCCGGAGGCTTCAAGCCTCCAGAGGGTGAAAAATGGCCTCAAATGAAGGCCAAAGTCAGCTGGCCAGAGAGTGCATGCACGCTGGCCAGCTGACAGGGCAGCGCCTCACGTGCCCTAACAAATGGCTCGCGTGCCATAGGTTTGCCATCATGGCCCTAGATCACTTCTGACAAATGGTTGTCCAGTCTCTATTGGAATGAGAATAATCACAATTAACATAAAAGTATAGAAAAAACATACTTATTTACTTATATACTTAGGGATGCGGTGGCTCAGTGGCTAAGACGCTGAGTTTGTCGATCAGAAAAGGTCAGCAGCTCGGCAGTTCAAATCCCTAGCGCCGCATAACGGAGTGAGCTCCCGTTACTTCTCCAAGCTTCTATCAACCTAGCAGTTCGAAAGCATGTAAAATGCAAGTAGAAAAATAGGAACCACCTTTGGTGGGAAGGTAACAGCGTTCAATGTGCCTTTGGCGTTAAGTCATACCGGCCACATGACCATGGAGACGTCTTCGGACAGCGCTGGCTCTTCGGCTTTGAAACAGAGATGAGCACTGCCCCGTAGAGTCGGGAACGACTAGCACATATGTGCGAGGGGAACCTTTACCTTTATCATATAGAAAAATAGTAAATTGTCCTTTTCCTCGTTCCTTTGCTTCTTAGTGTCTCATTGTAACTTCTGCCATTCTCAGCTGTCATGCTGCATGTCCCACTGTCTTCCCAATGCCATTCTTTCTCCCTCTCTCCCTTTTTTCTTTCCTTTGCTTTTTTTTTTAACGTTTACCTAACTTCATTTTTTCTTTACTCTTCCACTCTGAATGCCTCATTGCACCTGTTGCTGCTGGCCTTCAGAAAGCATCTCATTACTGCCTTCGGTAAATGTCTTGTGTTGCTACCAGTATTGCCACTGGTTGTGCCAACTACCCAGTTCTGGTGTTCTGCGCTTGGCACACCTGCTGCTGCCACTCACCCTTTGCACTCTTAACATCTCCTGCTGTTCCTTTCACCTTCTGCTGTCTTCCTTCTCCATCTGCTGAGTTTTCCTTTCTTCCCCTCTGGTCATTTGTTTGCCAGCTGTGCTCACTGGTTGTTCCCCCTCACCTTCTCACCAGTTGCAGTCATCCCTCTCGCTGATTGCATTCGCCCAGGTGACCATTCCCCCTCTCAATGCGTGCGCTCACCTGGGTGTCCTCTCACCTTCTGCCACTGGGTGCAGTTCCCCTGTCATCAGTTTTACTCACCTGGTTGCCCTCATCCTTGTTCTCCTGTCCTCCCCTTTTGGGCATTTCTTTGCAGCAAATAAGGGCACAATCCTTGAGTTGGCAAGAATGGCATGAGCATGCAGATAGCTCCATCTCTGTTTCTCCATGTCATTAACTTCTCTCCCGATCCCTATCAATGCGATGCTGGTCTTTAGTGGTGTCAGAATAAGGGGCAAACACCCTTCTATCTCCCTCAGGGTTCAAAGCAAGTCATGCACATGAGCTGGGACTAGGATAAAGGCAACCTCATGAGGGCAGGGCAGAAAAAGAGGTTGCCAGGGCATATTTGTAGCCTGGGTAGGTGAGAGTGGGCAAAGGCCTTTAGATTCAGCTTGTGGAATCTGAATTTCAGGCTCCCCAGCTTGGGAGTGAATGTTCTGCTCCAGGACTTGAGCAAGTGAACGAAGGCAGGACTTGCAGTGATCCCTTGTGCTGAGCGCCTAATATGCTGCTTCCTCTCTGCTGCCTGTTGCTTCCTTGGCTTCTTCTGTCTTAAGTGGACTCGTTGCTTCCTTGATTTTTTTCTTCTTATTTATATGTTGAAAGAAACTTTTTAAATTGCCATATTTTTCGGACTATAAGATGTACCTTTTTGTCTCCCAAAAGGGGGTGAAATGTCTTTGTGTCTTATAGATCGAATATTGCTGAAGCCCCACCCACCCATTTTTTGGCCTCTGAATGCCCCTTTTTCAGGCCTTTTTGGGCTGTTTTAAAGGCTTTTTTGCCCCTTTTTTGAGGCTTTGTTGGCCCGTTTTTGAGGCTTTTAAGGCCCATTTGGGGGGGGGGATGGCCTTTAAAAAGCCTTTAAAATGGGCTGCAAAAAACATCAAAATGCCCAAAAAAGCCTTTAAAATGGCCCCAAAATCATAACAAATGGGCCAAAAAAGCCTCAAAAATGGCCTGAAAAAAGCCTCAAAAACGGGCCAAAAAGCCTTAAAAATGGTTAAAAAAAAAGGCTGGAAAAGGGCCGAAAATGTGGCATGCCAAAGCCAAAGTTCTTTTTTTCCTCTTCTAAATTTCAGTGCGTCTTATAGTCAGGTGCGTCTTGTAATCCTAAAAATACGGTATCTGACTTTTGTTGCAAATCTTTGTTCATTCTGAGCCTTTGCTTTTCTGACTTCATCTTTGCCGATTCTGACTTATCTGCTGATATCCTGCCTTAGTTATGTGCCCCTTTTTCCATTTTTGGTATTTGTCCTTTTTGTCTTTCAATTTATCTGTCAGACCTGCCCAAAACAATCAGTTAGGGAAGCAACCGCTCTATTCCAATTGTTTGAAGTGAAAAGAACTTTTACTAAAGATGTCATTTGCAGGAAGGTGAGGTGGAATCTGATACAAAAAGGCAAACTCATCTCTCCCCCAAAGTTCAGTCCATTGCCATCCAATCCAGGATCACCACAATGTTGCAGGGAATTCTGGATTGTTTAGGATGCTGGAATTTCACACCCAGGGCAAGGGGCCTTGAAGATGCTCGGCCTAACCTGTACAAACATGTCAGCTTCCCTCCCCATTTTCCACCATTAGGTACACAGATGTGGATTGCCCTAAATGCTTCCTCCTCCCTTCCCCTTTTATGGCAGGATGCCAGCAAGGCACCAGATGGAGATCCTGACATTATGAAATAAATCTTTGTGCAACCATGCTGGATCCTTCTTGGATTTCTCATTTTTCTTTTTCAGTGATATTGTGTTGGACTAGGCTTTTATGAGCATATTTTTCAGCGTTTCCCATGCTTCTTGAGTTCCCTTAAAGGGGAAACCTTTAGGATTTTTATCCAGGAAATTTTGCTTAAGCTCTCTCTGAGTTTGTTAAAATCAGTTCTTTTAAAGTTTAAGACACTGGTTGGATTATATTCTATTGCTGGTGTTTAAATTATATTGAATTCCAGTATGATGTGGTCACTCTTGCTCAAAGTTCCAGAAACTTCAACTCCTTCTTCTTCTCCTCTATTAGTAACAATTAGGTCCAGTATAGTTTTTTCCTCTAGTTCCCTCCTCTACCTTTTGAATGACAAAGCTGTCAGAAAAGTTGATTAGGAATCTGTTTGATCTCCCACTTGCTGCAGAGTTTGTCTCCTAGTTGATATCAGGGTAATTAAAGTCTCCTATTACTACTGTGGCATATTTCCTACATACATTTGTTAATTGAGTAGCAAACGGTTCACTTCATTCTTCGGCTTGGTTGGATGGCCATATGCCCATAGCAATGTCATTTTCCCCCTTTTATATTGACTCATATGGATTCCAGGAGGTTCTCATCCTTGGTTTTGTGTATTTCTGTAGAAATGTAGTGATTTTTTTATATATAATGCAACTCTAGCTCCTCTTTTGTTAGGTCTGTTTCTTTTGAACAGTTTGTATTCTTCCATCAGTACATTTCAGTCATGAGTTTCATCCCACCAAGCTTCAGTAATGGCAACTACATCATATCTGTCTTCATGTACGAATACTTCAAGTTTACCCTGTTTGTTCCCTAAACTTCGAGTGTTCATTTGAATCCTTTATGGGTCTTGGGTATGTTTCTTTTATTTCTTATTTTGTAAATGGGTTTCCCATTCTTTTCTTCACTCTCTACTTCCTTATGTTTTTCTTTTTTTATTTCTTCTTTCTCTTTACTCTCTGCCTCCTTATGGGATTGGTTATCTACTGGTTTCTGCTTGGAATTAGGTTCCATAAGTCATGAAGATGGGGCCCCTTCCCCTCTCAGTTAAAGCCTTTTTGAAGAGCCAGTTGTTTTCTAAATACATTCTTTCAAGTTTTTGTGTGGTACAGTCCATCCCTTGCCAGGAGCCCTACATGTAGGTAATGCAGACATGGTCTAGGAAGTCAAAGTTCTGTTGTCGACACTGGTTTTTGAGCTACTGGTTCATTTCTAAAATCCTTTGCTCCCTCATAGGATGTTGGCCTTTTGTTGGAAGTATAGATAAAAACATCACTTGTGCTCCTCGTTCTTTTAACATTCTTCCCTTGCTGTTCATAATCTCTCGTTATTTAGCTGAAAAGCTGTCCCATTATCCCTGGTCAGGGTGGGCCAAGACGCAGCTGATAGGCACATATATGGGATCCCATGTCAAACCAGAGACCACATGGTGATTGGCTGTCACTTGAGGGCATACAGGTAGCCCTCAACTTACAGCCTTTTGCTTATTGACCGTTTTAAGTGACTTCTTATGATTTTTCACACAAGATCATTGCAGCATCTCCATGGTCACATGATCAAAATGTAGACACATGGGAACTAGCTTATATTCACGACGGTTGCAGTGTCCCAGGGTCATGTGATCACCTTTTGCAACTCTCTGACAAGCAGTCAATGGGAAAGCCATATGGGAAAGCATAACAACTGCAGTGTTTCATTTAACAATCACGGCAAGAAAGTTCATAAGATAGGGCAAAATTCACTTATCAGCTGTCTCACTTAGTAAAATAAATATTGGGCTGAATTGTGGTTGTAAGTTGAGGATTACCTGTATACTAGGTATTTTTTTCATATAAAGGATGCTACGCTTCAATGGTTAGAAAATAGAATAGAACTGGAAGGGACCTTGGAGGCCTTCTAGTCCAGCCCCCTGCTCAAGCAAGAGAACCTATACTATTTCAAATCAGAGGCTATCTAGTCTCTTAAAAAGCTCCAGTGATAGAGCACCCAAGATTTCTGAAGGCAAGCTGTTCCATTAGTTAATTGTCCTCACTGCTAGAAAGTTTCTCCTTAATTATTAATTAATTAATTAATTAATTAATTATTAATTACTTATATGGCCTAGACCAGGGGTGTCAAACTCAGTTTCATTGTGGGCCGCATCAGGGCTATGGTTGACCTTGGGGGACCGGGCAGGCATGGCCAACGTGACCCCACTCCCCAAGCTGCTGGCATGTTTCCTCTTCGCATTGGGTAGACTGGGCCAAGGCAACGCGGGTCAGCTCCTTATATTTTCCAGGACAGTCCCACCGGACGGTTCTGACCACATTGCGGGCCAGTTTTGGCCCACGGGCCTTGTGTTTGACACCCTTGGCCTAGACATTGCTATCTGAACATAGGTCTTTTTAACATTCATATTTTATTGTGTTATTTTTAATCTAGGCATAATGTTAATATGTATCACAAGTCCACATGTGATATGCCATGCACTAAAAATAAATAAAGAAGGCATATGTGGAGAGGATGATTTTCAAGGCTAGAAGTTCCCTGCTGTGTCTCAGGCACCCAAGAGAAGACTTGCTATTCCACACACTTTGGCATTTCACACAGTTTTTGATTCCTGCAAGTGCTGATAGCAATAAGGCTTAATATCGGAGTTTCCCATTCATTGATTTTTCTTTCAAGCATTTTGTCTTTTCTCCTTATGCTCAATTAATCATCATAATTAACTGATTCTTGGCTGAGATAGGCTTCCCGATTGGAACCAATACTGATTTCTGCACCTAAATTTTAGGGTTGTTTACTCAGGCGAAGCATCTGCGAATTCCCAAAAAAGCTGAATTTCAGAAACGTGGGTGACATTTCTCAGCAACCTTTCTTTTTCTCTTACTTTACAACAGTTTTTACGTTCAGTCATGCCAAAGGAAGAGCAGGCAGAGGGCTGAGATGAAAGATTTTCTTTTCCCCCAACAGGATCTGTATGCACTCGATCTTGAGCAATATCGCTACTCTGGAGTAAACCTGACCGGCTTCCGCATCTTGAACGTGGAGAATCCCCATGTCTCTGCCATAATCGATAAGTGGTCCATGGAGAGGTTGCAGACGGCCCCCAAACCTGAACCTGGATTAATCGCAGGGGTCATGATGGTACGACGGTCACTTTGAACTCCTGGCCCTTTTCCTGCTGCTGTGTAATCAGAAAAAGGTTTGCAGCTCAATCGGCTTGTGCCAGGCTGTGCCAAACATTTTTAGCACCCTCTGCTTTTGTCAGAAGGGGAGTCTTGCATCTTCAGGCTGAACTACACATTACATCTGAATGGGTAAAATGACTTCCAGCCCCCTTCTTCCAGAGGGGGGGGGAAGAATCCTAGGAGAAGGAAACCTCTGAAGCAAAGAGGCTGCAGCAGAAGGGAGTTTTTCTCCTAATATTATCCTGGATTCAGGAATGATTCCTGGAAGCCTGGGTGCATGGGAAGTCAGCCAATGCCCGGCCTTTAGGGTAGAAGCAGTGGCTCCTCACAGTGGGCTTAGCTATAGAATCAAGAGGACATTTGGGGGCGGGGAGGGTTGCTTTCAGAGTGGATGCATGTGGTCAAAATTACTGTCCGCCTTCATTTTAGACAGACGCTGCCCTGTTGTATGATGCCGTCCACATAGTCTCTGTGTGTTACCAACGGGCCCCTCAGATGACGGTCAACTCGCTTCAGTGCCATCGACACAAAGCCTGGCGATTTGGTGGGCGCTTTATGAATTTTATCAAAGAGGTAAGAAGGGTCCTGGACTCAGATAACTATTGCTCAAAAGGCAGTCACAGAGCGAAGAACTGGGGCTTGGCTCTTAGAAACCCAGGCATGGATGGATTTATAGGCTGTAACACTTCATGTCATTGGGACAATTTTGAGATGAAAGGAATGCTCCGGTGAAACTACTCCTTGCCTGGTTTGGCTATCCAGCTAGGTATTTATCCTGACATTTCCCAAGCAAGCAAGACTGAATCATCTCAGTTGTAGATGGAGCCCACTAATTCAGTTGTCACCCCTGCACCAGATGCATAATTTCCAAGGGTTCCTGCCGGCTCAAGTAGAAGTAATTGCCACGAGAGCAGCAGATACGCTCAAGTACTGTTCAGATTGTTGAGGAGGTCATGCAATGACCTCACAATTTTGTGCATGAAAAATTGAAGTGCTTCCTGCAGGCGCGCACACAAAGAGAGGAACAGGGAGTCAGTCTGTTTGTACCTTTGTCCTTGGATTAAGACCCGGCTTCTTTTGAATGCACTGGCCTATGCAGATTCCTTTCCTGAAATTTTTTTCTCTATCGAAATGCTTTGCTTGGCCCATGTCCCTTTTGTTGGAACACCAGAGGACACTGCTGCCAAATCTCTGTAACCCAGGGCTCTCTCGGGGCTTGCTTGTGGTTTCTCAGGCTCGATGAATCATCGCCAAATGGTGATAAAATGCATACAAGATCAGGCTTTAAGTGGCTGCTGGTTGCAATGGCAATTGGAATGAAGTGATTCTGGTATGTAAAACTTTGCTCAGTGTGGAGAGCGAGAGAGAGAGACTACACTTACGTCGCTGGCCAGCCAGCGGAGTTAAATGACCCTGATTAGGAAGGAAATATTTTTGTCCACAAGCTGTGGCACTTCTGCGTCACGGTGGAGAGTTGTCCATCCACTTGAAAAGCTGTAATAATAATTCAGCCGTAACATAGAGAAAGATGGCTGTGCAATGACTTGAAATGGAGGCTGTACTTATTACTTTGAGGGTCAGAAGAAGGGGGCTACTCAAAACCGCTTGTCAAGAAGCAGGAGGTGTGGGACACAGCTACCAACTTCCTTGCTATCTGGTTATGAGTGAACCCTTCAGAAGGACCTGCTGCAGGGCAGTTCTGACAACTAGTCAATGGAATGAGCCAAATAATAAGAGGCACCTGATACTTCTCTGCTGCCTCCACCATAGAATTGAGAGGGACATTAGCAAAATGTCCATTAGCTGATCAAAGTGCAGTTCACAATCTACCCGGCAGTAAGCAATGACAGAATTTGGACTAAAAGCCAGAAAGGAAATTCAGAGGCCTGAATGCTTTTCTCGCTTTCTTCCCAATTCCCAGGCTAGATGCAATGACTACTTTGGATGCTCTTAAAACTGTTTGTGTTTTCTCTGGGATCGGCCTTATCCTGGGGCCTCCTGCTTCCTTGTGCTTTAGCTAGTTGCAAATTTGCAAAATCTGCTGCTGGAAGCAACACCGTAAAGCAGCTACTTCAGCAGCCCTCTTGGGAGCAGCTCTGAACAGACGGCCTTTTTGAAGCTGGCCATCCCCTCCATGGCACAACAGATGCTTTTGACAAGAAGGGACAGTTGAGCTGAACTAAAGGAGGCAGGTCAGGCCCTGTAAATCAGAGCTGGAACCAGGCAAGGCTTCCAAGTTAATCTGATCTGTGCGTTCAGACACCATTGAGATCTGGACTCGGCTCTGGCCAGCTTATTTTAATTTATCCATCAGATAAAATGGAAGGGAAAGGAGGATGAGTGGAAAACCAAAACCTTGGTCTCTCTCTTCTCAAAAAACATGTTTGGTCGGAGAGGAGAAAGTCATAATAAGTACACCTTATAGTAGGGTAGTCTATCACAGCCAAAAATTGGGAGGAGCGAGGTAGTAGCTTTTCAAATAACAAGATTTGATTAAAAGGTGTTGATTGCTGTTCTGTTGCTAAGTCATGTGAAACTGTCTGTGACACCATGGACCACAGCACACCAGCCCCCCCCCCCGCTTCCCCCACCCTCCCCCACCCCCTAGACTTTGCCCAAATTCATGCCCAATATTTATTTATTCATGTCAGAAGCACCACAATTAAAGTAAGGCATACTATATGACATAAAATTTTAAATGTAAAGTATAAGATTAAAATATGTACAAAATAAATAGATCTTGCCCAGAAACTAGCAACATTGTGTTCTACCTGATGCCATCTAAACCATCTTACCTTCTGCTGCCCCCTTCTCCTTCCCTCTTTCCCAACATCAGGGTCTTTTCCAAGGAGTCCTCTCTTCTCTTTCGATGGCTAAAGTATTTGAGCTTCAGCTTCCAAAGTGGCCAAATGACAATCAAGTTTGATTTCCTTCAGGATTGACTGATTGGATCTCCTTGCAGTCCAAGGGACCCTCTAGAGCAGGTGTTGGCAATCCATGGGTCTGGAGCTGCATGTGGCTCCTTTGTCCTCCTGCTTTGGCTCCCTGTCGGCTGAACCCACCGCTGGCTGGCCCCGCCCTTTGCCCTACCCTCCTAGTCCTCGCCTGCCCTGAGAAGGTAAAGGCGACAGTGGGGGATGGAGACTCACTCCAGATTCCAGAGCAGGAGTCAGGCGAATGTCTAAGGGTGGAGAGCAAATCACACATCTCCCCAAGCGACTGAGGTGCATACAACACCAACAAGGGCTGGAAGAAGTGCTCACAAGAGGAAGCAAGTACAGGGGCACTTCACTCCTGCTCTGGAATATGGAGCAAATCTTCATCCCCCATTGTCGCCCTTACCTTCTCAGGCCAGGAAAGGAGTGACTGGGAGGGGAGGGCGAGGGGCAGGCTCAGCCAATGGTGGGTTCAGCTGACAGGGAGCCACAGCAGGAGGACAAAGAGCTTCATTTATCTGGGAACCCAAAATGACTCTTGATTTAAATCATATGGTAAAAGGCACCCAAAGAAGAAGAAAGAACAATATCAGCAAAAAAAAAAAAAAACCCACCAACCCTCACCTGTTTTTGGGAACACACACACATGAGAGAGAGACAGAGAGGGAGAAAGAGACAGAGAGAGATATGAGAGAGAGAGAGAGAGAGAAAGAAAGAGAGAGACACAGAGAGAGGGGGGAGAGAGAGAGAAAGAGATGGAGAAAGAGACAGAGAGATATGAGAGAGGGGGGAGGGAGGGAGAGAGAGAGAGAGAGAGAGAGATGTTTCCCATAAAAAAGAAAACACCGGGTAGGCATTGCAGGGGTGTGTGTCATGTGACTGGGTGGGAGTGAGTGATATCAAGTTGACCACGCCCACCCAGGTTTTGTGGCTCCTGGTGTTTTATTTTCTGTGGGAAACGGGTCCAAATGGCTCTTTGAGTGTTTAAGGTTGCAGACCCTTGATCTAGAGTCTTCTCCATCACCACAAATTTCCAAATAACAGATTTAAATAAAAGGCATACACTTTCATAAGCTGTAGCTGCCTGTCACAAAAGCTTATCCCTTTGAAAAAATATGTTATTTGTTATTTTCCTGACTTAAAGCTCTGCATCCAAGGAGTTCCCCCGTTAAGGAATAATGCAGATTTTTTCTCTCATGTCAGAACATCAACTAATGCTCTTGTAGATCACAGGGCGACAGAGTTCAGCTTCCAGCTCTCGGGTAATGCCTGGCTCTGGGTGGCCACTACCCCAGCTGAAATCCTCTACCCACCCCAACCCAGGCCAGCCTTCCCAGCCAGAAAGAAGTCTGCAATTGTCTGAGAACAGATGGACAGTTGAGAGAGGCAACGCAGCAGCCTCCTTCTCCTCATCTCAGCATCTTGGAAATAATGAGGAATGACCAAGTGGGATTTTGTCACTTAGCTGCTTTCCCTGTACTTGCCTTTCTCAGTTACCTGCCCTCTGTTCAGTAAGGAATTAAGAGCGATGGCCAGCCAGGAGTTCTAGGGATGAAGCAACCACCCCATCCCAGGGTCTGGTCACCAGGAACCCCCCATGCCTCTAATTATTCATATAACTCACAGGCCTGGAGATAATTGACCCCTGGGCTAAATTATGATTCAAATAGGATTCCAAGACCTTTCATTGGATGCTATGTTAGTTACTCAAGTTTGGAAATTTTTTGATTAGTTCGGTGGTGAGAAGACAGCAGCATTCCAGTGTGCAATTACAAACAAAAGAATACTGAGAACAGTAAAAAGTCTGCTTTAGGCACATGAAATGGAAAAAAATGCAAATACTGATAATATGTATATCCCTTTCACACAGCAGTATTGCAAATACAATGAAGGTCGTCTTGTGATCTGAGGCTCAGGGAAACTGCCAGTCTCCCTTGGCATCCCACCATGCTTTCTGCCAACCTGATGGGTACTAATCATGATCTAGGTGTCCATGAGAGGGCAGCAAAGTGTTTTTTCTGATTATCTACTTATTTGGCTCCCAGGGGCCCCATGTATTCAGCACAAACACAAGTAGACCAGAGCAGAGCAGAAGAACGGCTTGGAGGGTTGGAGGGAGGGAATAAGTAACAGTGAGAGAAGATCTGCTGCTCTTGCGGTCTCTCCACCCTCCTCAGTCAAGTCAACCCCACAGAATCCTTAAGGCACCAAAGGTTTCCCCACTAATTTCTGTGGGACTTGGAGGAGTGAATGAGTCACCATGTCATATCCATGCTATAAAAATGGAAGACCACCACAAGAAGCCAGAAAAGAAGGGTGCAACACTATTTGCTACCATCCAAGTTCAGCCCAGATCCAGCAGACCAAAGAGAGGACTAAAAAGTTTCTTCTGAACTTGAAGAGCCAGGGGATCCCCTGGAGGGCAACAGGAGGAGCAAGGAAGGGAAGGGAAACCCTTATAGGGCTCAGGGCCACTTCTGTTATGATGATAGTAAGCCATCTCCCTCTTTCTCATCAGCCCCTTTGGGGCCACAGCCAAGAGGTTTGTCTTGGGCCACTGGAGATGAATCTGCCCCTATGGCAGAGATTTCTCATGTAGTTTTCCAAGGCTCATGTCGGACCTCTTCACATCCATGGCCAGGAACAGAGAGAAGCATGTGACTAGCTTGGTCTTTCATGGATGGAGCAGCAGATACCACACCAAGGCTCAGAATAGTTTTTGAGTGAGCCAGGACTGGTTGAACTTAATCTCTAGCCTCCCTGCCGGTACAAAGCTTGATTTGAGCAGTCTACCCTCCACCTCCCCAACCCCCCAACTCCGGCACTCTGCCTGCAGATAGTCAGCTGCTGCAGTGGCCCAATGAAATTGCAGGATGAAGCCAAGATGATCTCGGTGATGACATTATGGAGGGAGAAGGGAAGAAGAGGAAGCACAGGCCATGACATCTCCCAGTCCTTAATGGAGCATCTGGATAGCTCCAGAATGAATGCTGGTTTTGGAAGGAACATCTAGAAAAATGGCCTGGGATGGCTTAGAAGGGTCTCCTTGCTTTCCCTCTAGGCTATCTCACCCAAAGCTCCAAAGAGTTTTCCCCCTTCAGGGCTCAGAGCTCAACAACACTTTATCGTTCTCTCCAGTGAACCGGAAGCGGTGAGCATCGACCATTTCTAAGGGGCAACAGGGTGTGTGTGGATTTCTCCAGTTTTGCAGAACAGGAAGCAGTGTGTCAGAGTTCCAAATAGCATCCAAAAGTAAATCAGAGTCCAAGGCAAAGTATTGCTCAAAGTTCCAATTTATGAAGAGAGCCTTGTTGGCACATCTGGGAAAACCCGAATCTGAAAGCTTCCTGGTTTTCCCCAACCAGTTGAACGTTCAAGACCTTGCCCCCACACTCACAAGTTCATCACATGGTCCATTCTTCCATTGCCATGCTGGCAGTTCCACCCCTCTAGTTCCGGCCAGGTGCAGAAGTGCAGAGACAAAGGATGACCTTGGCTTTTTAGAAAGAATGTTGTTATGGCTACATATCATCTAACTCCGTACAATTCCCGCTCCCATTTTCCCACCATAGAAAATGCATAATAGAATAATAGAAAGTGTGGCAGGTTTGAGATCCATAAGCAAATATCGCTTCAGGCCTGACACAGTGATGGGTTTAGCAAAGCTAAAAGGGGCAGCTCACTTCTGACTTATGCACTTGATGCAGAGTTCCTTTATGTCACATGTTCATCGCCGCTCCTCCCCTGGTGCCATCCCTACCCACTGTTCCTTCCTTTCTGCCTTTCAGGCACAGTGGGAGGGCTTAACGGGACGAATTGCCTTCAACAAAACCAGCGGGCTTCGAACTGACTTTGACTTGGACATCATCAGCCTCAAGGAAGATGGGCTGGAAAAGGTCGGTGGCTTCTTTGCTTGCTCTTATCTTTGCACATCTCAGGAAAGATCTCGGGAGCTGCCAAAAGCCTCTTCTTAAGCAGCTTCAAAGAGAGGAGGATGTGCTGGAGTCCCAACAGAAACAAATACACCCACCCTCAAGATTGGGGGGGGCTCTACTTTGCCATGGGTTCCTTGCATGCGTGGGAGCTGGGCCCAACTTGGGTTCAGATGCTTCATCTTTCCTTAAAGCTTTTTGAACCTATCATATTTTTTCAGCTTCTTCAGCTCCATAGTTCATACTAGCCTAAAAGATACAGAAAACATTATAGAATCCTGGGTCTGGAAGGGACCCTGGAGGTTTTCTAGTCCAACCCCCTGCTCAAGACAGGAGACCTTTTACCATCGCAGTCAAATGGCTGTCCATCCTTTTCTTGCAGCTCAGGCCAATCAGCAGAGAATGGTTTGGCTAAATTGGTTGCAAGACTCTTGCATGTTTCCTAGATGTGAAAGGAGGCAGCCCCTCCCCTCTCTCACACACACACGTTAGTTCACACAAACACACACACACACACACACAAACACACACACACACACACACACCATCTGGCAATCCAACCTGGGTCATTCAGAGGAGTGAAAGGTTTGATATAACCACACCAACCCATTAGTCCCAGAGGCCCATGATTTCCCTTGTGTCCTTTGGGGATCCTGTAGTGGTGGCCAAGGAAACTCTGTGAAGGGGCGTTTATGAAGGAAATAAATCTCCCTTGTGACACTTGGTGATTTTCTTCAACTCCAGTTTCTGAGGCAGTAACCTGAAGCTGAAAGACCCCTGCCATCAACAAACAAACATCATTTGTTCATTTCCCTTGTTTCCTAGTTGTTTGTGCCCCCTTCAGGCACTCAATCCCCTCCTGAATGTGTGTTTAAAGCTTTTTCTGAGCTCAAGAGAGGCTTTAAAGCGGCTGCGTCGAATCACGGCAGAGTGGGGCATGACGGCTTTGTCAGGATGTAATGTGAATTAATGGCATCCCGAATGGAATCAAATCCCTGTTGATACTTGCGCCTTCTGTTCAGTATTTCACATTTGCTAAGGTTTCGGGTTTAGCACTTTCTCGCCTTCTGCAACTTGCAGATTGGTAATGTCGTATTCTGTGCTCTTGAGCTACCACACTTAGAGGAATCTTTTAAGGATTTGCAAAACAACAATGAGTGCAATCAGCTTCCCGGCTCCTGCAGAGACAGCCTTGTCTTGCTGAAGTCATTGTCACTGAGGGGAGTGGGAATCTTGGTGTTTTGCTTCCCATCAGACCCACAAGCCTTCGCTCCCACTGCTTATTGTCAGATAAAGGGGAGGGGGTAGCTCTCAGATAAGCGGCAAAGCAAAAATTGTTTTCAGTAAACTCTTTCATTGTATTGCCGTTCATTTCTTTTTTGTGGGTTACTGTATAAACAGGTGGGTAGTATAGTTTTCTAAAATAATATTTTAAAAAGAAGACGGCTTTGAATATTCTGTGATTTGATTGGGACTGGATCCTTTTGTCCATCTGAGAAAATGGAAATCTTTACGTTCTGCTTTCTCATTTGTAAGCTTTATGGACATCGATGATGTATCTCCTAACATTTTGGAAAGATCATTTGAAGTCATTAAGCACACAGTCCACATTTTCTGCAGAAGACACGTAGTAGAGCTGCCCCTTACGAGACCCGTTTCAAGGCTGAACTGGAGTCTTCGGATGGCGCTCGCCCTGCTGGCCCCCAAGTGATCTAACCATTCCAATGTGTGTGTGTGGGAGGGGGGCACCAAAGATAAAATGTTGACACTGGTCATGAGTCCCATATTTACATCTGACACAATTACCAAAGGCTGGGGATGGTTGTGATGTTGCAATACATCTTTCTTTCTTTTTTTCAACATGCTGATTTGCAGCAGACACCTGTGGATTGGAAATGTCTCTAATTGAGGCTGGGGAGGAGTGGGGGTGTCATTTCATTCAATGTTCAAGCAAAGCCACCCAGCAAAGGAGCTTTGAGACATAGCACAGCCCCCTCCCACTGAAGATAAAACCAAGCGGACCAGGAGTGGGAAACCAAGTGGCAGGCACTACTGTCGTGTTTGCTCAGGGGAGTGCTTTGCATGTGTGCATGCATGTGCAGTACAATTAAAATTGTTCTGCACATGCACAGAACTGAAAAACAAGATGGCGCCACCACTGCCCCTGGAACTGGTTCGGGAGTGTGGCAGACCTGGGTCATTGCCAGTTCCAGCGAACCAGGCCGCCAAACCACTACCGGTTCTGCCGAACCAGTCCAAACTGTTAGGCACCACCACTAAAGCAGTCCCCTTGCTTTGCTCATCTGTGAGGCAGCGGCAGCTCCCAGATAGAAATATACATTACCAGTTTTTGCAAGGAAGCAGCCACCAGGCAAGTCAAGCCAACCTGAACAGATCAAAGGGCTGTTCAGAAGCCCCAGAATCCTGCCACTATTCAGAATGAGGCAATTGGCTGTACTCTGATTGCAAAAGCCCTGGGGATAGCTGAACGCAACAACTCTTTCCGTCCCCTGTAAGTCACTGGTTGTATTTGCATAACAGCAAAGGTTGCTGCGAGAGCAAAGAATTGCTCACTACAATCTCCAGAGAACTGGGACTTAATCTATTGGATCAAGCTACCAGCCCACACACCTAAAAGCCTATAACTAAAAGTCTAAAGCAGAAAGTCTATAAGAAATATATTTGTACCTGCACAAATCCTGAAGCATAAGAAAGTAATAGCTAACTCTGTAGCGACCAGCAAGATATGTGCTGTTTGTATTCCTGCCCACGGAGGATTCAAATTACACCTGCAACAAGTCCAAATGGATCTGATTGTTAGAGGAGAAAATGGAAGGTCTAGAGGCATGTCTAACCCCTCTGAGTCTCATCTGAGGAATTATTTGGAAAGGCAGAAGTATGCATTCAAACTAAATACAGCAAGGAAGAAACAACTACAGGAAAAAATGAAGCTCATGGGGCAGACCAATGGCAGCATGTCACTGAAAGGACAAAAATACAAGGAGAAGGTCCCTGTCACTGGAGTTGAACAATCATTTGCATATCCTCCCTCTGTAAGAAAACACACAGGACATCTGGAGTTTCAGATGTTCCCATGAGGAAGAAAAGTAGCTCAGACTGTCATAAAGAGGAGTTTGCTGAGTTCCCCAAAGAGACATAAGCAGGTGATTGGTGACTCACTTCTCAGCAATTTGTGGACTGCACAACTATCAAGAGTTGGGTTGTTTCCCAGATGCAAAGATCAAAGATGTGACACAAGGCTTACCCACATAATCAATCCCATTATAATCCCTTTCTGCTCTTTCATGTTAGGAAGAATGATACAACAAAATAAAGCCTGAAAAACATTTCAAGCAGCTATGAACAGCTAGGGAGGAAGGCAAAAGAATTAGGAGCACAGATGGTATTTCATCTATACTGCCAGTGGAAGGTCAACATCCAATGAGGGAACATAGAATTTTAAAGGTAAATCACTGGCTTAAGAGATGGTACCATCAAGAGATGTTTTGATTTATGGGCCATGGTTTACATTACCTAGAGGAAGGACTTCTGGCAAGTGATCAGCTGCACTTCACAAAGACTGGAAGAATGTGTTTGGGAAAGCTCTGGCTTGGCTTATCCATAGGTCTTTTAATTAAAAGGGGGAGGGAGACCAATTTTTAGGAACAAACCCAAAACTCAAATCCCAAGATAACAAATCAGACAATGCGGAAACGTGTGATGAGAAGGAAGGGGCACTCAGGCATGTAACAGAAGATGCAGAAAGCAAACACTGGGTCAACCATAAAGGGTTCAGATGCCTGTACCTTAATGCTCAAAGTATGGGGAACAAACAGGGAGGACCTGATATCCTAGTGCCTGATATTGTTGCTATTACTGGAACTTGTGTGATGGAACCCATGATTGGAACATTCTGCTTAGAAGGATATAGACTGTACAAAAGAAACAGAACCAACGCAAAACAGAGGGGGAAGGAGTTGCACAGTATGTAAAGAACTACTATATCTCTACAGACATAGACAACGCCAAGGATGAAAGCCAGTTTGAACGTATTTGGGGGACTATTAGGGGAAAGGGACATAACTACAGGCCACTAACCAGGCTCCCCAACATGTCTAGCTGACAACTTTATCTCTCAAAAGGTGAAGGGATCTAGAGGTCAACTATACTAGACTTAATTCTTACTAATAGGAACAGAATGATTGAGGGAGAGGAAGTGGTAGGAACTCTGAGGGAGAATGACCATATCATACTAGAATTCACCATAATGCAGGGACAAGTAGCTGAACAAAATCAAACAAGTGTTATTGACTTCAACAAACTAAGAGAGAGAATTGGAAGGATGGGGATCTTAAAGGGAAAGAAAGTACAGGATGCTTCGGATACTTTGAAAAAAAGGATAATAAAGCCCCCCCCCCAAAAAAAAACCCAATAACACAGAGATAGAAAAATAAGAGGCTCCAACAAGCTTGCAGGGTTGTACAAAGAGCTTTCTGACATACTGAGGGGCAAAAGTACCAGGAAATAGTCCAAATCAGAAGTGTCAAACTTGATTTCATTGAGGGCCCCATCAGGGTTGTGTTTGATCTCAGAGGGCGTGCCCAGGTGGGTGTGGTCATGGTGGGCGTGACGTGTGGCATGGCCATGATGGGTGTGGCACGGGACTTATTGGGGGGGGGGAGAGCCTGTGGTGGCCAAGTGCTAAGGCAGGACTTCCCCGAGACCCTCCCTCCCTCTCATTACACAGGAAATCCTCAAGTTATGAACCTAATAGAGCCTTTCAATTATATTTGTAACCTGAGGATTCATTTGATTAAATGAACATGATTACTCCCTGTTTTCCCCAATGCATTTGTTAATCGAATACGCAGGTCATTAAATGCACATGAGGTATCTCAGAGTGGGGAAAAGCATGTGGGGCCTAGTGCTGGAGAAGGCTATCCAAGGCCTCCCTTCAATCCACTGAGATACCTCATGCTCCCCTGGGGTCCCCGCAATTGCTTCCTCACCCATCCTGCCCTGCCGCGTCTCCACAGACTGGGCCTGCTTTGCTGGCGGCCCAGATTTCACTTACTTTTCCCATCCCCAAATCCATGGATTACTTACTATCTCCAGAGCGCCAGAAGAGGCTGACCCACAGGCAGAGAAACCAAAGTGTTTTATTCAGATGATGGTGAAGCTGTAAAAATGTGAAATCCAAGGAAAACAGTTTCACCAGCTTCGGCTGGGCCCATGTGGCCAGCAGGCCTAAGCCTAGCCTCCTGCTTCAGGGATTGAGCCAGCAGCAGCAGTCAATCAATGAGGAGCTTGCTTCCTTTGTCTCACCAGGCTGAACTGTAAGCCCCTTGTTGATTGGCTGCCGTGCCCCAATCCCTGAAGCTGCTTATTCGAACTAGCCAGTCAGCTGCAAGCAGGAGGCTCCTTGTTGCCGGCCAGACTGGGCCCAAACTAAGCCTGCAGGCCCTCATGGCAGAGAAGCCGGCCTTTTTATTCAGAAGGGAAAAACTGTTTTCCTTACATCTCACCTTCTTACAGCTTCACAGGCTTCTGAATAAAAGACTTTGGCTTCTCTGCCATGTGGCTCAGCCTCTTGTGGAGATCTTCAAAAAGTAAGTATAGCAAAGCCGTGCCAAATGAGACCGGAGAGGGCTGGATCCGATTCATGGAGGCTCCTTTTTGGCCTGTAACAGGACAAGGGAGGCCTCTGAAGGCCTGTGTGGCCCATGTTTGGCCAGCAGAGTGCTGCTGGAGCCCAGGGAGGCCAAAAATGGGCCATGTGGAGGCCTCTTGGTGCCTCCGCATGGCCAGTTTGGCGAGCAGAGTGCTGCCGGAGGCTGGGGAGGCCAAAAATGGGCCCACAAGCATCCCCCCACCTGTTTTGGCTTGAAGAGGCACCGTGGTATTCCCAGGCCAGCCTCACAGGCCAGATATATGCACCCTGCAGGCTGGGTCCATACTGCAAGCCTCGAGTTTGACACCCCTGGTCCAAATTTACAAAGACAGAGTCAGGAAGGCTAAGACTCAGAGTAAACTTGCAACAAATGCCAAAAATAACAAAACAAGTTTCTTTCAATATGTAAGGAAAAGAACAACAAGGAAACTATTAAGTATCAGTAATAACTGACAGACAACCAGTAACAGTAACTGATTTATTCAACTTAGTAACTGAACTGAACTGAAAGCCGGTTGACAGCTATTTATATTCTCCAGCTGTCAAGCCGGTAGCCAATAGGGGCTTGATGCTCGTGCCGCCCTGGAACCTGTTTAAAACGACCAATCCTGGGCGCGCGTGGACAGGCCTCCTCTAGCGCCACCTGCTGGTGGACGCTCCGAGAATACAACACTCCTTCCCCCTTGTCCGCGCATGCGTAATCCTGGAACCTGGTTGGCCTTCTGCGCACGCGCTGCGATCTTCTTAGCTGTGGAGTGACTGCCGCCGTAGAGGGAGGATCGCTTCGAGGAAGTGTCCATGAAGGGCCAAACCGTGGAACTCCTCCCAACTCACCAGGTAGATAGCTTGCCGGTATCGGATCATTGATTTGGCCGCCGGAGCTAGTTGTTCGCTCAGATCTGGGCTGATGGGCGGCGTCAACAGGTCTTTGTGAACTTGGAATAACATTTGGAACATTTGAGTTGTTTGACGCTGCACCGGTGTCTCTTCGCCTCAGCTGATCTATGTGCCTCCTCCACACTCTTCCATCTCCAAGGAGGACCCTATAGGAACAGGGCCCCGTTAGCTCCGATACAACACCAGGCACCCATTTAGGATCCCCTGCAAAGTTTTTAGCGAACACTCTTTCCCCTACCATGAAAACCCTAGGGGGGGGGAGAGGATGGGTAGGAAGGGGTAGCGTAAAAGGGATGTAATCTGTCTAACGTCGTACGTAGTTTCCTTCCCATTAACAACTCGGAAGGGGCTTTGCCAGTTATTGGGCAAGGGGTGGTGTGCTGGCATCTTAAGAATGTGGCTACTCGTTGCTGCATTGGCAAATGAGCCATGCGTGCCAGTGATTCCTTGGCCGTGCGCACCGCGCGCTCTGCCATTCCATTAGCCGCCGGGTGGAAGGGAGCCACGGGAGCGTGGCGAATGCCTTGGCGTTGGAGAAATGTCTGAAATTCTTGTGAAGTAAATTGGGGTCCGTTATCCGACACTATGATGTCAGGTAACCCATGTGTTGTGAATAAGTTGTCTAAGATTTTTATAGTGGCTGCAGACGTAGTGGAATGCATAGGGAACATTTCTACCCATTTTGACCACGCGTCAATTACCAAGAAGAAGGTGGTTCCCTCTATTGGTCCTAAAAAATCCACGTGGAGTCTGCTCCACGGCGATCTGGGTTGTTCCCATTCTCTGGATGGGGCTGCTGGTGGTGCGGGGCGGACCTGCTGGCATTGGGGGCATTCCTGTACCCACGCTGCAATGTCCGCATCCATGGAGGGCCACCATATGTAACTGCGCCCCAGGCACTTCATACGGACAATGCCAGGGTGGCCCTCATGGAGACGAGATAGCAGTGCCTGGCGCAATTTGCTTGGGATTACTATTCTGTGTCCCCAGAGGAGGCAGCCTTGGAGAGATGACAGTTCCGTTCGGCGGCGATAGAATGGCAGTAGTGGCTGGTCTATATCAGAATTAGGCCATCCACTGCGGACGAAATGAATTATTTTTGAGATGATGGGGTCTGCTTTGGAATGTATTGCTATGTCTGATGCAGACAGTGGAAGTTGCAATTCATCTAAAAGGCAGATTGTTTCTGTAGGAGCTGGGTCCAATACCGGAATCGGTAAAGGGCAGCGGCTCAAAGCATCTGCATTGCCCATTGTTATGCCTGGCTTATGGATCAGCGTGTAGTTATAGGCTGATAAGAATTCCGCCCAACGGGACATGCGGGGAGATAAAATTTCTGGAGTGGGGCGGTCGCCAGCTAAAATGCCTAGAAGTGGTTTGTGGTCCGTTAGGAGGGTAAATGGCCGCCCATACAGGTAATGGTGGAAACGTTTTACTCCCGCAACGGCGGCCAGCGCCTCCTTGTCCAGCTGGCTATAATTACGCTCAGGCTTGGACAAGGTGCGGGAGTAGAACGCTATGGGGGCCTCTGAGCCGTCAGGATATACATGGCTCAGCACTGCGCCAACTCCAAATGGAGAGGCGTCGCAAGCTAGCTGCAGGGGCCACTTCTCGTCGTATTGCGCTAGCACTGGTGGAGCTGTCAGAGCCTTTTTGACAGCCGCGAGCGCCTGCGCCTCGCGGCTGGTCCAGAGCCATGGTGCTGAAGTGTCTAAAAGTCGGTGGAGGGGCTCTGCTAACGACGCTTTGTGTGGAATGAACGACGAATAAAAATTGAGGAGGCCTAGGAAAGCCTGCAACTCAACCTTATTGGTTGGGGTTGGTGCGGAAAGGATTGCCTCCACTTTTTTTGGTGATGGGTGGATTCCATCTTTATTTATTAGGAATCCCAGGAATTCTACGGCAGGGACTCCCAATTTACACTTTGATGCCTTAAGATGGAGGCCTGCAGCCCGGAATTTTTGGAGGACCGCACGTAGGGATTTTATTAACGTGGGGGCGTCTTTGGCTGCGATGAGCACATCATCGAAATAGGGTGTGACCCCAGGAATGCCATGGAGCAACCGCTCCATCAATCCCTGGAATATTCCTGGGGCCACACTGACGCCGAATTGCAGCCTACGACATTTAAAAGCCCCGCGGTGGGTGACTATTGTCTGTGCCAGTGCTGTGGCTTCATCAACAGGTAGCTGTTGATAGGCCTGGGCTAGATCCAATTTTGCGAATATCTTACCTCGTCCTAATGTGTGTAGTACGTGCTGGACTACCGGTACTGGGTGGGGATGTGCTTGGAGGGCTTTATTAATTGTTGTTTTAAAATCTGCGCATATTCTTACAGAACCGTCAGATTTTAGGGGAACAACAATTGGAGTTTCCCAAGGGGAAAAATCAACTGGTTGTAGAACTCCTTGTTCCAGGAGTTTGTCAATTTCCGCGTCTACTTTCGCCTTTAAGGCGAATGGTAGACGTCTGGCCTTAAGCCTGATGGGAGCTATTGAAGGGTCGAGGTTTAAAGATATTGGGGAGCCCTTGTAGCAGCCTAATGATGGTGAAAAAACATCTTTGAATTCCGCAATTAGTGAGGTGAAATTGTTAGTAGGTAAGGAAGAGTATTGCGTTGCATGGATGCCAGTTATTGACAAACCCAGAGCACTGAACCAATCGAGCCCCAATAAAGAGGCCAGGGGATCCTGTACCACTAATAATGGTAGGTGGCCTGTGAAGGAGCCATAAGTAACTAGTAGCTTAGCGCAGCCTAGGAGCTTGATGGAGTTTCCCTGGTAGTCTTTCAGGCGGCAGTTTGCAGGGCTGAGTTGCTTTACTTTGTAGTGGGGTAGAATAGATGATAATGTTTGCCAAGAAATAATTGAGCGAGCTGAGCCTGTATCTAGCTCCATAGAGCAAGGCCGGCCTTCGAGGAAGATAGTCAGGTGCATCTTACCGCGACCTCCTGCAGATGCGGATGCTGAGTCGACAACCCATTCGGGGTTGTATTCTTGGATGTCTCCCAGGGATAGAGAATTTAGGCGGCGATTTGGTGGGGCAGGTGCAGAAAAACGGTAGGCAGCATTTTGATTTTGTGGCCGGTTGTCAGGAGCGGATGAGCGGCATATTGCTGCTAAGTGTCCTTTTTTCCCGCATTTCCGGCAAATAGCTGCCCTAAATCGGCAGGTTGAGCGTGCGTGCTTGCCGCCGCAGCTCATGCAGGCGCGACTGTCTCTAAAATTTAATGATTGCAGACGATCTATTGCTAAGTCAATTTCTGATTGTATAGAGGAGGCTAGTTGTTGATGATTTACTTGAGGCGATGGAAACTGTTGTCCCGTTGGCAACGGCTGTGGCAACCGTCTACGGTCAGGGGTTGACTGTTCGGCCATCTCCGCTGCGCGAGCCTCATCAACGGCAATTTTCAAAGTGAGGTCTGACCGGGATAGAATTCGGCGATGTAATTTAACGTCTTTCAGACCATAAATAAATTGTTCCAACAGGGCTTCGTCCAAATCAGCAAATTCACAAGGAATAGCAGCCGCACGGAGCGCAGCCACGTAGTGGCTTATGGATTGCCCCTCTCCTTGAATGCAGTGGCGAAAATCTTGTCGCCTTGCAAAACGTGAAGGTGCCGGTTCATAATGTGTTTTTAATTTTGCCATTAATGTTTCCCAAGGCACCGTGTGTACAGGGGTGGGAGCTGAGAGAGCTCTGGCAGTTGCGAACATTTCTGGTCCACAGTAGTTTAAAAATATGCCTCTTTTCCTCTCCAGGGAAAGGCTTGTTAAGTCGTGTGCCAGGAGGAAACATTCAAACCTTTCCACAAACGCCTCCCAGGTTTCTGCCTCCACACGAAATGGGGCGAACATCGATGAAGTTGTCATTGTAACTTGTTTTGCTGGGTTGGATCCGCCCGTCCTCGTCGCCAGTATTAAGTATCAGTAATAACTGACAGACAACCAGTAACAGTAACTGATTTATTCAACTTAGTAACTGAACTGAACTGAAAGCCGGTTGACAGCTATTTATATTCTCCAGCTGTCAAGCCGGTAGCCAATAGGGGCTTGATGCTCGTGCCGCCCTGGAACCTGTTTAAAACGACCAATCCTGGGCGCGCGTGGACAGGCCTCCTCTAGCGCCACCTGCTGGTGGACGCTCCGAGAATACAACAGAAACAATTGGTCCACTAATGGGAGAAGATAGCAAGAAGGCGACACATAGCAGGGAAAAAACAGAACTGTTTAATTCCATCTTTGCTTCTGTCTTAACACAAAAGGAAAAAAGAGCCCAACCTGTCAAAAGTAGCACTTTGGGAGACACAATAGGAATGCAGATCAAAATAGGCAAGGAACTGATAAGAGAATACCATCTGATTTGCAGGAGTTGAAATCTCTGGGACCAAATGGTTTACATCCAAGTGTACTGAAGAACCTGGCAGATGTGATCTCGGAACCAATGAATGAAATATTTCAGAGCTCCTGGAGCACAGAGGACTATAAAAGATCTGATGTGCTTTCAATCTTCAGAAAGGGTAAAAAATGTTGAAGCTACAGGAACCTTGGGGGCGAGTGATTATGCAATATTGGAATTCAACTTTATGCAAGCACAAGCAATAGAACAAAGTCAAACTAGAGTCTTGGACTTTAAGAGAGCTAATTTCAGTAAACTTAGAGAGAGCTTGGGAAGGATTCCATGGATGAGAATCCTCAAGGGGAGAACAACTCAAGAAGCTTGGTAAAGTTTGAAAAGTGAGATAAAGTACTTTTACTAGATATGAATTGAAAGCAGCGAAAAGGAAAGCAAGATCTGAGCCAAAAAGGCACGAATAAGTACATATCAAATGATTACCCAGCCCCTCCCTCCAATTAACCCAGCCCAGTGTCCAATCTGCAACTCCCTAAGGTGTCATGTGAGGTGCATCTTCAAAAGGCCTCATCAGGTTTGTGTGTGAGACGGTTGGCCGTGATCAAGACCAAACATCAGCATGCACAGAAGATAGTGAGAACAAAACTCCCTTCTAACTCTTCCAGTACCACACAATTCCCTTCCCAAATATCATGCCCCCACCCTCCCCGTTTCTATGGCAGCCGATAGCAAGCAAGCGAAGCAGAGGGTGACAAAGTGGAAAGAGGGGCACAAAACTAAGGCAGAATATCAGCAAATAGCCCAAGCCTACAAAGAGGAACTGAGAAAAGCTAAGGCTCACAACAAACAAAGGCTTGCGACAAAAGTAAAAAATAAAAAATCTTCCAACATGTTAAAAGCAAGAAAAAAGTCAAGGAAACAATTGGTCCATTGCTGGGAGAAAGTGGCAGGAAGGTAACAAGCAACAGGGAGAAAGAAGAACTACTTAACTAGTTTTTTGCATCTGTCTTTACACGAGGGGAAAAAACAGTCCAACCTATCAAAAATAGTGCCACAAAAAACAGATTAGTAACCCAAGTTAAAATAGGGAAGAAAATGATAAGTGAGCACCTGTCTACCGTAGACGAATTCAAATCAACAGGATCAGATGGATTACACCCCAAGGTTCTGAAGGAACTGATAGATGTGATCTGAGAACCACTGAACTATACCTTTCAAAGATCCTGGAGCACCAGGGAACTGCCAGAGGTCTGGAAAAGAGCTGATGTAGTTCCCATATTCAAAAAGGGGGGGGGGGGGGAATAGATTCAAAAAACTACAGACCTATCAGCCTGACCTGTATATCAGGGAAGATTCTGGAAAAGATAATCAAGCAACAAATCAGAAAACAACTAGAAGCAAACAAAGTAAAAACCAAAAGCCAACATGGGTTTGTCAAAAACAGATCATGCCAGACTAATCTTATTGCATTCTTTGACAAAGTGACAAAACTAGTGGACCAGAGGAATGATGTTGATATAATTTACTTGGACTTCAGTAAGGCATTTGACAAAGTAGACCATAACCTACTACTTGATAAAATAGAAAAATGTGGGTTAGACAGCATCAGCACCAGATGGATTTGTAATTGGTTGACCAATCACACTCAATGTGTAGTCCTCAATGGAACTGCATCTACATGGAGGGAGGTATGCAGTGGGGTACCCCAGGAATTTGTTTTAGGCCCAGTACACTTCAACATCTTCATCAATGGACTTCCGGTTCCGGCTGCGGATGGCGACTGGCATGCTTTGCTCGCCCCCGCGCTCCTGGTGGGCTCCCCTTTGATCGGGGGGGGGGGCACAGGAAGTCTTGGAGGGGCTCCTGCCGAAGGGGCAGTGTAGCGGGGGATCCCCTGTGTCAGCAGCGGCTGGGGGGGGGCTCCCCGCATCACCCTAGGCACCGGGAGGCAAATGGGGAGGCGCTTCTGTTGCGTCTTCGCATGGAGGCAGCTGGACGAAAATGAAGATTTGAAGGACTCAGCTACAATGTGGTGAGATGGGGATCTCTCCAGTTCCCTTTTATGATTGAAAGAAAAACAAAAGGACTGTCAGCTTCCTAGAAAAAAAACCTTTCAATTTGCCCCTGGGAAGGGAGGGAGGGGGATTTCCCCCCCCCTTGGACAAGCGGATTTAAACTGTTTTGCAATCTGCCCCCAGAGAAGGAGGAGGGGGGGAGCCTTGGAATGAAGTCACGCTCATAAAAAACAGCAGATTTATTTTACTGCAATTGTGGAAATGAGGTGATGATCTGTTTCTTTCTGAAAACTTTGAAAACTTTTGGCTTGTTGTCTTCTGATCCCGGAGCTGGCAGGGCAAGATGGCACACTTCCGTTGTCTTTATGTACTTTGAAATTTGACTCCACCCACAGAAACTGCTGGCATTTTGTCTTTGTCTCCGTGACACTCAGAGATATTTCTTGTTACACTCTACCCTGGACTTGGAACAAAGGATTTTATTGTCTTATTGCCTGGAACTAAAAGGTCCTCATTTGCCTGGACTCCCTGCCTCGCGATCTCTCTTGGCTATCCACCTTTCCAATTGTTTTCTCTCTGCATTGATACAGTAATCTCTGAGCTTTGCTCATTACAATGCCATCTAAAAGACCACCACCGGGGAAACCGGGTTTTGATGGCTCCGCCCCAGCATCATCAACGTCCAGCCCCAGTGGACAACAGACGCTAACAGCTTTGTTCCAGCCTAAGCCCCCTGAGGTGGACTTTCAACAGATGTTTCAACAATTCTTAAAGGGGCAGGAGGACTTAAAAAATCAACTGAAGGAAATGAACGAGCAGCTCAGAGAGAATCAAGATCGAACGAATCAAAATTCACAGAGACTGGAACTTTTGGAGGAGGGGACAGCTGAGATGAGGGTGGAGGTGAAGGGGGTCCAGAGAGGAAACCAAGAACTTGAGAACCAGCAGATAAAAATGGAATTTGAAAGAATGTCTTTTTTTCTTAGATTTCAAAATGTAATTGAGGCTGATGATGAAGACCTGAGGGATATTATGACAAATTTATTGGCTGAATATATTAAAAAAGACAGACAACAGATGGGGTGGGACATGGACCTGGTCTATAGAGTAAACTCAGTATATGCTAGAACACACAATGTTCCAAGGGAGGTTCACATTACATTTCTTAGAAAGACTACAAGAGATGAGATTCTGAGTGCACAAAGGGGGCAAGCATTAAAATACAAGGATAGAGAAATAGCCATCCTGAAGCAAATCCCTAAGAAAGTTAGAGATAAAAGAAAAAAAAATATTTGCTTCTAGTGAAGAAATTATACCAGAAAGGGGTGTGGTTCAGATGGCTCATGCCAGAAGGTATGCTAATTTTCTGGGAGGACACGAGAGTTAGAACTAATACAACTATGGAGGCGGAGGCCTTCATGGAAAAAAACAAAATCCTCCTAGATAAACCTGATGACATTACACCGGATATACAGGACACGGGAGGTGCCGGAGCTCTGCTGGAGGGGGGCGAAGAGGCAACATCGAGAAAACTCAGATCACAAAAATGAACTAGAAAATCTGTTGGATATAAAATGATTGAAATTGTTTGAAGATAAAAGTTTATATGCTGACAAAATATCACTAAGTAGTAACAACTTAATGTATTAATAAATGAAAGTTATAAGAATTGGGGGGAGGGCCATTTCCTACATAATGTAACTCTCAAAATTTGTAACCTCACCCACTATCCCTTTCCCTGATTATTTTCTTTAAAAAACCAATAAAATTTTGTTTTAAAAAAAACATCTTCATCAATGATTTGGATGAGGGAATAATTGGGGAACTCATCAAATTTGCAGAAAATATCAATCTAGCAAGAATAGCCAATACTCCGGAAGATAGGTTTAAGATACAGAAGGATCTTGACAGACTTGAACACTTGGATGCTATCTAACAAAATGAAATTCAGTGGTGAAAAAAGTAAGGTTCTACATCTAGGCAACAAAAATGAAATGCACAGGTACAGTGATGGCGAACCTTTTTTGGCTCGTGTGCCACAAGTGGGGGGAGCGCAGGGGGGTCGAGTGCGGGCGTGCTGCACCCATAATGCAACGTGCGACCCCCCCCAGTGCACATGCGCGCACAACGCGCGACCCCCCCCCCCATTTTTACATGGGTTTTTTGCCCTCCCCAGGCTCCAGGGGCTTTATAGGAGCCTGGGGAGGGCGAAAATAGCCTCCCCCGACCCCCCGGAGGCCCTCCGGAGGCTCCAGGGACTGTCCGGAAGCTTCCCTGAAGCCTTCGGAGTGCTTAAAACCACCCTCTGAGCAAACCGGAAGTGACTTCCGGGTTTTCTCGGAGGGTCGTTTTAAGTGCTCCGAAGGCATCAGGGAAGCCTCGGACGGTCCCTGAAGCCTTCGGAACGCTTAAAACGACCCTCCGAGCAACCCGGAAGTCACTTTCTGTTTGCTCGGAGGGTGGTTTTAAGCGTTCCGAAGGCTTCATGGACAGTCCCTGAAGCCTCCGGCGGGGGGAGGCTCTTTTCGCCCTCCCCAGGCTCCTATAAAGCCTCTGGAGCCTGGGGAAGGCGAAAAATAGCTTTTAAAAAGGTGAACTCAGCTGGCCAGCGCGCGCATGCGTGCTGACCAGCTGACAGGGCAGTGCCTCACGTGCCCGGACAAATGGCTCTGCGTGCCACTTGTGGCACGCGTGCCATAGGTTCGCCATCACGGGTATAGGTGGTATCTTGTGCACAATAGCAGTAACTGCGAGAGAGATCTTGGAGTCCTAGAGGACAACCATTTAAATAGGAGCCAACCATGTGCAGTAGCTGCCAAAAAAGCCAACACAGTTCTAGGCTACGTAAACAGAGAGATAGAATCAAGATTGTTAGTCTTGTTAGTGAAGTGTTAATACCACTTTATAATGCCTTGGTAAGGCCACACTCGGAATACTGCATTCAGTTTTGGTCACCACAATATAGAAAAGATGTGGAGACTCTAGAAAGAGTGCAGAGAAGAGCAACAAAGACGATTAGGGGACTGGAGGTTAAAATATATAAAGAATGCCTGCTGGAATTGGATATTTCTAGTCTTATGAAAAGAAGGACTAGGGGTGACACGATAGCAGTGTTGCAATATCTCGGGGGCTGCCACAAAGAAGCAAATTAACAGATTAACAGAGTTGGAAGGGGCTCAAGCTATTCTCCAAAGCACCTGAGGGTAGAACTGGAGGCAATGGGTGGAAACTAATCAAGGAGAAAAGCAACTTAGAACTGAGGAGAAATTTTCTGACAGTTAGAACAATTAATCAGTGGAACAACTTGCCTCCAGAAGTTGTGAATGCTGCAACACTGGAACTTTTAAAGAAGAGATTAGATAACCATTTGTCTGAAGAGGTGTAGGGTTTCCTGCTTAAGCAGGGGTTGGACTAGAAAACCTCCAAGGGCCCTTCCAACTCTGTTATTCTATTCTAAAAGATCCAGGAAACTCTAAACTAAACTAGTCTGGATTTTTTGGGGAAAAGATAACCAAGCAGTGTAAACAAGAGATTACTGGAAGCCAGCTGAAACAGGAACAGCACTAGAACTAGTACTAGCACTTACACACCACTTCACAGTGATTTACAACCCTCTCTAAGTGGTTTACAGAGTCAGCCTATTTCCCCCAACTCTCAGGGTCTTCATTTTACTGACCTTGGAAGGATGGAAGGCTGAGTCAACCTTGAGCCGCTCAGAATCGAACTCCTGGAGTGAGCAGTGAGTTAGCCCAGCAGTTCTGCATTCTAACCACTGTGCCATCATGGCTCTTAAGGCTGGAGCTCTGGTGTTCTTCTAATGGGTTTCTTAGAAAGAGATCATGTCAGACAAACCTTATTGCCTTTTTTGATAAAGTAGCTAAATTAGTGGCTTAGTGAACTGCTGTGAATATAATGTCAGTAAGTTATTTGACAAAGAAGACACAGCTACTTTTTGGTGAGACAGAACAATGTGGAATAGGCAATACCAACACCAGATGGATTTGTAGAACTCAGCATATAGTCCTCAAAGGAACTATATTTACATAGAACAAAACAGACAGTGGGGTACCTCAAGGTGCAGTCTTTGGTGTGATGTTCCCTAATATCTTCATAAATGATCTAGATGAGGGGTTAGAAGGGTAACTGATCAAATTTGCAAGTGACACCAAGCTGGGGGAAAGTGCCAACATTTCCCCCCAGATCAACTCAAGATTCAGAAGCATCTTGACATTCTTGAGCTTTGGGCACCCTCTAACAAGATGCCATTTAGTGGTGAGAAAAATAAAATCTTTAGTAATTTAGGAAAACACAAACACATAGTGTAGAGTATGCGGTAGCTGTCTTAACAGTGAGAGGGACCACACTTAAATATGAGCTAGCAATATGCTGCTGTTACTGCCATAAAAGCAGTGCTGAAATTCTTTTTTTTTTTACTACCGGTTCTGTGAATGTGGCTTGGTGGGTGTGGCAAGGGAAGGATACTGAAAAATCCCCAATCACTCCCCACTCCTGGGGGAAGGATATTGCAAAATCTCCATTCCCTCCCCACTCTGGGGCCAGCCAGAGGTGGTATTTGCCGGTTTGCCAAACTACTCAAAATTTCCGCTACCGGTTCTCCAGAACCTGCTGAATTTCACCCCTGCATAAAAGCCAATGCAGCCTTCTAAGCTGTATCAATAGAGGGATAGCATCAAGACAACGAAAAGTGATAGTGCCATTTTACACTACAGTGGTGAGACCACACTTGAAATATTTCATCCAGTTCTGGTCACCACAATACCAAACAAATGTTGAGGGCCTAAAAAGAATGAAGAACGAAGAAAAGAGCAACAAAGATAAGGGACCTAGAGGCTAAACCATACAATGAGTGGCTAAGGAAACTAGGTATTTAGCCTAATGAAGAGAAGGCTTAGGGGAGACATGATAGATCTTCCAGTACTTAGATACAGATTAACAGAATTGGAAGGGACCTTGTAGGTCATCTAGTCCAACCCCCTACCCAAGCAGGAGACCCTACACCATTTCTGACAAATGGCAGTCCAGTCTCTTCTTGAAAGCCTCCAGTGATGAAGCTCCCACAATTTCTGAAGGCAACTTCTGTTCCATTGGTTGATTGTTCTCACTGTCAGACAGCTCCTCCTTATTTCCAGGTTGAAGCTCTCCTTGATCACTGGAAGGACTGTTACAGGAAAGAGGGCATTGATTTATTCTCCATAGCGCTTGAGGATAGGATAAGAAGTAATTTATTTATTTATTTATTTATTGAATTTATAGACCGCCCGCTCTCCCCAAAGGGACTCGGGTAATGGGTGGAAGCTTGTCAAAGAGAGATTCAACCTGGAAATAAAGAGGAATTTCATAACAGAATGACATAGTGGGTGCCCCATCGCTGGTGGTTTTCTAGAAGAGGTTGGACAACCATTTTTCCAGGATGGTATAAGGACTTCTGCCTTGGGTGGGGATTGGACTAGAAGAGATCCAAACCCTAGGATGCTGTGATTCCTGATTGCTTTCTTTCTTGCTTCCTTTCCTGGAGCATTACGCAAGGAAGCCTCTCCCTGCATGCCTCTTATTAGTGTGGCTGCTACGTCTGCATCCATAGTGCCAATGGAGAAAGAAATGGAGAGATGGAGCTGGTTCTTCCCTTGAAGGGCAGCAGTGCTGTCATGAGGGCTGAGGAGCTGACCTGGCCACTAGCCAGGACTGGTGTGGGGAGGTTCAATGTCCTATTGGCCCAGCCTGCTATAAGTTGTTATAGACTAGAGCCCGTGGACACACTTACCTCCCCAATTGCTGCTGGTCTTGACCCAAGTTGGAGGGAGAATGGAGGAAAGGAGTCAAAGAGAGAACAGAAAAAAAATATGAGCAAAACAAAGTGCTGGAGAGGAAAGTTGGAGAGTGGAGTTACAAGGAGCAGAGCAGTTGTCATTCCTGGTTGGAAGGAGGGAAGGGAAGTCCCAGAAAGTCTAGATCCTTGCATAAAACCAAGATGGGAGATGCTGTTGTTGGTGAAACTGTAGTATCTGTGGAAGGACAGGAATCCCCGAGAGCTCTTCCCCTGGTTAAAGTAGAAACAGGTGGTTTGGTGGAGCAGATCCAAGAAAGATGACAAGCTGGTTTCCGGTCTTTCTGTTCTTGATAAAAAAGGTATCCATCTTTTACTTCTCCTTCTCATCTACCCTAGTCAAAGTGTTACAGACAAACTATTTGCCTTCAACTGAAGGAAGTACCATCTGAACAAACATGGGTGAGCTCTCCCTTTGCTTTCTTCCAACTTTACTGGTGTCAACATTTGAGGACTTTTCCTGGGCCTTCATTTAGGGCCTTCAAACTATCTGACCACCTTTCTTTGCCAGTGGGGTTTTTTCAGGACTGAAAGCTCTAGTTTGGTTTCACTCTTTGCCTTTGTTCCCATCCAGGTTGGAGTGTGGAGCCCCTCGGATGGGCTGAACATCACTGAAATTGCCCAGAGGCAGGGGCCCAACGTGACGGATTCCCTGACCAATCGGTCTTTGGTGGTCACCACAGTTCTGGTAGGTTACTTGGGAATTCAGTGTAATCCTTCTGTTTTCCTCGACTGTTTCAGATCTGAGATAAATATAGTCCTCAAAAAAAAAAAAAAAAAAAAAAACCCTGACTTGTTCTTGGTAACCCGGCAGGAAGGGATTCTGTAAACTCTTGCCTGCCCAAGAATTTCTCTTCATGAGTTAACAGAGATTATTTATTTATTTATTTATTTATTTGATTTGATTTGATTTGATTTCTAGACCGCCCCCTCTCCCCGAAGGGACTCGAAGGGATTGATAGGTTGGCAATGGCCTGATGGGATTGTTGTCCTGGGACTTCAGGTTCCTTATTGAGGCCACCCATCCAGGAGTGACTCAGGATTTCTATGAACCCATCTCAGTTGGTACCTCCCCCCCCCCCCCCCCCAGTCATTGAGGTTCATTGTGACTGGAAGTGGTGGTGCTCCGAGGAGCTTTCTGTAATCCAGCTGCCGTAGCCGGTCATTCTGTGGCCACTTGGTGACTGCTAGCTACTCTGAACCTCTGCACGATGGGAGATCAATTGAAACGGTTTGTTCCAAGCAGCCCTGGGTCAAGATGATTTCCTAAATAGGTCTGAAGAAACTAATGGGCTGGGCAGGTAATATTATTCTTCTGTGCATGTTCTTCCCTTTTATTTCCCAGGGGGCTACATGCAATGAAGAGGATGGGGATAGAATAGATGAGGGCCTTTTTTGAAGCCCACCAGAAATCCTTCTCTGTGGCTGTGGGGGCACAAAGAAGAGCTTTTTTCTTTTCTTCTCCCGCATGGCCTGGAAGAGGCCTGCAATCTTTTTATTTACTTGATTTATTTATTTGGTTTGTCAAGCAAGTATGAGAAAACAAGTATAAGTATGAATATAACATATAAACATATAAGTGTAAGCAGGTGTACATATATACATAAGAAATGAGTACAAATAGATGCGGATAGTAGGACAGGAACAGCTGGTGCGCTTATGCACGCCCCCTTACAGACCTCTTAGGAATGGGGTGACGTCCACAGTAGACAGTTTAAGGTTAAAGTTTTGGGGGTTTGAGGAAGTAACAACGAAGTCAGGTAGAGCATTCCAGGCATTGACCACTCTGTTGCTGAAGTCGTATTTTCTGCAATCGAGTTTGGAGCAGTTTACTTTGACTTTGTATCTATTGTTTGCCCATGTATTATTGCAGTTGAAGCTGAAGTAGTCGTTGACAGGTAGGACGTAGTAAGATCTTCTTTGGGAACATTTCAGTAGTTGTAGGGACTGTCCCAAATGTTCCATTCAAGGGTGTGGTGACTGAGAAAGTGGTGGCCTTGACATCCCAGGTCTGGATCCATTCCAGTCTCTTCCTTCCCAATCCTTTGTGGGTTAGCCAAAAGAGAGTCAGAGGTTGATGGTTATGATCTGGTCTGTTGCTGTTTTGTGCCTGATCTCTGACTGGCTCAGAAAGGCTCCTTGTACCATTGTCACTTTGAGTTTGGAAAAGCAAGCCTGCGTGGCAGGGGGTCCAAAAGGCATGGCCCAGAGGCAATGTCCTCTTGACATTTTGTCTGTTTAGCTTTCCCTTGGAGGGTATCCTGAGTCTTCATTTAATTGAGAAACTCCAGTTTTGTTCAGGATTAGCTGATCACTTTAGCTCCTGATACACGAAGAGGGCAGGGGAGGTTTTGTACGTGGATCTGTTCCTTTTGAGTGAGGCCTTCCTTAACACTTTTGGGGGGTCAGAAAAAAGAGGGAAGAAATTGCAGGAAACCACAGATCCACTCCTAACAAAAGATGGCATTGATTCAACTTTCTGTGATGGAGAGCAGTTGCAAGAAAAAAATAACCTCCTTTGGAAGCACCCACAAGTTGGAGAGCATGAAGGGAAGCTGTTGGCCCTCACCGCCCACTTAGAAGGAGGAAAAGTCTCCGGTGCTCTTCTCACTTGCCACCTCAAATACCTTTCTGACTTCCCACCTCTCCCCTCAGCAGCAGCACAGACTGTGGCCATCCACTTCCCTTTCTCTGCTGTCATTCTGCTCTCAAAATCCATCCCCAAATATCCCTCTGAGTCAGCCATACATCCCAATAAACCATTACAAGCCTTAATCACAGTAATTTCTAGTTAACGCTTTTATTAAGGCCAATTTCAGCTTTTAAAAATAGTGAGCAAGATTTGAGTTTCCTAGAAGTTCTCCCCAGGTCCTTTCCCAAAAAAATATATCAATAATAATAAATCCTCAGATTTCTATTCAGCTTCTTATCATCTCTACAAGGCAAGCTTCTACCTTTGACCTGCCTTTTTAAATGCAGGGGCCAGACCAGATGAAGGCAGCCTCATTCCTACATGCTTTCGCTGAAGGAAGTCTAGCTGGAGATGGACTTTCCCAGGTCCTTTGCTGCCTCCAAAGCTTCAGCTTTTCCAAATGCTGAACATTTGCAAATCTATCATGGAAGATTCAGCCTGCTGCATTTTTAGCACAGATTCACTGTCATCAGAAATTAAAATGTGCACCCCTGAATTTTATTCTTGTTAGAGATAGTGTGTTTCCTCGAAAATAAGACCCAGTCATATTTTGGGGGGGGTCCAAAAAACATATTAGGGCTTATTTTGGGGAAAACATAGACAAAGGAGACCGAGGGACGGAGGGACACCCCATTTAATGGAGGCAGGTGATTCCTACGCACGATGGTGCTGGCAGCAGGCAGAGGCATGGGGGCAGTGGGAGGCAGGTGATTCTGGAATGTGATTTTGGATCCACTGAACCAAGTCTTTCAAAGCTCCAGGAGCACCAGGGAAATACCAGAGGACTGGAAACTCTTTATACTTTACATAAATGACCTTTGTGATCATATTATAAGCAACTGCGTTCTCTTCGCTGATGATGTAAAACTATTCAACACCACCAACAATGCTGCTACCCTACAAAAAGATCTTGACTATGTGTCAGAATGGTCAAAATATTGGCAACTCCAAATCTCAACCAATAAATGCTCTGTCTTACACATTGCCAGAAAAAAATCAGAACACCAAATACAAGCTGAATGGATATGACCTCGTAGACGACCCCCACACTGTCAAGGACCTGGGAGTACTCATCTCAAATGATCTAAGTGCCAGAGCTCACTGCAACAGCATTACCACAAAGACATTAAGAGTTATTAACCTAATTTTGTGAAGCTTCTTCTCTGGTAACATTGTACTGGAAACTAGGGCATACAAAACCTTTGCCAGACCAATTCTTGAATACAGCTCTTCTACCTGGAATCCACATTGTATATCGTACATTAATACAATTGAGCAAGAAGTATTTCACGAGAAGAGTCCTCCACTCCTCTGCTCACAATAGAATCCTTTATGCCACCAGGCTTGAAATTTTGGGCTTGGACAACCTAGAACTACGCCGCCTATGGTCTGACCTGAGCGTACTACATAAAATTATCTGTTACAACATCCTACCTATCAACGACTACTTCAGCTTCAACCGCAACAATACACGACCACACAATAGATACAAAGTTAAGGTAAACTGCTCCAAAGTCGACTGTAGAAAATATGAGTTCAGCAACAGAGTGGTCAATGCCTAGAATGCAATACCTGACTCTTTGGTTTCATCCCCCAACCCCCAAAACTTTAACCTTAGACTGTCTTCTGTCAACCTCACCCCATTCCTAAGAGGTCTGTAAAGGGTGTGCATAAGCGCACCAACATGTCTACCGTCCCTGTCTTAATATTCCCTTGTATTCGTATTCATTTCATAATTTACATAATCATGTCTATACTTATATCTGTTATCTAATTTATATTTGACGAAATAAATAAAATAAAATAAAGAACTGATGTGATTCCTAGCGACACAAAAAAGAGAGGGGAAGCCACCATATATATTGAATTGTTTTCATTCCCAAACCAGGCATCCTTTCCTCTGCCTTCTCCTCAGAAAGAACAAAGTCCTTGTTCTAAAAAGAAGAAGAATTAAAGAATAACCAATCCTCTAGAACAGCACAAAGTGACAAGGTTGTCTGTACTGATGTTGTTCTCAAGAAACCCCCCAAAAATACCAACTCAAGAAATATCATCTAGAAACACATAAGATTAAGGAAGCAATGGAAATGACAAAGCAGCAACTAACAGCTATAGCAAAGAAAACCAGCAGATACAAAGTTCAAATTGCACATTTCAGTCGAATCAGAAACATTTCTAACAATCCATTCAATGGAGAGAATGCAGCCAATGCTGGCAAAGAAGAAACAATGCAATTCTGGGTGCAGCTATTGGGCAACCCAAGTAAGAATGCAGCTTAGACAAAGGAAGTAGATAAGAATAAGAAAGAAGCTGAATTGAGAATAGGTCAAGAATTGGTCAGGACCAGGTGAAGAGGAACTGCATTTGATTGGTCTGAACCCATTTGTTGCCAAGTTTAACAAGAGTCACCTGAATCGTGAGGTGGGCAGGAAATAAAAATAAAGAAGGTGAAATCAAAGATTGGTTAACATCTGGAAAAATCTATCTGATTGTAAAAGATCCTACAAAGGGGCAGCACCAACAACTACAGGCCAATTACTTGCTTTGCAACTTTGAAATTGCTAACTGGTGTGGTAGCTGATGCATCCAACAGCATCTAGTTGAAATCAAGCTCTTTCTACCTGAGCGTAATGGAACAAAAGATCAGCTCCGACTTGGCAAGATGAGTCTGGAAAACTGCAAGTGAAGGAAGACCAACTTGAATGTAGTGTGGATTGATTACAAGAAGGCATTTGACTGCCTGCCACATGACTGGATAATCAGTACCTAGAAATAACAGGAGGCAGTGGAAACATCAGAAGCTTTGTGTAAAGATCAATGGCACAATGAAAGATACATTTCCTGGTCAATGACGATAGACTCACTCTCACCACTGCTGTTTGTCATTGCATTGATTCCTCTGTTAACAATATTGGACATGTCAAGCCATGGCTATCAAACATCAAAAACAACTGGCAGACTATCCCACCTGTTTTACATAGATGATCTCAAGCTGTATGGAAAAGCACTCTCTGAAATAGATTCGCTGCTCAACATTGTCCAAATATAAAACCAAAATATTGCAGTGGAGTTTGGAGTGGGCAAATGTGCCACCTGTACCATCAACAGGAGAGAAATAATGAAAACTGGCCAGACATAGCAATTGTCATTAAGAAGGATAGAAAAGTCTGAATAGTGGACATGGCAGTACCTTGAGAAAGCAGAAGAGAAGAGAAAAAACTGGAGAAGATAACAAAATACAAAGGCCTATAAACACAACAACTGTGACAAAAGAAAGCAAAGATAGCACCAATAGTAATAGCCGCCTTGGGTGCAATCCCAAAACACCTGGAGCACCACTTGACTACCAGTAGCACTGACAAAATCCTCATCAGTCAATTGCAAAAGGCAGCTTGACCTGGAATATCTTATATCCTGTGATGATACCTTTAACACAGGGTGTCAAACTCAATGCCAACAGGACTGTCCTGATCTACCCAATGGGAAGTGGAAAAATCAGGTCAGCGTAGCTTCGGCCTGGTCTATCCAATGTGAAGAGGAAACATGCCAGCAGTTTGGGGAGTGGTGTCAAGCTGGCCACATCCACCCAGTTGACCATGCCCACCCAATTGGCTACACCCACTCAGCTGGCCATGCCTATCTGCCCCCCCCACATCAACCACAGCCCTGATGTGGCCCTCAATGAAATTGAGTTTGACACCCCTGTTTTAACACCATAAATATCCAGAGAGGGAGGGAGGGAGGGAGAGGGAGGGGGAAAGAAAGAGAGGGAGAGGGAGGGAGGGAGAGAGAGAGAGAAAGGGTGGAGAGAGAGAGGGAGGGAGAAAGAGAGAGAGAGAGAGAGAGAGAGAGAGATGCTCTTGTTCTTTGCTGCTTTGTGTGTAATAATGTTGCTAGCGGGAACTGCGATCTAGAAGGGGGAAAGGGGAAGACAGGAGAAGGCTGCCTCCAATCACTCCCTCCCTCCCTCCCTTTCACACCCTTCTGCTCATATATTGCAGTAACATGTTGGGAGCAGCCTCGTGTTGCCCAACAGACAGTTCTGCTTTCCCCAGGCCCTAGAAGAACTGTGAAGATCTTGAAATTGAGGGCACTTTTGCCGATAAATTTATTAGCAAGCCTTGAAAGCTTGCAAATTGAATGCCCAGCTATTTCCACTAATAAATTGTGAAACAGCCTCTGAACATGTGCCTTGCAGAATTCGGGAATGACTCTGTGTTGGAGAGTGCTGAAGGAAGAAACCTTTTTGCGCAGAGCCGTGGCTGCTTTGTTGGTGGATAATGTGGGCTGCTTTGGAGCCTCCTGGGGTTCAGGGGGCAGTCAGGTGCCTCCAGGTGCCCCCAGACATGGGCTACAAGTCTGATCATTTTACCAATTTCATAGCACATGGCACATGTTTTTATGGCATGTGTTCAGGCCCCACCTCATTGTTTCTGATACTGTCCACATTTCTCAGACCTGTTTCTCTTGAGACAGACTCTGGTCACAAACTTTTCTCGTCCGGTCTGGACACTAGCATTCTAACACTATTGGATAGTGCAAGACATGCATTGCTTTTTGAGTTGAGTGTGGAAATGTGGAGAAACAGTTCAACGTTTCATGGATGCAGAAATCTGTCTACGTGAGGAAGTGCTCGACTGGACACAAAGATGTCCACCAGCAACCTGGTCTTCGGCCATATGTTTGAGCACTAAGAGCCAGAATCCAACATAACCTAGTTACTTGCGGGATCGCATCCTGCCCCATACATCCCTATGACCAATCCGCTCGCACAGAGAGGGACTTCTCCGGGTGCCGTCCGCTAAACAGTGTCGGGGAGCGACACCCAGGAGCAGGGCCTTCTCTGTGATGGGCCCAGCCCTGTGGAATGACCTCCCCCTTGATATCAGGATTACTTCCGATCTCCGCTCCTTCCGTGTAAAGCTCAAGACCCACCTCTTTCAACTGTCTGGCCTGGCTCAACCGTAGTTTATCCTTTTCCTCCTGACAGTCCTTTTTAAATTGTATTATTATTTCGGGGTATTTTTAATGACTAATTTTTATTATTATTAATGTAATGTATTTTTAATTATTACCTCCTCCATGCATGTATGTATATGTATATATATGTGTGTATTTTTATGTTTATATGTATGTATGTATATTTTATTGTACGCCGCCCCGAGTCCCTTGCGGAGAGGGAGCAGCTAACAAATTAAATTTCTAATTTCTAATAAGAAGCCAGCGTGCTTTTAGTGTCATTTCAGAATGCTTAAATTTGCTTGGATCTGATCAGCCAAACCTGCAAAGCATAGCCAATTATACATATGCTAATGCTGGAATGTGGAGGTTTTAATGATCCAGTTGGTTAATGCCAGAAAATGTTGCTGGAGCCATTCCAGCTGACCACACAATTGGGGGACACAACTCTGATTTAGGTGCTGTGTGTGTGTGTGTGTGTGTGTGTGTGTTGAATTCAGTGCCTGTGTTCTTCATGTGATTGTGTTATCTTTTCTGGCCATTAGGAAGAGCCATTTGTCATGTTTGCAAAGTCGGACACGGTTCTGTCTGGGAACAGGCGCTTTGAAGGCTACTGCGTGGATCTCCTCTCGGAAGTTTCTCGCATCCTTGGCTTCTCCTATGAGATTCGACTGGTGGAGGATGGGAAGTACGGAGCCCAAGATGAGAAGGGCCAGTGGAACGGCATGATAAGGGAACTGATTGACCACGTAAGTGAGCAGACCTTTTCCATCAGGGGAACTTTCTCTTGCAGCATCCTTTTTCTCATTTGCTTCCTGAAATACTTGCTTAAACTGCCATGACATTCCATGATTTTCCATATTATGAATAAGCACCATATTCAATGCATACTATGAAACCACTAAATCTAAGCATAATAGGTAAAAACTGTAACAATGATCAGATATAAACAAGAATTGGGAAATTTTTGCTGTACCCGATCTTTCTTTCCAGTAAACTGGCTGTGGAAATTCAGAGACTATATGGGGGGGGGGGGGGGGGAAGAAGTTGATTGCACTATTTCTGCCATCTCACTCACACACTATGGCAGGGGTTGCATAGGGCATTAAATCAAGGGCTGCTGACAGGCTCAAAACACCAGGAGCCACCGTGGACTTCAAAAGCACTGCGAGTTTATTCCATGTCACCTACATACAAGAATTGGATCTGCTAACGGTCAATGCGAATTGGCACTAGTTAAGAATCAGTGGACTTCAAGGGGGACTGGATTTGGGTCTTTTTTTGGGGGGTGTAGCAACTCCAAGCTGATGATGCATTTGATTCCTCCCTCAGGCTGGGCCTAGTCATCTCCTGCAGGCATACTTACATGACTTACAGCCATGCTGTCTGGCTTCCCCGAACATTCCAAGCCTTTATCAGACCACCCATCTGCTCAGGACTGGGCTTGGCTTGAACAATGCTTGAGTGAAGCGCCTCTTTGAGGCTCTCCTGGGAAGCAGTGAAGTCCCCCGCCCCACCCTTGATCCAAAGAGCAAAGCACGGCAGCCCAGTCTCTGCTCTGGACCGCTTCCAGAGGGTACTTTTGGCTTAAGGAAATGCAGTGTCCTGGATGCTCTCTGATCTTGGTTGTTTTCTTGCAGATGTTTCATTACCCAAACTAGGTAATATGATCAGATCTCTGCTAGATGATGAGCATAGATTAATTCCAAGATTAAGATCAGTCCATCAATTAACAAGCAGACAATCAAACTGTCAATCAAGCTAACAGGAAACAGGCCAACCAAAAAAACCTCCATTACCGCTCCCACCAACACTCACAGGGCAAGCCGCTAGAATATAAATTGAGAATAAACCAGGGGTGAAATCCAGCAGGTTCTGACAGGTTCTGGAGAACTGATAGCGGAAATTTTGAGTAATTTGGAGAACCGGCAAATGCCACCTCTGGCTGGTCTCAGAATGGGGTGGGAATGGAGATTTTGCAATATCCTTCCCCTGCCACACCCACCAAGCCATGCCCACCAAGCCACACCATGCTCACAGAACCGGTAGTAAAAAAAATTGAATTTCACCACTGGAACAAACCCCATTTCTTACTAATACCGATGAGTAATGAATATCTGCGTAAAAACTACAAAGCTCAGAAAGGACCAAGGACCTCTCATTCTAACCCTGAGCTACAAATATTCTCCTTTATTAAGGAAATGTTTTAGGAGGGCCCCACAGCAGTGCCTGAAGAAGGCAATATGAAGCCAAGCAGAGCAGCCTTGCATAATTCATGTCGTTTGGCTTAGCTAAGAGACAGGCACAGGGGAAGGAGATGCCAGAATGTCACAAACAAACAAGTGGTTCTCAACTTTAGCAACTTTTAAGATGTTTAACACCTTAAAGTTGCCAGGGTTGAGAAACACTGGAATAGACTGCCTGGGGAAGGGACTTATTTATTTATTTTTAAAATTTATTAGCTGCTCATCTTACCATAACTCTGGGCAGCTTTGGGTTGAGAAGATGTAAAAATCTAAGCTTTGCTAGGATTTTCATGAACTTCAACTTCTATTACAGAGGAGGCTCTCAATTAGTCTTAAAAGGATGAAATAAGAAATGGGAGAAAATTTCAAAATTACTTTAAAGCTTTAATCTGTATTCTTCAGCTCTGTTGAAACAGGCAAGTGTTATCCAGAAGCTTTAATGCATTATCAAGTTGGTCTGGGAATGGAAGCGCCTTCATCTCCCTGTCCCAAGCCCTTGTTGAGGGCCCTAACCTCCATCTTTGCCCTTGGTGGGCAGGCCTACTATAAATAGCTCCTCTTAACCATTTTAGAGCATTGATGACACAGTGGTGAGAATGCAGCATTGCAGGCAAGATTTTATTTTAATCAAAAAGTTTTTATTAAACACACATTAAAACATTGGACACAGTGTAACCGCCCTGGCAATGTCTTTGCCATACATACTAGAATATAAAGTTAAATATTATAACCACCATGCTTATTTACAATTGGTTTATACAGCATTTACAAATATAAGGATATCATATTTCCATCCATGTTGCTTTGTTCTTGTCTTATACATTTTCACTGTGATGATTTCATACATAAATCTAATCTCCATTCTATAAATCTTAGTCATTGCTTATTTTGGATCTTTCCTTTTTTGTTCCAACCATCGATAAAATTTATCCCAGATCTTATAATATTCTGATTTGTCTTTGTTCTTCAATTCCCACATTTATCCATTTCAGCACAAATCAGAGTTTTCCTAATTACTTCCTCTTCTTGTGCAATTTCCCTTTTTTTCCAGTTTTGGGCAAAGACCATTCTTGCTGCCATAATAATATGTATTATTAAGTAGATTACCCCCTTGTTATGTTTATTCCCAAAAGAAATAGTTCTGGTTTGAATTCTATTTCCTCTTTGGTTATCTCTATCAGCCGACCTTTGAGTTTTCCACCAATATTCTTTCGTTTTTTGGCACGACCACCACATATGATAGTATGTGACTGATAAAATGAGAATCCACATTGTTGGAGGTGATATGCTGATGTTGTAAACCATCCAGAGAGTGCTGTAAAGCACAATGAAGGGGTATACAAGTCAAAGTGCTATTGCTATCTTGCTTCCAAACACTTTGTGGCAGGTGATGTTTCTGAATGCTTGACAGAAGTGAGGAAGGAGCAAGGGAGAGCAGTTCTCTGGCTCATCACAATCAGATTTGATATTTCCAAATATGGGCACAGCTGGACATACCAAGCCAAAGAAGCTAGGCACTTCCAGCCATCACTGAGGCCATGTTTTTTTCCCCCCCACAAGAGGTGAAGCAGTCAAATAGAGGTCAGGCTTTCTTCTTATCTCTTTCCTTCTTTTTCTGATCCCTTTCCTTCTCCCTCAGCAGCCTGTTCAGTTCTTCGTTGTGGCTCCCATTGTATCTAGTAAGCCCCATCTATAAGCAACAACTTCCCTTCAATGGCTTAGCTGTTCTCATGTAACACTGCCAGAAAAATGTTGCACCCCAAGATATAGGCTGCTAGTGGGAGATGAAAATTCCTGGAGAATGAGCTCAAAAAGGCAGTCACCCTTTCACGGGAATTGAAGTGTTTGTAATTCTGACCCAAAGGTGCTTTTTCAAGAGGCAACTGGGCTCTCTTTATTTTTCCTTCAAGATGTTTCACTTCTCATCCAAGAAGCTTGGACAATTGCAACTGGACAGTTCTGAAGAAAGTCCAGTTGCCTCTTTAACAAAGCACCTTTGGGACAACCATGACTTGGATGACTGAGAATCTCCACAGACATTTGGAATTCTGATGTTCCTCTCTTGAAAACATGGAATGGATCTTGGTGAGGCTGTTATCGAAATAAGTCCTTCGTCATGAAATCAAGCTCTGATGTTGCATCTCCCACACTTGGGAACATTGGGAGATGAATGTGCTTTATGGGGATGGAGGATTGGAACCCGAATCTCTGGTAGCCCTAGTCTGATACTCTACACTCGTGATGGTGAACATATGGCACACGTGCTACAGTGGCACATGGAGCCATTTCTAAGGGCACACGAGGCATTGCCCTGTCAGCTCCAGCGTGCATGGATGTGCTGGCCAGCTGATTTCAGCCTTCCAGTTTGCACATTGGGCTGTTTTTTGCACTCCGGAGGGAGAGAAACAGCCCAATGGGCAACCCAGAAGTCCATTCCCGAACTTCTGGTTTTTGTGTTGGGCCATTATTCGCCCTCCGGAGGCTTCAGGAGGCTTCCCTGAAGTCTCTGCAGGGTGAAAAACAGCCCAACACGCAAACTGGAAGTTGGAAAACGGGCTGTTTCTGGCCTCCGGGGGGAGGCTGTTTTCGCCCTCCCCGGGCTCCAAGGAAGCCATGGGCACATGCGCAGGGCAGTTGGGGGGGGGATGTCACACGTGTATGCACAGGGGGCATGGCATGGGGGAATAAATTATGGGGTGGGGACACGAGCGTGGGCAATAGCACGCACGCATGCTTTTGGCACCCGAGGTGAAAAAGGTTCGCCATCATTGTTCTGTACTATGCTATTTATTTATTTAGTAGGGAAGGAACTCGGCCATCCATCCTTTGTTTCCCCCTCTCTCCCTTGGAATAGTGGCTCATCCTGTACAAAAAAGAGCTAAGACATCATTTTCCAATAGGAGGCTTGAGAGGGTGATTTAAAATTAACACACTTTTAAGCACCCTTTCAAAAAGTAATCACCACTTACAGTCATTGGAAGCATCTTTTGAAGTCAGGTTTCCCCCACAAACAACCTTCAAGCATTAATTACGCACCCTCCCCCTCCACAACGCTAAGTGGACTCCCTTTTAATTGAAACTGTAAATGACATTGCTTGGAGTTGCACGCTGCATAATCAGGGGAAGATCGATGGAAGCCCAGAATCTCAGCAAGCCAGAATCTGGATGCCCAAGCTGCAATGGGACTCGCTTTTGTCAGTTTCTATCAGCCATTTGAAGAAGAAAAAAATCACTTGGCAAGGTAGGATAACCTCCGAGCAAATAGACCTTGTTAACCTTGATTACCTGGGGGAGGCAGGTCCTTCTCCAGCCGTCCCTTTATTAATAGGGCCTCTGCCACTGACAGCGTCTTTCAGCCATTTGATGATGAACCTGAGCTCCAAGAGCAGGAAGCTGTAGGAAGCCTGACCCCTTCCTGGGCTCGCTAATAATTGCGTGTTGAAATCCATGGAAGGGCTTACTAATCTTTCATCCCGTTCTGTGTTTTTCATGCAAATTCAGGGCATAGCTCTCCTCCTCAGACTGAGCCTGCAGAGGAGCACAATGTAATTAATGGCATAATTACCCTCTGAGTGCCATTTTAAGAGGAGCATGAATGGCAGAGCAAGGGCAGAGGAGCAGATTCTGCCTTCCCCAGAGGGCTTCAGTCACCCTCACGTCGCTGTAGCTGCAGGGGAGCTTCTGGGTGTTTTAAGGACCATCAGGGACATGTAATGGAGGACCCCAGGCAACATCGGGCTGGGAGTGGGGCAGGGAGTGAGGCCGTCCTCAGGACCCCTAGCATTCTGGGTCAGGAGGAGATCCAGCAGGAGGGGCTTCAGGCTACCTCCTGCAGGGAGATATGGGACTTTAGCTTGTGTTCTGCCCCAGACAGGAAATGGCTCCCTTTTAGCCTTAGATCTGGACTGGGGCTTCTCCACTGGTAGGGCTGAGGAATCAAAACAGAAGGGAAATTGAGCGATATATATGGAAAAGAGAAATCAGATGCCACATTGCAAGCATACAGAAGAGAGCACACAAAGCTTCAGAAAGCCACGTCTGATGGGATTTAACCCAGAGTCTTGTCTGCTTGGTTGGTTTAATTAAATTGCCGTATTTTTCAGAGTATAAGACACACCTTTTTCCCCCAAAAAAGAGGGTGAAAATTTGGGTGCGTCTTATACACCGAATGTAGCCACCCCCACCAGAGGCCAAAAACACGAGGCATGGAGGCAGCGATGGTCTGTGGAAAACCCTGCAGCCTGGAACAGCTGATTGGGGCATATTCCATCCACCCGCCAATCAGCTGTGCTGAATCAGTCTGCAATAAGTTCTGAAGCTCACCTGGCTAGTCAGAGTTTGCAGCAGCAATCACATTCAGAAAGTACACACAAGTAAGCAGGATTCAAAATAATAATAATAATAATAATAATAATAATAATAATAATAATAATAATAATAATAATAATAATAATAATAATAATAATAATAATAATATACAATACATTACCAAAAGCAGTTTTTCCAAGGTAGCAGTGAATACAAGCAAAACCCAAGCAGTTTCACTTTCAGTTCTCAGCTAAGCCTGTCTCCTTCCTGTCTCCTTGTTGCTCACATGGCAAATACTGTTTCAGAGTCTAAATAGCTGTCATTGGCTGACTTAGTTGCTATGCCTATTCATTGGCTGACCTTGTTAACATGTGTTCCAAGTCAGGAAGCTAACTAAGCCAGCTGAATGCCATGGATGCTGGTAGGCAGAGGCAGAATTTTTATTTCTTCTTATTTTCTTCCCCAAAAACTAAGATGCATCTTATACTCTGAAAAATACGGTATATAGCTGTCCATTTCAGTAAGAACTCTTGGTGGCAAACAGTGATAAAAAATAAAATCAGATCCAGTACAGTTATTAAAATACACAGCAATCAAGAAAACCAACTAGCACCTGCATTTCCTTCAGGCACCTGGGGCTGCAGGCCAGACCTAGAGATGAGTCTTCAGGAGCTCACAGAAAGCCAGCTGGATTGGCCATCCTGATCAACTTTGGAAGAATGTTCTCAAGAAAGGGACGCTCAGCAGATAGGGTTGCCCCCAGACTCATATAACCGAATTGGCATAAAGCTGAAAAGAACTGCCCTCACCATCCCATTCTGCAGGAGTTGAAGCTTTCAAACACTCATCAAAGGTAGTTCCATGTCAACTCCTCTTCAGTAGTCTGGACAAGAGATTACAAGAGCATGAGGCGCAAGATTTCCCAGTCCAGGTATGGGCAGAACGGATGCAGTAACCAAAAGCGTGCAAAGGTCCTTCTATGTGTCAGCGTTCCAAGTAATGTACCCATAGAAAGAAGAACTCTGAGTCAGGCAAGTTCCTCAAAGAGCAGTTTATTGGAAACATCATATTGGCATAACTGGTGAAAGCCGATTCTGAAGTTCTTGCGGCTTTCACCTAATTAAAAAGTAGAAGTTTCCCCTTTCCCCTAAGTCACTGGTCACGCTGTCCAATCCAGTTTGCTGGCTGGTTGCTTGGTTACTGACTCCTCCCCTGCCAGCCATCTGTGTGAATGTCCTTGGTTCCCACAGGAAAGTGTTATTGTTTTGGCTACAAAGCTCTGTCTAACTATTTCCCCTCTCCCTCTGTTGTGTGGCAACTCTGAACCCTCCAAGATAGCCTCAACCAGGTTCACTTCAGAGTTGACACTACACTCTTGAACAGGAGCCATGAGTTCAGGAAAACTCCCAGATTACACATTGGATCTGTTTGGTACTGTGTCACCCTACCTAGAATCAAAAATGGAAGATCTCCAGCAGAAGGTCTAAACACCCAAATTCCCTTGGTCTTGGTTGGGCTCAACTGAAATCTGTTGCTTGCCTTCCAGGCCCCAACATCCTCCAACCAGTGGAATAGGACGTTCAAGGCATCCTTCAGAGGCCTGGAGTGAAGATAAAAAGTCAAGTATCACTACCAATGACCTCATCCAATGTCTTCATGTAGATGGTAAACAGAAGAGGGAGAGAGAACTGGATCCATGGTACCCCCAAAAGTAAAGGACATGGCTGAATGTCTCCTCACATCCATGCTGGCTGTAATCAGCCTTGGAGAAAGGAGGAAAACCAGTGCAGCACACAGTGCTTCCCACCCTAGAAGCTTTCCCAGGGAAGAGGCAGTAACTCTATAGAGAAGCCCAAATTAAGAGACTGTGTTGCCCCAGATTGAATGGGGGAGGGAGGGTGAGGTTCAGGATAGCCACAACCTAGAATTGTTCAGGATATATTGAGGAAGTTAGTAGGTTTTAGCTTTAATGCAGCAAGATTCGGTCCTTTAGGTAGAAGCAAATCTGGGCTTGGATTCAGCTACATGTCAATGTTTCATCACTCGGCTTGGACATCATTTTGTAAGAGCCCTCACTCAGACCTCCCCTGACTTGGTCCTTTAGGCAAGAAAGACCCTAAACTCCATTTGTGGAGAAAGGTATACTGTTCTAAAAGCCAAGTGGTTTACAGTATAGCAAAGCCAGAAGTGAAGTTTATGCACCAAGCTTTCCCAGTTAACTTATCCCATCCAGTTCCTCTCCCTTGCTGATACAAGGAGTAGTTAGCTCTTCCTTCTCCTGATCAGCTCCCCCCCCCCTGTAGTTTATGGCAGACTGGCAGCTAACAAATGCAAAGCTCAAGCGTATGCTGGCAGTCCCGACAACCTCTATAGCACAACGTAAATTACGATCCTTTCAGCCACATATTTTCTGCCGATGCCTTTGGATTGATACCAGCACTGTTCAGATAACATGCACAATGACCCTGATCCTTGAGGCTGGGAATGAACAGGGAGCCCCCCTGGCATTCCCCCAAAACCCCAGGAATTCTGAGTGCACGGCTGATCCTGCAGTCAGATCAAGACTGGCTGCAAAATTGCCCGCAGGAAGTGGACGGAAGCACTCTCACTTCCAACTATCATTGGCATCTCTCAGAGGACCTGGATGGTCTTGGGAGATGATGCAGTCTTGTTAAGTCACATCAGGATGAGTGAAGTGCAAGTACTGCCAGCTTTTTGCAGTGGCCAATTTCTCATTTTTTTACAAAGATCCTGCAGTTAATGGCAGGGCCATTTGCCCATCTCATGGTGGAAAGTTAGGCTGAAGACTGAGGGTGCCAGATCAAGAATGAGGAATAAAAATTGCGTCTAGGTAAGAGGAGAGTGAAGCTATGCCAAGACCACCTACCTCAGTGGTGAGATTGAAAAATGTTTACTACCAGTTCTGTGGGTGTGGCTTGGTGGGCATGGCTTGATGCGTGTGACCAGGTTGTCATGTGACTGGGTGGGCATGGTCAGTTTAGCCGTCCATTTTTGCCAATTTAGCCGTCCATTAAACAATACCCAGCAGCCCCCTTTTCTATTCTTCTTTTTAATACTGCATGAAGTTTTTGCTCTAGGTTTTTTTTTTTACTAGGAGGGAGAGGTTGGCAATGCCTGTGGATTTATGGAAATTTCTCTTTTCTGTAAGAGGCACCAAAGTAACCAAGATGATATAAGGTCTCCTGCTGGAGTAGAGGATTGGACTATATGACCTCCGAGGTTCCTTCCAGCCCTGGATTGCTGTGCTGTTTCAAAGCATCCTCTGAGGCTATATCTAGTGTCAGGGTTTGTGCTCCTTCCTTCTTCTCCTTTTTGTCTCCCTCACTCCCTTCCTCTATCCATCCATCCATGCATGCATGCATGCATGCATGCATCCATCCATCCACTTTCCCTTCCCTCTTTCTCCCTTCCCTCCCTCCTTCTCCCTCCATTCCTCCCTCTCCCTCCCTCCCTCCCTCCCTCCACCCTTTCTTTCTTTCATTCATTCATTCATTCATTCATTCATTCATTCATTCATTCATTCATTGAGGGCTGCATCAGGGTTGTGTTTGACCTCAGAGGGCCGAGGTGAGTGTGACCATGGTGGGCAATTGACACAGGCTCAAGATGCAATTTTCCCTTCTTTCTTTCCACAGTTCTTTACTATAAGCATTTTCCTATCTCTTATAAACCAGATATTACTGGCATACATTTATTACTTATTCTTCATACTCCACTAAACTTTTTATTTCTAAATTTATACCCCATTGTTTAATAGTAAATTGCTTTTCTAGGCAGGAAAGCTATTTATACTATTGTATTCAACTAATAATAAAAATACAATAGCATAAATAACATGTAATACAAAATCTAACAGCAGAGGTAAATTTCCAGGATAGTAAATTGAAATGGCTGTCAATTATAGATTGTTGATTATAGATTAAATGGACCTACAGTATGTAAAATCTGGTATTAAACTGTAGTATTAACACAGGATGTTGCTTGTTTTCTATCCAGATATCCACTTACCTGAGGCCGCATAATTGTAATCCAATCCAATCCAGTCCTCCTGCAGCACTGTGACCCATTTTTGGCCTCCCCAGTCTCCAGCAGCACTCTGTTGGCCAAAAACGAGCCATGCGGAGGCCCCCCCACAGCCTGTTTTTGGCCGGCAGAGTGCTGCTGGAGGCTGAGAAGGTCGAAAATGGGTCATGCGGGGGCTACATGCAGCCCCCTCATGGCCCGTTTTGGCTGGCAGAGGCACTATGGGCTGGTCCTTTGATTTTTCCAGGCCAGATTTAAGCTTCTTGTGGGCCAGTTCTGGCCTGCGGGCCTTGAGTTTGACACCCCTGACCTAAATCATAGATGTGGGCATCTATGATTGTTAAAAAGAAAGATAACAGCATTTCATATTTATTTAAATACATATGAAATGCTGTTATCTTTCTTTTTAACAAGTCAAGTCAAATCATGGGAATGTTTGTGTGAGTGTTCATTAGAACATAGAATAACAGGATTGGATGGGACCTTGTAGGTCTTCTATCCAATAGAGCAGGAAACCTACTCTGGACAAGTGGCTGTCCAATCTCTTCTTGAAAGCTCCAGTGATGGAGCACCCACCACTTTTGAAGACAAGCCGTCCCACTTAACTAATTGTTCTCACTTTCAGAAAATTCCTTCTTTATTCTGGATTGCATCTTTCTTTAATCAAGTTTCCATCCATTACTTCTTATCTTGTCCTCAAGTTCTTTGGAGAATAGGCTGACCCTGCGTTCTCTGTGGCAATCGCTCAAGTATTGGAATACTATTATCATATCACCCCTAGTCCTTTTCTTCTTTAGACGAAACATAACTATTTCCCCCAGTTGTTCATTGTATGATTTAGTCTCCAAGCTCTTTATCATCTTTGTTGCTCTTTACTCTTTCTATGGTCTCAGCACCTTATTTGTATTTTGGTAAACCAGAATTGGATGCCGTATTCCAAGTGTGGCCTCACTAATACAGTATAAAGCTATATTATAACTTCTCATGATGCTATCCCTCTGTTGATGTATCCTAGGACTTCACTGGCTTTTTTGGCAATTGAAACACATTGCTGACTCATACTTAACTGGTAATCCACTAGGACATTTAGACCTTGCCTCCAGACGTTGTGAATGCCCCAACACTGGAAGTCTTTAAGAAAATGTTGGATAGCCATTTGTCTGAAACGGTTTAGGGTTTCCTGCCTAGGCAAGGGGTTGGACTAGAAGACCTCCAAGGTCCCTTCCAGCTCTGCTATTGTATTGTATCTCTCTCACAATTTCTACTATTGAGCTAGGTACCACATATTCTATATCTATGCATTTGACTTTGGATAGGACCCAGTGCTCAAATCTGTCAAGACCCTTCTGACTCTTGGGTTTATCTTTTGAAGTATTGGCAATTCCCCCACCTTGGTGCCATCTGCAAATTTGATGAGTTGCTATTTTATCCCCTCATTTATATCATTCATGAAGATGTTGAAGAGTACTTGGTCTAAGACGGCACCCCACTGCATGATTCCCTTCATGTAGATGTGGTTACTACACATTGAGTGTAGTTTGGCAGCCAGTTACAAATCCATCTGGTGATGATGCTGTCTATCCCACCTTGTTCTGTCTTACCGAGAAGTAGGCTGTGGTCTACTTTGTCGAATGCCTTGTTTTTAACAAACCCATTAAGAAGAGCGTCAGGAGTGCAGCCTCTTCCAGTTTTGGGTACTGTTGTACCAAGAACATGCATCTCTTTAAACATTAAGATTCAGTCACTCTGATTCAGCTAACCTTCTTTCCTGCCCCTTGAACATAGGACTTTTAATGCATCTCAAGGACAGGCAGTGTGTAAATCAAGGCAGCTTAAACCATTAGAATGATTACAACCATCATTACTCATCCCTGCTTCTCCTTCTTCTGGGTTTTTTTGTCTTGCAATCTTCCTAGCAAGAAGGTATGTGCATTAAAGAAGAAATGAAAAAATCTTAGGGGCCCTTTTGGTAATTTGTTTCCATTTTTAATCCAATCTGTTCCACCACCACCTTCTCATAATGTTACGGTTCATACCAGAATGCTTTTCTGCACAAATATTGGAGCAGCTTGGGATGGGAAATTTGACATGATGGTAACAAAGCTTCAGGCTGACCACTGTGCCTTGCCTGTGATTTTCATCTTTTCCAGGGCGCTGCTCTGGAGAGTCCAAAGAAGGGGTTAAACACAGCCAATCTGCCCAGAACTGAATTGAAACTTTAAGCCACGCCTCTGGTGCTGACTCTCCTCAGATTTTTTCAATTCAGCTAGCCCAGTAGACGCGCTTTAAGATTTTCTCCAGTTCTAAGATTGATTCCTTGGACTCTCCAGAGGAAGAATAATTTTTTAAAACAGTATATTTAAGGATTTTTAGAGCAGGCTGGTGAGTTTAAATTTAAGTTTGTTTTTTTCCCTTTTTAATTGGGTTTTTCTCACCCTTTCGGCTCTCCTGGAGTCCGGGGCTTTGCTCTGGCTCCTAGAAGCCGCAGGCAGCTGTTGGGGGAAGCGCGTGGGTCGGAGTGCCGACACCAGTGCTGTTGGGGCACCCCTACTGGGGGCCGATTCCCACTGGAAGCCCTCCGTTGCAATTTGTGCTTCTAGCAAGTCAAATTGCTGCGTGGGCTTCCAGGGCAGCCATTTTGGCTTCTTCCCTCTTTAAAATTGGCGCGCAAAGCCCCGGTGAGTTCTGGCCGCCATTTTGGATTGCGCAATCTTCCAGCTTTACTTTTAAAAGTTTTTTGCCGCAGCTGCCTGGTGCCTGGCTCTTTGCAGGAGCCGCGTGGAGTCAGACTTGCCCGGTGTGACCGGCGACCTGGGCCCCAATCCAAGCAAGTGATAGCGGCGTGGGATCGTGGCCTGCTGGGTCGCCTCCCTTACTCTCCTGCAGGCGCTGGGAGCGAATTCTGCTCGCGCCTAAAAGATTCCAAGCTACTTCAGGCCTTGCAGTTTCTCTGTCTCCTCAGGAGCATCGTGCTGCGGTGGGCTTTCTGGAGGTGGTGAGTGGTGGTTTTCCCATCCCCCTACTGCCCCAACCAGTGATTGTTACCATGGCAGATCAGGCCCCTGAGACTTCTGAGGGTGTCTCTTCCAGAGCCCCTGTAAGACAGGCCGGGAAAGCTGCCAGGGAGGCCATTAGAGGGAATAAGCCTTACTCCAGGCATGGCCCCAAGCAGGGCTCAGGCCTAGACAAAGATGCATTAAGGCGACAGAAGGCCTTAGAAAAACAGGTTTCCAAAGCCCAACAGCAGGCCCAATCTTCCCTTTCGGTGTCTCCTGGGGAGCCCTCCAGGGAAATTCCTCCAGCCCAGGGAGGCCCCATTTCTGATAGTGAAGAGGAAGGGGATTCCTTGGCCATGGCAACTTCTCCAGGCCATTCCATGGCTGATCAGGCTGATCTCTTTGCCTGTCCCTCTGATATGGAGGAGGGACCAGCTCCAATGGGGCCCTTAGCCCCTCAACAGCCGATCCCCGGGCCCACTCAAAGGGTTCGCCCCATTGAGGACCAAGGGCCTAACCTATCCACTGAAATGCAGGAAATAATTAACAGGGCCATTTCCCAGGGCATTGAGGCAGGCATGCCAAAAGGTGGCAAGCGCACTCGCAAGACCCACCATTTGCAACCCCAGGAGGATTCCAGAGAGATGACTCCTAGCCTTCCACCTCCGTCCCTGCATTCTTCAGTGGCCTCCGATGAGTCAGACTGGGAGGAAGAAGAGGAATTTCTTCCTAGGCAGGAAGCTGAATTCTCTGGGGATGAGGCAAGCCCCGCCAAAAAGCCGGCCTTTTCAGGCTTATTTAATTTGGATAATTTCAAAACCATTTTAGATAAGGCTAAGATCTCAACTCACATGGGGTCCACCCCCCCCCCAGCTCAGGTGGTTGTAGACCCTGATGATCTATCTGGGGATCTCTTTGAGGAACCCATTTCGGTCCAGGAAATAGTTCCTGTACCCAAGATGTTCCTCAATTTAGTTCAAGACAGTGGAGTGGGCGCAGCCAGCTACCATGGCTACCCCCAGCAGCCATGACAAGAAGCTATATACGGTGGATGCCAGCCTGGAGGAGCTGCTCAAGCTCCCTCCTATCGATCCCCCTGTAGCGGCTCTTACCTCCTCTTCTGTGCTCCCTCCTGACCTGTTGGAGGGGCTCAAGGCTGAGGACAAGAGAACCGAAACTGCTTGTCACAAGACCCATCAGGCAGCTGCATGGGCCATTAAGTCCTCCGCTTCAGCCTCCTTTTTCTCCAGGGCGGCTCTCCTGTGGCTGAGGCAGTTGTTGAGGAAGATACCTGCCAAGGACGTTAAAGTCAGGCAGGATATCAATAAAATCATGGCAGCCACAGAGTACACTGCTGATGCCACTCTGAATGCTGCTAAGTTTGCCTCGCGTGCCCTAGCGTCTAATGTTACTTCCAGACGCCTCCTGTGGCTTAGGCACTGGAATGTGGATATGCGCTCCAAATGGAAGCTTGTTACTGCCCCCTTTAAAGGGGACAAGCTGTTTGGTGAGGTCCTTGATCCAGTCCTTGTGGAAAACAAGGACAAAAAGAAAGTGATGCCATCAGTCACCAAAAAGCCTGATCGTAAAGGTCCTGGCTCTTACAGGAGGGAGGCCTTTCGGAACAATGAGCCCTCCACCAGCTCCGCCCCCTATCATCGGGCGTATCCCCAGCAGGGTGAGCGATCTCAGGACCGTCAGTCCTTTCGAGACAGAGGTCGCCAGCAGCCCTTCTCCAAGCGGCCATTTCGGGGGGGCTCCGGCTCCCGACCCTTTAGGAGGTATAAATGACCATCACAGGTCAGCTCCCATAGGCGGGCGGTTGCAGTTGTTCCACGCCAAATGGGAGCAGACCACGTCGGACCAGTGGGTTCTTCAAACGGTCTGCATGGGTCTCACTTTAGAATTCTGGTCCCCCCCTCCCCGCCACTTTATCCGGTGTCCAGTTCCCTCAGGGTTAGTCAAAAGATCCCTCATGGAACAGGAGATAAGGCACCTCAAGGAGATCAGGGCCATAGAACCTGTCCCAGCAGGCCAGGAAGGAAGAGGGTTTTACTCCATCCTGTTTCTGGTCCCCAAAAACTCAGGAGGGTGGAGGGGGATATTAGATCTAAAGAGGTTCAATCACCACGTGACATATCGCAGGTTCAAGATGCAGTCCCTCCAGTCCATCTTGGGGTGCATCAGGCCAGGCGATATACTAACGTCCATAGACCTCAAAGAGGCCTACCTCCACATCCCTATCCGCAAAGCCCACCGCAAGTTCCTGAGGTTCTCTTACGCGGGCCTCCATTACCAGTACCGGGCAATGCCATTCGGCCTGTCATCGGCGCCCAGGATATTCACAAAGGTTCTTGCAGCCGTGGCGGCTTTTCTACGGTCACGTCCGGTCAGACTCCACTGTTACCTAGACGATGTTCTCATTCTGTCATCATCGCATCAACAAGCTGTCAGCGATCTAGAACACACCATGCAGGCGCTCCGGGACCACGGGTTCACCATCAACCTGGAAAAAAGTCATCTCGTCCCCACGACCAGACTGAAGCATCTAGGGGCTGTCATCGACACCACCTCGTGCACGGTATCCCTGTCTCCGGAAAGGGTGGCCAGCCTTCGGGAGATGGTCGTTCAGGTGCAGCAGTCACGTCTAGTCAAGGTGGTTCAGCTCTCACAGCTCCTCGGCAAGATGATCTCGTGCCTGTCAATCGTGCCTTGGGCGAGACTTCACTCCCGTCCCCTTCAGTGGCTCCTGCTCCCATATCAAAGAACAAACGAAAGCAGCTCAACAAGACTGATTCCAGTTCCAGCAGAGGTACGTCGCTCTCTAAAGTGGTGGTTGTCTCCGGCCCTGTTAAAGGGGTCGCCATTCAAGGAGCCAGTCAGGCTCACCATCACAACGGATGCCAGCCTGTTCAGTTGGGGGGCCCACTGCCACAACCAGCTCGCACAGGGCAGGTGGTCCCCTTCCGAAGCCGCTCACAGCATCAACTGGCTGGAGCTGAGGGCAGTCAGGCTTGCGCTGAAGCGCCTCCAGAGCACCGTTCAGGGCCACCACGTGCGCATCATGACAGACAATGTCGCCACCAAGGCGCACATCAATCGACAGGGGGGAACGCGCTCCAGATCCCTGATGAAGGAGGCGGAGCTCTTGGGTCGATGGGCGGAGAGGTATCTCCTTTCTCTTCAGGCGGAGCACATCTCGGGCACGAGAAACACCCAGGCGGACTGGCTGAGCAGATCCACAGTCGACCACTCGGAGTGGCGTCTACATCCGCTGCTGTTCCAGCAACTGTCCCAGAGGTTCGGCCTCCCGCTGGTGGACCTGTTCGCCAACGCGGCCAACGCGCATCTTCCGCGGTTCTTCACAAGGTTCCACGACCCGAGGGCGGAAGGAGTCAACGCGCTGCACGGCCCGTGGCCGAAAGGTCTGCTTTACGCTTTTCCCCCGCTACCTCTTCTTCCCAGAGTCATCAGGAAGATCCTAGCAGAGGAGGCGGAGGTGCTGCTGGTAGCACCGTACTGGCCCAGGAGAACCTGGTTTGCAGACTTGGTGAGTCTTTCGATCACACCACCGTGGCGGATTCCTCCACAGGACATCTCTCTCAGCCAGGGGGCCCTTCAACATCCAGAACCCCAGTGGCTGCAGCTGGCCGTCTGGCACTTGAGAGGGATCTCCTAAGCAGAGGCAAGTTGTCAGACAAGGTGATTGGCACCATCCAAGCGTCACGACGGCAGTCCACGACGCGCATCTACGACACCACTTGGAAATCCTTCGCCAGCTGGTGCACGGCTCATGGTACGTCTGCGCCCCCTGGCTTCGGTTCCTGTCATCCTGGACTTCCTGCAGGAAGGTTTGGACAAGGGCCTGGCACCTAACACCCTGAGGCGCCAGGCGGCAGCCCTGTCAACCATCCTCTCAGTTGAGGGCTACGCATCTCTTGGCCGGAATCCGACCATCCGCAGTTTCCTCAGGGGAGCGACCAACCTGAGACCCCCAGTGGTCCACAGATACCCATCTTGGGATCTCAATGTAGTGTTGCGGTCCCTCATCGGGCCCCCATTTGAGCCCATTAAGACGGCCAGTCTCAGACACCTCACATTCAAGACGGTTTTTCTGGTCACTATCACGTCTGCTCGTCGCATATCGGAACTGGCTGCCTTGTCAGTCAGAGAGGACTTGTGTCTCATTCGTAACGACAGAGTAATCCTGAGGCTGGACCCTTCCTTCATTCCGAAGGTCAATTCCTGGTTTCATCGGGCGCAGGAGGTGGTCCTTCCGGATTTTTGTCCGCATCCTCGGCACCCGAGGGAAAAGCGCTGGCACATGCTGGATGTGCGCAGGACTATTCGCAGATACATCAAGCGCACGGCCAGTTTTCGGAAATCCGAATCTCTATTCGTCTCCTTTCAACCAGCTTCTCAAGGCAAGAAGGTCTCTTCATCTACCATTGGCGGATGGCTGCGAGCCTGCATTGCGCTTGCCCACGTTTTACAGTCCGTTCCTGTGCCTCGCAATATCACAGCACATTCGACTAGAAGCGCCGCCACCACAGCTGCCTGGTCTACACAGGCACCGATTGAAGAGATCTGCAAGGCGGCCACCTGGACTTCTCTGTCTCCATTTGTCCGAAATTACAAACTGGACAGTTTTGCATCGGCGGAAGGGACCTTTGGGAGGCGTGTTCTTCAGGGCATCCATACCAGCGGAGCGACCCTGATGGCTGAGCCTTCCCGCCCTAGTGACAGTTAGCTTGGGCATGTCCCTTCTTTGGACTCTCCAGAGCAGCGCCCTGGAAAATGACCATTGTCTTACCTGAAGGGTCCTTTTCAGGGCGCTGCAACGGAGAGTCCACCCCGCCCTGGGGTCTATTCTCCGCTGGTGTTTGTGAAGTCACAGTATTGTTTGTTGTTTCTGTTATTGTTGTTGGACTATTTTTGACTTGTTCCATATTAGACTTCCAGTTGAAGTTTCAGCGCGCAACTGTTCCACGTCTTCATTGAATAAATCTGAGGAGAGTCGGCACCAGAGGCGTGGCTTAAAGTTTTCAATTCAGTTCTGGGCAGATTGGCTGTGTTTAACCCTTCTTTGGACTCTCCGTTGCAGCGCCCTGAAAAGGACCCTTCAGGTAAGACAATGGTCATTCTCAGAAACCGAAACCCTTTGTGTTACCCAAAGCCTAAAAGTGTGCCTGAAAATAAAACCCCTCCAGGCAAGAGAAGAGAAGCTCTGCTCCACTTCACCTTGCTTCTTACATGCTGCCAGGCTCTTTGTAGCTACAAGGGATTACGAGGCTGCTCAAACCTAAAAGAAATTCAGTGAGGTAACTAAAAAATGATGCGCAGGATTTGTTCCCCGCTCATTAATCCCCCTTTTCAACACATTTGAGGAGGAAGGTTTGCTACTGTTCTGCTCTGCTATTTGTATGCCTCCCACCCAGATCTTTGAAGAAGGCAGCTCATTCGTTCCTTTACTACTTTTTGGTCCCTTCAAATCAGTCTTGACTCTGGGACTGCCTGAACTGGTCCTTGCAGTTTTCTTGACAGGATTTTGGAAGTGGTTTGTCCTTCCCGCCTTCTTTTGGGGCTGAGAGAAAGGGATTGGGCCAAGGCCACCCAGCTGGCTTTGTGCCCAAGGTGGGACATGGTCTCCCAGTTTCTAGCCTGATGCCTTAGTCGCTATACCAATCTGGGTCTACATCAGGTCTATGGGGCTGAAATCTCTTAAAATAGAAGACTTAAGTGGCAATTAAGTCATTGTGTGCATCATCTTACCTTAAAATTACTATCATAGCACTTTGAGAGCTGCTATAATCCAGATGGTAGCCCTTTTTCAGGGATACCTGCATTATTGGTATGGTTGAATAGCTCACACCGTGCTTCCCCCTGGAAGGGAATTCTGATGGAATTCGTCCACCTTTTGCCAATCACCAGCTTCAACCTGCTGGAACTAACAGCTGCTTATTCCTTTCACCACACCCTGCTGTCTTCAGTAAAATCAATGAAATATGCATTATTTATCTTGTTTTCCAGTGACACAGACAATTAGTTTATGAATGAAGTAAAGTAAATCTGTCTAGCTCTGTTGTGGCTTTGGGGACTATTGTCACCTGTGGGTTTAGACGTCTTCCTTAATTTGTTCAGTGTCTGTTGTACAAATGCATTAATTGTGGAGCCAAGGATGTCTTTGCTGACAGCGGGTTGAGGTGTGTTCTTTCCACCCTTAACCCAACCTTCTCCATTCGAAAGGGCCCCTTCCTTCTCAGCTGCTTTACGGGTGATCATCATTCTAGTGGGTGCCACCAAGACACCAATAAAGGGGGATATTTGTAGCTCCTTGGTGCTCTCGCAGCTTGGGTGTTTTCATGCAGACATTTCATTACCCAAACTGGGTAACATCGGCAGTACTAGAAGGGAGGGGAGGAGCAGCGGCAACAACAACTGTGGGGCCCTTGGTGCTCTCTGAGCTTAGTTGTTTTCTTGCAGACTTTTCATTCCAAGATGATGTTTACCTAGTTCAGGGGTGTCCAAACTTGGGAACTTTAAGACTTGTGGACTTCAACTCCCAGGATTCCCCAGCCAGCATGGCTGGCTGGGGAATTCTGGGAGTTGAAGTCCACAAGTCTTAAGCTTCCCAAGTTTGGACACCCCTGACCTAGTTTTTGGGTAATGAAACATTTGCAAGAAAACCACCAAGCTTAGAGAGCACCAAGTGCCCCTCACCAGCAAGACAATCCTGGGGACTCTGACCTGCTAGCAAAAGGGATCAGAGTATCTAAAATAGATCCAAGGTACCATAATCCAGCATATTCATGGGGAAAATTTCTTTAGGTTGTGGTTTTTCTTCTTTGCAAAGACCAAGAGAAGTAAAGTTGGAAGAGATATTTGATAGTACCAATATAATCTTCTCCATGTTATTTATTTTATATTTGCATCACATCAAACACAATGAAAAAAAAGGATTGCACACATAAACACTGTTACAAAATTTAGAGAAATGAAAAAAGACAACAGAAAAGTTTTGAGTTGTGAGAAGCCTGCATTTTGACTATGTAAACTCAGAAATGCTAAAGTATTATTATTTATCAACCAGGATTAACAATTAAGGTTTTTTTCATCTGAAGCTTTCTACACATTGGGAAGTACAATTTACATGCACCTCAGGGGTGGGTTGCTGCTGGCGTTATTGCCGGTTTACTTCGCATGTTTATGCGCCCGCCGCACATTGCTTGCGCATGCGCAGTTGCCTGTAAATTCATCTGTGCATGCGCAGAACATTATAAAATGACTAAAAAACATGCCGGCAAAGATATGGGTGACTGGGGAACTGGTTCAGGGACGTGGCCAGTCTGCCATCCCTACCGGTTTGGCGACCCAATCCCAATTTCCACTACCAGTTCGCCTGAATATTTTTGTTTTGGAGGTGCTTTTAAAATAACATTTTTAACCGCTCTATATTTTTATAATATACCCTCCACATCTGACTACTTAGTTGCAAAGAAGTTTGTAACTTTAAAAAAAAATTGTATGCATTTATTTATACCTTTCTAGTTTAGTCTCCCTGCTATAGGAGATGGAGACTGATTACAGGTTTATAGCAACAGCAATAACACTTAGATTTATATGCCACTTCATAGTGCTTTACAGCCCTCTCTAAGTTTACAGAATCAGCATATTTTCCCCAACAGTCTGGGTCTTCATTTTACTCTCCTCGGAAGGATGAAAGGCTGAGTCAACCTTCAGCCAGGTGAGATTCGAACTGCTGAACTGCAGGCAGCCGCCAGTGAGCAGAAGTAGCCTGCAGTACTGTATTCTAACCACTGCACCACCACGGCTCAGGAAATGGTGCTATTGAGTTTATTTCATTATTTTATTTATACCAAGGCTGAGGGAGCTCTATCTCTCTCATCCGCTCAAATTAGGTACAGTATTTCAGGTGAGGTGCCCTCCCAGAAGATGGTAGGTAACAGCAGGAATTCAGGTGTTCAGAGCCAGAGGCTTTGAGGGAATGGAGGAGATTTTTTTTGGGGGGGGGGGGTTGGAACTGCCAGACTTCAACCCTGCAGGTGTGGCCATGTCACTCTAGCAGGTGAACATGTCCTGCTATTTCTAGCATGACAAATTGTGGGGCATCTATGAATAAGGGTAAAAAGTGGGACTTCTCATGAAAGAAAAAAAATAGCCTTACAAAAAAACTGGATCCAATACAGGTAGTAGTCCTCAACTTACAACAGCTCATTTGGTGAATGTTGGAAGTTACAACGGCACTGGAAAAAGTGACTTATCACCTTTTTTCACACTTTCGACCTTTGCAACATTCCCATGGTCACATGATCAAAATTCAGATGCTTGGCAGCTGTCTCACATTTATGACGGTTGCAGTGTCTGTGGTGGGGGATGTCACGTAATCCCCTTTTGCACCCTCCTCCGGATTCACTTAACAACCGTGTGGCTAACTTAACAATTGCAGAAATTCAGTTAACAATTGTGGCAAGAAAGGTTGTAAAATGGGGCAAAATTCACTTTAAAAATGTCTCATTTAGCAACAGAAATTTTGGGTTCAGTTGTGGTCATAAGTCAAGGACTACCTCTAAAGGCTAAAGTGGATAATCTGCATGTGTTTGCTTCTTAGGAACATAAAGAAAAGTTCCAGATATTCTTTAATATGTTACCCTTCCAACAGTAGTCCCTCTCCAATTCCTTTGTGGTGGTTGTTAGGAGAGACTCTTGTTCCCTTAAGAAACTGCTCACCAAGACAGTTTGATATTTTATGCGAAGCTCAAGAGGGGCACCTCAAGAGGCGTCACTGCCTGGCTAACTTAGTCAGGATCAGATCCTAAGCACTGCCAGGACAGGTTAGTCCTTGGACAAGAGATCTCCACAGAATCCTGGGGCTGCAGTGCAGTTTAAAAGCATCCTTGAAGGAGGGGGGAAGCACTTCTATACTGTGGCCAGAAAACATCAGAGATGCGGCATCACTAGGAGCTGAGCTATTTTACCTAAAGGAGATGCAGTTGTAAAATCACACCCAGATCTCCGTGGGGATTCTCAATCATGCAGGTCTTGGTTGTGCCAAAAGTGTTTTTCCAAAAGGCAACTGGACTTGTTTTTTCTTTGAAAATGTTTCATTTCTCACCCAAAAAGCTTCGTTGGTTAAGTGAAACTTTTACAAAGAAAAAACCAAGAAAGGCTTTTGGAAAAGCACCTTTGGGAAATTGACCCAGATCGTATTCCTTTGCTCCACCAAGTCTTTCCTGCTTGCCTCTAACCACTGCTTTCATCTCCCTCTGCTTCTTGCTGATTTGCTTTGCAGAAAGCTGACCTGGCAGTTGCTCCCCTCACCATCACCCACGTTCGTGAGAAAGTGATCGACTTCTCCAAGCCCTTCATGACTCTTGGGATCAGCATTCTCTACCGAAAGGCCAATGGGACCAACCCCAGTGTCTTCTCCTTCCTGAACCCATTGTCTCCTGACATTTGGATGTACATCCTCCTTGCTTACCTGGGAGTTAGCTGTGTGCTTTTTGTGATTGCCAGGTAAGGAGCTTGCAAAAAATAAACTTTGGGTACATAGTGGGAGCTTTCCGCTGAGCCTCTGGATCGGCCTCTATACCATATCAGACTCCCCCTCTCTTTCTCTCCCTCACTAGAAGGGGGTTTCACTCATATTTTACATGGTTAGGAGAGAAGAGAAGGGCTGCACTACTAGCTCCCACTCTCTGCCTAATAATTCCATCTCACCATCTCATAAAGTCCCCCCTAATTTTAAGGAAGCAACCACAGTTCATGTTCTGACAAGGGATTTGGTCTAGTGGTTTCATCCATTTCCATCAATTCAGCCGCTGATGGCTTTGCTTAGAGCCTGTCATTGAAATAATTTGCCCTGCATCCTTGCTCAGCGCTTAATCATTTATGGCAGGTGTCTCCAAACCTTGCAACTTTAAGACTTATGAACTTCAACTCCCAGAATTCCTCAGCTAGCATGGAGGAACTCCCTCAGCCAGCAGAATTCTAAGAGTTGAAGTCCACAAATCTTAAAAGTTGCCAGGTTTGGAGACCCCTGATTTATGGGAAGACCCGATACAAATGTGGGTGGGGCTGTAACTTCTGTGCTTCTTCTTCAACACCACTACTAGTGGAGGTGCAGGATCCCTTCTCCCTTGCATGTACTCCCTGACCATGCTTGGATGCAACTTGCCTTTTGGCTCTCCCCGATAACTGTTCAATCTAGGTCTGGGACTAAGTGGCTCCAATAAATTCTCTACCATTTTTACATGTGGGGTTGGCATTCCAGCTGTTGGGAAGAGGCATGAGAACTTCCCCAAGACTTAGTGGGTGACAGCTGCCTTTCTCAATAAGTAGCACCACCCTCAGTCTGATCAGGTTCACTTCAATGCTGGTGGTCTATAAGATGTGACCTTGACAAGGATTACATGAGGAGCTGCTAGAAAATGAAAAAAAGAGCACGTCACAGAGCCCTACACGGCATAGGCCAGGTTATTTGTGGAACTGGCTTTGCCCCATTACATCAGCTTGTCCCACTCATTGTGGGAGGGAAGGTCTAGGACAGGGATGTCAAACTCTATTTCATTGAGGGTCTCATCAGGGTTATGTTTGACCTCAGGGTGTGTGTGGCCAGCTCAATGTTACTCGTGTTGGGGACACCTATGGTGGTCAAGTGCTAAAGCAGGGCTTCCCTCGGACACTCCTTCCCTCTCATTATAACCTTCCTTCCTTCCTTTTCTTCTTTTTCCTTCCCTCTTCATTCTTCTTTCTTCTTCCTTCCCAACCTTCTTTCTTTTTCTTTCCTCTTTCCCTTTCTTCTTTCCTGTCCCTTTTTGGATGCTCAAATGCAAAAGGGAAAACATTTCTCCTTTTGTTTTGCTTTTGTTTTGTTTTGCTAGCCCTCTGCCAGAAAAAATGGAACCCAGGGGGCAACGTCCGAGGCCCTATTTTGGCCATAATGGAGCCTCCATTTTTGCTGGCAGAGGGCTGCAGGAGGCCATTGCAGCAAAAAACAGGTCCCTCCTGAGCTCCATTTTTGCTGGCAGAGGCCAGTCTGTGGTCCTTCACTGTTTCCAGGGCAGCCCCGTGTGCCAGATCTAAGCCCCCCTGAGCCTTGAGTTTGACACCCTGGTCTAGGACAACTTGCTGCAGGACGGCTGGCCGCAGCCAACACACCACAGGAAAAGAGTTACAATAATATCAAAGAAAGGGTGGAATAGAATCATTAAAGAAAGGATGCCAAAGGAGGGACAAAATGAAATGTGAATGATTAAAAAGTAAAGTTTTAATTATTTCAGATAATTAAATTGAATTGATGAATTGTCCTGCAGCAAGTAAGCCACGATGAGTTGTCCCATTCCAGGGAAGGCATGCTACAGAGTCCTCCGTCAGTGACTTCTGACTGGCGGGGTCAAGGAAGGCGGCCTTTTCTGCTGCTGCCTCTGCTTGGTGAAACCTCTTGCCAAGAGGCAAGATGGCGGTGCAGAAAGTCCCCAATCGTCTGACCTGCTATAAGGAGTCAAAACCTGGCTTGGTAACCTTGAGTGGGGGATGCAGGGGCCCACACAGCATGGGGCTGGATGGCCTCAGGCAGGGGTGTCCAAACTTGGCAACTTTAAGACTTGTGGACTCTCAGAAGTCCACAAGTCTTAAAGTTGCCAAGTTTGGACACCCCTGGCCTCAGGAGATCTCCCCTCACCCCAGGTGTCTGTATTAACAACTTTTGATCTCCCCACCTTGGATCTCTCCGTCTCTTGCAATTTTATGTTGTTTTACCTTAAAAAATAATAATCATAAATTATTTGCTTTTTATTTTATATTGTATTGATTGAATTGTACTCCGCCCAGAGCCTCCCAGTAAGGGAAACGGGCAGTTAATAAGTTTGATAAACAAATAAATAAACCTTTGCCATCATCATCAGGACCAAAAAACAGACAATTAAAAAGATGGGCTGTGTCATGAAACTGGTTTTCTGAATCTACTCAGCATATACATGCAGAAACTTGCAATACTCCCCTCCCACAGACAGACAGACAGACAGACAGACACACACACACACACACACACACACACAAACAAACAGAGAGGCAGATTTTGATAAAAACAGTTCTACCCTCATGTAAAACTGCTGGTGGTCTGAGATGCAAAGAGGCGGATTTGGTTCAATTTCAGAAAGTATTTCTACCTGTAAGTGCAGTTCAGTCCTGGAACCGCATCAGTTTTTGGGGTCCCGAATCCTGGCTCCCAGCTTGAAAATCAGTTGGGTTTGAGTTTTTCCAGGCTCCCTTTATCTTTAGGGATTTGCATCCTAGGTTTCTTGAATTGGCTTTCCTTTGATCCCAATGGTGCCTCAAGGTTGGTTTTACTTTCCCCTTTTTTTTGAAAAAAAGTTTTTTTTTATTCTTCAGACATACATTCATAAATATACATTCTCATATTTATTATTACTATTGTGTGTATATCTTTTAACATTTATAACAATTCATTTCTCCATCTAAGGATTTAAATATATAATCAGGACTGATTTACCTGCCATCCCATCCATCCATCTTGTTTTACCACAACCCTACTTTTCCTTCCCTTGCCTTTTCTCCTTCCCTCCCTTCTTCTCTACTTTCTTCTTTCCTTCTCTCCTTTCCCTCTTCTTCTTCCCCTTCCTCTCCCCCACTCCACCCCTCTGCTTCCCCTTCCTCCCCTCTCTCCTACACTTACTTCCCCTCCATTTCTTCCCCTCTTTTCCCCTTTCTTCTTTCCCTCTCCTTTCCTCTCTTCTCCTCTCCTCCTCCTCCCTTTCCTTCCTCTCTCCCTTCCCTCTTTCCATTGTTGTGATTACATATTTTCCTCTTCAATCTGATGCCCCAACACTGGAAGTCTTTAAGAAGATGTTGGATAGCCATTTGTCTGGAACGGTATAGGGTTTCCTGCGTAGGCAGGGGGTTGGACTAGAAGACCTCCAAGGTCCCTTCCAACTCTACTATTGTATTGTATTGTATTGTATTTTCGGGATGGCATTTGAGCAAACCGGATTCTGTATTTACATAACCATCTTGACTTCCCTCTTCCTCATTTTATTTTCCATTCTATTAGTTACGCATGCATTATCTTTTAAACATATGTTTGTATATTAATACTGTATTGTATGTAAAGTGAGGAAGTGGCCATGCTGACCCACTGAGGTGGGCGAAGGAGAAGCTCCCTCCCATGTTGAGATCCTCATTCCCTCCCTCCCCACCCAACAAAGATCCTTTTTCATTGAAAGGAATTCTACACTTCTGGCAGCAGCCAGAGCAGAGGTGGATTCCTACCAGTTCAGACCAGTTCTGCCAAACCGGTAGTGGTTTGCCGCCCTGGGTCGCCACAACCGGCAGTGACCCAGGCCTGCCACATCTCCAAACCGGTTCCCCGGTCAGCACGGCACAGGTTTTTTTTTCATTTTTTAATGTTCTGTGCATGCACAGACCTATTTATGGACAACTGTGCATGCGCGCAGAGCACACATCAGGCGCACATGTGCAAAATTGCACATGCACCGAACTGGCAGTAATGCCAGCAGCAACCCACCCCTAAGCGGCCACAGACACAGTCTTAGGTTGCAAATCATCCAAACAGACTTTTGCGGCTGCAGCCCCACACAGAATTAGCGGTGGGCAACTTGGCTGCCTTTGCTGCATTTGTTAAAAAGGGAGAAGTGTCACACACTCTGTATGGTCATCCCTCTCTTGCTGATGGCAGGTGGGGGAATGGCTTCCCACCCCTCCCGCTTCCTGGGGATGGGTTAATGGGAACTAACTGAAAGGTGGGAAACCTGCTGAGGACCACCTCTCTGTCAGTTTAGCCAGAGCCCGTCCAGGTAGATATTAGAGAGAAGAGGCTGGGACGATTATCTCCATCTGCCTCGGGGCTGGGGGGGAGGGGGGTGATGACGCTGGGCTGGCTCCCCGGGGCCATTACAGCATTTGGAGGCGATTACCTGAGCTTAGTGCCTAATACCCTAATTTTGTATAATGTGCTTGTCAAAATTAGCTCTACGGGGAACAGACCAGCTCCTTCTTTGCTCTGGCAGATGTTGATTGGCTAAATGGTTACTGCAAAGAGTATGGGGTGATGAAAGCTTTAGAGATGCCTTTTGCCAAATCTCCTGAAAGGAGATTTTTAAGAATGCAAGATCTGGGCCATCATCCCTCTCAGTCAGGGTCCCCTTGCACAAACACAATTCACGGGAGCGGCAGTGGGCTTTTAGTAGCTCTGTCTTTTCTCTACACTCAGACAATTTTACCATTTAATTGCTCTAATTGGAGGCACGTAAGGTTGGTTTTGGGAAGCCTTGGCAGGGAAGCACAGGGGTCCTCTGTTCCTCTCCTGCTGCGACGTGTGTTGGGCTTTATCCCTCATCCAGTGATGGAACCATGACTTTTAAAACTCATGAAATTTAAACACAAGCCTACATTTCTGCTGCAGCTCTTGATTTCCTGCCTCTGCCATTTTCCATACCAAGCATTTCCAGCATTATTATTATTTGAGAGGCCTAATAAGAGTATTGAAGAATAAGCTATGCTACAGGCCACCCAACCAAGAATAAGAAATAGAGAAACACTTTGCTAAACAACTAACAAATGTAGGTAGGAAACAGACCACAGTAGTAATGGGTGAATTTAATTACTCTAATATCAACCGGTAGACCAACTATGCAGCAACTGGGAGATAGAACAAATTCCTAACCAACCTACCTGACAACTTTGTCATCCAAAAGGTAGAAGAGGGAACTAGAAGAAAAGCTATGCTGGACCTAATTCTACTAATAGAGAAGAACTGATAGTTATTCAACCCTGGGTGAGAGTGACCATGTCATGATGCAATTCAATATAATGCAAATAAAAGCAATAGAACATAACCCAACCAGTGATTTAAACTTTAAAACAGCTGATTTTAACAAACTTAGAGAGAGCCTAAGAAAAATTCCATGGATAAAAATCCTAAAGGAGAAAATAACTCAAGAAGCGAGGGAAACACTGAAAAATATGAGTATAAAAGCCCAGTTCCAACACAATACCACTGAAAACAAAAAATAAGAAATCCAAGAAAAAACCAGCATGGTTGCACAAAGATCTCTCTGATATAACTGAAAGACAAAAGGATAAGTACAAAAATGGAAAGAAGGTCACGTAACTAAGGCAGATTATCAGCAGATAACCAGAATTTGAAGTCAGGAAAGCAAAGACTCAGTATGAACAAAGACTTGCAACAAAAGTCAAAGATAATTAAAAAGTTTCTTTCAACATATAAATAACAAGAAAAAAAATCAAGCAAACAGTCCATCCACTAAAGAGAGAAGGTGGCGAGGAAGTAACAGACAGTAGAGAGAAAGCAGAGCTGTTTAACTTATTCTGGGTGTCAGTCTTCATGCAAAAAAAAAAAAAAAAACCACCACACCCTATTACCCAATATACCAAAAACAAAACTATAAGAGACAGACTAGAAATAAAAACTAAAATAAGCAATAAAAGGGTAAGAGAACAACTGTCTGATCTTGATGAGTATAAATCACTGGGACCTGATGGATTACATCCCAGAGTTCTGAAGGAGTTGCTAGATGTTATCTTAGAAACCATTATATTTTCCAAAACTTCTGGAACACCAGGGAACTACCAAAGGATTGGAAAAGAGTTCTCATCTTCAAAACAAAAAAAACTGGGGGGAACAAACTCAGGAAACTGCAGACCAATCAGCCTAACATCAATACCTGGGAAGATACTGGAAAAAATAATCAAAACCAGATCTGTGAACGTCTAGAAACAAATAAAACTATATCTAGTAGCCAGCACGGGTTTGTTAAAAACAGATCAAGCCAAGATAATTTTATTTCATTCTTTGACATAGTGACATAGTGACCAGTGAAATGCTATGGATATAGTATATTTAGACTTCAGCAAGGCATTTGTCATGCCCCCATTGGAGTCTGAAACTGTGGGGGAAGATGAGCTAGAACAAGAACTGACAGTGATTGAGAGGGCAGCTCCATTGGCCTTGGAGGAAACCGGGGAAGGGCAGAGTCAGTCAAGCCAAGTTTTTTGGGGAATTAGTAAGGCCTGCAGGCAGGGAGGAATGGAGGCAGGATGAACATGAGAGACAGCTCAGACGAGGAGCAAGGACCACCCCCTCCTGATCCAAGGGCTAGGAGAGTGCAGAGAAGGCGTGATCAGCACAGACTGAGCAGGCTACTCGGGAGGAGAGTGCCCCTTCACCAGTCACACCTGGGGAATGAGACTTAAGGAGACGCTGTGGGGAGGGGCATTTGTCAGGAACAAATGCTGAGTTCCTGAAGTGTTGCGTGCCGATGTTTGAACTTTCCAAGAGTGCATTCCTTTTGGTGTGGACTAATTATCTGGATGGCAAGTTTGGCTCAGCCTTTCTTCCATTTTATTCTCCTAAGTGGAGCCCCAGTATTGCTTCTCTTCCCTAGCTTGGCCTGCTCTCCTCCTCCTTGGCTCCCAGCTTGCTTGTTTGTAGAATTTCTATCCTGGTTTTCACTGTAAAAACCTGTAAATCACACTCTCTTTAGTATAAATTGTTGCCAAGAAAACAACCTGGATCTGTTTGCAATCACTGGGAATGAAATTCAACTTAAAGCAGGCTACAGTCCATCATTTCAAATGTTTGTAAGCATTTCGGCACTAGGCACATGTATATTGCTACCAATACCATTCAGGCCATAAAAAGACCTTATGAAGCATTTTATTTTTATACACATCAATACATGTTTATGCAAAGCCCCTTCCGCTGACTTATCCCAATTGATTGGGGTCCCTCTCCCCAGAGCAGGCAACTTTGCAAAATAAAGGGAGAAAGACATACTGTAGGAAAATTACATTATAAAAGCTACTTTCACAATTCATCCGCATCTCACTGTCTAAAGGTTATTTTTGCTATGTGTATCAGCCAGTTTCACCAAAACATCAGTACTGCCATAGGCTGTTTCTCCAGTGATGGTTGGGGAAGGCCAACTTCTGAATTCCACTTTTGCTCAAACCTGAATGGGTTGAACCTGATTCAAATTGCCCAAGTGGTGCCCGACCCATGGCATCTCTCTCCTGCCCATCCGTGCCTGCCTTCTCTGCAGGAGTGTGACCTCCCCTCTTTCCACATGTAGGTTCAGCCCTTACGAATGGTATGATGCTCATCCATGCAACCCCGGGTCAGACATTGTCGAGAACAACTTCACTCTCCTCAACAGTTTCTGGTTTGGAATGGGAGCCCTGATGCAGCAAGGTAAGTCCTGCTCCTGCCCCTCTTCCGCCCTTCTTCTTGTATTGCTCCATGCGCTTGTAGCATGCTTCTCAATTGACAGGTGCAAGATGAATGTTGTTGTTAGGGGGAAAAAAGCCTTGGAGCAAGAGATGTAATACGGTCTCTTCTCTCCTTCATGGTTACAAGCAGCAGCAGAGCACCAAGGAGTTGCTGTCATCATACAATGACAAACAAAGACGTTGCTTTTGAAATTGGGGGGAGAATGTCTCTAGGCAGCCTCTGAAGAGCTTGTCAAGATCAGCTTCTCTGTCTCTTCCACTGGGGAGGATCTTTAGAGCAGAGGCGAGACCTACTTAGATAGAACTACCCAGACCAAAGTGTCCTGAGGAGCGAGACTCCCTCTGCTCCCCACAGGACCTGCTCACCAGCCCTTCCTGCCAGGGAGAAGTGGGAGTCCAGGGGTTTCCACGGGCCTAAATAGCTAAACTAATGGAAGGCTCGGAAGCCAGCAGGCAGTAGATTTCCCTGTGCTCAAAGCCTGACAGGGATTACTCAGCATTTGCTCTGGGTACTTTTTCATTTGTGAAAAAAGAACAAGGACCCAAGGAACACATGGAGGCCTCAGACAGGGTCATAGGACCCAAGCTGGGGAGGATGAAAAAGTCACGGGGGCCGTTGTGGCTGCACCCTAGATGACTTTTGCATGCAGGGGTGACATTGACACATACACAAAAAGAGGGAGAATGTCATCATGTTCTTGTTGAATGTCTATGAATGCCACCAATCAGAGCCTGAGGTTCCAAAGGAAGCTGCCCCTTCATAATTTTTAAAGAAATGTACTTCCTTTCTTTCTGAATTATTAATCCGAGTCTCTAATTTGCCATGCTCGGTGTAGTCACAGTTCTGTTCTGAGAGTCATAGCCATGCTGGAAAATGGCACAGAAAGAATGCAAGTGTTTGAGTTTTCAAGAACACTGCATCAGGCAGGAAGTTATCCAGTGGCCAGCAAGGGGGTGGGAGGGGGTTGAACCTGATGGCCTCAAGGACTCTCTCCTGAAGAGAACAAAAGCAAGATCCCACATCCCTCAGACCTGTAGGTGGAAGGACAAGAAGCAATGGGTGGAAACTGATCAAGGAGAGAAGCAATCTAGAACGAAGAAGAAATTTCCTGACAAGACAATTAATCACTGGAATGACTTGCTTCCACAATGTATGAATACTCCAACACTGGAAGTTTTTAAGAAGAGATTGGACAACCATTTGTCTAAAATGATGTATGGTTTCCTGCCTCAACAGGGAGTTGGACTGAAAGACCTCCATGGTCCCTTCCAACTATTCTATTCTATTCTATTCTTAATCTAATCTAATCTAATCTAATCTGGAAATGGTGGTTGTGATAGGATTGCTGGGATCAATTTACACTGTAACTCCAAGAGGGCGGGAGATTCAGTGCTGTAATTCATGGTAGGGTTTGATTATGCCTACCTTTCAGGAGCAAAGAAAATGTAACCATTTTCCTTGGGGTTTTTTTGTCCAATTTTGAAAACAGAGAGTCAATGTCCAACTAACTTTCCTTCCTTCCTTCTTCCTTCCTTCCTTCCTCACTTAAAATTATATTGATATGGCTACAGTGCATGTATTTGATTAACTACTCTTGTATCACACTTTCTGATCTTAGAGAAGCTCCTGCACATTAAGGATAACTGGACAGAGGAACGTTTGACCCAGGGTGGCATTGTACTCCTTTTCTATCTGGAATGCTTCCATTTGGATTTTTGCACAAAGCAGGGGGGGGGGGGTGTTGAGCATGATGGGCTTAAGACGTCTTTCCATGTCTGTGAATTGTAGTCTTGAGGGGATTCACCAGGAATCTGGCCAGCCAGCACAGAAAGAGGCTCTTTGGCTGGAGCAGACTAGGTAGCAGCAAGGTGCCAATTCCCCCAAGTTTTCAGACCTCCTGCCTTACGTGCTCTTCCCCTCACAACCAGTGTCACTTTTCAGCACTGAAGCACAGTGGGGATATGGATTCAATGTCTTTGAAGACATGCACTTTTTCATCTCATGATTTTCAGCCTTCTGGGACACAGGTTTCCTCCCCTGGCTTCCCTTTGGAACCTGGTTCCACCTGGAATCAGGAGCACAAGAGATAAAACCATCCATGGATGTCCTTCTCCCTCTTTGGACAAAGTCACTGTAGGCCTGTAACACATTTTAAATGGTGTTTGCTGCCCTTGGCTGCTATTTACAGCCCTAATCATTTCTTGCCCAGAGGTTTTGTCTTTTGTTTTTTGTTTTTAAAGAAAAGCCTATATATTTGGAGAATGTCCTCGGAGTGAGCCCTTTTGAAAAACAATCCACATAAAAGGAGTTTCCTTTGATTTTAAATGATTGAACAAAAGGGACATAAAAGTTCACAAATGGCTTGCTATTCAAATCACATAAATGCTGCTTAGTTAATTACTCTGATTTGCAGCTCCCCATAAATTACTGGCTGTGCCACAAGGTCAGCAGGAATGGGCTGGGGATTTCTGCCAGCAGCAGAAGGAAAGAACGGGAACAGCAGGATGCGTTTCTTAGGCGTCGCTCAGGTTGACCTGGTATAATCGGGGTGCAGCTCGTGACTGAGAAGCGGGCCTGGAGGGGGGAGGGGCTGTCCAGCCTGTGACTGTTTCCCTCTCCTTCTCTCTTTTTTCCCAGGCTCCGAGCTGATGCCCAAAGCTCTCTCCACTCGGATCATCGGGGGAATTTGGTGGTTTTTCACCCTCATAATCATCTCTTCCTACACGGCCAACTTAGCTGCCTTCTTGACGGTGGAGAGGATGGAGTCCCCCATTGGCTCCGCAGATGATTTGGCCAAGCAGACCAAAATCGAATATGGAGCAGTCAAGGACGGAGCCACCATGGTCTTCTTCAAGGTGAGCTTGCAACCTAAGTGACTCTCCTCCAGGGTGGCCCTGGAGTATCTGTCACAGCCGAATGAGCGAACGGAGCCCTTGTGTCCGTGCAGACCTGCCAGTGGGATGGCTGCTTCCTCTCTTGGCCCTCTCCTGTCTGCCCATCCCAAAGGGGGCCCACTGCAGAGGTGGGTTCCTATTGTTCGGATTGGTTTGGCCGAGTAGGTAGTAACTCGGCTGGACATGCCCCCAAACCAGTTCTACCAGGGGAGCCTTAGGCGCTGCCATTTTGTTTTTTGATTCTGCGCATGCACGCGTAGCGTGCATCAAGCGCGTGCTCACGAAGCATGCCCCTGAGCAGCAAACCAGCAGTAACAGAAGCCGGAACTCACCCCTGACCCACTGCTTCCCCTTTCAGCCTCCCACAGCTGTCCAAGGGCCCTGTCAGTGTAAGCAGAGAGTGATTTGCCCAGGGAAGCAGGAAGGGGGGGGGGCAGCAATAGGCAGGATTCCCAAAGCAGCCGGGGAAGACGGTGCCTGTGGTTGAGAATCTCACCGGGGCTGGGCATTCTTGCTCTTGCTGAAAGGGGGACAATGGTTGGAGGCTGCCGCTTGAGGAGGAATCATGGTGGGACTTCAGTTGCTCATCAAATCTGCAGGTCCTTGTCTGTGAAATCTTTTTGGGCCTGGGATAAAACAGCTGTTTCCATGCAACTGGGCCCCAAGGCATGTCAGGGGCTCCGGAACTTGGTATCAAGGGATTTGGTGGCTGTGAATGCCAAAGAGGATCCTGGCACAGCCCAGGAGCATTTCCAAACTCCTGATCTGTCATCTCCAATAACGACTCCTCAAGGGGGAATGGAGCAGGAGCATCACAATGGCAATTGCCTAACTTGACGGTATCTAGTTTTCCTGGGCAGGATTGACAGCCTAGGAACCGTTTCGTACAGTGACTTCCCTACTTTGCAATATGTGAATGTTGCTAATATTGCTCTCAATTAAGTGTATATGTCAGGGTTCCAAATAGCATCCAAAAGTAAATCAGAGTCCAAGGCAAAGTATTGCTCAAAGTTCCAATTTATTAAGACAGCTATGTTTGCACAGCTGGGGAAACCTGAATCTGAACGTTTCCTGTTTTTCCCCACCCAGTTGAAAGTTCAAGATCTTGCCCCCACACCCACAAGTCCATCCCATGGTCCAATCTTCTACTGCCCTGCTGGCAGTTCCACCCATCCAGTTCTGGTCAGGTGCAGAGGTGTAAAGACCAAGGGTGACCTTGGCTTTCTAGAAAGAATGTTGTTATGGCTATATAGCATCTAACTCCATACAATCCCCACTCCCATTTTCCCACCATAGAAAATGCATAGTTGAATAATAGAAAGTGTGGCAGGCCAAAGATCCAAAAGAAAAGATGGCTGCAGGCCTGACAGTGTAGTTGGGACTGAGCATCGCGCAAGGGTCTGATGGAATGAAACGGGAGGGCAGCAGGAGTCTCAACCAAGAAATGTAAGCAAGGACTATCAGGCCCCCCAAAACTCTTGCTGAAAGGGGGGATTGCCGGGGCAGGGACTCCCTGGTGGTGGGAATTCCCAGCTCAGAGAACTGTGGGATGCCGTGCTAGACGCCCTCTGTTGGATTCTCCACCTGCAATCCCTTGGATGCTGGCAGGATGGCTCAAGCCAAGAACCCTGCAGATTCGTGCTGGAAGCAAGCTCTGGACTGCTAGACAGCAGGAGCCTGGCTGGAGGGCCAGGAGAGTCCCGTGGATGCTTCTGCCGTTACAGGTAGTTCTCAGTTTACAACAGATCGTTTAGTGACCATTTGAAGTTTCAGTGGCACTGTAAAAAGTAACTTATGACCATCTTTCACACTTATGACTATTGCAGCATCCCCATCATCCAAATTCAAATGCTTGGCAAGTGTTCATATTTATGACGGTCGCAGTGTCTTGGTATCCCGTGATCTCCTTTTGTGACCTTCTGACAAGCAAAGTCAATGGGGAACCATGTTGCTAACTGTAGTGATTCACTTAACAACTGTGGCAAGAAAGGTCGTAGGATGGGACAAAGCTTACTTAACAACTGTTTTGCTTAGCCAGGTAAATTTTGGGCTCAGTCGTGCTTGTAAGTTAAGGACTATCTGTGCTGAGTGGTTGCTCTGATGCAGCCAGAAGAAAAGCTACTGGGACAGCCTCAGTTTCTTATGTGATTGCAGCTAGACCCCCCTCTCCACTTCCAAGGAAGCCCCCCTGCCTTGCCAAGGTTACCTGGGCCTTCTGCCAGCCAAGCTGCCCTGCCTTTCTGGGCAGGAACAAAGCAACTGATGGTGGAGACACAGAGTCAGGAGGGAGATCAAGAGCAGCTTTGAGTTGTAAATAAAGGTAAAGATAAAGGTTTCCCCTGTCCAGTCAATTCTGACTATGTGTGTGTGTCTGTGTGTGTGTGTGTGTGTGTGTGCACGCACGCACACATGCGCGTGCTCATCTCCATTCCTGGGCTGAAGGAGCCAGCCTTGTCCGAAGACAATTTCCATAGCCATGTGGCCAGTATAGCTATATAGCCAAAGGCAAACGGAACGCTGTTACCTTCCCACCAAAGTGGTACCTATTTGTCTACTCACATTTGCCTGCTTTCAAACTGCTAGGTGGGCAGGAGCTGTGGCAAGGAATGGAAGATCACCCCCATCACCTAGTGCTTGGGTCTTTTTTTTTTTAATTAAAGGTTTTAACAAATTTTATAAATATTACCCCTTCCCCTTCCCAGCCTCCAACCCTCCCTCCCCCCAACTTCCCAGAGCAAAATAGAGGGTATAAACATTTAACAATCATACGCTAACATAAGCTAACTGATTTTAGCATCCTACCTCCTCTTGTACTTTAATTCCCCTTTTGTTAAGCTAACTTTAGGTAAATTGTAGCATTCCTTACTCCTTCACTCATAAGCTAATTGAATTTTTTAGTCCGATATTTATTTTGAATATAGTCAATCCATCTTCTCCATTCCAACTTATATTTCTCATCTGAATGGTCCTTCAAATATGCTGTGATTTTGGCCATCTCTGCTAGATTTACTACTTTTAGCATCCATTCTTGAATAGTAGGCAATTCTTCCTTCTTCCAGTACTGCGCCACCAACAATCTTGCTGCCGTCGTTAAGTTCAAAATCAAATTAGTCTCTATAACTGTACAGTCTGTAATTATACCTAACAAAAACAACTGGAGGGTGAACTTTATCCTCTTTTTAAGTATATTTTGAATAACCCACTATATTTTTATCCAAAATGCTTTGACTTTTTTGCAAGTCCACCATATATGGTAATATGTAGCATCAGCACAATCACATCTCCAACATTTAAGGTTGTAAATTCGGATACATACAAGATAATGTTTTGGGATCTAAATGCCATCTATACAACATCTTATAAAAACTCTCTCTCAAATTCTGAGCTTGCGTAAATGTTACATTTCTTACCCAAATCTTTTCCCATGTTTCCATCATTATTGGCTCTTCGAAATTTTGTGCCCATTTTATCATACAGTCTTTAACTAACTCTGTTTCAGAATCTATTTCTATCAGTATATTATACAACCTTTTTATATGCATTTGACTCTGGTCCCTAATTTGTTTTATCAAACTATCCTCATTTTGCGTAATACCAATTGTCTGATCTTTTTTCCATCTAGCTTGTAACTGTCCATATTGGAACCAGGTTTGAATTACCCTTTCTTCTCTTAATACATTCAAAGGCTTTAACTGTAGTATACCTCTCTATATATTAAGAAGTTCTCTATATGTAATTACATCCTGTTTTTGTTCTATACTTATATTCTCTATCGCGTGTCTGGGTACTACCCACATAGGTATCATCATTTAACCTATATTGGTATTTTTTCCAGACACGCAATAGGGCATTCCTTAATAAATGGCTTTTAAAAATCTTATCCACCTTCTCATCATATATTAAATAAGTGTGCCAACCATATACCAAATCATATCCCTCAATATTCAGTATTCTATCCTCTGTTAGATTAATCCAATCACTAATTGTTGATAAAACTACTGCTTCATAGTATTAAATTAGGCATTTTCAAACCTCCTCTTTCCCGTATGTCTTGCATTATTTTAAGTTTTATTCTTGGTTTCTTCCCCGCCCAGACAAAGTTATTAATACCTTTCTGCCATTCTTCCAAATTTGCATCTTTTTAAAGTATTGGTATCATTTGAAAGAGAAATAGAAACTTACGCAAAACATTCATTTTTACTGCTGCTATTCTTCCCAACAGTGACAATTATAGTTTTTTCCATTTATTCATCTCTAATTGTATTTTATGCCACAATGGTTCATAATTATACTTATATAATTTCCCATTTAAGGTTGTAATGTAAACTCCTAAATATTTAACCTTTTCTACTATCTCTCATTCTGTTACTCTTTCTAGTTCTTCTTTTTGATTTGTGGTCATATTTTTAACTATCATCTTTGTTTTTCCTAGATTTATTTTGAACCCAGATACTTGACCATATTGATTAATTATGTTCATTAAACCTATAGCTGATTTCCCTGGTTGGGTTAAAGTTACAACCAAGACATCCGCAAATGCTCGTACTCTATATTCATAATGCCTAATCTTAATTCCCTGTAGGTCATCCGACCCACGTATTCTATTCAACAATAACTCCAAGGTTAAACAATAATGGAGACAGGGGATACCCCTGTCTTGTTCCTTTTTCAATTTTGAAGGATTCTGTTAAACTACCATTAACTATAATTTGTGCTGTTTGTTTCTGGTATATTGCCTTGATAGATTGTGTGAAATACTCTCCAAAATGCATCTTTTGTATTATTCTTATTAGAAATTGCCAATTTACTCGGTCAAATGCTTTCTCCACGTCTAAGAATAAAAGTGCTGGGGGGACTTGGTTGTTCTTCCCCAAATATTCCAATATATTAACAATTTGTCTTACATTACTTTTCATTTGTCTCCCCTGTATAAAACCGGATTGATCATTATGAATTGTTTGTTGTATAATTGACATCAACCTATTTGCTAATATTTTAGCAAAGAGTTTATAATCTGTATTAAGTAATGAAATAGGTCTATAGTTTTTGGGCTGAGTGTGGTCCTGATCTTCTTTTGGAATCAGGGAAATAAAGGCTGTTCTCCAAGATGGCGGTAGCCTTCCTTCCATTTGAATTTTATTAAATAGTTCCTTAAGAGGATCTACCATTTCTAATTGTAACTTTTTATAATAAACCACTGTCAATCCATCTGTACCTGGGGCCTTCCCAATTTTTAATTGCTTAATTGCCAGGAGAATTTCCTCCGTGGTTACAAGTTGATTCAGTCTTTCCCTTTGTTCATCTGTAACTATAGGTATTTTCTCTTTCTCCAGATATCTATCTATATCTAAACCTTGTATTTTATCACCAGCGTACAATCTAGTATAATATTCTGAGAAAGTCTTTTTAATCATATCCTGTTGATAAACTTCTTTGCCTTTGTATTCTACTTTCTCTATAGTACAAGACTTTTGTTTCTTTCCTTTACATGTATGCTAGCCATCTACCTGGTTTATTTGCATTACAAAAAGTATTATGTTTAGCATATATCAGATTAGTGGCTACTTGATCTGACATCAACATATTGAACTGCCCTCGCAGTAAAGTAATTGCTTCTCTTGTCTTCTTATCATCTGGGTTAGATATTAATGCCTGCTCTTTCTTTTTTATCTCTTCTTCTAATTCCCTTCATTTTCCCCCCTGTCTATGCCTATATAAATTGTTCAAATTTATTAAGACACCTCTCATGTAAGCTTTACTTGCATCCCAAACCATTTCCATCGATGTCCCCTTATGCATGTTAAAAGCATAAATTCTTTCAATAGTTAAATTCTTTCAATAGTTTTTTACATTCTATAAGATTTCTCTCATATCTAAATAACTTTTCATTTAACCTCCAAGACCTCCTAGATCCCTCTCTATATTCCAATTCCATCCAAACCGGATTATGATCTGTTAGAGTTCTCTGGCATATCTTCGTCTTCTTCACCCTAGAAAGTTGCTTGCAGTATTTCATTCCTAGTTTCCCTGGTGACAAAATAAATTACAATATCTCTTGGTAGTTGTCTCTGTCTGGCAATCCATGAATTGACATGGTAAATTTTATCGATCTGCCAGGCACACTCTACCTTTGGTTCATCAGTTAATTGAGTGAAAGCTTCAGCAAAAATATCTCTCAGATCTTCTTGGTTATGTTCTTTCAAACCTCTTATTCTTAAGGCAAATTCCATTGTTCTGTATTGTATCATTATAACTTCTGCCTCTGATTTATCAATTTTGCTTTGTGCCTCCTCACCTTTATTATCCAACTTCATATTAGACTGATTAATTTCTTCCACCTTCTCATCCAGAGATGTTACATAACCAAATAAACCTTTAAATGCATCTACAATGTCCTCCCTAATCTGTTGATTACGGGTTTGGATTAAATCCTTAATTCCAGACATTTCCTCAGACACGTCTTTAAAAGCATTTGAAATCTTTTCGTCCAAAACAACGGCTTGGTCCTTTAATGCATTTTGGAGAGCCTCAAGTGTCAGAGGGACTTCTGGAGGCACCATTGGCATTGGAAGGGAACGCCAGCCCCGTGACTGAATAAGCTGCTAGAACAGCATAAATCAGCTGTCTAGTGGCTTGAAAACTCCCCCTCAGGAAAAGAGGGGGGGCGAGAAGATGGGAGAGGGTAGAGCTCCCCGGGATCCCCAGGAGAAATACTGGGGCACAAGGGTGAGAGCTCCCCAGAAGCCCGACATAGCTCCTCTTCCGGGACGCTTCTGCTTTTGCAGAAATGAAACGTCACGACCACCCCTGCTGTCAGTGTTTAAATCTATATTTGATTGATACGCAGGCAGAGCAAAACAGGAGTGAATATAATTGTAAGTACAACTCTTAATTCCGATGTAATATACTTCCCTCTGTGAAGACAAAGGGACTTAAAAGGAAGATGGTGATTGAATAACAAAGGGTGTGTCGAAAGTGAAACCTAAAAGGGGCAGCACTTGTTAACTGCCTGCTAACGATGTTAAAAGACTCAAGAGTTTAAGATCAAAGAAAACAGTATTAGTTAACAAATCTGGGGGAATAGGTGGACTTTTTGGACTCAATAAACTGGCTGTTGAAAAGTTTATTTGAATATCTGGAAATGGCTTCAAAACAAACAAAACTAAGTGTTTCCAAGAGCGCTGGAATTTCCCCAGCCCAGAAACAGAAATTACAATCTTTATTACCCCCAGTAGAAACACCTAATGCTTGGGTCTTGAACCTGGATTGTCAGTTTTCCAGCTGACAAGCTCAGCATCTTTAACCATTGGGCTCTTGTGCCTTTCCCAGCCACAAATTTGAGGGTTTAAATGAACCAGAACTCAGAGGTGGGGATGATGGGCTATGTGCCTGGCAAAGGATGATCCCACTTTCGAAAGCTCTGCGCCCATTAAGTCAGAAGATGAGACAGCTCCTTTGAAAGGGAGACAAGCCAGGCCAGTTCTCTCTCCCTTGCAGTAATTCTGGTCATCCCCCCATTCACCCAATCTACCCACCAGAAGTTGGAGAAGCAAGCATTCCAAAAGACAATTGATCTGGACTACAAGAGAAATTGTGTTAATAAACTATAATTAATAACAGTTTGTTTAAATTGCTGGCTGAACCAGCCTCGCTATGGATTCCTTTGGCGTGTTTTTGGTTTTCTGTTTCAAACTGCAAACCTGTAGGGTTGGAGGGCCTTTTCCCACCAGCACACTTATCCCTGTAGGGCAAAAGTGTCAAACTCAAGGCCTGCAGCCTGCATACAGCCCTCAATGAGGTCATATCTGGCCTGTGTGGCCAGAAACTGTAAGGAGCAGGCCTGTGTCACTTCAACCCAGCCCACGCCATTCCGGCAAGCGTGCGTACGCAAAGGAGGAGGAGGAGGAGGAGGAGGAGGCCGCACACGCATACAGGCCCAGTTCTCTGCCACCCCGTGCAGGGCAACAAAAGTAGTCTGTGGGACTACAGTAAAAAAAAAATAGTTCAGACCTTCCAACCTTGCGAGATCTTTTTTTTGTGTGTGTGTGAGAAGTTGGAAGGTCTGATTTTTTTTTTTTTTACTGTAGTCCCACAGACTACTTTTCTTGCCCTGCACGCAGTGTCGGAGAATGGAGCTGGAAAGCAGATTAGTGATGTGGCTGCCCTGGGGGTGGGGTGTGTCTGAGGGTTTGGCACGAGTGTCCCGGCTGAAGGCCCCTCAGGTGAGCCAGTGCAGTGCGGGTGGGGTAACTCCACACCCACTGCTTTGCTTCGTCCTCCTCCACCACCATCTTGTTCCGTCTTCCACCTCCCAAGTGCTTCATTTCATCTCTCCTCCCCCCCCCCACCATGCTTTGTGGCCACCGCACCAGTGCATCGCTCATCCTCCTGCTCCCTTATGGTGGCGAGCAAGGAGAAGTGGTGAAGAATGAAACGAGCCAGTGGGGGTGGGTGGAGGACGGATCAGCTGCAGGCCACCATGGAGAGCATGACTAATGTCAGTGCCATGAGATGGGGTGAGAGAGCGAGAGAACAATCTAATCAACCCACCCACCCACCCACCCTCTCTCTCTTTCTCTCTCCCTCCCTCCCTCTCTCTCTCTCTCTCTCTCTCTCTCTCTCTCTCTCTCTCTCTCCCTCTCTCTCTCTCTCCGGTGACAGTGGTGGCACTTCAGTGACTGGACGGCAGGGCATTTCTCACTTGGCCACTTTCCCTCTTTCTTCTCCCCACTCCTCCTCCTCCTTCAGACAAAAGCTGCACTTTTCGTCTGTCCATTGCAGCGCACCACCTGGGATTTACTTTGACAGCAGTGGAGCTTGGGGAATGGTCAATCCCTGTTCGTAGCATGGCAGATAAGGTGGAAGGCAATTCCCCCCCCCCCCCACCAGACCAGCACAGCCTGGCAGGGGTGAGATGGAAAACCGAGTGGCATTCAAAGCAGCTGGAGGCACACTGGCTGTAGCTGCCACCTGGACGCCACAGGCACCACCCACACAAGTGAAGTCAAACTGGCCACGTGCCCACCCACAGCCATTCAGCTGCAACCACCCCAGCCCCCCCTCTCCCTCCCCCCTGGTCCCCAAAGGACTGACTGCAACAATGCTAATCCGGCCCTCAATGAAATCTAGTTTGACACCCCTGTGGTAGAGAGTCCTGTGGCTATCGTGATATCAGAAGCTTTTCATTGTCAGTGCAATGGTTGTGAGTCCTATATGAGCCAGTCGTATGCGGCAGCCACCCAAAAACCAGCGCAGTCCTAGACTGCATGATCAGAGGAATAAAATCAAGATCACACAAAGTACCACTTTATAAGGCCTTGGTAAGGCCACACTTGGAATACTGCATTTAGTTTTGGTTGTCACGATGTAAATAAGATGTTGAGACTCTGGAAAGAGTGCAAAGAAGAGCAATCAAGAGGATTAGGAGACTGGGCGCTAAAACATGAAGGATTGCAGGAATCTAGTCTAGCAAAAAAGAGGACCTGGGGTGACAGAATAGCAGTGTTCTGGTATTTGAGGGGCTGCTACAAAGAAGAGGGGTTCAACCTGTTTTCCAAAGAACCAGAAGGCAGGACAAGAAACAATGGAGGGAAACTAATCAAGGAGAGAAGCAACCTAGAACTAAGGAGAAATTTCCTGACAATGAACCAGCGTCTGTGGAGATTCTCATAACCAGTGGAATGCCTTCCCTCCAGAGGTTGTAAGTGCTCCATCACTGGAATTTTTAAAGAAGAGATTGGACAATCATTCATCTGGAATAGTCCAGGGTCTCCTGCTTGTGCAGGGGGTCGGACGTCAAGACCTTCAAGGTCCCTTCTCTTATTCTGTTAAATTGTGCATGTGGAAACAAAGCAGAATCTTGCGCTCACCACATAGGTACATGACAAGGTGCACAAAGGGTTCTCTTTGTTGCCAAAAGCAAAATGAATCCTAAATCAGCAGCTTAAATGGCTGCAATTGCAAGACACTATCAATTTGAGCAAAATAACTAATTTAAAGTGCTTTTCATTTGCTTGAAGGTGGAGAAGCATTGCAACACCCAGTCATGTTGTAACAAATGTGGGGGTGTCTCAATAAATCTTTTGTTTGGCTATTTTCAAAATGCTGTGTAGCAGTTCAATCAATATCTGCCAGATAGCCGATTAACTTCAAAAGCTGATACTGTTAACCTCCTTTTGTATTGATGTTGGCTTCTAATTGCTAGTAATATCACCTCCTCAAATGCAAGGTAAGGCTGGAGTGTCTGTACATACACTTCTGTGCTAATTGTATGTTGCCTTCTCTTAAACTCTGGTAATTTTTCTGGCAAAGAGTGAAAATGTAGTGCTTTTATGACACATGTGGTTCTCCAGGTATACACACACACAGACCAATAAACAAAATGGCTAGCTTGGCATGGAAAGTATAAGTTTATTTTTGTAGGTGCCCTCAAACTTTGCAGGAAATCAAAGGCAGTGCGCTAGTGACAGATACCAAGCAGAGGTGGCATTCAACAGGTTCTGACCAGTAGCAGAAATTTTGAGTACTTCTGAGAACCAGCAAATACCACCTCTGGCTGGCCCCACCCCTATATATTCTCTGCCTCCCAAGGCCCAGCTGATTTGGAGGGAATGGAGATTTTACACTATCCTTCCCCTGGAGTGAGGAGGGAATGGAGATTTCACAGTATCCTTCCCCTGGAGTGAGGAGGGAATGGAGATTTTGCAGTAACCTTCTCGTGGAGTGGGGAGGGAATGGGGATTTTACAGTAACCTTCCTGTGGAGTGGGAAGAGAATGGAGATTTTATAGTATCCTTCTCCAGGAGTGGGGAGGGAATAGAGATTTTGCAGTAACCTTCTCGTGGAGTGGGGAGGGAATGGAGATTTTACAGTATCCTTCCCGTGGAGTGGGGAGGGAATGGAGATTTTACAGTAACCTTCCTGTGGAGTGGGAAGGGAATGGAGATTTTGCAGTATCTTAACCCTGGAGTGGGGAGAGAATGGAGATTTTACACTATCCTTCCCCTGGAGTGGGAAGGGAATGGAGATTTTACAGTATCCTTCTCCAGGAGTGATGTGGGAATAGAGATTTTGCAGTATCCTTCCCCTGGAGTGAGGAGGGAATGGAGATTTTGCAGTATCTTTCCCCTGGAGTGGGGAGGGAATGGAGATTTTACAGTATCCTTCCCCTGAAGTGAGGAGGGAATGGAGATTTTACAGTATCCTTCCCCTGGAGTGGGGGAGGGAATGGGGATTTTGCAGTAACCTTCCCATGCCACACCCAGCAAGCCACACCCATGGAAACGGTAGTAAAAATATTTGAATCCCACCACTGATACCAAGGGTCTGTGTAATTGTGGTAGGTTGCAAATCAAAATAACAAACAAGAGCTTAAGTTGAAAAGCATTTCCTATGAGATACAATTTGCTTCTCCTTCAGAAGAGGAGCTACTTCGTTTTCTGCTAAGCTTAGCCGGTTGCTCTTTCAGCTTGGATTTTTGGAGCATCTGCAAGTTCTGAATGAGATTAAGAAGCAAAAAAAAGATGTGGGCCTCAAAATAAAACATTACACCTCAAATTTCCTTAGGGATAAATCAGAGACAACATTTTGGAATATTGGAAAGGCTGATCCATGAATGATGAATCAAACTGGTTCCCAGTTATAATGCAATGGGGTTCAAGACAGGATGGCCAGGCAGAATGAACTCCTGGAAGTGGTCTTGGCTTCCTCCAAGGATTTAGACTCTTTCTTAAGTTAATGTTAGCAGATACTAGATAGGTAGACTCTGGCTACTATCTCAGCATCGGGATGGCCTAGATTACTTTTGATGTCACTTCCAACCCAGCCACTCTCTCTGTCAGTGTTCCAAATAGCATTCAATAGTAAATCAGAGTCCAAGGCAAAGGATTCCTCAAAGTTCCATTTTGTGAAGAGAGCCATGTTGGCATATCTGGGAAAACCCGAATCTGAAAACTTCCTGGTTTTCCCCACCCAGTTGAAAGTTCCAGATCTTTCCCCCCCACCCACAAGTCCATCACATGGTTCAATCTCCCACTGCCATGCTGGCAGTTCCTCCCATCCAGTTCGGGTCAGGTGCAGAGGTGCAAAGGCAAAGGATGACCTTGGCTTTCTAGAAAGAATTTTGTTATGGCTACATCACATCTAACTCCGTACAATCCCCCCTCCCATTTTCCCACAATAGAAAATGCATAGAAGAATAATAGAAAGGGTGGCAGGCCAAAGATGGCTGAAGGCCTGACACTGTCATGATTTAAGCCCTATTGCCTAGGGCAGGAGTCTCCGACTTGGCAACTTTAAGACTTGTGGATTTCAACTCCCTGAATTTTTCAGACAGCATGGCTGGTCTAGGATTGCATATAAATACAGACAAATACGTCTTTATTTGCTTTTGTTTTAGAAACAACTGAAATGGATAACTTTATTTATTTATTTGGTTTATTTTTTGATTTAATTTTTATTGATTTATTTTATTTCATGTTATTATTTTATTTCATATTTCTAAACCTCCTTCCAAGCCATGTACAATATAATATAACCAATGAGCAAAACAATGTAGAAAAATTAGCATTAAAATTAAAAATTAAATTAGGATTTAAAATTTTAGAATTATAGGATGACAATTAAACATCAAAAGAAGAAAAAAAGTCATAATATGCTCATTTAAAATTGGATTATTATAGTCGGGGGGGTTCTAAAGTTGGGATTTTTTCTGTTCCCCCACCACCACCACCACCACAAGGCCAAGGAGCCATGTTCTGACCCCTTTGTGGAAAGTCAGTTGGGGGCTTTCCTCCCTTCTGGGGGTTGGATGTTCAATAAAGCGAGGGCAGTGACTGAGAAAGCTGCCTTCCTAGACTATGCCAGTCAAAATCATTTGACTGACAGCATACCTTTCCTGCCTGATCAAGTGAGACAGGCTGATGAGATTGGGTGAAGCTCAGGGGTGAAATCTGGCAGGTTCTGGAGAACTGGTAGCGGAAAGTTTGAGTAGTTCGGAGAACCAGTAGTGAAAATTTTGAGTAGTTCGGAGAACTGGCAAAAGTCACCTCTGGCTGGCCCCAGAGTGGGGTGGGAATGGTAATTTTGCAGTATCCTTCCCCTGCCACACCCACCAAGCCACACTGACCAAGCTGGTAGTAAAAAAAAATGAATTTCACCACTGGTGAAGCTGGATCTGTAGATAACCCAGTCCTATGCCTTGTGGAGTTTTATAAGCGGTGGCCAACACCTTGAATTGGACCCAGAAGCAAACTGGTACGCAGTGCACTTCCCTGAGCAACTGGGAGATGACAGGGCACGAGTGACTGAGTGTAGAGACTCCCTGTCCAGGTAAGGGTGCAATTGGTGTGCAACACATAATTAGGCAAAGGGCCTCCTGGCCATGATTGTCACCTGCTCTTCAAGCAGGAGCTGTGAGTCAGGGACCCCCAAGTTACATACCAAGTCTGCCTGGGATAGTTCAGCCCCATCCAAGACCAAGAATGATAACCACTTAGGATCTCTCCTAGTTGAAAGGTGTATTCTATCCTGTTTTGCTTTTTAAAAAGAAACATTCTTATGCTTGTGCCACTTTCTAATCTTAAGGATCCTCTTTCTTTACATCAGTGACAATCCACCAGTGGAACGGCTTGCCTCCAGAAGTTGTGGGTGCCCCATCAGGTTTTTAAGAAGAGATTGGAGAGCCATTTGTCTGGATTGATATAGAGGTCACTTGTTTGAGAGGGGGTTGCACTAGAAGACCCCAAGGTCCCTTCTAACTCTTCTACTCTGTAGTTCTGTTCTTCTTCTCCAGCACTTGGAAACTTGGAAAGAGTCATGGTGGCTACCTGACAGTCATAGCTTGTCTGCCTTAGTTACAGGTTGCCAACCCAACCATAGAACCGACCATCAGGTTAAGTGTTCTGCCATGAACAGTCCTGGCAAAAGCTCTTTGAATTTTTGATGAGTTTTCTGTGATTCCACCTGCTCAAACTCTTCTCATTCATGATATTCATGGAACGCTATCCATCACCAGAAACAGTAGGCACCAAAGAGCCATGTGCATTATGGAGGAGCTGGAGTAATGTAGCTCATGCAGAATTCTTCTGTGTAACGTAAAGGAAGAGTGCTTTTGCTTGACCCCCTTTTGACTGCTGGCCCATTTTGAGCCCAAATCTCCTGCTGTAGGACATTTGAGAGGAAGGCAAGGGCTGGGCAGGAGCTGGCCCACAATGGCTTTTGAGTGAAATCTATCTTATCCCTCTTGCCTTGGCTTAAAAAAAAACCTCCCTTCTTGTTCTTTTGTTTTTCCATTGATCTGCCCTTCCAGAAGTCCAAGATCTCTACGTTTGAAAAAATGTGGGCCTTCATGAGCAGCAAACCCTCCGCTCTTGTGAAGAACAACGAAGAAGGGATCCAGCGTGCCCTGACTTCTGATTATGCCCTGCTGATGGAATCCACCACCATTGAGTACATCACCCAACGAAACTGCAACCTAACCCAGATTGGGGGACTGATTGATTCCAAGGGCTATGGGATTGGCACTCCCATGGGTGAGAGCAACGAGAGGCTATAGGGTGGGAAGGAGGGTGGTGGCACTCGATAAAAGCATGCAGGAATTTGGGCTCTGTAGACTATGGTTTAAACCAAATGGGCTGCTATCAAGGCACAATTGCAAATCTTGTCTTGGACCAGACTAGGGTTAGAGATAATCCCTGCTCATCCCACATGTCTACTATAGTAATCAAACAACCAATAGAAGAGAATATTTGCGGCTCAGGGTTGAACTGTGCAGTCCCTGGTGTTCTCTTTGTTGTTTATAGAGAAAAGTAAAGTCCTACACTTAGATAAGAAAAACCAAAAGTACACATATAAACTGGGTGAAACCAGGCTTAATAGCAATGACTGTGAGAGGGATCTTGGAGTCTTAGTGGACAACCAGCTAAATATGATCCAGAAGTATGCAGCGGCAGCCGAAAAAGCCAATGCAATCTTAAGTTTCATTAACAGAGGATCAAGTGGAGTACTAATACCACTCTATAAAGTCCTAGCAAGGCCACACCTAGAGTATTGCATCCAGTTTTGGTCACCACACTATAAAAAAGATGTTGAGACTCTAGAAAAAGTGCAGAGAAGAGCGACCAGGATGATTAGGGGACTGGAGGCTAAAACATATGAAGAACAGTTGAAGGAACTGGGCATGGACAGTCTAGAGAAGAGAAGGACCAGGGGAGACAAGATAGCAGTGTTCCAATATTTGAAGAGCTGCCATAGAGAGGAGGGGGTCAAGCTATTTTCCAAAGCACCTGAAGGCCAGACAAGGAATAATAGATGGAAACTGACTGAGGAGAGATTCAACCTAGAAATAAGGAGGAATTTCTGACAGTGAGAACAATCAACCCATGGAGCAGAAGTTGTGGGAGCTTCATCACTGGAGGCTTTCAAGAAGAGATTAGACTGCCATTTGTCAGAAATGGTGTAGGATCTCCTGCTTGAGCAGGGGGTTTGACTAGATGACCTATAACAGTGATTGCAAACCTATGGCACGTGGAGCCATTTGTCACTTCCGGTTTGCTCGGAGGATCGTTTTGAGCACTCCGAGGGTTTCAGGGACCGTCCGGGTGTCCGGGGGGCGGGGGAGGCTGTTTTCGCCCTCCCCAGGCTCCTATAAAGCCTCTGGAGCCTGGGGAAGGTGAAAAAAGCATGTAAAAATGGGGGGGAGCACCTGTAGTGCACGCATGCGCACTGGGGGGTCGCACATTGCATTATGGATGCGGCACGCCCGCACACGACCCCCCTGCGCTCCCCCCACTTATGGCACGCGAGCCAAAAAAGGTTCGCCATCGGTGACCTATGAAGTCCCTTCCAACTCTGTTAATCTGTTAAATCTGTTTGCTAGTAGATGTTTCTTTGGCCAACTGGATAACATCAGTGCACTAAGGATGTTACCTACTTAGGTAAGGAAACCTCTGCAAGAAAGCAATCACACTCAGAGAATACCAGGGACTCCACTATCAAAGAAATCCTGGACTAAAAAACCAGCCTCTTGCACATGCTTTAGAATCACCTCTGAAACTGCCCTTCTCGAGCTCTTATCTTGCACCAAGAATGTGCAGTGATTCCTTTGAGGCAGTGCAAGCAGATAGGAACCTTATGGCTGTATCAATTATGTCTGACATTCCAGTCAATAGGAATGCCTGCAAAAAGTGTGTTGATTTTCCAGCTTTGTGGGAGTCCACAGATCTGACTGAAAATTCTTGTGTAGGTTTTGTGTAGAGCAATCTTCCTTTTGGCTTTGTCACCTCAGTATCCTGCAAAGCTCCCCCTTCTGCCTCGCCCACTTATAGGTTCGCCATACAGAGACAAGATCACCATCGCGATCCTCCAGCTTCAGGAAGAGGCGAAGCTGCACGCCATGAAGGAGAAGTGGTGGCGAAGTAATGGCTGCCCAGAAGAGGAGAGCAAGGAAGCCAGTGCCCTCGGCATTCAGAACATTGGCGGGCTCTTCATCGTCCTGGCTGCTGGTCTCATCCTCTCGGTCTTCGTAGCCACTGTGGAGTTCATCTACAAGCTGCGCAAGACAGCCGAACGGGAGCAGGTATTGGCCTCCTTCTTCCTCTTCCTTCTTTCTTGGACCATCCCAAAGGGAAGAGGTGCCCCAAGCATCATTGTTTTGGTAGCTCAGAGCCAACCCACAGTTGAATTCCATAGTGTTTTTCTGACTCCACCACCCCCTTTTTAAGAGAAAATTTAGAGAAGATTGTCCTGAGAAGGAGGGGAAAAGGTTCCTAGGCACCTAGCTTGAAATCCCTCCTTCCCTTTAGCCCTGGGGAAGCAGTGATGAGGTCTCTGCCCACACTCTAGGGTGTGTCTGTAGAGATTCTCCCATCATCCAGGTCAAGATTGTCCCACGGTTGTGCTTGTCTTCAAAAGGCAGCTGAACTTTCTTGCTTCTTTTTCCTTTGGAAACATTTCACTTCCCAACCAAGAAACTTCTTCGGTTCTAACTGACTGGTGGGGAATGGAAGGATTTATATTCCTTGCAGTCATCCAGTCTTAGCACTGGGAGAGTCATTGAGGCCACTCGGGGGGGGGGCGTTGTCTGTATCCTCAGAGTCACCTGAATCAGAGTGAAAATGGGTGTGGAACCTTCTTGGCACTGCTGAAAGGACTGTGCTGTAGACAGGAGATATGTTGGTCCCTCTCGGCTGACAGGGAGCCAGGAATCCAAGGCAGGGGGCTGGGAAGTTGAAAGACATGCTGTCTGGGGCGGAATGGGACTGTTGGGCCTCGTAACCTTTGCCGCCCCTTGTTCGCCACCAGGGTTCCGCCCCCATCCATTAACCCCTACCATTTGTCTTCCGCTGAGACGACCCTCGCTGTTTGCGCTGGCCAATGGGCCCCAGCCTCTTCCCTTCCAGAGAACAGAAAACAAAAATGCAAAGGGTTTTCTAGCTCGGACCCAAGGCAACTGGGCGGAGGAACAAACCCCCGGAGAGGAAACTCGACACGGAACACTTTCTCCCTCCCTCCCTCCCTCTCTCTTTCCCCCTTCCCTTCCTCTGATTGGCTCTCGTGCTCCCAAAAGCCCAAGGTCAACAGTATTTCGCTGAATGGGCCGTGATGAAGAGCCTGGGACAGATGTGGCTGGGGCCCATTGGTAGGGGTTAATGGCTGGGGGTGGAACCCTGGTGGCAAACAAGGGGTAGCGAAGGGTACGAGGCGAACAGTCCTAGACCAGTCTGGGGAGGGGGGGGAGGGGGAGAATGACTTTCTCTGTCACTGGATGAACTGGTGGTTCTGTTCAGGGGTTGGGGGAGCAAAGACTGTCCCAGGGACCATACTGCACACACTATTCTGAACTAACATGCTCCAGATGGACAACAGTCGGCTTTGCTTCTAAACACCCCAACACAAAGCAACACATTCGGCTTGCTGGCTTTATTGGAAAACATTCCCCTCCCCCACCCCCCAAAAACACACAACTTCAGGATGGAACCAAGTGTCAATGTGTTGGGGTTTATATAACAAAGAAATTGGTAATCAGTTAGAAGAGGCAGCGTCTTAAAATCATAGAAATGTGTGCTGAAAGGCTCCAGAAGCATCATCTAGTCCAGCCCTCTGTGATGTGCAGGAAAAGTGCTTAATCCGTCTGGCTCTCCTGGCGCTCAAAAGGAGTTGGAGACAGGCTGCTCCACTCTCTTGTAAAGGAGACCATCAGAAATTTCTTCCGTACATTTAAACGAAGTCTAGGGAGCTGCAACTTATCCCTTTCATTTCTGATTCTGGATGCCCTGGGAAGGGAAGAGAATTTCTGACCATTTTCCTTAGGCCGTATCCGAACACAGGTATTCTGTCTCCCCTCCATCTTTGCAGGCAGTCCCCATATCCCCTTAGTTGCCCTCATCTGACTCTCCTTGGGTGAGGGGGGAAGATTCACACCCATTCCCCCCCTGCTGCTGCATGGAGAAGAAGGGGGACTTCCTCTGTATGGCTCCTCTGAAGCACCATGGTGCCATCCAGGTGGGCCTTTTGGGGTGCTGGGCTTACCTGCCCTTGAGCGAGCCAAGCCCTGACTCTAATGTCCTCTTCCTTTGGCCTCTCTGCTTCCAGCGGTCCTTCTGCAGCGCCATGGCTGAGGAGATTCGGCTGTCCCTCACCTGCCAGCAACGCACGAAGCACAAAGCCCAGCCTCCCCTCATGGTGAAGACCGACGCCGTCATCAACATGCACACGTTCAACAACCGGCGGCTTCCCAGCAAAGACAACCTGGCCTGTAACACGGGGTTGACCCCGGCCTTCCCCTAGCCAGCAGAGGGGTGAGGACTGGGGCACCGAGGAAAAGGCTCCCTGTGAAGCAGCCCACTGAGCAGGAGGTCCGTGGAACGACGGACTCAGAGCAGGCCGCCCCACTTCTGCAGCCGGGGGTCTTACTCTTCCCTTGCAGGCCTCGCAACAGCCAGCCCCCCCCATTCCTCACCTGGACACCTCCAAGAGTCTCGATGTTTACATATCAAGAAAATGTAAAAGACAAAGCAGGCACCTCCCACCGTCTGAGTTCTCGGATCCCACCCTTTGGATTAAGTATGGCAATAAGCAAAAGGGCCTTGGGTCAGGAGATACTTGGAGCCCCCATGGACCAGAGGCTTCAGAGGCAATGGAGCGGAGGGGGGAGGGCAAGGGAGGGGTCCCGGCCAGAGCAACCACCCTTGCTGGGAGGAGCAGAACTGTGTTTTTTGATTCCCTGCTGGGCTGAACAATGGTTCCTCAGGAAGAGCCCCCTTGGCATGGCATGTAGGGTGAGGGTGATGCTACGGGAACCCTCCCTTCTCCAGACGGCAGGTGTGGGGGTCCCTCAGCTGTCAGGAGATGCAACAAGGGGACGGAGCACACCATGGCAGGTCAACATGGTCCTGCCACCCTGGAGAGGAATTCTCTTTGCCGGGCTCTGCTCAATCCAGTCGCCAAATCCAGCTGGGCAGAGCTCCCAGGAAAGAAGCATGCCAACATCTGCAAATAGGAAGCAATGACAATGTGGATTGGGGGGGGGGTGTGAACAGGGGACAAAGTTGGGCATTTGAGAGCTGTAGGATCTAGTGGCATTCCATTGATGTGGACGGACATTCCCCCACGCTGGTAGCAGTGGCAAGGCCTCTGGCCGAAACAAGTGCATGGATGCCCCTGGTTAGCCCCTATGGGTACAGTTCCTGAAAAGTGCCATAGTGCCCAAGGATACATTTCCAAGTAAGGTCCCAGGTAGCTTCCAATATTTGAGGGGCTGTCACAGAGAAGAGGGGGTTGGCCTATTCTCCAGAGCACCTGAAAGCAGGACAAGAGGCAACGGATGGGCAACTTATCAAGGGGATCCGACCTAGAATTAAGTCCCGGGTTGCCAGAAGGCTCCTCCTAGTTGTCCCTAGCTGTTCCCAAAGGATGAACCGATTCCAAAGCTTGGCCTTGACCAGGCACCACGGAGAGCACATGGTTTTCATTTTCTTCCGAGCAGAGTTTTTCTCTCCCAATGACCAAAGACCATCGCCCCCTGCCATTTGGAAGGAGCCAGGGGTGGGGCTGCTCTTCCCCACCCTCCTCCTTATAGAATTGCCAAGTGTAGATTCTGTGCCATCCCCTGGCCTGGGAAGTTACTGGTAGAGAAAAGTCTGGATGGTGTAGTGGCAGCCAGAGCCAGATGACACATTTTTATTCAAGGTCAGCATTTAGCATCAAGCATCTCTGACTAAGCTTGCCACATTTCTGGAACTGGTACCTGTCCGAGCGGAAAGAAGTTCAAGAAAAGGATGCCCGGGAAGGCATAAGCTTCCCTCCATCCTTCTGAATCCTCACATCAGTGGATGGCAAGAGGGAGAAGGCTGTTTCAAGGCTGTCCTCTAAAGTGCCTTTTGAGAGCTGTCCCCTTGGCCCCTTCCACAGCCTCAGCTTCACCAAGGCCACCCAAGAGGTCTAGCCGCAGCAGGGTCAGCTGGCCCATTAGCTGCAGAAGCAGAACCTGGCCGGAGACACGTCAAGAGTTCTGTGGAATCCTTGACGCTCTCAGAGCCTGTTTCTTTGCTTGTTTGCAGAGGCTTTATTGCCTACTAGGTAGCATCATTGGTGCCAGCGAGCGTGGGTTGGCTCCCTGTTGATGTACGGCAGCTTGCTGAGTAACACCAACAGTCCGTTCTCCTTTTCTTGCTCCTCCAGCAAAGGCCTAGCATGCCAGACTGCAACCAGAGAGCTATCATAACCCAGGGGTTGAGGTGGGAGGCTGAGCTGGGTCCAGCTTCTTTGGGAAGCAACAGGCTGGGAGAGAGTTCGAACATAACTGCAGCCCAGGGAAGGATTTCAGCACCCCCTTCCCATCTCGTTTCAGCTCCGATCAGCTGCTGTGAAGCTGGTGAAGAAAATACTCCCAGCCTCTTCCTATCTTGGGTTACTTTTATCAGCAGTGATGGCAGGAGGTAGTAAAAGGGAGCCAAGAGTTTGGGAATATTTCTCAAGGCGTTCAGTCCCATCCTGAAAGAGAAGATATTTGACTAGGAGAAGATTAAATCTTTTAGCTCATTTCAAATGGCCTCTTGGGACCTTGAAAAAAAGAAAATGGAATGGGGGCTTCTCCGTCCTGTGAGGAGGGACTTAAGGCAGAAGAGGAAATGAGGGATGCTCCTTAGGTTAATCCAATCTCCCCACAGAGTCCTTTTTGTACAGCATTGAATGTGGTGATAAGTAAAGCCAGTTCTGTATATCCCTTTCATTTACTCATTCTTAATTACCAATTCGTTTCTCCCACTCCAAGAAACACTCATGGTTTAGTACATCAGAACCCAGCTCTTTTAGTTGTCACAGAATTCTTTCGAAAGACAGGAGCTCCTCTCTTGGGTTTGGGTTTGGGTTTGGCCAAGTTACGCTCATCTAGAAAAGCTCCCTTAATCTGATCTCTGAAATGTAGGTGAAACGGACTCCTTTTCTTTTCAGTTTTAAGCACGTCAGCAAGCTCTTTTCTTTTCTGCTGTCTTTCATCCTTCCCAACCAGTCTGCTTATGCAAGTCTTTTCGTTTTGTGTGTGACGATGAAGAGGAGGCTTCCAAAGGTTGAACTTGGAGGAAAGACCATCAGAAGAGGTCACCTGCCCACTGAGGGAGACCAGGCATCTGAATCAACAACCAGTTCTGGTTTTTTCCAGCTTTCCGAGGAGAAGAACTAAAAGTAAATGTGAGGTATATCTGAAGACCATGTTTCTTACACGAAGCGTTGCTGGCTGAATGTGCATAGAGAGCCGTGGAGTGGCTGTTCCTCCATTAGAGCAGATGAGCTTTTCCACAGCTGAGACCCAGGCCAGGGCAGTGCCCTGGAAGTCTAAGATAGCCCACCTGCTTCCCTTGGCAGCCAGCAAATGCTGACCCACCAGACCAGGTGTACAAGGCCCTCCGTCACCTTCAACATCTTGGCTAGAGGAAGACCAAAAAGCTTTGGCTTTGGACATTGAGCTGTTGGTCTACCACAGAAGTTGCTGTGCAAGGCCAGTTGCAAAAGTGCACATGCTCCAAACTCACAACCACGCAACTCATTCTTTACCCTTAGTAGGGCTTCTTTGGATCTCGGACAATATCTCTGCACAAAAAGAGTCTATTTGCAGTGATTTTGGGGATGGCAACTGAACTGCCCTTCCATCCTCTCTCTCTGGACAGATTTCCTAACAACAGCCACAGAACTGGTCTCTGTGACATTCAGGGGGAAAATTCCTTTGTGGACATGCAGAAATTTCTATAAATTTAGTTTTTTGTAAACATTTTGTAAGAATTTTGGTTTCATAGTAACTGTGTTACTTGCAGATCATTCTAGGCAGATGTAAATAGAATTTCAAAAAAGAACAATTTAAAGTTTTAAAAGAAACAAAAATGATTATTTTCCTTTTTAAGACACTGTGATATATCAAGTGCACAGTTTTGCTGTATGCGGTAACATTGTTAAAATTTTAAATAAAACATTTCTACAAAAGAAACCTCCAAACATTTTGCATCTTTTAATTTTTAAAAAAAAAGCTTAAAGGAAGCCACAATGTCTGCAAGAGAAAGAGTTGGACTACTTTATGTGCCAAAAAAAAAATATCCCCCATTGAACGAAAAATCACCAACAGGAATTTAGATGAGATGGGAGAAGAAATAAAAGAGGAATAGAAGCAGAATCAGGAAGTTGGCAAACATTTTCTTTGCAATCAAGAGATTTAAACACCATTAAAGAAACAAAAATTTTATTTTAATAAACTGTTGAAAGAGCCAGATTCTTCCTTTTTTCAAGGAGCTTGGGAGCAAGGGTCTAAGACCTGTACAAGGAGAGGCAGTTTTATGTAGTGGTTAAGGCATCAAGCAGAGAACGACAAGACCGTGAGTTCCTGTCCCTAAGCCAGTCACTCTCTCCCAGCCTTAGGAGGCTGGTAATGGCAAGCCATTTGCCAAGGAAATTGCAGGGACTTGTCCAGTGCATCAACAGGAATGAAGACTAATTTAGGAGTAGCAAAACAACAACAAAACACTGTACAACCACATGGAATATGCACATACTTTTGGTATAACAATCCTTTTTATAATAAATATGTAACAAAATCTATAATCTAATTTCTACCTCCCTAAGGAGCTATCTCAATATTTTTTTAAAAAATCTAACAGCAAGCTTGGTTTCTCTATGCATGCTAACAGGCTAATTCTGCCATTAGCATAATTACATATGGACTATGAAGTTGTAAACTAAGTTGTGAGCTTTATCCAAAATCCTCCCAAAAAACACTTTTGCCACCACTTCCAAATCCTTTAAAAGTTCCAATTCTTTGAGTTTAATTTTTGTAGGAATCAACTTCAGTTCTGATCCTAAACTCTGGATTATTATTTTTTGGAAGCCTTGTATCTTGAAAATCATTCTAAAAATATTGTAAACTGGGCCCATCAACCAGAAGTGAGGCCCCTTCCAAATTGACTCTTATTTTGAGAGTCTCCAATCCTGTGAGGTGAACCTGTGAGGGGCTGAACCTAAAGATGGGCTATTTCTGAGGATGAGTGGAAACCTTGAGCTGTGGCAAGAACGAGTAGCCACACCTTGAAGATAGCCTCTGGTTTGCAACAGAATAAAGAATGACTTGTCTGCACGAGAGGATTGTCCACTGGCATTTAGGGAGTGGGAACAAGTTTTCTCTGTTGTTTTAAGTGCAAGGTTATCCTGTGGAGGCAATTCATACATTCAGCTACAAGCTGTCGAAGGATAGCTTTCATTTCAGTTGTTCCATACTTCACATAGTCCAATTGTGATAAGCCTCTAAGCATCCGTGAGGTGAGATGAGGTGAGATTGGGTTCCCCAACTTCTCTACAACTTTCAATAGACACAAGCTTTTACACAAGAGAAACATCCCCGCCTCTTGGCCAATTCAAAACACTAGGCAATGTTCTTTCTCATCTTCCATTCGACCTACCTAAATATAGTTAAAATTTCTCACTAGTGATCCCAAGTCCAAAAACAAGAGCTGGAGTTTAATGTAGTTTGGAAAGGAGAGCACAAAAGAGATCTCAACTCAAACAGTAGCTGGGGAGTAGGGGTGATAGATTGTCATATGACCAGCATTCATTTCCACTTTAGAGTTGTCAGAAAAAAATCTCTCAATAATTCAGTTCTGAACTTGTCTTCCCAAAAGATTGCTGTTGATTAAGAAATAAAGTGATCGACTTGAAAAAATTATCATTTGAAAATCACATTAAGGTCCAGTTCCTCAAAAAGCTGAGATAATGGACAAACTGACTTTATAACAGAGTCTTGATGACCTCACAGTGCCTAACCCCATGTTCACTTAACTTGGTATATCTCATAAACTAGAGGGATTTGTGAACTGATCTTCCAGGCACTCCTCTAAAATGTAATTGCTGCTTTGGGAGAGAAGAAAAAGCTAAAACTTCTTCCTCATCAACTACTGTGCAATTTCTCCTTAAAAATCTCATATCCAAAGAGTTTTGTTGCATCTCAATTTTTTTGTAACACGGACTCTTCCCTTGATTGGAACTCCCCATGTGAGGTATGCCACAAATAAGGCAATGTCGTGTTTATTTAAACCAAAAATAGATAAACTTCTAAAAAATGACTAATTACTGACTTTAGTTGGTTAGTCGCATAGTCATCCAGAAATTTAGACTGGGTTTGGCATTTTTATCCACTTAAGTCTTTCCCAAGGACCTGGGATAAGCAGATGTTGTTGTTTAATAGTCTGAAAGGTACCGTCAGAGGATGGAGTTCCACATTAAGCTACATTTTGCAATTGATTAATGGGGATTTTGTCAGAGCGGATGGGGTTCAAGTGGTGCTCCAGATGTTTTGGAATTGCACCCAAGGCACCTATTATTATTTGTACTATTTCATTTTTCTTTTTGCCCAGTTGTTTTACATCTATCTGTAGGTCTTTGTATTTAATTATCTTCTCCATTTCCTTCTCTTTTATTCTGCTGTCTCCAAGTCACATCCACTATCCAGATTTTTTTTTTGTCTTTCTTATCAACAGTTGTTAAGGTGTTGTGTGTCAGGTCCTTGTCTGTTTGAATTCTAAAGTCCCAGAGCACTTTAGCTTCTTCATTTTCTATGACTTTTATCTATTTTATGGTCTCACTATTTCTTGCTTGCAGGCAAATGTTACATCCTGCAGATCTTCTAATGCAGCATTGTTGTTATTTTGTCATGCTGTTGCTTGTGGTCAGTCCGTGCAATCTTCTTGCAGCAGCTAACCAGGTGGTCCACCTTTTCTTCAGCTTCTTTGCAGAGATGGTACTTGCTGTCTGTTGCTGTATTCTCAACTCTGGTTTTGTGTGCATTTGTTCTTAAGGTCTTCTGCAGCCAGATTTAGCCCCTCTGCCTCTTTCTTCAACTTTCCTGCTCTTACTGATTATTAGCCCAGTTTGGTCTCTTTGGTACCCACTAACAATTCATGGTATACTAGCTGTGGTGCATCTTAGCTGTTCTTCAGATATTGTACCAATGCCCTTTTCTTTTTCCCTTCACTTCTCTGGTGTACTTGCAACATTCCATGCTCACCTATTTTCCTCGGTAAATAAGAGTCTGTCAACATTGCTGGGTAGATGAAAGGCACGAGAATCATAGAAACATAGAGTTTGGACACAGCTCTCCAAAAACAACAAACCCTCTGAAGTTAAATCAATGATTCCATTATTAGGAGCGCCAGCAAAAAGTTTCTCTCTCACTGCAGGCTAACAAGTCCATCCAGCAGGGAGATGAATAGTTGTCTGCCACATCTATTCATCTCCGCCCCCTGCCTTTTTTCCCCAGAACTAGGGTGGGGCTTCACTAGCAGTGGTGGCTCTTCCTTCCCAAGGACTGGCCCATAGATTTCCATTGCTCTCCTCTCCTCTACCTTCTGCGCATCCACATGTCAGGCACTGGAGCCAGCTTTTCTTCTTCTTCCTCGTCGGCCACCTCCAGACCTGGGGGCTGTTGATTTTTCATCTGAGGGCTGATGGGCGGCCCAGGGTCTGTCTCTGTCTCTCTCTCTGCTAGCTCCATTCCTTCTCCTCTTCGGAGCTTTCAGGTTGCCTTGATGCTGACCCTAACTCCCATGCCTGATTCAGATGCTGGAGGGGGCTGGCAGCCAACAGGCCACAACGTATAGGCTGGCAGGGACTGTGGAGGTCTTCTAGTCCAACCTCTATACATTATACAATTCCTGACAAATAGTTGTTCAATCTTTTCTTGAAAAACTCCAATGATAGAACACCACAACTTCTGGAGGCAAGCTGTTTCATTAACTCATCATTCTCACTGTCAGGAAATTTCTCCTTAATTCTAGATTGGATCCCTTTGATAAGTTTCCATCTGTTACTTCTTGTCCTGCCCTTAGGTGCTTTGGAGAATAGGTTGACCCTCCCCTTCTCTGTGACAGTCCTTCAAACATTGGAAGACTGCTATCATGTCATTTGCTAGTCCTTCTCGTCATTAGTCTAGACATACCCATTTCTCACAACCATTCATTGCATACTTTAGACTCCAGATGCCTTATCATATTAGTAGCTCTTCTATGAACTCTTTCTAGGGCAGGGTGTCAAACTCACGGTGTCACATTGTTGTCATATGACCTATCGTGACTTTTTCCCCCTTTGCTAAACCAGGGTGGGTGTGGCCAGCACATGATGCATCCGGCCTGCGGGCTGCCAGTTTGACACCCCTGTTCTAGGGTCTCACAATCTCTTTTTGTATTGTGGTGAGCAGGACTGGATGCAGTATCCCAAATGTGGTCTCACTAGTGAAATATAAAGCAGAACTATAACTTCCTGTGATCTTGATGTTTGTTCTGTGTTAATGCAGCCCTGGACTGCATTAGCTTTTTTTGGCAGTTGCAGCACAGGGCTAGCTCATACTTAAGTGATTATCCATTAGGACACCTAGATCCCTCCCTGCTGTTGAGTCAGGTATTGCCTATTGCCATGATGGCGAACCTATGACACACATGCCAAAGGTGGCACACAGAGCCATCTCTGAGGGCATGCAAGTCGTTGAGTGCACTGGCCAGCTGACCTTTGGCCTTAGAAAGGCCTCTGGGGGGCTGGAGGAGGCCATTTCGTCCTCCCCAGGCTTCAGGAAAGCCTCCGAAACCTGGGGAGGGTGAAAAATGGGCCTACCAAGCATACTCTAGGGCCATTTCCAGCCTCTGGAGGCCTGCTAGGCCCAAACAGGGCAGGGGGGGTTGTGCACGCATGTGCAGGGAGGCAGTGGGGGATCATGCACACATGCATGGGGGGATTGAATTATGGGTTTGGGCACGTGCATGTGTGCGCTTTCGGCACCGAGCCAAAAAAGGTTAGCCATCACCTATTGTATACCTATCCATTTTTCTTGCCTAAGTGTGCCACCTTACTTTTCTCATCACTGAATTGCATTCTGCTGGATAGGGCCCGCTGTTCAAGTCCATCAAGTTGTTTTTTAATCTTGAGATTATCTTCTAAAGCATTAACTATTCTTCAGGCTTGGTGCCATCTGCAAAATTGATGCTTTCCCCTTCTGTACCCTCATCTAGAACATTTATGAAAATGTTGAAGTGTCCTGGGTCTAAGACAGAATTAAGAGTACTGCATTGAATACTTCCCTCCATGTAGATGTACTTCCATTGAGGTCTACACACTGGGTGTGTAGGAAATGCTCACAAATCCATTACTTGATTATCATTTTCAATATCTTCCCAGATATTGGTATCAGGCTCATTGGTCTGTAGTTTCTTGGAGCCACAATTTTCTCTTTTTTAAAAAATATTTTTTTTTTTTTTTAATTTTCAAAACAAACATGACACAAAGAATCTTCCTTCTTTACATACTGTAGAAAATGTATCAGTTGGTTACAAAGACTTTCGTGCATCTCTTCCACAGTCATCAACCATAATTCATATTAACTCAAGTATTTTATCTCAAATATACAGTATTTATACGTATTACCATCATCATACCTCCATTTTCATTTGACTATAATTGTTTAAACGTCCTTCATCATAAAATATACCAAGGTTTAATATATAACCACATACTGGCATTTCATTTACGATTTCTAAAATCCTCCAATAACACTGAATCCTTATGTCCTATTCTAGCTAAACATCCATAATATTTAGTAACAAAATTTTCTAATCCTCCTTTCCAAATCACTGTTTACAATTTACATCCAGTTTCCTTATGTTGTACCCATACATATATACAGTATATGTTGTTATCATTATCCCTCCTTTATTTGACTATATCCTGTATCATAACATTTCCCCCCCTAATAATCAAGACTTAACTGAATCTAACTTAGTTCTTTTTTATTAACCTTTATTTATTTTATTTATTTATTTATTTTATTATTTGTGCTTCTAGACCGCCCCTTATATATAATCAAACAGATTTCTAATCTTCTTTTCATGGGTATCATTCAATATTCATATCCAATTATTACTTATCATAACACTACACATGTATACATTATTATCATTATCAATTATTTATTTGACTATATCTATTGTCACTAAATTTCACTGTTTAACTAGTTCTAAATTATACACTTCCATCTATCAACCTGTATCTTTCCAGTAGCAAAACAGTCTCATGTCTTCTGCCATTTGTGGTATCAGTCCTCTAATCATCTCCTTCATCAAATTTGTATGGACTCCTCTTAGCAACTCATTGCTTATAAAATCTCTCATGTAATTTCGATGCCCTTCTTCTGTTTCCTTAATCAGCTTATCTTTAATTGTCAGTAGTGTTATCAATGATGTTGCTAACAAAATTTCTCTCTTTAAATCCATAAATTATTTTGTTTTTTCTTCTTCTGTGTCTTGCCATCTGGGGTAGAGTTCCCCTCCATTTATTTCCTGTTTCAGTATTCCACTCTTTCCACCACCAGACACAAACCAATCACCATAAATATCCGCAGATTTAATTCCTTTATAGTCATTTTCCTCTTCTGTTTTTAGGATTCTAACCTCCACTTTTTCCACTTGATAAACATCTCCAACTTCTTTATCATATTTTACTGTTAGATGCTCTAAGTCTTCCAACTTCTTCTCCATCCTCTCAAATGTGTTTGATAATTTCTGAATTTCTAAGAATATCTTTTGCAGGGTTAAAGTTTCTTTCTGCTGTTGAAGTTGTGCCATTATCTCCAGCTAACAAACATTGCTGTTCTAGCTTGGAAGGTTTTTACAAGATCAAACATAAATTCACAATAAAGTTTTGTTTTCACTTTTCTCTGGTTAAAGATATACTTCAAAGGGACATCTGTATGCTTTTCTTCTTATCACTCTCTATAAACAAGTGGTGAGACCTTGGAGTGCCAAGCCAGGATAATCAGTAAGGAAAGTAAAAGTGTTTCATTTCCAATACACAAACCTCCAGCCTCCGAGTAGCAGTGTTATTGTTACAATTTTCTTTGTTTCTTTTTGTATCTTTTTTGTATTCCAAGTTAAATAAAGGTCCGATTCTTGAATGAGTTAGAAAATCACCCACATTAATGAAAGAGGAGAATTTTAATCCATAGGTTATAAAGAATAATAAAAGAAAAAAATAGAAGAAGAAAACTTAATCCATTCGTTTTAAAGGGCTTGCATAAATTCCATCCATGAATATAGCATTTAAAAAGTAAGATAACCCACTGTCCAAAACCATTCAAAGCTTAATTCCGCCGCTTATTTCTTCTATTCTCCAATTTAAATTAATTTTAAGTTTTTTATAGGTAGTCTCTTTTAAAACGGTAAAAATTCCTCACCAGCTAGAAACACTTTCTTTTTCCATATCCTTCCATTTTGGAGCCGCCTCAACTTCATTAGCCTTGGTTGGATTTTTTGTCGCTGGCTTGAAGAACTTCTCTTGCATTGATCAGGGACTTTGCGATGTCCCTGAGATCAGCAAGACGTATTCTTCCTGTTCACCGTCTCTGCAGGATGGTTTAGGTCCAATTGGACCACCCAGCAGCAAAAGTATCGGCTGCGGTCTCGGAGCATCGAGACCGCACGTCCGTATTGTCACGACATTGGCTCCTCCCCTCCACATTTTTCTCTTTTTGTAGATTGGAACCTCATCAAGTCTTTTGCAATCCTCTAGTTCGTCTGCTAGCTCCCCTGTGCTCCAGGACCTCTGTTCAGTGGTTCCAAGATGAAGACTCCAGCTTCTTCAGAACCCCGGGATATAATCTTTCTGGTCCCGGTAATTTGAACTCATGTAGAGTGGGAGGTGTTCCCTTACCATTTTCTTGCCTATTTTGACTTGCATTCCTACTCTGTCTTCTACACTGTTGCTTTTGATAAGTTGAGCTATTTTTTCCTTTCCATAAAAAAATTCAAAGAATGAAGTAAGCAGATTCTATCTGAGCATGTGCAGAGAGCTTGGTTCATTTCAATTAAATCCAGCCATCCTGGAGCTCCCCACAGTGATGACATGGGGAGCCATACTGGCTTTCAGCAACAAGCACCAGGAAAGTTCACAAGGACAACTGAGATCAACGGCTTTTGTGCTCTGAGCTCCTTTAGATCATTTCCCCCCCATCTTCAGGCTACCAAGGCACCAGCTGAGCCAGGAGCCCTTCCTTGATGAAGGATCCTTGTGCAAAAAAATTATCACAGCAGAAAAGTCTGAGATGTCACTTGCTTCGTTCCATTCAGGTTTTCCCCTGGCCAACTTTTTTCCCTTTCTTTGGTTTTATTATAGCAATAGAAGTAGCACTTAGACTTACTTGTATACCACTTCATGGTGCTTTACAGCCCTCTCCAAGTGGTTTACAGAGTCAGCCGATTGCCCCCAACAATCTGAGTCCTCATTTTACGGACCTTGGAAGGATGGAAGGTTGAGTCAACCTTGAGTCGATCAGGATCCAACTGCTGGCAATCGGCAGAATTAGCCTTCAATATGGCATTCTAACCACTATGCCAGGGAGAATATTAAGGCATAGAATTGACATTTTATTTTAAACCAGCTGAAAAAAAAGAGAGGCTGGAAGTCAGCTGCAATGGGCATCTCCAACCTGATGTCCGTTGTATCAATTCTAAGTAAAACTAAACAAATATACTGGAAGATGAGAGGGCAAAGGGAAGGCTGAGCGAAATGCATAATTGATATAGACCTTTAGTATGGAAGATTTTGAAGGGAAACTCATATTTAGGCCAGCGTGAAGTTGAAATGGCAGCTAAAACATAGACTAAGGGACGTTGGAGGTGTTCTCAGCAGGAGATCCTATACAATTTCAGAGAAATGGTTGTCCAGTCTCTTTTTGAAAGTCTCCAGTGATGGAGCAACTACAATTTCTGAAGGAAAGCTATTCCATTGGCTGATTGCTTTCACCGTCAATTCTCCTTAATTCTTTGCTTCTCTCCTTGGTTAGTTTCCATCCATTAGTTTTTGCCTTGGATTTTGTTGCTCTGGAAAATAATTTGACCCACAGCAATATACCAGAAACAGACAGCTCAAATTATAGTTAATGGAGGTCTAACAGAATCTTTCCAAATTGAGAAAGGAACAAGACAGGGATGTCCCCTGTCTCCCTTATTATTTATCTTAACCTTGGAGTTGTTGAATAGAATACGTGGGTCCGATGAGCTTCGAGGAATTAGGATCAGACAGTATGAATACAGAGTAAGAGCATTTGCGGACGACCTGGTTGTAACTTTAACTCAGCCGGGGGAGTCTGTTATAGGCTTAATGAATGTAATTAATCAATACGGTCAAGTATCTGGGTTCAAAATAAATTTAGGAAAGACAAAGATGATAGTTAAAAACATATCTACAAATCAAAAATAAGAACTACAAAGAGATAGTAAAAAAGGTCAAATATTTAGGAATTTACATTACAACTTCAAATGGGAAATTATATTTATTTATTTATTTATTACTTGAACTTATTAGTCGCCCCCTCTCCCCACAGGGACTCGGGGCGACGTACAAAAGTATTATATAGCGTACAGAGGAGGTAAGAATAAATAAATAAGTTACAATACCTAAAAAAGTTAAAACCCCAGTGAAATTAACCCTTAAAAACTAAATTTACCAATTAAAAATGCCCTGGGCTGGAGAGGTTGTAGAATTATGCCAGGTCAGCTAGTCGAAACAGGTAGGTTTTCAGCTTCATACGGAAGGAGCGAAGGTCGGTTGTAGTCCTGATGTCTGGGGGGAGGTCATTCCAAAGGGTGGGGCCCACTACAGAGAAGGCCCTACTTCTGGGCGCTGCCCTCTGGCACTCTCTGGAGGACGGCACCCGGAGTAGTCCCTCTCTGTGTGAGTGGACGGGTCGCAGGGATGTATGGGGCAGGACGCGATCCCGCAGGTAACTAGGCCCTGTGCCATGGAGCGCTTTGAAGGTGGTAACCAGCACCTTGAAGCGCACCCGGTAGGCCACAGGAAGCCAGTGCAGCTCGCGCAGGATAGGTGTTATATGGGAGAACCTCGATCTCCCCATAATTACCCGCGCGGCTGCATTCTGGACCAACTGCAGTCTCCGGGTGCACCTCAAGGGGAGCCCCATGTAGAGAGCATTACAGTAGTCCAGGCGAGACGTCACCAGCGCGTGAGTGACTGTACGCAAGGCCTCCCGGTCCAAAAGGGGCCGCAATTGGCGCACCAGGCGAACTATAAAATATAAATATAAATTATATAAATATAATTATGAACCATTATGGCAAAAAATACAGATAGAAATGAACAAGTGGGAAAAATTACAACTGTCCTGGTTGGGAAGGATAGCAGCAGTTAAAATGAACGTCTTGCCTAAGTTTTTATTTCTTTTTCAAATGATACCAATACTTTAAAAAGATGCAAACTTGGAAGAATGGCAGAAAGGTATTAATAAATTTGTTTGGGCAGGGAAGAAACCGAGAATAAAACTTAAAATAATGCAAGATATACGTGAAAGAGGAGGTTTGAAAATGCCCAATTTAAAATTATATTATGAAGCAGTAGTTTTAACAACAATTAGTGACTGGATTAATCTAACAGAGGATAGAATATTGAATGTTGAGGGTCATGATTTGCTATATGGCTGGCATGCTTACTTAATATATGATAAGAAAGTAGACAAGATCTTCAAAAGTCATATCTTAAGGAATGCTCTGCTGCGTGTTTGGAAAAAATATCAATATAAACTAAATGACAAGATACCTATGTGGGGGGTGCCCAGACATGCAATAGAGAATATAACTATAGAACAAAAACAAGACGTGACTACATATAGAGAACTTCTTAGTATAGATAGAGGAGTATTACAGCTAAAGTCCTTGAATGTACTAAGAGAGGAAAGGATAATTCAAACGTGGTTTCAGTATGGACAGCTGCAGGCTAGATGGCAAAAAGATCAGAAAATTGGTATTATTCAAAATGAGGATAACTTGGTAAAACAAATTAGGGACCAGGGTCAAATGCACATAAAAAGGTTGTATAATGTATTGATAGAAATAGACTCCGAAACTGAGTTAGTCAAAGATTGCATGATAAAATGGGCACAAAACTTTGAGGAACCAATAATGATGGAAACATGGGAAAAGATCTGGGTAAAAAACGTAAAATTTACACAAGCTCAGAACTTGAGAGAGAATTTGTATAAGATGTTTTATAGATGGCACCTTGATCCAAAAAACCTAGCGTGTATGTACCTGAACTTACAATCTAAATGCTGGAGATGTGATTGTGTTGATGCCACGTATTATCATATTTGGTGGACTTGTAAAAAAGTTAAAGCATTCTGGATAAAAATATGGTGGATTATTCAAAATATTTTGAAAAAGAGGATAAAATTCTTGCCCCAGTTGTTTTTGTTAGGCATAGTTCCAGATTCTACTGTTATAGAGACTAACTTGATTTTGAATTTAACAATGGCAGCGAGACTGTTGGTGGCGCAGTACTGGAAGAAGCAAGAGTTGCCTACTATTCAAGAATGGACGTTAAAAGTAGTAAACCTAGCTGAGATGGCCAAAATTTCAGCGTATTTGAAGGACCACTCAGATGAGAAATACAAGCTGGACTGGAGAAGATGGATTGATTATATTCAAAACAAATACCAGACTAAAAAACCTCAATTAGCTTATGAATGAAGGCATAAGGAATATTACAATTTATTACTTTTTAATATTACAAGTTAGTTTGAGAAAGGGGGAGTTAAAGCACAAGAATGGTTGAATGTTAAAATTAGTTAGCTTATGTTAGCATATGATTGTTAAATGATTATACCCTGTACTTTGCTCTGGGAGGTCGGGGGGAGGGAGGGATGGGAGGAGATGGGAGGTAGGGTTGGGGGGAGAGGGAGGGAAGGGAGAAAAAAATAATAAAAAAAAGAAAATAATTTGACCCTCTCATCTTTGTAGAAAATAGTTTGACCCTCACGTTTTTGTTAGAAGCCCCTCAAATATTGCTATTATGTTCGTCTGAGGAACTGTTCTTCTTCATCTGAGAAGAACATGTTACTCAAAGCTCAACACTTTTTTGCTGTCATTGTTCTTCTTAGATGCAATAAACTAAGAGTGTATCTGTCAAGGCAGTGTGTCAACCATTCTGCTAATGATGAAATGGTGAGAGTGACACCATATACCACATATATGGAAACAAAAATGAATGCAAAATAATAGTAAACACAAATATAACAAGCTAGCAAAATTAGTAGCAAATGGAACATCCCTTAGGGTAATTTAAGATGGATGGATGGATGGATGGATGGATGGATGGATGGATGGATGGAAGGAAGGAAGGAAAGAAGGGAGGGAGGGAGGGAGGGAGGGAGGGAGACACTTCCAATGTGCTTAGACCTCACATTTATATCTCTATCCTGGCAAAAGTTGGGTTTATAGACATACCTAAATGAGCCAATCATAACTTCCAACAACAGGATATTCTTGTATTCTTCAATACAAAAAAAGATTGTTGAGTCTCTTTCTAAAGTGCAAAGAAGAGCAGCAAAGATGATTAGAGGGCTGGAGGCTAAAACAGGATGAACAGTTGCAGGAACTGGGTATGCTTAGTCTAGTGTGGGTAGTCCATCACTGGAGATTTTCAAGAAGAGATTGGACAGCCACTTGTTTGGAATGGTATAAGGCAGGGGTGTCCAAACTTGGCAACTTTAAGAGCTGGCTGGGGAATTCTGGGAGTTGAAGTCCACAAGTCTTGCCAAGTTTGGACACCCCTGGTATAAGGTCTCCTGCTTGGGCAGGGGGTTGGATTAGAAGACCTCCGAAGCCCTTCCCAATGCTGTTATTCTGTATTCTATTCTATTCTGCACTGAGTCTGTGTGCCAGGAATGTTCTGGCAAAACTTGATAGCATTGCTGTTCCCTTCCCCATGAGCCACTAAGGCAGCAGGTGTGACTTGGACTCTGTACCAAGCATTGTTTGCTGCTGCTTGACCTCACTCTGGGATCATTGTGCTTTCAGCGGTTCTGCGTCACCAATTCTTTGTCTTGCAGCAGAAATGATTGTTTCATAGATTTTGTTATTCATTCAGCATAGTTGACCATGGGAAGATAATTGAACCCATCTGATTTTCAGTCAGAACAAGTTCTGTGCTGCTGCCCCAGTGCTAACATGCTACAAGAGACTTGTCCTGACTTTGGCTTGGTGAAGTATGTTGTTAGAATGCAGATGAGATGAATAGGAGCAAAAGAAGGGATTTTCGAAAGAGAAGGTTGAAAGAAGGAGAAGGAGGAAGGGAAAGGCCACAAAAAGTTATTAGAGCAGTGTTTCTCAAACTTGGCGACTTTAAGTCCTGTGGACTTCAACTCCCAGAATCCCCCAGCCAGCATAGCTGGCTGGGGAATTCTGGGAGTTGAAGTCCACAGGACTTAAAGTCGCCAAGTTTGAGAAACACTGTATTAGAGGATGGTGGTAGTGGGGGGGGGAGGAGGAGGAACTTCAGTTGCTGGAGAGCTCCCGCATAACGCTATTCAAAGACCCTTATGCTCATAACAGCCTTCTAATTGTGGGGTGCTGCGTTGTGTTGGAGGTCACAGGGTCATGCCTGAGCTGGCAAACCAATAACAACTTATTTCCCAAATGAGGCTGCCTCAGTTTCAGCTCAGCCCAGACATTCCAAGTCTCCATCTTTCTGGCTTCTATTTAAATGACTCTTAATATGGACACCTTCTGCCGTTGAATGGCGTTGAAACCACCTTGTAGTTGCCACATCCCTGATTTGACAGAAAATGCATCAGGAAAATAAATGGTGGTTAGTTACTGCACATTAAGTACAATTAACAATATTGGAAGAAATATCCATGTCCAGGTCCAAAAGGCACTGGAAGCAAAATGGAGGCTGGAGACTGATTGGAAAGAGCGTTTACTTATTGATGAATTGAACCACATTCTGGTGCAGCTGACCTCCTTTTTATAGGGTCTGGTTTTTTTTTTAACGGTTTGTTTCCTTCTATCAGTATGAGCCAGTCATGGATTTCGTCCCACCAAGTTTCTGTAATTCCAATTATATCATTTCTACCTTCACGTATTAATAGTGAGATCATCCGTCACCATGGACTGAGGTATCACCAATAAGCTGATGATGCTCAGCTGTATGTCTCAGCTGTGGTGAGTTAAGGGATGCCGTGTCCTCCCACTCACAATGCTTGGATGCTGTTAGGGGCTGGATGAGGAGCAACAGGTTGAAACTAAACCCTGGCAAGACCAAGTATCTCTAGATTTGGGGTTCATTGGCTAAGGGAGAATTGCCATCTCTGGTCTTGGACGGGGTGGCAGTACCCCAAACAGACCCTGTGCACAATCTGTGGGTTCTCCTAGATCAGGGGTTCTCAACCTTCCCAATGCCGCGATCCTTTAATACAGTTCCTCATGTTGTGGTGACCCCCAACCATAAAATTATTTTCGTTGCTACTTCATAACTGCACTTTTGCTACTGTTATGAATCGTAATGTAAATATCTGATATGCAGGATGTATTTTCATTATTACAAATTGAACATAACTAAAGCATAGTGATTAATCACAAAAACAATATGTAATTATATAGCGTGAAATGGATTGCTAATGAAAATAATATATATAATATAATATAATCTCTAACCTTGTTACAAAAAGTCCATGAAAAATTTCAGTTGGTAACAAAATAAAAATAAAACAGAGAAGAAAGACAGTAAAAAAATGGGTCAAAGAAAAATACAGTACTAGCTTGAATATCCCCTCCTATTTTTCATCTTGTCCTACTGGTTCTTTATGATTTATCAATTGTTGTTTGTAACTAATGATTGTAACTATTATTATGACCTATGACCTATTCTTGCTGTTTATATGTACAGTGAGTTGGTGCACTGGGGGCAAATTCCTTGTGTGTTTTATCACACTTCACCAATAAACATTTCTTTTTCTATTTCATTCTGTTCCTATTTCATTCTATTCTATTCTATTCTATTCTATTCTATTCTATTCTATTCTATTCTATTCTATTCTATTCTACTCCATCCTATTCCTATTTCATCCCCATTCCCATTCATTCCATTCCATTTTCCTGTTCCATTCCATTCTATTCTAAGTATGGAAGCTTAAAACTTAAAACTAAAAAGATGTAGTGCTTTATTTTTTTTCAAAGCAGCTGTTGAAGATGTTTTGTGACGGCTTCCTTTCCCCCCCTCTACGCCTAAACTCCTGGAATCCTCTCGATCCCAAGTTTTCCAACCACTCATTCATTCATAGCTATTGTGGGAAGGAAACGAAGGCGGGTCTCCTTGTGAATGGACAGAAGTTTTTACAGAAATGGGAAAACCGAACATCTGGAGCCAGCTGCTGCAGAGTGCCCGTGTGAACTTCCGAGTCTCCAGGGAGGCGGCGGCTGCGGACTGAAGGGACATCGTCACCACCCTTGCCGCCTCGGTTCTTGGCTCCTTCTTCCCGGCATCCCCTCCTCGCTGGGAGACCGAGCTCGGCACGGCCACCTCTCAGGGCGCTGCCTCGCCGGCGCTCAGGTGCTCCATTCTCCCCCTCCCCTCCCTTCGTCAAGCGCAGCCGTCCAATCCGCCCGCCGGTGCCTCTTGTGTCACAATTGGCTGGGCACTGGCTGTCCTCGCACCACTGCTCTTGTCAGGTAGCCCCTCCCTTTCGCAAGGCAGCGCCTGCTACCGCTGCTCCCCTGGCTCCAAACATTGGCACGCAGGTGTCTCGGTTCCTAAGACCATCGAAAATATGTGTTTTCCAATGGTCTTAGGCGATCCCTGTGAAAGGGTCGTTCGATCCCCAAAGGGGTCGTGACCCACAGGTTGAGAATCGCTGTCCTAGATTCATGACCCCTGCTTGAAGAGCAGGTGATGGTCGTGGCCAGGAGGGCCTTTGCACAACTGCGGGTTGTGCACCAGTTACGCCCTTTCCTGGACCAACAATCCCTACTCACAGTCACTCATGCCCTAGTCACTTCCCGTCTTGACTATTGCAGCATGCTTTACATAGGGCTGCCCTTGAAGAGCATCCGGAAGCTCCAGTTGGTGCAAAATTCAGTGGCCCGTATGGTTTTGTGCAGACCACAGTGTGCAAATCTATCACCTCTCCTGCGGGAGCTGCATTGACTGCTGATTTGCTTCCGGGTGCAATTCAAAGTGCTGGCTGTCAGCCCTTCATGGGACGAGGGACCGGGTGATTGGAGGGACTGTTTCTTGCCGGTCACATCTACCTGACCCATCCAAGTGGGGAGGCAGGGAATGCTGTGGGTCCCATCCCTGAGGGAGATATACCTGGTGGGACGCAGAAGAAGGGCCTTCTCCATTGTGGCCCCCTCTCTCTGCAACATCATTCCCCCAGAGATTAGAACGCCTCCACTCTAATACTCTTCTGGAAGATGCTGAAGACCTGGTTCTGCCAGTGGACCTGGGGGAATCCAGAATGGGCTGGAGCCCATTAAATGGCTCATATCACTGGTGGGGGGGAGGAGTGGGGGTGATTTTATTATTTTAATTTATCTGATTCTTTTATTAGTTTTATTGTTTTTTTAATGTGGTTTTAAATTATGTACACTGCCTTGAGTCGCCATGGACGAATAGGCAGCGGTATAAATTTAATAAATAAATAAATAGTTCGAGTTCACCCTGTTTGTTCCCCAAACTTTGTGCATTTGTATATAGGTCCTTGAGGACTTTATGTCTGACTCTGGGTATGCTTCCTATGTCTCCTGTTTGGTATTTGAATTTGCCATCCCTCCTTTCCTCATTATTTGCCTTGTTTTCTAGGGGTTAAAGGATATACCACTTGGTACTTCACTAGTGAGGCCACACTTGGAATACTACATACAATTCTGCTCATTGCAATACAAAAATGATGCCCTAGAAAGAGTGCAGAGAAGAGGAGAAAGATGATTAGGAGTCTTGAGGCTAACTGTAGGATGAATGGCAGTGGTGGGTTCCGGATCCCGGTGCAACCGGTATGGTGCAACATGGCCCAGCATCCACCACATAAACAGGTGCAGCACACGCGCATGCGTACTTACTGTCTGTGACACTCCAGTTGCTCGGCGCCGTACACTCCGTGCCCATGCGCGGAAGCCCCGAAGAGCTCAAATACAGGTAAGGATGGTGGCCAGGTGGATGGGCCCTCTGGAGCACCGTACCAGAACTGTACCCGGTGCTCCCGTCAGGCACTGGCAGCCCCATAATGGGGCGTACTAGTCATAACCCACCACTGATGAACGGTTAAGAGAACTAGGTATATCTATTCTAACAAAGAGAAGGACTAAGGGTGACATTACTGAACAGTCTTCTAGTAGTTGAGGGGCTATCATAGAGAATAGGAGCTTATTTATTCTTCCAAATACCTGATGCCAGGACAAGAAGCATTGTGTAGAAGCTCATTAAAGAGAGATCTGACCTGTTACTAAAGAGAAATTTCCTGACAGACCAATTCATCATTGGAATGGATTACCTCTGGAAGTTGAGGGTGCTCCATTGCTGGAGACTTTCAAGAAGAGATTGAACCGCCATTTGTCCCGGTTGGTCTTAGGGTCTCTTGCTCAAGCAGAGGCTTGGACTGGAAGATCTCCAAGGTCTCTTCCAACTCTGTTATTTTGTGTTATGTATTCGGTCAGGTTTACAGTGCAATGCAGCCAATATGGACATTGGGTTCTCCCAACCTGATTTATTACTCACTTTTGGAAATTGCTTTTTAACTGCTTTTCAGCTAATATTAAACTTTGGATCAACAAGGTTTATGTAGTGATGAGTTTCTGCCAATCCTTAGTGAAATATGTTTTAACTACAGTGTTAAGTACATAAAAAGTCTTTTTGGGAATAAATAGTAAAAGGGTGATTAGACTATTGATTTTGGAAAGTTAGACAGGACTAAGGACCCAGATGGATGTCAATGAGATTTTAAAATTTATTTTTGGAAAATGCTATTGTTTTGAATTCTTAAAAGAGCATGATGGGATGAGACGTTGAATGTTGAACATTAGAGGGAAGCAGAAAGAAGTAAAAGTTACAATTAAAGGAGAACACTTAAATTTAACTTACTAAAACAGAATGAAGCTAAATACTTTAATGTTGGCTACACTGGAGGAAATGACTGAACAATGAACCCAGGAGTTAACTTTAGGAGTAGAGGCCATTATACAGAGTGTGTCTGAAATACAAGTTTTACTGGACAATGTTGCTTTAAGAATGACAGGCTATAAGAATTGATATGGAAAAAGAAGATACACTGAATGTACAAATGAAACCAGTTGATGTCTTTATAATTAAAAGGGATATACGAATAACAAATGAAAAAGTGACCTGAATAAGTTTTTTTGCTGCTGGATTTACAAAATAAACCTGTTAACGTTTTGAAGGAATTTCTCACAAAGGAAAATAAATCAAATTCTAGGACATTATTTGAAGATCAAGTTTGTTAAAAGGGAGGAATAAAAAGTTGGCTTATCTTAAGGTAAAGGTTCCCCTCGCACATAGATGCTTGTCGTTCCTGACTTTAGGGGGCAGTGCTCATCACCATTTCAAAGCCGAAGAACCAGCGCTGTCTGCGGTCATGTAGCTATCATGACTAAATGCTGAAGGTGCATGAAACACCGCTACTTTCTCACCAAGGTGGTCCCTATTTTTCTACTTGCATTTTTACATGCTTTCAAACTGGTAGGTTGGCAAAAACTGGGATAAGTAACGGGAGCTCACTGTGTTATGTGGCACTAGGGATTCAAACTGCTGAACTGCTAACCTTTTTTATCGACAAGCTCAGCGTCTTAGCCGCTGAGCCACCGCGATCCTTCGTTTTATCTTATCAAGGTTAAAATAAATTGTTACCTCTGGTAACCCTTAATGAACTTTTGCTGACAATAATTGAATAATAAGTCTTTAAGATTTGGTTATAGGTGAGAAATGAGATAAGGGAAGTAGTGATCATTTGATGTATTTTAAAAGAAAGCATAAGTTACTAAATTGTTAATGATTGTGATGAGGGGGTAAGTTATTGTTTGTATATTTTTCCTTTTTCTTTGCTATATTTTTCTTTTGCTAGTAGCAAAGATTATGTGAAATACTTACATATATTTGGGCCCTGGGCGCTGGGATCTTCCTGCCATAGATCTGTGTTATTCCCCATTTCTGGTATAGTACAGAGACTCACTGGCATTCAGTTTATCCAGCTGCATTTTTAATGATTGTTTGCTTATTTTTCTATCTGTTTACACATGTTTTTAATATCTAGCAGCTCTTCAGGGCACCTACACTGGGACATCCTGCAAAGACCAAAGTGTCAGGTTGTTTGTTTTGCTTAGTCAAGAAACAATTTTCCAGTACTTAGTGTGGGAAAGACCTGGAGGAGAATAATTTGATTAGATGCAGCCAACTTGCTTTGCCTAAATGGGGTCTACCTTAACTAATCTGCTGGATGCCTTCCAGGTTTTCATGGCTGCTGCACTGATTCAGAGTTGTTGTAGTGGAGACGCAAAATCCCCGGCAGGAATATGAGGAGAAATTCACTAGATAACCTCTGGCTCAGTCAAGCCAATTCCTGGTCTGAGCCATATGCCTCCAACCTGCTAAGCATGCGCGGCGGAGCTGAACTGGGGTAACAGCTCATGTGCCATCAGAGAGGGTGCTCATGCCACTTTTGGCACGCGTGCCATTAAGTTCGCCATCACTGATCTATAACATTTTAGTGACATATCCTGTGAGGATGAGCAGTCAGGTTCTCCTGCTGCTGTTACAAAATCTGCTGCCCTCAGAAAAGATGTTTGCTGTCTGGAAAAAGAAAAGGAAAACATTTCTGCTTAAGCCTTGACACCTTTCCAAATTCTAAAGTGAGTTTGATCTTGATTTTTTTTAATCTCCTAAATTCCCCCTGCAGAAATATAGAAGTAGTGCTCAACTATCCACTCAGGTGGAAGAGGGATTCCTGCTCAAGAATTTCATTCATCCATTCAATTTTTAATGCCACCCATTTCCCTTACAAGGTGTCTTTGTGCAACTTACAGGTTATAAAACAAGTTAGAAAAATAGGTAAAATGTTAAGATTAAAATATTTTTCTTTTTTTCTCCCTTTTTCTCTTTTACTCTTGATCCCAAAGAAGCCATGTCAAAATCAGCCATGCCCGCAAAGGTGAACTTCTCATACTATGTTTCTCGTAGAATCATACGCCTTGAAGGGACCTTAGAGATCTTCTAGTCTAACCTTCTTCCCATGGCAGGAGACTTTATATTATCCTGGACAGACAGTTGTCCAATCTTTCCTTGAAAACCTGCAGTGATGTTGCACCCACAACTTTGGGAGGCAAGCTGTTTAATAGGTTAATCATCTCACCTTCAAGAAATTTCTGCTTAGTTCTAAGCTTTAATGAGCTTCCACCCATTGTTTCTTGTTTTGCCCTCAAGGACTTTGGGAATAGGTCCACCCAATCTCTCTGAGACACCCCTTCAAGTCTTGGAAGGCAGCTATCCTGACACCTGAGTCTTTCTCTTCACTAGGCTATATATACATAGGTCCCTTAAACCATTCCTTGTATGATTTATCCCACAGAGCCCTTATTTGCTCTTCTCTGCACACTTTCCAGGGTCTTTTTTATATCTCGGTGGCCAGAACTGGTTCCACTACTTCAAGTGTTGCCTCACTAATGTAGCATAAAGCAGTATTTACTCAATATTTATTTATTTAGCAATCCTAGCATACAACCAATTGAGCCACCAGTATGCTGCAACTGCCAAAAAAGCCCATGCATTCCTAGGCTGCATCAACAGAGAGATAACATCAGGATTGCTTGAAACACTAGTACTGCTCTCTACTGCCTTGGTAAGACCATATTTGGAATAGTGTGTCCAGTTCTGGTCACTACGAGACCTTTGTGTATGCCTGCTCTTTGCAACCAGAATATGATTGCTTGATGGACCACTAGGCTATTTACCTTAAATATTATTTAATCCTTTGTTAATTTAGAGCTATTCTTTGTCGCAACAGTTGATGATTTAGTAGATCATGAGAATGCAGAGACTTAGCTCTTCTTCCACTGTCAATTGTGGCAGTGAGTTTGTGTTAGTTGAGGGGGGGTTGATATATATCCATAGACCTCTATGCAGAGGGCTCATCTCTCTCCTTCCTCCCTTCCCTTATAGCTATAAGGAAAGGGAGAGGAGACTGTGAGGTTATGAAATGGGGAAAATGCTCCCTGAGATGAGAAAGATGTACCATATTTTTCGGAGTATAAGACGCACCTTTTTCCCCCAAAAAAGAAAGTGTGTGTCTTATACACTGAATATAGCATTTTTGGCCTCCTGAAACCTCACCCATGTCACAAAAATGGACGTGCATAGCCTTAAGGAAGCTTCCAGAGTGCTCCTGGGGGCTGGGAAGGGCATAATGAGCAAAAAATGGCCCATTTATGCTCGTTTTTGCCCCCACCCCACCCCAGGAGCATTCTATGAGCCTCCCAAAGCCTATGCATGCCATTTTTGCCCCCCCCACCCCCAGGGGCACTTTGCAAGCCTCTCAAATTCCCTGCATGCCCCATTTTTCACAGAAAATGGGGAATGCAGAGGGTTTGGGAGGCCTGCAGAGTGCAAAAACTTTTTTTTAAATTTACCTCTTCAAAATCTTGGTGCGTCTTATACTCCGGTGCGTCTTATAGTCTGAAAAATAGAGTATCTGTGTGGGGTGGAGGGCAGAGGAGGTGTGCATGGTGTGCGCACCCATGCAACTCATCCCTCGTGGGAATCTTCTGGGCCCACCAGGAATTGGGCCCCCTTGAATCCAGCAACCTTTTTCAAATGGAGGTGCCCCAGGTGAGGCCTGGCTGGTCCTCAGACTCATCCCTCTCCCTGCCAGCTGCTGCCTCCCTGCCTTGTTTACAGCTGGGCTGGTACATCTCCGAAAAGAGGCCAGGCGGCTCTAAAATTATCCCCTGCCCTTGGTGTGCATCAAAGGAAGTCTTTCGGTTTTGCTCCCTTTTATGTTAAAAATATCCCAAGCCTCACATTTCTTATTAAGCAGAGAGGGAGCATTTCGCAGAGAATGCTGGGGTTGCTATTGTGCTCGGCTTCTTATCTGGGCTTTTCATCTTCTCCCAGCAGCCTTGCTCAGGAGCTGCAGGAAACAAATGGCTCTGTCTTCATCCCACAGTACGTCCCAATCCCTCTCCTGGGAGGCTCTTGGGCCACCCAGGTGTTCTCTCCAAACTCCAGAGCAGGGGTCTCCAAACTTGGCAACTTTAAGACTTGTGGACTTCAAACTGCATGGCTGGCTAGGGAATTCTGGGAGTTGAAGTCCACAAGCTTAAAGTGGTCAAGTTTGAAGACCCCTGCTCTACAGCTCAAAGTTCTGCTCTTCAGATTACAACCAGGTTCACCTGTTGTGCCATCCAACCTTCCTTGTTCCAGCCTCCCCTGGCCTTTTGACACCCACAACCATTCGTCAGAACCTCCTCAATCAACCACTTCTGTAGTTTGTCTCTGCATATTTAGCGAGGAGCTGCAAAGTATCACCGGCCTCTGGCTGGCGTTTCCTAGGCCAAGAAGACAGGGCAAGCTAGCCCCCCCCAACTGCCCCACAGGAATGGCCATCTGGATCACTGGGACTTTGGGTCAGGCTCCCCACTGCTTCTGGGTGGAAGCTTACTGGGCAAAAGCATCCATTAAGCCATGGTGGTGCAGCGGTTAGAAAGCAGTACTGCAGGTTACCTCTGCTGACTAGTGGCTGCCAGCAATTTGGCAGATCGAATCCCACCAGGCTCAAGGCTGACTCAGCCTTCCATCCTTCCGAGGTGGGTAAAATGAAGACCCAGATTGTTGTAGGCAAGAGGCTGACTCTGTAAACTGCTGAGAGAGGGCTGCAAAGCACTGTGAAGTGGTATATACCGTAGGTAAGTGCTGTTGCTATTCTTGTGTCCTTGAGGGGCTCAGCCCCCTTCCTCAGCAATGCACGGCTGCAAGCAAGAGCAAAGAGAAGAGCCATCACAGGCGAAGAAGGGATCCTGGTGAAAGGCAGGAACAGAATTCCAGAGCCTGATCTACAGATCCTCTACTGTTGCCCTGAGAGGACGCCTCAGAATTTTTTTTGTACCTCAACTATTCAGCCTGTGCTCTAAGCTAGCACCAAAGGACAGGAGGGTGGGATGATTTCCAAAGAGATCTTAGCTCCTATCCCCTTCCGTTCACCCACAGAATCTGCACCCGTGCTGCCTTCTTAAGTGCTGGAAGTTGGAAGCAGCCACTGTTTCTCGCAAAAATGACAGCATTCGACTGCCTGGCCCTCTTTGCTAGCAATTAATGAGGCTTCTTTCGCTCTTTAGCCAAATGGTTCCTTTGCTTTTCTCCAGGGATCCATTAGACTTTTAGAATATCAATCTAATGCAGACCTTTCTGAGAATTTTTAAATTAATCACCCTGATTACTGCTTTATTTACTCACCCAGGCCTACTTAGAACGTCCTTTGTTGCTGTAAAAAGCTTGTTATTCTCTTTAATTGAGCTGGCTTTTGTTAGCGGCATGCATTTTTGCTAATCACTTTCCTTGATGAGAGTAGAATTCCTAATTGCTAATGCTTGGGCTGAAAATTCATCATGTGATAAGGGATTCTATAAGGAAGGGCTGCTTCATGGAGAAAGTGAGTGGGAGTCCAAAGAGGCTCTGCAGGATCCAAGGGAGGATGCTGAGGGCCACGCATCACCTTGAGCTGAGCATCCATTTCATTTGGCTTGGCTGCAATCAGGCAGCTTCAGCTGCTGACTTGTTTTCCACAAACATTCTCAGAGGTGCTGAAAACTGGTCCCTGGGCAGGTTCTTGCAGGCACTTGGCTAAAAGCTTCATTCAAGATATGCTCATTGTCCTCATTTGCCTGACTTACTTTATTTTTTGGCATAAATTGAGCAGTGGCAAAAAGGATGAATAAAAATAAACACACACAAAAACTGCAGCATTGTCCTGATGCTCCCTTTGCAGGTAGCAGCTGAGTCTTGCTTGATCCATTATAAGGGAGTGCAAAGCCGGGTCTCCACTAGCTGAAATACAGATGGAAGAGTGGGTGGGGGGTCTTGAGACCATAAAGTGAGAGGGAAGGAAGAAGATGTTTCTCTTGGTTTGGATTCATACTTCTCATTACTGGCCAGGAGGACATATTCAATTACATGTTCAGTATGGCTGACATTCTATTCTATTCTATTCTATTCTATTCTATTCTATTTCATTCCATTCTGCATTCTCTATTCTCTATTCTCTGTTCTACATTTTCAGTCTATATTCTATTCTATTCTATTCTATTCTATTCTATTCTATTTTATTCTACTCTATTCCATTCCATTCTGCATTCTCTATTCTCTATTCTACATTTTCAGTCTATATTCTATTCTATTCTATTCTATTCCATTCCATTCCATTCCATTCTGCATTCTCTATTCTCTGTCTACATTTTCAGTCTATATTCTATTCTATTCTATTCTATTCTATTCTATTCTATTCTATTCTATTCTATTCTATCTCCTATTCTATTTTATTCTACTCTATTCCATTCCATTCTGCATTCTCTGTTCTCTATTCTACATTTCAGTCTATATTCTATTCTATTCTATTCTATTCCATTCCATTCCATTCTGCATTCTCTATTCTCTGTCTACATTTTCAGTCTATATTCTATTCTATTCTATTCTATTCTATCTCCTATTCTATTCTATTTTATTCTACTCTATTCCATTCCATTCTGCATTCTCTGTTCTCTATTCTACATTTCAGTCTATATTCTATTCTATTCTATTCCATTCCATTCCATTCCATTCTGCATTCTCTATTCTCTGTCTACATTTTCAGTCTATATTCTATTCTATTCTATTCTATCTCCTATTCTATTCTATTTTATTCTACTCTATTCCATTCCATTCTGCATTCTCTGTTCTCTATTCTACATTTCAGTCTATATTCTATTCTATTCTATTCTATTCTATTCTATTCTATTCTATTCCATTCCATTGCATTCCATTGCATTCCATTGCATTCTGCATTCTGCATTCTGCATTCTGCATTCTGCATTCTCTATTCTACATTTTCAGTCTATATTCTATTCTATTCTATTCTATTCTGATACAAAAATAAATAAGCAGTTTCTTTATCTGTAACTGTAATTCTTCAAGTGATTATTTGTAAGTCTATCCTTACAGATAAGTAGCTAGTTCTTCATTATGTTGTGATTCACACACACAGGATGTTGCATGTACACACCAGAAGAAAATGTGGCATGAGTCCTCAAGTCATCGGGTTGACTGCTTTGGCCCAGAACAAGAGGGACAATCTTTTCTTACTCAACATTAACCTCTTTTAACCAGAAGCTGCTTATTAATCAGTCAATGACTTGTTTAACTGAGTCCAAGACCCCTTTGGCTCCAGCTTGCATCAATATTTATACTTCACCAAAAACATCTACAGAATATTTGTACAAATATTAGCTTATATTTTCTTTCAATCAAATTTTCCAAGCACTGACTCTAATGTATGCAGTTCTTAAGTGTGCATTTTGTATACATTCCCCCCCATATACAAACTTTGGAAGGGCAAAACTGCTATATTCTGATGGGGTGAATTTCTGGTTTACTTATTTGGAAACTTTATACAGTTGCCCAAGTTCAGCAAATAACTTGGGCAGCCAACAATATAAAAAAGCAAACAGAACAGAAGGATACAACTTAAAGCAATGGCCATAGGCATCGCACCAACCATTCTTGGCCCCCAAACATGCATGTAGTGCTCTACAAGCTGCTGCCTCTAATACCTGAGCGCAAAGTTGGGTTTCCACAACTCCCCAAGAAGATAAATACAGTAGATAGATAGACAGACAGACAATGATAGCGCAAGCATATAGACATATATTGCTCTACAATATTTTACAGCCCTCTCTATGTGGTTTACAGAGTCAGCATCTTGCCCCAACAATCTGAGTCCCCATTTTACTGATCTTGGAAGGATGGAAGGCTAAAACCACTGCACCACTGCTGATGAGAGAGAGAGACACATACAGAGACACAGAAAATGAGAAACAGAGAGAGAGAGAGAGAGACAGAGACAGAGAGAGAGACACAGAGAGATGGTCAAGAGGATTTGTGCCAAGGCCTGCCTAGCCACAGTTGCCACCTGCTTCTTCAGCAGGAGTGGTGTTGGTCCAAGGAGGATAGCAAACTGTGCACTTTCTCTGTGCACTGGAGTGGGACGATGCCACTCTATCCTCAGTTATTAGTGGAAAACTCCATATCCAGGCAATGTGAACACCCAGAGCCCTTCACATTTGCCAGGGGTGAAGCCTTCCATCGAGATCCATCAGACACAGGAGAAGAATTTTGACAGCATCATTTTTATGACCAGCAGCAGAGGTGCATGGATGAGCCTCATCACATCACCAATGGTATTTAACCCATGCTGAGGAATGACCTCACCCCGCAAGATTGGAGAGAGAGTCCAAATGTGCTTTTTCAAGAGGCAACTGGACTTTCTAGGAGGCAGGGCTGACATCGTGGCAACACAGTGTGTTTTCACGGGGCTCCGTGGAAACTCGGCAAATTCTACCTGCCAGAAGGTTCTTTGAGATCCAAGTCACCCTGGAGGAGTGATGAAGACAGAGAGGACACTCCGTCAATCACAAGGAGACTGAAAACTCCTTGTTCGATCTGGAGGAAGCTCTCAATCCGGTGGGAAGAAAAAGATGGCCATTATGTGCCTGACCAAGGCTGTGACTGTCAGGGGAAAAATTTCACCCTGAAGAAAGTGAGGTTCAGGATCGGGCTGATTCCCAACAGCATATGCATTAAGATGTGAAGAAAAAGAATAAAAGTTTTGAGAAGCATATTCTAATTAATAAACAAACTTTAATACAAAAATAATAAATGTAAATAAAACAGAAGCTAACTAATTGTTACATTTTGATAAGAATGTCCCGTCTGCCAGCTTTCTTGGCAGGCAGACAAAAGTTCAGCAGTACCTTTCTTTTTCTCTCCTTCTGGAATGTGTGAAGACATGCGCAATAAATCACTGTCAGATAAGAACTTTGATGACCTGCGCAATAACTCTTAGTTTAACTCTTCAGTGTCAGTTCAGTCAGTTCATGTCTAGCAAACTTTTTAACGTAGTGACACCCCTTCTTTTGCTAGTCTGGGCTGACGTCATCAAATCATCAATTAAGGCACATCTTCTTTTGCAGATACTCGTGTTGATTTACAGGAAGTGGTTTGTTCAGCATATCAGCAATCTGATCATGTGTAGAAACATATTGCAATTTAACAAAACCTTGCTTAACTAATTGCTGTGTGTTTTGATAACGAATGTCAATGTGTCTGGACCTAGAACCTGTAAAATGTGACTCAGAAAGATAAACCACAGATACATTATCTTCCATCACGGTGATTGGTCGAATCGGATGTGTCCAGATATCTGTGATCAAAGCATCAAACCATGTTAGAGAATTACAAGCATCTGAAACACAAGCATATTCAGCTTCAGTAGATGAACATGAAACAAAACTCTGTTTTCTCACTTGCCAATAAACAGGACAACCATTTAGGAACATCATGTAACCAGAAGTGCTTTTGCGTGACTTCTTATCACTCGCCCAGTCAGAATCAGCATAACAAATTAACTGTGGATGATCAGTGTGTGTTGGTTCTAGCAATAACTTCATGTGTTTAGTGTGTTTCAGGTATTTCAACAACTTCTTAATGCATGACCAATGAAATTGTGTTGCCTTACCTACGTGTCGTGATAAAAGATTAACACTAAGTGCAATGTCAGGTCTGGTCCAACTACTAATGTATAATAGTGAACCAATGACTGAACGATAAAGTGGTTGGTCCTCGAACTCAGGACTTGGTTCATGTGTTAAGTTGTGAAAATCTGTTTGCATGGGTGTCTTTGTTGCACTAGCATCTTTCATGTTGCAATGATGTAGAATGTGGTCAATTTTCTCCTCTTGTGAAAGACTAAACCCCTTCTGTGTTTTTTCAATTTGAACACCTAAATAAGTGCTAATGTGTCCTAAAGATTTCAGTGTGAAGTATCTCTGCAAACTTTTGGCAAAAATCTCACTCATTTTCTTATTTGGACCAATATAAACAATATCATCAACATAAACAAGAATTATCTCATATGCATTGTTAGATCTTTTTGTGAACACGCATTCATCAGTTTCGGACTTAATAAAGCCCATTGAATTTAGTTTGTCAGTAAGACATAAATACCACATTAAACCTGACTGTTTCAGACCATAAAGACTTTTGTTCAGGAACCAGGTATCCCCTTCTTGCTTTCGGAATCCTGGAGGGCTTCTCACGTAGATTTCTTCATCTAGGTCTGCATGTAGATAAGCTGTGTCCACATCAAATTGGAAAACTTCTAAACCAAGAATAGTTGCAGTGGTTAAAGCAATTTTTACGCTTTCAGTTCTGACTGTTGGTGAGTAAGTGTTTGTGTAGTCCTCAGGATAACGTTGAGCGAAACCCTGAGCTACAAGTCTGGCTTTGTATAAAGACTCACCATTCGGTTTCTTCTTGATTCTGTAGACCCATCGAGTGCCAATGACTTTCTTGTTTGCTGGAGGTTTTGCAGGTGTGAATACATTAAGTTTCTTTAAACTGTCCATTTCATCCTGCATTGCATCATACCATTTGTCTTGCTCCGAATCAGGAAGCTGTTTGATTTGTGTGAATGTCTCAGGAGGAAGAGTAACGTTGCAAATCGAAGGTAATGGTGTTTTTGTCAGTTGCCATGAATAACGTTGTGGAGGGATTCCTTTTGTGGCCCTCTTGGAACGTCTAGGAACAACAGACCAGTCTTCTTCTTCATCATCATCATCATCCTCGTCCTCACGTTCGTCGCTAGCATCAGCATCCGCGGCTTGCGAAGACGGAACATCAGGTTGTGAAGAACTGGTAGAAGGAATATCTGCCTGCGAATTTTCATCAGGCTGCGTGGCATCTGGAACACCATCTCTAGGAAAATAAACTCGAGGATCATTGGAATGAATCCTGAACCAGTCAACCTCTTCCTCAAAATTGGCAGATTGTGAAATGACAATCACATGTTTAGTATCAATGAATTTGCACCATTTTGAGTTATCATCAATACCCATAAATCTCAGTCTTTTTGCTACTGTACCCCCCTTTCTTCTTTGACTTAAGGGAGTGTTCACCATAGCATATGAACCAAAAATGTGGAGGTTCTTGAGATCAGGCTTGTAGCCATACAGCATGTAGAAAGGAGTTTGATTGATTACACTGCTCCAAGTACGGTTGACAATGTAATTTGCATATTTGATTGCTTCACCCCAGTATATGTTACTGAGATTGGCATCTTCTAGAAGACAACACATCATGGTTTGTAGAACCCCTTGTCTTCTTTCTACGACTCCATTATGAGCCGGTGTATATGGAGCAGATGTCTGATGAAGAATTCCATTCTTAAGCATCCAGTCCTGGAAACGCTGAGACATGAATTCTGCACCACGGTCACTCTGGATTCTGGCGATGCGAACTTGGTATTGTGTAGAAACAAAAGCTGCAAAGTTTTTAAAGATCTGAAAGGTCTCAGATTTCTCTCTCATAGGATATACAAATCCATATCTAGAATGATTATCTACTATTGTTAGAAAATACTTTCTGCCACCAATTGTTGGTGGGAAAGGACCTACTATGTCAGTGTGTACCAAATCAAAAATGCGTGTTGACCGGCGTGTAGCGTGTTTTGGAATTGCAGCCGCCTTGGATTTAGCCTTTTTGCAAACCGCACAATCCAAAAACACCTTACACCCCTTTAAATCCAAACCTTTTGCGAACTCCGGCATCTTTCTAAGAACACGGAAACTGGCATGTCCCAATCTTCTGTGCCATTTGTGAATACACCTGGAATGCAAAGGTTTACCAGTTAGTGAATTCTCAACATTAACAGTTTCATGAGGACCCTCAGGCTTGCTCTGAGCAACCTGTTTCTGTTTTCTCTGTTTGTTGGCTTTAGGAGCCTTTGGCACAGTAACGGGTTCTCTCTCTGAACCAACTCTCTCTGGGCCCGTGTTGTGCCTTTTTGGAGTTTGCATACTTGCCTGTGCTTGCCCTTTAGGCTTTGGCTTTAAGTAATAAACACCACCAATCAGCATGGTTTCAGCAACAATATCTCCATCTTTAACTAAGTAACTTGCTTTTTCGAGGTGGTGAACCTGGAACTTTAAATCTCTAGACAAGTGACTTTGACTAAGCAAATTACTGGTTGCTGAAGGTATGTAATAAACATCAGGGATGTATGTATCGAGCTCTTCAATGTAAACAGTTCCTTTTCCCATAACCTTGCAAGTGTGGTTGGTGAAGGAATACAGTTCTCGATACTCTGGCTCTGGTTCGCCCATCTCTGTGAAAAGTTCCCTTCTGTGGGTAACGTGCACAGCTGCTCCACTATCTAAAGTCCACAAAAGATGTCTGTCGAACTTTGGATCAGGTTGTGGAACGTTGGTTATGGCCAATGTTGCGAGTGGAGCTTGTGAATCACGCCTTGGACCACGACGACCTTGTCTTCCGCCTCTACCTCTGCCTCTGGAATCTGTTCCTCTGGGCTGGTACATGACGGGAGCTGGAACTCGTTGGGGACAATCCCGGGTATCATGTCCCACACGGTTGCAGGTGTAGCATTTTGGCATCCTTGGAGCATAGCCTCTTCCTCGGAAGGGACGTCTGGCTGGAGCCTTTGATGTTGGGGGTCGTTGCAGATGTGGTGTAGCTAACTTGATAGCTTCCTCTTCCACTAAAAGTCTGCAAACGTGGTTAACTGTGCGTTGAGCAATAGGCACGAAGTTAATCTTTGCAACAGCATCTTTCCATTCGTAATTCAATGAGTTAATGATGATGCTAATCATTTGGATATCATCGATTACATGGCCATTTTGTCTCAATTCACTTCTCATTCTTTTCAGTTTGGTCAAATGTCCACCAATTCGTTCACCAGGTTTCAACTTCGAACCATGGAACTCAGACATGAGCAAACATGAAGATTCAATTGAAACGGGCCTGTAGCAATCTTCCAAAATAGCCCAAATTTGTTGGGCAGTTGCATCAAGTGGAAAGGTACCCTGGAGCTCAATTTCCATTGACATGAGCAAAGTCGTGATTGCTCTGTTTTCCAGGTCTCTCATTGCAGGTGTCCATGGCTGAGGAGGAGGATTAAAAATCATGCAGTATGTGCCTTCTCTTCGTAGCAAGAGCGCAATTTCACTGACCCAGGCTTTATAATTCTCTCCTGACTCCTTTAATTTGGACTCACCAGTCAAGGGAGTGACTGTGAATGCCTGCTGAGGAATATGCATTGGAACAATTTGTTGAGCAGGTTGCAAAGCTGGTTGTTGAACCAGGGGGTGCTGCAATTGCACCATTGGCCTTTGCGTGGCAACATCAAATTTACTTCCTTGCATTCGCCTTTGGCTTTGCCTTTTTCCATCTAGGGAGGATTCAGCACCACCAGGGGGCGTTGAAGACTTAACCTTTGGAGGCAAAACTTTGGCTTCTAGAGGACTCATAGATAAATCTTTAAAGCTTTCGCGAAGCTGCTTCATCTTTTGCTCTAATAATTTTTCTCCGCCAGCAGATGGCAGTGCAGCTTCACTTCTTGGCTGCCTCAACCCTCTATACGTGGCCGGAAGTTCAGTGGAACAAAAGGGATCACGTGACCTCGGTGACGTGTACATATCTCTTTGTTCTGATTCACCTAAAGACTCTGTGGGGCGTGTCTTAGGCTGTTGTTTTGAAGAAAGGATGGCGTCCTCAGACATTTTGGGAGTGGGGGAGCCCCTCCTACTTCTTTTCATTTCCTCAAAACATTCTCTAGCTTCCCTAGCGTATTTTTCGAACAGCTCTAACTGATCACGATAGCTTTGCATTTCTTCCCCAGTGCCTGGGAAGGATTCATAAACTTCGCTTTCTGCGTGGGAGTATTTTTTCTCTGCCGGCAGTTGCTGTTGAGGCTTTTGCCATTCATCAAGTGTTTCATAATCTCCAAGAGTCTGGGATTGGAGTGGCTCTGTTAATGTGGGAAGTTTTGGCTTGGCCCCCAATAAATCATAATCTCCTGGAGGTATTTTAGAAGGGGGAACCACTGACCTCGTTTCGTAGATCTCGCCTTCTGTAGCTCCTTCCCCCACAGCTGGCTCGGCACTTGGAGAAATTTGTTGCTTTTGAAGTAATTTTGAAGGATCTTGCTTCTCTGTGTCTGAGGGAGCCTCTGTGTCAGACGAAGTGGATCCATCTGAGCTTGTCCCATTTTTCTTCTTCTTTTTCTTCTTCGACATGGCTAATTAGCCTTAGTCGGTTATCTTAAGATAGCTCGAAGGAAAAGCAGCCGTAAATTATAGCCATCTCAGCTTCCATTAATTAACTCTGTTATCATCGATCTCTCTGCTAGCATTAACCATCCTCTGCTACCATTAATTGTCAGGGGAAAAATTTCACCCTGAAGAAAGTGAGGTTCAGGATCGGGCTGATTCCCAACAGCATATGCATTAAGATGTGAAGAAAAAGAATAAAAGTTTTGAGAAGCATATTCTAATTAATAAACAAACTTTAATACAAAAATAATAAATGTAAATAAAACAGAAGCTAACTAATTGTTACATTTTGATAAGAATGTCCCGTCTGCCAGCTTTCTTGGCAGGCGGACAAAAGTTCAGCAGTAGCTTTCTTTTTCTCTCCTTCTGGAATGTGTGAAGACATGCACAATAAATCACTGTCAGATAAGAACTTTTATGACCTGCGCAATAACTCTTTCTCAGTTTAACTCTTCAGTGTCAGTTCAGTCAGTTCATCTCTAGCAAACTTTTTAACGTAGTGACAGTGACAGCCGACCAATGAAGCAAGACTGAGGAACAGTGTAGTTGATCTGGGTGAAACTTTTCCAACTTTTGTTGAGGAAACTGCTCCCTTAATGATTAGCCTGGGTAAAAGTGGGACTTAAAGATGAGGAGGTGGAATTGTTTGCTTTCCACACCCTCCCCCCAAGAATAGTGGCAAACAAGCTTGAGAGCTGTTTATAGATCCAGAAAAGGGAAAGCGAACTGTCTGAGTAAGAGAAATAGTTTTGAAGCTGGGAAAACTGGACTGGTCATTTCAACAACAATATTTGTACTCAATAAGAATTGAGTAGTCAAGGGATTGACATAGCAGGGTGGCCACAAGTGCAGATACATCTTGATATGATAAAGGTGCTAAAATGTATGATTTTTATAAAGGATTAACAGAATTAGATAAGATATTAACAGGGACAGATGAAAAATTAATAAGAAAATATATAGCTATTTACTAAGTATTAAAATGGAAGGTGAGCAAGTAAAAGAGACAATGATAATATGGGCTAAAATTTTGGTTATACAGTAGAAAAATTTCAGAAATTGTGGGATAGGAACTATAAATTCATGATGTCTACTGCATATAAAGAAAATCTTTATAAAATGTTTTATAGATGGCATTTTTCACCCACAAGGTTGGCAAAGATGTTTAAGGACATGTCCATTAAATGTTGGAAATGTCACCAGATACCTGGGTCGTATTATCATGGGGGTCCCCCAGGGGGAGTGGTCTACTGCTTCAAGCACTCCTTGTGCTATTAATTTATCTAGCTCTAAATCTACTTTGGGCCGAAGAGCAAAAGGCTCTCTCCTGGGTTTTAGATGTATTGGCGCCAACTGGGGGTCCAAGTTAAAAGAAACGGGGGTCCCATTATATTTACCAAGCTTGTTGTCAAATACGTCCACGAACTTGCTGGCCAGCGCAGCGAAGGAATCTGGAACAACGGAGTGGATGCCGGAGACGTTGAGCCCCAATGAGGAGAACCAGTCAAGCCCCAGGAGGCTGGGCAGGTGGCCATCTACAATGATGAGGGGAAGAGGCCCCAGGAAGTTATTGCTGGCTATGGTGAATGTGCCGCAACCCACAATGGGTATTGGCTGCCCTTGATAGTCTCTGAGATGAAGTGGGCACTGTCTGAGTTGAGCTTTGGTCAGGGTGGGCACTCTCTGTTTGATAGTAGCCCAAGAGACCAGGGATTTGGAAGAGCCAGTGTCCACTTCCATCTTGCAGGGCTCTCCCTCTATGCACATGGTCAGGTATATCTTATGGCTAGGCTTGGTCAGGGACGCATGGCTGATAGCCCAATCAGGGTGCTGCTGTTCACCAGCAATGGCAAAGCAGTCTTTGCGGTGCTTGGGAAGTCTTTTTGCAAATTGTCTAGACAAAGCGCGCCCCGGAGATGGGTCAGCGATTGGCATGGCTGCTCTGCAGACCTTGGCTAAATGTCCTTTCCTGTCACACCGATGGCATATTGCGGCTTTGAACCTGCAGACTGACCTTGCATGGTTCCCGCCACAACTCAGGCAACCCCCTAAGGTAAAAAATCAGCCTGAGTCCATTTTTTTCCGGTGGCCAGTTTGAGGTGGCTAATCTCTTATTCCTCATCAGAGAGGTCTTCTTCGTCATCTTCTTCGTGGTGAACAGCATGGCCCCTGCTGACATGGGTGGCCGGTGGCAGAAATTTCTGAATTTCTACGGTGGATTTGTCCGACATTTCATATGCCGTGGCTTCATCCACGGCTGCCTGAAGGCTCAGCAATTTTCGTGCCAGCAAGCGTCGCTGAAGTCTGAGGTCTTTGATACCACAGACCAGCTGTTCTAACAGGGCATCGTCCAGCACAGGAAAGTCACAGTGCAGGGCCGCTGTTCTGAGGGAAGCCATGTAGTCGCTCACAGATTCCGCTTCTCTCTGGGTCCTCTGCCTAAAAGCATCTGGCTATGCGCGAGGGAGTTGGAGAGTAATGATTTTTAAGTTTCTCCAAAAGAGTCTCCCAAGGCATCGAATGGAAGGACTGAGGGGCTGCTAAAGCCCTGGCTGTTCCAAACATCTTACGGCCACAAGTGCTGAGAAAATATCCTCTTTTACGGCCACTGGACAACCCGGTGAATTCGTTTGCCTCCAGGAAGCACTCGAACAGCTCGAGGTAAGCGTCCCATGTTTCAGTGGCCGGTCTGAATGCCGTGAATGCCGGTAGATTAGCCATCCTTAGAAGGATGGAATTTAGGAATTAGCCTTGGAGCGATGTCTCAGTCCTATCCCATCCTCATTGCCAGTGTTCTAGCGGGAGAACGAGGCAGGCAGGAAGTGAAGCAAGGCAGGTTGAAGCTAACACAACCTTTATTAACAGTTTAACACGGCAAAATGTAAGGCAAACCTTGACCCGGCAAACAGCAACATTTGACAGCTGACAGCCCTTTTTATACCAGAGCTGTCAGATGCTGAACCAATAGAATGGCTGCATTCTCCCGCCAGCTGGCTGCTCACATCTCAACCAATCAGGGGTCGGCAATGATAGTCAATGGCGTCGTAGCCTCGAGGACTTAACACCCGACATGCCCCAAAGCAAAAAAATATTGGACAAAAATACATACATGGTTAGAAAAAATGATAAGGCAACATATAGATTTAAAACCAGAAATATTTTTGTTCAGGATTTTATTGGATATGTATAACAAGGAGAATACATATTTGATTTTACATGTATTAACTGCAGCTAGAATTGTATTTGCACAAGAATGGAAGAGCGAAGTTATCCCTACAGATGAAAATGTGATTTAAAAAAATATTAGAATGTGCAGAAACTAACACAATTAAGAAAAAGGAAGAAACTGAATACTTTTTGACCTGGGACTTATTTTATCAATGGCTAGCTAATAAAAACAGAAGTTAGAAACATGTGGCTATAAGAAAAGGACTAATGATACAAGGGAGGTTTGTTAAAATGGACAAGCAAATTTTATTATTACTATTATTATTATTATAGAACTAATACAAATGTAATAAATATTGTTGCAAACATTTTGATTATTTCCTAAAAAATCTGTACCTACACAACATAGTGTTTAAGTAAAAATTGAATTTTTATGTTATAAAATTATATATATAGATATATAAAGATGCAATGGACTTTCTTGTTTTGAAGCTGTTTCACTTCTAATCCAAGAAGCTTCTTCAGCTCTGACAGGATTGTGGGGAATGGAAGGATTTATATTCCTTGCAGACAGCTGGTCATTTGCATTCTTTTAGAGAGTCATTGAGGCCACAAAGCAACCACTTCATAAACGCATGGCACAACATAGGAGCACAAACCCATCAGGATAAGATTCAGCAGTCCATCTGCATTTAAAAGACACAGGTCACTCTTTTGAAGACAGCAAAGCCCGCATTTTGGACAGAGAGGCTTTCTCTCTTCAGCAGTTCCAAGAAGGCTCCAAACCTATTTGCATATTCAGGTGACCCTGACAACACAGGTAAACCTCTAAGTGTCCTCAATGGCTCTCTAAAAGGATGCAAATGACCAGCTGTCTGCAAGGAATATAAACCCTGCCATTCCCCACCATCCAGTCAGAGCTGAAGAAGCTTCTTGGATGAGAAGCGAAACATCTTCAAAGAAAAACAAGAAAGTCAAGTTGCCTCTTGAAAAAAGCACCTTTGGGACAACCATGACCTGGATACGGTTATACGGTTTATACGGTTTATTTGATTTATAAACCGCCCCCTCTCCCCGTAGGGACTGAGAATCTCCATAGAAAGAGAGTTGAGTCAAGAAGCACCCCACATCTTCATCTAGGGCTATACTTTTGCAACCCCCTTCCCCTTGTGGGGACTGGAACCAGTGCCTTGGTTTTGCCTGGCTCAGCAAATTTCCATCTTGCTGTTCCTTCTTTCCACATGCGAAATCATTTCAGAGGATCCTGGACTGGACGGTTCTGGAAGATGGCCTATTTGGGAGGGTCTTCACACTTCCCTTGTTGCCTCTCTGAGCAACCGATTTAAAGAATAAAGGGAGAGAAAGGTTGAACTCCAATTCTGGCACGGAGCCCAGTGAAGGAGGAAGGGGGCAAACTTTCCATGTAGGCAGACGTGATCTTTTCTGGAACCCATCGTGACAGAGGTGGGTTGCAAACCCCACCACTACCGGTTCGCCTGATCTGTGCTGAACTGGGAGCAACCCACCTCTGCATCATGAGCTGCCATAGGAAGCTGGCAGCTGTGTGACTTTGGCCCTGACAAGTTCCTTGCCTAGCAGACTGGCAAGGGCTGGCATTTTAGATGCAGGCAGGCAGAAGACTCTCTTTCTAATTAGCTGGCATGGGAAGAACTGGAAGCTTTTGTTCCCTGAGCAACACTCATCTACACCCTGCCACAAACAAACAAACAAATGTTCTCTCGCCTTTGATGTTACAGCGCACTTTTTAATAATCTAAGATAGGACTGGAGCAGAGCAAAAACCAAACCCGGTGAGGAGTGAAAAAACCAGAAGCAAATGCAGTTTTGATTGGAATGGCGGCTTCAAGCACAGATAAAGGCTCCTTTTAAAAGAGAAGGGGGAAAAAAGAAGTAAATTACTGGGTCTCCTAGAATGCTTTTTCTTCCTTTCATCCTTCATGGGCGGCTGTCATTATATCTGACTACTGGAGCTGAAACTTCCTGAATCTGAAAAGTAGCATCTCGGGGAATTACCAGGGCCATCCGACTCACTTCCTGTCATGAATCAGGGGGTGTCTGGGAGGCCCCTTTCTCAGCAGCCCATTTTATTCAAAGGCTCCCTTCATTGGATGCCTGGAGTGGCCGGACTGATGGAAGACTGAACGGGAGGGAGGGAAGAAGACTGGTTGGTTATGAAGATGTAGATTATATGCGAATGCAAGACCTATTTTCATGCGTGCCTCTTTCAATAGCCAAGAAAGGAAACCCCCAACTCCATTTGTTTAGAGTAAAGGTACTTTTACGGGATATGAAGTGAAAACAGTGAAAGTAAAGCAAGATCTGAGGCTAAATGGCGCAAACCTGTACATATCAAAAGTTTACCCAAATCCGTCCCCCCAACAACCCCAAGCTAAATGTCCAATCTCCAGCCCCCAAGGGTGTCATGTGGGGTGCAACTTCAGGTGGCCTCATCCAGCTGGTATGCAGAGATGGTTGGCCTTGACCAAACCCAAACATGAGCCTTCAACATGCACAGAAGATGGTGATGTCTCCCCCAGCACAATTCCTTTCCCAAATACCATAAACCCCCTCCCTCCCTGTTACTATGGCAGCCGATAGCAAGCAAGTGATATAGAGGCCAACACCTATTACAGGTAGTCCTAAACTTACAACAATTCATTTAATAACCATTCAAAGTTACAATGGCACTGGAATGAGTGACTTGGGACCATTTTTCACACTTACGACCATTGCAGCATCCCCACGGTCACATGATCAAAATTCAGATGCTCTGAATTTGGGCTCCATTGTGGTTGTAAGTTGAGGACTAGATGCACAATTACCTGATTAGTTAATAATTATGAGGTCTTTAAAAACTATTCCATTTGGGACACCTTCTTGGACTGCCTTGGTTAAGTCCTTTTACCACGATATCAAGGAAGTGGACAAAATGTGGAGGGTTGTGGTGGCCTAGTGGTTATGACACTGGGCTTGTCAATCAGAAGATTGGCAGTTTGGGATCCAAGTACTGCATGATGGGTTGAGCTCCTGGTCTTGCCCCAGCTCCTGCCAACTGAGGTCAAGACCTGGGGTGGGCAGTTAGGTTTCCTACAGGACCACATGAGAAACTGGGATTGTTGTGGAGGGCCTAACCAAAAGGGCTGTGAGGGTTTGTAGGCATGCACCCACACACATACGGGGGGGGGGGATCAGTTGTATTCAAAATACCGTATTTTTTGGAGTATAAGACACCCCCCCCCCAAAGAGGGTGGAAATTTGGGTGCATCTTATACACTGGTTGTAGCCAAAAACACGAGGCATGGAGGAGGCGATGGTCTGTGGCCATCTCTGTAGCCTGGAACAGCTGATTGGGGTATTCTGGGGGACCGATCCACCCGCCAATCATGCTGAATCAGGCTGCAATGATGTGCTGAAGCTGACCTGACTGTATGTTATTTGCTGCAAGGATGTGTCAGAGTTTGCAGCAGCAATCCCATTCAGAAAGCACACACAAGTAACCGATTCAGCGGGATTCAATAACTTCTCTTTATATATAATATAACACATGAAATAAATATACAATACCAAAAGCAGGTTTTCCAACATGGTAGTTCAGCAAAGAACTTTCACTTTCAGTTTTAGTTTCAGATATCAGCATGCAATTTTAGTACAGAACAAGCCACGCCCTGGCTCCTTGCTGTCTTCTTCCTTGTTGCTCACACAGCAAATACTGTTCGTTTCCAAACAGCCCTCAATCTCTCACACACTGACAGGATGCTAGCCAGATGAATAGCATGGATGCTGGTTGGCAGAATATATTTTTCTTATTTTCCTCCCTAAAAACTAAGGTGCATCTTATATTCTGGTGCATCTTATAGTCTGAAAAATACGGTAAATGCAATCCACATGGGCCAGACAGACACAGCCAAAGGATGTGGCCCAGAGGCCATAAAATGCCCAAATGACTAAGATTGATGGTTGGCAGAAGTTGTTAAAAGTTGAATGGATTTTGATGAGAGATTATATTTTCTATGAGAACAATAAATATAAGTATAATCTTTATTGTCATTGTACTTAAATACAATGAAATTGGTTGTATTTAATGAGATTTCTATGAGATATAAATGCAGAAAACAGATTGTTCATGACTACATATTGCCCTGCATAGCTACAGGCTTCCAACCTCTTGCTAGGACTCCTCGCCACATTTATCCTATGTAGCCAGGTTCTATAGTGCAACCACAGTTCTTCTGATCCACTTCACAGGGATGCTGAGGGAGCTAAACTAGGAATTTAGGAGACTAAATTACCCACCCACTGAGATCAATAGAGAAATCAGTAGAGCTGAGTGGATTCTCAGGGGGGAACCATTAAAAGGCGACAAAACAGAGTAACAGAACACCATTGGTTGTTACCTACAGTTCCAAGCTCAAGCCACTGAAATATATTATTAGTAGGTTGCAACCTGCATTGGACAATGACACTGCACTTTTTCAGGCATTAGGTAGCAGGCCCATATTTACATACAGACAATCACACAACCTGAAGTAGATTTCCACAAGGAACATGGTGCCCACATGGAAACCTTACTCTGCAACGAACCTCAATGTTTATTTTGTCCCCCACATTTACACCCATAGTAGCATCATTCCAGACTCTCACAAGTTCACACAGGATTAGATTCTCCTTCAAATAGTCTTCTTCCAATATGATCTATGCCATCATCTTCCAGCAATGCCCCCAGGATGTAAGGGACCAACTTTGTCCAAAAGAATTATTTGACAGCAATTAATTTATCAAAATAATAATAATAATAATATCAGGACTCAAAACAAAAATAGTCAATGCATTTTAACTTCCCAGGCCATTTCATTTTAGATCTCAAAATAGTTGTAGGGGGACAAAAATAATGGCAGCACAACTGAGCAAAAGATTGCTGAACTGATGGGCAACAAAAAGTTTCTGGTCATTTCAGAAAGTCTCAACAAACACAATAGCACAAAGTGGATGGGCAGAGATAACTATAGAGACCTGGTCCCTCAGGTAGCTAGACCTTTGCAAGAAAGGTCTTTAAAGGTTATAACCAGAATTTGCATTCTGTCTAGAAGCCAACTGGTGACCCAGGGCAGCTGATGAAAAAGTGAGCTCTCTCACACACGTAACATACTACCCTATCTCTGCCTACACTGTTGTATTCTGGATCAGCTGTAGGTTGTAGGTAGGATCCAATCTGGGTTGGTCATTGGGACCATGGGTTTAGTCTTCTGAATTTTTGGAACGATCCTCAAGGAACCTATCTATAGCAAAATGTGTTCTGCTATAGAGAATGCCCCTGAGGACGGGCTCCAGCTTGAGTCCAAAAGCTCAGAAAACTAAACCTCAGGTTCTGGTGACTGACCCAGATTGGATCCATTATCCTGGGCCAGTATATTTGCTTTCATGAGTTTGAAGATAGTTCATTGAGGGCAGCCCCGTATAGAGCACATTACAATAATCCAATAATGGATGCAATTAGGGCAGGAGTGACTGTCTCTTTCCACCCACTTTTCCATCATAATTCCCACAAGTTCCCTGATGGATTGAGTCATGGTTCCCAAACGTATCTGCCTCTGAATCATATCGGTTCATCTGAAAAGGTACTACAAGACTCCTTCTGATGTTGGGCTATCATAGATTAATGTGGCTCTCTTCTTACAATATTTCCTGCCAAGCAGCCTTCAGGCCTCCTAGCCAGAGAGAGGTCTATCCCACTAAATTAATCCCACACCAAAGAGACTCTTGTATGCATGGATTTGCGCCAGGAACACTTTCTGTCTCGGCATTCTTTCATTTTCTAGGGCTGAAAAACCACAAATCAGGCCACAGAAATGAGATTTTGAGATCCAAGGGAGGCAGGCAACCTCTTGGTGAAGGGGCAGAGAAACACATTGTGAGCTAATCTTCAGCAGGATGCCACAGAGATGCGTAGCTGCTTGAAACACACAGAGATAGCAACAGGCACTGTTAACCAAGCCCTGCAAAACCTTCATAATTTATCTCTCCTAAAGCATCATAACAGAACTGCTATTCACAAGAGCCAATAAATGAGGCAATATCTCAGTATTGATTTTGTGCCTTTCCCCACTGGGAAACTGGCTTTTGATAATTCAAGCTCTATAGATTTTCCTATAAACAAAAAATGAATATCTGCAAAAGGAGAGGGAAACAGAAAACTAGTTACAGCAGAGACAATATTGTAGAACTGCAGGAGATGGATTTTCCAAAACAACTTCTCGCATTTCAGAGGCTGATAGCAGGGCCAACAAAATATCTGGAGAAAGAAATGTCTATCAAAGAAGATTGAAACAGCCCAGATCTGAAGCAATGAATGCTTCCCATTTTTGTTCATTGATCTGACTTACTTTTTAAGCATTTTTTTTTAAAAAAAATCTAAATTGCACCGTCAGAGCTACACATTTGCTGGGTGCAGATGGTGGAAATAACCCCATAATCTGTTCATTAATAAGACTGAAATAAGTGTCACTGTTTTCTTCCAAGGCCAGTAGAAGTCCAGACTTTGAATGCAGAATTCATAAATATCTTGGATTCTATCCAGTGAGTAGAGCATTCCTCTGCTCAGATGTTCTTCCTCTCTCAAGAGGAGCAAAAGTCAGCACCGGGTCAAAAGCCCACATTAGTTGGAAATTCAAGCAATTCAACTCTCATTTTTTCCTTAGATTTTTCTGCAGATATTTTGATCTGGAGTTTGCAGATTACCTCTTGGTGGAGGGTTTCTGTTTTGCAAAAGATGCATTTAGAGGAAATCTCAAGTCTTCATGAAAACAAATAAATATAAAAATATTCTCCCCTTCCATCTCTAGCTTTTGGAAAGAGAATAAGGATTTTCTTAGGAGAGAACATTCTTGTTGGGCCTTTGCAATGTAACATCACTCAAAGCTTTGGAGAAAAGTAGAACCCCCCCCCCCACACACACACACATGTCCAAAGGGAAGAAGCAGTTTTCCCATAACCACCCCTGCTAAATCTTGTGATTTTTGAAGTTTAGGGCTTCTTCATACACAAATCAGATGAGAGCTGCAGTTGGAGAATTCTCCAAAGCACCTGGAGGCAGGACAAGAAGCAATGGAGGGAAACTAATCAAGGAGAGAAGCAAACTAGAAATAAGGGCAACACTTCCTGCCAGTTAGAACAATTAATCAGTGGAACAGTTTGCCTTCTGGAACACCCATTTGTCTGAAATGAGTCTCTTGCTTTGTCAGGGGTTGAACTGGAGTCCCTTCCAACTGTATTATTATATTCTGTTTTCCTGTTATTCTTTCTATGTCTATCCATCCCATCAAGCCCCAAAAAAGTCTGGCAGGGGTTGGACTAGAAGTCCTCCAAGGTGCTTTCCGACCCTATTATTCCATGTTCTATGCTGGAGAATCCCATCTAGATAGTGGTCCCTCAGGATCTTCAGCAATGACTGAAAATTCATGCTTGAAACTCTGAAGTATCTTCCTATTCTTTGTCACAAATGTTGGTTTATCCCACGTTCACTTCCGTATTGCCGGCCTGATTGGCGGTGAGTCACTTCCAACAAGAGACAGGAGACAAACTAAGAGAAAAGACTTGCTGCAGCACAAAATATCTAAGCTTGAACATCTCTGCAAACCCCACATTGTGATTGACAGCTTCCTGGGAAACTGTTCTTCTGTTTAGACATCTGTCAGTCACTCAATTCCTCTCCTCTTTCTACCCAGCATTCTTTTTATGCAAACAATGAAAGGCGCATTAATTGTATATTAAGAGACCAGGAGAAGAGATGTGGCCTACAGTCAGATAAGGGAGGAGGGCATAGCCTGCAGCTGTATAAGGTGCAGAGAAAGAGGCTCAGAAGGGCTCCTCCAGACAGACGCACAAAGGTCTTTCATCTGTAAAGTTGATAGATAAACATTTGTACTATCAGATGTGCACAATTCTGCTTATTTAGCTTTACATGTAGTCCTTGATTTACAAATGTTCTGAATAATGGTCCAAAGTTCTGACATCCTCAGAAAAAGTAATTTATGACCAGTCCTTGCACTCACCACTCCCTCTGCCTCTCCCCCCTCCCCCTCCCCCCTCTCACACAGGTCACGTGGTGGCTATTTTTGCACTTGACTACCATCTCTCATTTATGATTGGTTGTGGTCACATGGATCATGTTTTGTGAACTGTCCAGAAGGTTTCTGGGAAACAACATCAACTGGGCAAACTCAGTTCACTTAACCACATGATTTGCTTAACGACCATGGAAAAAGTGGTTGTAAAATGAGTCCCATCACATAATAACTAGCTTTACAATTGCACTAACATATGATGAAGTTTCAGATCTCAATCATGGTTGTCAGCTGAGAACTACTTGCAAAATAGAATTAGCCACCCTTCCGATGAAAATGGCTGACTAAATACATGCCCAGGGAGGGATGCCTAAAGGGTTTGTCCCTGGGCTGTAGCTCTTCAACTGCTAACTGAAGGGACCGGCATTCCTTCAGTTTTTATGACCCACTTGGATCAGGGAGAGGCTAAGAATTACCTCTCAAGATCCTCTGATACAGCTGAGGTCTGTGAACAACTTCAGGAGCTGAGCTTAACATTGTTGAATGCCAAAGCTGAGGGGAGGGGCTGCAATCTGGTTCTTGTTGAAGAAGTCGCCATTTTGAAATTTACCTTTCAAAAGGACAGTAAATTGTGCCTTTCATTTCTTAATCTCCTTTATGGACTATTAATCTTTACTGTGTTAAATTAAAAGAAGCTCTCTTTAGTCATAGCCTACTATGCCGTTTTGAAGACTTGTACCATTTTGGGGTTTTCTTTAGTGTAGCGATCATGTTAAAAGTTGCTAGCTGCATCACATTTCTGCTAAGCCGGCACAAAGCTTGCTCAAGGTTTTGTTTTGCAACATTTCTATGCAACATTCTTCGCTTTGCAACATTTCTATGCAACATTCTTCTGTAACATCTTTTTGTAACATGTGAACAAGCTTGCCCGGTAACAAGTATACGTGACAAGTGAACAAAGCCTGCCCAGTAACAAATGTTTTAACCAATCATGTAATAACACGCTGTAAGACAGAAACCTTTTGTATGATTTTAATAAATACCGTCTCAATCGGCCAGCCGGGGTCTTTGGATCTTGCTGAGCTGGTTGATGCGTTGCAACACATCATGGAGTCCGTACTTCCTTGGCAGTATCAGGCCCGCCTAACCTAGGCGCACCCCAGCTGGGGTCCCATAGCTGAGCTCAGTCAGGCTCACCTCTGCAGGGGTTTCGATGCCTAGCTCCGGCTCACCTTTGCAAGGGTCCACACTCAAAGCAGACGAGGTCACCGTGTGGCAGCCAGCCACACATTCACTCTCACTTTAGTGTTAAGCAACAAGGAAGAAGGCTGCTAAGAAAAGCCAAAATAAAGAAGTGTGGAAAGAAAGGAAGGAAGAAAGGAAGGAAGGAAGGAAGGAAGGAAGGAAGGAAGGAAGGAGTGAGTGAGTGAGTTAGCACCCAACCATCTCCTAGAAAAATGAAATATTCTAGGAAATATTAAAAAGGAAGAATATTATATTTCCCAGGATGAGAAATGGAGCAACATGTTTTTAGGCAGGAAACAGACTCACTCTTAGTAGCTCCCACCATCCTCAATAGCCCACAGCAGATGTCCCGCACTTAAGAGATAAAGAGATATTTCTAATCTATTCATAGGCAAATGCCCTCTACCCATCTCATCACATGGCACCTGGGAAGATTGCATCACCCAGCAAGGCTCAACCAAGCCTGGGACTCAGGACAGCCTACAGAGTTGCCCCTGCCTGGCCCCATGGGAATCTGACAACCAATCAGATACAAGCTTGAATTCAAAAGCCCAGAGAGGGTGTAAAACCCAGGCACTCTCAGCATCTCTTCCCTTTTTTTCTTCACTCAACATCTTCAAAGCATGTGATCTTGTGTCCACCATTAAACCAGTTTCCAAACAGCCACCATGTTTCTAGTGTCTTTCTCCTTACTTGGAACTGAATCCAGAAGGACATTTCTTCCAATATACCCAAAGATATTTTTCTGCTGCAGGACTAGAGAGAAGCTAATGAGAAACATGCACTTACTAGCTTCTCATTTCTAGTATGTCTCTTGAGGAAGGCTGTTTTAGGGATGATTCTGGGGCCGCCAGGATGAAACCTGTGGTCCTCCAGATGTTCTGAACTAGAGCTCCCAGAATGGGACAGGATTATTAAACTGTGGGATCTGTAGTTTGGCAAGGGTTGGTTTTCCAGGAAGGACAGACAGAGGAAGAAAGATGCCTGCAAACAACCTGCACAGTTGTATCGGGGTACTTTTCAGGCGGCATGGTTGGAAAATCCCCTGCTCTTCCATAATACTTAAAAGAGGATTATGGAGGACTCCTTTAAATGTGCAGCCTTTTTGTTGTGTTTCCGACCCATAAAGAAAAACAGGGAGGGGAAGGATAGATGTTCCAGATGTGTGATATCTTTTGCAGGTCTACTTAAAAGTAAGTCCCAGGTGTCCTAGGAAGGGATGCCTCAGGCAAATAATATAGGATTACAGGTGAACTGCCTGGAGACAGAGAATCTCTCCTCTTGCCAGGTGTGGCGAAGGCAACCTTTTAGCAACTCAAACAGAGTGTACAAAAAGGTCTTGTTTTTAATTTAATTTTCCGGATTCAGGCTTTTAAATGCAAATTCCCCTGAACCAAAGTCTTATTTTAAGAATTGTAATGTGCACTGTTCATCCTGTAACTGGGTATTATTTTTTCCAGATGTACTGTTTTTCAGAATTTTAATAAGAAAAAGAAATATTAGTGAACTTTATTTGATGCTAGTATCAAATAGTATCTAGTATCATTTTACACGTCTTACAGTGAGGTCCAATGATAGCTGCATTGTTATTTCTTCCTTACTCCATTACAAATGTATACTGTATAGGTTGTCAGCATTCACTTGGACTAAATCTTTGGTTTGAAATACAGGCATTGATTTTTAAAAATGTAATTAAATTTAATATGGTCCTTCACTCCAGAAGACTCTGGGCAGCTTACCAAATCCACAAATAAGAATAAAAAACTTTAAACCCCCATAGACCGCCAATCCAGACTAAAACAACTAGAATAACAAACAGTACAAACCACACAAAATAACAACAGGACAAGTGCCATAATAATAGATCACACCCACAGCCTGTGAATAGAGACAATGTGTTTGTTTTTTTAAGGATAACTGTAGGCAAGGCAGAGATTTATTAATTACAAGTGTTAGAACATTGAAAATATTTCTGGAAACTGAGCAGTATTCCCATTTCTCTGGTCAGAATTTGGCCCTTTCAATCCAGTCCAGAGTGCCTGGGACCGATCAGTACACCACCTGAATATGGGAATACTAATACTTGTGGGTTTTTTTTTTAATTCAAGGTTTTTTATTTTTTAATACAAATTGTACATATTATAGAAATAGAGCATTGTCCAGATCTTTTCTTTTACATCCTCTCATTTACAAAGTCCATTTTACATCATAGTTTTGTTTTCACTTTCAGCCAAATTATTCTCCTCTTTATAGTTATCTTTTCTTAATACATAAACAATATCTTCAATTGCCCCTTCAAAGTTACACCTAATTTTTATTTCTTATTTTCTCCTTTGGCATGTTTTGCTATAAACAACATATATACTCTAATTCAATTTAAACATAGACAGCATTTATTTCAATTTTTTCTACTATTAACAATATACTATAATTTATTTATTTCTTAATTAGTTATGTAATAATAACAATCTTACTATTATTCTCTTTAGTCTACTAATGTTCTTTTCCCCTTTCTTCCTCTTTTAACCATTTTCTCTTGGGCAGAGCCAAGTTTTAAGGAGAGAGGGCACTATCCATATCTCGAGGGGGAGGGGTTGGAGGTTGTGATAGAGAAGGCACATTTCCTTGATACCGCCAAGATGGCAGCATTTAATTAAAGGCTCATGGAGTGCGCCCACTCAGCCGAAACCTACCAGGTGGGCAGAAGAACCTGATGACAGGCAGACCCTTGGATATCTAGGCCTTACTCTTGAAGGGCATTTTTGGTGACAACCATCTTGAATTGCAACAAAAGCTGAACTGCCAACTTGTGTACGGGCATCATGAAAAGTCCATTCATGTTCATGTTGCTGTATTTGGAACCAACTGTAGCTGGTCTTCAAGAGAAGCCCCATGTAGAGTGCACTGCAGAAGTGCAGTCGCAAGGTGACCAGGAGGTGAGTGGCCAGGGCCTCTCAGTAAAAAAAAAGGGGGCCAACTGGGTGCACCAGATGAACCTATGGAAAGGCCCACCTGGCCACAGGTGCTACCTGCTCTTCAAGCTGCAGCTATGAACTTAAGGTGGATCTCCAACCTTGTGCACCAGTTTTGAACAACCTCATGCAACCTCATGCAAGGCCAACAATGTGCACATTGAAATGTGGAAATGTTGTTCATTTGCTAAATTTACCTGTTTAGTAGTGTAGTAAGGTACCAGAAAGACATAACCAAAAAAGCATATCCTAGGAATTAATGAACACGTACGGGCAAGAGCCACAGTCAGGAGAAAACCATACACGTAGCCAAAAGGGGTTACATTTAATCACAAAAGGAAACATAGTATAAAGGGTTAAAACAGGGGTGTCCAAACTTGGGAACCTTAAGACTTGTGGACTTCAACTCCCAGAATTCCCCAGCCAGCCATGAATTCTGGGAGTTGAAGTCCACAAGTCTTAAAGTTCCCAAGTTTGGACACCCCTGGGTTAAAAGTAACAAAAGCAGGGGAAAGAGTCTGGCGATGACCACTCGAAATAACAAAGATATAGAATCTAATCTAAGGCAAGACAAGCATCATAACCATTTACATAAAGCTGGCACCTACTCGCAAGCACCCGCACAGGAAACACCCTTCCTCCCCTTTGTGACAGGATTAACCCAAGGACAAGACACCGGACGAAACAGAATCAGAATCAAGATCAGAGCAATCATCCAGAATAAATAAATCTTTGTAAATCAGAAACTTGCACAAAAGCCTCAAAGGGAAAAAAACTGTATAAAGAAGAAAACCAATGCATGTAGGGTGTGCGGCAGACCCGGGAACGTCAGAACCTCGTCCTTCCTGTTTTTCCTTTCCTCAATAAAACTCATGACTTCCAGGCAGGTTTCTTCACGAAACGTTAGTTTAGCGTCGGTGGTGACTCCCAGCTGGGAACAGACCGGGACATTCCTTCCAACAATAGGACACCGTTAAAGGCATAAATAACAACAGTGGGAACTGAAAAACCTACACCCAAAAGTAGGAGATTTCATAGAGAAAAGAGCTGACACATACTGAATCCAAAAGCAGATATAGGCTGAATTGGATGGCTAATCCCATTGTTGAGTTTATATAATTCTGAAACCAGGTTTACTTGAGAGCGAATCCAATGAGAGAAAACTTAGGAAGAAATACACGGCCCACAAATGGCTGGATAAAAATACGAAAGGAATAAACCTTGAACAGTTGGATGTAATAAGCCCTGCTCCCCATAACTGTAATAATCCATAGTCCACCGTACCATTTCAGACAAATGGGTGTCCAGCCTCTTTTTGAAACCCCCCAGCACCAACAACTTCTGAAGGCAAGCCTTTCCACTGGTTAATTGTTCTCACTGTCAGGAAGTTCTTCCTTAATTCCATGTTGCTTCTCTCCTTGATAAGTTTCCCTCTGCTACTTTTTGTCCTGTCTGAAGGTGCTTTGAAGAATAGATTGACCTCCCTCTTCTCTGTGTCAGCTTTTGAAATATTGGATGACTGATATCATGTCACCCCTGGTGCTTCCGTTCATAGAGTAGATACACCTACTTCCTGCAACTCTTCAGCATATGCTTTAGCCTCCAACTGTTTGTGGTGACCAAAACTGGACATAATTTTAGTTTCAAGATCCTTGTACCATCTCTCTGTCCAGGTGTCAGCTGGCTCCCCAGAGTACAGTTTGCAGCTTGCTTGCCCTCGGCTGCCATAGAAATGGGAAGGAGGGGGTTTGGCATTTGGGGTGGGGAAGTGAGCTGGTGTGAAGTGTTCCAGTGAGAATCGGAAGATTTGCACCCATCAACTGAGTGGACTTGTTTGGACTTTTCCAAGGCCAACCATCCTGGGCCTCCAGAAGGATCTTCTGAAGAGGTTTTCTTCCCATAACACCATATTGGACACTGATTGGTCTTTCTGGAATGGACCCTGGTGGGGAGAGATTTGGGGTGACTTTCAATGTATAACTTTTGCGTGAATTTTTCCCAGATCTTGCTTGCTTTTGCTGCTCTCAGTTCATTTTTAGTAAAAGTGTTGTTGTTAGTTGGGAAGTTGTGCCTGACCCATCATGACCCCATGGACAACCTTCCTCCTTCCTGTCCTCTCCCATCCTCTGGAGTCCATTTAAGCCCATGCCAACTGCTTTGGTGACTCCACCCAGCAACCTCATTCTCTGTCGTCCCCGTCTTCTTTTGCCCTCAATCGTTCCCAGCATGAGGCTCTTCTCCAGTGAGTCCTTCCTCCTTCTCATTAGGTGGCCTTGAGTTTCCTTACTTGAGTTTCCTCTTCAGGATCTGGCCTAAAGAGCAGTCAGGGTTGATCTCCTCTAGGACTGACTGGTTTGATCGCCTTGCAGTGCAAGGGACTCGCAGGAGTCTTCTCCAGCACCAGAATTCAAAGACCTCCATTCTTTGGCACTCAGCCTTCCTTATGGTCCAACTTTCACAGCCACCCATTGCATCTGGGAAAACCATTGACTATACGCCCTTTTCTTCTCTAAAACCATGGAGTCAAGGGTTTACTTTCTTAGGACTTGAATGGAGGCAGAGCTGACATTAGGACTTTGGTGACTTTTTAAAAAAAAGAATTTTATTGGTTTTTAAACATTTATGGGGAAAAGTAAAAGGGTACATAGAAAATTTTGGCAACTCCCATGCTAGTGGTAGAAATCCCTCCAAATCTCACAATTTTTACAATGTTAAAGACAACGTATAAAAGATAAGCAAAACCAGAATCTTGTTCTACATTATATCAACCATGTGTTCAATCATCTCTTTTTTTGTCACTTTCTAGTATATCAACAATTACAATAATATTTCAAATGCATTTATTTTTGTGACCTGAGCCTTTTCGATATTGCTCCCTCCTCCCTGTCCCCAGATGGAGACACAGCCCCTCCCTCCTTCATATCTTGTACATTACTACCTTTTTCACTACCTCCCAGGTGACTTTTTTTTTGATAGATGCAACACACTGCTGGCTCATATTTAATTGGATGATCCATTAGAACACCTGTATATCTCTCATAGTTACTACCGTTGAGCCAAGTACTACCTATTCTATATCTATGCATTTGTAAGTGCAGGACCTTACTTTTCTCTCCACTGAACTACAATGAACAAGCCTGTCAAGAAGATCCTTCTCAATCCTATTTTGAATTAATCTGAATCATTGATCATAGTGGTATTCTACTAGGCTGCCCTTCAGGGTTAGGAGGCACTGATTCCATGTAGCTTAACAATAAGTCACACCCTGGTCAACTATATTATTCAGTAATTTCCACTCGGTGTCCCACTCCAAATGTCCTCGGTCTCCACATGTTCTCCAGTTGGCATTTTCAACCAACTGTCATGCCCATTCTGTGTTTTTGTCAGCTTGTTCCTGACCTCTATTTAGATGCCACTGAGGAGATTTTAGGTGAAAGTCATAAGTTTCTTCAATCTAAATATACTGGTTTGCAGCTGAAGAATTTATAAGCATGCTGAAAATTGGTGTTTGTCATAATTTTGTGACATTATTCATCAATTCAAAAAGTGTGCACAAATGCACACATTGAATAGTGTATATAGCAAACAAAAGTATTCTTTAAAAGAATACTTCATACTAAGGGAAAAGCAGAAGGAAAAGTGAACACAACAAAGCGTACAAGTTTTTATGCAATTCTTGATGTATGCCCTCTGAATTTGCAAACTGAGGTTGAAACACTGCTAAAATGAATTTACAATTGGGAAAATGAGAAACTGAGCCAAACTGAAAGAGACAGGCCTCCCTTCCCAGGGGCATTTACAACCTCATATTAAAGACGAGTTGTCCTAAATTGGATGAATATAAGCTCTGCTAGCTTTCCCCCAGAGGTCAGTTTAAAAGCTACTTTTGATAGTAAGCATCAGCAACCTAGTTCCATTTTGGGCTTCATGCATTTTGTGCAAATGGTGTGGCCCAAAATGTTCAGCTTCCATTGCACTTATCTAGCAAACTCCATGGAACCTAAAGGGCATAGGTCCTCGAGAATGTTTTAAAAATGCCAGAGACTTGGAGTCTTGAATGCCATTTTGGTCACTGTCTTGCCTACAACTGAAATACCATGGAGACAACTTCAAGAGAAAGAGGTGGGGGGAAGAAAAGCAGAGAAGATGGCAATCAGGGTTGGGAGCATGGCTGGCATGGTCTTCCTACTGATACACAATCATGTCATCTATTGCTCAAGATCTTCACTCTTCTTGATTGGCCTGATGTGTCTTCTTTCTCAAGTGCAATGTCATTATGGCTGGGGCAGTGGAATGGGAGTGCACCCCTGGCCATGAAGGAAGACTCTGGGATGGGACTGTTCCCCGCAAACATTTCTTGCACAGAACAAAAGCCGATCCTTCTCCAGTAGATGGAACAGAAGCCAAAACATTTTCCCTCTTGGCAAGCATCATTAAAACACCACTAGTTGCCATCTGTTCTCCTAATTGAAAATTTATTACCTATTACTTTTTATTAGCATAAATAATATAACATCTCTATTTCATGATGTTTAGACTGCATATAAATAGGTGTCAACCATCACTAAATGCAGGGATTGAAGAGAATCCAATAGAAATAAATGGATTTCATTAAATCAGCTAGAAATATATAGGACTATATGAAACTATAAATGGGTGATAAGACCTGAAGGATAGTTGATTGAAGCAAATCTTAAATTGAATCTTTGAATTAAATATTTAAATCTGCCCGAGTCATTTAATCACATTCCTCACAAACATCACAGCAAGATTTGACTCTCAGTTGTAGTCTGATTTCATTCACACTAGCAAAAGTCAAGCACAAATGATTTAAAAATGATTCAGTTTCTGTTTTGAAGACTCCAAAATACCCATCCATCTGTCATTCAATTCAATTCAGTGCATTTGATGGAAGATCAGAAACAAAAGAAAAGATCAGCGAAAAAGAAGAGAAAGTTAACATGCAAAAGTTGCCCAACAAGAATTGTCTATTACTCTATTAATTGTCTATTACTCAATAGGAGCAAAAGCATTTGTTTCTAAGAATACTGACAGATGTCCAAAACACTGTGGCAGTTGCCCACCTCTTCCACATGGGTAAAAAAGAGTCTTTGTGCTAGAATGTCTTCAGGCAGTTCATTTGGAGAGAGAGAAAACAAAAGGAAATTATTGATTCTGTTGTTCCACTTACTTATTTATTTATTACTTAATAAATGCCAGTGTTCCAAATATCATCCAGAATTAAATCAGAGTTCAAGGCATAGCTTCCATCAAAGTTCCAATTTAATAAGAGAGACATGTTGGTACAAACTGTGGAAACCCGAATCTGAAAGCTTCCTGGGTTTCCACCCAGTTGAAAGTTCAAAACCTTGCCCCACACCCACAAGTCTATCACATGGTCCAATCTTCATCTGCCATTCTGGCATTTCCACCCATCTAGTTCCGGTCAGATGCAGAGGTGCAGAGACAAAAGATGACCTTGGGCTTCTAGAAAGGAATGTTTTCTTTTGACAACAACACATTCTGCTCCTTACGATTCCCCCCTCCCCATTCCCCACTAATGAAACAGCATAGTAAAATAATAGAAAGTGTGGCAGGCCAAAGGTCCTAAAAGGAATATGCCTGCAGCCTGACACTTTACTTACTTACTTACTTATTTGATTTGATTATTTATTTGCCACCCATTTCAACCAAAGACTCTGGGCAGCATCCATCATTAAACATAAAAACAAATTAAAAATGATTAAAAGAATATAAAATCAATATATATGGTCATCCAGTAGAACTATTGCCATGGATGTTAATATAGCCAAGAAAGAGGCCCTTAACACAGAGAAGGGTGCAGGCCCTGTCCAGTCAAATCTTCATGAGTCCAAAAAGTCTTCATGAGTCCAAAAAGATGCAATCTCAGTGTGAGATTGCACACTGGATCAGTCTGGGGCAGGGCCACCTGTTAGATACTTGCTCTAACTTCAGTGGTTTCCACCAAGGTCCTCTGTTCTGGTGGGAACAGAGGTTTAATCCTATTGGTCAAAGAGTCTGACAGCTCCCTATAAAAGGGCTGCTGTCAGACTCAACCTTCGCTGGATTGTTCTCACTTGTACTTAATAAAGAGCTGTTGTTACCGTAAAGTCTGTGTGTGACTATCCATTACCCAATTAACACTGGCAACGAAGGTGGGATTGGAAGGCAACTAGGCGAACCGAAAGAGCGTAGCAATCCAGCAACTACATCCAGCCCGGAGCTCAGCATGGCTTCAAGCAGCCAGTTTTGAGCGGCAAACTCAAAACGCCCTCAGAACACAAAATGGCCATGCAAGCCCCACCGACTCCATATGACCCAGTCACCGAGCACTGGGACTCGTACATGCTACGGTTTGACTGCTTCCTCGAGGCAAACAATCTCATGGGCCTTTCTGAAGGCCTCAAGAAGAACATGTTCCTTGGATACTGTGGCCAGGAAATGTTTGAGATGGCAAAAGACCTCTCTGAGCTGACACCGCTACAATCAGTCGCCTAGTCTGTGCTTCAGCAGACACTAAGGACCCACTATGTGCCCAAGCCGTCCAAGCACGTTCGCCAGCATTAATTTAACATCATAAACCAGAAGGAGGGCGAGTCAATTAACGAGTATGTTGGGGCGCTCCGCAAGGATGCAGCGTACTGCGAATTTCGAGACCTGGACGAGTTGATTCTGGACTGCATAATTTGCGGCATGCGGGACATTAACCCGCAGAGGAGATTACTCACTAAATCTAACCTCACTCTGCAGATTGCACTGGATGAGGTCAGGGTGTCCGAATCAGCCGTCAAATCTACTGAAACTCTGGACTTCCGGTGATGTCATTGGCGATGGCAGCAGGCTCGCAGATCGCTCCGAAGCCTAGCTGATTAAACAGGGGTCTGGTGGCATAAAGAGCGGCCGTTTGTCGGTCTCAGAGGGACTCGGCGAAGACGGGGGGCACTTTTCTGCAGACAGGGTGAGGTGCTATCTCCTAGGCGATGCAGAGGCTTAGCCCTGATCCCAGATGTCTGAAGTGGGATGCATGGCAGCCCCAAAGCCACGACACAGCATTTTTGTTCGGCGTAGAGATTTTGGTGTGAATCTGAATGCCCTCAATTTTTTGCTATCTGGTTATCTTTGGCGGTTTTTCCTTTTTTTCTCTTTGATGGGACTTTTAGCGGCAGTGGAAAGTAAGAGCGACTGTGACAAGCAGGAGCAAACAAACAAACAATCGAAGAAGGATTAGCATTATAAAGAGTTCTTGAAGGCGGTCCAGGTGATGGAAACAAAGGAGGGAGAGTGGAGTTTTACCCTGAGGCACAGCTGGTGGATATCTGCAGACCTGCCCTGCCTGTCCTCAAGAGATCCAGAGAATTTTATGTGCTACTGTAGGTGACTGAAGATTCCATTTGAGACAGACAATATTCTATTCACTGTGCGTATCGTTTTTTTCTTTTTTCTTTTTGGGGCTGGAATTGGACACTTGAAAGAGGAATATTGCTCTTGGACAGAACGGACAAACTGAACCTTTTTTTTTCTCTTTGAGGTTTGATTTTTTCCTCTTTTGTGTTGGTGTATTTGCTTCTCCCCCCTCCTTCCCTTTTTTTCTGATATGAGCTCCCCCTTGTACCTTTTTAAAGATCTTCATATGGGACTATATCCATATATATTTATATGGGACTATACCTTTATCTGATTACATTAACTTAGTTCTCCCCATAGATAGCAGTAAAATAAGTCTGAATATTGCTTAAACGGGTAGCAGATAGCTTATGAAACAGTGGGAGAAGTTTCTTAATCTAATTGATATGAGCTGGGCAAAAGGGGGGGAAAAAACCTCGGCACTACTTACTCAGCCGTCCCATCTACAACTCCTCCAACACCACACAGAATTTTAGATAATATGGTGGGGGCAGAGAAAGCACCTATATTGCAAAATATACAGACGACTTTGCTATTGATACAAAATAATATGGCTAGGAATCAAGAGGTCACCGAAAAATCCCTGGCCGACATTAAAAATGAAATGGGAGACATGAGGGGAGAAATGAAACAGTTGTATTCACAGCAAAATGAGATCTGGGCAAAAATGGAGAAACAGGAGGGTCAAATTCAAGATTTAGGAGTAAAAATGAAGGAAAGTGAAGGGAACATGGCGAGGTGGGAGACGAAGCAGTTTCATACCAATAGAAGATTGGAAGATGAGATTGTTTCGTTGGAACTAGAAAGGTCAGCCTTCTTTCTTAGATTTCAAAATATTCCAGAGGAAAGAGGGGAGGAGTTGAGGGAGATTATGATTGAGATGATTGCAGGGATCGCCCAGAAAGATAAGCTGTTTATACAGAGTGATTTTGATAACGTCTATGGGGTCTATACCTCCTATACCAGAAGGCAGAAACTGCCACGTGAAGTGCACATGAGGTTTAGCAAAAGATCTCTGAGAGAAGAAATTTACCAGAAGGCACGTGACCATAATACCATATATGCGGGAGAGATGGTGACAGTACTAAAACAGCTACCAAGAAGAGTGAGGGAAAGGAGGCAGAAATATCAGGACCTAACAGCACAATTGAGGAGACTTCAGGTGATGTATAGGTGGCTTTTTCCAGAAGGGGTGTCTCTCTTCTGACAGGGCCAGAGGTTTCGGATTGAATCATTGCAAGATGCACAAGATTTTATGGAAAGTCAGTTGACGAGGGGAACCCAGAGTAACGATGGAGAATTGGATAACAAGAGCCGAGGAGATGAGCAAAAGAATAGTGCCCTGGGAGATGAGAAACGGGGAAATGAGAGTCAAAACAGAGATGAGAGACCGCAGACGAGGCAGACAACAAAATCCAAAGCCCTACATAAATAACCATGGCGGACAAACTCCGCTTAATCTCTTTAAACATAAATGGTTTGAATTCACTAAGAAAGAGAAATAAAATACTGAATGCTTTACGGAAAAAGAATTGTGATCTGGCATGCCTGCAAGAAGTACACATAGTGAACCACCAGTGAAATGTGTTGCATTATCCCGGCTGGGTATAATGCACACAAGTTTAGCAGATGAAAAGAAAAGGGGCATTGTGCTGTATGTTAAAGACCATATCGATTCTTAATTGGTGTATATTGATGGGGAGGGAAGGCTTTTCATGGTTGAATTGAAATTTGGTCGATATAGAATTCTGCTGGTGGCCATATACGCGCCAAACGATAATCAGAGTAACTTTTTTAGAAAGTTGCATCAAAAAATTGCAGAGTTAGGCTATGACCATATATGTGTGGTGGGTGACTATAACACAGTGGCAGATAGGACAATGGATTATAACCCAGAAAACAGCCAAAGGGGGGGGGGGGATTAAGAGATAGAAGGAGGGCCCTCCCCAAAACATTTGAAAACATGAGGGAGGAATATGAATTAAAGGATGTATGGCGTGAATTCCACCCACAGAAACAACAATTTACCTTCTTTTCACATAGACATCTATCTTGTTCTAGGATTGACATGGCTTGGATTACACCAGAAATCGGGGACCTGATTAAGGAAGTAGCGATTGAGGTTAATAGCTGGGCTGATTATAATCCACTCTTATTGGTGTGGAAAGGAGTAAGGCGGGGGAGGAAGAGAAGGTGGATGATGAATACAGAAATAGTGAAAGAACAAGAATTTCAACAAATGTTTAAAAGGGAAATGAGGGTTTTTTTTAGGACAATAGGAAGGGAGAAATAACCCCACAGATTCTTTGGGATACGGCCAAGGCCTTTATGAGGGACTTAGCCATTAAATATACAATAGGCACACACAGGAAAAAATTAGAAGAGAGGGCAAGATGGGTAGCCCAATTGGAGTTGGTGGAAAAAGCCTTGCAACAGGCCCCGTTAGATGATAAGAAAAAAGAAGAAATGGCTAGAATTAAGCACGAGATATCTCTTCTAGACCAGGAGGACATAGCTTGGAAACTTAGGGGGATTAAACAAAACCTTTTTGAGCATGCTAACAAACCGGGCCATTGGCTCTCATATAGACTTTGGAAAGAAAGAGAGAGCAGACGTATAGCACAACTGCAGAATAGTAAAGGGGAATTAGTAGAAACCAAGGGGGAGAAACAGGAAATTATTCAGGGTTTTTTTCAGCAACTATATAGTAGAGAGGAAATCTCAGAGGACCAAATTAAAGAATTCTTGGATAATGCAAATCTACCTAAGATTTCAAATGAAGTGAAAGGGGTACTAAACAAAAAGATAACAATAGATGAACTAGAAAAGGTGGTCAAAAATATGAAAAACAACAAAACTGGTATGGATGGTTTGCCAGTCAAAATTTATAAAACCTTTTTGGAAACCCTAGGACAAGATATGATAGTAATATTTAACGCTGTCTTGATGGATTCTACTGCACTGAAATCATGGGCTGAGGCCTATATAACCCTTTTACCTAAGGCTGGAGCTGACCGTACCCAGATTAAAAACTATAGGCCCATTTCACTTTTGAATGTGGATTATAAAATCTTTGCAGCTATATTGCCAGATAGACTTAATTTTTTTCTTAGCAAATTTATACACCCTGATCAGAATGGCTTTCTGCTGTTGAGGCATTTGAAAGACAACGTTAGAATCATTTTGGATGCCTTAGAATATTATGAAGCCCGGCCGGACAAACAAGTGGCCTTTATGTTTCTCGACGCACAGAAGGCATTCGATCAGGTAAACTGGAAGTTTATACTGTCATAGTTAGAAATATGAAGTTTGGAGAAAACTTCTTAAACGCGGTTCAGGCAATTTATGTAAGACAAACTGCGACATTACTGGTAAGTGGAGAAGAGGCGGGTGATATTGAGATTGGCAAAGGCACAAGACAAGGATGCCCATTATCTCCTTTACTGTTCATCCTTACATTAGAACCCCTTCTTAGAATAGTGAGGAGTGATATACAAATTAAAGGGTTACGAGTTAAAGCTCAGGAATTTAAAGTTCAGGCTTTCGCTGACGACCTTGTTTTTATTTTAGAGGATCCTATGGTTTCTGGGATACAGCTTTTATGAAAAATAGAGGAGTATGGTATGATAGCGGGGTTACGTATAAATAAAGAGAAGACAAAACTGTTAATCAAAAATATGACTTTGAACCAGAAAAGGGGAGTACAAAGCCTGTTAGGGATCAACATAGCCCATAAAGTACAATACTTAGGAATTTGGCTTATGGAGAGATGTTCGTCTATCAAAGTAGATAATTATATGAAACTATTACAACAGGTATCTAAAGATATGATAAATTGGAGTGATAAACAACTGTCTTTGATGGGCAGGATTGCGACAGTTAAGGCACATGTACTACCAAAATTTCTGTTTTGTTTCAAACGGCACCAACTAAATTGGACAAAAAATTTTTAGATCCTTGGAGATAACAGTGGCCCGATTTATATGGCAAGGCAAGAAAGCACGAATAAAAGCCCAAATGTTGCAAAAACATAAAGAATTGGGAGGCTTCGGAGTATCCAACTGGGAAGCATATTATAGTGCAGCAATTATGACATGGGTGAAGGATTGGGTGACGTTGAGTAGAAGGCGCTTATTGGCTATAGAGGGACATGACCTTCCACAGGGATGGCATGTCTCCCTCTGGCAAGAAAAAGATACCCCTCACAGGTATTTCATGGGACATTATATTTGGAAGATTTTGATGGGGGTGTGGGAAAAGGTGAGGAAAAAGTATTATCTTAAGGTTCCGTGCTGGTTGGCACCATTGGAGGCCTTAATGCATCCCAGTGTATTTAACTGGACAAGAAATATAATATATAAAGACATTATGACAGAAGATGGCAACATGAAAACAAAGGTGGAATTAGAGCAGCTGGGTAGGAATCTGGAACAGTGGGAATATTTACAGATTAGAAATAGACTTAAAAGCGATCAGGAACGGTTTGGAATCTTCACAAACCCTCAGGAGCTGGATAAGATTTTGTTCGGCGGAGATAAGAAATTGTTGTCGAAATTTTTCACCTGAGGGTCAAAAAAGCCTCGAAGCCGACCTAACCGCCAGCAGAGGCCCGACCAAGGGGCAAGGCAGCCACCACCACGGCGCTCAGAGGGCAACAACAGAGTCACCCATTACACCTCAATCGGCCAAGCCCGCACAAAGCGGTCAAAGAAGCTGAAGGTCACAGTCCTCATCAAGGGCTCTCCATGCGAGATGGAGATCGACACCGGGTCATCACTGACCATCATGCCATGGTCTAACCTGAAGCAAGCTATCCCTAGCCTGAAGAAACAATATCTACGCACCCCTGACATCCACCTTTGTGATTACCAGGGGAACTGAGTCCCCATCGTGGGCCAAGGCACCTTCCGGGTGAACTTCAACAACTTCAGCGGCCAGCTCCCAATGACAGTAGTCAGCAGAAACCTGCGGAGCCTCCTGGGGCTTGACTGGTTCGAAGCCCTGGGGTTAGAAGTGACCGGTGGCAATGAGAGCACCGACGAACTACTAGCAGACCCTACCCCCGAGACGCCAGTTTTTCGCATTGACTGTTTAGAGACTGGTTCCGTGTCACTTAGTGACTTTGCCCGCCACTCTGCCAGAGACTCCATGATCAAACAGGTTTTGAACTGGGTGTGGAGGGGGTGGCCCAAGGGGCTTGTTGGGTCTGATTTCAAAATGTATTATCATAAGAGAAAAAACCTATCTGTTGTTAAAGGCTGTTTACTGTGGGGGTCGTTGTTCCACCAAAACTGTGCATTGCAGTATTAGAAGCTTTACATGTAGGGCATCCTGGAATTGTCAGGATGAAGTCTTGGCTAGGAGATCGAAGAATGGGTGGCTACCTGCACACCGTGCCAGGAGTCCAGACCAGCTCCCCCAGAGGCGCCCACTAAGGAGTGGGAGCGACCTCAAGCACCATGGTCTATGGTGCACATTGATTTTGCTGACCCAGTTCATGGCCAGACATTTCTCATAGTTGTGGACTACTCGAAATGGTTAGAGGTAGTCCTGATGACCTCCACTATGGCAGAAGCGATCATCAAGGTGCTATGGAGACTTTTCTCCATGCATGGCCTGCCCGAAGTCTTAGTCTCTGACAATGGGCCCCAATTCACGGCCATGCAATTTGAGGCCTTCCTAGCAGCTCAGGGAATCAGGCATGCCTTGGTTGCGCCATTCCATCTGGCCTCCAATGGTCAGGCGGAGAGAATGGTGAGATCTGCAAAAGAGGCCCTCTTTACCCAAACGGAGCAAACACTCATTCCTTCCATGGCCAGCTCAAGCCCGAGGGTACCGGGAAACTTATCTGGTTTTGTTGCAGGCCCGCAGTGAGCTCTGAGCGAACCGGCTCTAGAAGCGCCACCCACAGCCTGTGAAAGGTTCCGGGAGCTTCCACCAAGAGGAACTGCGGAGCAAACAGGTCTGTCTGACCTGTCCAAGGAAACCCCTCCTACTGAACTGCGCAGGTCAGGCAGAGCTACCCAAAAGCCCGCCTACCTGCGTGACTATGTAACAAGTAGGATTGTTCCATCCAAGAGGGGAGGGGTGTTAGATACTTGCTCTAACTTCAGTGGTTTCCACCAAGGAAATAAAATACTGAATGCTTTACGGAAAAAGAATTGTGATCTGGCATGCCTGCAAGAAGTACACATAGTGAACCACCAGTGAAATGTGTTGCATTATCCCGGCTGGGTATAATGCACACAAGTTTAGCAGATGAAAAGAAAAGGGGCATTGTGCTGTATGTTAAAGACCATATCGATTCTTAATTGGTGTATATTGATGGGGAGGGAAGGCTTTTCATGGTTGAATTGAAATTTGGTCGATATAGAATTCTGCTGGTGGCCATATACGCGCCAAACGATAATCAGAGTAACTTTTTTAGAAAGTTGCATCAAAAAATTGCAGAGTTAGGCTATGACCATATATGTGTGGTGGGTGACTATAACACAGTGGCAGATAGGACAATGGATTATAACCCAGAAAACAGCCAATCCTATTGGTCGAAGGGTCTGACAGCTCCCTATAAAAGGGCTACTGTCAGACTCAACCTTCGCTGGATTGTTCTCACTTCTTGTACTTAATAAAGAGCTGTTGTTACTGTTAAGCCCGTGTGTGCCTATCCATTACCCAATCTAACACCACCCCATTCAGAATTAACATTGGGAAAACCTCATAACTGGAAGGCCCAAATACCCAAATCCACTTGGTTTTGCTTAGGTTGAGTTGAAGCCAATCCAGACCCTTACAGCCTCCATAAAATATTCATGGCATCATGCAGGCAGCCCAGGATGGAGATCCAGTATGCGGTGTCATCTGCATACTCATGATATCTCACCCTGAACCATTGATCATCTGACCGAGCAGCCTCAGGTAAATATGAATAGGAGAGGAAACACAACTGACACCCCCCATAACACACACACAATCAACGCCAACTGAAACTGACTCTGGATGGAGGAGAACAAGCACAATACTGTAGAATATTGTGAAGAGTATTTCATCCAGGGTCCCCTGCAGCTGCCATGCAACCTTCCCCACAATCTCCCTCCAAAAGGGGAGGTTGGAACCTGGAGGAAAGCTGGTTGCGTCAAGTGATGGCCCATTCAGGAGAGGGCGCCTGTGAGCCAATGGAACTGCCCCTTCCCTCAAAGAGTTGTTAACCACTGCCCAGACCCGATCATATGTCTCTTCTGGGATAGACTTAACCAGACAGAAATACCACAGATCTAACACAGAGTTAACTGAACTAGCAGCTGCAGGTGCCCTGTTCACTTTCTCGGGTGTAATGAGATCAAGGTCTCCCCCTCCCCAGATAACCCTGTATGACCCCATAGCCTCTACTGGCATAGCCCTAAAACTAGAGTCCAAAGGAGAGTGAATGCAGGTAACATTATCCGCTAAGCATGCAGTACAGTATATTCTTCACAGCAACTTTCTAATTGACTGGTGAGGAAACCAGTAGATTCCCCACCAGTTAATTAAAACTGAAGAAGCTTCTTGGATGAGAAGCAAAATATTTTCAAAGCAAACACCAAGAAAGTCCAGTTGTTTTGGGGGGGGGGGAAACACATTTGGGACAACATTGATCTGGATGATTGAGAATCTCCATCATCACGTAGACCCTGTAAATACTTATAGAGTGAACTCCTGAATAACGGAAACAGTAGCTATTTAATACAGGTAGACCTCGTCTTTAAAAACTTAACTGAGTCCAGAATTATGATTGTGCTGGTCATTAAGCCAATCACAATATGACCGCTCCTGATTTTATGATCTTTTTTGCAGACATTGTTAAGTGAAAAGCAACAGTTATTAAGTAAACAGCAGACATTAAGCAAATCCATTGTCTTTAGTGGGTGCTTTCCCCCCTCAAAAATGGATCTCTGTCAAAAAAAACATCATAAATCACAGCCACATCCTCATGGGACACTGCAAATGATCGCAAACGAGGGCCAGTTGCCAAGCACCCAAAATATGTGACTACGGGCGATAGGAGGCATCTGTCAGAACGTTGAATCTGACCCATAAGTAAGTCAGTTGTAACTTCAAACAGCCACTAAGAGATTGGTTGTGAGTCAAGGCCTACCTGTAAATGAATGGTCTGTAATAAGGCTTTCCTCCCTTGTGACTTTTCAGGGATGACCTTGAGTGCCTTACCAAGTCCTGGCTGGGCCTGGAAAAAGGGAATTCCCCTGTCAGAAATGGGTTTCAGATGCAATATCAGCCAGGATTCTGGGTCAGGGGTGGCAGTCATCATCTGGGAAGCTCTTATGGCTTTCAGGTCCTGTTCCATAGGTTACTATATAGGGGACCCTGCTTGTTATGATGGGCTCTAGGGATCAGTTGGGATTGTGCTACTGTGCGAACCTCATGTAACCGACCCATTCTATGACTATCATGATGTATGACCATGATGGGAAGCTCTGTTATAACTCAAGGACTCCCTAGGATGGGACTTGCGCTGTATATAGTTAGACTGAACTCTTGATCTCTGCTAACTCTTGGCTGGATGTACCGTCTCCCTTTACCCATTCATGAAGAGAACATCTGTCGTAGATTTCTTAAAGCTGCTGTGAACTCTGGTGCAAGCTGAGTCAAAGGATTTTACCCTCTCTAGGGAGGGCACACTATCACCTCTCCTTTCAGCTTTTCTGAGTTATTCCTCCACACCCCATTATTTGCGATTAGCCCAGGAGTATTATCAACACTTCTCCTGACTGTTCTGTTCTTTGTCACACTGTCATCATTTTGTCTCATGCAGCTGGGCTGGAACTTGCTCTCCGGGGAGCTGAAGAAGGGAAAGGCAGAGTAGCAATGCCACCCACCCACACGGCGTTGAAGTGCTGGGCATCCTTTAGCTTCAGCAGCTGGTTCTCCCTTATTCCCCACCCTCCCCAACGTAGCTCCAAATATGTGTTTCCTGGATCCGCACAATGATGCTATTTTGATAACACTATTATTATACCTTAGGCAGATATTCTGGAGACCAGACAAGATCCATGGATGGGGAGGGTCAAGCTCTGACTCTAATTCAGTCTACTTCAGCAAAAGAATCTGTCTTTTGCTGAAGTTGCTGAAGGAAATTGTGAAGAACAGGAATGGCAGGAGGACCAAAGTTGGAGCTCAATAGAAGTTTGAAATGAACTTGTCTTCAGAAGCAGGTGAATTACACTGTAGTGTATGGTGAGGAAGGAATTCAGTTGATGACTTGTCCAAATGCTTGCCTATGATCTGTGAGCAATGCTATCAAATACATTTGATCAAGGCAAAGACAATATCTACATCGGTGACTGGAAACCCCGCATGGACTTTTTATGAAAAAAAATGAACGTGATTTATGGTTTTGATGATTAGACAGGAGAGATTATGAGAAGAAGAGAGTTATGTTATAATCATAGAGTAAGAGATAAATTTATAATTGTACTTATAAGTGCTGTAAAAAAGATCGGAATATACTTCTTTGTATCATTTTTTTTCTTTTCTACTTTTACTTTTTTCTTGAACTTTTTAGCTTTCTCTGATTTCTTTTTCTTTTATTCTTCTTACTTTATATTAGTTTGTATTAGTTTTCATCTTTTAAAAAAATATTTACTAAAAAAGAAATGCTGGGATATATATGAAGCACCAAACAATTAAAAGAAAACAAATATGCCTGTCTTCTTAAATACAAAAATTGGCTTTGTTCCTCTACTTTTAAATATTTTTATTAATATCTGGATGAAGAAGTGCAGGGGGTTATCAAATTTGATGACATGAGAATTGGTGGATGAGCTAATAGCCTGGGAGACTATGATGATGATGATGTTATTCATTCAGTCATTTCCAACTCTATGGGCCAAGTCTCTCCACATCTTTCGATCTTGCACTACTTCTTTGAGTTTTTCAAGGCTCTTTCTGGTGTCAGCTTTGATGGTGTCCAACTACTGAGTTCTTTGGGGGCCTGGTTTCCTTTTCCTCTAACTCTTCCAAGCATAATTGCTTTCTCCCGGGAATTCCCCTGCATGACATGGCCAAAATAAGTGAGATGCAGTTTTGTCATTTTGCCTTCCAGTGACATGTCTGGTATTATGTGCTTCAACATTTGCTTGTTAGTCACTGTCAACTGTCCAGTTGGTGAATCCAGACAAAGAAACTCCTGGGACATTCTTTTACCAGGAGTATAAACTTTACTGAATAGATCCACATTGGCACAGAAGAAGCAAAACCAGCTGAGCTTCCTGCACAAACACATGCATTGTTCATTTCCTCTTTCCCCACAGGCCAACCACAGGCCGCTACGTCCACCAATCACTTCTTTCATTTTGTAATGGGACATCTTCTCTGGGCATGCTTGGGGGGAGCAACATCTCATGGGAACCGAGAATGCGTGGATACCATTCCCCCCACCCTTGCATTCCAATCCACCTTCCCGCCCCCCCCCCCCCATTCTTTGTCAAGCTGCAAGCAAAGTGGAAGGTCAGTGAAAGTTTGAGTCAGTCTTGACAGTCACCTTTCCTGTCCAAGGAATATGTAGGAGACTTCTGCCAAAGTACAATTTCTACATCACGAGACATAATCCTTCCACAGTACTCTGCTTAGGTCAGAGCCAACTTTGAGCAATAGATCCAGTTCGGAGTAGAACAATTTAAGATTGAGAGGAACTGGAAATGTTTCGGAGAAGGACAGTGAGGATGAGTGAGAAATGAAAAATATCCAGTGCTATAATCATAAATGAGATATGTTTGGCCTACGGGGAAAAATTGAAAGCGGATTTGATAATACTCTTCAAATACTTGAAAAGATATAAAAATACTTTTTCATCTCAGCAAGACAAAGAATAGTATGGCGGATCCCAGTTGAATGTTAGGAACAAAAGTCCTAATTGTAACAGCAGTTCTAAAGTGGAACCAACTCCCTCATGGAGTCTGGATGGTCATATTCTGGGAAGATTTGATTTGGATTGCAACACTGAAGAGGGGACTCTTTACAACTCTTGGATGGTCTAATTCTACAAAGCAAGGCAGGTGACTAAAAAGAAATCACTTTTTGTTCAAATAGCAACTTGCTTAAAGAGACAAGGCTGACCAAACCTGATGGTGATATAGAATTCATCAGAGACCATGAAGTGAAGGGCAAAGGACCTATTGGATAGTGAGGACAGATTTCAGTGGCCTTTCCTTTGAGGATTCTGATGTCAGTGGAGAAATCTAATTTTTTTGCCCACCAGTTCTGTGGGCGTGGCTTGGGGAGGTCATGTGACTGGGTGGGCGTGGTGAACTCTTTTTCACTTTTTAAAGCATTTTTTTCCCTGCTGATTCGGGCTAATAGGCAAGAAAAAAATGCTTTAAAAAGTGAGGGAGAAAGCTTCCGACAATTGCGCAAATCAGCCTTGAGCTGCGCAATTGTCGGAAGCTTTTTTTTTTCATTTTTAAAGCATTTTTTTCCTGCCAAACCAGCAGGAAAAAATGCTTTAAAAAGTGGAGGGAAAGCTTCCCACAATTGTGCGGCTCACAGCTGAACTGCGCGATCCTCGTAAGCTTTTTTTTCACTATGGTTTGCATAACCAGGGACAATTGTCCCTACCCATTTGGCCAAACTGGTCAAAGGCCAAGGAGGATCCTGCAAGTAAACAAGGGACTTTGCATTTGGGGCCTCCAAGGGCCACTGGCTCTGTTGCTCCCAAGAAGGACCCCTTTGCAAAAGCCGGGATTTATAATCCCAATAATTGGGAAGGATGACTTTGGCAGGTCCCTCGTCAAGCAGGGGGGTGCTCAAGTAGAGCCAAGCATGGCAAAATATACAGGTAGTCCTCAACTTACAACCAGTCATTTAATGACTGTTCAAAGTTACTGAAAATAGTGCTTTGTGGCCATTTTTCATAGTTATGACATGGAGTCACATGGAGTCCAGACAGTGGAAGGTATTGTTCCACTCCTCTGCCTTGGCCAGGCCCATCCAGTGGACACCATCATTCCAACAGGACAGAGACAGCCTGGCCAAGGCAGGAAGCCGTCTGGAAAGGGAGTCCTGCTGTAGCACCTGAGTCTGTACTGCCTACAGCAAAGACCACTCAGGAGAATTAGCTCAGAGTGGCTTCTGATGGATCTAAAGGATCATTATATCAAAGCTTGTTCTTGGTCCCCAGAGGGCTGCACCAGAATCAGTGGGCTAAAATCTCAGGGAAGGAGGCTCAGGCTAGTTATGATTTTTTTGTGAAAGTTAGAGCTGTCAACCAGTGGAATAAGTTACCCCATTGAAGGCCATTCCCCCCTTCATGGAGGTCTTCAGGCAGTGGCTGGATAGCCATTGACTAACAGATCATCCATTGGGCAGGGGTTGGACTAGTGGATCTCTGATTTCCCTTCCAAACCTAGGACTTTATTATTGTTTTCATGGGAGACAGGAAGAAATGCAAGGACTTTGCAATTGAAGGCACCATGTAATCCCTTCCTAAGACCGGAGGAAGGCTGGACCTTGGGAAGAGCTGGGGGTAAGAATTGGCTGCTGCCCTTATTTGCAATCTGTCCTTCGATGCTGCAGCAGGTGGAAGGAAGCTGAACTGTGAGCTCTGGCACTGACAAGGCAGGAGGACAGACTGGCACAAATGACATCTCTGGGTGGTGCGTTTTAGGTCTTAAAATCTAATTTCATTTGGTCCACTAGGTTTCTAAATTGCCCACCCAGGTATGCTCTTGTGTTTAAATTTCAAACTCAGCTGGTGGCCTGGAAGCCCATTTCAGGGCCATGCTATACCTGCCAATCCCTGGAGCATTCTGTGCACATCCGTTACAATTAGAAAAGGAAGTGCTTAATGGTGCAAAGAGGCTGTTAAATCTAATGTACATTCCCCCCCCCCCCAAAAAAAGTCAAGCCTGTCAGTTGCTGAGCAGCAGAAGGAAAACAGCAGCCTTAATGAAGGTGACGGAGCCTGCTGGATCTGTATAGAAGATTGTGTGCCCTCAGCCAATTGCTCTGCATGGCGGGTGGGAGAGGTCCCCCCCCTCCGGGCCAGCTGCAGACTGGTCGGCTTCCAAAACCCTGCCTCGGGCAAGCATATTTCCTAGCCATGCCAGGCTGCTCTCTCGGAGGGTGGAGGGAGCAGGAGGAGAGGCCCCCCCAGGCTGAAAATGGAGGTGCCTTTTCCTTTAGACTAGGTTTGGTTAGTTTCCTTTTTTAAAAAATCCTGCAGAAACAAAACATTTTATTTAACCACAGCTTCTTATGTCCCTTACGTCATTTAAACCCTGCCACCCTGGTGATGCAAATACACCACAGTGTTAATTTATGGCTCTTATTTAAACTGAATTTAAAAAAACTGGAGATTACCTGATGTTTGCTAAGAATATTGAAACACTGCTATCCTGTCACTCCTGCTCAGTGGTGGGTTTCAAATTTTTTTAGAACCTCTTCTGTAGGTGTGGCCTGTTTTGTGGGAGCGGCTTGCTGGCCATGTGACTAGGTGGGCGTGGCCAACTTGGAAAATGTGATGAAACTCACTTAACAACGCTCTTGCTTAGCAACCAAAATGTTGGCTCAGAAACTCTGGCATTGAAGTGTGCAAGTCTTAAAGCTGTCAAGTTACAAGACCCTTGCACCCCTAACCCTTTAGGAAAAAAACCCCAGGGGTGTTCAAACTTGATAGCTTTAAGACTTGTGGACTTCAACTCCCAGAATTACTCCTCCAGTCATGTTGGCTCAGGAACTCTGGCATTGAAGTGTGCAAGTCTTAAAGCTGTCAAGTTACAAGACCCTTGCACCCTTAACCCTTTAGGGGGAAAAAAACCCCAGGGGTGTTCGAACTTGACAGCTTTAAGACTTGTGGACTTCAACTCCCAGAATTCCTCCTCTTGCTCTTCATCTTGAGGATGTGCGGACGAGCGGGGGGGAGGGAGCTGGAACCGGTTCTAAACGGCACTGTAGATTTGTAGAAGAGGTTAGAACTGGCAGGAACCTAGCCCTGCTCCTGCTTCTCCTTTTCACTATAGTAGACGTACCCGATTCCTTCAATCCTTTTTTATATGTTTTACCCTTCCAGCCTTCTCATCATCTTTGTTGCTCTTCTCTGCACTCTTTCCAGAGTCTCAAGATCTTTTTTATATTGTGGCGACCAAAACTGGATGCAATGCACCAGCCATGGACTTTCCAAAGCATTGTAAAGAGATACTATATGTCATGTGACCTTGATACTATTCCTCTGTTAGAATCTGAGCATCAGCCAGTGGGATAGGCTGCAGATTTGGGGGCAGAGGTGCCCATCCCTCAAATGCCCCTTTGGGTCCTGCACTAGATCAGGAGACTTATTAGATGACCTCTGTGGTCCTTCCAATTATATGGTTTCCTGAAATGTTGAAGAAAGATCCAATATAGTAATTTTTAAGCTTCCATTAAAGTAGTGCGTAGACTGTATACCCCAGAAATATTTCGTGCAACTGAATGAAACTTTCATTAAAAGGTTTCCTGCCAAGACCTCGAGAAAAGTCAGGAAGAAGTGACACTCTCATTCAAACCTGATTTTTTTAAAAACTGAGCAAGGTCTGAGTTGGTCAGTACTTCAATCGGAGGCCAACAGGAGATCTCACTAGTGGCCAGGTCAGAAGTGAAACAAGGTAAACTTTGTGATCTCTTTTATGGTGATGACAGTGGTTAGAAGGCATGGAAAGCACATCTGAAAAGCAAATGTTAAACACATATTTTTTGCTTGCCCCCTTCCCCAATCCCAAGGTCCTGGTCTAGGTGAGAAAGGGCTTCCAGTCAGGTCCAGGAGGGGTGTTAAGTACTTTGAATATGTTAAGTACCTTGAATGCATGTAGTTTCCACCAAGGTCCACTGCTACCAGCAGAAACTCATTTAAATCTGATTGGCCGAAGGCCCTGCCGGAGCCCTATAAAAGGGCTGCTGCCAGACAGGACCTTCACTGGATTATAGCGAGCAGTCACTGAATAAAGAGCTGTTGTTACTGAGCCTGAGTCTGCCTCCTCCGTTCACCAGATCTAAAAGGGCAGCTCCTGAATCCTGCTACAGAGATCCTGTTGAGCCTCTTGAAAAGAAAATCATTTGCCACTGGGCAAAACATGAGGCCACAGCAGGTCTGACATCCCCCTAACCCTCCCCCTCTATATTTGCAGAAAGCCCCCTTTTTAGCCTTGGGGTGGCTTACCACGGTCTCAGGCTGTCTCTCCTGTGGACTGGGGAACAAATTAACAGTTGCATAGATTAAAACAGATGCTGTAGATGATGTCTGTTCATGCTGCCCACCCTGAAGTGAACCTGGCTGAGGCCATCTCTGAGGCTTCAGGATTGCCACAAGGAAGAAGAGGGGACAGGGAGGGGGAAGTAGATAGCTGGGGTTTTGTAGTCAAAACAAAAAGTTTTTCCTGTAGGAACCAAGGACATTCCAACCGCTGGGGAGAGGAGGAGTGGAGCAGAGGTGGGTTGCTCCTGGTTTGGCCCAGATTGGGCAAACCGGTAGTAGCGGTGGTGGTAGTAGCGAGAAGCTCTGACCACCTGCCCAGATAATTCTGTGCATGCGCAGAACATTGTGCATGTGCGCACAAACCAGTAGTAAAAAAATTGGCAACCCACCACTGGAGTGGAGTATCCAAGCAACCAGCTAGCACCTCTTTTGGACAATGTGACTGATGACAGGGGGAAAGGGGAAACTTTTACTTTTAATCAGGTGAAAATTGTGGGAACTGTCAGAGTCGTTTTTCACCAGTTGTGCCATTATGATGTATCCAATAAATTGTTCTTTGAGGAATCTACCTCCCTCGGAGTTCTGCTTTCTATGGGTGCATTAATTGGAATGCTGACACATGCATCATGGGATGGATTTTGGTTGTTCATTTAGGATTAAAAATTCACCTGGATATCAGCTGAACTCCATCATTGGGAGGGGAAACCTGATTGTGACATGACTGAGGGTGAGCTAGTAGCTTCTTAAAGGTAAAGGTTCCCCTCACAGGTACATGCTAGTCATTCCCGACTCTAGGGGGCGGTGCTCATCTCCGTTTCTAAGCCGAAGGGCCAGTGCTGTCAGAAGACATCTCCGTGGTCATGTGGCCAGCATGACTAAATGCCAAAGGTGCACGGAACACTGTTACCTTTCCACCAAAATGGTCCCTATCTTTCTACTTGCATTTTTACATGCTTTTAAACTATTAGGTTGGCAGAAGCTGGGACAAGTAACGGAAGCTCACTCCATTACACAGTGCTAGGGATTCAAACTGCCAATTGCTGATCTTCAACAAGCTGAACATCTTAGCCACTGAGCTACTGCCTCCTCGTATTACCTTCCTAGGCACAAATAATAAATGGCTGCATGTCCTGTAAATTGTGACTAAGCAAGAAGCACATTCACGAAGTGCACAATCTGGGCAATATAGGAGACCTTGGGATTCTTGACAAGAAACCAGGAGCCACCATGTACTTCAAAATCACTGCAAGTTTATTCCAGGCAACCTATACAGAAGAATCTGATCCAGAAGAATGTGAATTGACACCAGATAAGAGTCAATGGACTTGAAGAGGGGCTAGACCTGGGTCTCTTTTGGGGGTGCAGAGATTCCAAATTGATGGTGCATTTGACCCCCTCCTTGGGCTCCACCTGATCATCTCTTACAGCTTCACAAGAGACGTAGAAGGTACCAGGTCCTCGCTCCTCAAGGATGGGAAGAGGTCATCCATAAGAAAGGCTCCCCTGTAATCTTCAGTAAGCCGACTGCAATGTGCACCTCAGACTGGCTGGGAATCTTCTAGTGCTCTTGAAGTCTGCTAAGTGCACAGCAGGAAAACGATGGAGCCATTTGGGGCAGTTAACACCTTCTGTCCACTAAGTGACACGCTGGCTACAGAGTTCCTTTTCCTGCTTTAATTTAATTTCTACCCTCATAAAAAAGAAGGGAGAGCCCATTCTGTCACTACTCAAAAACGTCTCCTTGGCAAACACGAAACAACTTCTAAGATGACATTTTAATTTCCTTTACCAGACTGCTTTCTACAGATTGTCTTGAAGTAGGAAAATGTCTCATTTAATTTAAATGCTTGCATTTCTTTCTCCAACCAGAGAAGCCTCATTTACAGCCTGAATAGTTTTGAAAACGTATATATTTTGTTTCCAAAAGGCTTAGTCCTCAGCTTCAGCCTGTGCTTCCCTCCTCATTTGCCTCTTCCTCTTTCCTTGAAAACTTCTAGAATCCTTGATTTTTAAAAGACTAGGCAACCCGTGTCTGTTGGGTCAACATTTCAGAGACATTTCTTTATGTAAACAGAGAAACAAAATGACCATGAGCAGGCGAGAAAGCAATGGGTGCAGAAGTGACTTCCACTTCCTGCTGGCTTCCCCACTGACTTTGCTTTGGGAAGCTGGAAGGGAGCATTGAAAATTACTGTTTCTCCTGGGCTGACTGGCAGAACTGCCTGCCACTTTACTGGGGGAGGGGGGGGACAAAGGAAGTCATGGACAGCAAGGAAAACATGACTCAGTTCCATTCTTTTTCAACATCTTTATAAATAATCTGGATCGGGTATTGGCAACCCGCAAGTCCAGAACTGCAGGCGGCTCTTTCATCTCTCTGCTGCGGCTCCCTGTCGCCCTGTCACAGCAGAGGAATGAAAGAGCTGTTACCCTGTCGCAGGGGTAGCAATGGCTGGAGCCTTAGTGCGGGAGTGAAGCGACCCTGCACTTGCCTTTGCATGAAACAGCATTCCGTCTTCTGGCACGGTACATTGGTTGTTGCTGCCTCCATGGCCTGCCCGCTGTTCTCTCTGTGCCTGGCACAGCACAGTGAAACTTAGCGTGCTTCACAATGGGGGAGATGAGGTCCCCTCCTCTTGGAGCCCATTATGATGCATCGCCACAATGTGACCCTGCACCATCATTGACTCATTCTCGCCTCCCGGATATCAGTCACTTTTCCTCCAGAGCTGCCAGCGTTGTGATACCCGGCCTCCCTGCCAACCAGCTGATCATCGGCACACGGCTCCTGGGCTCGTTGGCCTCTGGACACCAGATTCTTGCCACCCAGCACCAGTTCAGGAGGGAGGGAGAGACAGAGACAGACAGAAGCAGAAAGAGAGGGAAAGAGAGGGAGGGAGAGGGGAAAAGAGAGAGGGAAGGAGAGAGAGACGAGACACAGAGATAGACAGAGAGGGGGGGAAGGGAGGGAGGGAAAGAGAGAGAAAGAGGGGGAGGGGAGGAGAGAGGAATGGGAAGAGAGAGACAGACAGTGAGGAGGGGGAGAGAGAGAGAGAGAGAAAGTTGAATAACATTTTTACAGAACTATAAATACATTGAGGGCTTTGAGGCTAGTGGCCGGGAGGCGAGGCCAATTCTCTGCCCTAATGACCGGCTGCATAGGCATGGCTGGGGGGGGGGGGGTCATGTGACTGAGTGGGAGTGAGTGACATCAAGGTGACCACACCCACCCAGGTTTTGTGGCTCACAGTGTTTTCTTTTCCGTGGGAAATAGGTCCAAATGGCTCTTTGAGTGTTTTCGGTTGCAGACCCTTGATCTAGATGAAGACTTCTTTAGATTTACAGGTGATACCAAGATAAGAGGAATTGCTAAGACTCAAGTTTCTGAAGGATCTTGAGAGACTTGAGCAAAAAGATGCAGTTCAGTGGTAGGAAAAGTAAGGCCTTGCACCTCGGTAGGAAAAGCCAAATGCATAGGTATAGAATAAGTGGTACCTGGATCAACAGTGATAACCTGTGTGTAAGATCTTGGTGTCCTAGTGGAGACTATGAGCCAACAGTGTGCTTCAAGTCAATGCAGTCCTGGACTGCATCAAAAGAAGGATAGCATCAAGATTCTGAGAAGTGGTAACACTGCTTTATAAAAGGCAACTGGACGTTCTGGTTTTTCTTTGAAGACATTTTGCTTCTCACCCAAGAAGCTTCTTCAGCTCTTGGATGAGAAGAGAAACATCTTGAAAGAAAAACCAGAAAGTCTGGTTGCCTCTTGAAAAAGCACATTTGGGACAACCAAGATCTGGATGATTGAGAGTCTCCTTAGACATACTGCTTTATAATACATTAGTGAGGCCACTTTTGGAATATTGTGTCCAGTTTTGGTCACACCAATCCAGAAAGATTCTGAGACCCCAGTAAGAGTGCAGGGAAGAGTGACAAAGACAATAAAGGATCAGGAAGGTAAATTGTATGATGAATGGTTGAGGAAGCTAGATATGCCTTGAATAAAAGAATTAGGGGGGACATGATAACTCTCTTCTAGTACTTGAGAGGCTGCCATAAAAAGAGGGGATTGGCTTATTCTCCAGAGTACCAGAGGACAGACAAGAAATAATGGGTGGAAGTTTGGTAAAGAGAGATCCAACCTAGACCTAAGAAAAAATTTCTGACAGAAAAATTATTCAATGGAACCACTTGCGTCCTGGGTTTGACCAGAATGGTATACGGTCTCCTGCCATGAGCAGGGGATTGGACTAGAACAGGGGTGTCAAACTTGTGGCATCACAGTGGTGTCACGTGATGTATCGGGACTCCCCCTCCCTTTGCTAAACAGGAGGTGAGCATGGCCAATGCATGACCCATCCAGCCCGCGGGCTGCAAGTTTGACAGCCCTGGACTAGAAGATTTCCAAGGGTGGACTGTTTCTTCCTTTTGCAGAAAAACAGATGCAAGGAAGGAATTAAGCAATTCTGCTTTCTCCCTGCTGTCACCTTGTCGCATCCTCCCACATACATCCCTGCGGCCAATTCGCTCACACAGGGAGGGACTTCTCCTGGTGCCGTCCACTAGGCAATGCCAACGGGAGACACCAAGGAGTAGGGCCTTCTCTGTGATGGGCCCAACCCTCTGGAATGACCTCCCCCCCGACATTAGAACCACTTCTGACCTCCGCTCCTTCCGGCAAAAATTGAAGACTCACCTGTTCCGATTAGCAGGCCTGGCATAATTACAACTGTCCCTCCTGGCAAATGTATTATTATCTGGTTATTTTAGGGTTTTTTAATCTGTTGTGTCTGTTTTAGGGATTTTAAAAAATTATATTTATTCAGCTTTGTACAGTTCTTTTAATTGCATTTTAACCTCCTCCAAACTGTACATATTTAATTTTTTATTGTATTTTTGTGATATTCTCTATGGACTGTACACCGCCCCGAGTCCCTTCTGGGAGAGGGGGCGGTCTAGAAGCACAAATAAATTGAAATTGAAATTGAAATTGTTGCTATCCACTCCCATTAGTGGACCTATCTATAGAAAGGGGGGCTCATTCATTGCCACCACTCTATCTAGCCCTACCCTAGCTGACATCCAGGCTGCTCCCTTATCCTGCCCTTGGTGCCTGCTGCTGTTAAGGTATTTCAAAATTCAGCCTTGGTTCCAAAACATCCAATTGTTGCTCATCTGTTGGGTCTTACTACCAGCCAATAGGGTGTAAAGGCCAGTGGGAAGAGGGAGGGGATACAGACATCCCAATGTCCCTTGCACCAGGCAACCTATGAGTTTCTGGGAAGTATAGTCGGAAGGGGTAGTGGCACTGAAGTGTCTTCAGGTTACCCACATTTCATTCCCACAGAAATTCTGGGTCTTGGCATTCTGTAAGTTTGCTTCTTCTTCTTCTTCTTTTTTTTTACAATACCTTGATTCAATAATTGTAACCTCATACTTTCCAATTTTACCCAATTGAAGATTAACCAAAAAAATATACTAAGCAACTGTGACCATTGAGTCATCATTTCAGAAATTTCAGAGACCGGTTGCAGGAATTGGGTATGGCCAGTCTAAAGAAAAGAAGTAGGGGAGATATGATAGCAGTATTCCATGATTTGAGGGGCTGCCATAAAGAAGACAGGGTCAAGCTATTCTCCAAAGGGCAGGATAAGAAACAATGGATGGAAACTAATCAAGGAGAGAAGCAACCTGGAATTAAGGAGAAACTTCTTAACAGTGAGGACAATTAACCAGTGGAATAACCTGCCTCCAGAAGTTGTTCACTGCTCCATCACTACAGGCTTTTAAGAAAAGACTGGACAGCCAGCTATCTGAAATGGTACAGGGTCGCCTGCTTGAACAAGGGCTTGGACTAGAAGACTTCCAAGGTCCCTTTCAGCTCTATTCTGATTGGGGGGAAGGATATATCCCTACCAGATTCCCCAGTCCCTTCAACAATGGCAAAGCTTCTAATGTACTAGAAAAATTCTTTAAAATTCAGGCAGATATTAAAGATGTATTTGTCTTGAAAGCACTCCATGTTGAACTGTATAGTACAATTGTTGGAAGAAATGTCCTTCTGGGCTCGGCTCCAAGTGGGGAAAAAGACACTGGAGACATGGAGGCTGCTTGGAAAGATGGTTTTAATGGTGGACAGGACCACATGGCCTGAGTCCTGAACAGAAAAGGTGATCACATGCTTCAATGTTGGTGGAGAAGAAGAGAAGGGAAGAGAAGAGAGTGAAGAAGGGCTTGCAGGGCTTTTTATAATCTATTCTGCCCCACCTATCTGTTTTCTGTTCCTGTGTAAGAAATGTATTCTGATTGGTTGCCAGACTCCCATGGGCCCGTGCAAGGGCAACCCTCTAGGCTGAGTTTTGAATCCAGGTTTGATTGAGTTCAGATGCCATGTGGTCAGTTGAGTAAAGGCTTATTATCCTGCCTTAATCCCATCCCCCTGGAGCTGATGGGGAGAACTCTTTATTATGTAAAGTGGACTAGCTTGGCCTTCTTAATGGCCCATTGACAAAGTGGGGATGGGCCGGAAGCTGCAGGAATTTACTTTGTGTTTAAAATGTGTTTCTCCCTTTTTCACATCCAGGAAAATATAATATTCTGCCTTTTCAATATTTCCTAGGATATTTCATTTTTCTGGGAGAGGGCTGGGTGATAACTTCCAACACAATCAAATAGCAGGAATTGGGCACAGGAAAAGTTTTGTGACATTTTGTATTGTGGAAAGTTATCACCCAGCCCTCTCCCAGAAAAATGAAATATCCTAGGAAATATTGAAAAGGCAGAATATTATATTTCCCTGGATGTGAAAAGGAAGAATTGAGAATAGTTCCCTGTAGCTTCCTGCCTCCACCCACTTTGTCAATGGGCCATTAAGAAGGCCAAGCCAGTCTCTTTACATAATAAAGAGTTCTCCCCTTCAGCTCCAGAGTGATGGGATCAAGGCAGGATAATATTGGCCCTTTACCCAACTCCCCACATGGCATCTGCGAACTCAACCAAACCTGGATTCAAAGTGCAGCCTAGAGAGTTGCCCCTGCATGGCCCCATGGGAGTCTGACAACCAATTAGAAGACAAGCTCAAGATCAACGGCCAGAGAGGGCATAAAACCAGGGACTCAGCTTCTCTTCTTCTCCACCAACATTGAAGCATGTGATCACCTTTTCAGTTCAGGAGCTCAAGCCATGTGGTCCTGTCCACCAATAAACCATCTTTCCAAGCAGCCTCCATGTCTCCAGTGTCTTTTCCCCCACTTGGAGCCGAACCCAGAAGGACATTTCTTTCAGCAGTATGATGTCATAAGATGCTTTATGATTTTTTTAATTATAAAATATTTTATAAAATTTGAGTTCCATGGAATCTTGGTTCAATTATAAAAATTCTGACCCTGGGATGCACTGTTTTGCCCAGTTAAAAGTTAGGGGTTTTAGAGATAGATATATGGATGCTAGATGCGTGTGAGAGAGGGGGGGAGGGAAGAAGGGAGAGGAAAAAAAAAGAGAGAGAGACTGTGGCTAGGAGATTCTAGATCTGAGGATGTCATGGTGTGTTCATTTTACAGGCAGCATTAGCTATTCAGTAAATTACACCTCTGTGAGCACCAATGGCTCTCTAGCTTCTCTCCTCTTCCTCTGTTTTAATACACCTCCTCACTCAGGGTGAATACTAACAAACAGATAGGAAGCTGTACTTTACCAGAGAAACCATGGAATAATGTGCATGGTTTGTTCTGAATGAACATTCATTCATGTTTTCATGCATTTCACCTTAAGTAAGCAACACCCACATAGATATCCACAGGAAGAAAACAGTGAGTAATGAAATAGACCAGGGAGTGAGGGGCTCAGGGTTTTTTCCCCACTGAAATTCACGCTAGCGGAATGCAAAACATCAAAGTTTTACCAAGAAATACAGTGACAGAATTCTTGGTGACTTTTACTCATCTTTTCAAAAGAACCTCTGCCACGCAGCAGCCACACACTAAAAGCATCCACATCCCTCTTCCATTTTTATCTTCTTTGAAAAGGATCTGGTCATAACACCAATTTTACCTGACCATGAGATGTTGCTTCATCACCATGGCAACTGGAATGGTATCCATGGTAATAGTGGTCTGGTGACTGCTGTATCATCATCTAACTAGTTCTAAAGAAGAAGATGATTAAGGATGTATGGAAAACTCTAGTTTATATTGGCACTGCACACCAGGGTATTTAAATTAAAAGAAGATGGCAGAAATCAGCAAGAAGGTAAGCCAACCTTCCTTTTGCCTTCTACTTGAAATCCCTACCAGAATTTGGGTCCCAAAATGCCCCAAATTGTGATTTGACATCATGCCTTTAAGGTAGATTAGGCTTTTGGCCCAACTGAACTGAAGGCACCTTCAAGTCAACCTAGACTTCTGTTGATGTCATAGATATGTGCACTGTGCAGGCAGTTTTCTGATTACAGAAATACTTCTGGATACAGAGATAGATTTTTAAATTTTTAATAGTTTGGAAGTTTCCAATCCAAGTACTAACTAAACCTAATCATGCAGAGCTTCCCTCTCAAAATGCATCAGATGTTTCCTGTCTCAGAAGCCCTTGCATCCTCAGCCCATGTATTCTCCCAAGGTAAGGCAGTTTGATGTTCTGTGTTTCTAAAAGCCCACAAGTGTCTGCACTGATATTTTAACTAGCTTTTTTATATTGATTGAGCATTTAAGAGAAGGAAGCACCAGACCTTGGCGGTGAGGGTGGTGGTGGTTTTAATTCATAAATCTTTTTCCATTAGTTAGTTGAAGCATCACCAAAGTGCCAAACCATCAAGGTTTGCCATCTGTCTCCATCACACTGACCTGGGTCCACCCAAAGGGCTACTTATGCACAGAAGAAGAAGATACTTCATTGCTTTTTCCATGGCAGAGTGAGGATGGGATCCCACTAAGGAAGTCCATGAGCTACCGTGGCTCATCGTAATTCTAATGACACCTCTGCGTTCTGAGGTTGTCAGATGGGAAAAAAAGTGCAAAGAAGAGCAACTAAGATGATTCATGGCCTGGAGAAAAAAAAACATATGAAGAACGGTTGCAGGAACTGGGTATGGCCACTCTAGAGAAAGGAAGGACTAGGGGTGACATGATAGCAGACTTCCAGTAGTTGAGGGACTGCCTGTAAAGCCTGCAGCTATCTTCCTTTTGGATCTTTGGCCTGCCACACTTTCTATTATTCTACTATGCCATTTCTATTGTGGGAAAATGGGAGGGGGGATGGTACGGAGTTAAATGCTATGTAGCCAAAATAAAATTCCTTTTTGGAAAGCCAAGGTCATCTTTGTCTCTGCACCTGGCCGCAACTGGATGTGTGGAAACTGCCAGCATGGCAGTGGTAGATTGGACCATGGGATGGACTTGTGAGTGTGGGGGCAAGATCTTGAACTTTCAACTGGGTGGGGAAAAACAGGAAGCTTTCAGATTCGGTTTTTCCCAAATGTGCTAACATGGTTCTCTTCATAAATTGGAACTTTGAGCAATACTTTGCCTTGGACTCTGGTTTAATTTTGGGTGCTATTTGGACCCATGACATTGCCCCAAAGAAGAGGGGATCAACCTATTCCTCAAAGCACCAGAAGGCAAGACAAGAAACAATGGATAGAAACTATGGTAATCAAGGAGAGAAGCAACCTGGAATTAAGGAGAAACTTCCTAACAGTGAGGACAGTTAACCAGTGGAACAGAAATTGCCTTCAGAAGTTGTGAGTGGTTCATCACTGGAGATTTTTACTGAGAGAGCCACTTGTCTGAAATGGTATAGGGTGAGCAGAGTGCTGGACTAGAAGAGCTGGGAGTTCCCTTCCAGCTCTATTCTGATTGACTGCCAGATGCTGGGGAACCACACAGTAAGCATCTGGATGGCATGGTAGGAGCACCAAGAAAACCCAAGAGAGGGATTAGCAAACAAAAGAAATGGCTGGTAACAATTTTGGAGAGGAATTGCAGATTATTCTGGGCTCTACCTGTAGATTGGACAAGCAGGATATGGGCCAGCATTGAGATGATCTGGATGGCCTTAGAAGTACATGGCTGTCAGGAGTCTGAGAGTTCTCACAGTTGTCAGCATAGAGACAATCAATAGGCATCTGTTGTTGCTGTTGTTGAAGGAGCCAAGTGTTCCACCACATTGATGCCATACGAAGGACTTTAAGCTTCTCAACAGGGCCAAGCTGCTAAATTGGCTGGAAGAATCACCTGAGCTGTGTCCTCCCCTTCAGTCCCAGCCAGGATGGGCATCAGCAGTGCTTTTCAATTCAGGTTGGGCAAGGCTGACCTAAAACAAAAAGCTCTTTGCAGCACCATCACTCTGCAGCAGGGTTTCAGCTGCCTCGGCCGTGCTCTGTTAAGGCACAACGAGGCTCAGAGGAAAAATCAGCCGCCTGCCTTTTTCGTAATAGCAACATTCCTGGCAATTAAGCAGCTGGTTTCAGGGTCTCCAGGGGCTTTTTCTGCAGGAATTGTACATCTGTGCTTCATTGTAGCCTCCCCATTTTATCTGCATTTGGGACTGTCCCTGGTGCAACGCACTCAGATTGCCAAGACCAGCCTTTAGTGTCACAGGCATTGTTTCTGATCCATACCTAGGCAGTTTCAAGACTGGAATGATTCCATTTCACATACATTTTCACACATGCCTACTTGGGGAGGGGGGGGAGATCTTTCACTGCGAAGAACCTGAAGATTGGTGCTTTGGAACTAAGCAAGCCCAAGGACCTTTCTCCAGTGAGAGAAACTGCTTGAAGGTTAGAACTGTTTCCAAGTCACATAACTAATTGGAAGTAAAGAGCAGCAGGAGAAGAAACTTGGTAAGGGGTTAAAGGTCTCCCAAAATGCTGATCCTATGTTCTGCAAAGAGGTATTCCAGAATTCCTTATTGTGGACATTGTCTGGCTTTCTTCTTCTTTAGCTCAGCTTGGACCCTGGCCCTGAGCAGTTCATGATCTGCTCCACCATCAGCACCTCTCATGACTTTGTTGCTATAATGGAGCTCCACCGCCTCCTTTTAGCAATGCTAATACTAATAACGGATGAAACATGTAACAGTGATACCCATTGTCATTATGGCACTTGGCACCATGTCCAAGAATTTTATAAGGCACACCAACAAATTGCAGCTTCCTGCAATAACACCAGCAGAACTGCAAAAAACTGTGCTACTCGGAACATCATATCTTTTAAGAAGGTACTTGGTTGATCCTTAGGATGCTGGCAGCAACCCATATCAGCCATTAGCACCAGTCAATGGTATTTGTGATGTGTTTTTGAATGTTCAGTTGACTGAGTTTCATGTTTAATGAATAAAGTGTAATTATAATAATAGTAATTGTATAATAATAAAAATATTATTGTAGAGGGCCGAAATGTACAGTTTATTGATATTGCTGTACCAGGAAATGCCAGAGTCGAAGAAAAAGGACTAGGAAAAACCATGAAATATCGCGACCTGGCCATCGAAACTACACAGCTGTGGATGAAACTTGTAACAGTGATGTCCATTGTCATTGGGGCACTTGGCACCATGTCCAAGAATTTTACAAACCATATAAAGAAATTGCAGCTTCCTGCAATAACACCAGTGGAACTGCAAAAAACTGTGCTTCTAGGAACATCATATGTTGGTTGATACCTAAGACGCTGGCAGCAACCGATATCAACCATTAGCACCAGTCAATGGTATTTGTGACACATCCTTAAATGTTCACTTGCATTTTTGAATGTTCAGTTGGCTGAGTTTCATGTTGAATAAAGTAAATAATAATAATAATAATAATAATAATAATAATAATAATAATAATAATAATAATAATAATAATAATAGTAATAGTAATAGTAATAGTAATTGTAATAGTAATTGTAATTGTAATTGTAATTGTAATTGTAATTGTAATAATTATAAATTGCAGCACAATTCAGTAGCACAAATGATCCACTGGAATTTGTGCAAAAATTATAATATTAAAACAACAACAAACTGGTGGGAACATAAGCCTGAAAAAGTCGTCGAGGGTCAGATGGTAAAGATCTTGTGGGATTTTCGCATACAAACGGATAAAATACTGGCGCATAATACACCAGACATCACACTGGTTGAGAAAAATAAGGTTACAATCATAGACATCGCAATACCAGGTGATAGCAGGGTTGAGGAGAAGGAACATGAAAAAGTCGCGAAATACCAGGACTTAAAAATTGAAATTCAACTATTATGGCACAAACCAGCAGTGGTAATTCCAGTGGTCATCGGCACACTGGGTGCTATTCCAAAAGCACTGGAATTACATTTAAAACAGTTAAAAATTGACAAAATCACCATCAGTCAAATGCAAAAGGCCGCACTGCTTGGATCCGCACACATATTACGAAAATACGTTACGACGTCCTAGGCCCTTGGGTGGGGCCCGACTAGTAATCAATGCCAAATCCAGCGAAACAACTGGCCACTGTGATACAATTGCATAATAATAATAATGACAACAACAACAACAAAAATTCTTTACTGTCAGTGCATAATATATGTACAATGAGATTAGTTGAGTTCCCTCAGTGCACCCCCCCCAATATAATACAACTCACAGTGAAGACAAAAAGAAAAAAAACCATATCCCTAACCCAATAAATCATATTAACAAACTCCCAGTCCCATTACACCAGTGTGAACATGTTACACATTGCAATGGCCCTGCAAGTCCATCGTACTACTTAGTTATGATGTTACTTCGCATTCAGGAGTCTGACAGCCCATGGATAAATACTGTTCTTCAGTCCGTTTGTGGGGCTGGCTATGCCTCTATATGTCCTTCCCAATGTTAGGAGGGTAAAAAAGTGCTGACCAGGGTGTGAGTCGTCTGTGAGGATTTTCCTAACTCTTCTAAGGCAATGAGCCCCAGTCAGTTTGTATAGCTCACCTGGTGCTGTCCATGCACAGAGACGTCGTTTTTGTTGGGTAAAGTCAGCTTCGAAAAGAGCAAGCCCAAAAGTCCAATCCGTGTCAGAGACAGAGAGAGTGCCACTTCATCTAGTTTAAGAAGCGATTGGACAGGCATCTGTCTGAAATGAACTAGGGCAGGGATGGTGAACCTTTTCGGCACTGAGGGCCTTGGAGCGCTTGCTCGTCTGGGCCAAAACCCGGAAGAGGAGCTGCCCAGGGGGCATGCGTGGACCGGAAAATGAACTCCTGCATGCACACTGGCCAGCTAATCTTACGGTTACTGGTGCCCGTGTGACAATCAGCTGCCTGGCACGCATGCTTATGCTGGAAAACGGAAGACCAGCTCTTTCTGTTTCCAGCACTGCTGCACACAGAAAAGCCAGCTGATCATCGCACGCACTTACGTGCCAGAAACCCGGAATAGGAACAGGTGACGCCGCATGTGCCAGGCGACATGGCTTCACGTGCTGCTTTGGGCATGTGTGCCATAGGCTCGCCATCACGGGTATAGGGTTTCTTGCTCCAGCAGGGGGTTGGACTAGAAAATCTCCCAGGTCCCTTCCGATGATGGCATTATGCAGGGATGGGTTGCTGCCAGCATTGCTGCCGGTTTGGTGCCTCAAAAATCTTGCTATGCATGTGTGCGCATTTGCAATTAAAAAGTTCTGTGCATGCGCACAACCTTAAAAAATAATAAAAAATAAAATTTTCCATTGAAAATTGTTCTGCGCATGCGCAGATCCAAAAGCCAAGATGAGGGCCCCTTAGGAGAACTGGTTCGGGGAGGTGCCAGGCCTGGGTTGCTGCCAGTTCCAGTGACCCAGGCCACCAAGTTACTAGTGGTTTGGCCAGACCAGTCCGAACCAGTATGAGCCCATCTCTGGTGTTATGTTATTCAATTATAGTTTGCCTTACAAGGATTGAATTGCAGTCCTTTCTACTGGCATTTTCGCACAGACACTAGAGAAACTAAAAGGAATTCATCCCTCCATCAAGTGTTGATCTATAAATAACTTTGGCTGGGGAATTCTGGGAACTGAAGTCCACAAGTCATAAAGTTGCCAAGGTTAGACATTCCTGATGTAGCGGTTAAGGCATCAGGGTAGAAACCTGGAGACAGTCAGTTCCAGTCCTTACTTGGGCCCAAAGCCGGGTGGGTGACCTTGAGCCGGGCATTTTCCTTCCGCCCTTAGGAGGATATATACATATATACATATATACATATATACATACACACACACATACACACACACACACATACATACATACATACATACCCACACACCACGCAGAGTTCCTGGGAGTCAGGCAGCATTTAAATTTAATTAACTTCTATCATTATAGAGACATAACCCAAACACTGAAAGTGGTTCATCACTACTCTTCTGTTCTAAGGCAGATTTATTTTTCATCCTGCCGTGAATGACTTCTACCAAGCTTTGTCTTTAGATCATTTCTAAAGAAATCAAAATTACCTTTGATGCAGTCAGTATGTGCAAATATTTTCATACACACAGCGCTGAAATATTTTAACATGATATTAATGGCCCACTCAAGTAATACAAATACTTTTTTTTCCTCTTGATTTCCGTGGTCCTTTTACTGTTGAAAAACTGAAGGGAAAAAAACAGCCATTTGTAGCATCAATTTACAAAAATCTATTTAAAAGAATTGCCACCTATTTCTTCTGTAGTATAAACATATTAATATGTAATGAGACAATAAATATTAATAAGAGCTCATATCTGGTGAAATAGGAGTTTACATCTCCTTAGAGTTTAATTAACACAAAGACTATATTAGTTCTGAGTTTTCTCCTGGGCGAAGACCTCATCTTAGGAAATGCTGATGAATGTAATGAAGTCGGGAAAAGATTTGTAACTACAGCTTCTCCTTGCCACTCAGGCCTTCTGTTCATCAGGAAGGAGTTTTTAGTTAAGAAATATCAAAGGATAAAATATGTTTTTGCATTGTTCTGTTGGAAGAAATGTCCATCTGGGTTCAGTTCCAAGTGGGGAGGAAACATGGAGGCTGATTGGAAAGATGGTTTAATGGTAGACAGGACCACATGGCTTGAGGTCCTGGGCAATCAAACACATGGGTGCGCACGCGTGAGAGAGATTTATACCCTCTCTTGGGCCCTGCCTTGGAGCTTCCTGTTCCTGTGTAAGAAATGTATTCTGATTGGTTGTCAGACTCCCATGGGGCCATGAAGGGGTAACTTTGTAGGCTGTCCTGAGTCCCAGGCTTGGTTGAGCCTTGCTGGGTGATGTAATGAAGGGGCTTTGGGCAGTTCCTAGTATGGCTTAATGCAGTGGTGGATTTCCAAATTTTTTGCTACCAGTTCGCTCTCGCGTGCTTGACGCTTCTGCACATGCGCAGAAGTGTCTGGGCAGGTGGGCGGAGCCTCCTGCCACCGCTACTACTGGTTTACCCGATCCAGGCTGAACTGGGAGCAACCCACCTCTGGCTTAATGGCTTTGTCCTGGTTTGGATCTTGCGTGAGGGCTAATCCTATCCCCCTGGAGCGGAAGGTCTTTTGTCTTGTAGATAGGATGGCCCAGCCTTTCTGGGGCTATTAGCCAAGGTGGGGGCTGCTTTCCAAGGGCATGTTTCTCCTTTTCTCATCCAGGGAGGTATAATATTCTGCCTTTTTCACATTTCTTATAATATTTCATTCTTCTAGGAGAGCGCCCTCCCCGCAGGAAATTATCAACTTGAATGCTTTTGTATCAAATTATAGCATTATATTTGATACTTTTGTTTTCCTAGAATGCATATCTCCAGAATCTCGATAACACAGTGATATCTTCAACATTTTTGACAAGCTGGAATCACAGTGAAATCTGCAAAGGCAATTCCGAAGCTGCTGCTGCTGCTTTGTTTTACTTTTAAGTTTGGAAGGATTGGGTGTGTGACTCCCTCCCCAGAAAAGAAGAAGTTCCGTTGTGCCTGAATTCAACATAGGATTTGCAGAAGAGCCGAGGATCTTCTGGATGGACCATCAGTCCAAGTCCTCTCCTCAACATGGCCACCCATGACCTGGACTCTGTTTGGGCAATATCTCCCCTCCTACCCTGGAATCTTAAGGAAGCAAATTGGTATATTAATTCCTTATTTTTAAAAAAGTGCTTAAGTCTGGGTACATTGAGAAAAATACTCTAGGTTTCCCCAAAGATCCCTTGGCACCTGAAGTATTTCTGACAGCCAAATACTTCTAGTTAAAGGCATCATCCTTCTTGGGGTGTCCCTGAACTCAGTGACACAAACATGTGGACCAGTGGTGAAATTCAACAATTTTTACTAGCAGTTCTGTGGGCGTGGGTAATCTCCATTCCCTCCCCACTTCAGGGTAAGGATATTGCAAAATCTCCATTCCCTCCCCACTCTGGGGCCAGCCAGAGGTGACATTTGCCGGTTCTCCGAACTACTCAAAAATTTCCGCTACTGGTTCTCCGGAACCTGTAAGAACCTGCTGAATTTCACTCCTGATGTGCACCAGCAGCAATCGAGACAGAAGAAGTGATCCTCGACTGTTGTGTTTTCAGCAGGCCTGATGACTGGGTTGCCCAAGATTGATGAAGATGTCAAGTTTTCCATGTCATGTCAAGGATACCCCCTCTGAAAGTGGAAAGTGGGGGAGTCCAATGGATGCCTTAAGACCTCATAGTGTTGAAGCTCAATTTTGTATCTGAATACTCCAGTCTTTCAAAAATAGAATCAATTAATGACTTATTAACGGAGACCTTGGAGGTATTCTAGACCAACCCCCTGCTCAAGAAGGACACCCTATACCATTCCAGGCAAATGATTGTCCAATCTCTTCTTAAAAACCTTCAATGATGGAGCACCCCCAACTTCTGAAGGCAAGTCATTCCACCGATTAATTCTTGGTTCTAACTGTCAGGAAATGTCTCCTTAGTTGTAAGTTGGCTGTGGCATGCAGTCTTGCAGGCTACTTCTGCTGATTGCCGGCTGCCAGCAGATCAGCAATTCGATTCTCACTAGCTCAAAGCTGACTCAGCTTTCTGTCCTTCCGTAAAAGTCAGTAAAAGAGGAGCCAGATTGCTGGGGGCAAGATGCTGATTCCGTAAACCACTTAGAGAGAGCTGTAAAGCACTACAAAGGGGTACATAAGTCTAAGTGCTATTGCTATTGAATCTCTTTTTGATTTTGGCCCATGTCAGCAGGTGTCTTTTAAGTTGCCAGAGAGATACCTGCAGGTCTTGTTCTTCCCATGGACTGTACCCTCTGGAGCCCTGCTTGATAACAAAGAGAGCAAAATGTGAGAAATACAGATGCACCAACATGATGACCATCCCAGCTCTATGTTGCTGTCCAGTAAAAGGTTGGGAACATTGGCTCTTGGATCTGCTGAGCCCCTTGATGTTGATTTGGCAAATTCAAATGATATTCCCAATCTCTCTTGTCATTTGGGCCTGAGAAGATCTGGTTTTTGTTTTCATGTTCATTGCCATGTATTTTGAGAGCCAGGGAAGTCTACAGAGCAGTCTGGCTGACGAGAGTTGCAGTTTGTTTAGTTCAGGCTGTCATGCTACCCAGACTGCGTCACAAGGAGGTGAACTAACTTCACACTAGCTTCACACAAAAAAAACCTGTCCCCCCCCCCCCCCCAAATATAAGTGATGGTGTACTTCAATGATTAGATGGCCTAGACATCGGTATTTGAACACTGATCTTTTTAACATTTACTGTATATTTCGGGTAATAAGACGCACATTAGTTTTTGGCGAGGAAAACAAGAAAAAAATTCTGCCTCTGCCTAACAGTATCCATCGGTATTCATCTGGCTGACACCCTTACAGCAAACAGCAAACAGCCTGGTCAGTTTCACCATGTTACCCCAGCCTGATTCAGCATGAGCAGCTAACTGGTGGGTGGATCGGCCTCCCAGAATACTGCCAATCAACTGTTCCAGGCTGCAGGGTTCACCACAGCCCATCCGTGCATCACGTTTTTGCACATCACATTTTCCGCACACTCCATTTTAGACCTGTTCCTGCCTGCAGGGATTGCCACAGCGCATCGCTGCCAATCACCGCCTCCATGCGTTGCATTTTTGGCCTCCACACACCCCATTTTTGGCCTCTGAGCATCACATTTGTGGCAGGGAATTCCTGCCACCGCCTATCCCCGCCACCAGGAATTGGCCAAAAATGTGACATGTAGAGGCCAAAAAGTGCGGAGGCTGAAAATGCATTGCGTGGAGGCCAAAAATGCAAGGCACAGAGCCAGGAAGGTGCTCTGGCGATCCCTGCAGCCTGGAACGGGTCTAAAATGGAGTGTGCAGAGGCCGAAAACAAAATGCATAGAGGCTGAAAACAGCCAAATGGTAGGGGCCAGCAGATGGGCGAGGCCTCGGCAACATTCCCTTTATAAGACACACAGACATTTCCACCAACATTTTTTTGGGGGGGAGGGAGTGCATCTTATACTGCGAAAAATACGGTATATTTTATTGTGTTTTACTAATCTAGGTGACTTCTGCCAACCTAGCAGTTTGAAAGCATGTAAAATGCAAGTAGAAAAATAGGAACCACCTTTGGTGGGAAAGTAACAGTGTTCTGTGCGCCTTTGGCATTGAGTCATGCCGGCCACATGACCACGGAGACGTCTTTGGACAGCCCTGGCTCTTCGGCTTTGAAACGGAGGTGAGCACCACCCCCTAGAGTCAGGAACGACTAACACATATGTGCAAAGGGAACCTTTAAAGATGTGGAGACTCTAGAAAGAGTGCAGAGAAGAGCAACAAAGAGGATTAGGGGACTGGAGACTAAAACATAGGAAGAACGGTTGCAGGAACTGGGTATGTTTAGCTTAAGAGAAAGAAGGACTAGGGGAGACATGATAGCAGTCTTCCAATATCTCAGGGGTTGCCACAAAGAAGAGGGAGTCAAGCTATTCTCCAAGGCAACTGAGGGTAGAACAAGAAGCAATGGGTGGAAACTAATCAAGGAGAGAAGCAACTTAGAACTGAGGAGAAACTTCCTTATAGTGAGAACAATTAATCAGTGGAACAGAAGTTGCCTCCAGAAGTTGTGAATGCTCCAACACTGGAAGTCTTTAAGAAGATGTTGGATAGCTATTTGTCTGAAACGGTATAGGGTTTCCTCCCTAGGCAGGGGGTTGGACTAGAAGACCTCCAAGGTCCCTTCCAACTCTACTATTGTATTGTATTGTATTTACCTTTAATCTAAGTAAAATGTTAAGATATAATGCTAGTCCATGTATGATATGCCATATGCTAAATAAATAAATAACCAATATGATCAGTAGAAACCTTTTCCAGAGATACTGAAAGGCCAATCTAATGTTTAGGGAATAGTGTAAAATATATGTTTACATTCTGTATTCTAAATTCTAATTTTCTGTGGGAAGTTCTCACTGTCATTTCAGAAGAGAAATGTTTTAATTTTCCATGTCAGTCTGAAAATTCCCTTCTCCTAAACATATTTGTAGGAGAAGAGAACTTAACTGCATTGTGTTGTGCATGTCAAGGTTGCAAATAACATCTTGCAATATTTTTGGGTCAACCAGTCTTGTTGTCCAACAGTCTCATCTTGAAACGCTGGAGCCCCCTTGGATGAGCAAGCTGTCAGCTGGCAAAGGGCAACATCCTTTTTCTGCAAAGGGAAACGGTGCCAGAAGCATCTTCCAGAATCCCAGCACAAATACTATCATGTTGAAATATTCTAAATTTAATTGACTGAAGACAGGAGTCTTTTTGCTCTCCAAAGGGAAAAAGGTGCCCATCAGCCCTGCTAAATAGTTTACATTGCTAGTCCCTCTTAGGTAGAAATTGTAATAACTCTCATTAAGAGTCCAAAGTACTCCACAAACTTTACACAAGGATGGTAAGAAGTAGCAGGAGGGAGGAGGGGGAGTTCTGCACAAGAAGGGGCTGATTCCCAACGGTTCTAATGAAGGAAACAATTGAAGAGAACAGAAGCAGCCAGTGTTAAGGAACTGCCGAGGGAAGAAATGAAGAACAAAGGAGGTAGAAAGAGGGTCATCTTGTTAAGCAAAGGCATAGGATCATGGGTCTTAAACCTTGGCAATTTTACGAGCTGTGAAGTTCAGCTCCCAGAATCCCTCAGCCATCCATGCCAAGTTGCCATGGTTGGAGAGGTCTGAAATAAATAGACTGCCGAGCGTTTTTAGCCAGTGTGTGTACCTTGTGTGATGTTTTCAGTTACACTGACCACAAGGTCAAAAACAAAATGCACAGGTACAGTATAGGTGGTACCTTGCTCAATAGTAGTAACTGTGAGAGGGATCTTGGAGTCCTAATGGACAACCATTTAAATAGGAGCAAGCTGCGTGCAGCAGCTGCCAAAAAAGCCAACACAGTTCTAAGGCTGCATAAGCAGAGGGATAGAATCAAGATCACGTGAAGTGTTAATACCACTTTATAAGGCCTTGGTAAGGCCACACTTGGAATATTGCATTCAGTTTTGGTCGCCACGATGTAAAAAAGATGCTGAGACTCTAGAAAGAGTGCAGAGAAGAGCAACAAAGAAGATTAGGGGACTGGAGACTAAAACATACGAAGAACGGTTGGAGGAATTTTGGGTATGTCTAGTTTAATGAAAAGAAGGACTAGGGGAGACATGATAGCAGTGTTCCGATATCTCAGGGGCTGCCGCAAAGAAGAGGGAGTCAATCTATTCTCCAAAGCACCTGAGTGTAGAACAAGAAGTAATGGGTGGAAACTAATCAAGGAGAGAAGCAACGAAGAACTGAGGAGAAATTTCCTGACAGAACAATTAATCAGTGGAACAGCTTGCCTCCAGAAGTTGTGAATGCTCCAACACTGGACGATTTTAAGAAGATGTTGGATAAATATTTGTCTCAAATGGTATAGGGTTTCCTGCCTAGGCAGGGGGCTGGACTAGAAGGCCTCCAAGGTCCCTTCCAACTCTGTTATTCTATTCAAGGGGAATCATGGTTCATCAGGTGTGAGTAGCCAGATGCTCTTCTATGGGGTTCACACCCACTGTGGGAATTGAACTCACAGACTTTTGATAACTGTATAGAGTGCCTTAGCTGAAGGACCTCTCTGATTACAAAAAAGGCTATAGAGAAGTTCCCAGAATGGCACCCATGCCATTTACTTTCCTTTCAGCTTAGAATCCTAGCCTGGAAGGCACCGTGAAGGTTCCAGGTCAACCCTCTGCCCCAGGCAGGAGTCCTTCTGCCATTCCAGAAAAGGGGGCATTCAATCTTTTCTTGACAATCTCCAATGCTGGAGCCCCCACAACTCCAGGAGGCAAGCGGTGCCATTGACTAATCATTCTCACTGTCAGGAACTTCCTCTTATTTCCAGGTTGAGTCTCCCTTTGACAAGCTTCCATCCATTGTTTCTTATCCTCCCCTTGAGTGCTTTGGAGAATAAATGAGCTCCATCTTCCCTGTGGCAGCCTTCAAGCACTGGAATTCTGCCACCGGGTCTCCCCTGAGCCTTCTCTTCATCGGGCTACTTCTCTTAGCTGTTCCTCAGGCGCCTCCAGACCCCTGATCCTCCTTACTGCTCTCTTCAGCCCTCTTTCCAGGGCCTCAGCATCTGGACGCAGAACTGGACACAGCATTCCAAATGTAGCTACTCTGATTGCAGGTTGCGTATTGTACAAGTAGTCCTCAACCTAAAATGATTCATTTAGTGACCATTCGAAGCTACAAGGGCACTGAAGAAGAGACTTGTGACTGTTTCTCACACAACCATCGTTTCACACAACCGTCACATTGAAATCCGGATGCTTGACGGCTGGGATGTATTTATGGGGGTCGCAGTGTCCCCGGGGTCATGTGATCCCCACTTGTGACCATCTGACAAGCAAAGTCAATGGGGAGCCAGATCCAGTTAGCAACCATGTTACTAAGTTAACAGCTGCAGTGATTCACTTAACAACGATGGCAAGAAAGGTCATGAAATGAGGCAAACTTCACCTCACAACTCTTGCCGACCAGTGCAAATGTTGGACTCAGTTGTGGTCGTAAGACAAGGATGACCAGTCTCCTGCAAGCAAGCCCAAAGCATCCTTAACCGTTTCTTATTGGAACTCACAGCAGATGGTTTTCATGTTTGGCTGGAATTGTGTAAGTAGTTGGTTCCTTTCCAATGCAAGCGGATAGTGGTTGTGGGCCATGACTAACTGCAGCTGCCTATGAATAGGGCACTCGAAATAATTAAGGGGGCAGAGGAGGAATACGCACCTAGGGAAAGAATGGTGCTCCCTATGAAAATTCTGGGCAGCTTTCCCCCCTTATAATGGTCAATGTCAGGGTTATGCCATGAAAGTACTGGTTGATAACAGGAAGGTCATTCTTTTTCCACAGCCCATTCAAATGACGGAGTTCAGCCGCCAGATGTGGTGATGACGCACAATTTAGACAGCTTTAAAAGGGAACTGCAGAGATACATGGAGCCCCTGTGTCAGCCTCGGTTTCGCTTGCTTGCTTTCGGCTGCCATGGAAACGAGGGGGAGGGCATGGTATTTGGGATGGGAAAAATTGCTACAGGAGGGTTAGTCAAAAAGGGAGTCTTATTCTCACCATCTTCTGCGCATTCTGATGGCCGATGTTTTGACCTGGTCAAGGCCAACCATCCTGCATACCACCCTGATGATGCTTCTTGGAGATGCAACCCACATGACACCTGAGGGAATTGCAGATTGGGCAATGGGGTGGGGGTTCTTGGAGGGAGGGGGCTGGGCAAATGTTTGATATGTATGATTTCGCACTTTTCTGACTCAGACCTTGCTTTACTTCGCTGCTATCTATTCATAACCAGTAAAAGTACTTTTAATTCCACAAACAATGGAGTTGAGAGGTTTCTTTCTTGGTTGCTGAAGGAGGCATGCCTGACACCCTAGCTATTACTAGCTCCAAAATATGAATATATAGTACTTAAAGTAGCAACTACAGGGAAGTAACATTAGATGCAAATGATCACCCGCCTGGTCTGCTTGTGAGCTGCTGGAAGGAATGGGATTCCATTTGGTCTGATCTAGAAGCTGGGGCTTGATCTGATTCCAACTCTGACTTGCATTGTATTGGTGTGCTGGTGCAAATGTACATGCGTGTATATGAATATGAGAACAGAGAGAAAAGAAGCGTAGGGAGATTTTAAGTCTCTTTGGCGATGGAAACAACAACAAAAAAGGCAGAATGGCTCTGGAGACTCTCAATCATGCAAGGGGTGGCTGTCCCAAAGGTGCTTTTTCCAAAAGGCGACTGGGCTTTATTTTTTCTTTGAAAGCATTTCACCTTTCATCCAAGAAACTTCTTCAGATCTCAAAAGAAATTGCCAAAAAGGGCCAATGGAAGAGTAAGAACGCTGAAAAGGAAAGGTTGATTCCAGACTTGTTCCTTGGAAGCCCAGACATTGTATACCTAGACCAGTGATGGTGAACCTTCTTGCCACCGAGTGCCGAAAAGGTTGTGCAGAAACATCACACATCACACACGCTTGCCAGGGCTCTGGAAAAGCTCAACTTCTGGGTTCTAGAACACCTGCACACCCGACGATCAGTTGGCCAGCGTGCACGCACACCTGTTTTTAACTCTGCCACACACGCGAAGGGATCATGCTCTGGAAAAGCCTAACTTCCAGGTTCTTGTGCACATGCGCACCCAAAAATCAGCGCACACGTGCACACCGGTTTTCAGCACTGCCATGCATGCAATGGAAAGCTGATCGTCATGTGCGCGTGCATGCCAGAAACCTGGAAGACAAACAGGCAAGGCCAGGTGTGCCGGGTGACATGGCTCCGAGTGCCACTTTGGGCACACATGCCATATGTTCGCCATCAAAGACCTAGAGTTATTCCATGGATAATGCATGCTTTGCTTCCTACCCTCCTCAGTTTCCCTTAGGAAACCCCACTGTCCTCTCCATCGCTTACACTTATAGCTACTAGATTTGGTTTTCAGAGGCCCCTGCAGGAGGGCTGAAGGGGAGGATTTTGCCATTGACACCAGGCTCAAGTCCTTTCTGCTCTTCAGAAGGAGCTTATCTTGCCCAAAGCCAAATGAAGGGTCGTGGCTAGAAAAGCTACGTATTTGTCCTGTGGTGGCCTAAAAATCAGGGGCTGTTATCGTGGGTAGCAGAGTTTTGCTGAGCTTGGACAAGATAGGAATCCCTACCTCTGAATCATTTGCAAACTGTGCACGGGGCCTTCCCTGTGGCCCCTTTTTACCCCTCAAAATTGCTCCTGGGACACTTGGCTACCAGGGCCATCAGCAGCATCTTAAAGCTTGAGCTCCTTCTGTTTTTTTTTTATTTGTTATGTGCCGCTTTCCACTGACCTTTTGTGCCTCTTTCCATCCCTGGTATTTTGCAAGGAGTCCGGCGCCTCTTGGGAAATGCGAAAATTGAATATTTGCCAAGTGGCACTTCAGAAACGTGGCTTCAAAGAGCCATCGCCTTTCCACCTCAGAGTCACCACTGAACGTCGCTGAGGAATTTCTCATCTCTCGAGTCAAATTAAGGAGACATTGGGCTTCATGGCACGTTTGACAGCTGCCATTCAAATTCCTGGGGAATTTTTTTCTCTCTCTCTCACTCTCTCCTTCCAGAAATGCGTGACAAACCGCCTGCACTTTTGAGCCACCTTCAATCTGGCACCACACTACACAGATGTTACAATGAAGCTGTGAGGTTTGTCCTTTCAATTAATTGTTTGTGGCAATTCTACAGGGGGGACAAGGAGCTGGTGTGAATCCAGGCGAGGCCCCTCACAGAGGGACGGACTCCATGCCACCTGCAGACTAGTTTCACCCCAAGAGCAAGCAACATGGAGGGGATTCAGAACTTCAGTGGCGCTTCTGGCTTGGCCCAGGCTCAATAATAGTGTGGCAATGTTTCTTCCATTTATGAGAGAGGTTGACTGGTGTAAAGAGCTCTCTGAGAGGGGCATGCACTGAAGGCCAATTAGTTTTATTACCTCCTGAAATCCTGTCAATCTCAGCACTGGAAAGAGTGTTCTTTGTCCAAAAGTCGGCATAAGGCAGGAGAGCCAAATGTATTGAGGATGAGTTTGCAAACAACCAAAGATTACTCAAGGGTTACCTATAACACCTTCCATAAATTGATAAAACAAGGGGGAAGGGCTCTTCTTTTCCCCTCACCCCACCCCATTAACATTATTTGGGATTTCCTGAGTGATTGTGAGCTCTTTTGTCAGAGAGATGCCCAAAGCCCAGGCCTCTTCTCGTGGGTTACAATGTGTGGTTTATGATTCTTGCACCGCCCTGCATCCCTCTGACCAAGTGCATTGTCCAGCTAACATTTTGCCCGTCCCTCTCCTGGAATCTCAGGGGAGGTTGGGCTGATTGTTTTGCTGAAGTCAGTGTAGGCTGTGGTCACTCCATGAACTAGTTACTGTGTCACAAAGGATTCCAGCTGCTTTCGGATGATTTATTCTTGATAACCGATGTTTGCTTTGGCCAGGGAATGACCGATCCATCCTTAGGCATAAAAATAAAGTTTCTACGATGCAGCCATTTCTCTCTCTTTCAAACCGTAAGCCTTATTAAATATGAAATGCCAATCAATATCAAAGGTTTTCTATAAGGAAAACACGGTGAAAATGTTGGACGCTCTTCTTTGCCAACCATAGATTGAGTCATGTTGCCTTTTCAAAATTATTGTAAACGTGCTATAAATTTTCATTCATTGATGCATTTCAATTTATTGAGGCTGAACTCCCCCTTAGCTCACTGCAAATATTTCTTGGTCTATTAAATGTCAAGAGTTTCAAAGCTGAGATTTGCAGCAATGCAATGGTGATCCATCACTCAAATAAAGATCCACAGCTACAGAAAGGGGGGGGGGAGAACATTTCATACCTGTCACACTCAATGGTAAATGTCCAATATCGTAGGGGGGAAAAGCACTTCAAGACAGTTGTCGTGGCTTAGGGCTTAATCCAATGAAAAATTGGGGGTGTCTGCTCAATCAACAATCCCTGGAGGGCGCTTCCCAAAGAAAACCCTCACAATTCATAAAGTATTTGTGGTTTCATGAAATGAGCAAACGGCTGCATGGAGCAAAGAACAGTCGGGCCCAGTGGTTAAGGCCCGACTAGAAAGCAAGAGATCATGAGTTCAAATCCTGCCTTAGTCACAAGGGCTTGTTGAGAGACTTTGGGGCCAGTCACTCTCTCTCAGCCAACTCACTTCACAGGGTGGCTGTTGTGGGGAAAATAGGGGGATGGATTTGTATTGGATCTGGTCGCCACCTAGAGTTATTTATAAACATAATAAAGGCAAGAAACAAGCAGACATTGTGCTAATGTGGTTGTGTTGGTTGTGCTCTGAGGGCAGCCACCGAGCACTCAGGGCTGTTTGGAGTTGACTCCAATGGGGAAAATAGGAGAATGAAGTATTGGATATGTTCACCACCTTAAGTTATTTATAAAAGCAACTAGGTAGGAAACAAACAAACATTATTCCAGTGTGTCCATTGTCTGAGGGCAGTCAGGGGTTGACTACAAAGGGGGCTAAGAGGAGAGTGAGATGGGGGGCAGAGCAGAGGTGGGTTGCCAATTTTTTTACAACCGGTTTGGGCGCACTCCCGCATGCGCTCGACACTTCTGCATATGCACAGAAGCTTCTGCACATGCGCAGGAGTGTCCGGGTGAGCGGATGGAGCCGGTTCGGTTGATCCAGGCCAAACTGGACCAGCAAACCACTTCAGATGCAGAGGATCAGCAAGGCTCCTGCTTGAGCTCCTAAAGGAAGTGGAGCCTTTGGAAAAGTTACAAAAGCTTCATCTAAACATGCAAGAAGAGAACCATCCATGTTTGGTTAATGGCCAAAACCTGATCTAGGTGCCCTTTGTCTCCAAGAAGTTGCTGCCTGGAGAGTGGGGTGGGGTGGGGGCTTTTCCTTCTTGGCCCTGCGATGCTTGCTAAAGAAGCAAGAGAAGGCAGCCTCCACTCTCTATACTTAGTCCTTCTTCTTTTTCCACCTGTACAAGTTACCTGTATGGCAGTTAATCCCCAGAGACAGGAGGAAAAGCCAGCTCCCAACTCCCTTCTTCGTGTCCCTAGATTTTAGCCCCATTAACTATTTTGGTATACCTCCCAGGAGCATCTCCAACTGCCATGTTTAAGGAGAATACAAGGAGAATGTTATGTAACTCATGGCTGGAGGGGGAAAGGTGCAAGTGAACTTTGCAGGGTTTTTATTTTTAGTTTTTTGCAAACAAGGTTTAGAGAAACGTTTTCTTCTTCTGCTAGCTTTACGGGCAAACTGGTCAACTGGTCAAATGAAACAATCCCTGTTGTTAAAAGTTTTTTTAAAAATTGCACAAAGAACAACAAAGTTGATAAGGGATCTAGAAGTTAAATTGTATGATGAATGACTGAGGCAGTGGTGGGATTCAATTTTTTTTACTACGGGTTCTGTGGGTGTGGCTTGGTGGGCGTGGCAGGGGAAGGATACTGTAAAATCCCCATTCCCTCCTGATTAACTGGGACTCGGGAGGCAGAGAATAGATGCAGCGGGGCCAGCCAGGGGTGGCATTTGCCGGTTCTCGGAACTACTCAAAATTTCCGCTACTGGTTCTCCAGAACTGGTCGGAACCTGCTGAATACCACCCCTGGAGTGAGGGAACCAGGCAGGTCTACCCTAGCAAAAAGAAGAATTAGGAGGGACATGAGAGCAGCCTTCCCATACTTGAAAGACGGTCACAGAGAAGAAGAGGCCAATCTATTCTCCAAGCACTTGAAGTAATGGGGGGAATCTTGTTAAAGAGAGATGCAAACTAGACCAAAGGAGAAATTTTCTGACAAAACAATTGTTTGCCTCCTGGAGTTGTGGGTGGATGCTGGCTCAGGAATTCTGGGAATTGAAGTCCACAGGTTATAAAGTCGCCATAGTTGCTCACCCCTGCCATAGAAACAGGGATCCGCTCAGTGTTTCATTAAAAAAACCCACCTCCTAGTCCAGTGATGGTGAACCTTTTTCGGCTCCGGTGCCAAAAGCATGCACGCGTACTATTGCATGGCCTCGCATGCCCACCCACATAATTTAATGCACCCCACACCATGCCCCCTGCTCATATGTGCGTAACACCACCACCCCGCTGCCCCGTGCGTGCAAGCAGGGCTTTCTTGGAGCCTGGGTGAAAACAGCCTCCTCCGCCCCCCAGAGGCCCTCCGGAGGCCGGAAACAGCCCGTTTTCTGACTTCCGGTGGGCCTGGTAGGTCCACAGAGCCTGGTAGCTCCTAGAGGCTTTCTAGGAGCCTGGGAAGGTGGGAAAAATGGCCCAACACGGAAACCAGAAGTTTGGGAATGGACTTCCGGGGTGCCTGTTGGGCTGTGTTTCTCTCTCCAGAGGCTTTAGGAGTCTTCCCTGAAGCATCTGGAGGGTGAAAAACAGCCCAATGCACAAATCGGAAGTCAGTTCCCGAACTTCCGGTTTGCACGTTGGGCGGTTTGTCACCCTCTAGAGGCTTCAGGGAAAGCTCCCGAGGGCGAAAAACAGCTGAAAATCAGCTGGCCAGCGCACTGGAAGTGAGAGGGCAACGCCTCACATGCCCTCAGAAATGGGTCCATGTGCCACCTGTGGCATGCGTGCTATAGGCTCTCCATCATAGTCCTAGTCAGATCAAGTCACAAGAAATCCATATCAGTATCTTATTTACAGCTGCTTCCCCAGCTTCTCAGAATCATTTAACAGCTAAGTTACTATGATAAACAAGGAAAGTGGTAGTTTCCTAAGTATCTCATTATTTCTTCTTTAGACACAAACATTATCCCAGACCATGTAACTAACCACTTAACCACTCCCAGGTTTAATTACACAAATACAGTAACACCTGATGAAGAATTAGTACCTGTTCATCACTCCCTGGCTCTCTTGGTTGCATAAACCTACCTTGGCCTAGATTGGAGGCTAGCCAAAGACTTCTTGATAATTAGATTCAGCCACTCTCTTTATTGCTAGAGAAAAGTGCACATAATGTTTTTCTAAAAAAGAAAATAAACATGGTACAAAAGAGTTATGGATATATCTACATATAAACCTATATGCAAGAGCAGATGATCAGATCTCCAGCCCAAAAGACCACAAGTGAAGGCCTGTCAAATCCCACAAGACATTTTTCTCTTCACGAGTAGATAAAATTCAGTCCCATTCTACGATCCTTCATGCCTCAGTCGGGCTTTGTCACAAATGCAGAAATTAAGAAATTTTTGGCACCGGCTGTAGCAGACAAAGCAGCAGGGAGCTGTTATATCTCCACTGAAACCTTCACAGCTCATATTGATTGGTGAGCAGTTTTAGCAGCCCTTTTGCTGCCATGAACTCTTCCCAGTAATTCCAAAAGAAATGACTCCATAACTCTTCCCAGCTCTTTAAGCTGGTCCTGAAGGAGACCACAATCAACAGTATCAGCAGCCATGGAGAGATCAAGGAGCACAAGAGTAAATGTACCACCACCATTGACAGTCCACCACAGGTCATCTACAAAGGGCTGCCTCCAAGCTGAATCCTGGCCTGAAATCCAACTTGCCTCTAAATAATCGACTCTTTCCAGGGGTCTCTGCAGCCACACTCCAAACACTGCTCAAAATCACCCCCAAAATTCCTTTGGAAATGGATGCAAAACCCGAACCCCAGATGGGCTGAGCTCCAAAGAGAAGGTGGCAGCCCAACCTAGAAGTGCCTTCATGCCCTCTTTGGGATGTGTGTCCCTTGTGCCAATTCCTTGATTGGGGAGGCTTGCTCATGCTCACTCACGCCCTCGTGACCTCATGTCTAGAATACTGCAATGTGCAGTAATTGCATGGGTAGTGAACACTGTCTTCATGAGCTGACAGCCTGTCATTAGCCCTGTCAGGGGAGGGGGGAGAGAACTGGAATGCAAGGAAGATGGGGAGGATGGGAGGCCAGCTGAGCCTTGTGAGAAGCTTTAGCCAGCCAAGGTCAACCATTGGGATGCACAGCTGGGAACTGAGAACTTGTTTCCTAAAAAATATACCAGCATCTAATTGGACGGTTGGAAGAAATGTCCATCTGGGTTCAATTCAGGGGTGGGATCCTACTTGTTTAATAACTAGTTCACTGAGTGTGTGCTTCACACACACATGCTCACTTCTCTTGTGCGCACACTAGTACGCGCGCTACACATGCATGCAGAGTTTAGAGAAGACGTACCTTCCAGATTACTGCTTGGAAAGGAAAACAGCGGAGACGGCCGTGCATCTCAGTTGAGAAGATAAAGGTAGGTAAAGCCCAGGGATGGGCAGGTGGGCTGATCTTGCTGACCTTTGGAGCTACCAATTCGCCTGAACCGGTTTGAACCGGTAGAATCTCACCCCTGGTTCAATTCCAAGTGGGGAGAAAGACACTGGAAACATGGAGACTGCTTGGAAGGATGGTTTAATGGTGGACAGGACCACATGGATTTGAAGTCCTGGATAGCTGACCCCATGGGAGAGAGAGAGTGAGAGAGAGAGAGATATTTATAGCCTCTCTTGGGCTTTGAATTTGAGCTTATCCTATTGGTTGCAGCCAGACTCACATGGGGCTATGCAGTTGTAGCCGAGGTTGTTTGGTTTGATTGAATAGCTGGCTTGGTTGAATCTTGCCGGGTGATGCAATGAAGGACAATTTCCTATTGTGGCTGAATGGCTTTGCCTTAAAGGATAATCCCATCATCCTGGAGCTGAGGTCTTTTGTCTTGTAGATAGACCGGCCCAGTCTTTTCTGGGGGCAGGGAGCCCGGGTCTTTTGTTTCCGTTTACTTTTAAGATTTTTTATTTCTCTTTTAGGGGAAATATTCTGCCTTATATTTCATTCTTCTAGGAGATGGGTGTGTGCTAAACTTCTCAGGACATTTTTAGATAACCTGGGGATGGATGGTGGGGGAAGAGGCAAATTTACTTTGTAAGGTTTGCAAGGGAAAAACTCAGATTCAGCTTACTTCTCTAACCACCTAAGCTTCAGTACTCTTGACAAAAACACATGGTGCTGAGTCTTTCTTTGCAAGATGACTGAGTGAGATGGTTGACATTAAGGTGAATCCTAACATTGATGAATGAATGAGGGGAGAAGGAGGGGAGAACCTACCCAGTTCAAATTTGCACGTTGTTACAAATACAGTCACAACATGTTGAGGAGGCCTCTGAGCAGAGCAGTTGAAGGATCAACCAGCTGGAATTAAATCAAGGGATGCAGGCTGGAAATGTGACTTTTCCTGGCGGCAAAAGCTGTTCAAAAATACAAGTAAAACAATGGCACTCTCCACCTCCCCTGATTTTCAGCCAAAGCATCTACAAAGTTTCTTTATTTGATTATTCTTTAAAATAGTTCTATCACCATTTTACACCAAGATAAAAAATATAATGAAAAGTTAATACGTTGTATATACAACATCAAAATAAAACAGCGTGAGCGAAACATATTTAAAATAAATCCCTGAATTATGGACTTTCTACTCCAACTGACAAAATAATGAAGAACAATAAAAATACTAAGTTAACAATAGTAGAAAAAATATTATATGTAGAGGGGAGGGGGTTATTTTTGTAAGGAAATCACAGAGTGAGTGGGCGGCTGTATAAATTTAAACAAACAAACAAACAAACTCTCCCCAGACAATGCAGAAGAGCCCCACCCCACCCCAATCCATGCGGTGGCCATGGATTGTCGTCCTTTTTCACCGGCTGGAGGCCTCCAGGGCCCTCTCTTGACCCGAAGGCTGCGCCAGATCCTCTGGGATGCGCGCAAGACAGGCGCGAAGGCTGCCTCCAAGGCAAAGCGCCCACTGCACGCGCGGGGAGGGAGCGGAGGCTCCACGGTTCACATTTCCCGCGCCGCGCGCCCCTCGGGGGGTTTTTTGCGGGGAAGAGGACAGAGAGGCGAGCAGCTTGGAAGCCCCAGCCCTGCGCTCCGCCGCTTCCCAGTTCCAGGCGGCCGGCAGGCGGTGGAGAAACTCCAGATGGCTCCGCAAGTGACCGGCAAGAACGGGACTCCCTCCAACAAGGCAGCGGGGCTCGCCTGGTGCCCCCAAGGGCGGGGAGGGAGGCGTGTCTCCTGCCTGGCAGGCACCTTTTAAGACCATCAAACAGCCGATATTTATTTATTTCAGTGGTTTTGTGCAATTTCCATCGGTAATGAGGCCCCTGAAGAAGCGATTTATAAAAACCAATTAACAACAGCATCTATTAATAAAACCGCAATAAAAGCTTAACATCAAAAAGAGGGCAGTTAAAGCCTTCAGCCAAACATCAGAAACGATGAATATCCAAGTGGAAGAGAATAAATGGGACTCCCTCACCTCCCCCCCCCCCAGTGGAAATATCAGGAACAGCAGGTTGGAGGACGGGGAGGGTCCCTGGTGCGCCTTCCTCTCCCCCCTCCCCACAGGCAGCAGCAAAGTGGGTGGGGAGCTGAGTCTCCTGGCCACTGAGTTGACCTTCCTAGCCAGAGGGGGAACCCGATTGCAGCTTTGCTGCTCCATCAAAGGCATAGCTGGCAATTCAGGGGGTAGGCAAGGAAGGGGGTCTAGGACACTCACCTGCCCTCCCCACACTGGGAGAAAGGAAGAGTGTGGGAAGTGGGGGGTGCAGGAGAAGGGAGCAAATGAATGAATGAAGCAGGCCCTGGGTGCAAACAGCCTGGACTAGTGGAGAGGACTGGTCCAGCTGCCTGGGAGACATTGGTCATTTGGTCCTACTGGGGCCAGTGCCCCCCACTGTAGGGTCCCCATAGGTAGCAAATCCTTGAGCTGGGAGGAAATAGGACAAATCCATAAAGACCTGGAGATACCCTCCCCCAGCCCCTGCCTCGGTCTCCCCCTGAAGGAAGAGTCTGGTATCCTACCCTAAGTGGAGGGTCTCCAGATATTTGGGAATGCAAAATTCCAATGGGTGAGAGAGGCAACCTGTTTTACACTGAAAGATATTGCAGAATTCCTCCAAAAAAGAAAGCTTTGGAATGATAGTTCCCCTCCAACACATAAAGCAATATCTTTTTTATTAGAATAGAATAATAATAAGAGAAGAGAAGAGAAGAGAAGAGAAGAGAAGAGAAGAGAAGAGAAGAGAAGAAAATAGTTGGAAGGGACCTTGGAGGTCTTCTGCTCCAACCGCCTGCTCAGGCAGGAAACCCTACACCTCTTCAGACAAGTGGCTATCCAACATCTTCTTAAAGACTTCCAGTGTTGGGGCATTCACAACTTCTGAAGGCAAGTTGTTCCACTGATTAATTGTTCTAACTGTCAGGAAATTCCTCCTCAGTTCTAATGTTGCTTCTCTCCTTGATTAGTTTCCACCCATTGCTCCTTGTTCTACCCTCAGGTGCTTTGGAGAATAGTTTGATTATTTGAATAATTATTAAAAGGAGATATTGCTGCTTGGAAAAAAAATTTAAAGGCAAGAATGATTTGTTGCAGCCTCACTCTTTATGTGATAACTGCGTGAGTGCAATCACACTGCTCCTTCCCGTAGCCAAGATTTCAGGGATTTTTGTAAAAGAAAAAAGTGTGGAGAGGAGACCCACAACTTGGAAATCCTTGGGAAAACAAGTTGTGGACAAAGACCATCTGGGGGATGAGAAGGAGCTGGAAGACCCTGAAATCCCCTCCCTGGCTGCCCCATGAGCAGGGAAGAAGTCAGGATGCCCCAAAGAGAGGCAGCCCTGCTCTCCATCCAGTCACCTTGGCGGGAAAGACCTTCTCTGCCTTGCCAGCTTTTCCCCACCTCCAGCTCTACATCTAAATAAGTCACAACCCTCTCCCCCACCCCCAGATATCCCATTAATATTTAACAAGACAGCCCACAGCAAGTTAGATAGTGTAGCAATTAATTTTTAAATGGTGACATTTATTACAGCATGTAACTGCTACCTAGCTTGCTGTGGGCTATCTGCATAAAATGTCAGTAAAATATCTCCTAATTCTCCTCAATTTAATACAAACATAAAAACTGTAATCATCCCATTATTGTAAAATATAATTGAAGTCTTTCATTTTGTTTTATTTTAATATATATTTTTTGGCACTGCTTACTTCTCCTTTGAGGAGGACTGAGGCTGTGGGGGAGGGGGAGGATAGGGTGGCGAAGAGTAATTAATGCATAGATTAATTTAATTTAATTTCATCTATACTTCAGATCCAAGCTGGCAAAGCTCAAGATAACGACAGAGAAAATGTTGATTAACACTGAAACAGCTTGCAACTGCCATCGACAAATGCTGTAATGAGACGCTCACAGGCAGCAAGGACTCATGTACCAAAAGTGGGCTGAGATCAGGATTTCACATTCATGGCAAACCTAAACTGGTTTGGGGGGGAGGGGGAGTTCAGATATGCAACTTATTGCTTCCCTTCTCTCTTCAAGCCCAGAAATGTCAAAACTCTGCAATAGGGAGAACCTTGTTTAAAGTGCCAGGGAAGTTCTGAATCAGGTTTGGAGGAAAAGGAGGTTTTCCCCAAATGGTCCCTACTTGAAAATACCCAAAATAGCTGGAGAGGCCTGGGCTCCCATTGCAGCTGGGGAGGGGCTGGAGAAAAGAAGGAGCTGAAGAAGTCCTCCCTTCTGATCCAACCCCAATGCAGCAGGACCTGCCCAGCTTCTGATGACTTCTCAAGGACTTGTAGGAATTCAATCATCCTGAACTTCATTTTTTTCTTGGTGGCCCTATAAACTCAGCATATTATGAACCACAAATCTCATCCATGCCTCCTGCTTGTCCAAGGGTGAGGATGGCCTCCTTGCCAACTCTGGAGGACCTAAATGCACAACATGGGCCTGGCCTCATTTTTGCTTGCTCCAAAGAGGTGTTTTCTCTCCTCATGTGGCACCAGCAGTGCTGTGTGGCCGTCCTGCCCCCCTCCATTAGCTAATGTGCCTGGTGATGGGCATGCCTTTTCCCCTCTAGGCTGTGACCACTCCCTCCAAAGCCATTTTATCCCAATCTGGTAGATTCCAACCTTCTCTCTTTCTCCTCCTCCTCCTCTCTCCCTCCCTCCCCCCCCTCTCTCATTGGGGAAATGAACAAAGACTTGCAACAAAAGTTTCTTTCAACATATAAATAACAAGAAAAAAGTCAAAGAAACAGTCGGTCCACTAAAAAGAGAAGATGGCAGTATAGAGAAAGCAGAGCTGCTTAACTCATTCTTTGCCTCAATTTTCACACAAAATAGCCCAGATGTGTCAAACTCACATCATCATGGTGGTATCACTTCACTAAATGAGACGTGGCTGTGGCTGGCACGTGACACACCCAGCCTATGAGTTTGACAGCCCTGCTAAAGCCCAACCTACCAAAAACATAACTGTAAAAGACTAGAAATAAAAATTAAAATAAGCAAGGAGATAATAAGATAATACCTGTCGGATCTTGATGGATATAAATCAGCAGGACTTGATGGATTACATCCCAGAGTTCTGAAAGAGCTGGCAGATGTTATCTCAGAACCATTGTACTATATTTTTCAAAAATCCTGGAAAAATGGGGAACTACCAGAGGATTGCAAAAGAGCTAATGTGATTCCCATTGTCAAAAAAAGTTGGGGGAACAGACCCAGAATCAGCCTAACATCAATACCTGGGAAGATATTTGGGGAAAAATATCTGTGAATATCTAGAAGCAAATAAAGTTATAACTAGTACTGGTAGCCAGCACAAGTTTATTAAGAACAGATCATGCCAAACGAATCTTATTTCAGTCTTTGACAAAGCAATTAAATTAATAGACCAGCTAAATGCTGTGGATATAGAATATTTAGACTTCAGCAAGGCATTTGACAAAGTAGGCCACAACCTACTTCTTGGTAAGCTAGAAAAATGTGGGATAGACACCATCACCACCAGATGGATTTGTAACTGGCTGACAAACCATACTCAACAAGTAGTCCTTAATGGTACTACATCCATATGGAGACAAGTAAACAGTTGGATACCATAAGGTTCTGTCTTAGGCCCAAGACTCTTCAGTAGCTTCATAAATGACTGAGATGAGGGAATAGAAGGGGAACTCATCAAATTTGCAGATGACACTAAGCTGGCAGGAATAGCCAACACCCCAGAAAACAAGCTCAGAATCCAAATAGATCTTGACAGATTTGAAGAATGGGCCCTATCCAACAGAATGAACTTTAATGTGGAGAAAATCAAGGTTTTACACCTGGGCAGTACAGATTAGGCAAAATCTGGCTCAAAAACAGTAATGCTGAAAGGGACCTTGGAGTCCTAGTGGACAATCACTTAAACATGAGCCAGCCGTGTGCAGCTGCAGCCAAAAAATCTAATACAATCTCTGGTTGTATTATCTTAGAATCAAAATCACATTAAGTATTAGTACCATTTTATAAAGCTTTAGTAAAGCCACACCTGAAATACTGCATCCAGGTTTGGCCACCACATTACAAAAAAGGAGACTAAAACATATGAAGAACAGTTGCAGGATTTGGGTTTGGCTAGTCTAGAGAAAAGACGACTAGAGGGGACATAATAACAATACTCCAATATTTGAGAGGTTGCCACAAAGGGAGGGAGTCAATTTATTTTCCAAAGCACCAGAGGGCAAGGACAAGGAACAATGGATGGAAACTAATCAAGGAGAGAAGCAGTTATGGAGAAACTTCCTAACAGTGAGTCACCAGTAGAACAACTTGCCATCAGACTTTGTGGGGGTTGTTCCTCACTGGAGGTTTTTAAGAAGAGACAGGACAGCCATTTGTCTGAAATGGTATAGGATCTCCTGCTTCAGCTGGGGGCTGGACTAGAAGACCTCCAAGATCCCTTCCAGCTTTATCCTGATTCTGAAACAGTTTCTCACCACCACCCCATTTCTGCATAAAGGACTTAGAAGCAGAGAACACTAGAAGGGTAGGCCTATAGTTGAGGTGGGGAATGTTACAAGGAGAAAGAGTGGAGGATCATGCATGAGAGATCTTGTGTGGATGGGCCCATGCAGATGAGGACATCAAGGAAGCAAGCAACATTGCAATCATAAGGGAAGAAGGAAAAACTATTCTCCCCTTCTCTTGACAGCAGATACCCTCCCAGGTCTTCTGGGCATCCAGTAACATTTCTGGCTATTGAAATTCCCCTCTCAACCACTGAAATACTGTCTCCCAACATACATACCAAAAAAACAAAAAACAAAAAATAAAGCAAAAGAAGCTATAGAAATGTTCTATAAATATAAAATGAAAATATATGTGAGCTATAAAGGGCCCAGAGTCAAAGAGAAGATGTCAAATAGGATAAAGCTCAGAATGAGTTGAGATTCACAAAGGATCTTTTGTAATATGTTCAAAATAAAAGCAAGGAAAAGAAGGGAATGTGACGAAGTATGAGCAGTAATAAAGAAAGTGTCAAATTACTGGGCACCTATTTTGACCAAGCTCTCTTCTTTCTATACCTCCTCTTCAGCTGCTTGTCTCCCACACTGAGGCCAGCCAGAGATGAAGTTCACCAAGGCCATTCCTTTTCTGGATTCTTTAACATTGCAAAGCTAATGACCAAATGTTCTGTCTACCACTGCACCAGACTGGACTGTGGTTGGGTGGAGAAAATGCCACACATTTGTCCCAAAGGTGCTTTTTTAAAAAAATAAATAAATATATTTCAACATTAAAAAGCAACATATAGTTTCAATCATTACAGCATTTCTGTATTGATGTCACTCAAATTAACATAGTTACTAATTATATTGATCACTATACTATATTATCTATTCATTTAAATTATAACAATATTTGCTGACCTATACATTTCTCTTTATTATATATATATATATATATATATATATATATATATATATATATATATATATATATATATATATATATATATATATATATATATATATATATATATATATATATATATATATGTTGTATTTGTACTGATAAATAAATAAAGGGAGACTTTATTTATATATATATATGACTTTATATATATATATATATATATATATATATGTATGTATGTATGTATGTATGTATGTATGTATGTATGTATATATATATATATATATATATATATATATATATATATATATATATATATATATATATATATATATGTATGTATGTTACGGTGAAAGACCGAAATTGGTGAATGTCGACATTCACCAGATACGCTTGGTGAATGTCCGAAAATACCCTTATCCTCTCGACACCCTTACCCTAATCCCCTTACCCTAATACCTCGGCAGATATGCTTCCTTTTAAGCGTCTTCTATTCGCGGAGTTTTTTAAAAAAAACCTGCGATCCTGCGATCGACATAAAAAAAAAAAACTCCGCGAATAGAAGACGCTTAAAAGGAAGCATATCTGCCGAGGTATTAGGGTAAGGGGATTAGGGTAAGGGTGTCGAGAGGATAAGGGTATTTTCGGACATTCACCAAGCGTATCTGGTGAATGTCGACATTCACCGGTGAATGTCGACATTCACCAGATTTCGGTCTTTCACCGTAACATATATATCTTACATATTCTTTATATGGTGGCTTTACATCTATCTTCCAACCAAATGTACCATATATTCCAGACTTTATAGATTCTTCTCTCTCCTTTAACGCCATGGTTAACCTATCCATCTCTGTGCATTCAAGGAACCCAAAGGTGCTTTTTCAAGAGGCAACTGGACTTTCTGGTTTTTCTTTGAAGATGTTTCATTTCTCATCCAAGAAGCTTCTTCAGCTCTATCTCCAGTCTAGAACACAGCCCTTTCAACAATTCCAAGTAAGTTCCAGCCTCATTTGCACTACCCAGGTGACCCTGAGGACACAGATAAACCTCCAAGTGGCTTCAATGACTCTCTAACAGGATGCAAATGACCAGCTGTCTTCAAGGAGTATAAATCCTTCATTCCCCACCACTCAGTCAGAGCTGAAGAAGCTTCTTGGATGAGAAGGGAAACGTCTTGAAAGAAAAACCAGAAAGTCCAGTTGCCTCTTGAAAAAGCACCTTTTAGAACAACCATGACCTGGATGACTGAGAATCTGTACAGCCACAATACTTTTCTTTTCTTGCCACTTGGACTGGAGTATATGAAAACTGATGTCAATTTTGGAGGGAGGGAGGCAGGGAAGAAAGGAAGGTAAGTTGGAATAGAGGAGGGGGAGGGGGGAAGAACAGGGAGGGGAAGAAGAAAAGTTCGTTGTTTCACCCGTTGACAAATAAAGTCTAAGTCACCCTGGACTTATAAATGCAGCCACAAGACTCATTCCACCTTGAGATGCTAAATCAAAGGATGGAGTTGAGGTCAGAATTATTTCTACTACGGATCACAAAAGAAAAACATGGCAAAGTGGACTATATTTAATGTTGCATATTTTAACAGCGGCAAGACTGGTTTTCGCACAAAAATGGAAAAATAAGGAGACTCCCTCGGAACAAGAATTAATAAATAAGATACCGACGTGTGTAGAAATGGACAGACTGACTCTAGGCCAGGGTGAAACGGAATATTACGAAATCTGGGACAAATGGTACCGATGGTTGGAAATGAGGGAAAAAGGCCGGGACACAAAAACACAGAGAAGTTAGGAATTGGAAAACATGATATTGAGAAGGTGTGATAAGCAGGAATTGGATATGTATTTATATGATTAGTAATTCTATAAAAGAGGACCAACAGACAGGTAATCTGACTGACTACATACACCTATGTAATGGATATAAAATGTAATTGTTGTAAGATCCAATCACTATATGGAAACATTTAAGCAGAAATGTTGCTCTATGCCCAATGTTTTTAATGTTTATCTAATAAAAAACTTTTTAAAATAAAATAATAATAAAAAAAGACTCATTCCACCTTCTTTTTCTTTAGATTTTTATCCTGCATTTTCTAATCTATACAACTAAAGGGGGCAGTGAACATATCAATGCTCCTTCCTCCTCCTCCTCCTCCTTTTCCTTTTGATTGGGTAGGTTTTTAAGCAGACAGTGGGAAACCTAGGGATGCAACCATTTTGTTCCATGAGTTTCACTGGCTGCCAGTTTGCTTCCGAGTGCGATCCACGGTGCTGGTTTTGACCTTTAACGGTCTAGATGGCCTGGGTCCACCTTGAGGAAAGCCTCTTTCCTGCTAGTCCCACCAGATCTGGCAGGAGGGGTGGGCTGCATCTCCTACTTTCAAAGGGGCTCCATCTGCCATGGCTTTTCTGCTACGGCCCCATCATTCCACCCAAGTGAACTTCCCTCTTAACCTCCCAGAAGACCCTAAAAGCATGTTTTCTTTTCATCAGCCTTGGGGATCCCAGGAGAGCCTGCAGAGTGATCATGTGAGATCAAGTGATGTTTGTTCTCCTGATTTCTTAAGTTTTATATGTTTATTTTATAAGTTCTGTTTAAGTGTTTGTTTTATTTACGTATGTTTGACTGGTTTTTTTTTTTAACATGGTTATGGAGTTTTGTTATTGTTATGTTGTACACTGCCCAGAGTCATATTTTTGTGACATGGCTGACTATATAAATATCCTAAATAAATAAAACTTGATTTCAGGAATTTAGATGGTAAAAATGCCCATAAAATTTTGATTAGTGATCTCTTTTAATGAACAAGAGGATAAAATGTATTCAAATGAAATAGAAGGAATAGGAAGGGGAGTAGTTGCACTGTGTATTAAAAAATATCCCTTCCTGCTAACAAATCCAGATGTATGAATTTGACAATGTTGTATAGAACATCTGGGATAAAAGAAGTGGGAGAAGAAATAAATGAAATTATGGAGCCCAGCAAAAAACGAGATTTGGGTGATGCCTTCCAGGCTGCAGATCTTTCACAGCGATGAGGAAGGTGACAGAAAGAACGCTGCTCTCTACCGAGAATGGTCAGTCTAGGAAATTCCTTATTTGATTTGCTTTCTCGTCTGTAGGACTGGGGCTGGCAGAAGGAGATCAGTAATCCTTGACTTGATACTGATCAGTAGGGAAGGCTTCGTGTAGGAGGAGGAGGATTGCTGGAAGCCAGAGGTCTTGATTCTAATTGGAAGAGAAAGAGTCGAGCCGAGCCCGGGTGTTAAGAAAGTCAATTTTAATCAACTTAGGGCATTGCCAAGTTGATAAGAAAGACTCATAGGGAACGTTTGTAAAGACGGAGTTGATAAAAGCAGAATTATAAACAGTTCCATTTCTGAATTCTTCCTTGGTGACCACCTGGCAGTGCTGCTTCCAAGAAGACTCAACTCCACCACAGGGCTGGCAAGAGGAGATTGACATTCATAGCTGAGAGCAGAGTCGCTGGAGAAGCTGGCAGGCTGAACAAAGTGCCAGCCAGGCAGAGACATGGCCGTGCCATGCTAATATCTGAGCTGTGATTCAGGTTCCTGGGGAGGGAATCTGCTGAAGGCCTGACCCTCGGGAACGGGGGAGGCCTGATCCAGGTGCTAAGGCAGGGCTGCATTGGAAAGTCCGTTCCAAGGGGCTGGTTATGACTTATAAAGTCCTGCATGGCATAAAGTGAGGATATTCAAAGGACACTGTAATGGCAGCAGCCATAACCTTGAGGAATGAAAAATATATTTGGTATTTTGTTTTGTTTTTTAATATTGTGAGTTGCCCTGAATTGGGTGATGATTAGATCCAATAATAAATAAATGTATGCAATTGAGAAAACCTCTTTCCTTTCTATTCTCCCTTAGAATGACCCAGGAAACAACCTTTGGGTGGGTGCTTGCAAGATGGAAAAAAAGAAGAGCCACAAGAAACCAGAAGCTTTGGAGAAAGCAACATCAGAGGAAGGTCTCCAATAAGTTAATGTCTCCACCAAGTAGGCTCTGCTGTATTTTTCCACCTCCATGGAAAAAATGACAGTGTCTTTTAATGGTGCTATGATGAGTGACCAGAAAGAGTTTAACTTTAAAAAGGAAGCCTTTCTTAAAATTAAAAGTAAGAAAATAATGTTGCAGCTGGCCAACTTGGGAAGTTTATAGCTAATGCATCTATCTAATTTACTTGTTTTCAAACCTCATATTAAGCAAATCTCTCCTCTCTTTCTTGCATTTTCGGCACCCTGCATTTTGCATTGATAATGAGACCAGTAATGGCCAGAATAGATTACAGGTGGCTTCAGAGTCTGAGATAATGTACTTTTCTCTATGCAATATTCAGGTTTAGAAATATATTAATGGAACAGGATGGCTTAACGCTGTTGAAGGGTAATTTCTGTGTCTTTTTTTCTCCACTGCAATTTTCAAAATTATATCTATCTCCTTAAAAAAGAAAAACAAAGGTAAGCATTTACCGAGAAGGATGTCTGCAAAATGCAAAATCTCTGTTTGGTTAAGGTTGACTGAATCCCCACCATCACCCCAAGCACAAAACATTCAAAAGAAAAGTTTGTCAAAATATTGAACAGGATCATTTTGTTTGTTGGCATTGCCATCATAGAGTTTTGAAACAATCTGAAAAAAACAGGCAAAATAAACAGTTTGAGGAAAGAAGTAGGATCTTTGCCATACGTTTAATGGTAAAGAGAAATTAGGCTACCTTTCTTGAAAATTTTATAAAATTTTACTTTAAAATTTACATTAAATTACAAATTAAAAGAAAAACTTTATAAGGTGATGTATCATTGGTATATAACACCAGATAAATTATCAAGAATGTATAAAGGTATTTCAAATGAATGTTTGAAATTCAAATGTAAAGAAGGAACTTTTTATCATTTATGGTGGACATGTGATAAAGCAAAGAAATAATGGAATAAGATTCATATTCTAATGCAAAAATGATTCTTAAAGTGAATATAAAGATAAAACCAGAAACATTCCTTTGGGGTTTAATAGAAGAAGACTTGGGGGGGGGGAGAGAATTGGAACTTAGATGTTATATATGTTGATGGCAGTAAGATTACTTTATGCACAAAAATGGAAGGACTCTTCAATCCCCACAATGGATGAAAGGAGTTAGCAGAGATGGCTAAACTGACTGCTTTGATAAAGGGGGAAAGCACCAATATTTTTGTTTCTACTTGGAAACCACTTCTGGACTTTGTGCTTGAGGTGGTGGTGGGGATAAAACTTTGATTTTGGGTTTTACTGATTAGATATATTTGTTGCTATAGAAATGGCTGTTCCGCACCAGAGGAAGTCAGAAATCAATGCCTTTTCTTTCTTTTTCCTTACTTCTCTACACTTTTCTCTTTTCCCCTCCCCTATTTTTCCTTTTAATTGCTTTTGTATTTTTGTATTTTATATTATAAACTAATAAAAAGGATTGACGTGGTGTAAGGTCTTACCTCTCCAGTATTCCTGAGAAAGCAGGACTCTTGAAACCACAGTTGTTCCAAAAGCTTTTATTGAAAGATTTGTGATAGCAAGGGATCTAGGCAAGAACTAAAGCTTCTCACTTAAGACCAGCTATTTAAAGCAATGCTAACCAAACCCCTCCCACACTATTTCATTGCAGGGAAACAGAACTTCATATAGAGATTAGCACAGCAATGCAGGAGACATAAACAGAAACTTCATACACAGATCACTCCATTCCTTCCCACTTCCTCCCACCAAAATGCCAGAGTCCCTATAGAAATATCTGGGACCTGACACATGGGAAATTTTATGCTGTGATAACTTGTAGGTTCACTTCCCTTTAATGAGTGCAAGAGTTGGCATATACCAGCTCCAGTGTCCAAACCGCTCCTCCTGCCCTCCCCTCCCCTCGGTTGGCAGCCCCAAAAGAACTTATCTATGGGGAGTCCTCGACTTACAACCATTCCTTTAGTGATGATTCAAAGTAACAACAGCATTGGGGGGAAAAACCAATTCCGACAATTTTTCACACTTATGACTCATGTAGCATTCTTGTGGTCACATGATCAAAATTTGGATACTTGACAACTGGCACGTATGATGGTTTCCGTGTCCCGGAGTCAGGGGATCCTGACAAACAACGTCAGTGAGGAGGCCAGACTCACTTAACAACCGTCTTACTAACTTAACAGCTGAAGTAATTCCCTTATCAACTGTGGCAAGAAAAGTTGTAAGATGGGGCGAAACTCATTTCACATCTGTCTTGCTTAGCAACAGAAATGTCGGACTCAGTTGTGGTTGTAAATTGAGGACCCGGCATTAGAAGAAATTGTGGTTGGGCTTGTTAGCCAGAGAAGTCCTGCTAAGCCAGAAGAAGGAGCAGCTGCAGGTTCTGGTCATGATCAAACTAACATCTGGCAGAGGTTCCAACCTCCAAGCACCATAAGAGGAAGGTGAGATCAGAATTCAAGACGGGTCTGATTCCCAGGGCACGATCCTTAGTACAAGATAAGGATCCCAGTGAGGAAAAGAGACACTGTTACCAGACTGGATCAACTCCAAACACAAACTTGGAACAGAGGCTTCAAATTTCTGCCTTAAATGCACTGGATCACATTGGTTCCACTGTGGTCTATAGCAAACCAGCACCTCCCAAGTGGACCTTTTAGCTCTGTTTAGCTCTCTCTTGTGGGCTCTAGAGGGAACTTGGAGGAGACCTACTCAATTTTGAGAGCAACAAGTGACCTTAATTTAGGAGGTAACAATTACACACATACACTCACACACCAGCTACAAGGAGCTTGCCTCTCAGAGTCACATGGGAAGACAGCAACATCCAAGCACCACCAAAGGATAAGAGAAGTCCTGAAGAGCAAGACCCATGGCATCCACATGTATGCCCTGCCAATCATCTAATACAGAGGTGGGTTTCTACCGGTTCAGACCAGTTTGGCCGAACCGGTAGTGATTTGGCAGCCTGGGTTGCTGGAACTGGCAGTGACCCAGGCATGCCAGGCCCCCGATCCAGTTCTCCTACGGGGCCGCCATCTTGATTTTCGGTTCTGTGCATGCACAGAACAATTGTAATTGCACAAATTTAATTTTTTTCCCTTTTTAAAAACACTCTACACAAATGCACACACGCAAAAACTTTGTGTGCACTGAACTAGCAGTAATGTCGGGAGCAACCCACCCCTGATCTGATACCTTGCCAGAACATTGAGCTGTGGAAAGGAGGACAAGGAGGCTGCTAATGTAAAGACCTGGAAGCTCCTCATAATATATGGAGGTTTCCACCCCAGGAGCATATCAGTAAGAAGCACTCAAAGATGAACTGCTGAGAGAATGTCTGAGGCAGGAGTAGCCATGGGAGAAAGCTCACGCAGAGGAAGGAGGACCGTGGTGAGGCAAGAGCCTTCATGGGATGGACCATCGACAGATAGCGGAGGTGGGAAAGACACTGGGAAATCTTGCCAGGGACTGGAAAGGATTGGACTAAATGACAGCCCTGATCACAGCAGTACAAACACCAGCACTAAACATCACATCCACACAAGCAGGAGTTTACCACACTAGACAGAGAACCAATTTAGTGTTAAGGCACCAGGCCAGAAAGCAAGAGATCATCAGTTCAGGTTTTGTCTTGGCCATAAAAGCCAGCTGTCAGTCTCTCTCTCAGCCCAAACCACCTCACAGGTTTGTTGCTGTGAGGAAAACAGGAGGAATAAATACATATATAAATAAATAAAAATAGGATCCAAGCTGCAGAGAGAGACCTCTGAGAGACCATCCAACAAATCAAGGCAGGGTGTAAGATGCACGCAGGTGCATCGCATGGCATAACCAAGGAGCTGACATCATGTACAGGAGCATTTGCACAGAATATGGGCTGTACCCTCCAGGTCCAGATAGGAGGCTCCACAGAAGGTCATGGAGAATAACAGAGGCTAGACTCCTCTGGGACCTCCAGATCCAGGCAGGCTGGCAAGCCAATCAAACAACCAGACATTGTAGACAAGGACCAGAAGATAGCAGTAGTGACAGATTTGAAGGTGCTAAGGATAGGAGAAGTGCCAGAGCGTGAAGAAGGAACTAGGGAGTATGGAAAAGGAAAGCCAAAGTGGTCCTAATGGTTGTCAGTGGTAGCATTTGGGGCTGTAACTCCTGAGCTGGCAGGGTGCTCCAACAGATCCCAGGAATGATATCAGAGCGCAGGGTTAGGAACAGCTGAGGTCCTGCACAGAACTCTCAAGCTCCCAGGCCGCAGTTAAGAACCTGAGATTGAGGACGACACAGACGCCCCCCATAGGGATGAGAAGAGAATGTTACATTCATGCATACCATATAAAGGAACCAAATATAGGAGATGAATCTCTTTTGTAGCTGATAAACTTCCCAGGTTTGCCATTTGCCTATAACCTCAGCCTCAAGAGGAACATGTCCTTGCCACTTGCTCATGATCTAGAGCAGGGGTGTCCAAACTTGGGAACTTTAAGACTTGTGGACTTCAACTCCCAGAATTCCCCAGCCAGCTCTTAAAGTTGCCAAGTTTGAAGACCTCTACTCTAAGCGGTTTACAGATCCAATAATCTGGGTCCTCGTTTTACCAACCTTGGAAGGATGGAAGGTTGAGTCAACCTTGAGCCGGTCAGGATCGAACTCCTGGCAGTGAACAGAGTTAGCTGCAGTACTACATTCTAACCACTGCACCACTACGGCTCTTGATCATTCTGCTCTCCAAACAGCCAATGTTTTCTGGAGCACTTCACTTGGGGTTTGGAAATAACCACAAGAAACTCCATCTCTAGAAAAGGGCGTAGGCATATTTTATTTTTATTTGAGAAAAGATTAATAGTGGCTGGTCTTCCTTGTTTCTAATGTCAAAAAATATCTATGTCCCTTATTTCTTTTCAAATTATTGCTATAATCAGACTTAATAAATCTAATTTGGAAAACACCAGACAGCAGCAGCTATTTAGGAGTTTGTTAACAATTTTGTCTTCAAAGATATTATCCTGGAATTTTAAAAAAAAGTCTCTCAAAGTGGACTGTAATAGAGCTTGAGAATTCAGCAAGATGCAAAGCAAAGCACCAAAGATACCCCAGTGAATACAAAAAAGAAACCTCTAACCTCAGTCTTATTTGCATATTCATTCAAATATTGTGTTGAAGATACCAGTTAGTACCCTTTGCAGGCAGAGCACAGAATTTGGGAAATATATACTTGTTATCTGGAAAAAAAAAACTTTAGATAAAAAAGCATTAAGGAAAACAAGGTTTTTGATAATGAGGCTAATTATTGAAAAATGAATAAAGTTATTATGAAATAATTCCAACAACTGTTATGTATCAAATGTATTTAAAATAAAATTGAGGTTGAGATTCTTGTTTCTGTTTTACCTGCCTGCAAGATGCAATGTCTAGAAGTCAATTTCAATTCAATTCAATTTATTTGATTTGTTAGCCGCTCCCTCTCCACGAGGGACTCGGGGCAGCGTACAATAAAAAAGCACATATATATATACATATACACATACACAAACACGAAGGAGGTAACAATCATTAAATACATAAAATAATAATAATAAAATCAGCAATTAAAATACCCCAATTTAAAAATTACGAATTTAAAAAGACTGTCAGGAGGAATGGATGGAACTACGGTTGAGCCAGGCCAGATAGTTGAAAAAGGTGGGTCTTGAGCTTTACACGGAAGGAGCGGAGATCGGAGGTAATCCTAATGTCGAGGGGGAGGTCATTCCAAAGGGCTGGGCCCATCACAGAGAAGGCCCTACTCCTGGGTGTCGCCCTCTGACACTGTTTAGTGGACGGCACCCGGAGAAGTCCCTCTCTGTGCGAGCGGATTGGTCGTAGGGATGTATGGGGCAGGATGCGATCCCGCAGGTAGCTAGGTCCTGTGCCATGGAGCGCTTTGAAGATGGTAATCAAAACCTTGAAACGCACCCGATAGACCACAGGAAGCCAGTGCAGCTCGCGCAGGAGAGGTGTTACATGGGAGTATCTAGTACTCCCCATAATCACCCACGCAGCCGCATTCTGGACCAACTGTAGTCTTCGAGTGCATCTCAAGGGAAGCCCCATGTAGAGAGCATTGCAGTAGTCTGGGCGAGATGTCACCAGTGCATGGGTGACTGTGCGTAAGGCATCCCGGTCCAATAGGGGGCGCAATTGGCGCACAAGGCGGACCTGGTGGAACGCCCCCCTTGCCACGGCTGTTACATGGTCATCCATGGACAGCCGGGCATCCAGGAGGACGCCCAAATTGCACGCCCGCTCCATGGGGGCCAGTTGCTTGCCCCCGATGGCCAGAGATGGAAGCAACTGGTTGAACCGGGGGGCCGGAAGCCACAGCCACTCCGTCTTGGAGGGGTTGAGTTTGAGTCTGTTGTCACCCATCCAGACCCGTACGGCTTCCAAACACCGGGACATCATTTCGATGGCCTCGTTGGGGTGGTTCGGGGTGGAAATGTACAGCTGCGTATCATCAGCGTACAGATGATATCCCACCCCAAAACCACGAATGATCTCGCCCAGCGGCTTCATATATGTGTTGAACAGGAGAGGCGAGAGGACCGACCCCTGTGGCACTCCACAAGTGAGGGGGCTTAGGGTCGACCTCTGCTCCCCTGCCAACACACATTGCATCCGGCCGGAGAGGTAGGAGCCGAACCACCGTAAAACGGTGCCCCTAACCCCCAGCCCCTCCAGCCGGTGCACTCTTTTCCGGGAACTTTCTGGGGGGACAGAATAGCAGTGTCCCAATATTTGAGGGGCTGCCATAAAGAACTCCAGGAGGCAGGAGAAGAAGCAACGGATGGAAACTAATCAAGGAGATAAGCAATCTAGAATTAAGGAGAAATTTCCTGACAGAACAATTAATCAGTGGAACAACTTGCCTCCAGAAGTTGTGAATGTTCCATCACTGGAGGTTTTTAAGAAGAGACTGGGCAGCCATTTATTTGGTATAGGATCTCCTGTCTGAGCATGGGGTTGGACTAGAAGACCTCCAAGGTCTCTTCCAACTCTGTTATTCTGTTCTGTTATTTTTTTCTTTGAAAACATTTTGCTTCTCATCTAAGTAGCTTCTTCAATTCTAACTGACTGTAGGGGAATGGAAGGATTTTCTTCATATTCAATTATATATTATATATTCATTATTCATATTTATATTATATATATAAATCCTTCCATTCCCCTCAGTCAGTTAGAGCAGAAGAAGCTTCTTGGATGATAAGCAAAATGTTTTCAAAGAAAAAAAATCAAGAAAGTCCAGTTGCTTTTGAAGAAAAGCACTCTTGGGACAAGCGTGACCTGGGTGATTGAGCATCTCCATAGACAAATCATTTTAGTCTTTTCCCCATAAAACTGATTTAAGAAGAGACCAAATAAAGATGTAAAAGAATTGTACAAGAAATTCTGTTGAGAGCAAGAGAAAGCACTTATTGTCACCAGACTTTTAATGGGATGATTATTAAGACAGAAACAGTCCTTTCTGCAATCAAAAAATCAATTTAAAACATGATTCAAGTAAAAATAAAATAAAGTAATGATAATTTAGTGGGAAAATAATGTAGCTATGTTTATAAAACAGAACTTCAAAAGAGAGCTTGCATCAGGAGAATTTGCATTTTAAAAACTACATTACAGAATTATGCAAATTAAAGAACACAACTAGAGAAAAAATGGGGGGGTTATATGAAGTTTCCCAGAGGGGATTTTATTCAAAATATATTTGATGATGATCTTGGAGTCCTAGTGGACAATCACTTAAATATGAGCCAACAGTATGCAGCGCCAGCCAAAAAAGCCAATGCAAATCTTAGACTGCATCAATAGAGGAACAGAATCAAGATCATATGAAGTTCTAGTACCTCAGTAAGGCCACACTTGGAATACTGCATCCAGTTTTAGTCACCACAATATAAAAATGATGCTGAGACTTTGAAAAGAGTGTAGAGAAGAGCAACAATGATGATTAATGGGCTGGAGGCTAAAACATATGAAGAGCAGTTGCAGGATTGGGTTTGTCTACTTGGAGACTAGGGGAGACATGATAGCAGTGTTCCAATGTTTGGGGGCTCCTCCAAAGACAAAGGGGTCAAACTATTTTCCAGAAGGCACCAGAAGGCAAGTAAAGAAACAATGGATGGAAACTAATGAAGGTGAGAAGTAACCCAAGGAGAAATTTCCTGAGAACCATAGATCAACACAAGAAGAAGCTCCTGAAGTTGTGGGGTGGTCTATCACTGGAGGCTTTTAAGAAGAGATTGGATAGCCATTTGTCTGAAATAATGTAGGGTCTCCTGCTCAAGCAGTGGGTTGGACTAGAAGACCTCTAAGGTCCCTTCCAATTCTATTATGCTATATTCTATTATTTCATCACTTTGGACCAAATTTTAAAACTGAATCTTCAAACTGAGTTCTGCATTAAGCTGAATAAGTGCCTTTGAATTGTTTTGGAGAGATTCAAAGTGGATTCTGAGATTTGATGGACTTTCTGGGTCTTTTTTTAAACAAAGTTTTATTGGTTTTTTAAGAAATAATATAGGAAAGGGGTAAAGGAAAGGTTACAAATTTTGGCAGTTGCAATGTGCGGCAGGAGTCCCCTCCCTCCATACTCATAAAATGCAATTACAAAAAATTCAATACTAAATAACAATATATAGTCCGCATGTAAATTCAGTTAATAATTTCGATCAATTTATATCAAGTGGATTTTCTTACTCATTTTTGTGATCTGAGTTTTCTTGGTATTGCCACTTCTCCCCCCGCCAGCAGAGCTCCGGCCCCTCCTGTGTCCTGCATGTCTGTTGTAGGATCATCTGATTTATCTAGGAATACTTTATTTTTTTCCATAAAGGCCTGCGCCTCTATGGGTGTATTAATTCTAACTCTTGTGTCCTCCCAGAATAGTAGCATACCTTCAGGCATCAACCATCGGAACCACACTCCCTTCTGGTATAGTTTCTTCGCTAATTGCGAATAGCTTTTTCTTTTCTCCCTCACTTTCTTGGGGATCTGTTTCAGGATGGTTATTTCCCTATCTTGGTATTTCAAAGCTTGCCCCCTTTGTGCACTCAGAATTTCATCTCTTGTGGTTTTTCTGAGAAATTTAATGTGTACCTCCCTGGGTACATTGTGTGTTCTAGCATAGGCTGAGTTCACTCTATAAACCAAATCTAATTCCCACCCCATTTGTTGTTTCTCTTTCTGAATGTATTCAGCCAGAATGTTAGGGTTCTAAATACCATGCAGAAATAAATCATTGTCCAAGGCAAAACATCCTTTAAGGTCCAATTTATTCCGCAGGCAATTTAGCACCTCTATGGAAATTTCAACTCTGAATTACATCCTGTAAGTTCACCTAGTTGAAAGTTCATGATCTCTCCCCACACCCACAAATCCATCACATGTTCCAATCATCATCTTCCACGCTGGCATGTACACCCATCTTCTTCCAGCCAGGTGTCGAGGTGCTGAGACAAAAGATGACCTTGGCTTCTACAAAAGAATGACAACAATCCATTCTACAATCCTACTACTTTCTATTCCCCCCTCCCAACTACTACACTATTGAAACAGCATAGAAAATTATTAAAAAGTGTGGCAGGCCAAAGATCCTAAAAAGAATATAATTACAGGCCTGACAGGTGGCCCCTCCTCAAAAGAAAAACGTTTCCTGCAAAGAGAATAACATAAAAGTTAACATAACAAAATTAACCACCTCTTCTCCACCCAGGGGAACCCCTTGACTTCTCGGGAAACTTCCCATTGACTTGCTTTCCTAACTTCTCCACTTTTAGGTTCCCACTGTTCACCCAATTAGCTTCAGACCAAGGGTAACCCTTCCAATGCACTAAGTACTGTAAGCAACCCCTATTCAGCCTAAAATCTACAATTTTTTCCACCTCAGATTGTGTTTCCCCTTCCATCACTAAAGGAGGAGATTGAGCTTGGGTGGATGCTCTTCTGTTAGACCCAATTACTGGTTTCAACAAGCTACAATGAAATTCTGGGTCAATTTCCCCTAGACTTCTGGGTAGACTGAGTTGAACTGTAACTGAGTTAACTATCTTCACTATTGGGAATGGACCTAGAAATTTTGGACCCAATTCCTTGCTAAGCATTTCTAATCTTATGTATTTGGTAGATACAAAAACATTGTCCCCCACACGGTAGGGGTTTTGGAGAGAGCGATGTTTATCAGCTTGCTTCTGGTAGGCTTCTGCCGCAACTGCTAGAGCCTTCTTCGTATTCTCCCATCCTTTCTTTAGCATGTCCATCCATTCACTCAAAGACATGAAAGAAGGAGGTTCTCTAGGCACTTCAGGCATGGCAACAACTTCCATGCCACTGGTAATCTGGAAACCCGCTAATCCTCTGCTGCTGTGGACCGCATTGTTGTACGCCACTTCGGCGAAGGGTAGCAAGTCCGACCAGTTGTCGTGCTGATAGTCCACAAAACACCTGATGTATTGTTCCACCACCGCATTGGCTCCCTCTGCTGCGCCGTTCATGCTGGGATGAACCTCTGAGCTCAGTTCTTGTGTGGACCCAATGGATCTCAGGACCTCTCTCCAGAACTTGGCTGTGAACTGGACTCCGCGGTCTGAAATGATCCTCTTGGGTACTCCATGCAGGCGATAAATGTGTTTCACAAACATTTTCACTAATTCGTTTGCGGATGGCAATCCTGAGCAAGCAATGAAGTGTGCCTGCTTAGAAAACAAATCAATAACAGTCCAAATTACTTTATGCCCACTGCTGTCTGAGAGTTCCATGATGAAGTCCATTGCAACCTCTTCCCATGGCCGTTTCGGGCTCTCTGCTGCAGGTGCTGTAGGTTCTGGGCTCTTGGATCCAATCATCCACGGCTGGCCTTGTTCCTCCTCCGAGGCCTCCCCTTTGGTAGGACTCTTCGTCACCTGAAGTTGGGGGTCCTCTTCCAGAGGTCGGTTGGGCATTTCCCCCTCCGAGGCCTCCCCCTTAGTTGGACTCTTTGTCACCTTCAGTTGGGGATCCTCCTCCGGAGATTGTTTGCCCTTTTCCTCTTCCGAGGCCTCCCCCTTGGTAGGACACTTCGTCACCTTAAGTTGGAGATCCTCTTCCAGAGGCTGTTGGCACAGATGACTTTTCTGTGCGGGCATCTGGGGCCCTCTCTTTACCACCGTGGCAATTGGTACACACGCTTGTTCTTCGGCAATCCCCTCCTCCGAGGCCTCCCCCTTGGTAGGACTCTTTGTCACCTTAAGTTGGGGATCCTCTTCCAGAGGTCGTTTGCCCAGATGACTTTTCTGTGCGGGCATCTGGGGCCCTCTCTTTACCACCATGGCGACTGGTACACACATTTGTTCTTCGGCAATTCCCTCCTCCGAGGCCTTCCCCTTGGTAGGACTCTTCGTCACCATAAGTTGGGGATCCTCTTCCAGAGGTCGTTTAGGCTTTTCCCCCTCCGAGGCCTCCCCCTTAGTTGGACTCTTTGTCACCTTAAGTTGGGGATCCTCCTCCGGAGAATGTCTGCCCTTTTCCTCTTCCGAGGCCTCCCCCTTGGTAGGACACTTCCTCACCTTAAGTTGGGGATCCTCTTCCAGAGGTTGTTGGCCCAGATGACTCTTCTGTGGTGGCATCTGGGACCCTCTCTTTACCGCCGTGGTGGTTGGCGTGCACGTTTGTGGCATTGGGGCTGGAGCCAAGCACTCTGACGCTCTGTGGCCAAGTTGACAACAATGGTGGCATTTAATTGGGCCCCACGAGGAATGGAACCTAGTTACATCTCTAAACTCAGGAACCGTTTCATCACACTGCCTTGCTCTCCAACTTGCAGCTGCCCCCTTGGTAAACCCTTCTTCCATGGTGGAGATTGCTTCTCTGTAGGAAGGTGGAGTAAGAACCTTTTGGGGCATTGCAGATGCACCTTGTCCCGCTTCCCATCTTGCAGGCCTGGCTTTGGTAATCCCTTCTTCCATGTTGGTGATTGCTACTCTGTAGGAAGGTGGGGTAAGAACCACTTGGGGCCTTGCAGGTGCACATTTTCCCGCCATCCACAATGCAGGCCTCTGTTTGGTAATCCCTTCTTCCATGGAGATTTCTTCTCTGTGGGAAGGTCTGGTAAGAACCCTTTTTGGCCTTGCAGGGGAGACTGGAACCGGTGGGGAGGTCAATCCCTCGGTTGGCCACTGTCCAGCTTTCTGCCATGGTGCCATCTGCTGAGGGAGGGCAGGTGCCCGCTGGCATCCCTCCCATCCATGACCTGGGGTTAAGACCCATCCCGGGGTTGCCTGCTTCACAGGTTGCAGCTCAACTAATGATGGCTGGCTAGGAGGTTTTACGTGCCAAGGACCCTCCTGCTGGCTTGGAGGAGTTATGGGCCAAGTAGGTGCCCTCTGCTGGCTTGGAGCATTTCCCCATGCTGATGGCAAAGGAGTTTGTAAGTAGCATCTCTTCCATCCAAGTCCTGGGAGGAAAGCCCAATTTACTGCCCAATTTGCTTCATTTACTGGTTGCAGCCCCATTTGTGGTGGCTTGCAAGTGACAGATGCTGGAAAAATCCCTTCTTCCTGCCTCCTTTGAAATTCCCATTTTGAAAGGGAATCTTTCTCCCAGCTATTTGCAGGGTGTAAAGCCATTTCATTTATTGCCGTCTGGAAGGAGCCCAAACCTCTGTTCTAGGGTTTTTTTTTTCCAAGCCTTGTTTCCAAGCTGGGGGGAAGGAGGGGGAGCGTGCACTCACAATTTGCTGAAGAAATATTTCTGCCACCTTCCTTCGTCTTGTTGTGTCTCCTCCTGCATTCCTCCTGATGCAATTAAACTGGAAGCAGCATTCCATTGCCTTTGAAGTTCCGCACTCAGCTTCTTATCACCAAAAGCTTCTCATTTATTCTTCGCTGATATTTACGCTGTCCTGGTCAGCGTTGGGAATGCCGAGACCCCATCACCAGATCTTCCATCACCAGCCCTTCCCCCTTGATAGGGGGAGGGAGCTAGTGAAATATTTTTAAAGTAGAGAGTTGAAATAATGTTAGGGTTCTAAATACCATGCAGAAATAAATCATTGTCCAAGGCAAAACATCCTTTAAGGTCCAATTTATTCCGCAGGCAATTTAGCACCTCTATGGAAATTTCAACTCTGAATTACATCCTGTAAGTTCACCTAGTTTATTTATTTATTTATTTATTATTCATATTTATAGACCGCCCCCTCTCCCGAAAGGGACTCGGGGCGGTGTACAGTCACTAAAATACGTTATAAAATACATGCAAAACAGTTAAATAATTAAATAAGTAGGTAGGTGGAGGAGGTTGCAGACTGTACATGGAATAATAAATATTAAATATAATATATAGTATAATGAAAACTTTTAAAACCCCAAACCCAATTAAAATGAATAAATCCCCGGGAGGTAAAACTAAGAAAGTGCCAGGCCAGCTGATTGAAATAGGTGAGTCTTTAACTTTTGCCGGAAGGAACGGAGGTCGGTGGTAGTTCGAATGTCAGGGGGGAGGTCATTCCAGAGGGTTGGGCCCATCACAGAGAAGGACCTACTCCTAGGTGTCGCCCGCTGGCATTGACCAGCAGACGGCACCAGGAGGAGCCCCTCTCTGTGTGAGCGGATAGGCCGCAGGGACGTGTGTGGTAGGATGCGATCCTGCAGGTAACTAGGCCCACTGCCATGGAGCGCTTTAAAGATGGTGATCAATACCTTGAAACGCACCCGAAAGGCCACAGGTAGCCAGTGCAGCTCGCGCAGGAGAGGTGTTACGTGGGAGTAGCGTGTACTTCCCATAATAACCCGCGCGGCTGCGTTCTGAACTAGCTGCAGTCTCCGGATGCGTCCCAAGTGAAGCCCCATGTAGAGAGCATAGTTGAAAGTTCATGATCTCTCCCCACACCCACAAATCCATCACATGTTCCAATCATCATCTTCCACACTGGCATGTACACCCATCTTCTTCCGGCCAGGTGTCGAGGTGCTGAGACAAAAGATGACCTTGGCTTCTACAAAAGAATGTCAACAATCCATTCTACAATCCTACTCCTTTCTATTCCCCCCTCCCAACTACTACACTATTGAAACAGCATAGAAAATTATTAAAAAGTGTGGCAGGCCAAAGATCCTAAAAAGAATATAATTACAGGCCTGACACAGAATACTTGAAATAATGTCCCTTATATCTTCATCATCTGTCTCCACCACATTTTGAAATCTAAGGTAAAAGGACATTCTCTCAAATTCTATTTTCATCTGTTGGGTGTCAAGCTCTTTGTTCCCCTTCTGCACCCCTTCCATCCCCTCCCTCATCTCAGCCGTCCCACCCTCCAAAAAATCCAGTCTCTGTGAGTTTTTGTTGATCTGGTCCTGGTTCTCTTTAATTTCTTCTTTCATCTCTTTTAGTTGTCTTTTAATCTCCTCTTGTCTCTGTAGAATTTGTTGAAATATTTGTTGGAATTCAGTCTCAGTGGTTTTGGGCTGCATCAGAGATGTTATCATTGATTGTGTACTTGGACTGGATGTTGTAGATGCCGGGGCAGAGGCAGCAAAGCCAGGCTTCCCAGGAGGTGGTTTTTTACGTGACATTATAGAGTTCAGTCAGTACAGAGAATGATCAGTCAGAAAGGTAGAACTGCCAAGAGAGTTCAGGAGACAAAAGGTCCAGGCAGAAGAGGATTTTTCTAATCACACTGGCAATAGAGTAAAGTTTTTCAGTCCAGGGAGTCCAAAAAGTCACAAACAGCAAGAGATTTATCTGAGTAGCACGGAGACAAAGACCGGATGCCTGAAGTTTTATAGGTGGAGTCAGTTTTCACTGTTTATGAAGACAACGGAAGTGTGCCATTTTGCCCTGCCAGCTTCGGGCTTAGGAGGCATAACAAAAGTTTCAAAGTTTCCAAAGTTTCCAGATCATCATTCCATTATAAGTTTAAATCCAAAATTCACCTTTGCTAAGAGCGTGGCGTCATTAATTGGCTCTCTCCCTGCCTCCTCCCCCAAGGGCCGAGAGCAACAATAGTTAACAGCCGCCTGTCCGAGGGGGGGGGAATCCCCCTCCCTCCAGCCGCGCTTCTCAAATCCAAGCCGAAAGGAGATTTTAAATAGCTGGCAATTTCTTTCGAATACACAAAGGGAATGGAGAGTGGATTCCACCTCACCGCACCACAGCCGCTTCCTTCTGAATGTTTATTCTTCCTGCTGCCTCGCAGCGAAGACGCCGGAGCACCTCCCCATCATGCTCCCCAGTACCTGGGGTGATGCGGGGGGGGGGCCCGGCCGCCACCGCCTTGGAGGATCCCCCGTGGTGCTGCCCCTCCGGAAGGAGCCTCTACGGGGCGTCCTGTGCCCCCCAAGGAGTGAGGGGCCCACCGGGAAAGCGCGGGGTGAGCAGAACCTGCCCGTCGCCGTCAGCAGCCGGAACCAGCGACTTTCTGGGTTTGAGGAGTCTTTGTGTTCTATGCTTCCCTCTCAGTTATGGAAAATTAGAGTTTCTCTGATATTGATATGAGTCTTGGTATCTCTTTCTTTTGCTAGAATTAGTCTAGTTGATTTTATCTGGAGAGTTTTATTGATCATGCGGCACATTCACATCACATTTCAATAAAAACACAAGAGATAAAAGTACAAAATCTAAAATTTTATAAATGTATGTCTAGATTACAGATATAATTTTTTGCTTCATTTGTCACAGCCAGGAAATCAGCAAAGTCTCCATTACAGACTCTGCTTGGGCAGTCTGTCACTCTAGGTTGGATAGTTTGTTCTTCATCCCCACACTCACAATTTTGATTATTGTATTTTGCCCCACTTATGGGGGCATCAGCACAACTCCCAGGGACAATTTGAATTTGGTTCAATGTTGTCCACATACTGCATGGGGCTAATCAAATCCAGGTGTTTTTTTCCAAAATGCAAATTTAAACATTGTGGGGGGCAATTTTCTATCTAATATTATTTTCACATATTGGGAGAGAGGGGGGGGAGGGAGAGGTAGAGAGACTCAGACCCTCTAATTTATATATTTTGTTTCAATCCCTTTTCCTTTTCCCTGTCCCTTCCTCCCCCTCCCCTTGTTTTCTTCTTAGCAGTCATCTGTTTTGTTCTGTTCCGTGCAATGATTAGTCCTCACGGTGAGAGGAAGATTGGAAGAATATGCTTCCTGTTAGCTATTATGTATAATGCAGGGCTATTTCTTTACGCTGCAGTATGATCAGGGGCAACCTATTTCCCAGGTTCTTTCTCAAGCCATGCACAGCATCTCATTTCCAGGGGATGCTAAGCTTGCCAATGAGCCTGGCCAGCAAGGCTGCTGCCGGTAACACAGATTGTCCCAGGGGAGCTGCTGTTTTAGAAATAACTTATAAATTAAGTAAGCAATACTTAAATTATGCAAGTGTTTATTTTGAAGATGGCAAAGGCTTCCTTCTCTATTGATGCAAGAAAACTTCTCTAACAGATGCATTTGGAATTCTACCTTTTCACTTTAAATCCAGAGACTTTCCTGGGACTGTAGAGAAGATAACTAAAGCAAAGGAGGAAAATTGTGGGTTGGAGGAATTGGGTGGTTTGGCCCATTCTCAGCAAGGGCTTGCTTTCTTCAGTGAATTTCCCTGACATTGTGGGTCCCCTCCCCTTACCTCTGGCTGCCTCCTCCTCCTCCCTCCCTCCTCCTCCTCCCAGGTTGCCTTCCTCTACCCTTCTTCCTTTTCATTTACACATCTGGTCCTATTAATGACAGCAAGATGGGGCAGCCCTCTCCTGCAGGAGACCAGCCTGCTGCTTGCCATTTTTATTCCCTGGGTATTTTATTATAGAGGGATATTTGCATGAAAATAGCATTTTTCTTTCACAAGAATTCATCTGCTCCTGCTTCTCCCATCCCTCAGGATTTTACTGTGGGTAAGCATTGTGTATTCCTGATGCGGTCACATACACAAAAAACACCCAATTATTTAAATTATTGTAACCTGTGTGGGTTTATTTTTTCCTTCTTCTTCTTCTTGACTTGGCTGTTCAGTCAGCACTGCAGTGAGCTGAAATAGATCACCCTCGGCAAGACAATCGCTCTAAATTGACAGCAAAAATATTTTAAACAACCTGGACAATATGCTATAATTCCTGTTGCATTTAAATCTTGTCTTCTCATCCCACATCGATGTCTTTGTGTGTTCGGTGCCTCGATTTGAGGCTTGGGATAAACAGTGCACGGCCACCCCAGAAAAGCCACTTGGGGTCAGATGGAGATGCAGGTGCTAAGGAAGCCCATCATCCACCAACCAAGGACTCTCATCTTGCAGGCCAAAGTGCAGAGAATTTCCTCCCAACCTCTGAATGACAAAATAGAGTCCAACGTCTGCCACCTGCTACCCCCCCCCCCAGCTGTGAGCAGCCTCTTTCAAAGACTGACAAGGACCCGGTCAGGCCTGCAACCATCTTTTCTTTTGGATCTTTGGCCTGGCACACTTTCTATTATTCTATTAGGCATTTTCTATTGTGGGAAAATGGGAAGGGGGATTGTACAGAGTTAGATGATATTTAGCCATAAGAACATTCTTTCTAAAAAGCCAAGGTCATCCTTTATCTCTGCATCTCTACACCTGACCGGAACTGGATGGGTGGAAGCTGCCAGCATGGCGGTGGAAGATTGGACCATGTGATGGACTTGTGGGTGTGGGGGCAAGATCCTGAACTTTCAAATGGGTGGGAAAACTGGGAAGCTTTCAGATTTGGGTTTCCCCAGATGTGCCAACATGGCTCTCTTAATAAATTGGAACTTTGAGCAATCCTTTGCCTTGGACTCTAATTTACTTTTGGATGCTATTTGGAACCTTGACAGTCCCCATTTCAAAACTGCTTTTGAAACCAGCTTGGATGGTGACATTCCAATAGACAAGGGGAAACTTTCACAGTCTTGGGCTTGCAGCTAAGCCCCTCACTCAGCAGCATAGACTTCATTTCCCTGGGATCCTGACACTGAAAACAATTGCTGAGGTTGCTGGGGGGGGGAGGCAGCAGCCAGATGAGCATTTCCGGAATGAAGGAGGAGGACCTCATTCTCCCCATTGGGTCCCAGCTGGAATGAGGTCCCGGAAGAGGGGAAGAGAAGGGGTGAAAAGAGGCCATCAGGAGATATTAAAAAGGAGAAGGGAAATGTGGCCAAATGACATAGTACACTTTTATTCTGGTAAACAAGTGAAATAAGTGCAGAGTTCTGCACCTTTAAATGAAAACGCTTTGTGTCCTGTATGATATATGCACGCATGATTATTACTGAATTTTTAAAAATCCTTTGTAAATTACTAATTCTGTGAGGGGAAAGGGAGATTAGCTCACGCATCAGCAATGATAAGAGAAGGGGTTGGTTTGAGAAGGCAGCTTAAACTCTACTGCTCTCTCCTCCTTATCCTCGAGGTGGAGCCTTTTGTGTCTCCTCCACTGGCTCCCTTCTCCTCCCAGCTGGAGGCAATGGCTTTGCCAGCCATTTGTCTGGGTGTCTTTGGAAGGGGAACCCCCAGGCTTTGCCAGAGTGGATCCCTGGTGGGGTGAAGAACCAGCCCAAACTCTGAGGCATTCCTCTGGAGGCACAACCCCGACTGGACCCTTAAAGGGTGCCTCTCTTTTCCAGTGCATCACTCCAGCTGCCATCTTGGCTTTTGAAGTCCAGACCTGACTTGGCTGTTGCCTCCTCTCTGAATCAGAGGAGCAGAATTCTCTCCCAGAGCACCGAGGACAAAAACCCAAGCGTTGATTTCATAAACAGGAAGAGACTTGCAACCAGAGGTGGGTTGCTCGGTTTGGCCCGGTTCGTCTGAAGCAGTAGTGGAATTCAGGCCTGGGTTGCAGAACCGGCAGCGATCCAGGCCTGCCGTGCCCCCAAACCTCTTCCCTCACCACCGTTGGGCTTCCGCCATTTTGGTTTTTTTTGTGACTGTGCATACGTAGTTCCCTGTAAATTGTTTTGCGCATTCATGAAGAACAATTTACATTGAACAGCGCATGCACACAGGGTTGTGAACCGGTAGTAAAACCAGCAGCACTCCACCCCTGCTTACAACCATTCATTTAGTGATCATTCAAAGTTGTGTGGGTGTGGCTTGGTGGGCATGGCATGGCTTGTTGGGTGTGGCTTGTTGGTGGTGGCAGGGGAAGGATACTGCGAAATCCCCATTCCCTCCCCACTCTGGGGCCATCCAGAGGTGGCATTTGCCAGTTCTCTGAACTACTCAAGATTTTCGTTACCTGTCCTCCAGAACCTGCTGATTTTCACCCCTGGTTGGAAGGGACCTTGGAGGTCTTCTAGTCCAATCTCCTGCCCAAGGCAGGAGTCCTTATTCCATCTCAGGAAAAAAAAATGGTCCAATCTTTTCTTTCAAAACTCCAGCAATGGAACACTCCAGCAAAACTCCAGCAATGGAACAGGACTCTAATAGGCAAACTGTTCCGCTCCTTAATGGTTCTCAGTGTTAGGAAATTCCTCCTTGTTTCCACCCATTGATGAGCTTCCACCCATTATTTCTCATCCTACCCTGAGGTCTACCCTAAGTTTCTAAATCTAAATAAATAAGCAGTTGAGTGAGTGAGTTTTGAATGTTCTAGTGAGCTTCCAGTCTGAGTAAATCACATGGTAAATCCATTTCTGTGGAAGGCTTAGTCAACTTCCAACAAAATGTCCAGACAGATAATGAATTGTTCCTGAGTTTCAGCCTGGGTCAGATTAGGAAGACTTGTTCTAACTACCTTTTACCACTACAGCTTATCTGAATAATTCCTTCCATGCTTCTCTCCTTAGGCTGCCGATAATGTTTTGGGGCACTTAGCTGCTCTTCCAAATCTCTCAAATAATTCATTCTAGCACAAAGCTCTCATCTACCCTAAGGCGTTGCCTGCAATTGAGAGGTCTCTCTTTCTGACAACGGGGCCTAGTTGGAAGCAGGGCAGAAAAAAGAAGGCTTGGTTTCCTGGACCAGATTCTGTGCTTCCATCTAGGAGGGGCACTTTTTCCTCCCCTCCCCCCTCCCAGCCTCTCCCTCAACCTCAAGATAGGAAGAGACACACAGGGAAGGGAATTGATTACATGGTTATACAGAAAATATGCTTGATGTTTGGGTGTCAAATGAAATGTAATTTTGAAATATATTTTTGCCCTTTGAATGATACATCATCCTTCAGAAATGCCATGAACTGCCCCATTATTAATGCAGTTTAGAATGAGTAGAACTGAAATGATAATGAGTTTCTAAATTAATATTGCAACTTCTCATTTCAGTATTTGATGAGCTATATCAAAACTTCATTAAATCACTCTGTTTTGCCAGCTCTGGTTTATAATCAGGGCTGAGAAACGTATCTTCGGGAAAGCCAGTTGACGCTGGAGGCTGAGCTGAGCTGCTTCGGGTGCAGGCAGGGCTGTAGTAGTAATGGCTCAAATAAGGGAGTTAATGGTGTGTTTTTCAAAATGTGATGATAAAACTTTTGATTGTTAAATAAACATTGCATGCAAAATTACCAGGCTAACAAGATGCAACTTTTGCTTTCTGGTTAAACATCGAGTCAATTCTCATCTTTCAGAAGTTGGAAACCATTTCCGGTTCTGCAGTGACATGGCTGTGTTTCTTCAATATGTCACTTATATTGTCATCCTGCCTGAATTAGCATGCATTGATTGGATCCTGAAAAGAGGAGGAGGAGGAGGAGCAGAGGAGTGAAGTTGGGAAACCAAGTCAACCTGTTACTGAGTTAATCCATTTGTAGTTCATAGAATACTGTGAACCATAAATCAACTGAGCAGGCTGGGTTGGCACTGCACACCAAGTCACAAAAATCAAATCAGTCAAGCTTAGCATGAATGCCGTCTTTAGGTCGTTGACAGTCTTGCTAAGCAGGTTGTGTAAACAGGGTGGTATTACGGAGACAGTCTGTCTCCAAGGAAGATCACTGATTGGAAAGAGGGTTGGGAAGAGCAGTGGGGCTATTCCATAGTGCATCTGCCAATATATCAGAACCTGTAGAGATGTGGTGCACAAAGCATGGAAGTCTAAACACTGTTTAACTGGTTGGTTCCTTGGCTTTCCTCTACTGACAAGCGCTAAGGGAGTAAGCCCCCATAACTCTGGTCACTGGGCCTTAAATGTGGAATTCCTCTACAGCCTAGAATAAGATTTCTCTCCAAAAAAGGGAGAATGAGAGCTATGTGGGCTGAGAAAGCTTTGGGTGGACTGTGGGGTGTCTTCTCTTAAGCTCCAACTAAAGACTAACACAATAACAGATTTGGAAGGGACCTTGGATATTTTCTAGTCCAACCCCCTGTCCACACAGGAGACTCTATACCAGCGATGGCGAACCTTTTTTGGCTCGTATGCCACAAGTGGGGGGAGCGCGGGGGGGTCGTGTGCGGGCGTGCTGCACCCATAATGCAACGCGCAATCCCCCAGTGCGCATGCGCGCACAATGCGCCCCCCGCCCATTTTTACATGCTTTTTTCGCCCTCCCCAGGCTCCAGAGTCTTTATAGGAGCCTGGGGAGGGCGAAAAGAGCCTCCCCCCCGAGGCGCACATGCGCACTGGCCAGCTGACAGGGCAGCGCCTTGCGTGCCCTGACAAATGGCTCCGCGTGCCACTTGTGGCACGCGTGCCATAGGTTCGCCATCACTGCTCTATAGCATTCCAGGCAAATGGCTATTTACTTTCTTCTTGAGAACCTCCAGTCATGGGCCACCCAGAGGTTCTGAAGGCTAGCCATTCCACTGGTTGATTGTTCTTACTGTCCAACCTACTCACTGAAGAGTCTCTAAATAATAAGCAAGCAGGAAAAGACATGCCAGGCAGAGACTTGAATTGGATAAGCATTTTTCAGACTCCTCTTAGTATTCTCAGATTTAGCAGGAGTCCAAACTCAGCTTTGCGCACCTTCAAACATGATAAGAACAGGAAAATATTATTATCGGAACTGTTGTCTATATTGAGTTAATAGCAACAGCAATAGCATGTACGCTTAAATACATCTCTGGGTAGTTTACAATGTAAACCAAGATTTGTTGTTACTGTCTATTTGCAGGTTTTCACACAGAGGTCTTCACAAAAACTGACATAAGATATTACAGTATCTGTGAGTTCATTCAGGTCTGCAGCGGCATCTTCAAAAACATTCCAATCAGTGCAGTCAAGGCAAGCCTTTAGTTTTGCCACCTCAGTCCAAGACTTTACTGATTTAATTGTTGGTTTTATGGTTTTAAGTCTTTGTAAGCCCTAACAAGGTGAATCATGCAATGATCAGAGTGTCCCACAGCCGCTCGTGGTAAAGACCAATAAGCATCTATTAATGTTTGTAGCAATGGTCAAAAATATTATTGCCTCTTCTGAGACAGTTGACATGCTGAAAATATCTTGGTAGCTCTGCTTAAGTTAGCCCTGTTGAAATCTCCTAACACAATGGGGAGTGAATCTGGATATTTAACTTCAGCCCACATAATCTGGTCAGCTAGAGTTCATAATGCACTGTTTACGCAATCTTGTGGAGAAACATAAACAGCAATTAGGCTAAATGAGGAAAACTCCCATGGGGAATAAAATGGTTTGTAATTGATAATTAATGTATCTAAGTCCACATCACAGAATTTCTTTAGTATGGTTATATTTTGGCACCAGTGGCTGTTGATATCAAAACACAGGACGCCTCCTGTCTTTTTACAGGAAGTTTCTGCAATTCTGTCTGCTCTTTGTATCTGAAACCCTGGGATAGGCAAGCTGTTATCATCAATTGACTCATTTAGCCAAGTTTCAGTGAAGCAGAGAGCTGCTGAGTTGTAAAAATCAGAGTTGCATCTATTTAAAAGAAGTATTACATCCATCTTATAAGTGAGTGAATCTAAATTAGTCAGAAAGAGTGAAGGAAGAGGAGTTTTTATTCCACTTTTCATTGTTGTTGTTAGTTGTGAAGTCATATTCGACCCATTGTGACCACAATGAGAGAGACCACGCTGGGAGGAGTTTGACCCTGTTGCCACCGAAGATTTGGAAGGTTGCGCGGGCGACTGCGAGCCACCACATGTTTATTGGACCCGTGTCCCTCCTGGCTTGTACTGGCATCCTGGGAGGGTTCACGAGGCTGGCTAATGGGACTGGTGAACGCTTTGTTGAGTGAGGGCCTTCTACCAGCCACCTTGAAAGAGGCGGTGGTGAGGCCCCTGCTCAAGAAGCCTTCTCTGGACCCAATGGAACTAGCAAATTATCGTCCTGTCTCCAACCTTCCTTTCTTAGCGAAGGTTGTTGAGAATGTGGTGGCTCAGCAGTTCCCGCGTCACCTGGAGGAATCTGATTATCTTGACCCGCGCCAGTCCGGCTTCCGACCCAGACACAGCATGGAGACGGCCTTGGTCGCGTTGGTGGATGATCTCTGGAGGGCAAAGGATAGGGGTTGCTCCTCTGTCCTTGTCCTATTAGACCTCTCGGCTGCTTTTGGTACCATCGACCATGGTATCCTATTGCGCCGTCTGGAGGGGTTGGGGGTAGGAGGCACCGTGCTGCGGTGGTTCCGCTCCTACCTCTCTGGCCGGACGCAATGTGTGCTGGCAGCGGAGCAGAGGTCGACCCCGAGGCCCCTCACTTGTGGGGTCCTGCAGGGGTCGGTTCTCTCGCCTCTCCTGTTCAACACATATATGAAGCCGCTGGGCGAGATCATCCGTGGTTTTGGGGTGGGATACCATCTGTACGCTGATGACACGCAGCTGTACATCTCCACCCCAAACCACCCCAACGAGGCCGTCGAAGTGATGTCCTGGTGTCTGGAAGCCGTGCGGGTCTGGATGGGGGACAACAGGCTCAAGCTCAACCCCTCCAAGACAGAGTGGCTGTGGCTTCCGGCTTCCCGGTTCAACCAGTACATTCCATCTCTGGCCATCGGGGACGAGCAATTAGCCCCGGTGGAATGGGCGCGCAATTTGGGCGTCCTCCTAGATGCCCGGCTGGCTATGGATGACCATGTGGCAGCCGTGGCGAGGGGGGCGTTCCACCAGGTTCGCCTGGTGCGCCAATTGCGACCCCTTTTGGACCGGGATGCCCTGCGCACAGTCACTCACGTGCTGGTGACGTCCCACCTGGACTACTGCAACGCTCTCTACATGGGGCTCCCCTTGAGGTGCGCCCGGAGATTGCAGTTGGTCCAGAATGCAGCCGCGCGGGCAATTATGTGGAGAACAAGGTTCTCCCATATAACACCTCTCCTGCGCGAGCTGCACTGGCTTCCTGTGGCCTACCGGGTGCGCTTCAAGGTGTTAGTTACCATCTTTAAAGCGCTCCATGGCACAGGACCTAGTTACCTGCGGGATCGCGTTCTGCCCCACACATCCCTGCGACCTATTCGCTCGCACAGAGAGGGACTTCTCTGGGTGCCATCCTCCAGAGAGTGTCAGAGGGCGGCGCCCAGGAGTAGGGCCTTCTCTGTGATGGGCCCTACCCTTTGGAATGACCTCCCCCCAGATATTAGGACAACAACTTACCTCCGCTCCTTCCGCACGAAACTTAAGACCCACCTGTTCCGACTAGCCGGCCTGGCTTAATTTAGAACTTCTCCACCTCTTGGGCATTTTTAATTTTTATTTTTAACTTTATTATCATTGGGGTTTTAATTGTTTAAAATTATTGTAATTTATTTATTTATTGTTCCACCTCCTCCATATTGTATTGTATTGTTGTGATTGCTGCTGATGTACGTCGCCCCGAGTCCCTTGGGGGAGAGGGGGCGACTAAGAAGTCAAAATAATAAATAAATAAAATAAAAATGACAATGTTCCTCCAGGCCTTCCTATCCTCTACCATCCTCAGGAGTCCATTTAAGCTCACACCGACTACTTCGGTGACTCCATCCAGCCATGCCATCCCCTTCTTCTTTTTCCCTCAATCTTTCCCAGCATTAGGCTCTTCTCCAGTGAGTCCTTTTCCTTAGACTATTCAAAATCTCGTTTACCCCTTCTCTGCCTCCGACATCTCCTCCTTTTGTTTTTGTTTATTCATTGTTCAGATGCAGTTGCTTCTTCCTGTATTAGAATCTCTTCTGCATTTGTAAAGACGGGTTGTAGTCACGGAAAGCTGCTCATTAAAGAAATATTGCTTGGTGCTTAGCAATTGGTCTCTTGAAATCCGGAGTGAATCACCGAGAATAATAATAATAATTTAAAAAAAAACTCTCAGAGAGCATTTCGCCATCAGTGACGCCATCTTAGAAGAAAAGTCATCAAAAGAAAAATCTTCAAAACTTTGTGATAATTGAGCACCTATATTCTATTTCCTAATGCAGAGAATACGGTGAGTGGCATTAGGTGTCAATCTCATATTCCTTTGCTATTTTACTCCCTGGATACCTTTGACCAAGAAAGACATTGAGCCTGTCATTCAGCACCAGGCAAAGCTCTGTGTTCCTTACTCTGCCTGCCATTTGGCCAAGAACTCTTCTGGGCAGAAAAAGTTTTATCTTATGCAGGTGTCTGGTACTTGAAAAAAGTTTGGGAACCCACTGGAGTTATGGTGAATCAGAACTGGGTTCCCTTTTCTGGACTGCTTCACAAACCTTCCCTTCTACAAAATATGAGAAACTAAAAGCAGTTATCAGTAGCAGGGAAACTATTGATTGCCAGCCTTCCCAGATACAGGTTGGTTTTCATCAGGGCAGCATCTAGAGGTTCCCCCCATTAGACCACCTGAAGCCCAAACTGGTATCCTCTCCTCTTGTCACGTGACCAGATTGTCCTCCATATTCCCTGAGTCTTTACGCTGCCCGGGCTTGGGTTGGTGCTGAGGCTCAGGACCCTGGACAGCACCCCAAAATTCAGGGGTAGCTGGTGAAGTATTTTAAGGGAGAGTCAGGTTAACGTCAGGGTTCCAAATAGCATCCAAAATTAAATCAGAGTCTAAGGCAAAGTATTGCTCAAAGTTCCAATTTATTCAGAGAGCCATGTTGGCTTTCTGGGAAAACCCGAATCTGAAAGCTTCCCAGTTTTCCCCACCCAGTTGAAAGTTCAAGATCTTGCCCCCACACCCACAAGCCCATCACATGGTCCAATCTCCCACTGCCATGCTGGCAGTTCCACCCATCCAGATCTGGTTAGGTGCAGAGACAAAGGATGACTTTGGCTTTCTAGAAAGAATTTTGTTGTGGCTACATAGTATGTGACTCTGTACAATTCCCCCCTCCCATTTTCCCACAATAGAAAATGCATAGCAGAATAATAGTCCTCTCCTCATATGGGAGGAATGGGATAAATAAATGTTATCTCCCTTCAAGCCTGTTGTTCTGCTAATCTGGGCTATCTTTGACTCAGCATCTAGAAAACATAAATTGGTCAATTCCTTTCTTTTATTTTCCCTTTTTCAGTTACTACAAATCAAAATCAGAATAGAGCTGGAAGAGACCTTGGAGGTCTTCTAGTCCACCCCCCCTGCTCAACTATTACCATTTCAAACAATTAGCTGTCCAGTCTCTTCTTAAAAACCTGCAATGATGAAGCACCCACAACATCTAAAGGCAAGCTGTTCCACTGGTTAATTGTCCTCACTCTTAGGACGTTTCTCCTCAATTCCAGGTTGCTTCTCTCCGTGATTAGTTTCCATCCATTGTTTCTTGTCCTGCCGTCCAGTGCTTTGGAAAATAAGTTGACCTCCCTCTTCTTTGTGGCAGCCTCTCAAATACTGGAAGGCTGCTATCATGTCCCCCCTAGTCCTTCTTTTCTCTAGACTAGCCAAAACCAAATCCTGTAACCATTCTTCATATGTTTTAGTCTCCAGGCCTTTGATCATCTTAATTGCTCTTCTTTGCACTTTTCCCAAAGTCTCAACAACTTTTTTGTATTGTTTAAACTGTTACAGCTTGGCTTGGCAAGGATTGGTATTTAGACCAAACAGAAAAAAAAACCCTTATAGTTATTCATTGATTTTCAATAACAGTTAACAGGACATTCCGTTTTTCAAAATGAGACTTTAGGGCTGTGCTGAAGGTAGAGAAAGATCTCTAAATCAATCCAAACTTAAGGTTCAAAATATATCATAAGATGATCAATTACAATGGAAAATAGTTTGTTTAAATTATTTTGATTTGTTTAAAAAAAGGACCATTTTGGTTGCTGTTTGAAATTAAAACAGAACATTTTAATCAACAATTGACTCAGAAGAAACGTTTTGGATGATGATCTGGGAGAAGTGAGTATAGTTAATTGATGTCACCTTGGACTTGGTGTCCACTTTTCACAGGATAATCTGTTTCCTATAAAAGATCAGATAACACACATACAAATACGCACACACTCTGCCACCATGCACTATTTAATCCACATTTATTGATATAAATCTCCAGAGAGACTAATACCAATGTTCCTCTTACTTGCTTGCCTCCTAAAGGTCTGCACATTTAGGAGGAAAAACAAAGCGATAAAATCCTGCAAATCTGCTCCATGAAGACTTCTCATTATGGTGGATGTTTCCCCCTCCCCTAAGATGTCAACTTCCTCCCCTCCAGTCTTGGATGCCACCATATAATAAATTCATGAATGCAAAGTTCTGAAAGAGATCTTAAGTGCCATTTGCATTGGAGTTACACTAATTATATTTGGAAAGAGAGGGACATCTGCAAATCCTCATGTGGATCAGTTCTCCAACTCAATTAGGCAATTCAGAATGACATTAATGTTTCACTTTGTGAAGGACAAGGCAGCTCCCTCCTGCCTGTTTCCTCAGGCAGGAGATCTAATTTCATTCATTTGCACATTGTCTGTGCAGATTATTCTACCAACTAAAACAGGTTCTTTCTTCTGAGTGTTTTGAGGTCCTCAGTTCTTGGGAATGCTGGTTCAAAGGGAGGCTCCTCCATCAGAAAAGAGGTCTTAACTTGGGGAATAGTAACGTTCCACCTCCAGGCCTTGAACCAAAGTGCCAAAAAGCAGCAACTCCATTCATGTCTTCCACCTCTTTCTACCAAAGTCCTTTCCATGCCAAGGCTGAAGCTGGTGCCTTGAAATAAAGTGCTGCCTATCCATGGGATGCATTGATTAAAGGTTTGTGGAGTGAATGTTCCACCTAGCTCTAGTCTTTTGTACTTTCAACATTGAATGCATTTAAAAAAGGGCTTTCTCCTTTCTATTTTACAGCTGGGAAAACGAGCCAGAGAGTACCTTCCAACTGCTTCCCCCCTGGAGCAAGAATCTCACAACTTCTGAGCAGCCCCTTTGCATTAGCTGATGTTCCAACATGTCAAAAGAGCTATAAAATATCTATAGGGGATTTTCTTTGCATTAACATTTCCAAATGCAAATAACAGCTCCAATAAATGCGCTGGACAGAATCTGAGGTCTGGATGGGTGAAGGACATGGAGAACAAACGTGTCAGGCTCACACTTTACATGGAGTCATCGACTTACAATCATAATACTTTAATACAGTGGTAGGATTTAAAAATATTTATAAGTATAATCTTTATTGTCATTGTACTTAAATACAACGAAATTGGTTTACTACCGGTTCCGTGGGAATGGGTTGGTGGGTGTGGCATGGGAAGGATATTGTAAAATCTCCATTCCACTCCAGGGGAAGGTTACTGCAAAATCAATTTCATTGTATTTAAATACAATGACAATAAAGATGATACTTATACTTATAAAATCACCCATTTCCTCCCAATCAGCTGGGAATGGGGAGGCAGAGAATAAATGGGGACAGGGTCAGTTAGAGGGGGTATTTACCGGTTCTCCAAACTACTCAAAATTTCTGCTAGTGGTTCTCCAGAACTGGTCAGAATCGGTCAGAACCTGCTGAATGCCACCTCTGCCATAATACGATCATAAGCTTGACTTCAGAAGTTGTGGGAGCTTCATCCCTGGAGGCTTTCAAGAAGAGACTGGACTGCCATCTGACAGAAATGGTGTAGGGCAGTGATGGCGAACCTATGGCACGCTGAGTTCAGCCTTTTTTAAAGCCATTTTTCGGCCTCCCCAGGCTCCAGAGGCTTTATAGGAGCCTGGGGAGGGCGAAAAGAGCCCCCCCTGTCCTTCCCGGAGGCCCTCCGGAGGCTTCAGGAGCTTCCCTGAAGCCTCCGGAGCGCAAAAAACTGGCCCTACGGGCAAACCGGAAGTTTTGGAACACACTTCCGGTTTGCTCAGAGGGTTGTTTTGAGTGCTCCGAAGGATTCAGGGAAGCCTCTTGAAGGTCCCTAAAACCTTCGGAGCGCTTAAAACAACCCTCCAAACAAACAGGAAGTGACTTCTGGTTTGCTCGGAGGGTCCTTTTGACTGCTTCGGAGGTTTTAGGGAAGCCTCCTGAAGGTCCCTGAAGCCTCTGGACAGCTTCTGGGGAGGGTGGGGGAGGCTGTTTTCGCCCTCCCCAGGCTCCTACAAAGCCTCTGGAGCCTGGGGAGGGCGAAAAAAGCATGCAAAAATGGGAGGGCCGTGCCTGCAGTGCGCGCATGCTCACTGGGGGGGTGTCACACATGCATTATGGGTGCGGCACGCCTGCACACGACCCCCCTGCACTCCCCCCCACTTATGGCATGCGAGCCAAAAAAGGTTCACCATTGCTGGTGTAGGGTCTCCTGCTTGGGCAGGGGGTTGGACTAGAAGATTTACAACGTCCCTTCTGTTGTGTACTGGCGGGCCTGGCCAGCAGAGGGCAGTCGTTCGCAGAAGCCCTCTGATTGGTCCAGGTGCGCCTGCCGGCCGGCGGGAAAGATACCCTATTCCTATTGGTTCGCCGTCTGACAGCTGCATGTATAAATAGCTGTCAGACGGCTTTCGTTCTCCGGTTCCTGTCAGTTCTGTTAAGCTTAATAAACACGTTAAAGTAACAACCGACTCCGTCTCCTCAGTTCCAAGACTTAACACCTTCCAACTCTGTTAAACTGTTAATAATGGAGCCCAGAATTTATATTGCTAAGTGAGACATTTGTTAAATGAGTTGTACCCCATTTTACAACCTCCCATGCCACAGTTGTTTATTGATTCATGGCAGTTCTTCAAGTTAGTAACACAGTTGCTAAGTGAATCTGGTTTCCCCATTGACTTTGTTGTTGAAAGGTCATAAAAAGTGATCACACGACCTGGGACCCAACAACGGTCATAAATATGAACCACTGCCAAGGGTCTGAATTTTGATCATGTGTCCATAGGGATGGCACGATGGTTGTAAGTGTGAAAAACAGTCCTAAGTCACTTTTTTCAGTGCTGCTGTAACTTTGAAAGGTTGACTAAGCAAATGGCTATAAGTCGAGGGCTACCTATACCTCTTGTGGAGCCTTCCTCTTGCTTTCTGTATTTCACCTCTGGCAGAGGAGGTGAAAGATGGGGTTAAACCAGGGATGTCCAAACTTGGGAACTTTAAGACTTGTGGACTTCAACTCCCAGAATTCCCCAGCCAGCTCTGCTGGCTGGGGAATTCTAGGAGTTGAAGTCCACAAGTCTTAAAGTTCCCAAGTTTGGACACCCCTGGGTTAAACACAGTTGAAGTAGAATTTGTACCCACAGGCTCTCCATTAGGAGAGTACAGTTAGTCCTTGGCTCACAACCACAATGGAGCCCAAAACATCTGTTGCTAAGTGAGACATTTGTTAAGTGAGTTTTGTCCCCATTTTACTATTTTTCTTACCACCGTTGTTAAGTGAATCACAGCTGTTAAATCAACCTTGCGTCCCAATTGACTTTGCTTCTCAGAAGGTCACAAAAGGTCATCACGTGGCCCCAGGACACTTCAACCGTCATTAATATGAGTCAATTGCCCAGCGTCCGAATGTAAATCACACGGCCATGGAGATGCTGCAATGGTTGTAAGTGTGAAAAACGGTCATCATCAGTCTTTTTTTTTCAGTGCCATTGTAACTCCAATCGGCTACTAAAGGAACTGTTGTAAGTGGAGGACTACCTATCCTGCTATGAACTCTCCTTCTCCTGTTGCTCCCCATCCTAGAGAGTCAAAGCCACGGGGTGGCAGAGGCTCAGCAGGAATGAGAAATCAGGCAGAGACACAGACAGGCAGGAGGTGGTCATCAACCTTTGGGCCAGTGGTGAAATTCAATTTTTTTTACTATCGTTTCTGTGGGCGTGGTGTGGCTTGGTGGGCGTGGCTTGGTGGGCGTGGCAGGGGAAGGATACTGCAAAATCCCCATTCCTCCTGATCAGCTGGCACTTGGGAGGCAGAGAATAGATGGGGGTGGGGCCAGCCAGAGGTGGCATTTGCCGGTTCTCCGAATTACTCAAAATCTCCACTACCAGTTCTCCAGAACCTGTCAGAACCTGCTGGATTTCACTCCTGCTTTGGGCCCCAAAAGCTGAAAACCCCAGCGCCATTGAAAGAGGCAAATCTTGGGGTTTATTTTACGACAGGAAAAACAAGTGCTGTTCTTCTTCAAAGCAGCTTTTAAATAAAAGGTTGGACAGATTAAGCAATTAAGGGTTTCTTTGAAAGGATTCCGAAGTTTGTCTCTCGTTTCCAAGGTCGCTCTTGCAATCAGTTCTGTGCCAAACGTTTTGCTCCCTCTTCAAGGCAAGCAGGCAAGGATGGTTCAGGTTGGCTGTTCCTTGCTCCGGGAGGGCATCCGAAAGCAGGTCGTCAGCAGTAATAAATCCTTGCAGAACATTACCAGCTAAGGAGTTTCCACTTGAACTTCCATAACTCAGTGGAAAGGATCAAGCCAAGTAACCTCATTTCCGCAGACCTACAATTGGGTCGAACACAGAAAATTAATTAGAAAGCAATTCCAATACTTGTGAAATAATTAACAGAGCTCAGAAGTTGAACAGGCCAACCCAGACGGGAATGCCTTTTTGTTGGTTGTCAAGAATGCCTATAATTAAGTTGTACATGCCAAACTCAGATTATACCTAGCTTTTTAAAATTAAGCAGCTCTTTCAAAGCCAGTGAGAGATACAGCTAATTCGTTTAAATTCTCATTTCAACAGAGACATTTCATTTCAAATTTGGGGCCTAATTACTTGGCCTGAACCCAACATCTCTGCCATTTTCAAATAAAGAGAGGCTTTCAAACTTCAAACGTTCTTTTATTTTTTCCCTTTAAATGTTAATAATGACAAAAGACATCAAGGAAATCCCAGCATTTATTTTAGGGGAGAAATTTACCTTCATATATATGTCCCTGGGCTTTTTCATAGATTGGTGATCATGGATAAGCTTTCACATGTTAATTTTCTCTTTGAAAAGAGAAATAATGCATCATGAAGGTGGATAAGAAGGTCTCCTGCATTTTGGCAGCCCTCAGCTTCACCATCCATTGGTTTGGACCGCCCAGAAGAGAAGCCAGAGGACAACGTATCCTTGGGGCAGCCAAAAGGAGCAGCACCGGTGCTCAGATGAAGCCAGGTTAGAACAAGGTGACATCTGCAGCAGGGCTCTGCTCTTCTTTGCTTCCTGCCAACCATTCATTACACAATCTTAATACCGCCATTGGGTGCTTAATACACCCACTGAGCTGGCCACCATTTCAGAATATCTAAGACTCAAAGAAACAAGAATTTATATTATTGAATTTAACATTTTGATCAGTGAAAACTCCCCTGGTGATAAGGGCAGCGTTCACCCATTTTATGACAACTTGGAAAACTTTGGGTTTCACGCTCCAGCTAATGAACAGTCTGTCTTTTCTGCATGTTGCCACATGAAGCTTATCTTATCGGAAGCAGAGACGCTGCCTTTGCACAACGTGCGGGACTCAGCTGACGTGGGCTTGGCTAATTTCAGATTCACGTCTTGTAGACGGCAAGTATGCAATAGATTGAGTCAATCGTGCTTAATCGACCACGGTACATCTTGCCAAAGATTTATTTACTGAGGCCTTCCAAAACGCTTTCCATTAAGAAAAAAGTTAAGCATTTACAGTACCCTTCTTCTCATGCAACAAATCCCAAGAACATTTGGACCTAATGTTCACGTAAAGAGGGAATATATTTCCTGGATTTACAATCAGCCCACTAATGGGAGAAGACGGCTGTCAATCCTGAAGCTGACCTGACTGAGGCTTCAGGGCTGCCACAACTGGAGGTAAGGGACAGGGAGGGGGGGAGTAGAGATTGCTGGGGTTTGTAGTCAAAACAAAATACTTTCTCCTGGGAATCAGGGACATTCCAGCAGGTGCTTCGAAGGAGGGGACTGAGGTCACCTAGCAACTGGACTGTATCCTGATTGGACCATGTGACTGATTGTTTTGAGAAAGTGAAAAACTTCTACTTTTAATTAAGTGACAACCATGGGAACGTTTAGAGTTGGTTTTCACTAGTCCATGCCAATATGGCATATCCAATAAAGCTATTCTTTGAGGAATCTACCTGCCTTGGAGTTTTGTTTGCTGTGTTAATTGGAACCCTGACATTGGCAACAAGGTGACAGACAGTAGTAAGTGGAACTGCTTAATTCATTATTTGATCTGTCTTTACCCAAAAGGTAAAAAAGTAGTCCAACCTATCAAAAGCTGAAGTATAAAAAACAGATTACAAATACAAGTCAAATTAGGCAAGAAAATGGTAATGTAACACCTGTCTACCCTCGATGAGCTCAAATCCCCAGGACAAAATGGATTACATCCCGGGGTACTAAAGATGTGATATCAGAGCTACTGAACCCTATCTATCAACTATTCTGAAGCACCAGGAGCTACAGAGGACGGATTCTGACTATTCTGACTGAACAATAAATCCAATAAAACAAAACATAAAACAAACAAACAAGATGTGGCTCCAATTCTGGGAGGGGGAGCGAGGGGGGGGAGGAATCTACAGACCAATCAACCTGAATCAATACTTGGGAAGATCCTGGGAAAACCAATCAAGCAACAGATAATAGAATAACAGAATTGGAAGGGACCTTTGAGGTCTCTAGTCCAGCTCCCTGCCCAAGCAGGAGACCCTATCATTCCAGACAACTGCTTGTCCACTCTCTTCTTAAAACCTCCAGTGAGGGAGCACTTCCATGGCAGAGGGTCCTCTATGCTTGTAAAGATGGGTGAACATATAGGATAATGCTAAAGCTAAAGCTAACCCTATCCTAAAGACAATTTTACTAAAATAGGGCAATGACCTATTGTTGGATTTATCAATTGAGAAAAATGGTTTTGTTTTTTTGGTCATATTATTTAGGAGACATTAGTTCAAGCTTGCAGTAAAAACCATAAACAGGATGCGGAATAAAATAAGGTCAAACAACACTTGCTCAAAAACACACACAATGAGGAATAATTGGCTAAAATTAAGAAGTTTATTTGCATGCTCACATAAACAAGAAAAATACAGGGAAACCATGAACTTTTACAAAGAAAAAAAATGACTTGGTTAACATGACATGGATTGCACAGTAATCCTAAATATGAAGTTTAAAAAAACAACAACAGTGAGACTGTCTTCACACAACATTGCCTAAATTAACTCATTTTTCTGACTTTGCAGAATTTGTGGAACACTAGCTAAATGTTTATGCAACACATTAAATCAACAGAAAATGAATATATAACCAAATTTAGCATGCTGCTTTCATGCTGCTGCTAGTTGTGCCACCAGCTTGGGTAAAACAACTAGGTTGCTGATGAAACCTTAGCTCAGGGACAATGGGGAAAGTCTGTGTCAAATGCAGGATTACCTGTTCCTGAGATGGAAATGGATTCAAATGGATCTTGCATTGTTCACAGACACACAAATCTCAAACGGAACCACATCGGAGGCAAGGCTAAACCCAGAGACACAGACATGTATTCGGTCAGGGATGGTGTCCCTCCTAGCCATCTGCACAGGGATATAGGCTGCTGACTGCACTCCCAATCTTTTGAAAATTCAAACCTGGCCTATACCCCAAGGCATTTTTTGTCTGAAATAGAGCAAATGATAGTGTCAGCCTCTGTTTCGCTATTTGCTTTCGGCTGCCATTGAAACGGGGAGGGGGAGCATGGTATTTGGGAGGGGAAGATTTGGTACAGGAGAGATTGTTAAAAGGGAGTTTTGTTCTCACTATCTGCTGCGCATGCTGATGGCTGGTGTTTAGAGTTGGTCAAGGCCAATCATCCTGCATACTAGCCTGATGATGCTCCTTGGAGATAAAACCCACATGACACCTGAGGGATCTGCAGATTGGACAATGGGATGGGGGTTACTGGGGGGAGAAGGTTGGTTACATATTGATATGCATGTTTTCGCACGCTTTTGCCTCAGATCTTGCTTTGCTTAGCTGCTATCTTTTCAAGCTGCAGTGATGACCTGATGGACAGGAATAGCCATGGATGGAATAGCACAGGCGGATTCAGCAGGAATCATAGTGGAAGCTGCTCTGGTTGCTATCTACCATCTATGGTGCTGGTTCCCTCTCTAAAGCAGAGGTCTTCAAAGTTGGCAACTTTAAGACTTGTGGACTTCAACTCCCAGCATAGCTGACTGGAGAATTCTGGGAGTTGAAGTCCACAAGTCTTAAAGTTGCCAATTTTGAAGACCTCTGATCTAAGTGGAGAGATAGAGGAAGGGATTACAAGAGAGTAAATTATGCTGGCTGGAGAATTCTGGGAGTTCAAGTCCACAAGTCTTAAAGTTGCCAAGTTTGACGACCTCTGATCTAAAACATTATGTGGCTCAGCCTTTCTTAACACTGGGGCTTCAGGGAGAGTCTGCCCACCCTGTGCAATCTGCTCAGGAGTCGACACTTGGGGAGGGGGCTGTTTCACTCCTAGGGAGACCAGAGAGCAGGCAACCTCCTCACCAACACCCCCTCTTCAGCTGACATCCCTCAGGAAAGCCAGGGCATTTGGGAGGATTTTAAATGAAAGAAAGCTATCAGTGGTTTTACAGCTGTTCTCTTGTAGGTAAACTGTAATTCTCTGGGGCCATTTGATTAGGTGACCTGCAGATAATTGTAATAAATAAATCTAAGAAATAAATTATTAGAATTAAATTAATCTAAGGGAGAGTTTAATATAGGAGCGAATCTGAATATCAGCAAGGGAACCAGAACTGACACAGTAGAGTATCATGTGCTAATTATGTATATACAACAGAGGTGGGTTGCTGCCGGTTTGGCCCAGTTCGGCCAAACCAGTAGTGGAATTCAGGTCTGGGTCCCAGAACCTGCAGCGACCCAAGCCTGCAGTGGTGGGTTACGACCGGTATGCCCTGGTACGGGCATACCGGTGCCTGCCGGGAGCACCAGGTACCATTCTGGTACGGTGCTCTAGAGGGCCCGCCCACCCGCCTGCCCTCCTTATGAGTATTTGAGGTTTTGGGGGCTTCTGCACATGCGCATGGAGCATACGGTGCCTGCGTGACACTCCACCAAGCAGCTGGAGCATAATGGGTGGTAAGTATGCATGTGTGCACTGCATGCGTTCATGTGGTGGACGCCTGGCCCCGTTGCACCGTACTGGTTGCAATGGGATCCGGAACCCACCATTTTGGATTTTAGTGACTGCGCATGCGCAGTTCACTGTAAATTGTTTTGTTCATGCACGCAGAACAATTTACATTGAATAGCGCATGCGCGCGGGGGTTGCAAACTGGCAGTAACACCGGCAGCAACCCGCCCTGCTATACAAGCATCCATGATAAAAAAAAAAAAACTTATTTCGAAAGTGCAGCATTGTTTTGCTTAGTCCAAATTCCCTTTAAGAACAAGAGGGTGGAGCTTTTATAAGGAAGTCCCCTACATTTTGTTTTCTAGGGTTAGAAATATAGCTCCAAGTGGCCCATTTGGAATCTTTCCCACCCTGAGAAAAGATCCCCATTTCTGGCAGGGCATTTCTTTCTCCTTAATGCCCAGCACTTCTCGGTGAAATTCCTCACTCTGCTATTATTGAGACAATCCCATCCAGTGCTGTGGATGGGCCTGTGGGCCCAATCAAGGACCACCGGAAATTGTGCAATAGAATAATAGAGTAACGGAATAATAGAGTTAGATGGGACCTTGGAGGTTTTCTAGTCAAACCCCCTGCTCAAGCAGGAAACCCTATACCATTTCAGACAAATGGCTGCCAATCTCTTCTTTAAAACCTCCAATGTTGGAGCACTCACAACTTCTGAAAGGAAGCCATTCCACTGGTTAATTGTTCACATGGTTAGAAAATTTCTCCTTAGTTCTAGGTTGCTTCTCTCCTTGATTAGTTTCCATCTGTTGCTTCCTGTCCTGCCTTCAGGTGCTTTGGAGAATAAATTGACCCCGCCCCCCTCTTTATGGCAGCCCCTCAGATATAGGAAGACTGCTATCACGACACCCCTGGTCCTTCTTTTCACTAGACTAGACGTACCCGAATCTTGCAACTGCCCTTCATATGTTTTAGGAATTGAGTATTTTTCCCACTTGGGGAGGGAACAAGACCATTGTCACCTTCTTCTGTTTTGCTGCACTGCTTTAATTGGGACTGTACCTGAAACTGGACAGAGTCCTCCAAGCTTCCCTGGTGGGCTGATCTTGCAAGTTGGCCAAGGCAGTTTCTGCTCCTGCTGAGAGCTTGGTCCTCCAGCCAGGAAGGCTGCCAGCCTCTGCCCAGATCCTTTCCCAGCAGTGCTGGAATCTCCCAGCCAGCCAGCCTTTGCGACTTTAAATAATCACTGGAACACATTCAAAGACCCTCAAGTAATCTGAGTTTAACACCTGAAGGCTGATGATATGAGCGGCATGCATTTGTTTTTCCCTACATAATAAATCCTGCCCTGTTTAGAAATCAGAGCATTTCAGACATCTCAGAGCTTGTCAGCAGAAGGAAATAATGCCGATTAGACCCCCATTTCTTGCTATTTTAGAAACTAATCCCCTCGGATTAGAGGCCCTGATGCGTGGGGCTGCTGGGACTCCTGTTTCTTAGGAGATCTGGAAAGGGATTGAGGCCTGGTCAAGGTGACCATCTGCAGAGGGAGCCTTTCTCACTCTCTGCCAGGAGAAGGAAAGGAGGTCAGTGCACCAAGTACAGCTACAGTGCAAACAAAGGACTGCCAAATGATGCCAAAATCTACACAGAGCAGCAGTAATATACAATCTGTACACAAAGGATTTGCAGGGGCACCAAAGCCTAGCAGGGCCATCTTTCAGTTGATGGAATGTCTCTACCAAGCAGCGTTATTCAGCTAAGAGAGAGCAAGCAGCACATCCCTTGTGCTTAGCAGTCCTTGAAGGCAGAGTTCGCTGGAATATCTCACTCCTAAATAATGGCTGCTACAGTAAGGAAGTCAACACTGATTAATGTTTACAATATTTACTGTTACATCAAAATATGTATTTAGCACAACCTAAATTCATAACGTATAAGTTATATGATGCAGATCATAGAATAATAGAGTTGGAAGGGTCCTTGGAGGTCTTCTAGTGCAACCCCCTTCTCAGGCAGGAGACCATTGATTGGTCTAAACACAAGGAATTTTCTCCTTAGACCTAGGCTGCTTTTCTCCTTGGTTAGTTTCCATCCATTGTTTCTTGCCTTTTGCTGCTTTGGGGAATGGTTTAGCCCCCTTGTCTTTGTAGGAGCCCCTCAAATATTGGAACATTCCTGTAACACTGTTATGTAAATCAAAGATAATACTTGGAGGAAAAAAAACAAGTTCATGACCAACAATCCTTCCTTCCTTCCTTCCCCATTCCCATCTCCTGCCTGCTTGCCTGCCAGTGAGCTACTAGATTTTCTAGAGGTCCTTTAGTCCAACTCCCTGCTCAAGTGGGAGATCCTACACCAGTGAACCTTTTCAGCACTGAGTGCCCAAACCAAAGCACATGTGCATGCATGGGTGCACATGCACGTGCCAGAGCACCAGAAACCCAGAAACTTGAAGACCAGTTGGCCGGTACATGCATGCCTGTTTTTGGTCATTTTCAGGCTGTCTTTCAGGCCAAAACCAGCCCAGAAAAAGGCTCAAAAACACCCCCAAAATGCTCCAAAAATGGCCTGGTTTTTTAGCCATTTTGGGGGCAGTTTTCTAGTACTCTAGCACTGTGAAGACCAGCTGGCCAACGCAAATGTGCATGCTGGAAACCAGAAGAACAGCTGGCAACAGTGCGCATACCCACAGTGAGGGGTCTGCGTGCCACCTCTGGCACACGTGCCATAGGTTCGCCATCACAGCCCTACACCATTCCGGATAAATGGCTATCCAGTCTCTTCTTGCAAACCGCTGGTGATGGAGCATCCACAGCTTCTGGAGGCCAATCGTTCCACTTTTTTCAATTAACAGCCATTCGCCTTCTTCTTCCGCAAGGAATTTAATTGACAAACAGCAACTCTTCTCCTTCCTTTGTTGGCCTTCTTTCTGTGGGTTTGATCACAGCCAACAGAGAGAAATCAGAAGAGATTTTCCCGTCACTTGCATCATCAGATCAGCAAAAGCAGCGACTGCTAAAGGTCAGTTCAGAAGCAACCACAGTCCAGACTGTCCTTGGGGAGCCTTAACCAGGAGCACAGCCGGCACCTTCTGCCTTAACTCTCAGTGGGTTTTTAAAGAAAATCAGGGCAGCCTGGTCTACCCAAATATGGGACGGGGCATCCTGCTTCTGTTTCGCCTTTCAGCCCCAATCCAGGAGCCTTCGCAGGCAGCTGCTTTCACGACAAACTATTTTTGTGCTAAACGCTTAACTCTCAGCGTTCTTCTTTTGAGGCTGCAGCCATGTACCACCCACTCCATTGGCCCCGACTGAGGTTTTTTCCCCCAAAGAATATAATAATTTCACTGCAGTTAACATGTCCCTTTTGGCTGGGTTCAATTGCATATTAGTCTTTAAAATCATCTCAGTTACTGCATGTATTTGAATGCAGAATTTTCTGTTGTTGTTTTTTTACATCCACCAAGCATGATAAAATACCCTTTGTTGTTGTTCACATTTTTGGCATTCTAGACAATTTCTCCGGTGACCTAGACCCACAATACATCATTTTATAAAAATTCTCCTTAAGATTATAATATAATGTACATTTCAATCCTTTCAACCACATCCTCAGTGTGTATTAGCTCATTTTGTCATACATTCTTTTCCTTATTTTTCTTCCATATCAAATTTTCCTTACAGTTTGTATATCTGGTAGTGGTTTGGCGGCCTGGGTCGCTGGAACTGGCAACAACCCAGGCCTGCCACGCCCCTGAACTGGTTCTCCTACGGCACCGCCATCTTGATTTTTGGTTCTGTGCATGCACCGGATAATTATAATTGCACAAATTTGATTTCTTTTTCTTTTTCATTTTGTGCATGCAGAGACCTAGTTTTCTGCAAATGTGCATGCATGCATTGAACCAGCAGTAATGCCGGGAGCAACCCACCCGTGGGGTCACGTGATCCCCTTTTGCGACCTTCTGGCAAGCAAAATCAATGGGAAACTCACTTAACAACCATGTTAATAAATTAACAACTGCAGTGATTCACTTAACAATTGCAGCAAGAAAAGTCATAAAATGGGGCAAAACTCACTTAACAAATGTTTTGCTAACAACAAAAATGTTGGGCTCAATTGTGGTAAGTCAAGGATTACCTGAATTTCAGGAATGAGAAAATGCCCCCCCCCCCTCAGTCTTCTCTTCTTAAGGTTGAACATTGCTTATAGTTTCTTTGTAGAGTTTACTTTCTTCTTGCCCTTCTTTTAGTGCCTCGTTCTTCTTTCCATCTTCTCTGCCCTTTGTTTTGTTTTACTTTCTGCCACAGCCTAGTTTTCCCTTTCAGCAATTGATTGCCAGTATCTTTTTTTATCTTCCGTCGCACCTTCTCCCCTCTGCAGCTCTTTTTCCATTAACTTATTCTGCCATAGGATCCTGCTTATCCTGCTGTAGCCAGACGCATTAGATCACCTGTGGAAGATAAAGAATTTGTTTGTAGAGAACCATTTGTCAGGCCTTATCTGCCAGGAGTTCGTGATTTCCACATCTTTTCCCCTTCAAAAGATCCATGTTGTAATCTAAGAGATTTTCCTTTTAAAAAAACAAACAAACGAAATATAATATAGGTTTGCAGAAGATTGTCAATCTCTGTACTGACACTGGAACATGTTCTTTGAACGGAGAGATGAAAAGATATAGGTGAGTCATGGAACGATTTTGGAAATGTATTACATGATATATTTTTGGAAAATAGATATAAATATAGCTACAAGGAGCATGCAGAAGAGGGACAGAAGGAAGTGGAGAACAACTGAGGATCCCAAATTCTAAACACTGTATAGGACAGTGATGGTGAACCTTTTTTCCCTTGGGTGCCAAAAGTGTGTGGGCGCACCCACATCCATAATTTAATGCCTGCCCCTGTGCCATGCTCCCTGTGCATTTCTACATGACCCCCCATGCTGCCCGCACATGCGCGCACAGCTTTTTTGGAGCCTGGGGAGGATGAAAACAGCCTTCCCCACCCCCGCAGTCCCTCCAGAAGCAGGAAATGGATAGTTTCCGAACTTCTGTTTGGCCCGTTGGACCCAGAGGCTTTCCTGAAGCCGGGGAAGGGTGAAAAACGGACCTACCAGGAGCACCGGAAGTGGGCGGATCTTCCCCGGCCTCCCCCGGCCCACCAGAAGGCCAAAAATCAGTTGGCCATGTACGCTGGAGCTGATGGCTCGCATGCCGGCAGATATGGCTCTGCATGCCACCTGTGCCATGCATGCCATAGGTTTGCCATCATGGGTATAGGAGAAGACATAAGGAAACACATGCCTCTGGAGAATGCAATAAAGCTAGTTCAGATCCAAATTAGCAGATCTATTTGCTCTGTGCATCTAAAATACTATGCAAACAAACTCTTTTATGGTGTTCTATCTGTCTCTCTGTTGTGCAATTTCAGCCATTGATAACTAGATGTAGGATTTTTGCAAAGCTGAGTGAGTAGCAGTCTCTCTCCCTTACAGCAAGAAGTAAAGACAAAGAGGTGGCCTCTAAGTGATCTTAGATCTATTGAGATCTGATTTCAATGATTGGGTTGGAAAACTTCAGTTTGACTTGTGTTGCCCCATTTCTTATCAGAGTTGCACATCCTTATTAACTGATATAATGTACAAAGAGTCCATCTCATAGTGCACCCAAACATGGCAGCCCAGGGATTCCCTGGAATTTCCCTACAACCAGAACAGCAAGAAGGTCCTATAAGGAATACCTTCCTTTTTCCTCCTGAAAACAAACAAACAAATAAGCACAATCTAAGCAGAAGCAGACTGATCAGTGTACAATCCCCAAGGCATAAAATGTGCTGATGTCTTGTACTCAATAGCAAGGAAAACGTGGAAGAAATTGCTTAGAGCAAAAGGAGTGGAGATGAAGAGTAAATGGAAGCACAGGGACAATGCTCAAGGGCTTGTCTGAAGTGAACATGGAGCTTCCCCAAAAATAGTTGTGAAAGGAGCAGGGCAAGACTTTGAGCATATCCAAATAAAACAAGACTCCCAACATAGGGTGATTCTGTGCCACTCCTGATGTCTTCTGGCAAATGCTTCTTTCCTGAGAAGGTAATACTCCTCTCCAGAGTCCTGGAATGTTCTCCTAGATACGGTTCTGACATGACACCTGCCAGCTTCTTCTGGGATACAATCCATATATTTATTAAGATTACTCAGGTGTCCTCTTACCATTTTCTTGCTTATTGTAACTTTTATTTCTAGTCTGTCTTTTACAGTTATGTTTTTGCTAGGTTGGGCTACAGTTTCTTTTTGCATGAAGATTGATGCAAAGAATCAGTTAAACAACTCCGCTTTCTCCCTACTGCCTGTAACTTCCTTGCCATCTTCTCTCTTTAGTGAACCAACTGCTTCCTTGACTTTTTCCTTTGTGTGTGTGTGTGTGTGTGTGTGTGTGTGTGTGTGTTTTGAAAGAAACTTTTAAAAATTATTTTTAACTTTTGTTGCAAATCTTTGTTCATTCGGAGCCTTTGCTTTCCTGACTTCATTTTTGCAGATTCTGGCTAACAGTTGATATTCTGATATTTTTTTGTACTTATCCCTTTTGCCTTTCAGTTTATAAAGAGATCTTTGTGCAGCCATGCTGGTTTCTTTTTGGAATTCTTTTGCTCCCCAGTGGTATTGTGTTGGACTGGACTTTTATGTGCATATTTTTTCAGAGTTTCCCACGCTTCTTGAGTTGTTTTCCCCTTTAGAATAGAATAGAACAGAACAGAACAGAATCCTTTATTGGCCAAATGTGATTGGACACACAAGGAATTTGTCTTTGGTGCATAAGCTCTCAGTGTACATAAAAAGACAAGATACATTCATCCAGGATCATAAGGTACAACACTTAATGATAGTCACAGGGTAGAATTAAGCAATCAGGAAATAATTAATATCAATATATTTAGGATTTTCATCCAAGGAACCTTTCCCAAGCTCTCTCTGAGTCTGTTAAAATCAGTTTTTTTAAAAAATCTAAGAGTCTGGTATGATTATAATCTGTTGTGTTTGCATTATGTTGAATCCCAGTATGACATAGCCACTCTCACCCAAGGTTCCTGTAATTTCAACTCCCTCTATCACTCCTTCTCTGTTCGTAAGAATTCGGTCCAGCATAGTTGTCCCTCTAGTTCTCTTCTCTACCTTTTGGACAACAAAATTGTCTGCTAGGTTGATCAGAAACCTGTTTGATCTCAAATTCGATGCAGAATTAGTTTTCCAATTGATGTCAGGATAATTAAAATCTCCCATTACTATTGTGGTCTCCTACATATATTTGTTAGTTGGTTAGCAAAAAGTACATCTCTCTTTTTCTGTTTGGTTGGATGGCCTATAGCAGTGATGGCCAACCTTTTCCAGACCGAGTGCACAAAGTACGCCCTGCCCTCCGCGCATGTGCACGCAGCCCCCCTGTTTGTGCCCCACCTCCCGCACATGCACAGCAGAGGCCCAACAACCAGCTGGCCGGCAGGAGGCAGACATGCATGCACGGTGGAGCTGAGCTAAGGCGACAGCTCGCATGCCCACAGAGAGGGCGCTGTGTGCCACCTGTGGCACGCGTGGCATAGGTTCACCATCACGGGCCTATAGTATACACCTATGGCAATGTCATTCTTTTTTCTTCTTTTATATTGACCCATACGAATTCTAGCAGGTTTTAGTCTTTGGTTTCATGCATTTCTGTAGCAATATAGTGGTCCTTTACATACATCCCTCTTTTATGGGGTCTGGGTTTTTAAAAAATGGTTTTTTTTGTAGAATGTTAGCACCCGCTCTTCTCCTAGAAGAAGGAAATATTCTAGGAAATATGAAAAAGGCAGAATATTATATTTCCCTGGATGAGAAAAGGCTCTTGAAAAGCAGCCCCCACCTTTGTTAATAGCGCCAGAAAGACTGAGCCATCCTCTTTACAAGACAAAAGGCTAAGCCAGCTTTTCTACAAGACAAAAGACCTTCACCCTCAGGACACGATAGGATTAGCCCTCTACCCATATCACCACATGGCACCTGGGAAGATTACATCACCCAGCAAGAGTCAACTAAGCTCAGGACTCCAGACAACCTACAAAGTTACCTGCATGGCCCCATGGGAGTCTGACAACCAATCAGAATACATTTCTTTCACAGGAACAGGAAGCAAGCCAAAGAGAGGGTATAAATCAGGGCTGGGCTGCAGGGGGTTCTCACAGGTTCAGGCAATCCTCTAGCTAGAATTCTGCCCAGTTTGGCAAACCCCCAAATGCCACCCATGGCTAGCCATGCCCACCCTGCCCCGCCCCTCTCACTCCTCCCCTCCAGGAGTCTCCACATGGCCCATTCATCATACCAGGTAAGTAAAGGGCCCACACGGAGGCTCGGGGAGGGGGAAAAAGGGGCCTACCAGAAGTTCCAGAAGTCCAGAAATGGGCCTGTTTCTGGAGGGCCTCCAGAGCCCGGGGGAAGCAGTTTTTGCCCTCCCAGAGGCTCAAGGAAATCCTCTGGAACTTGGGGGAGGGTGAAAATGTCTCCCCGTATGGTGCAGGAGGCCAACTAAGCCACGCCCACCATGACCACACTTGCCCAGCAATGGGGCAACGAACCCGTTGCTGCAATTTTTGAAGCCCACCCCTGGTATAACTATATCTCACTCTCCACTCCATGTGGTCAGCTACCCAGGACTTCAAACCATGTGGTCCTGTCCACCATTAATCTTTCCAAACAGCCTCCATGTTTTCAGCGTCTTTCTCCCCACCTGCAACTGAACCCAGATGGACATTTCTTCCAACAGTATCTATCAGTATGTTCTAGTCCTGGGTTTCATCCAATCTGCCTTCATGTACTAATAATTCAAGCTCACCCTATTTGTTACCCAAATTTTGAGCATTTGTATACAGGCATTTGAGATCTTGATGTCTGACTCTACTGTAGGTATGCATATAAATCCAATAAACAAGCAAACAAACAAACAAACAAACAAACCTATACCTCCTATTTAGTGTTTGCGTTTGTCTTCCTTCTCATCTCTCCTTACCTCATTATTGAGTTTTTGCTTGGGGCTATTGAAACTACAGTCAGGTCCTACTATACTGTGCCTTCTATAAAGACTCACAGACCCATCTCATAAAAACATGCCTGATAAAATAACTAGGAAACATCAATTTTCTTCTATGTACAATTGCTGTTGTCAGAGCAGTACAATGCAGTTTCCTTGAATGTGGCTAAATTTTGTTATACCATCTGCAAAATTAGGCCCACTTTGACTGCCCACTGACAATCCACCCCTAATTGTAATATATCATTTTGTCTTTTATTATTATGGTTCATTGCACAGTCAACCGGATGTTCAGACTGGATTTGGCTTTTTGTCTGCCTATTGCGTCCTTTCCAAGGACCTGGGAGAGGCAGATCTGGTCTGTGACCACAATAAAAATGATCATTGGTTCCTTTGTGACTCCTGCTTTTTCCCTTGAACTTGCTAGGTTGAATCTGCTATCTGCAGTTAATGAAGTCCCCCTCCCCAAAAGCTAGTCAGAGCAGGCATCCCTGGAGTCCAGCAAGAGAACTGATTCAGTGCTGTAAAGCAGTCACTGTATATGTTTTGTGTGTTTGCGTGTACATGTTAATTTGTACAATGAGCTGGAAATAGCCTCTAGACAAGAGGAACATTTGAACATCCGCCCATGCAACTCACACAACAGAGATAATTTTGCTCCTTGGAACCATCCCCTCAATTACATTTGCAACTGCTGACTCTACAGCCTATTTGCAGCCCAGGACATCCGTCTCCAAAGCTGCGCAACGAGAAGTGACACCACAAAGCCATTTTGTGGACGATGGCCATTTTTCATTCCAAGCATTAGCGTTCTTAATGTGACACCTCTTCCGTTGAAAAGCCCCCCTCGAGTACCGACAAACAGCTCCCTGGCTGAGCAATTTTGTCCTCTAATTTAGAGTTTAAGTGCATTTACTAGGAGATCACCCCTTTACTAAGCTGACAACCCTCAAATTGAATTTCAACTTCCGCTTCGTATGTCAGTGATAGAAGTCACAATCAACTGGAAGACTGCTGAGGCTGCATTTCACTAACCACCCTCATCCAGCAAGGGGTTCAAGTGCCTTTTCTTTGGGGTTTACAAAATACCCATTTACCATTTAGAAAGAATCCCTTGTAGATTTGCAATTGGCAATAATGGCATACAAATTGATCACACCATTGTGATGTGCTCCAAAGGCCGTGGCTGGGTCCCTCGGCCCTCCTTTCCCTGACTTCCAGATTCTAGAAGCATTTTATGCTCTCCCTCACTTCATCTATAAGGAGCAACAGGTCTCCTTTTTATGCATAAATTCCAGCAGTCCACATCTGAAATTAAATATCCTAAGCTAGAAAAAACATGAGCTGGAACATGCCTAGTTCCCTTAACTGTTCATCATGTAGTTTATCCTCCAGCTCTCATTGTTGCTCATGTCTGCACACTTTCTAGAGCTTTAACATGTTTTTTATATCGTGATGACCAAAATTGGATGCAGTATTCCAAGTGTGGTCTTATCAAGGCCTTATAAACCACTACTAACACTTCATGTGATCTTGATTCTATTCCTCTGTTAATGCAGCCTTGGTTTTTTTGGCAGCTGCAACACACTGCTGGCTCATATTTAAGAGATTGTCCACTAAGACTCCAAGATCTCTCTCACAATTATTGCTGGTACCTATAGATTTGGTGTTTGTTGCCTAAGAGTAAGACCTTACTTTTCTCACCACTGAATTTCATTTGTTGGATAGGGCTCAGGATTCAAGTCTGTCAAGGCCCTTCTGGATCCTGAGTCTATCCTCTAAAGCAGGAGTGTCAAACTCGGGATGACCCGTTGTTGTCATGTGATGTATCGCAACTTCCCCCCCTTCGCTAAAACCGGGGGATGGGCATGGCCAGCATGTGGCGCATCCAGCCCATGGGCCACGAGTTTGACACCCCTGCTCTAAAGTGTTAGCTATTTCCCTCAGCTTTGTTTCATGCAATATTCTGATTGACACGTTAACACATTTTAACTTAGATTTTTCCTTGATTTTATTTTCTTCTTGTTGCAGAAGCCTTATTGTCATTAGTACATTATTCAATATTTTCTACAGGAAAGGAAAGGGATTCAGTAGCAGGATAAAGTATGCTGTGTAACTTCCTCTCATTTCATCTCTTGCTGTGCAAATTATTTCCAATGTCTCTTACCGCAATAATGTTGCCATTCTTGTACAAAATAGACTTTTCTCTTGAGATGTTTGCATAGCTTGGTTAGAAATGCTGGATTTTGCTGTCCTGATTACTCAGAGCTACTCCAGGCTGCCCTGCTTGGTTGTCTGTGAGACAGAAACAATCCTGTAGTCTTGAATTTGGTCAAATAAGAGAAAATGGTTTTATAGTGAAATTAATGTAGTCGATCGAGCTGGTTGTTTTGGCTGATAGGTAAATGATGGCTCCTTAGCTAAAAACAACAAAACAAAAAAGTTTACAATAACTATCGCAAAGACAGTTAAGATTTAGAAAAAGAATGATTAAGAGGCTGGCGCACTTAGATGAAAAAATGGACAATAGAAAGACAGATACAGGTTAATGAAGAGGAAATTAATGGACCAGAATGAGCAATATGTAACCAAGGAGTTATAGGAGGAAAGAGGCAGGGTGGTAATTAGTAATTTTGTAAAACAGATGACTCTAGGGGATTGTTTTACATAAAGGAGAGTTGTCTGTCTGAAAGGGGAAGATTTTTACATAAAAAATTAAATTAAATTAAACTTCTTTACATAAAAAATAATTGCCTGTTTGAAAGCAGAAGCAGTCCACAAGTTGGAGAAAAATAAAAGAGAAGAGCAGAAAGGAATTGAATAAAGGTTACCATACTGAATTTCAAGACAATTGTTTCAGATAATTTTTAAAACAAGATGGATGGCAACATCAGCAAGTATTAAGGGCTCTATTGGCAAAAAAAAAGTTCAGAACTGTATTGGTTGAAAACATGCAGAAGAGGCCTTCATCCTGCAGAAAAAATGGCTAGAATGATAATGAGATAGATGATAAAAGATAGATAGATAGATAGATAGATAGATAGATAGATAGATAGATGATAGATAGATAGATAGATAGATAGATAGATAGATAGATAGATAGATGATGGATGGAGGAGAGAGAGAGGGAGGGGGAGAGAGAGAGATTGTATAGATATGTCAAATTTGGCCATAAAATATTAACTCTAGCTTTTGCATATGCTCCTAATCAGGGTCAGATTAGTCACTAACTAAAGATTATGAATTTTACAATAGGAGATGACTTCTAAATTCATTCATTTAAATCTGGACTGTTTAATAACATTGAAAATCGAACACATGCAGAGGTGGCATTCAGCAGGTTCTGACCAGTTCTGGAGAACCAGTAGTGGAAATTTAGAGTAGTTTAGAGAACCAGTAAATACCATTTCTGGCTGGCCCCGCCCCCCATCTATTCTCTGCCTCCCGAGTCCCAGATTGTTCTAGCTAGGACAAACGGAGGTGAGCCAGGACTTCAAAAGGCTAACAGTTTTAATGCTAACAGGTTGCCAAACGCGGCACTTCACAATTGGCACGTCTCAGCTAACTGGCAACAGCTGAGCCCTGTTTGACAGCTCTTTATATATACTGGCTGTCAAACAGGTAACCAATCAGGAGCGAGGACAGTGCCCCCTAGTCAACAGACCAAAGGGAAAACTATAGAATATAGCACAGTTAATCGGGAGAAAATGGGGATTTTGCAGTAACCTTCCCCTGGAGTGGGAAGGGAATGGAGATTTTATAGTATCCTTCCCCTGCCACGTCCACCAAGCCACGCCCACAGAACCGGTAGTAAAATATTTTGAATCCCACCACTGAATGCATGGTCATAGATTAGTTGATTCATGTACAATTATAAATCCTACAATAAAGAAACTCATTTTATTCAGCTAGATATAAATCCCACTCTAGGATAGAGTGTGTATGAAGATTGAAAACTTTCAAAAAAAAAAATCAGCAGGTTAAAATTGCCCCAATACTTATATCAGATCACGCTCTGCTGATTATTATGTTCCAATTAGAACAGATTATTCCATTTACTTGTAATTGGCATTTTAATACTATGTTATTATACAATGCAGCTGCAACAATTAATTCAAACTTTGAGGATTTTTTCCAAGAAAAGAGTACAAATGGAACATCAATAAAAAAAATAAGGTGGGATGCTATAAAGGCTGTATTAAGAGGAGGAGTACATAGACAAGATGAGCACATTTAAGGAAAATAGCATCACAAAAGACAAGTAACTTGATTCAAAACTTGACAATCAATTAACAAAGTATAACTGGATCAGCTATTATATATAAATATATAAACAAACATAAAATATAGAATAACTGGGTTAGATGGGACCTTGGAGGTTTTCTAGTTCAAGCCACTGCTCTTACAGGAGACCTTATACCTACACCATTCTGGACAAATGGCTGTCCACTTTCTTCTTAAAACCCTACAGTGGTAAAGTAAATAGTAACTTTACTATCAGTAAATAAAAGGAGAGAATAAGATGATTTAGAGACAGGTAAGCGCTCCTCTCAAATAATTCTTTCCAAACAAAAATACAAAATTCCAAACACGATGATAAAAATTAAGTTCCAAATATGATAATAGAAATTCTAGAATATTGGCAAATAAATTGAAAAACCTAAGGAAAAATGTATTTGTGCAGTTATAAACAGTAATGGCCAAACAGAAACTAAAACCAAAGACATAAATAAAGAATTCAAACATTTTTTCAACTACTATCACTAATAATATTATATAATCCATCACTAATATAAATTAGAATTTCCAGAATTAGCTCCAGAGGATATACAGTTTATGGAATCTCTTTTTTCTATTTCAGAAACTCCCAAAGTCCTTAACACTATTCAAAATGGAAAATCTTCTCACCATGATAGAGGAGCCAGGGGGATTTTATGAAGAATTTGAAGAAGTCTTAATACCTGAAGTTTTATTTTTATGGAATACTTTGCACCCAAGAGACCCCCTTCCAGAGTCTTTGTAATACCTAAGGTAATCCTGGCCAGCTAAAAATCCTCAGGAAATGGTATCTTATAGATCTGTCTCAATATATGGGATAAACTATAAATTAAATTGTTAGTTGTCCTTTTAAAATTATTCATATAGCTCAATCTAATTTTATTGCAGATCGAAATATATCTATCAGGAAATTATTAAATATTATAATTAGTAAAATTAATGCTTTTTCTCTAGCCATTTGTTCTTTAAATATATTTAACAGAATCACACAGTTGGAAGGGACCTTGGAGGTCCTCTAGCCCAACCCACTGCTCAAGCAGAAGTCCCTATGCCAGTGATGGCGAACCTTTTTCTTACAGCGTGCCAAAATTGCACGCATGCACGCTATCGCGCATGCACACGTGCCCACCCAATCTCCCCGCCCACCTGCATACGCAACCCCTCCCCAGGTGGATTGTGATGAAACGGATCGTTTCTAAACTTCCGGTTGGCCCGTTGGGGCTGTTTTTTGTCCTCCCCAGCCTCTGGAGGCCTTCCTGAAGCCTGAGGATGGCATAAATGGCCCCTCCTGGCCCTCCGGAAGGACGAAAAATCATGCGCACACCAGAGCTGATGGCTGGCATGCTGCCAAATATGGCTTTGCCTGCCATAGGTTTGCCATCACGGCCCTCTACCATTTCAGACAACTGGCTGTCCAGTCTCTTCTTGAATGATGAGACGGTGATGAGGCACCTACAACTTCTACAGCGAAGCCATTCCACTGGTTAATTGTTCTCACTGTCAGGAAATTTCTCCTTAGTTCAAAGCCTTTGTTTCTTTGAAACTACAATTTTCAAAGCCAATATTAAAGGAATTTAAATCTGGGACTAGCTTTTGCAAGATAATTCAATATATTTATGGACCAACTTGAGCCCAGATAAGACTTTGTTTAATAGTTACAAGTCTGATTCTCTCATGATTTTAAGAGATGCCAAGCAGGGTTGCCCTTTGTCACCTTTATTATTCAACCTCGCTATAAAAATCCTGGAATCAGGTTCAACAATCAGACTTTCAGGATAGAATTGGGTGCTTAAGATGTTTCTGTTAAAGCTAAAATCAGATGATATGGTTCTGCTCTCAGAGATGCTTCCCATTCAGCTGGAGAAGGGGTTTTCAAGAGAAGGGCTTAGAATAATTTGCAGAGGTATCAGGACTATCAGTTAATTTTTATAAATCACATCAGGTTTTCAACATCTTAGGGCAAAATACAGTGGTAAAAATAAAAATCCTTGCACAGCTCAATTTTCTATTTCAATGCCTCCCAGTGGAAATTCCAGAACCAGCTTTAAGACATAAATAAGTAAATAATAGAAATCTGCTTTCATGCAAAAAGGCTGAGAATAAATAATAGGATTTTATATAGACTTCAGAAAAAGGAGGCCGAGCACACCATATTGGACAATATATCATCAAGCACCATTTGGGCATATGTTCCCATCAGTGGTGGGATTGGATTTTCTTTACTACCGGTTCTGTGGTTATAAATGATGACCAAAGTGTTCTCACCTCATGAACTGGTCTTTCATTCTATGCCAGTTCCCCCCTCCCCCACAACATCATGATCCCACTGGTGGGATTCAATTTCTTTACTACCAGTTCTGTGGGCGTGGCATAGCTTGGTGGGCATGGCATGGCTTGGTGGATGTGACTTGGTGGGCCTGGCAGGGGAAGGATACTGCAAAATCTCCACTCCCACCCCACTCCAGGAGAAGGCTACTGCAAAATCCCCACTCCCTCCCAATTAACTGGGACTCGGGAGGCAGAGAATAGGTGGGGGTGGGACCAGTCATAGGCGGTATTTGCCGGTTCTCCGAACTACTCAAAATTTCTGCTGACGGTTCTCCAGAACTGATCAGAACCTGCTGAATACCCACCTCTGGTTTTCATTCATTATGGAAGACTCTTCTAAACAATGGACCCCAACTGAAACTGTACTAGAGCCAAATTATTTTATAAATCAATGGATTTTTCACCCAAAATATTTTTCTAGGCTGAAACAGAATGAAAATATTTTCACTAAAATGATGCTTTAAATTGGGAAGAATAAATACAGAGCTTTGATAAAGGGTGCTTCCCCTTTAATAACATATATACATCAGGATAATAATTATGGTATGGCTAAAATGGGATTGTTGAGAGAAAACATTCTTTATAAACTAAAATTATTTTTATAATAATAGGGAATCTCTCAAGTAAGAGCAGACAGAGCAACAAATAGGTAATATGCTACTATAGTTTTTTTTTAGTATCAAGTTAAATTTCTTTTGGGCAGTAGAAATATTTGAGCTTCAGCAACACTGAAAATTGGATTTTCATAATTTATTACTTCACTATTTAGAACAACACCCCAAAAATCTCAAATAATGTTTAGATTATTAAAGGTAGAATTGTCTTAGAACAATTCATTAAGTGACCAATCGAAGTTATAGCATCACTGAAAAAACCGAGTTATGATCGTTTTTCATACTTAGGACCATTGCAGAATCCCGCCAGTCACATGATCAAAATTCAGGCCCTTGGCAGCTGGCATCTACTGATGACGGTCGCAGTGACTTCAGTTCATGTGATTCTCTTTTGTGACCTTCCGACAAGCAAAGTCAATGGGGAAGCCAGTTTCATTTAACAACCGTGCTACTAACTTAACAACTACAGTGACTTACTTAATAACTCTGGCAAAAATGATCATAAAATGGGGCAAAAATCACTTAACAACAGTCTCACTTAGCCATGTAATTTTTGGGGTCAATTGTGATTTTAAGTCAAGGACTATCTGTAAGGTATATACAAATAGGAGATCCACCCCATGGTTTAAGCCAGAGGTCTCCAAACTTCACAACTGTAAGACTTGTGGACTTCAACTCCCAAAATTCCCCTGCCAGCCATGCAGTGGAAGATAATACATACAGTAGCTGGCATTACATCCCTGTTCAATGTGCACATATCTATCAAAATTATTCTGCCAAATGTTGGAGAAGCTGTCAAAACGGAGTCATTTTTTTCAACCATAGTGGTTATGGAATAAAGTTATACACTTCAACAAGTGAATTTTGGGAGATATAAGTACCATCCCTAAACAAAAAACTGAATTCTCCTCAGAGTTAGGTTACTGCGTTTATTTGCAGGTCCTCAGATCTCAAGCTTAAATATAAAGAACCTATTCTATTACATTTTAGCAACTGAAATATTAATTAACCAATAATAATTGCCCAATACTGGAAAGCTCTAGATAATGTAACACTCAAGATGTGGATTAACAAAGCCTCTTCAATTACCTCATTAGAAAAATAAATTACAGTTATAATAATGAGACATCAGAAGCAGGAACCACAATTTTATCCCATTTGGATGGATTTTATGGTAGACCTCAAAGGCAATAGATAATACAGTATATATGTGGTAAATTTCTTCATGGACAAGAGAACCTGGAATTCAGATATATACATGTATGCATGTATGTGTAGGAGAAGCAGGAAAGCAAAAAGTTAAATTTCAAAAATTGATGAAAGTATTGAAAAAATAGCAAAACAAGGAGTTGTGTATGACCTAGGTATCTTCCATGTCCCCAGGATTTGATAGGAAAAATAGTGCAACACTCAACTTCTGTTCTTCTTTCATCTTTTTATTAGGAAACATATAATAGTAGTCAACAAAACTTTCATTCACTCAGCCTCTCCTCCTCCTCCTTGGCTTTGTCATTGGCCAAAAATAAGTCATCATTGATACACTTACAACAATTCATTTAGTGACTGTTCAAAGTTACAACGGCACTGAAAAAGTGATTTATGAGCATTTTCACGCTTACAACGGTTGCAACATCCCCATGATCATGTGATCAAATGTCAAGTGTTTGGCAAAGTGACATTTATGACAGTTGCTGGGGTCATGTGATAAACTTTTGCAACTTTCTGACAAGCGAAGTCAATGGGCAAGCCAGATTCAATTAACAACCATGTGAGTAATTTTAACAACTGCAGTGATTCAGGTAACAAATGTGGGAAGAAAAGTCGTAAAATGAGGCAAAACAACAAATTTCTCACTTAACAACATACATTTTGGGCTCAACTGTGGTTGTAGGTTGAGGACCACCTGTACATGTTTCTGATAGTAGCCGACATACCAGCAGATGGGCCGAGGCCTGTCTCTCTCCACATTCCCACAGTGTGTCGTTATCCACTAAGAGCCTCCACTTGAGCATATTAGTTTTACACCGAGGCACTCCAACCCTCCCAGTTCTGACTCCTCCAAGTAGCATAAAGGAGGTCGGATCTGTCAGGTTTCCAAATAGCATCCAAAATTAAATCAGAATCCAAGGCAAAGCATTCCTCAAAGTTCCAATTTATTAAGATTACTGTAATGCTCTTTACATGGGGCTTCCCTTGAGATGCACCCAAGGACTGCAGTTGGTCCAAAACGCGGCCGCGCAGGCAGTGATGGCGAGTACGAGGTACTCCCATGTGACACCTCTCCTGCGTGAGCTGCACTGGCTCCCTGTAGTCTTTCGGGTGCGTTTCAATGTGTTGATCACTATCTTTAAAGCGCTCCATGGCATAGGACCTAGCTACTTGCGGGATCGTATCCTGCCCCATACATCCCTGCGACCAATTCGCTCTCACAGGGAGGGACTTCTCCGGGTGCCGTCCACCAAGCAATGCCAGAGGGCAGCGCCGAGGGGCAGGGCCTTCTCTGTGATGGGCCCAGCCCTCTGGAATGACCTCCCCCCCCGACATTAGGACAGCAACCGATCTCCGCTCCTTCCGCACGAAACTCAAGACCCACCTGTTCCAACTAGCCATTCTTTATTGACCAAGTGTGATTGGACACACAAGGAATTTGATGCAGATGCTCTCAGTATATATAAAAAGACATGATACATTCATATAAGATACAACCAGGGGTGGGTTTCAAAATTGTTTAGAACCTCTTCTGTAGGTGTGTCCTGCTTTGTGAGAGTGGCTTGCTGGCCATGTGACCAAGTGGGAGTGGCTTGGCAGTCATGTGACTGGGTGGGCATGGCCAACTTGTAAAGTGTGGTGAAACTCACTTAACAACGCTCTTGCTTAGCAACCAAAATGTTGGCTCAGAAACTCTGGCATTTGAAGCACGCAAGTCTTAAAGCTGTCAAGTTACAAGACCCTTGCACCCCTAACCCTTTAGAAAAAAAGGGGTGTTCGAACTTGACAGCTTTAAGACTTTAAGGTTTAGATAGGACTCTTAGAGACAGGCAGGGTGATTGGTGAGCCAGCCAATCCTTGAGCGGTGGGCGGGGCAAGCGTAGTGTGGACAGGCGGGGGGAGGGAGCTGGAACTGATTTGTGGAACCTCTTCTATAGAAGAGGTTAGAACTGGCAGGAACCCACCCCTGGATACAACACTTAGTGGTAGTCATAAATAAGCAATCAGGAAACAATCAATATAAATCATAAGGATACAAGCAACAAAGTTACAGTCCTGCAGTCATAAGTGGGAGGCGGTGGGGGGGTAGGAACCATGAGGTGAATAGGTTGACAATGGGGAGGGAATTATTTGTTTAGTAGAGTGATGGCATTCAGGAAAAAACTGTTCTTATGTGGTCATGCTGTGCAGTGCTCTATAGTCTCGTTTTGAGGGTAGGAGTTGAAACAATTTATGTCCAGGATGCGAGGGGTCTGTAGATATTTTCACAACCCACTTTTCGACTCGTGCAGTATACAGGTCCTCAATGGAAGGCAGGTTGCCAGTAATTGTTATAATATTATATTAATATATGCAATGTTCTACATGATTTATAATATGATAACAATGTTATATTAATATACACAATATACATAATCATATAAGAGAGAGATTATCTTAATATGTATATAATATTAATGTACACAATGTACACAATACATTCTTAATATGAGTTTAATAGCTACTGTATGCGGACTAATCTCAATCCTACTTAATTTCCCCAACTCTCTCTTAATTTAGAATTAGGAAGGGTTTAACAGGGATCAGGGTGGCTTTTCTCTCTTTCAGTCAGGCAGTCAACTGGCCTTTTCTCCAGATAGTAAACCTGGTTTTCTTTCTCCTCTTTTCTCCTACCTCCTTCGGATCTGCTGAGAATCTCTTCTCTTCTGCCACTTCACTGCTTAGTCCAGAGTGTTTGGGATACTGTGGATTAGTCTGTCATTTCAGAGGGGTGGAAATGTTGCTAACTGCACAAAAATTGAAAGAAATAACCGAAGTACTGAAAAGTACTGAATCAGGGACTTTTCAACATTTATCCTACAGTTAATTAATTGGTGGAAGGAGCAATCTTCAAACAGGCAGCATTTGGCTTCAAGCCGCCCAAATGCTCACCTCACCGATGCCACAATCAAACCTGAAAGATTCAGGTAGATATCAGGGGTGGATTCTGGGTGGATTTACTGCCAGTTCACTTGTGTGTGCGTGCTGGATGCCCACTGTACACGCATGCGCAGTTCAATTAAAATTATTCTGCGCATAACTCAAAAACAAGATGGCACCAGCAATGGTGGTGACCGGGGAACCAATTTGGGGGCGTGGCAGGCCTGTGTCACTGCCGGTCCACTACCACTACCAGATCAGCTGAACCAGTCCGAACTGGTAGGAACCCACCTCTGGTTGATATCCCACAGGTGCTTTTTTCAGGAGGCAACTGGGCTTCCTTGTTTTTTCTTTTGAAGACATTTCACTTGTCATCCAAGAAGCTTCTTCAACTCAAGGATAGTGGGGAATGGAAGGATTTCTATTCCTTGCAGACAGCTGGTCATTTGCATCCTTTTAGAGGGTCATTGAAGCCCTTGGAGGTTTATGTGTTATTGGGCTGAGTAGTGCTCCTGGTTACAGCTGTCTGCAAAAGAAAAAAGAAGAAAGTCCAGTTGCCTCTTGAAAAAAACACCTTTGGGACAACCGTGACCTGGACGACTGAGAATCTCTACAGACAGGCAGGTAGATAACACGGAAAACATAGGTAGAAAAGGCTTTTCTTGGCCTCTTTTGCAACCTCTCAGGACGTTTTTCTCCTCCTCCCCCACCTTGAGGTTTTATTAATCCACAGCCGAGGTGGGATTAAGAAGGAGAGACAATCTCTTGGATAAGAGCCCTGAAATAACAGCAAGCTCTCTTCTCTTCTGAGAGGTCATTGTGTAAAGGCCATGTGTCTGAGATGGGCAGCTAAAAGTTTATAAATAAATGAATAAAATACTATAAATAAAAATTCTGAGTTGGATCTGGCAGCAAAAGACTTGGCAAGTAAATTATGCTGATTTTTTTTCATAAAAAAGGTATGAATCTCTAGAACAGTGTTTCTCAAACTTGGCGACTTTAAGTCCTGTGGACTTCAACTCCCAGAATCCCCCAGCCAGCATAGCTGGCTGGGGAATTCTGGGAGTTGAAGTCCACAGGACTTAAAGTCGCCAAGTTTGAGAAACACTGCTCTAGAAGATAAAGAGGTCATGAAACCAAAGGAAACAATTAAAGCAGGAGTCTCCAAACCTGGCAAATTTAAGACTTGTGGACTTCAACTCCCAGAATTCCCCAGCCAGCCATGACTAAAGCAATTCCCTATGATTGGGGAATTCTGGGAGCTGAAGTCCACAAGTCTTAAATTTGCCAGGTTTGGAGACCCCTGAATTAAAGAAGTATCAATTAAAAGGAAAAGGAGCAAGGAAAAAGGGGAGAAGGGCACATAGAAAGAAGAGATGCTAGTAGTAGCTTGACCAAATTACTGGCACTGGGTGAGAATTAGCAATCTGTAAAGGACTGATGAAAATTTTGTTGAGGGTAGGGGAATTTCTAGGCACCATGGGTTTAGTAGATATATCACAATTGATTAGGGGATTGGATGCTAAAACATACAATGAACACTTGCAAGTACTCGGCATGGCTAGTCTAATGAAGAGAAGGACCGAGGGAGACATGATAGCAGTCTTCCAATATTTTTATTTTATTTTTTTATTGTTTTTTTCTTTTGGGGGGGCACAGCATCTGTATGAGATTTACACAGTCTTCCAATATTTGAAGGGCTGCCAAAGAGGGGAAGGAGTCAAACTATTTCCCAAAGGACCTGAAGGCCAGACAAGGAATAATGGATGGAAACTGATCCAGGAGAGATTCAGCCTAGAAATAAGGAGGAACTTTTTGACAGTGAGAACAATCAACCCTTGGAACGGAAATTGCCTTCGGAAGTGTGGGAGCTTCATCACTGGAGGCTTTCAAGAAGAGACTGGACTGCCATTTGTCAGAAATGGTGTAGGGCAGTTATGGCAAACCTTTTAGATACTGAGTGCCCAAACTGCGTGCACGCACATGCCCAAACTGAAAGGTGTGTGTGCACGAATGCATGCACTGACATGTATGCAGACATGTGCACATGTACAGCAGAGACCCGAGGCCAGCTGGCCAGTGGGAGGTGGGGTATCCCAACACCAGCAGTGTGGCTTTTTCTTTCGTGAGCTTCTGTTTCGTTGTTTGCAGGGAAACAGAAGCTCGTGAGAGAAACGTCACAGAAAGCTGAGCTGGGGTGACTGTTAAGTCCTCGAGGCTACATGCCATAGGTTCGCCATCATAGTATAAGGCCATGATGGAAAACCTATGGCACGCGTGCCACATGTGGCATGTGGAGGCATTTGTCAGGGCATGCGAGGCCTCAACTTCGGCCTTCTTCTGAGGTCATTTTCATGGAAGCCTCCAGAGCACAAAAAACTGGCCCTACAGGCAAACAAAAAATTCAGGAACGTACTTCTGGTTTGCTCATAGTTCCGGTTTTAGCCCTCCGAAGTGTTTAGGAGCCTTCAGGAAGCTCCTGAACACTCCAAGCCTTCAGGGAAGCCTCCTGAAGGCCCCTGAAGGCCCCAGAGGGCTACAATCAGCCCTATGAGCAAATCAGAAGTCCATTCCTGAACTTCCGGTTTGCCCGTAGGGCCAGTTTTCTGTGCTCCAGAGGCTTCAGAGAAGCTCCTGAAGCCTCCGGAGGTCCTCCGGGGGATAGGGGAGGCTGTTTTCACCCTCCCCAGGCTCCTATAAAGCCCCTGGAGCCTGGGGAGGATGAAAAAAGCACACAAAAAATGGGGGGAGCGCTGGTCATGCGCACATGCATGGTGGGGTCATGTCCATAGCATTATGGATGTGGCATGCCCGTGCATGACCCCCCTGTGCTCCCCCCGCATTTGGCATGCAAGGCAAAAAAGGTTCGCCATCACTGGCATCAGGTCTCCTGTCTTTTAGTTACACAATTTGGGCTTTGAATGGTGTGGGAGTAGGAATGGATTTACAGAGGAAAAATTGCAGACTACAGGAACCATTTTCACCACTCAGGTGACCCTGAGGACACAGATAAACCTCCAAGTGGCTTCAGTGGCCCTCTAAAATGATGCAAATAACCAGCTGTCTGCACGGAATATAAACCCTTCCATTCCCCAGTATCCAGCAGTGGGATTCACTTGCCTTCCCTACCGGTTCGCAAATGTGAGTGGAAGGTCGTTGCAACCCTATCTATAAAACAGGCTTTCCAGAGGTGCAGTTTCATTCATCCAGGCATGAGCAATGCAATCTGGCACCTTGGCCATCTTCCTACTCACTTTCCTGCTTTCCTTGCAGCAAGTTATCCAGGCAAATTCCAGCAGAATCAGGAGGGCTCATTAGTGGAGCTTGGGAAGAGGGATGAGCAGAAACAGAGGTGGGTTGCTCCCGGTTCAGCCCAGATCGGGCAAACCGGGAGTAATAGCAGAGGGAGGCTCCACCTGTTATATCCTCAACTTGCGACCGGTCCTAAGTCCTCGACATACGAATGACAGCCGGCAACTGCTGAGATGCGCCTATTGGCTAAAGCGCGCCTGGCTGAGCGGGGGAGGTTTCTGTTGTTCCTATTGGCTGCCCTGCTTGACAGCTCCGGTATAAATAGCTGTCAAGCAGGGCGAGGTGCTGAATCTGTGTATAGTTGCCTTTTACCTTGTTGCTGTTAATAAATCATTGCACCTGTTACCTCAGTTGTCCGAGCCTCTTCCTGCCATTTCAGATTCCAATATCACCCACTGGCCTAGACGCTTCTTCGCATGTGCAGAAGCATTGTGCACCCAAACCAGGAGTAAAAACATTGGCAACCCACTACTGGGCAGAAGGTGGGAACACCAGAGCAAGGACTTGGGTTTATCCATTATAGGAATGTTGCCTGGTGAGCCGAAAGAGACTGACAAAGCCCTGCCTTTGACCCACCCCTTCTGTTTCCCTCACTGAGCCAGCCCATCAAGGGGTCCATATTTTTTTAATTTATTTATTTTCAAGGAGGTGAACTTACCTAATTCTCCTTTCTCCTTCTAGTTTCTTTACAACAACAACCCTATGAAGTGAGTTGGTTTGGAGGGACCCACCCCACTGGCTCTCATATCTAAGACAAGACTAGAACTCACCATCTCCTGGTGACTGACCCAGTTACTCAGCTGACTTTCATGCCTAAAGTGGGACTAGAATTCACTGCTTCCTGGAGATTGGCCCAAATTCACCCAGCTGGCTTTCTTGCCTAAGACATGACTAGAACTTCCAGCTTCCGGGTGATTGGCCTTAAGTCACCTAGCCAGCTTTTGGCATACAGTGATACTAGAACTCAACATCTTCTAGTTTTTAAGTGAAGCCTTCACAACCAGACCAAACTGAGTCTCCCGGTAGCACCATAGATTAATGTATGGTGCTAATGTAGTAGAACCAGGAACATTTATGTATTTAACCAATTGCTTTGTTGAAAAGGACTCTGAGCTACCTGTGGTTTGGCATTTCTGAAAGCTTGGAGCTTTTACATTCATTTACCTTTTCCATTATGAGAAAATACAAGTATGTTTTCCAGCCCAAGAGCCCTTTGGCATCCTTCGCCTTCCTTGCTGGAAGTTAAAGCTGAACAATTTCTTAATTGCACTTTGGCAAACAGCGTTAAACTTTTTTCAATGCAAATTTATACCAAGCGATCTATTTTCTCTGGAGCCACGCACTCACTTTTCATCAAGCAACAGTGTAAAATGGCTTTTTTAAAATGATCAATTTTTGTTTTTCTAGTCCTTCGCAGTAATTGATTTCTCGTTCTTTATGTTGGGCTGAAGTGGCTGAATAGCTCTTCTCCCTCTGGAGACTTTCAACCACATTTCAGATTCATAAAGGTTTTGACCTCATTCTCCAAGAAATCAATGGTTGCCATTTTTGTTGTTTCAGATCCCAATGTTGCATCAACCATTTGGCCTCTGAGCCTGGAGCCAGAGATGGAGAAGCATCTTTTAGAGGAACAAAAAATGATTGTGGGGAAGAGGGGTGGACCTTCCTCTCTGCAAAGCAGAGGGGCCCTGGGCTATCAGGCAAGGCAAGAGAGTTTCTTGTAAGTGGCCTCTCTCCTTACTGAGCCTGGCTGTTTGGGGAAGAATCCAACATTTGGGGGTTTTATGGAAGTTTAAAGGCAAGCTCTTTTGCTGAAGGATTGCATCCAGAAAAGTAAACCAGGACAATCTACCCCTGATTTAATACCATTTCTAATTAATTATAATTCAATTACTAGAAACAAGCTGCATTTACTTTTCCTTTATTTAATAATTTTCCACCTTTGTATTGTTAAAGAAATTTGCAATTTAGTGATAATTGTTATTGTGCTCTGAAGGCATTCCTGCTTTGAAGTGTGGCTAAATGTTTTCAGAGCTCTAAAGCCCCCAAGGCAGTCTTCTCTTCCAGCTGACACCTCTGAGAACATAGGGTGGAAGTCACAGAAAATATCTGTACTGTAGAAGTTCTGAAAGGCATACCAGAAGAAACAGGATCAGGCTGAGCTGAGCAAGAGATGAGAGGTTGGTGCCCTGAGTAGCAGGAGACACAACATTGCTCAAAATAAGGTTCAAGGAGGAGCCCTATAATAGTTTTTGGTTTTCTGCTGCAAGGAATGGAAACCAAGGAGTGCCTGGTGGACCTGCTGGCTCCCAAGAACAGAGATGTGATTGAGCAACCGGCTGCCAGGACCCATTGAGTCTACTGTCACCTCCCCTTTCCTGATCATTTGCATAAGGATAAATGATACTGGAAAGATCAGTTACAATTACATCACCATGGATTTAAGGTTTAGAATGTCACCACACTCTAAGCCAGATGCCAAACTGATTCTGTGTGGGACAAACTGACAGCCACATTGAAAGCAGTGCTCCCAGCCGACCAATGGTTTATGGACAACAGAGACGTTCTGACCATGAGAGATGGGCTAGCTTGGAAGGGGTCCAAACTATATGTCCCTACCAGGTCGAGGCTGGAAGTCTTACAGCGCAGCCATGATTCATGACTGGCAGGCCATTTCGGCTTCCTGAAAACTCTGTACCTGGCCAGAAGGCAGTTTTGGTGGCCAAAGATGAAGGCCGACATAGAGGACTACATAAATAGTTGTGCCATTTGAGCAACCATGAAGTTGAGACCAGGGAAAACTCCTGGGCTCCTCCAACAAGTGGTTAACCCCAGCCGGCCCTGGGAGAAGATTGCAATGGACTTTGTAGTCGAGCTCCCAGAGAGTGGAGGAAATACGGTTGGTAATTAATTTGTTTTCCAAGCTAGCCCACTTTACTGCTTGCTTGGGATTACCCATAGCAAAGAAGCTGGCTAAAATGTTTATAAAGCAGATTTACAGGCTGCATAGAGTGCCCTGCCAGGTAACCTCAGACTGAGGCATCCAATTCACTGCTAAGTTCTGGAGGGAGTTCCTGAAATCTGTCGGTTCTATTCAGGGGCTTAGCTTGGCTTTCCATCCTAGCACGAATGGAGCCATGGAATGAGCAAATGCAAAGGTGGAGCAATATATAAGGTGTTATGTGGATTACCAGCAAGAGAACCGGGTGGACTTGCTGCTGTTTGCAGAAGTGTCTTACAACAACGCAGTACACAGCAGCACCAGATTGGCCCCCTTTCAGGTCACCAGTGGCATGGACTTTGTTCCTATGCCTGAGCTGTCCAGAGAGCTACCCTCCTCCTCCATGATTCTAACTGAATGGATGGAGTCATTACAGAAGGGTTGGGAAGGCACCAAGAAAGCGCTGGCAGAAGCCGCTGAGGCATATAAAAAACAAATGAACAAACACTGATCTCTCCAACACCCCTTCCGTGTGGGAGATTGGGTTTACCTATCAACCAAATATTTTACACTGAAATTGCCCAGTGAAGAGTTGGGACCTAAGTTCCTAGGACCTTTTCCAATAGTGAAAGTAATTAACCCAGTGACAGTTCAGCTCTCACGCATATTAGGGAAAGTACATCCTGTCTTTCTCTGCAGTTTGCTAAAACTGGCAGTTGGTTCAAGACTGAGACTACTGACCCCACCAGCACCCAAACCCATAGTGGTGCATGGGGAGACCCATTATGAGGTTAAGAAAATCCTAGATTCTAGATTGTACAGAAGCAAATTACAATATCTAGTTCATTGGAAATGGTACCCTTTCTCTGAGGCTACCTGGGTTAAGAGCTGGGATGTAAAGGCAGAGAGATTAATAAAGCAGTTCCATGACATATTTCCTGATAAGCCAAAGCGATAAGCCAAAGGGAGGTGGTTAAGGACTACTTGAATTAATCCATGTCCCTCTGATTGCAGGACACAATCATTGGTTGAGGTGGGGCAGCCTGTCAGCCATGGAGGCCATCTTTTTCTTTTGATGTTAAGGGCTCCACACAGTGCTGTGGGGATCTGGGATGGGGGATTGCATGGAGTTGTGCAGATATCTAGTCCTAACAACATTCTTTTCTCTGGGGGTCATTCAGCCTGCACCCAGAGTGTCTTGACTAGGAGGCATCTCTACTTGGGGCGGTGGATTGATAGGACCATGTGATGGACATGTGGGTGCAGGGGAAGGGACTCTGACTTTCCTTTCGGTGGGGAAAACCCAGAAGCTTTCAGATTCAGGTTTTCCAGATGTGCCAATATGATATATCTAATAAAGTGGAACTTTGAAGAACTTCTAGCCTCGGATTCTTCTTTCATTGGGGGTGTTACTTGTAACCCTGACACTGTATAGTAGAACTTGCCAGGCAAGTCCTTAAGTGTGTTCAGGTTCATTCACTCTTCACTTACTGAACAACACATTTTTCTTCAAAAATTGGTAATTAGTGCAAGATGAAATGTGTTTCTTGGTCTTGAATTTTAAAACCCCAAGTAAACAACAGTTCTGTGATCACTCCCTGATTGGAATAGCCTTTGTAACAGAGCCCAATCCTTTAATATGGCTCAGTACTTGCCCTCTAACACATGATCCTCGCAGGATGGGAGGCCAGTTCTAATTAATCTTGTTTTTGCCACTCATGTACAATTTAACTGTTTTTGCATAATCGTTTATCCACTTAAAACTGACCACCATTGAAAGTTAAATCTTGACAATAGAAATGAAGTGTTATCGCTTGATGAAGCAAAACAGCAGTTTGTTTCCTCTAAGGGCCTGACTGAGATTTCTATGTAATTATGGGATGATGGACACCTGGAAAAGAGGATTCTGTCTCAGTTCAAAAGCAGCTCTAGATTACTGTGAGACCACAATGTTGTATTCAAAACCAGAAATGATGTACTTCTGGCTCTATTACAGACCTCTAGACATCTCTGAAAAATTAGTCTTTTTTTAAAAAAAAAACACTGGTCTTTATCTGGTAGCTTGTATATTTCAGTGCAGCATGTCAAGTGAATACAGCTACTGCTTTGTGTTTAAGGTGTCAACTCGGAAGAGTCTTGTATGTATATCTTGTACTGCCTCATAGTTGCCATGAAGCCAGAGAGGGGGAAGTGGGTGGGGAAGTAGATAGCCTAGCTTCAATCAAACAAAAAGTTTTCCTCTGGGAACCAAGGTCATTGAAGCAGGTGGCTGTTGAAAGAGAGGATCCTGCCATTCATCTTCATTGGACAATATGACCAGTGACACCTGGGAGGGGGGAGTTTTACTCTTTTAACTACCGTGAAACCGTGGGAACTATCAGAGTTGGTCTTCACCGGCTGTGCCAATATGATGTATCCAATAAACATATTCTTTGGGGAATCTACCTGCCTCAGAGTTCTTCTTTCAATGTTTGCATTGCTCCAAACTCTGACATAGGGTTTAGTGGATTGTATGAGTTATTAACCCTTGTGTTTCAGACTTTCACAAACTTATAAATAATTGCTGACTTTCCAATACATGTCATTCAGTGGTGGGATTAAAAATTTTTACTACTGGTTCTGTGGGCATGACTTAGTGGGTGTCACTTGGTGGGCATCGCTTGGTGGGTATAGGGGAAGGATACTGCAAAATCCCACTTATGGAAAGGATACTGCAAAATCCCCATTCCCTCCCCACTCCTGGGGAAAGGATACTGCAAAAGAAAGAGCTTGAAACCCTGAGGAATCAAAAGTTACAAAAAACAGTGAAAATATAACTATATAACTAAATAAATATATATTTAAAATGGAACAATAGAACAGCTTTATTTTAGTCATAACCTGAATTTTTATTGCAATTTCATTGTGATTTTATTACACATGCACGCACACACAGAGGCTGCCCATGGTAGCCTTGCAGTAAGATGGGCTTCTTTTCCTAACTTTGGAACAGCCCGTCTCCCTTGAATTTTCTGGAGAGAAAAACAATTTTTTCCTTACAGAATGAGAGGTGGGGTGGAGGGATAGCTTTTTCTATGTATTCAGATAAGCATCTTTCTGTAGAAAGATCCTGTTTCAGAAATGTCATCAGAGGTGGTATTCAGTAGGTTCTGACCTGTTCTGGCAAACTTGTAGTGGAAATTTTGAATAGTTCAGAGAATCTGTAAATACTACCTCTAGCTGGCCACACCCCTATCTATTTGCTGCCTCCCGAGTCCCAGCTGATCAGTTGGGTCTTCTTTTGTTTCCCCGCACAGGAGAATGGAGCTGGAAAACAGGTTGGTGGAATGGGGAGGGAATGTGGATTTTGCAATATCCTTCCCATGAGGACTGTTTTTTGTAACTTTTGATTCCTCAGGGTTTCAAGCTCTTTCACTCCACGCAGGCCTTCCCTGTCACTCCAAATGTCTGAGTGCAAATCACTTTGGCAGCTTTGTTAGTGCTGATGCTTGTATAGAAATGATGGCATCAACATTTTCTTTTCTCTGGTACGTTCTTTCTTACGTGCATTAATTTAAAAAAATCTTAATAAAGCCACACATACAATCACCTTGATTGCTTTGTTGTAGTGTTTAATCAGCACACGTGCATACACAATCATCCACTGGTAAGGTAAAAGATGCAAATGAAGGGACTGAAATCCATCAATCTGTATGTGCCACTTCCATAATTAATTCTGGAGCTTCCTCCGGTTCTATTAGAATTGGAAAACAGAGCAGAGAGAGCAATAAAACAATATAATAGTTGAGATGGCTTTTTCCCCATACAATTTACCGCAGTGCTGCGATCATCCCCATACAAAGGATAGTTGAACCAGACTCTGTCATTCAGCCATGTCAGCTGAATCTCCACACCAAAACCCGTTGGTGATCCAAAAATCCATTTTCAGGAAAGAATGTCGAAAAAAATGGTGTGGATAAACGTCTTGGGGAAATTAAGGAATTCTCTCTGGAAGGGAATACATTGAGCATGGCAGCTCAATGTATCCCCTCCTGTAAGCCCTGCTCATGTTCAGACCTCAGGCAAACTTTTCAAGGTCCAGGCTAATGAATTTGTCATTTCCTGCCACGCAATTGAATGACATCCTGGAAGTGTCCATAAAAGTCCCTGTGGAATCCCACTCTGGGTTTCATTTGCAAGGCTCAGCATGGAAGATGCCTAAGTGTGTGAATCCTGCAAAGGCGGTGGTAGACATGCTCTTTCTCTTCATTTTGGGAGGGGGGGGGTCTTGGTTGAAATAGGGGCCCAGCCAAGCAGCTGCATTAAATGTAACCCACCCATCCATAAAGCAGCAGAAAAGTCTCAGATCAGTTTTCTCCTGCCTGGTGGACAAGCCCTTTTCTGGTTCCATAAAGAAGCTGGCGAGGGCTGCTGCCCTTGAAGTCCACGTGGGACAAGTTCAGGACAAGTATTGGTGATTTCTCTGGCTTCCTCTCCCCATCCAATGAAAATCATTTACTGGTGGGGAAAAGAAAAATTTCCCATCTCTCTAATTTGGGTGGGTGGATTAGAGGACTGGCACCCTGAGTGGCAGGTTCAGCTAGGTTGCCCAACTACCCTTGCACCCCTTTCAAAAAAGAGATAAACCAGGGTTTAGACCCACCATTATTACTGGTTCGGTAGTAAAAATGCGTGTGTCCGCATTTTCATTTAAACCGATCTGCGCATGCACAAATTTAAAAATGAATAAAAATTACATTTTTAATGAAGATTGTTCTGCGCATGTGCAGAACAGAACATTGGTGCTGCCAATCATAGAACCAGTACGGTCATGTGTCCTCTGGAGTTACTACCTATTCGGCGGAATCAGACTGAATAGGTAGGAACCCACCTCTGGATTAGACACCACCCATCTGAGGGACAACATGGCATGGCCAGATGTAGATTTTTACATCCACAACCTCAATTTTGTCCTGGCTTCCTTGGGAAAGGCATTCCACAGCTGGGGCGCCATGATGGAGAGGCCCCCTCCTTCTGCATCAACACAGAAGGCTCTTCTCCCTCTGGCAAAGTTTAATCTTTGAGCAGCCAATGGCCACCCCAGTCCGAAGTCTCAGCCTTAAGTGCCTTTACAAAACCCTCCCCGTCTGCCTGTGGGGGGATATCAGCCCCTTGGGACTGCTTTTAAAAGAGGCTCCAAGCAGCAACTCCACCTGTGCACAACTAGGGCACTCAAGCAGAGGTGGGTTCCTACCAGTTCAGACTGGTACAGCCAAGTAGGTAGTAACTCGGCCTGCCACGCCCTTGAACCAGTTCTCTCGGTGGTGCCTACGGCTTGTTTTTTGCTTCTGAACATGCACAGAAGCATTTTTTAGTACTGCGTAGCATACATGAACCACAACCACAGCTGGTAGTAGCAGCAACCGGAACCCACCCCTGCACTCAATGCCTATTAACCCTTTTGAAAGTTCCTCACTCCAATTGGTTGTCAGAGGGTCAGAATCCCATTGAATTTGGCCTGCCTGATACATGGATTGGGTTTCCCCAAGAATCACCTCAGGCATAGGGACCCTACCTTGACTGCCTCCTCTTTTTATTCACTTGGGGGCAACCTTCGGTCAACTGTCCTGCTAATGAAGGAGGCCTGCGGTGTCCCTTCATTTCTTCAGCTTCATCCGCACGCAGGAGGTATTATTGTTTGTGAAAAAGGAGTCTCCCCAGACTTGGATGGGATCGCAGGTTCTCTTGTGCACTGTGGACAAAACAATCATGCAGGAAGCTCTTTCCCAACATGGGAAAATTCATCTTAACCATAAAGGACTCGGCTATCCATTGGCAAGTAAAAAAGGCATTTTTCTTTTTTGGCTCTTGCTTTTGGCAGCAGTTGAGAGTCACCCATGGAGAAGCAACCCGAGACCAATATCTCCCCTTCTCCAGGATCACCTGCTTGTGCTTGGGGGTAGCCCTGAGGGAGCCGGAAAGGTTTTGGACTGATTGCTTTTATTGCACAGAGCAGTTGGTTTGGTGCCTTGCAAGCAGCCTCAAAAATAAAGGCAGACATAAGTCATTGCTAGCAATCTTGGTCTATAATGACAATGCTTCCTATCCCCACCCCCTGCTTTGCCAATAATGCAATGTACATTTTTTTATAAGATCATTTTCAAAGGTAACTGCTTATAATAATACAATTTATTCTTTATGGCTGCAGGGCAAGGCGAGTTCTAAATGAGGCATGTCTTCCATTAGAACCCTACAGAAACAAACTAATAGGCTGCAGCGAAAACCATTTGTAAATGTTCCTATAATTCACATGATTCATTAAACAGAGATGGAAAATGATAGCATTTTCCCCAGAAAAAAAATCCTTATGGAATTACATGCTGAGACAACTTAGATCAACTCTTTATTGAGTAAGCATCTTGTCCTGCTGATGTAAAGATTATAAAGGCCTCGGGACATTGATGGTTTCAATTGCTAAATTTAGAAGTTGTTTTATAAGTCATGGTTTCCCCAGAAGACAGACAAATTTTTGATTAATCATGAGATCCACAATGGATCTCATTGATCCTTTGTTGAGCATCCATGGGTCACACTTAGGCATCTAGGAAGCTGGGATGAACAACTGGCGCCAAGGGAGTTGAGGAGAGATTCACAAGGCTCTTGACAGACTTGAACATTGGGTCCTATTCAACAAGATGCCATTCAATAGCAAGAAAGGGTTCTGCACTAAAGCAGAAAAATCAAATGCACACATACATGATAGGCAGTTCCTGGTTCAACAATTGTGCTTGGGGGAGGGAACTAGATGTCCTGGTCTTAGGTATAAGTCAACAGTGTGCTTTTAACATTAACAAGTTTATGTTGCATCAACAGAAGGTTAGCATCGAGATCAAGGAAAATGATAATGTTGCTCTATACTAGAAAGGCTACACTTAGAGTACTGTGTCCAATTCTTGTCACCACAATGCAAAAAAGATGCTAAGGTCCTAGAAGGGCTGCATAGAAGAGCAACAAAGAAGATTGGGTGTCTGGAGCCTAAATCCTATGAAGAATGGCTAGATGGACTACATCAGGGCTGTCAAACTCCCAGCCCATGAGTAGGATGCATCATGCACTGGCCAGAATAATATATCAGAGTATCAGATGAAGCATTGATTGACCTTGATTTCCCAGCTTTCCACTAATATGCTACAATTCTCAGAATATTCATCTACCCACAGGCCCTGTTGGCTGGCACTCCTGTGAGTTGGAGGTCCAAGATAGTGTCAGATTTGGGAGGGAAGGAAGGAAGGAAGTGTTGTGTCCAGGCTGATGACGTCAGGGAGTTTCCCCTGACAGCCGGCATCTGCACTAGCAACAGCCAGGTCGCGTCTGATTGGCTAAGACGTGACCTGGCTGAGAGCGGGGAAACTCTGGCTTGGGGATTGGCTGGGTCGTCTGACAGCTTCGTATAAATAGCTGTCAGACGATCCTTGCATTGATTCTCTCCTGTATTTGACTGTGACTAGTTTGTTCAATAAAGTTGGTTGGATTTTCCTCACGACTCCGCTCACCTCCGTTCGTATTTAACACTGGCGACGAAGGTGGGATCCAGCCGCTAACCCACCGAAACCCACCGAGTGTGTCATCTTGCCACAATCGCACCGGTGACCCGTTCCTGGCCGGCCTAGCTCGTTCCTGAGGAGACCATGTCGGCAATGCCAACCTTCGTGCCTTTTGGCTGCGACGGCGAGACGTGGGAAGCGTTCATGGAGCGCTTCGAGTGCTACCTCATAGCCAACGGCCGTCGCGACGTTCCAGACGACGAGAAGTGCAGCTTCTTCTTGAGCTGTTGCGGCACGCCAATGTTTAGCGCCGCTCGCTCATTAGCCGCCCCACAGCCAGTTCATTCTCTGGACTGGGCGACATTAACCGAACGTCTTCAGCGCCACTATGCCCCCACTCCATCCTGGGTGGCGAGGCACTACGCTTTCCGGCGCTGTGTACAGAAGCCGGAGGAGTCGGTGAGCCAGTTCCTCCAGTCGCTTCGCACCGCGGCGATGAGGTGCGAGTTTGCCGACCTCGATCGCAACCTGACGGAACAGTTCGTCAGCGGCGTAAAAGATCTGCGCCTTCGCCGGCGGCTCCTGTCACAGGCAGACATCACGCTGACTGGGGCCATCGAGCAGGCAAGGGCGGCTGAACTCTCCAACGAGTCAATGGCGGAGATGTTCAACCTGCCGCCCCCGCCAGGCCGCACCTGCCTGGTGGACGAACTAGTTCCCTTGCCAAATGACTATCCTGAGGAGGGAGCGGTGGCACGCGGTGGCCAGTCCGCCAGAAGACGCGTTCCTCAGCGAGCCCGGGAAGCTGTGCCTGCTTGCCTTGGCTGTGGAGGCAACCACGACCGCTCGGGTTGCCCCTTTAAAACCGCAGTTTGCCGCCGCTGCCTGAAGAAGGGACATTTGGCCCAGGTCTGCCGAGCGCAGCTTCCCTTGCCACAGCGAGCAGAGGACGTCCCGACCACAGCCGCCGTTAAACAGCGACCTGGAGGCCGTGCTGGACGACAGCAGCAGCAGCAGCAGCAGCAGCAGCTTTCGCGCGGAGGCTGCTACGCCGTGGACGCAGACTTCCACGCCAACCCCGCAGAGTTGGCCTACCACACGGGTGCAGGTGCGGAGCGCATCAAGGTGTCGCTCCTCATAGAGGGCTCCCCCTGCACCATGGAGGTGGACTCGGGGTCGTCCCGATCCCTTTTGTCGTGGACAGAGTTCTCCCGCCTCTGTCCAGGCATCTCAAAGACCCAGTTGGCCCCTCCAGACGCAACCCTACGGGACTACCAGGGGACTCTAATTCCTACCCTGGGTTGTCACCTGGTGCGGGTGGAATACGGGGACTATTCGGGATGCCTTCCTCTACTAGTGGTAGAAAAGCCTTTGCCGGCCCTCCTGGGCCTTGACTGGTTCCCGGCACTTGGCCTATCAGTGCACGGGATTAGACAAGTGGTGGCCACGCCTCCCGACGTGGCCGACGTCCTTGCCAGATTTTCTGATGTGTTTGATGGGCATCTGGGGGCGTATAAGGGCACGCCCATCTCCTTGAACCTAGATCCCCAGGTTGCCCCCATTAGGCTGAAGGCCCATAGGGTGCCTTTCGCTTTGAGGGCAAAGGTTGATGCGGAGCTCGACAAGCTCGTCGCGCAGGGAGTCTTGGAGCCGGTGGATTACTCCAAGTGGGAGACCCCTTTGGTCATCCCAGTTAAGGCGGATGGGTCCATTTGCCTCTGCGCTGACTTCAAATCCACCATCAACCTTGCCCTCCAAGCGAACCCCTATCCAGTTCCGGTTGTGCAGCACTTGCTCCACTCTTTGGGGCAAGGCTGCATCTTTGCGAAGCTGGATATGGCGCAGGCCTACCAGCAGCTCCCGGTGGATGACGAGGCGGCGGCTGCGCAGACCATCGTCACCCACCGTGGAGCTTTCCGTTGCCGCCGCTTGCAATTCGGCGTTTCCGTAGCCCCGGGGATCTTCCAGAGCCTCATGGAGCGGCTGCTCCATGGGCTCCCTGGCGTGGTTCCGTATTTCGATGACGTCCTGATCGCCGCTAGCAGCCGATCGGGCCTCATCGAAGTACTGGTGAAGGTCCTCGAGTGTTTCAGGGGCTCGGGCTTAAAATTAAAGCGCAGCAAATGTTCATTTGCTGTGCCCCGGGTTGATTTCCTGGGCTTCACGATTGACGCCCAAGGAATTCACCCAACCCCTTCAAAGGTTGCAGCCATCAGGAACGCCCCCACGCCTGCCTCCAAGACGGAGCTGCAGGCGTTCCTTGGCTTGCTTAACTTCTACGCGCCTTTCCTGCCGCATAAGGCGTCACTAGCCAAGCCGCTGCATCGGTTGCTCGACCGATCGGCCGCCTGGCGCTGGGGCAGCCGCGAAGCGCATGTGTTCGCGGCTGTCAAAGACTTGCTGACGTCAGAGGCAGTCCTCGTTCAGTATTCGGACAAGCTGCCTGTGACTCTTGCTTGTGACGCCTCCCCCGTGGGTTTGGGGGCGGTCCTGAGCCATGTGCTGCCCAATGGCTTGGAGGCCCCCATAGCCTTTTATTCCCGGACACTGACTTCTGCGGAACGCAATTACAGCCAGATCGACAAGGAGGCTCTGGCTGCAGTGTCAGGGATTAAAAGGTTCCACGACTACCTCTATGGTCGGCACTTTACTTTGTTCACCGACCATAAGCCACTCCTTGGGCTTTTGGCAGGTAACAAGCCGACCCCTCCCATCCTGTCACCGCGCATGACCAGGTGGACAGAGTTCCTAGCTGCATACAGCTATACTCTGCTCTACCGCCCGGGCAAGCATTTAGGGCACGCTGATGCCCTCAGCCGCTGCCCCTTGCCCGTTGCTGACCCCCCGACAGTGCCTTGCCTGTCGGTCTTGGCCATAGCAGATTTGGCTCTGCCACTCTCTTCCGGAGAGGTGGCCTCAAAGTCTAGGGCTGACCCTGACCTGTCCCAGGTCATCCTTTGGGTCCAAAGGGGCTGGCCTGAGGGTCCGGTGCCAGAGCACTTTCGTCCTTTCAGGGCCAGGCAGTTGGAGCTGTCACTTCACAGTGGGTGCCTCCTGTGGGGTGACAGGGTGGTCATTCCACCCAGCCTGCGCCATCAGGTGCTATCTCGCCTTCATGAGGGCCACCCGGGCATAGTGCGCATGAAATGCCTGGCGCACAGCTATGTCTGGTGGCCTCACATTGATGAAGAGATAGCCGCCTGGGTGGCCGGCTGTTCCCCCTGCCAACATTCCCGACCGGCGCCACCGGCAGCCTCTCCTAGGGAATGGGAATTGCCTCGTGGACCTTGGTCCCGTCTCCACGTGGATTTCGCGGGCCCCTTCAGAGGCCAGGTCTTCATGGTGGTGGTGGATGCATATTCGCGCTGGGTGGAGCTCATCCTCATGAGGTCCACCACAGCCGAGGCCACGATCAGAGAACTGACTAGGCTTTTCGCCACCCATGGCGTGCCGGACGTCATTGTCTCTGATAACGGGCCTCAATTTGCATCCACCGCGTTCCAGCTGTTCCTGGCTTCTCAGGGCATCCTCCATGCCCCAGTCGCCCCATACCATCCGGCTAGTAATGGCCGGGCGGAAAGGGTGGTCCGCTCGGCCAAGGAGGCGTTGGGCAGGATGGATGGGGCTGACTGGCCATCAAGGGTGGCTGCTTACCTCTTGGTACAGCATGCCACTCCTTGCCCCCTGACCGGGAAGTCTCCAGCTGAGCTGCTGATGGGCCGGCGCCTGCGGACCACCTTGGATAGGTTGCACCCACTCTATTCAAGTGAACAGCCTGGCAACCTGGGGCCCCCTCCCCGCGCGTTCCTCCTGGGCGATGCTGTTTGGGCTCAGGCATTCTCAGGGGCGGTTAGGTGGGTGCCTGCCACCATCACCGCCATAACCGGCCCCTGTTCTTACAGGGTCCAGCTACATGATGGGACCGAATGGCGGCGGCACCTGGATCAACTGAGGCGCCGCCTGCCCAGCACCAGCGACAACACCCCCGCAAGGTCGACCATCAACGTCGCTGCGCCTGAGCCCTCCAACGTTCTGTCCCCTGGTGCCCTTCCACCAGAAATCGTCCGCCCGGTCCAGCTGCCCAGGGTTTTCCCGTCCTTGGACGCCGCCTCCCGGCCGTCCAATATTGAGGGGGTGTCGCCCGTTAGGCGTCAGCCTCCCGGGTTCCAACTGGCCTTCCCCGAGTCAGGCCAGGCCTTCTAACAAGTGCCCAGCTCAAGCCCGCCTTCGGCCGCGCCCCCTCGGCCCTGCCTACCTGGGCCTGGTTTTTCTCCGTCAGGGGTGGGCCTCCAAGATGGCGCCCGGAGCTCCACTCCCTTGCGGGAGGAGCTTCAACGGACACCACCTTCCTCTCCGGCGCCTCCTGTCGAACTGAGGCGTTCTGGGCGGGTCCGGCGCCGCCCAGACTATTTACGTGACTACGTTTGTGCGTCACTTGCACATGCGCAGTCACTGGGGGGGAAGGAGTGTTGTGTCCGGGCTGATGACGTCAGGGAGTTTCCCCTGACAGCCGGCATCTGCACTAGCAACAGCCAGGTCGCGTCTGATTGGCTAAGACGCGACCTGGCTGAGAGCGGGGAAACTCTGGCTTTGGGATTGGCTGGGTCGTCTGACAGCTTCGTATAAATAGCTGTCAGACGATCCTTGCATTGATTCTCTCCTGTATTTGACTGTGACTAGTTTGTTCAATAAAGTTGGTTGGATTTTCCTCACGACTCCGCTCACCTCCGTTCGTATTTAACACTGGCGACGAAGGTGGGATCCAGCCGCTAACCCACCGAAACCCACCGAGTGTGTCATCTTGCCACAATCGCACCGGTGACCCGTTCCTGGCTGGCCTAGCTCGTTCCTGAGGAGACCATGTCGGCAATGCCAACCTTCGTGCCTTTTGGCTGCGACGGCGAGACGTGGGAAGCGTTCATGGAGCGCTTCGAGTGCTACCTCATAGCCAACGGCCGTCGCGACGTTCCAGACGACGAGAAGTGCAGCTTCTTCTTGAGCTGTTGCGGCACGCCAATGTTTAGCGCCGCTCGCTCATTAGCCGCCCCACAGCCAGTTCATTCTCTGGACTGGGCGACATTAACCGAACGTCTTCAGCGCCACTATGCCCCCACTCCATCCTGGGTGGCGAGGCACTACGCTTTCCGGCGCTGTGTACAGAAGCCGGAGGAGTCGGTGAGCCAGTTCCTCCAGTCGCTTCGCACCGCGGCGATGAGGTGCGAGTTTGCCGACCTCGATCGCAACCTGACGGAACAGTTCGTCAGCGGCGTAAAAGATCTGCGCCTTCGCCGGCGGCTCCTGTCACAGGCAGACATCACGCTGACTGGGGCCATCGAGCAGGCAAGGGCGGCTGAACTCTCCGACGAGTCAATGGCGGAGATGTTCAACCTGCCGCCCCCGCCAGGCCGCACCTGCCTGGTGGACGAACTAGTTCCCTTGCCAAATGACTATCCTGAGGAGGGAGCGGTGGCGCGCGGTGGCCAGTCCGCCAGAAGACGCGTTCCTCAGCGAGCCCGGGAAGCTGTGCCCGCTTGCCTTGGCTGTGGAGGCAACCACGACCGCTCGGGTTGCCCCTTTAAAACCGCAGTTTGCCGCCGCTGCCTGAAGAAGGGACATTTGGCCCAGGTCTGCCGAGCGCAGCTTCCCTTGCCACAGCGAGCAGAGGACGTCCCGACCACAGCCGCCGTTAAACAGCGACATGGAGGCCGTGCTGGACGACAGCAGCAGCAGCAGCAGCAGCAGCAGCAGCAGCTTTCGCGCGGAGGCTGCTACGCCGTGGACGCAGACTTCCACGCCAACCCCGCAGAGTTGGCCTACCACACGGGTGCAGGTGCGGAGCGCATCAAGGCGTCGCTCCTCATAGAGGGCTCCCCCTGCACCATGGAGGTGGACTCGGGGTCGTCCCGATCCCTTTTGTCGTGGACAGAGTTCTCCCGCCTCTGTCCAGGCATCTCAAAGACCCAGTTGGCCCCTCCAGACGCAACCCTACGGGACTACCAGGGGACTCTAATTCCTACCCTGGGTTGTCACCTGGTGCGGGTGGAATACGGGGACTATTCGGGATGCCTTCCTCTACTAGTGGTAGAAAAGCCTTTGCCGGCCCTCCTGGGCCTTGACTGGTTCCCGGCACTTGGCCTATCAGTGCACGGGATTAGACAAGTGGTGGCCACGCCTCCCGACGTGGCCGACGTCCTTGCCAGATTTTCTGATGTGTTTGATGGGCAGCTGGGGGCGTATAAGGGCACGCCCATCTCCTTGAACCTAGATCCCCAGGTTGCCCCCATTAGGCTGAAGGCCCGTAGGGTGCCTTTCGCTTTGAGGGCAAAGGTTGATGCGGAGCTCGACAAGCTCGTCGCGCAGGGAGTCTTGGAGCTGGTGGATTACTCCAAGTGGGAGACCCCTTTGGTCATCCCAGTTAAGGCAGATGGGTCCATTTGCCTCTGCGCTGACTTCAAATCCACCATCAATCTTGCCCTCCAAGCGAACCCCTATCCAGTTCCGGTTGTGCAGCACTTGCTCCACTCTTTGGGGCAAGGCTGCATCTTTGCGAAGCTGGATATGGCGCAGGCCTACCAGCAGCTCCCGGTGGATGACGAGGCGGCGGCTGCGCAGACCATCGTCACCCACCGTGGAGCTTTCCGTTGCCGCCGCTTGCAATTCGGCGTTTCCGTAGCCCCGGGGATCTTCCAGAGCCTCATGGAGCGGCTGCTCCATGGGCTCCCTGGCGTGGTTCCGTATTTCGATGACGTCCTGATCGCCGCTAGCAGCCGATCGGGCCTCATCGAAGTACTGGTGAAGGTCCTCGAGTGTTTCAGGGGCTCGGGCTTAAAATTAAAGCGCAGCAAATGTTCATTTGCTGTGCCCCGGGTTGATTTCCTGGGCTTCACGATTGACGCCCAAGGAATTCACCCAACCCCTTCAAAGGTTGCAGCCATCAGGAACGCCCCCACGCCTGCCTCCAAGACGGAGCTGCAGGCGTTCCTTGGCTTGCTTAACTTCTACGCGCCTTTCCTGCCGCATAAGGCGTCACTAGCCGAGCCGCTGCATCGGTTGCTCGACCGATCGGCCGCCTGGCGCTGGGGCAGCCGCGAAGCGCATGCGTTCGCGGCTGTCAAAGACTTGCTGATGTCAGAGGCAGTCCTCGTTCAGTATTCGGACAAGCTGCCTGTGACTCTTGCTTGTGACGCCTCCCCCGTGGGTTTGGGGGCGGTCCTGAGCCATGTGCTGCCCAATGGCTTGGAGGCCCCCATAGCCTTTTATTCCCGGACACTGACTTCTGCGGAACGCAATTACAGCCAGATCGACAAGGAGGCTCTGGCTGCAGTGTCAGGGATTAAAAGGTTCCACGACTACCTCTATGGTCGGCACTTTACTTTGTTCACCGACCATAAGCCACTCCTTGGGCTTTTGGCAGGTAACAAGCCGACCCCTCCCATCCTGTCACCGCGCATGACCAGGTGGACAGAGTTCCTAGCTGCATACAGCTATACTCTGCTCTACCGCCCGGGCAAGCATTTAGGGCACGCTGATGCCCTCAGCCGCTGCCCCTTGCCCGTTGCTGACCCCCCGACAGTGCCTTGCCTGTCGGTCTTGGCCATAGCAGATTTGGCTCTGCCACTCTCTTCCGGAGAGGTGGCCTCAAAGTCTAGGGCTGACCCTGACCTGTCCCAGGTCATCCTTTGGGTCCAAAGGGGCTGGCCTGAGGGTCCGGTGCCAGAGCACTTTCGTCCTTTCAGGGCCAGGCAGTTGGAGCTGTCACTTCACAGTGGGTGCCTCCTGTGGGGTGACAGGGTGGTCATTCCACCCAGCCTGCGCCATCAGGTGCTATCTCGCCTTCATGAGGGCCACCCGGGCATAGTGCGCATGAAATGCCTGGCGCACAGCTATGTCTGGTGGCCTCACATTGATGACGAGATAGCCGCCTGGGTGGCCGGCTGCTCCCCCTGCCAACATTCCCGACCGGCGCCACCGGCAGCCTCTCCTAGGGAATGGGAATTGCCTCGTGGACCTTGGTCCCGTCTCCACGTGGATTTCGCGGGCCCCTTCAGAGGCCAGGTCTTCATGGTGGTGGTGGATGCATATTCGCGCTGGGTGGAGCTCATCCTCATGAGGTCCACCACAGCCGAGGCCACGATCAGAGAACTGACTAGGCTTTTCGCCACCCATGGCGTGCCGGACGTCATTGTCTCTGATAACGGGCCTCAATTTGCATCCACCGCGTTCCAGCTGTTCCTGGCTTCTCAGGGCATCCTCCATGCCCCAGTCGCCCCATACCATCCGGCTAGTAATGGCCGGGCGGAAAGGGTGGTCCGCTCGGCCAAGGAGGCGTTGGGCAGGATGGATGGGGCTGACTGGCCATCAAGGGTGGCTGCTTACCTCTTGGTACAGCATGCCACTCCTTGCCCCCTGACCGGGAAGTCTCCAGCTGAGCTGCTGATGGGCCGGCGCCTGCGGACCACCTTGGATAGGTTGCACCCACTCTATTCAAGTGAACAGCCTGGCAACCTGGGGCCCCCTCCCCGCGCATTCCTCCTGGGCGATGCTGTTTGGGCTCAGGCATTCTCAGGGGCGGTTAGGTGGGTGCCTGCCACCATCACCGCCATAACCGGCCCCTGTTCTTACAGGGTCCAGCTACATGATGGGACCGAATGGCGGCGGCACCTGGATCAACTGAGGCGCCGCCTGCCCAGCACCAGCGACAACACCCCCGCAAGGTCGACCATCAACGTTGCTGCGCCTGAGCCCTCCAACGTTCTGTCCCCTGGTGCCCTTCCACCAGAAATCGTCCGCCCGGTCCAGCTGCCCAGGGTTTTCCCGTCCTTGGACGCCGCCTCCCGGCCGTCCAATATTGAGGGGGTGTCGCCCGTTAGGCGTCAGCCTCCCGGGTTCCAACTGGCCTTCCCCGAGTCAGGCCAGGCCTTCTAACAAGTGCCCAGCTCAAGCCCGCCTTCGGCCGCGCCCCCTCGGCCCTGCCTACCTGGGCCTGGTTTTTCTCCGTCAGGGGTGGGCCTCCAAGATGGCGCCCGGAGCTCCACTCCCTTGCGGGAGGAGCTTCAACGGACACCACCTTCCTCTCCGGCGCCTCCTGTCGAACTGAGGCGTTCTGGGCGGGTCCGGCGCCGCCCAGACTATTTACGTGACTACGTTTGTGCGTCACTTGCACATGCGCAGTCACTGGGGGGGAAGGAGTGTTGTGTCCGGGCTGATGACGTCAGGGAGTTTCCCCTGACAGCCGGCATCTGCACTAGCAACAGCCAGGTCGCGTCTGATTGGCTAAGACGCGACCTGGCTGAGAGCGGGGAAACTCTGGCTTGGGGATTGGCTGGGTCGTCTGACAGCTTCGTATAAATAGCTGTCAGACGATCCTTGCATTGATTCTCTCCTGTATTTGACTGTGACTAGTTTGTTCAATAAAGTTGGTTGGATTTTCCTCACGACTCCGCTCGCCTCCGTTCGTATTTAACAGGAAGGAAGGAAGGAAGGAAGGAAGGAAGGAAGGAAGGAGGGAGGGAGGGAGGGAAGGAGGGAGGGAAGGAAGGGTCAAATCTGGTGACATTTTTTGGATTTTAAAAAAGGAGCGTTTACAAAAAATGGCAGTTCAGGGCATCTATGTATCTTACAAGTGTAATAAATTGTTGTTAATGTGCGTATAAAAAGGGACAGGATTTCAATCTTATAGTTGGGGCTGCCATATTGATTCTCTTAACTTCTTGAAGGTCCCCCTATGCCAGATATAACACTGAGCACAAGGAGCACTTGAAGCAGCTCCACCAAGATTATTCTTTGGACAAGTCTTCTGTGGGAAAGAGCAATTCTCAAACCTCAAGGTTCTCAAGGTTTGGATTTCTCATTAGTGGCAACATGAGCCCAGTTTGTTTGTGTTTATATGATGATGCTCAAGTCAAAAACAATAAACCCCAAATGGTAAAAGCTGCATCAACAGACCTCTTCCTTGACTGATGCTCAGTTTAATGACTCTTTAGGAAGAAGATGTGTAAGGACTTGGGCAGACATGGGCTCTTTCTTTTCATTTCACATGTTTCTGTTTCACAGAACTGGATCTCTCCATCTAGTTCTATGAAACAGAATTGAATGCCATTTTATAGTCTATCCTAACCATAAACTGATTTGTTCTTTTTTTTCAAATTCTTTAAAACAGCAATAGCATTTAGACTTACTGTATATACCATTTCATAGTGCTTTACAACCCTCTCTAAGCAGTTTACAGAGTCAGCATATTGTCCCCAACAATCTGGGTCCTCATTTTTTTTTTCCAAAAAGTTTTATTGGTTTTTTAAAACATTTATAAGGAAAAGGGGTAAGTGGAATGGTATACAAATTTTGGCAGTTGCAAGTATGGCAGACGCCCCCTCCCTCCAAACTCATAAGGTACATCTATGTATAAAACATTAATACAAAATCGTATAAAATCAGCATATCACTTCTATAAAGATATTTCAATCAGCTTATATATTATAATATATAGTCTAGGTATAATTTCATTATTACTTTCGGTCTGTTTATAACAATGTGATTTTCTTACTCATTTTTGTGATCTGAGCTTTCTTAATGTTGCCCCTTCTCCCCCCGCTGGCAGAGCTCCGGCCCCTCCCGTGTCCTGTGTGACCATTGAAAAATCTTCTGTTTTTTCTAGGATCGCTTTATTTTTTTCCATAAAGGCCTGAGCCTCTATGGGTGTATTGATTCTAATTCTTGTCTCCTCCCAGAATATCAGCATCCCTTCAGGCATCAACCATCTAAACCACACCCCTTTCTGGTATAATTTATTCGCCAATTGCGAATAATTTTTCCTTTTCTCCCTAATTTTTTTTGGGATCTGTTTCAAGATGGTTATCTCCCTGTCGTGATATGTCAATGCTTGCCCCCTTTGTACCCCCAGAATTTTGTCTCTTGTGCTTTTCCTAAGAAATTTGATATGGACCTCCCTGGGCACATTGTGTGTTCTGGCATATGCTGAGTTCACTCTATAGACCAGGTCTATCTCCCATTCCATCTGTTGTTTATCTTTGTGTATGTATTCAGCTAAGATATTAGTCATGATGTCCCTTATATTTTCCCCATCTGCTTCTATAACATTTTGAAATCTAAGATAAAAGGACATTCTCTCAAACTCTGTTTTCATTTGTTGGATATCAAGTTCTTTGTTACCCTTCTGCAAAACTTCTACCCCCCCCCTCGCTTCCGCCACCCCACCCTCCACGAGGTCCAGTCTCTGTGAGTTCTTATAAATTTGGGCTTGATTCTCTTTGATTTCCTCCTTCATTTCCTTTAATTGTTTCTTAATTTCTTCCTGGCCTTGTATAAGTTGCTGAAGCATTTGTTGCAAATCCATCTCTGTACTCTTGGGTTGCATCAGTTCTGTAATCTTTGACTGTGTGGCAGGACTGGATGTTGCAGATGTCGGTGCAGAGGTAGCAAAACCAGGTTTTCCAGGTGGTGGTCTTTTTGGAGACATAGTTTATAAAACAGAGAGATCAGTCAGTGTAGAGACTGGACAGCTGAAGAAGTAGAGCAGGCAGATGAGTTCAGGAGGCAGAAGATCCAAGCAGCTGGGAGTTTCTTTAGTCAGTCTAGCAATAGAGAAAAATTTTCTCTCCAGAGGGTTCAGAAAATAGCAATCCACAAGAGATTCTTCTGGGTGGCAAGGAGACAAAGACCGGAAGCCTGAGTTTTAAAGGTGGAGTCAGGTTTCAGAGTTCATGAAGACAACGGAAGTGTGCCATCTTGCCCTGCCAGCTTTGGGCTCAGAGGCATAGCAAACTTTTAAAAGTTCAGAAAATTCTCAGTTCACCCATAAATTCTGGAACTAAGTCCAATGAAAGTCACTTTTACAGGGGTGAGGCATCATTAGTTGGCTCTCCCCCCTCCTCCTTCCCCTGGGGGCGAGAGCAGAATCTTTTCAAGCCGCTTGTCCAAGGGGGGGGGAAATCCCCCTCCCTCTAGCCGCACCTCCAGCAAGAATCCGAAAGTTAAACTTTTTTAAAAAGCTGAAAAGTCCATCAATTCAAAAGAAAGGGAATGAAGAAAGGAAGCCTCTCACCATACTGCTGCTGCTTCGTTCAAAAGTGCGTTCTCCGATCGGCATGGAGCAAGACGCTTGCGCGCCCTCCAAAACTGCTCCCCGATGCCTAGAACGAGGCGGAGAAGCCCCCGCCAGCCGACGCCGACGCCAGGACCCTCCGCGAGCCGCTCCCTCGGCAGGACGCCTAAGCCCGGCGTCCTGTGCCCCCCCCCAAGCGGGGGAAGCCCACCGGGAGAGCGGGAGCAGGCAAAGGTTTGCCTGTTGCCGTAGCCGCCGGAACCGGAAGACCACTGGGTCCTCATTTTACCGACCTCAGAAGGATGGAAGGCTGAGTCAACCTTGAGCCGGTAAGAATTGAACTCCTGGCAGTGAGCAGAATCAGCCTGCAATACTGCATTCTAACTGCTGTGCCCCAATGGCTCTTTCTGAAAAATCAGTTTCTCAGTCAATAACTGTCCTCAGTCCTTTCTTCCTCTCAAATTTCTGTAGCACCCTTTGTGTTCTCCAGACAGTAAACCGTTTCTTTTCAAATGGCTGTGGGTTTGATTTGATTTGCAGTTGTAGCTTATATGTTATTGGCAAACTGGTTATGGGTCTATTTTCCATGCTCATTTTGATTCTTCTGAATTAGGAATGTCCTTCCAATAGTTAGCCTGTTAGGTGTAATGCCTTTCTGCTTTTCCTTCTCTGCCAAAAAGTTCATTGAGAATTTGGTTGTTTTTATTTACTTATTTATTACATTTTTATGCCATCTGTGTCTCCTACAAGGCGACTCTGAATGATTTTATTGGACATTTCTACAGATAAAGCTTTTTAGCCACATTTTCATTGTGAAAAACAATTTCCTGGTGGGGATACAGCTCATTAAAAACCATTCACATCTTTTAGTTACAGTAAAAGTATCCTTAAAAAGTCATATATTTAAAATGTGGCATGAAGCACTTTTAAAACACTGTCTTATAAATGTTTCTTCTCTGAAGAAAGAACAGGACACAAATTATTCCTGGAAAAAAATAAAGAAGAGAGAAAAAAATAAAAAAAATAGGTTAAAAAAAACAGGACTGTTTTCCAGGAAAAGCAGGAAACATGTCCAGAAATATAGGGGGCTCCCCCCTACCCCCCCCATCAGTGGGCGTTCATTCCACATGCTCTTGGATGCTAACATGGCTGCCACTGGCCAGAAATAAGGCTGGAGCTTGTGAGAAGCAACCACATTGCCAGCGTTTCTTTCTCAACTGACTGAATGCTGGCAAGAATTTTGGTTATGTTCCTGCCAACAGCAACGTGGAACCGTTGTTGTATCCATTTTGTGGACACCAACTCAAAGTCTTGTGTGTCTGGGCTTTTCCTTTTTTAAAAAAAAGATATATTTCTTGGAAGAGGTATTTCTATGAAGCTTCATAAAATCATTGCAAGGCTATATAAAATGCTTGTTTTGTTTTACTTTTGTTTTTAAAAAGCTTCTTTGGGATCCCTTCATTTTGGATCTCAATCACAACTGACGATTGTCATTCTCACACTAGTTACTTGAAAGGGATTTTGAATGAGCCCGTTCAGCTACCGAGAGGCCATATGTCCCAGTGTGAGATTCACCGAAGTGACTGGTTGGTTCCCATGTATGTATCTACATTCCTTTCGAACCATTTTAGAAATCCGAACCTGACAGACAGAAAAGAAGGGCAGGAGGAAATGCAAGATGTGGTCCCAGAACCAGTAAACAATACCTTTCAAAGATCCTAGAGCACCAGGGAACTACCAAATGACTGGTAATTCCCTAATACAGGGGTGTCCAAACTTGGGAACTTTAAGACTTGTGGACTTCAACTCCCAGAAGGCTGGGGAATTCTGGGAGTTGAAGTGCACAAGTCTTAAAGTTCCCAAGTTTGGACACCCCTGCCCTAGTAGAAAGATCTGATGTGGTTCCAACCTACAAAGGGGGGGGGGGGAAATGGATCAGGACACTATGGACCAGGGGTGCTTAAATCTGGCACACAGGGCCAGCCTGGAAATAGCAAACAGTGGTGCCTCTAGCAGCCAAAACGGGGCATGGGGGGCTATGTGCAGTGCCCACAAGCCCCATTTTCAGCCTTGACTGCCTCCTGAAGTACTCTGATGGCCAAAATGGGGCATGGGGGAATGCATGCATTTTGGCCAGCAGGTTGCTGCAGGAGGTGTCTGTACCATCTCCCCCACCCTGTCGGCCCATGGAGGAGAACTACAATGCTGATCCGCCCCTCAAAGAAATCATGTTTGACACCCCTGCTGTAGACCAATCAGCCTAACATCAATATCTGGGGAAATCCTGAAAAAGGATAATCAAGCAATAGATTTTTGAGCATCTAGAAATGAACAAAGGGATTACGAGAAGTCAGCATGGGTTTTTTTTAGGTCATGAGACAAATCTTACTACTTTCTTTGATAAAGCGACTAAATTAGTGGATCGGAAAAATATTGTGGACATAGAATACTTGGACTTCAGTAAGGCATTTGACAAAGTAGACCACAGCCTACTTCTTGGTAAGATAGAACAATGTGAGGTAGACAGCATCACCCCAGATGGATTGCCAGTTGGCGGACTAAATGGATCAGCAATTGGCAGACCAACCACACTCAGTTTGTAGTCCTCAATGGGATACTTCTACAAGGAGGGAAGCATGCAGTAGGGTACCACAACATTCTGTCTTAAGCCCAATACTCTTCAACATCTTCATAAATGGTTTAGATGAAGAGATAGAAGGTGAACTCATCAAATTTGCAGATGACCCAAGCTGAGGGGAAACTGTTAACACTTTAGAAGATAGACTTAAGATTCAGAAGTATCTTGACAGATGTGAGCATTGGACCTTATCCAGCAAGATGCAATTCAGTGGTGAGAAAAGTAAGGTCATGCACACAGACAAGAAAAAACAAATGCACATGTATAGAATAGGTGGTACCTGATTCAAGAGTAGTAACTACAAGAAGGATCTTGTGTCCTAGTAGACCGCCAGTAGTGTGCTATGGTACCAAAAAAGCTAATGTAATCCTAGGTTCATCAATAGATGTGCCTCCTTCAAAATCCAAGAAAGGAAACCCCCAACTCCATTGTTTTAGAGAAAAGGTACTTTTACTCGATATGAAGTGAAAACAGTGAAAGTAAAGCAAGATCTAAGGCTAAAGGTGTGAAATTGTGCATATCAAATGTTTACCCAAATCCTTCCCACCAACAACCCTAAGCTGAATGTCCAATCTCCAGCCCCCAAGCGTGTCATGTGGGGTGGATCTTCAGGTGGCTTCATCCATCTGGTATGCAGAGACGGTTGACCTTGACAAAGCCTAAAGATGTCCATTCAGCATGTGCAGAAGATGGTGAGAACAAAATTCCCTCTTCATCTTGAGACAGCTCCTCCAGCAAGTTTCCTCTCCCAAATACCGAAACCCCCTCCCCCCCGTTACTATGGCAGCTGATAGCAAGCGATATAGAGGGTGACATCAAGATCATGTGAAATAATAGTACCATTTTAAACTGCACTAGTGAGACATAGTTGGAATACTGGTTACCATGATATCAAAAAGATTTTGAGACCCTAGAAAAATGTAGAGAAGAGCAGCAAAGATCATTAGGGGTCTGGAGGCTAAACTATGATGAGCAGTTGAGGGAACTAAGTATATCTTGTCTAATGAAAGAAGGACTAGGGCTGACATGATAACAATCTTCCAATATCTGAGCAGCTCTCCATTGAGAAGAGGTTGCCAACTTATTCTCCCCAGAGGTGAGACAAGAAGCAGAAGTTGGAAAATAATTAAAGAGTGATCCAACCTAACTAAGGATAAATTTCCTGACAATGAGAACAATTCATCAGTGCAATGGCTTGCCTCCAGAAGTTGTGGTTGCTCCATTACTGGGGGGTTTTAAGAAGAGATTGGACAGCCATTTGTCCAGAATGATATAGAGCCGTGATGGCGAACCTATGGCACGGGTGCCACAAGTGGCACGCGGAGCCATTTGTCAGGGCACGCGAGGCGCTGCCCTGTCAGCTGGCCAGCGCGCATGCGCGCGCTGGCCAGCTGACTTCACCTTTTTAAAAGCCATTTTTCGCCCTCCCCAGGCTCCAGAGACTTTATAGGAGCTTGGGGAGGGCGAAAAGAGCCTCCCCCGTCCCCCCCGGAGGCCCTCCAAAGGCTTCAGGGACCGTCCGGAGGCTTCCCTGATGCCTTCAGAGCGCTTAAAATGACCCTCTGAGCAACCCAGAAGTCACTTCCGGTTTGCTTGGAAGGTGGTTTTAAGCGTTCCGAAGCCTTCAGGGAAGCCTCCGGACGGTCCCTGAAGCCTCCGGAGGGCCTCTGGAGGGCCTCCGGGGGGCGGGGGAGGCTCTTTTTGCCCTCCCCAGGCTCCTATAAAGCCTCTGGACCCTGGAGAGGGCGAAAAAAGCATGTAAAAATGGGGGTGTCGCGTGTTGTGCATGCATGCGGACTGGGGGGGTGTCGCACATTGCATTATGGGTGCGGCACGCCCGCACACAACCCCCCTGCGCTCCCCCCACTTGTGGCACGCGAGCCAAAAAAGGTTCGCCATCGCTGATATAGAGTCTCCTGTTTGAATGGGGGGTTGGACTAGACGACCTCCAAGTCCTTTCCAGCCCTATGATTCTATGTTCTAAATAGTGATCAATTGTAAGCATGCCCCTGGGGTGGGAGGGGCTGAGACAACCCACTGGAGATTATGCCTCTAAGCCATATTAAACTAAATCCTGCCATTTGTTTGGCAGGTCAACACTTGAAGTGGGACTCAGGAGGTGGAGGATAAAAGTCATTCAAAAAAGAGAAAGGAGGTCAAGTGCTGGCTGTGTGAATAGCTTGTCTCCTGGGACTGTGGGTGCTCCATCTCTATAGGTTTTAAATTATAGACTAGACAACCATTTGTCCAGGATAATATACTGTAAGGAAGCCTGTTTGTAGTATAAGACCTCCAAGGTCCCTTCCAGCCCTGTGATTCTATGCTCTACAAAATTTCCATCTAATGAAAACATCATCAAGGAAGTAAAAGGAGAGGACAATGGCATGTAACAGGCAGAGGAGTAAAAGCAGAGGGAAATGTCTCCTTTGAGACTATACGCTCTAGAAAGAGTACAAGCAGTTGCCATTGGAGAAATGGAATTTAATGCAGAGAAGGAGGAACAAGCCAAACCTGGGTGCCAACAGAAGGAGCCATGGTAGAGACCTGTCAGTATCTCATACTCTCATCTCGAGTATGTTGGAGGAGAAAGAACTGGAGGTCACCTTCCTTTATAAGGCTCCTGAGGGAGAGCAAAAAGCCCAAATATATTGTCCAAAATTATCAGAGAATACAGAATTCAGGAAGAGAGTCCAAAAGATGAAGAATCTTGAGTTTGAGTTTGAGTTTATTAAATTTATAAACCGCCCCCTCTCCCCGCAGGGACTCGGGGCGGTGTACAGACATCGCATATATAAAAACACCAAAGCACAACACGAAAACCCAGACAAACAACGTAAACATACAGTCTGTATATTAGCCCAAACTAATTAATAGTTAAAAACAATCTAAAACCAATTAAAACCCCAAAATTTAAAATTTAAAAAGCCATCCAGGAAGGTCAGTAATAGATGTTACTTATGATTACAAATGGGCCAGGCCGGCTAGTCGGAACAGGTGGGTCTTGAGTTTCTTACGGAAGGAGTGGAGATCAACGGTAGTTCTAATATCGGGGGGGAGGTCGTTCCAGAGGGTTGGGCCCATCACAGAGAAGGCTCTACTCCTGGGCACCGCCCGCCCGCATTGCTTAGCGGAAGGTACCCGGAGGAGTCCCTCTCTGTGAGAGCGGATTGGTCGCAGGGATGTATGGGGTAGGATGCGATCCCGCAGATAACTAGGTCCCGAGCCATGGAGCGCTTTAAAGATGACAATCAACACCTTCTTGAATGGGAATAGGTGATTCTGTGACACTAGAATTGATCAACTGATTTGAAACTTTGCATGTAGAATGCCAATGAGTGCCATGATGGTCCAGGGGTGAAGGCACTCTCCTGCGCTCAGAAGTAGTAGAGTGCAATCCCAGGTAGCAGCAGATGCTTCTCTCCTAAGACACAAAGAAAAAATATCTGCTGTGAGGAAGGACATCCAACCAGTAAATGCTCAGCTCCATCCAGTTGCCCCAACTCTACTCCTAATTAAGAGATTATAGGGTTGTAAAAAGAGAGTATGTAGAACGCCCACACCATCCATCGGATAGTTCCATCATCCCAACCTCTGCAGAATAGAGAAAGAAATCTCAATGCTGCAGGGAAATTCTCTCACAAAAAGAGAAGAGCAAAATGGACACAGTCGGAAATACCTTTTTGCAAAGGACAGTTTGAAACAACTGCATGTAGTTTAGGTCAGCTATTGGGAGAATATGATAGAAAGATCCCCAAAGTTAATCAGACCAATTGCTATCCATTCCTGCTTATCAATTTGAGAACAAACAGCAGTACTAAAAGGAGACAATCCAGTCTAGAAGATGGCAAGCAGTTGTAAGGTAAAGGTTCCCCTCGAACATGTGTTAGGCATTCCCGACTCTAGGGGGCGGTGCTCATCTCCATTTCAAAGCCGAAGAGCCAGCACTGTCCGAAGATGTCTCCATGGTCATGTGGTCGGCATGACTAAACGGCAAAGGAGCATGGAACACTGTTACCTTCCCACCAAAGGTGTCTCCTATTTTTCTACTTGCATTTTTATGGGCTTTTGAACTGCTAGGTTGGCAGAAGTGGGACAAGTAATGGGAGCTCACTCCATTATGCGGCACTAGAGATTCGAACCACCAAACTGCCAACCTTTCTAATCAACAAGCTTAGCCACTAAGCCACCAGGAGCCAACTCCCTGTAAACAGTTGTAAAGTATAGCAAAATGAAGGAGATGGGACCTCTCATCTGTTCTCTCCATTGGTGCTGAACAGACCAGAGCGGGAAACAAATCACTGGGAAGAAAATACAGGTGGACCTCATTTAGTGACAAACTCATTGTAATGGTATGTGGGAATGACTTGAGGGACAAGAGGCCGAGATGCTGCCTAGGGAATGATCAGACAAGGTGGTGAGGAACAAGCAGTTGCTTAAATCATGAAAAGAAACATAGGAAGGAGATGTAGGAGATGACCAGGCTCAGCCCAAAGGGGGGGGGGTGTCAAGCATGTCATCAGGCTTGAGTTCCTTTGCACCCACAAGAGATCTAAGTCCAGCCCACCTTGAATTCCATTGACTCTTATCTACAAGCAATTTGCTTTGACCATTAGTAGTTCAGATTATTGTAGAGAGTGTTAGCATGCAATAAAGCTATTCAATTAAACCACCTTGGCTCCTGATTTCCTGCACTTGACAAGACCTGCCTTACTTGGTCAGGCTGTAAAGGAGACAGTGCTTTCAAAGTTGCAAGATTGATGTCAGCCCTCCCAAGTAAATCAGACATGAAACAGGAACAAAGAGTTAATTCTACAGATCAGGAAAGGCTACCTGGCCTTTAGAGACTGTTTTTTCCCCCTAATTCCCCACTGAAGGAATCAAAAGGCTCTCAGTAGGTCCAGAATCTGGTGGGTAACAAGATCCTTGTCACCCTGAAGAGAACTACACTTGCTGCTCAACTGAGTCCCCTAACGCCACCTTTTTAATTCTTCTTCGTGCCTCTTTCCTTCAGAAGAAACTCAACCAGCTTCCATTATATTAAACTGGTAGACAAAGTAGACAAAGACAGAATGTTTTTGTGCATATGCCTCATACTTATAATTGTTCCAATAAAGTAATTAATATTTTCTTCATATTTTCCTAAGTTTTCACCAGGAAAGCAACCTCTGCAAATGTTCCTGAAATTGCAACCAATGTATTTCTAGTTCCCTCTTCGTATCACTCCTAGCCTTCCTCCCTTTTCAGTCAAAACCTTATAAACACTGATGTTATTTTCACTAAATTTCCTTTTATATTTACTGTCTGATTCTAATTTCCAGTGGTGAAATTCATTTTTTTTACTACCAGTTCTGTGGGTGTGGCTTGGTGGGTGTGGCTTGGTGGACGTGACAGGGGGGTGATACTGCAAAGTCCCCATTCCCTCCCCACTCCTGGGGCCAGCCAGAGATGGTATTTGCCAGTTCTCCGAACTACTCAAAATGTCCGCTACCAGTTCTCCAGAACCTGTCAGAACCTGCTGAATTTCACTCCTGCTAATTTCCCCCGGTGCGTGTTTTGAACTCAGTTCAGTTTTTTTCTAAAATAACATTGACTGCTTTCAGAATTTTGAGGTCTTTGGAGGTACCAGATTTTCCTTGTCCCAATGGAATGCTCGGTTTAGTTACATGTGATGCAAACGTGCACATGTCCAAATAAACATGCTGGATTACAGCTGCTGCCCCGCCCCCACTCCTGGCGAATGCTTGGCTGATGGTCCACGAAAGAAGGCAGCTGTTTGAGCCAATGGAGCTCGTGCCAAAGAGACTCAGAGATGTGTCCATGGAGATCCTCTCAGTCATTCAGGTCATGTTTGTCTCAGATGGTGCTTTTCCAAAAGGCGACTAAATTCTCTTGGATTTTTCTTGAAAATCTTTGCTTCTCATCCAAGAAATTTCTTCAGTTTTGAATTGAAGAAGCTTCTTGGATGAGAAGCAAAATATTTTCAAGGAAAAAAACAAGGAAGTCCAGTTGCTCTTTGGAAAAGCATATTTGAGAGAAATGTGACCTGGATGACTGAGAATCTCCATAGACACATCTCTGAGGTCACTTTGGCATGAGCCCCATTGGCTCAAACAGCTGCCTTTGAGACCATGGGGTCTTTGGGGCAAGCAGCAAGCGCATGTAATAGTCACCCCAAAAGCAGATCCTGCAGTGAGGGAGAAATGCCCCTGTTCACTTTTCTCATCCCCTGGGGGCACAGCTGTCTGTCCAGCACATGGGCTGGCTTGTAAAAAAGGGGGTGACACATTTACTGCATAGGCTATGTCAGTAGGTAATTCATTAAATGAGTTAAGCATACTCTGAAAGTGACTTATTTATCAAATTTATTTATCAAATTTATTGGCTCCCTATCTTAACACAGGGTAACTCTGGGTGGTTTACAATATTAAAAATAAATGCTACAAAAATATAAAAATACAAAATGCAATAGGTAGAAGATGGGGAGGGAGGGAGTAGGATGAGCAGGAGTGGGTGAGAGGCATCTGATATTAATCTATCAACCACTCCCAACCTGAAGCCCCTCCTTTGGAGTCCCAAGCCAAAACCTGAAAATTTCCCCAAAGTATCTCAAGACCACGGTGGGTGCAATGCTGCTAAACACCTTTCCAGATATCCTCACTCCCTTCAGAGGATGCTGCTTCCAGGCCTGGCTGGAAGGCAGAAGGCAACTCGAAGGAGCTGTGGTGAGGGGGCTTTCTTGGTGAGCTTCACTGTAGCCTAGAATGGCTGGAGAAATGCAGGCTCCCACGGGCCCAGGCTGCCTCCTGGCATCCACCCCATAGCTTCTGGGAAAGCAGGCAGGCAGGCAGGCAGGCAAGGGTTACTTTTCTTCTGTTCCTGTCCCCTGGATTAAATGAAGCAGAGAAAGCAGTGCTATCATTAAAGAGCTCCACTAGTCAGGAGGAAAAGAAGAGGCTGTTTCTAATCAACAATGCTAACCCGATAATGGAAGGAAGCCTTGAGTTTAATGGCTTGAAACTTTCCAGCCAAGCTGACTCTCCGCTGATGTCTTCAGATAAGAGTGCCAGGTCCTCCGTGCCATTAGATGCATCAGCACCAGCCTCTCACTGCTTAATTCACAGCTTCAGGACATTTCATGCCGGGTCTGCCAAGCGTGTGAAGAGTTGCTGGGACAGACGATCCCAGGAGGAGGAAGGAGCGAGTGCCGAGCAAGAAATGGCTTCTGGGAAGGCAGCGTGACCCATTAGACTCACAGCCTTCTTGAGGGGGCAGGCAGAGACGGGGCAGCCGTACAGAACAGGGCTTTCTCTCTTTCAGCCCTCAAACTTCCTTAGCAGCAAAAGAGCAAGCAATTCAGCCATCTTGCACATAATCTGTTTGACAGGATTGATTATTTTTTTAGCACTGCATGGGGAAATGTTCATCAGTTCATTTGTACAATATTGCAGCTCAATCCTCCGCTGGTCCCAACTGACTTGATCCTGACGACTCTTTTGTCTTACGGAGCCCAAGCGGCTGAACTATGTAGCACAGGGAAAGCACATCGTTTGCTCTTTGATTTCTGATCATTGTACTTGAGAGTCACAGATTATTCTCTGCAGACGGCAAAAGAAACACTTACCAGGAAGAAAAAATGGGATATCAAAGCAACAATTGCTAGTTGAGGAAAACATTTTTAATTTACAGAAGTTATCTTTCAACTTGAAAGACTTAGGCAATATGTCTAGTAGCTCTAAAGATTCTTCCATCAAAAAATTTCCCAGGCAGAATTAATTCTGCAGGCGAGTTACGTAATAATACATGCTTCCATTTTAAAAAAATATCCCCAATATTTTCCTGGTCATTAGCACTTTCTTTCCTACGGGGTGTTTCCCATTGGTCTTTGCCAAGACAACAAAATCCTTTCTCTGAAGCGTCTACAGATATGTCAGAAGCTTCCTTCTCTCTTGCCTCCCTTCAACCTTCGTCCGTTTTGACAACCTGAAAAACTGGATCCGGGGAAACAGGTGCAATCATAACCCAACCCCCCCCCCCACCTGTCACTCCTGCTGCATGTAAAACAAATGAAAACAATGGCGGGGGAGGGGTATTGAAAACCCTTCAGTATGAGCTGAAGACGAAGGTGGAACTGAGAGGAATGTGTGCAAAATACAGATAAGGGAGATGAACTCCACCCTCCTCTCTTATCAACCCTCCCCATTTTCCACAGCAGGAACATATAATTTGGTGCCTTAATCATAGAAATTGGAGTGGCAGCTGCCGCCTTTCGATGAGTTGGTTGCTGGAGCTGCCCTCCCCCCTCTCGCCTGCATCTAAAATGGGATCTTGCTTCCCGGGTGCATTTTCTCATCTGCTCTTTTTCTCCATCTTGATGATGTGTAATGAAGGCAATTGGCAATAATGCATTACAGTAAAGTACTGGTTGGTTTGGGGATGTACATTTTTCCCCCCGTTTCTGTCCATGCTTAAGAAACTGAAATGTAATGCTGTTGTTTTTCTGCATGGTATCACAACGCCAAGGAAGCCAGTTTGGCGTAGCAGTTAAGGAACTAGGCTAGAAACTGATGGAACGGGCACCCTGCCTTCGGCACAAAGCCATTTGGGTGACTTTGAACCAATCTTCCACTCCTGGGAAGAAGAAAATGGCAAGGGCAAACATCTTGACAACTGAAAACTGCAGGGAGTGGTCCAAGCAGCCAGAGGAGATGAAGTGAGAAAGGGACATTTAAGCAGGATCCACTTTGTGCCACAGAAATATCTGTCAATAACTTCTCAAAGGGCATTACAATACCTGGCCAAGAACCAAGCTCTTCATTCACCTTCTTCCAAGATGTGCTACTTTCTCACAGTTGGTGGGAAATGGAACTAAACTAAGCAAGCCTTGGAAATTATTTAGAAATATGACTGAAGGTAAAGTAAGATGTTCTTCCTTTCCTTTATCTTTCTTTCTTTTTCCTTATTTCTTCTCTCTCTCTCTCTCTCTCTCTCTCTCTCTCTCTCTCTCTCTCTCTCTCTTCTATCTTTCCCTTTTACCCAAGAGAGAGCTTTGCCTACAAGGACTTCATTTCTTATGAGTAGTTGTGCCCTAAGGCATTTGTGTCTATTTGGTTTTAGGCAGATATGCATTAAATGAATAAGATCCTTCAAAATGGGAGACAGTACTCACATTATTAAAATAAAAAGGGGAAAGTTCCTTCCCATACAGTCTTGATGAAAAGCCCCTGAACAGTTTGGCACCTCCAGTCAATGCAAATTGCCACCCCTGAGAATCTGCGCAATTTTAATCAAGATTATGGTTGGGGAGAGAACAATAGCTTCGCACTGTATTGTGATCCCAGTGAAAATTGAGAGGTTTCTCCCACAAATACTGTTTATTTTTAAAACATCCCAGCATGGTTGCTAACAACAGACAAAACCATGTGTACTTTGAAACCGGATAAAAGCATGCATTTTTCTTCAAACGTGCATTTGGAAAGGAAACTGGATACATTCAAAATGCTTTCTATCACTGCGACATCTCAGTTCTGAAAGTGGCTGAGGACAAGGGCCGGATGAAGGCTCAGGGTCTCCCTGTAAAGTTTTTTTTATTGTGGCTTATTTATGCTACACTTCCTTCTTATAGAAATAACTGCCTGCAATTTCAGAAATACAAATTGCAGGATGCTTTGCAAACATGATCAAATCACAGAGCCTCCCCTGCTCCTCAGCCTTTATCTTTAAAGGAAACATAATAATATTCTACGAATGTAGAATAGGAAGCTGGGAAAGGTGGGAATTCATACTCACACACACTCCTGCCCCCCCCTCCTTTCTGTGTTACAAAGAGAGAACCATCAATGGAAAGGATTCCATGAGGGATTTAGGAAATTCTGACTTGGTGCAGACAAAGAACACATTTGTGCACCTCTCTGAATGGAATCTTACAGGAGCCGCCAGCTGCCTCCAGAATTGTGGTAAGATTCCCGGGAAGAAGTCTCCTCACAGTGGGGGACAAGTTGGTGGAGATCTTCTCTCTGTTCTCTCCTTCTTGCCCCTTGCCTGGAAGGGAGGCTTTCTTCTCCCCAACTCCAGGTAACAAGGCAGCTGTGCAAGGAGCCCTGGGCTTTTGAAGAGCCTACACTGCGGTGGCCAGGTACAGCAGCCACCCTGATGCCACCATCCCCCCCCCACCCCCGCTTGATAATTCCCAGGAAGAAGAAGCTTCTCTCCAGAGAGCTTCTCTCTGGAAATTGGAGAGCAGAAGATGACTTTCCATGCCAGCTCCACCACCCCACTCCGCAATTGCTAAATTCATATGCAGGCTCTTTGTGCCTCATAAATTTTCATCTTGGCATCGTTTCTTGTTCTCCTTTACCGCATTTTCAAAATGTAGGTTACCCCCTTTGCATTTTAAGCAGGTGCAATTGTATCTAATGCCAGGGATTTTATGGCCACTAAAGCACTCCTCAGTTTGATGAACTGATCTCATGCGAGGTAAATTATGTCACTCATCGGCTTTGTCAGTAAATCAAGGGGTGACACTTCCCTGATTTGTAAAGACTGAAGGGAAAGATTCACGTGGAAAAATGCAGAAGGCAAGGTTAGATTAATAAGCAGTTTAAAGAAAATGTTCCCCTTTCAACGGATATGGTGCATCCAAAATCGATTCTGGCTCTCTGACATTTTGGAGACTTCTATCTGAGCATCTGTAGGAAGACTGTATTAAACATGTTATGGAAAATTCAATCCCGGATTTTTTTGCTTTACAGTAATTGACAACATTTTCATGCCATTTGATGCTATGAATTTATATCAGCTCCCATCAATTCTGACCCTCACACACACATTGAATTATTCTGATTCAGTAGCAGCTGGCAATAGAAAGAAAAGTCCTGCTCCCTCCTTGGTCTCCTGCACAGCTCCTTCCAATACCAGAGCTGGAGACTTGTGGCCATTCCTGGCTGTGGGCAGAGCCAGTCCCAGTTGATTGGGGATGCCACCAAGATCTAGGACTCTGGGGACTGGACAGGGGGCCTCTAAGTCTGCATCTGCACTCTTTTTTTCTTTTTGCAACGTTCTAACAGGATAGGCAATTTTGACCTGTTTTGCCTCATCAAACACAAATTGTATCCCTTCACCTGAATCAGAAAATGCCTCAACCTCCTTCCATGCCAGTCCAATATTGCCAGCCTCAATTCTTCTCCTGGGCTGTGCTAATTAACTGAATTCTGGATCTTCAGAAAAACATTTGGGGTGCAATAGTTCTTCTATAGAATAAAAGGGCAGAAAGGAAAATGTGGTGGGTTTGATTTTGCAGAGAGCTGAACAACTACAATTAGGGTGGTCCTGAGACTCTCATTTTTTAAAAAAATCTTATTAGTGGCAGACCTCCAGAGAAAGATAGCACAACCTAAAAAGCTGAGAAATAGAAGGCAGACAACATAACCACAGAAGGTCTCCAGAAAAGAAGCACAAGAGAAGGCACCAATAATGGGCCCACTCTTCTGAGTTCCACAAAGCCAGCAGCAGTGCATGATTGGCAGAAACTGGTGCCCAAGACAATACCTTCCTTGTTGGTTATCAGGATGCTACTATGAGAGGATCCTGGACAGTCAGCTGGAGAATTTTCAGACCCAGATCCTTGAAAGATAGATCTTGAATACATCTCCCTGGGAGAAAGGCTGGGCCTCCATAAAATGACAATCAGTGCCAACCATACAAAGCAGCTTCCAACATTTTTTGCAGATGGTCTTTCCTCTAGCATGGAATTTAGAATAGAATAGAGCTGGAAGGGGCCTTGGAGACCTTCTAGTCCAGCCCACGGCTCAAGCAGGAGTACCTATACCATCTCAGACAAGGAGGTTTCTTTAAAACCTCCAGGGATGGAGCGCCCATGGTTTTTTGAAGGTAAGCTGTTCCACTGGTTAATTGTCCTCACCGTTAGGAAGTTTCTTCTTCATTCCAGCTTGCTTCTCTCTTTGATTTGTTTCCCACCATTATTTCTTGTGCTTTGGAGAATAATTTGACCCCCTCTTCTTTGTGGCAGCCTCTCAAATACTGGAATACTGCTATCATGTCACCCCCTAATTCTTCTTTTCTCTAGACTAGCCAGACCCCAAACCTGCACCCTTTCCTCATATGATTCAGTTTCCAGGCCTTTGATCATCTTAGTTGCTCTTCTCTGAACTTTTGCCAAAATCTCAACCCCTTTTTTGTAGTATGGTGACCAATATTGGTTGCAATATTCCAGGTGTGGTCTTACCAGGGTTTTGTAAAGCAGCACTAATACATCATGTGATCTTGATTCTATGCCTCTGTTTATACAATCCAGGATTGTATTAGCTTTTTTGGCTGCTGTTGCACATTGCTGGCTCATATTCAAATGATCATCTACTAGAACTCCAAGGTCCCTCTCACAGTTACTATTGTTGAGCCAAATTTTCCCTAATCTGTACTTGTATCTTTTGATTTTCCTGCTAAATGTAAAGCTTTGGTTTTCTCCACATTAAAACTCATTTCATTGGATAGGGCCCAAGTTTGTCAAGATCTTTTTGGATCCTGAGTTTATCTTCTGGGTTGTTGGTTACTCCTGCCAGTTTAGTATCATCTGCAAATTTGATGAGTTCCCTTTCTATTCCCACATCCATGTCATTTATAAAGACACCTACACCATTTCAGACAACCTGCATGTATCGTAACAGCCTCTCTATTGGCATGCTTCTGCAAGAGAAAGAAGTCCTGACATTCATCCAGGAGGACCACTTATGAAGGCTCAACTGCCCAGATAATGGCACCCACTTCCTTTTGGTACAAAATAAGAGAAATAACGGAGTCAAAGGTTTCATGTACTTCTTGGTCAGGTTCAAAGTTCAAAAGTAGTTCCCAAATAAGAATAAGGTTGTGAACTTGTCAATAACAGCAGGCCTCATACTATGCATCAAGACCAAGACAACTAAACTCTGTTATCTGAAATCAGCAAGAAGCACTAAAAAGCAGATGTCTGTTGCAATCAGTCTACTGGTGTGAATCTTCATAATCTAATACTCTACACCAGGATGAATCTTCTGAAGTATCGAATAGAATTGGATAATTAGACTGAATGGCTAATTTTTGCATCAAAGAGCACACCAAAGATTTGAAGATTACCAGCTAAGAAGAGTTCTTCTTTTTCTTAGGAAGAGATAGTTGTAGACATGGTGGCCAAAATTGTCTCCTGGGGAACGTGAATCCCATGATGTGATGGAGTTGTGGAATGAACCTGCCAATACAGACTTAAAAATACAAAAGGAGAGATCATCCAAAGTGCATGATTAATTGGAACTTGGCTTACATGTTGCTGAGCAACTGGACGGAATCAGGTGAATGCTTTTTTTAATACTGTATGTGTGTTTTGTGTTGCTCTCAAATCTGTATTTGATCAGTCCTGAACATTCGCTGTTTTATCGCTCCTGAATCTATTGAGCCTCTTTTACTTCTGAACAAATGAAGTCTGCTTAGTTCTTAATTCAATAGAGTCAGTCTGTTTATTCAAACACTTGGTTATCATGGCTACAAACCAGAATGAGCTCTTTCAAAAAAAGAGGAGAGGAAGAATCCTCCCGGAGGAGGGGTGTGTGTCTCCAGATCACTACAAGGTTTCCTCTTGAAAAGAAAAGGATTTTCTCCTCTCATCCCTCACCATAATTGTCAATGAAATCTATGTACAGTATACACTCAGTGTACATACCCTTAACTAACTAGCTTGCCAATCAGAATATTATGGGATACTTTTTATTTTGACAAAATCCAGACTTTTTATATCTATAGCATTCCCACAATTCAACTGATCCAAAAAAAAAAAATAGGGCAAGATTGCTTTATTGTCCTTGATGCTTGTGGCTCAGACTCTTTGTGATCTATTCAAGAACCCCCTCAGACATTAATGTTAACAGACTGGTTTGTACTTACTTGGATCGTCTTTTGTCCCTTTGACAAACACTGGCGTTCTGATGAAGTAGACTAACTCAAGTAGTAGACTAACACATTCCTGAACTGCTCTCGAGTTGCCATAGGCAGGTGGAGGGGGAATCAAACCGCAGCTGCATTAAGGAACTTGCACTTCAGTCAAAACAAAGTACATTCCAGCTGGCCACGTCAAGGTCATATCTACGCAGACCCACAGTGGCCGGAGGGAGGGATCTCTACAACCCACGTAATTGCTTTGTTGGAGAATCTGACTGATGACACACCTTGCGGGGAGGGGGAAACAGGGTCAGAGCCAGGGTGCGAATTAAGTTGGCTTCACATGGTCCATGCTGACATGAAGCTCCTAATAAATAACTGGATTCTTTGAAGCTTGGTTTGAGGCTTGTTCCTGTCTGGTACTTCCTCAGATCTCCAGAATTTGTCATAAATAAAGTGTAATCAGCAAGTCCCTTCAATGCTCTAATATGAAATTCATTTAACTGGCAAGTTAAAAAGCATTTGATATACACTGATTTAACTTTAATTAAATTGGTTAATTAAATTAATTATAATTAATTTATAATGATAATTATAACAATAATTAAGTTGATTTAAATTAAATTGACCATGAGTTCTATCCAAACTCAGCTTTCAGTTATGAACCTTCTTTCTGTCAAATAATGTTATTACATTTTATAAAGCATACACATAAAAAGCAGCATACACTAACGATCAAGAGAAACATTAAAAAGAGAATAAGAAGAGAAGTATAAAAATGTATAAAGAAAAATAAAAAATGCAAATATATACAAAGAGTGGCTTCTGACTTCCAAGGATATATAGAACACTTATATTTGATTCTTAGTTTAAGACAATAATAAAATGTTCATTTCCCCCAAAATAAAAGGGAGAAAAATTATTTTTCTCCCTTTTCAAATGTTATCATCAAATCCATATGTCAAAATCTGATTTTTCACCATCTCCTGCAAAAAATCCACAAAAGCCTTCCGATTATAGAGGAATTTCTTTAGACTTTTCTCACATGAGGGCCATTAACTTAGTCATCTGTTCTGTGATTCTAATGAATATGCAGACACAGGCTTGGCTGTCTGCCATGACTAATTACATAGATACAGCCACCTCTTGGCTAGGAGCCTAGAAAGCTATCTTCAAGAAACCAAGATTAAATTTACGGAATGCTTTCTCAATGGCTAGTAAAATGGACTGTTGTTTCCTGCAAAGATTCCCCTCCCGTCGCTCCACCTATAAACTCTTTGGGAGGGGCCACAACCTTAGCCAGCTGTCCCTACTTCCTTCTATGACGTCTTCTCCACTGCTGTTCCTTTCTCCTCTCAGCTCTACGCATACGCACATCAGGGACAACCTCCCTCTGTTCCTCCTCACTGCTCCCTGACTCAGATGCCACCTGGTGGCCAAGAGGCCTCTCTAGTTCCTGCTCTGACTCCAAACACCCTCCAGAGTCTTCCTCATCCTCCAGAGCAGTCCCATAATAGTCTGAGCTGTCAGAGTCCACCAACAGCTCAGCCGGCCACTGCTGGATTTGGATTTGGATTTATTGGATTTATATGCCGCCCTTCTCCCAAAGGACTCAGGGCAGCATACAACATTAAAAAACACATGTCACAAAAGTTAAAAGGACCACAACAGTCATCATTGCCAGTTTTGTCATTTTTTGTTGTGGATATCATAGGCTCCTTCCAAAGATGAGCATATAAAAGTTCTGCTGATGTTATCATATATAACACAGGTGCCAAACAAATGACGTTCCGTGACATTTGCAGAGCTGGGGTGGGCGTGGCCTGCAGGTAACACATCCTGCTTGCGGACTGCCAGTTTGGCACCCCGTATATATAACAATAAAACACCATGTGATCTTTCCACTGTTTTATCCACAAATCTTAACAAACAAAATTCTGCTCTGAATTTTACACTGATTTTTAAGAATTTTGAATTACTAATTTCTACCAAATATTACTTAGTTCTTTTGCAAGCCCATCAAAAGTGATAAAAAGGTTTTACATTTCCAGCAACTATCTGGAGATGCTTTATACATTTTAGCCAATTTATCTGAGAATAAATTACCACTGTAGATCGTTTTGTAAATGCTCTCTTTGGGGTTATAACATAACATAAATGTTAGTGTCTTCATCCACATGTTTTCCCATTCACCATTTGGTATCTTCCTGATAGTGAGAACGATTAACTAGTGGAAGGGGTTGCCTTCAGAGGTTGTGGGAGGCTTTAAGAAGAGACTGGACAGCCACTTGTCTAGGATGGTATTAGCGTCTCCTGCTTGAGCAGGAGGTTGGACTAGAAGACCTCCAAGGTCCCTTCCAACTATTATTCTGTTATTTTATTATACTGTTATCTTATAATTGAATTATCTTGTCCAGTTTATTATACCATTTTAACTACTTTGTCTTCAGTTCCAATTTTAACAAAAATGTATATACATCTTACTCACAAGGTGTTCATTGTTTGTACACAGTTGTTTCAAAAATAGTTTTATCATGTTCGAAATCATAGAGTTTCTTATCAGCTTTAAATCCCTCTGTGAGTTGCAAGTATGAAAACCGTTGGCAACTGAAACCTTCTAATGCAAGTGTCCTCTTGGTTCTAATATCATCTGTGCAGTGTTTCAATAAATCTGAGTTACGTACCTTCTCCAAGTTCTTCACCATTACAACCTATAGCACAAGCCCCCTTGCAGAAGAAAACACCGGAAATAAAATTTGACACATTCCATTTTTCCTTTGATTGTCCATAACAGTGATGGCGAACCTTTAAGCACAGCGTGGCCAAACTGCACATGTGCGCATACCTGAACAGCATGCACGCATGTGCAACAGAGACCAGAAGACTAGCTGGCTGGTGGGAGGCGGGCCATCCCAGCACCAGCTGCACAGCAAGAGGTAAGATCGTTTTCTTTCGTGAGCTTCTGTTTCGTTGTTTGCAGGGAAACAGAAGGTCACAAAAGAAATGCCACTCCCACCCGGTCACATGGCTGGCAAGCCACGCCCACCCAGTCACATGGCTGGCAAGCCACGCCCACCCAGTCACATGGCTGGCAAGCCATGCCCACCCAGTCACATGGCTGGCAAGCCACGCCCACCCAGTCACATGGCTGGCAAGCCACTCCCACCCGGTCACATGGCTGGCAAGCCACTCCCACAAAGCAGGCCACACCTACAGAAGAGGTTCTAAAAAATGTGAAACACACCACTGGTCTGAGATCGAAACCATGGCTTAGCTCTGCAGCCTCACTGCAGAAATTATTTAAGGATAATTTGTCCCACATATGTTGGCATGATAGAATAATTGTGGACAAACCCTGTAGGTCTTGGAAGTTGTTCTGGGACATTTTTTGATTCATGCTTCTGGCAGAGAACAACCTTCACAGACAGTTCCTTTTGTGCCAGGGATAGCCTTTCAGCAGGCTTTCTGCCCTCCTTCCCCTGAAAAAGGTAATAAAATACCCGTGGAGAAAATGCCCTAAGGAAGGATGGGCGTGCCAAAGAAGGGCTCCAGGGTGACCTGACTCCTTTCTTGTCCTAGAGAATCTAATTCTGATTTAAGGGCCGTGTGCAGCACTCATTACAGCAATCACTGTAACACCCCAGTAAGAAAGGAATGGGTGCCACAAAAGCCTAACCCCTTTTTAAGCACATGAAAGTGGTTCATTATTGAATGCGCTGTCCTATATTTTCCACATTATTAATTTTTCAGTACAGCTCTACCAGGAAGCGTGCAGCAGCAGCAGCAGCAGCATAAAATCTGCCTGTGGCTTCCTTCGGTTTTCTTTTCTTTTTTCCGTCAAGACTGAAAGAGTCAGAAAAGAAGGGATTGAAGAGGTGGGAGTGGGGAGCAGCAGCTGCACCATCCCCTCTCCTGGGAATTCATCTTCTCTTAACCATGCTTCCATTGGGTCTCTCTTGAAACTGCTGTTGTGCTAAGTGGGGGATGCGGTAATTTCCAGCCTACACCAGGAAGCTCTCCACTTGCTTTTCTGTTTGCAAGATTGGCAGCAGCTGCCAGCCACGAAAGATACATCAGTATGGAATGATTAGAAATATGAAATTACTTGAGGAATCTTTTCTTACAAAATAAACTAACCAAAGGCGCACAAGAGATACAGTGAGTACATATGTGGATGTTCTGCTTCTTTTCCCAAAGGTCACATTTTCTGAAATGTTGCTCAACAATTGAAACCAAGGACATTCATGGGCTTTAAAGTGTCACATCAGCCACTCTTTCATTGAGCTTTGTAAACATTGCATGGTGTCACATTTCTTGTTCCAGTCCAAAGATGTGAGGTTTATCTCTGCTCATGATGGGGTAAGCTTCTATCACCCAGACGTCCACCAGCATTCCCAATTCTTTTCCCCCAGAAGTTCCTTGATAGCAATGTAATGAATAGCCAGTAGAGATGGCTCAGACACAGTCCTGAATGATTGGCTGACTCAGAAAATACACTTTCTTAAGTGATTATGAACTTCCCAATTCCCGAAACCTAAATCTGAATCCCACTTGCAAAATCCAATTTCTGTTAACTTCTATAATCAGATAAACAAATAATTGTTTTGGGATGCTCAGCAACTAGCCCACATGTATGGCTGTCTGCAACATTCCATAGTCATGTGGCTGAAATTTATGACATTTTTGCCAAGAATCGACATTTACTTCTGGTTTTCAGGCAAAATGCAGTGGGTGACCCACATTAAGACCATTAAAATTTATTATCATAATGGGCAGGCTGTATTACCGTCATAAGTCAAGGACTACCTGTACAACATTATTTGAAGGGACTAAAGAGCAAGATTATTAGAAGTATAGGAAAGGAACATAAACTTGGTTTATTTGATCAAGGCTAAAATAGATACGTTTTTATCTCTGATAAATCTTAATGGATTGTTGCTGACACCAGGACAGAAATGACAGGTTGTATGGGTTTGTTTTTAGATAAGAGGTGGAATATGGGAAGACTAGATAATTTGTATAGAAACTGATGAAATCGTTTATATTTTTGTGATGAAAGTGGAAAGTTACGGTTTTATATTCTTTTATCTTTTTTTAGTTTAATACTTTAAAAAAAATAATACTATTAATGAACTGTATGGTAGACTCCAGAGACCTGCTGAAATGCTCCTCAGTTGTTTGTTCATATTTCTGAAACCTGAAATTTTAAATTTAAATGAAAACTAAACCACAGAAGTGCTCAAATATTATCTTAAAGGTGGGTAAGTTACAAAAAATGTTTATAATTGTTGTGATGAAGGTGGCAAGTCACTTCTGCAGAATCCTCAAATTCCCTGGCCTCAAGACATGAACCATCCATAGGAGTGAGAAGGAAACACACACACAAACACAAACACAAACACAGAGAGAGGAGGGAGAAGAGCATGGAGGCACCATTTGAAATCAGCTTCTTTTCACTGAGATGGGGAAGGATGATCAGCAACAAAATGACTGCCAACAACTGGAGCCACTGCCTCAGCTGGTGGTTAGTTGTGGGACGGAAGAGAGGGGCAGTTTTGCATTCACTGTCCCTACAATTATGTATCACCCTCCTATTTATCTTTCCTGCACTTCTGGATGTTGTCCCAAGTTCCTACAGCCTACAGTGTCCTCTTTCTTCTCAAAAGGAGGCTGTGAAGCTATTTGGAGCAAAGAAGCAACCTTGGGGGGGGGGGTCTTTGGTGCTCTCTGAGCTTGGTTGTTTCTTGCAGACATTTCATTACCCAACTATGTAACATCATCAGTGCATGCAACAATGATGCTACCTAGTTTGGGTAATAAAATGCCTGCCAGAAAACAACCAAGCTCAAAGAGCACCAGTGATCCATCATTTCAACCCTGAGCTACAGATATTCTCCTTTATTAAGAAGGAACCTTCTTTCAGGGAAGGGAGAACTTTGCTCCACTCATCCCATTTCAAGACTTAGTCCCCTTGGATGCAAGTCTTGAGTTCCTCCCAAAACAGAGAGCGTTGCCTGGGAGGATGCCTGTAGCAAACCAAGAGCCATAACTGGTCCTTTGAACTGGCTTTGAGCTCTGGTGGCTGTCACTTAATTAGATTGCCACCTGTAAACACCATTTAGAAGACCCAAACATTTCAAACACCCTGTTAAGCTGCCGAAAAACAGCAATGATTTAATTATAGACCAACTTCAGCTTCAACTCCAGAGATGAAAAGCAACAGAGCAGCTGTCTATAAATATTTTACAATGAAATTGCTTTTCCTCTTTTGCACCCACAGAGGTGGCATCGCAGGTTGGACAGACAGAAATCCATCAATGGAAGAAGGGCTGCTCGCCTTTCTGTAGTACTTAGATCAGCCACTTCAGAGGCAGCTGATTCTGTGATGGCCCTGAATTACAATTCACCCCCCCCCATACACACACACCTCTGGAGCATCTGCCTCTGGAGCTGTGGAGTTGTACAAATCTGTGAAAGGACAAATTACTTCTGCTTTTGGGAAGCAACCGAAATGAATCCAGCCAAATTCCCTTCAACCGATGCCAAAGGCTGTTTTCCAAGGATATGGAAGTCAAGTGGACATTTTGCATGACATTTAAGAGAGCCCAGTATTGTCCCCTTGGCAAGATATAGTATTTTTATGTTTAGCCACAATTATGGTCCCAATTATTTGAACTACATATTACATAACGGAAAATAGAAACCATTAAGTAAAAGTTTGGAACAAGGAGGGCCAAGCATCCCCTCTCTTATCATGGAGAGGAGGCATGTGAATGCTGTCTGTTTTGAGGGGACCGGGCAGGGGTCCTTGGATTTATTTGACTGTGATATCCCTCTTTCATGGCTCACAGTAAAAAATTCCTCTAGTTCTCCCTTCAAAAGGATGATAAACAGAGCAGTCGGTTTGGCTGTCAACTGCACAAATGAGGCCAGCAGGCAACCTGTGGCTGTTTGTTTATTTATTTATTTATTTAGATTGTCAAACATGTACAAGATAACAGGTATAATTATAACCATGGACATTAACACAGGAAATGGGTACAAATAAATAGAGACAGTAGGACCGGGACGATAGGCATTTATTGTAGTAGTGCTTTAAAAACACTTTAAAAACAGCCTTTCCGATGTTTTTCACAGCCATGTGAACCAGGGTGGGTGAGTAGGGAAGGGTCTGCTTTTAAAGTAGTGCTTTAAAAGTGAGTGGGGAGGGACATGTCTCTATGTCTCCTAGCTTTTTCAAAATCAGCTGAAGTTGGCTAACACTAATTCAAATGCAACCACAGTATAAAGCCTGAATTCACCCACTGCTTTGATTCTTCCCATATATAAACTACATCCACCAAATTGGTTGCTGAACAATTTTGGTAGATATTCATGTGTGTAGCCATGGACCTGACCCAATTGATTCAGCCATGGACCTGACTCAATTGATTCAGGGCCCGACACACGAGGGAGGTCACACCCTGGACCTTGTTTTTGTCCCTGGCCAGTGGTTGAGTGATCTGGGAGGAGGGGATTTAACCATCACTCCCCTGTCATGGTCAGATCACTCACTCCTTCGTCTTGACTTCCCTGGTGCTACCTCCCGCTGCGGGGAGGCGGAACCGGAAAGCATTAGATGGTTCCGCCCCAGGCGCCTGATGGAACCGGATAGGTTCCAGACGGAGCTTGGGCCACCACCTGTAACCCTGACCCGCCCCCGGGTAGAGGACCTGGTGGTCGCGTGGAATAATGCAACTACCGGGGCCTTGAACCGGGTGGCGCCTTTGCGGCCTCTCCGGCGGCAACGATCCACCCTGGCCCCTTGGTTTACCGAGGAGCTAAGGGTGATGAAATGCCGCAAGAGACGCCTAGAGAGTTGTTGGAGATCCTCCCGTTCCGAATTTGATCGAACACAGGCACGAGCCCATTTAAGGACGTACCTTGTGGCATTGAGAGTGGCCAAACGCCAATATTGTGCCACTCTCATTGCATCCGCAGAGAACCGCCCTGCCGCCCTGTTTCGGGTATCCCGCTCCCTCTTGTTTCAGAGGCCGCGGGAGGCCCCTTTACAGGGCAGAGCAGAGGAATTTGGGAAATATCTGCAGGATAAAATCGCTCAAATCCGGAAGGATTGGGTCCCTGTCAGTGGTTCAATGGAGACGTCCGTGGTGAGTCTTGAGGAATCGACCTGGGAGGAGTTTGACTTGGTTGCCATCGAGGATTTGGACAGAATGCGTGGACGACTGCGACCCACCACATGTTTATTGGATCCGTGCCCCTCCTGGCTTGTACTGGCATCCTGGGAGGTTACACGAGACTGGCTCCTGGGCCTAGTGAACGCTTCGTTGAGCGAGGGGTCTCTCCCAGCCGCCTTGAAAGAGGCGGTGGTGAGACCCTTGCTCAAGAAGCCTTCCCTGGACCCTCTGGAGCTGGCCAATTATCGTCCTGTCTCCAACCTTCCCTTTTTGGCGAAGGTTGTAGAGAGTGTGGTGGCTTACCAGTTTCCACGACATCTGGAGGAAAATGATTATCTAGACCCGCGCCAGTCCGGCTTCCGCCCCGGTCACAGCACGGAGACGGCCTTGGTCGCGTTGGTGGATGATCTCTGGAGGGCCAGAGATAGAGGTTGCTCCTCTATCCTGGTCCTATTAGACCTCTCGGCGGCTTTTGATACCATCGACCATGGTATCCTGCTGCGCCGGCTGGAGGGGTTGGGGGTCCGGGGCACCGTTTTGCGGTGGTTCGGCTCCTACCTTTCTGGCCGGACGCAGCGTGTGTTGGCAGGGGAGGAGAGGTCGACCCTACGCCCCCTTACTTGTGGGGTGCCACAGGGGTCGGTCCTTTCGCCACTCCTGTTCAACACATATATGAAGCCGCTGGGTGAGATCATCTGTGGTTTCAGGGTGGGATATCATCTGTACGCTGATGATACTCAGCTGTACTTTTCCACCCCGAACCACCCCAACGAGGCCGTTGAAGTGATGTCCCGGTGTGTGGAAGCCGTACGGGTCTGGATGGATGGCAACCGACTCAAACTCAACCCCTCCAAGACGGAGTGGCTGTGGGTACCAGCTCCCCGGTTCAGCCAATTAATTCCATCATTGGCCATCGGGGGCATCCAACTCGCCCCCGTGGAGCGGGCGCGCAATTTGGGCGTCCTCCTGGATGCCCGGCTGTCCATGGATGACCATGTGACAGCCCTGGCAAGGGGGGCGTTCCACCAGGTTCGCCTGGTGCGCCAATTGCGCCCCCTACTGGACCGGGACGCCTTACGCACGGTCACTCATGCGCTGGTGACGTCTCGCTTGGACTACTGTAACGCTCTCTACATGGGGCTTCCCTTGAAATGCACCCGGAGGCTACAGTTGGTCCAGAACGCAGCCGCGCGGGTAATTATGGGGAGTACTAGGTACTCCCATGTGACACCGTTCCTGCGCGAGCTGCACTGGCTTCCTGTGGTCTATCGGGTGTGTTTCAAGGTTTTGATAATGATCTTCAAAGCGCTCCATGGCTCAGGACCTAGTTACTTGCGGGATCGTATTCTGCCCCATACATCCCTGCGACCAATCCGCTCGCACAGAGAGGGTCTCCTCCAGGTGCTGTCCACCAGGCAGTGCCAGGGGGCGGCGCCTAGGAGTAGAGCCTTCTCTGTGGCGGGCCCAGCCCTGTGGAATGACCTCCCCCCGGATATTAGGAATACCTCTGACCTCCGCTCCTTTTGTGTAAAGCTCAAGACCCACCTATTTCAAGTAGCTGGCCTGGCTCAACTTTGATCCAACTATATCGCTCCTGACGGGTTTTTTATTTGGGGTATTTTAATTGTATTAAATTATTTAGGGGTTTTTAAACATTGTGTTTTTAATTGTTTTTTATTCATCTGCTCACCTCCTCCTTGTATATGTATATGTCTTGGTATACGTTTTTGTTATATGTATGTTTGTTTATATATTTATTTCCTATGTTTTATTGTACGCCACCCCGAGTCCTTCGGGAGAGGGTGCGGCTAAGAAATAAATATTTATTATTATTATGTATATCCACATGCACAAGTGTGGCAAAAAGCAAATCATTTTGTGAATTCTCCTTCAGGCTTAAAAGACCTTTAGCCCTGTAATCCCAAATAAGCAGACCCAGACCTCCCATTGAATTAGTAGTATATTTATGCTGGCTAAAATTGTTCTTCATTCGAAAAAATTATATTATTTCATGTTTTTTTGCACTACAAATAAAGATATGTGCAGTGTTCATAGAAATTTGCTCATGTTTTTCAAACTATAGTCTGGCCCCCAACAGTCTGAGGGACCATTATCCCTCCTTAATTCACCATTGGAGGCTGTGTGTGTGTGTGTGTTGATTCTCACCTTTTTCCGCCTGCTTCCAATGTCTCTCATTGCCCATCTTTGGGGTTTTAGTTGCAGTCTTAATTGGGGCAGTTCTCAGTCTGGTTTATTGTGGGGTCATCTGAAACATAGGATCAGGAGTTATTTTGAAGGAAATAGACCATTGGCTTACCTGAACTATCGTTCTCTGGGCACTGCGGGAGAGTCCAAGCACGGGTTAACACAGTCTAACTGCCCTAGGACTGAGTGAGTTTTTTCTTGACCACACCTCCCTTTGCCTCATGTAATTCAGTTTAAAAATGAAGAAATAGCCATACTGGACGGCCGTTCCTTAGTCCTTCCAAGATCATAGTCCTGACCTTTCAGCAGACCCTGGGTGGGTTTGGACTCTCTCGCAGTGCCCAGAGAATGACTGTTCAAGTAAGCCAACGGTCTTTCTCCTGTGCGCTGCTTGGAGAGTCCAAGCATGGGACATACCCAAGCTATTTTGTCCCAGGGTGGGTAGAGTCCAGAGTGTCCGTAGCCTCTACAACCTTTTGCAAAATCCTTCTTCCGAAAGAAGCTTCGGCCGAGGCAAAAGTGTCAATTTTGTAATTCTTGATAAATGCCGTGGGTGATGCCCACGTGGCCGCTCCACAAATATCAATGATGGATGCCTGGGTCTCCCATGCTGCTGAAGTAGCAGCACTCCTTGTTGAGTGTGCTGTCATGCGCTGTGGTGCAACCTTGCCTTGATGCTCATAGGCAAATTTGATGCAGGCCTGCAACCAACGGCCAATCATGTGGGATGATGCTTTGTGATCCAGTGACCCAGGATGGAATGATATGAAAAAGGATTCGGAACGTCGAAAATCCTTGCTTCTCTTAATGTAAGTACGGACTGCCCTCCTTACATCCAACTTATGCCAGAGCTTTTCCTTTGGATGCGCAGGATTAGGGCAAAAGTTGGGAAGAATCACTTCCTGGGATCTGTGAAAGTGAGTGTTGATTTTAGGGATAAACGTGGGGTCAAGTCTCAATATGACCCTATCTGTATGCATAATGCATAGCTCTTCCCTGATGGACAGCGCAGCCAATTCCAATATTCTGCGCGCCGAGGTGATGGCTCCTAGAAAGGCAGTCTTAAGTGTCAAGTGATGGAGACTTGCCTTCCGCATAGGTTTGAAGGGTGCCCCTGTTAGGGCCCTTACAACGAACGGCAGGTTCCAAGACGGATAACGATGAACCACCTGAGGGCAGACGTTCACCGCACCCCTCAGGAAGCTCTTGACTTGCAGATGTTGACTCAAGAGTCTAGAAGAGTTACAAGTGAGAATGGTGGACAGGGCCGCCACCTGCCTCCGGAGCGTGTTGGGCGCAAGTCCCCTGTCCAGTCCCTCCTGGAGAAAGTCAAGTAATTGTGGTACTGAAGCAGAAATGTCTCTTATACCACTCTTCTGATACCAGTTCAAAAAGGTGGCCCATGTGGCTTCATACATCCTAGTAGTAGAAGGTCTTCTGGATGCTTGAATAGTTTGGATGACCTTGTCAGAAAGCTTCTGTTTCCTCAGGAGTTCCCCCTCAAGTGCCAGATGGCTAGTTGTAGCCACTGGGGATCCGGATGACATATAGACCCCTGGCTGAGGGAGATTTGCTCCTGAGGAATTCTCCATGGTTTCCGAATGGAGGGGCTAACAAGATCCATGTACCAGGACCTCCTAGGCCAGTGAGGCACTACAAGGATTATTTCAGCCTCCTTCGCAGCAGCTTGGTCACTACTTGTGGGATGAGAGGAAGGGGGGGAATGCGTATAGAAGTCCTGAGGGCCATTTGCACCTCAGTGCATCCATTCCCTCCGCCAGAGGTGAGTGGTAACGAGAAAAGAAGTGGGGCAGATGTGTGTTGGTGTGGGTGGCAAAGAGGTCTACTTGCGGTTTGCCGAATGTCCTCGCGATCTGCTTGAAGAGGTCCAGGTGCAGCCGCCACTCGGAATGGTCGATCGTCTGCCGACTCAGCCAATCTGCTTCCTGGTTGTTGGACCCTGATATGTGGTCCACTCTTATGGACGCCAGATGTCATTCCACCTATCTGCCCAGGGACTCCACCTCCCCCATGAGACTCCTGGAGTGTGTACCACCTTGCCTGTTTATGTGGGCCTTTGTTGCTATGTTGTCTGTTAGTGACAGTACATGATGGCCCACAATCTGTGATGCAAAGTGACGCAGGGCGAGGTGGGCCGCCCTCAGCTCTAGCCAGTGATCGGCCTCTCTCTGGTTCCATTTGCCCTGAGCGAGCTGGCCCTGGCAGTGTGCCCCCCATCCCTGCAGGCTGGCATTGGTTGTCACAACAAGTCTTTCGGGTTCCTTGAATAGGCACCCCTTCTGCACCGCCACTGTTCGCCACCAGGATAGGGAGTGGATCACCCTCGGCAGTAACTTTACACGCCATGGTGAGTTGCTGGCCTTTGCCCTCTGCATTTGCAGGAGGGCCACTGTAGTCCCCTGACATGGAGACGTGCCCAGGGAACCACCTTCAGGCATGATATCATGATGCCTAGGAGTTGTGAAAGTTGGATGATCGGCACTGACCTGGACAGCCGGCATAGATGTACTCTGCTTCGAAGATTTTTCAACCTGTCTCAGGACAGGAATACCTGGCAAGAGGTGGAGTCTATGATGGTGCCGAGATGTTGGATGCGAGTGGTCGGCTCAAGGTGGCTCTTCGCCCAGTTCACCGCAAAACCGTGGCACTGTAGGGCCCGTATGGTCACCTGAACGTCCTGTGGGGCCTGGTTGCAGCTGGGGGAGTGAATGATGATGTCATCTAGATAGCATTCTAGACAAATCGGACAGTCCAGAGATGGGCTGCCACCACTGCCAGGATCTTTGTGAAGGTTCTTGGCGCAGACGAGAGGCCGAAGGGTAGAGCCCTGTACTGGTAGTGCCTCCCGTTGTAATGGAACCTCAGGAACTGCCTGTGAGCTGCATGGATGGGAACGTGCAGGTAGGCCTCCTTCAAGTCTATTGAGGTGAGCAGGTCTCCCTGTCTTATGCAATCCAGGATGGAGTGGAGGGATTGCATCTTGAATCATTTGTAGGCCAGATGCTGATTTAGGCACTTCAGATCCAAGATGGCCCTCCACCCTCCTGAGCCCTTCGGAACCAGGAACAGGATGGAATAGAATCCCTGCTTTTCCTGATCCTTTGGCACGGGTTCTACGGGTCCTTATCTGGAGCAGATGGGGGGATCTCCTTCTGCATGAGGTCCATTTTCAGGGGGTTCTTGGGAGTTGGACAACGAATGAGCGCCCTTTGGGGAAAGGATAGGAATTCCAACACTAGGAGCCTCCTGATTGTGTTGAGGACCCAGGTGTCTGAGGTCATCTCCTCCCACCTGTCAGTGTATAACTGAAGCCAACCCACTTTGGTGGTCATGTTCCTCATCTAAATTGGCGGGAGATTGCGCCTCTACGAAATGGCTTCCGAAAGGAATGCTGTTGTTGTTGTGACCGGAAGGAGTTTCTGTCTTGACCCCTACCCCCTGCCTGTGGGTAGGATCTCTGATAGGAGGAGGAGCTGGATGCCTGGGAGGGGTCCTGCGCTTGAAATGCCTGCTTCCTAAAGGAACCTGAGCTTTTGCGCTCGTTCTTCTTCAGGGTGGCCGGGAGGACCTTCCGTTTGTCCTTCGTTTCGATGAAAAACATGTCCAGAGCATCCCCAAAAGTTGGCCCCCTTTGAAGGGGGCGGAAGCAAGATTCCACTTTGCCTTCATGTCTGCCTGCCAGTGGTGAAGCCACAGCAGGCGGCGAGAGGTTACATTGGATGCCAGTGCTCTGGATACAAATTTTGCCACATTCAAAGAAGCATCCGCTGAGTATTCAACGGCGGTAATAATTTTGTTGATATCATGCCACCACCGAGATTCCCCAGAAGGGGGTTTGGATCTCAGTTGCCTCAGCCAGAGGAGGGGTGCTCTGGTGAAAAAGGAGGTGGAGGTGGATGCCCTGATGGCCCAGGCGGCCGCCTGGTGAATCTTATGACATGCTTTCTCGGATCTCTTGTCTTCAGCTTTGAGATCTTCCAGAAGGTCTGCTGGCAAGTTCAAATTGGAAGTCAGGGAGACCACCGGGGCATCCACCTCAGGCAACTTAAGCACATCCTCCATCCTACCTTCTACCGAGTAAAGGGATTTATCCCCTCGGCTGGAGTTGGTCAGAGTACCTGGCTGAACCCACTGTCTTTGAACTACATCCATGAATAGATCTGGGACTGGAATTAACTCTTGGGTAGGGGCTGTTTCTTTAAACAGGCCCTCCTTGTGGTCCTTAGTTGAAGCTAAAGGGGCGGTCGCACTCTTAGGAGTGGACCCCAATTCGGTAGCCGCTTTGGCCTTGTGAAGGATTGATTTAAAGAGAGAGGGCTTGAACAATCCCGTGAAGGCCAGTTTATCAGGAGGAAGATCCTCGTCCTCCGATAATTCAAAATTTTCAATCTCCCCTTCTTCCCAGACTGACTCCTCAGTGGCCACTGAGGTGCCAGGAGAGGGTGGGGCCTGTTCCCTTACCCGGGCTGTACCAGTTGTTCGGGTCTCCTTTTGCTTGATGCCCTTGGCTATGCCCTGGGAGATGGCTTGCACAATTATCTCCCTCATCTCTGCCAACAGGACTGGGCCCTTGTCTTCCCTGGGGCAGGAAGTAGCCGGAGCGGTTCGTCTCCTGGCTCTCCCTGAATTGGTCCCCTCCTCTGCTGGGAGGATGCCCTGGAAGGGTTCCAGGACCTCCCTGATAGACGAACTGGGAGAATCTGGGTAACCCCAGGATGCATCAGGAGAAGATTCCCTAGAAATTTATCCAACTGATAGGGGTGACTTGTTCCCCTGAGGAGAACTGGATTCCCGATCCCCCCTCTGGTCTGAGGGTGGTTCTTGCAATGGCTCCACATGATCAGGTGACTTATCATGTCTGTGGGGCTGAGGGGTCTTTTGTTTACGGGGCCCTTCCTTGTGCTTGTCAAAGCCCCCTGAGGGCCTCAGGGATGCTCTTCTAATGGTGCCCTTCCCTCCCTTTCCCCCTTTGGGGGGAGGGTCTAGCCTGCTACGCTTGTGGGGGGCCCTGCCTGCATCTCCTGTGCCCCCAAACCTTCGTCCACCATACTGGCCTGCAGGACTCAGTAGGGACAGAGTTAGCAAATGCGGAGCGATTGGTAGCTGTTCAAAGGGCGCTAGCCAGCCGGCCAGAAGACGGGCACAGCTCCGATGGTGAGATAAAGGACGCCTGAAGGACAGAACCCCTCTCTCTCTTTTGCCGCCTCCGGGGAACCAAGCTGTGAGTCAAGCTCAGGCCTTGCCGGTGCCCCGGACAAGGCCCACGCTTCCCGGTGGCGGTTTGCGGTTGCTGAGGGTCTGAGCTCTGCAAGGATCCTCTTCGCGGCTCCAAGACTCGCAAAATGCTGCGTTGGTGCCTTAAAATGGCCTGCACTGTGTGTGCAGTCTCCTACAGTTGCGGTGGTCGGTTTGCGGTGAAAAGCATGCGAAACTGTCCAAAATGGCCACCGCTGTTGCCGGGTAGAACAGAGCACCGCTGCCACTGCTGGAGCATTCAAGCGCTCCTCGCAATGATTGGGGCTTAAACGCAGCCGGGAAGCATCCTGCTGCCCCCTTGCTCGCTGGCAGCCGCCGGACAAGCAACTCACCCCCGCGTGCTCCGCTTGCGACCAGCTGGAGACAGGGTTCCGGCAGACCTCTCAGTCAGCGATTCGGTATTTTCTGAAAAAATACTTGCCCAAAACTGACTGCTTCCTAATTACTAAATTTTTTGACTCAATTTCTTCTGCGACTGTCATTGGGGAGTCCAATCTAACTGCTCTAAAACTGAGAAGCTCCCCGGACACAGTCCAAACGGGCGGACTGAGTTTTTAAACTGAATTACACGAGGCAAAGGGAGGCGTGGTCAAGAAAAAACTCACTCAGTCTTAGGGCAGTTAGACTGTGTTAACCCATTGTTGGACTCTCCAAGCAGCGCACAGGAGAACCTGTTTGTTTTATTCTTTTTTTAATGGCCTATTTTAAGGAGCCTGAAGCTGTTGTTATGAGGAAGTTAGACAAGTGGCAAAACGGTTTGCACTGTTTTTCCCTTTTGGGGGGGGAGGGGGTCTTAAGTAAATAGATTCCTTGGGTTGAGCAAGTACAGCAAGGACAAAGGCAAAATGGACTGCTAAATTGGCCACACCCATCCAGTCACATGACCACCTACCAGTGGTGGGTTTCAAAAATTTTTAGAACCTATTCTGTAGGTGTGGCCTGTTTTGTGGGAGTGGCTTGGTGGTCATGTGACCGGGTGGGAGTGGCTTGATGATCATGTGACTGGGTGGGAGTAGCTTGGCAGTCATGTGACTGGGTGGGAATGGCCAAGTCAATATCACTGAATTATTTGCCCCAAAGAATGACCTACAAAAAGAAGATATAAAAAAAAGGAAATTTATTATTTTGTGCACTTGCTACTTAAATAAGTATAAAATAAGTACACAAAACAATAAAACAGCTACTTACAGAGGATATATGGCTGTCCTTGCTGGTCTTCAACATTACTGACCACCTTACACACACACTTCCAGCCCCTCTGCCTCTTTCCTCTTCTTGGATTCACTCAGACATTTTTAAAAGAGTGGAAGAATGTGTGCATGTGTACAGGCTGTGAGTTTTCACTTGTTCGGGCAGGAAGAGAAAGAAAGGGGGGTGATAAAGCACCCCTCCACCAAGGGCGAAGGAGAGCTCCTTCGCCCTCGGCTACCGCACGCCTCCTTTCTTTCTCTGCCCTCCCGAACAAGCAAAGGTGGCATTGCCGCCCGCCCGCCAGCGTTCAAACCAGACTGCCTCCTCTCTTTCCCCACATAGTCACTCTGAAGGGGGAGGGAGGATCTCCCCCAAGACCTGCTTCCCTTACCTTGCGGTGCAGTTCTGGGACTGCTCGATATTCTTTTTTTCCCATGTACAAGGGCATAGCCTTGACCCCTGCCTTCCTGCCACCTCCAGTCCAGCCCTGCACAATCTCCCCATCACTCCATCAACCTGGGTACACTCCCAGCTGCAGTTGTATTTCTCCTAGGGATCCTTCCTGGCTGTGCCCCCAGAGAAGTCACATGGCAGTGGCGGGCAGGCTGCTGACCGACCCAGGGCCTGCCCAGATGCCCGGAGAGGAAGAATTGGCAGGAGAAAGCCAACTGCTGCCAGCAATAGGGCACAAAGGAGCAGCCAATCAGCAGCTGCTGCGTCCCATTGCAGGCACCCAGGGTAGTCTCAATGTCCCGCCTCCCTGCTGCCTCCAGCCCCGCACAACCTCCCTGCCAACACACTGACCGGGCAGGTGCTGCACCCCCAGAGTGGTCACATGGCAGTGGTGCATGGGCTGCTGACCATCCCAGGGCCTGCCCAGTTGCTTCTGGAGTCGACATATGGGCAGCATTCCCCTCCCCCACCTCCATGGCTGCCTGCAGCCTCAGAGCCTCGGCTGGGCAGGCAAACGAAGTGGGTGGGCGGGGCAAGCATGGTGTGGACAGGCAGGGTACGCAAGTGAGCAAGTGGTGACTGGGGGGGTAGGGGGGACAGGCCAGTGAAGGGAGCGTTCTAGTACGGGGCTCCAGAAGATCAGGTACAGGAAGGCATGCTAAATTTCACCAACCAATACGCCCGTATCAGTGCATGTCAGCTGAAACCCACCCCTACATGGCAGGCCTGGGTCGCTGCCAGTTCTGGTGACCCAGGCCAGCAAACCACTACTGGTTCATCAGAACCGGTAGGAACCCACCTCTGGTTACTTCTCTGGGATAGAAGCTGTTTTTCAGCTTATTTGTCCTTGTTTTTATTATCCTGTAGCGTCTGCCAGATGGTAACAGTTCAAAAAAAGAGTGTCCAGGATGAGATGGATCTTTAAGACTCTTTTGAACTTTCTTAAGGCAGCTGGAGCTATCAAGCTCTTCCAAAGAGGGGAGAGGGCAGCCAATGATCCTCTGGGCAATGACGTTGACCCTCTGGAGCTGTCCTATCTGCCAGTGTGCAATTGGCAAACCAGACACAGGTGCAGTAACTTAAAATACTCTCTATGGTGCACCGGTAGAAGAAGGTCACCAGCAGTTTTCCACTCAGTTGTTGTTTCCTGAGAAGTCTCAGGTAGTATCATCTCTGCTGGGCCCCTTTGACCAGGGCTTCAGTGTGAGCACCCCAGGCCAGGTCCTCTTTTATGCCAACGCCCAGAAACCTAAAACTGCCCACTTGCTCCACACGGTCTCCATTGATAAGCAAGCACTGGATGTCTGATCTATTCCTTCTGTAGTCCACTATAAGCTCCTTGGTCTTATTGGTGTTAAGGGCCAAGTTATTGTCTCCATACCACGAAAGCAACCAGTCCACCTCATCTCAATAGGCAGACTCATCCCCCCTGGAGATGAGTCCCACCACTGCTGTATCATTTGAAAATGTAGTAATTACTACATTTGCATGTATTATTACTAACATGTAGTATTACTAGCATGAGTGGGAATGCAGCCATGCACATAAGGAGTATAGAGTAAAGGACTCAACACACAACCCTGTGGTATAATACCAGTGTTAAGAAGAAGATAAATTAATAATAAGTTAAATAATAATAAATAATATCAGTGGTTAATAAAGCCAGTGTTAATAAAAAGATAAATTGCAGGTGGCTGGGTTTGTACCAGCCATAAAACACAAACCATGGTTTACAAACTGGCTTTATCTAATAAAGCCAAGCACCACACCAGAGGGTTCCTCAGAGTGGGTCATTCAGGCAGACTGAGAGTTGGCAGAGAGAAAGGCTACAGCAGAGTCAGGGGAAATGGAATGCCATTGGCTCCCCAGCAGCAGCCATTCACAAAACTATTACTGAGTGCAACCTTTAGCAGAATAACAGAGTTGGAAGGGACCTTAGAGGTCTTCTAGTCCAAACACCTGCTCAAGCAGGAGACCCTATACCATTTTAGATAAAAGGATGTCAAGACTCTTCTGTGATGGAGCACCCACAACTTCTAAAGTCCAGCTGCTCCACTGATTAATTGTTCTAACTGTCAGGAAATTTCTCCGTAGTTCTGGGTAGCTTCCCTCCTTGATCTGTTTCTTCTTATAGATACATCAAATGTGAAGCAGATAAATGGCACTACCTTCCTAATTGTGACCAGTCTTGGAAGTTAAACAGGACTGGATCTGATTAATACTTTCAGTACATCTATCAAGGAATCCCAGGCCTTTAGATTTGTCTGGGAAATTGAAAGGAGACCCTGGAAACAGTGTGTCATTTGTGAGACATGAGGAAACACACACTATCACAGTGCAAATAGAGAAGGATGGAGGTAGTGGTACTTCATGACAATATCCCTTTTTACATTTCATATCATGGGGGTTGAGGAGAAAAAGGCAAGCAAATCCCATATGCCAGCATGGGGTATGTTCGTGTTGCCCCTTGGCTTCACCAGGGGATTTTATCCCATGTCCTTTATGTCCCATGTGTGCTGCAGCTGCCAAAAAAGCCAATGCAGCCCTAGACTGCATCAATGGAAGGATACTTTCAAGATCATGAGAAGTGACTTTACACTGCATTGAGAAGACCACACTTGCAATACTGCATCCAGTTCTGGTTGCCACAACACAAAAAAGATGCTGAGACCCTAGAAAATGTGTGGAAGAAAGCAACAAATATGATAAAGGGTCTGGAGCAGAGGTGGTATTCAGCAGCTTCTGACCAGTTCTGGAGAACCGGTAGCAGAAATTTTGAGTAGTTCAGAGAACAGGTAAATGCGGTGACTGGCCCCGCCCCATTCTCTGCCTCCCAAGTCCCAGCTGATTGGGAGGGAATGGAGATTTTACAGTATCCTTCCCGTGCCACACCTACCAAGCCACGCCCACAGAACCAGTAGTAAAAAAAATTTGAATCCCACCACTGGTCTGGAGGCTAAATCAAATGTTAAAGAATTGAGGGAGCTAGGTATGTCTAACCTATCAAAGAGAAGGATGAGAAGTGACATTCTTCCAACATTTGAGGGGCTGCCCCAGGGAAGAAAAGGTTGACTATTCTCCAAAGTTCCAGAAGGCAGGACAAGAAGCAATGGATGGAAGCTCATTAAAGAGAGAGACAACCTGGAACTAAGAAGAAACTTCCTGGCAGTGAGAACGATTAATCAGTGGAACTGCTTGCTTTCCAGAGTTCTAGGAGCTCTGATGCTCCCAGATTTTAAAGAAAAGATTAGACAACCTTTTGACCAGGATGGTATAGGCCAATGATGGCTAACCTTTTTCTAAAGGTGTATCAAAACTGTGTGTGTGCATGGTATTGCGTGCATGTGCCCACCCACCACGCATGCGCGAGGGACACATGCAAGGGGGGTGAAAATCACCCATCCGGCATGTGCATGCACTCTGGAGCCGAGTGCTGCCAAGGGCTGCCATAGGTTCACCATCATGGGTATAGGGTCTCCTGCTTGAGCAGGGGTTTGGACTTGAAGGCCTCTGAGCTCCCTCCCAGCCATATGATTCTATGTTTTATGTCCCTCTGCCCCCGTGTCCATCCATGCTTCTTTGAGTAGAATATCTGGGCAGCTGACGAAGAGTCTTCCTGTGTCTTGGAGGCTAGGAGAGATGCTGAACCTTTTCCTTCTCCCGGTCCTTGCAAGAAGAGGCAGGAGAACTCTCTGCCCTCAGACTCCCGGGTGAGATCTGGGGACTCCTGGCATGAGGACTGCACCCCCCCCCCCAGGCCATCTCTCAGGAACTATTTTAAGCAGCCCACAGATTCTGCTTCCAAAGCCCAACTGGCTTCAGGGAATTGCCTGGCTTTCCCTTCATCCTTGCTGCTGCTCCCACATTCTACCCAGCTCAGGGCTGGCACATTCAGAGGGTTCCCTTCGAAGGCAAAGGAGCCAAGATTGTCCCTGCCGCGCCTCCCTCCCTCACCCCCTCCCTGTGTACATATTCCTCAACACTTGCAGATTTATTAATTAAAAGCATCTTAACACAAGCCCGCCTTGCTTTCCTTCTGGGAGACTTTGAGGCTTAGTTGTTTTATTAACAACCCCAGATCAAAGTGGTTAATTTATATGCATGTAAATAACAAAATGCACGAAGTCGCTCAATGAGGGACCGACGAGTCCGTGGCTGCTTTTGTATAATGCATCATCTGCGGATGGTGGGGAGTGTTTTCAAAACACAAAGGCATGTTCAGGATCAATTAGTTAAATACATTGCTTTATCCAGGAAAAACACTTAGAGGAACATGAAGGCAATTTTAGAAGAATCAGATTTACATTTTTACTCACTTTCCATGCTGGCGTCGGCTCTGAATGCCACCGAAAGTCTGGCCTTGCTGCAGCTTCTGCTGCTGCTTCTGGGCAAGCTCAGGCCGTTCAAAGTTTCATTTCAAGCTGGATCTGGGTTTAGATGTTCGTCTGAAATTTCTCCAAGGCTCTCGGGTTCTCTTTGTCCCCAGAGAGAGAGACCTGGCTCTGGACAAAGAAATCAGGAACTTTTATTCAACACCATGCAACAGTTGCTGACTTTCTTCACAGAGGCCACACAACTGCAGGGAGCGGGGGCTTTGATCTGGCTCCTCCATCTTTGATTCAAGGTCGGCTGAGCGAGGCATGTAGACAGTAGAGATGAGCCAAAGGGGAAGGGCTGGCAGGTTTGAGAGAAACCAGAGCAGAGGTGGGTTCCTACCGGTTTGCACCAGTTCAGGTGAACCGGTAGTGGAAATTGGGCCTGGTCGCCAAACCAGTAGGAACGGCAGGCTGGCCACACCCCCAAACCGGTCCTCGGTCACTGCTCACTCAGTCGCCCCACCCACCCTGCCCAGTCACCCAGTAGATGGATGGATGGATGGATAGAGAGAGGGAGGGAGAGAAAAAGGAGAAGAAGGAAGAACCACAAACCTGATAATAGATGCAGCTTTAGAGGATGCATTGAAACAGCACAGCAATCCAGGGCTGGAAGGGACCTCAGAGGTCATCTAGTCCAACCTCCTGCTCCAGCAGGAGATCTTATATCATCTTGGTTATTTTGGTGCCTCTAAGACAGAGGAGAAATTTCCAGAAATCCCCAGGCATTGCCAACCTCTCCCCCTAGTAAAAAAAAACAAAAAACTTAGAGTAAAAACTTCATGCAGTATTAAAAAGAATACAAAAGGGGGCTGTTGTGTATTGTTTAATGGACTGCTAAATTGGCAAAATGGACCGGCTACACCCACCCAGTCACATGGCAATCTGGCCATGCCCACCAAGCTATGCCCACAGAACCAGTGGTAAAAAAAATTGAAACCCACCACTGAGCCAGATGTGTGAAAACCAGCCTGTTCCAGTCATGAAGGCTGTGGAGTCTGGGAAAGGGGTGCAAACTGCACCAAATAGCACAAAGCATCCAAGCAGTTACCAAAACAACTATACAGCACATCATTGGCCAAAGACCAACTCCTCAAGAGGCGAGGGACGGAACAAAGGAGAAAAATCTATAATGTTTGTAACTTTAGTTCTAGCCTGCTTTTACTGCAGCCAGTAAAAGAACCTATCACTTCAACCAAGTGTAATCGGGGGTCTTTCTTTCCTAAGAGTCCAGCTGGGGCAAGTCCGAAAGCCACCCTTCTAAAGTCTTCTCTCTGCTTTTTCCTCCTGGTCTTCCCTTGATGTATTCAATTGGGAGACTTCCTCTATTGTAGGCAGCAGCTGGCTCTCACATCCAAAGCCCAACTGGAAAACCACAAAGTGGTGGAATTAGCCCCACACCTTTTAATTTTTTTTAGTTTCATGTGGCATAAGAGAATACAGCATTAATGCATAAAAAGTCACCAAAACAGCAAATAAAATGTGTAACAAAATATAAAACATCAGAGCAGTGAACCATTTAAAAAAACACGGCACAATTGATGAATAAAATTATGTATAAAAATTAAATTATGTACGAGCAGTTACGGGCGTGGCTAAACCTATGGCCGGCTAGATAGATCGTTTAGCCATTGGGCAGGGGTGCCATGCAGAGTAGCCTCCTTGTGGTGCACCCTGGGCAATGTGACTTTATCACAGCTAAATATATTCCAGCTGCTGGACCTCACAAGGATGTCCCAGCAATTAGAAGCAGCATGAATATGAAAATAAAAATGCACCTTTAATGAAAGTCTATAAATTATTTAGATGATGAGGTTCACAGAACATCTTAAACAAAATGGAACAAAACCTACACAGCAGTGTTAAAAAGGGCCCAGCTCAGCAGGGGTCAATGGTGCTGGTCAGTCTGATCCAAGTGAGCTGAGTCACCCTGGCCTGGCTTCTGGAGTGACTCCTTCACCTTCTTCCTTCCTTTGTCTCCCACTCCCAAGGTCAGGCCTTGCCCAGGCGTTCTTGCTCTGCTCAGCTCCCCACACACCTGATAGCATCACCACCAGATGGATTCATTCCTTCTGGCCTGGCCAAGATGGGCCTCCCCCTTTAAGGCCAGGGACAAGTAGGGAGAGTTCCTGCCAGAGCTAAACAGCTTAGGGCAAACTTGTTCCAAGGGTCCTGCAGCATATGACCTGTTCTTTGTGTCGCTGCCATCTTCTTGATTTTTATGACACCCAACAGATGCTGCCCAGAATTTGGTTTGCTGTTTTCTTGTGCCATGTAGATACAGATGAACAGAGTTGGAAGGGACCTTGTAGGCATTCTAGTCCAACCCCCACCCAGTAGACCCTACACCATTTCTGACAAATGGCAGTCCAGTCTGTTCTTGAAAGCTTCCAGCAATGAAGCTCCCACAACTTCTGAGGGCAACTTTTATTCCATCGGTTGATGGTTCTCCCTGTCAGAAAATTCCTCCTTATTTCCAGGTTGAATTTCTCCGTGTTCAGTTTCCATCCATTGTTCCTTGTCTGGATCTTGAGCCTATCATCTAAGGTGCTGACTATTCCTGCCAGCTTAGTCTCATCTGCAAATTTGGTAAATTCCCCTTCTATTCCCTCATCTAAGTCATTTATGAAGATATTGAAGAGTCCTGGGCCTAAGATGGAACCTTGTGGTACCCCACTGCTTACTTCTCTCCATGTAGACCTAGACCCATTAAGGACTACTCATTGAGTATGGTTTGTCAGCCAGTTGCGAATCCATCTGGTAGTTGAGCTATCTATCCCACTTTTTTCTAGCTTACCAAGAAGTAGGTTGTGGTCTACTTTGTTGAATGCCTTGCTGAAGTCTAAGTATATTATGTCCACAGTATTTCGCTGGTCTACTACATTCATACATACTACTGGTCTACATTCACTATGTTGAAAAATGAAATAAGATTGGTTTGGCATGATCTGTTTTTAACAAACCCATACAGAATTCTAGTTATTTACTCGTTTCTAGATGTTGGCAGATCTGTTTTTTTATTATCTTTTCCAGTATCCTCCCAGGTATTGATGTTAGGCTGACTGGTCTGTAGTTTCCTGGGTCTTTTTTTTTTTCTTTGAAGATGGGAACCACATCATCTTTTTTCTAGTCCTCTGGTAGTTCCCTGTATGAATGGTTGAACATTGATAAGTTTTATTAATCCCATCATGAGATCTTTGGAGGTACCACTGGCTAAAAATATTTATATAGACATTGATGGTCCTGCCTGCCTGCCTGCCTGCCTCCCTGCCTGTCTATGGAGTCCATCTCCTTTGCAAGAGAGTGTACAAAACATTCTAGTAAGAATAAGGGCTGTGTACAAAATGTTTAGCTACTCCATTTCATTTAAAAAAATAATTTGCTTCACTAAGGCGTTCCCTCCCTTTTTGTTACTGATCTGGAAGTAATCCATTTATTTTTGTCATTACTTGTTGTGTTTGCTCCCCACTGATTTAACAGCCCAGCAAAATGCCTTCAAGACCTTCAGACAACCCTTCAAGGCTTCAGACTTGCTGATTTTCAGAAAACGGGGAAAGGTGCCTCGTTCTAAATGCGCTGGCAAAAGGTCACTTTTCTGAAAGCTTCTTATTGCTGTCAATGGGAGGCCGGACTGCTCTTTTCTGCTTCCAATTTCTACTCACGAGTGCCTGCTGCCCCCAGGCCCTCCGAGGAAAGGCTGTGTTTGAAAAGCCCCTTTCATCTCTGCCCCTTCTCTCTGCTGCCCTTCCTGCAATCTTCCAAGTGGCAGGAGAGGCTGCCTCCATTTTTTCATCCCCGGAGAAGAAAAGGAGAAATGAAGTAAGCAAATGGATTTTTCATCCCAGGCTCATTTATGAACATTTCTTTTTTACAATCCAAATATACCCAATATGTGTAAATTGTGCTCATCAATTCCCTTTTCCTGGGGTCTGGAGAATGCAGATGGCTCCCAGCCTTTCTCCAGGGCGACATTTCTGAAACCCAGATTCAGCCAGTCATTTGTGGGATGTATTTTCTCTGCGCTGGGAGAGGGGGCACAATGGGAGTGAGCCCCCACTCAGCCCAGCTCCAGGAGAAAATGCAGGAAGCCTAAAAAAGCAGAGGGGACCCACCAGGATGTTCCCAAAATGGAGGGAGGAAAGGAGGGAGAGAAAGCCCCATCAAGGAAATAAATAACTGCCAGGCCGAGGAAAGAACTGATAGCCATCTAGCAGCCCTATAAAAAAGGAGGAAGGAAAGAAGGAAGTAAGGAAGGAAGGAAGGAAAGAAAGAAAGAAAGAAAGAAAGAAAGAAAGAAAGAAAGAAAGAAAGATGATAGATGATAGATGATAGATGATAGATGATAGATAGATAGATAGATAGATAGATAGATAGATAGATAGATAGATGATAGATAGATAGATGATAGATAGATAGATAGATAGATAGATAGATAGATAGATAGATGGATGGATTATGGAGGAAGGATGGGATGGTGGGAGGAAGAGAGAGAGAAGAAGGGTGGGAGAGGGGGAGGGGGAGGGGGAAAAAGAGGGAGGGATGGAGAGAGGGAAGAATAAAAAGGATGGGAGGGAGGAAGAGGAAGGGAGGAAGAGGAAGGGAAAGAAGGAGAAAGGGAAAAGAGATAGAGAAGAAGGGAGGGAGGGAGGGAGGGATGAAGAAGGATAGAGGAAGGGAGGGTGGAAGAGGCATGCAGAGAGGCACGGAGGAAGAAGACGGAAGAAAGAAAAGTTGCTACTTTTTCTCTAACTCTTGTCATCCAAGAGGTAGAACTGGAGACCAGAGAGTCAGCTATACTGGACTTAATCCTTACTAGCAGAGATGAAATGATAGAGGTGCTGAACTTGCAAGTACTTTGAGGAGGAATGACCATGTCATATTGGAATTCACCATAGTGCAGGTGCAAGCAATAGAGGAAAGTCAAATGAACAGTGTCAGACTTTAAGAAAGCTGAATTCAACATTTAAGTCTTTTAAAACTTAAAAGGAGAGCTTTGGGAGGATGAAGCGGATGAAAATCTTAAAGGGGAAAGCAACTCAATTTCTTTTCAGTTTAGCACAATAACTCTGAAGAACTCTCTGATAAACTGAAAAACAAAAAGGACAAGTATTTAAAAAATGGAAAGATGGACACATACCTTAAGACAGAATACCAGCAAATAGCCTGATTCTGCATAGTTAAATTCTGAAGGAGCTGGCAGATATGATCTTGGAACCACTGAACCAAATCTTTCAAAGATCCCAGAGCACTGGGGAACTACCAGAGACTTAAAAAGAGCTGATTCGATTCCAAACTTCATAAAAGAAAAGAAAATGGATCCAGGAAATTACAGACCAATCAACCTGACATCAATATTTGGGAAATCCTGGGGAAAAATAATTAAGCAATGGATCTGTGAACACTTCAAAACAAGCAAAGATATTACTAGAAGCCAGCATGAGCTTGTCAAAAACAAATCATGCCAAACAAATCTTATTTTATGCTTGGACAAAGTGACTAAATTAGCAGACCAGAGAAACACTGTGGATGTAGTTTATTCAGACTCCAGTAAGGCATTTGGCAAAGTAGACCACACCCTACCTCTTGGCACGATGGAAGAATGTGGATTAGATAGCATCACCACCAGATGGATTCATAACTGGCTGACCAACTGTACTCAACATGTAATCCACAATGGGGGTACCTACATAGATATCACCATTGTGGGAGAAAAACCTATAAGAGGTACATAGAGCAGCTGAGTTTCCAACACATCAAGGTGGGTTTGTACAGTCCATGAACCCCCAGGAAATGTTCAGCAGTATTCCAAAAAAGAGACAATAGGTTGTCTCGATAGTACTCCAAGATTATAAGACATGACTGGTGACAAACTGGTTATAAAAAGGCAAAAGATCCAAGTAGACTCCCTAATTTTGCTTGGTTTCACCCACTGAATCTCAAACTGCTTGAGCCGGCTTCAACTGCCTGACCAACTTCCTCTCAAGCTGCTCTGCTAAAAGCTTGCTCAGTTGCTAAACAAGAGCTGCAATACTTGAACCTCTTGCTATGCTCAGGAGCCCTGGACCAAAACATTTATTAATATTCAAATTGCTGAAATTCTTTCCCATCATCAAAGGTCTGACTGTTTTTATATGATGTACCATTGTGGACTCACCATATGGTTTTTTCCCCAAACTAATATCAAGGATCAACCTATTCTCTAAAGCAGCTGAAGGCAAGACAAGAATCAATGGATGGACACTAATCAAGAAGAGAAGCAACCTAGAACTAAGGAGGAATTTCCTGACTGCCAATGGAATTGCTTGCCTTCAGAAGTTGTGGGTGCTTCATCACTGGAGACTTTTAAGAAGAGATCAGACAAACCGTTCGTCGGAAATGGTATAGGGTCTCCTGCTTGAGCAGGTGTTTGGACTAGAAGACCTCCAAGGTCCCTTCCAATTCTTGTTATTCTGCTAAAGTCTGCACCCAATGGCATTCCATTTCCCCTGACTCTGCTGTAGCCTTTCTCTCTGCCAACTCCCAGTCTGTCTGAATGACCCACTCTGAGGAACCCTCTGGTGTGGCGCTTGCCTTCAGAAGTTGAAGGTGCTTCATCACTGGATGTTTTCAAAAAGAGTCTGGACAGCCATTGGTCTAAAATGATATAGGCCGGTCTCCTGCTTCAGCAGGGGGGTGGATTAGAAGACCTCCAGGTCTTCTAACTCTGTTATTCTGAAACCCCAAATCAGAGTCTTTCTTCAGACCAGTCAGACCATAGAATGGGAAGCCTCGAGGATCCCTCCCTTTGGCAGTGTGGGAAGGGAGCAGCTGATGGCTTCAAAAGCAGCGTCCGTGGGATGAAGCCTGAGAAGGGGTAAAATTAGGATGGCAGCATTTAGCATTAGCAATAGATCCTCCAATGCCACATAGCCAGTGGTGGGTTCCTACTGGTTCGGACTGGTTCGGCTGAACCAGCAGTGGTTTGGCGGCATGGGTCTCTGGAACCGGCAGTGACCCAGGTATGCCATGGCCCCCGAACCGGTTCTCCTACAGTGCCACCATCAACATTTTCATTGCAGAAATTTATTTCTTTTTTCATTTTTTAACGTTTTGCATGCACCGAACCGGCAGTAATGCTGGCAGCAATGCCACCAGCAACCCACCCCTGTAGATAGCATCCTGGGCAGCAAGGGACCTCCAGGCTCTTTGGCCTTGGGCGAGAACTTCAGCATCTTCCCATGTGATGTTTAGAGTCTTTAAGTCTTCCATGAACATTCTTTGCCGTTTATTTCAAGGGTGTCCTCTTGATCGTTAGGCATCCATCTCATTCCATCATGGGGATTTAATTGTTCTCCATACAGAAGACTGGATGGCAGCAGGCTCTGCAAATCCCAAAGCTTCATTTATTCCCCTGCCACCCCCATTCATTTCCAGAAAGTCCACTTCCTTCTGCTTGGGGCAATTTCCTGCCCTGCTAGTGAAGTTTCCCACAGGGCTGAACGTCCCTACTGTTTATTCCTGGTATTATACCTAAGAAAAATATTTCTGGCTTTAAATCTGTATGCTTGTATTCTCTCCCAAAGTACGTCCAAACACAGCAGACGCCATCTTCTGTTTGGGGCTCAGGAAAGAGACCTCTTTGTGACCCCCTCCCCACCTTTTACAGCTTCCAGAGTGTTTTGTGTAAAATAACATTCCTGCGGGGTTTGTGCGACTGTTCTTTAATCTGACATTTAAATGGATTTATGCATTTGATGGGTGGTATTAAAAATAAATTAGATTAAAATGGATTCTCCATAAAAGAAAAGGATTATGTCTCAAACTACACAATGTTTGAGCCTGGTTGGATGTACAGGAGGGCCCCAGCAGGCTGAAGAGTAAGATCTCCAAGCCAAAGATATACAGTATTTTAAGTATAAATCCTGCTCTGCAATAATATCTCCTTAATGTGAAGCAGCAGAGTTGTGAGTACATAGAAATGAACAAAGTGATCACTAGAAGCCAGCATGGATTTATTAGAAACAGATCTTGCCAGAAAACCTCATTTTTCGATAAAGAAACTAAATTAGTGGATCAGGGAAATACTGTGGACATAGTTTATTTAGATTTCATAAGGCATTTGACAAAGTAGGTAAAGTTAAAGATTCCCCTCATACATATGTGCTAGTTGTTCCCGACTCTGGGGGCAGTGCTCATCTCTGTTTCAAAGTTGAAGAGCCAGCACTGTCCGAAGACATCTCCATGGTCATGTGGCCGGCATGACTAGACGCCGAAGGCGCACGGAACACCTTCCCACCAAACTGGTGCCTATTTTTCTACTTGCATTTTTACATGCTTTCGAACTGCTAGGTTGGCAGAAGCTGGGACAAGTAATGGGAGCTCACTCCGTTACATGACACTAGCGATTGGAACCATTGAACTGCCGACCTTCTGATCTACACGCTCAGCGTCTTAGTCACTGATAACAATAACATGCCTGTGAAGGAATCTGCTTCAAATTTTGTTTCCTTTGTTCCCCTTTTCCCTGAATATGGAAGATGCACAGATGACCTCTGTAAGTGGGGCAAAATACCATGACCAAGTATGAGGCCAAAAAACAAACTACCCAACACATAATGACAGAGTGCCAAAATAGAGCCTATAGCAGAGTTTTTGCTGATTTCCTGGATGTGACAAAGAAGTAAAAAAAATATTTGCAATTTAGATATACGTTTGTAATCTGCCTGTTAAAATTTTGGATTTTGCATTCTATGTTTGTATTTTTCCCCATGTTTCTTTTTACTGAAATATGATGTGAAAGTGCATAAATAAATCAATTCCTGGGGAAAAATAAAGTTGGTGGCACATTTGAAGTCTCCTACTCTAGTCTAGCAGACCTCCCACCCACCATATTTTTGCAGTATAAGATGCACCTTTTTCCCCCTAAAAGAGGCTGAAAATTTGGGTGAATCTTATATACCGAATGTGGCCCCACCCACCCACCGTCTCCCACTCTTTGGCCTCTGCCCTCCAGCAATTTACTTCTTTGCAGCAAATAGGGAAAATGGGGTTTGCGAAGGCTGCAATAGGCAATCCCTGCAGCCTGAAACAGCTAATGATCAGGAGGCCCAGAAGTGGGTTCATATTGGTTCGAACTGGTTCGGTAGAACCGGTTCATCAAATCTACCGAACCGGTTAAAAGAGGTTCCACCAGTGTGCCGGGAAGTAAGTTCCAGAATGCCTGCCCTGGCCCTGTTGCTCACTCGCCCTGCCTGTTCCGTCACAGCTCACTCGCTCCCCCACCATTCCGCATTAAACTAGCCCAGCCTGCCACTCACTGATTGGCTGGAGTCCAGCCAATCAGTGAGCGGGCTGGAGTTGACGCCCCGCCTCTAATACCCATTTAAAAGCACTGTGAGTCCTCCCTTCATTTCATTTTGTTTTGCTTTGCCTTCCAGCAGGTTGCTGCTTCCCTCAGGTAAGCAACTAAATGCAAGGAGGGGCGGAGGGGGTGGCGGGGGTGGCGGGAGACTAGGTTACGCCAGCTTGCGGCTTTTGCTTGCGGCTTTTGCGTGAAAGGTTACTAGGTTATGCCAGCTTGCGGCTTTTGCTTGCGGCTTGCGGCTTTTGCGTGAAAGCCGCAAGCTGACGTACGCCACGTAGCCAAAAGGAGGTGGGCGGCGGCAAGAGGCTAGCTTATGCCAGCTCGCAGTTTTCACAAGGGAAGGCCTTCAGGCCTTGCCTTGCAAAAGCCGCAAGCTGGTGTACGCTGCGTGGCCCAAAGGGGGTTTCTTGCTACCCCCCCATGCCCCCCCATCTCCATCCTCACCTGGCTGGCTAAGCCTGCCAGGCAGCGGGCCTAGCTGACCGGGTTGTCCCTTGTCCCTTCAGTCCAGCTTACCTGCTGCCTCATCGCCTGCCTGCTCCCTGCTGCATCCATCTCATCGGAGAGCTGCTGATTCTGCCTGCTGGTAAGTGACCCTTTTTTTTCTTTTATGCTTTTAATGTTTTTTAAAGAATATTTTATTAATTGAGTATAGAATTTTTTTAAATGTTTATTTCAATTTATTGTGTGCAGATTCTTTTTTTAAATTGTCTTAGACTATTTTAAAAAAGATTGTATCAAAAATAAATTAAAATAAACCATTTTTAAAAATTCTATACTCAATACTTTTAAATGTATTGTGTATAGAATATTTTAAAATGGTTTTACTGTAATTTATTGTATATGTAATATTTTTAATAGTTTCATATTAAATTATTGTGTGTGGAATCTTTTTTTAAATTGTGTTAGACTATTTTAAAAAAGTATTCTATCAACAATAAATTAAAATAAGCCATTTAAAATATTCTATACTCAATACATTTAAAAGTATTGTGGATAGAATGTTTTAAAATGGTTTTATTGTAATTTATTGTGTATAGAATATTTTTAATGGTTTTTAAGTACTTTTTTATTATTTATAGATTTTTAAAATTATTTTAGGGAATTTTTATTTATGTATTGTTTATAGAATATGTTTATTACAAGAAATGTTATTCCTTTTTTGCAAATGGTTTATTTGTGATGCAATATGTTGCTTTTAAGTGTGCAGGTTGGTGCATGTTTAATTGTGTCTTAAAGTGGCTGTTTTTTTATGGGCAGGCCAGGTTGGTGCAAGGCAGCTTTGCCAGATTTTGTGTGTTTCTGGTTATTTAGGTAATTGTGAGGTGGTTGCTGGTTATGTGAGCTTCCTGGCACTGTCCTTTATAATTTCCCACAATGCCTTGATGATTTTTATTCCAGTGGCTTTGTCTTTCCTGTCCTTAGGGTTAGGGAAAAAAACTGGTTTCATCTGCAGTCCTTTGGAGGGAAATTGTTATTTTTTTGGTATTTTCCTGGCACTGTCATAGTTTGTGGGTGTGTAATGTCCCACAGTTATCTACACATTAATAATGATCAAATATTAATAATATTTCCTTATATATTTTAGTGACCTTTCCTTACATAATTGGTGTTTTCTTTCATACTTTTAGATTTCTAATTTCTGTTTCTGTTAGTTAGCAATTGCTAAAACAAATCCCATGTGAAAAAGTATTCAAAGCCTTCTTGATTTTAATTGTCAATTTATTTATTCCTGCACTTTCTAATATTTATTCATTTTCATATCCCTGTTTTTCCACTGTTGTGCAAACACAATTCCAGCAGCTGCTAAAGTGTGTAAAATTAAATATGTATTGTACTCCCTTTCAAATAGCCAGCAAAATATTTCTGGTTTTAAATCCGTATCTTGCTTTACCATTGCTTCTAACCACTAACTCCGACCTTAGTACGGAACCTAATTCATATATTCCTGTTTTTTTGAACTGAGAACTAAATTTCAGAAAAAGAAATCTGTATTACTCTGTGAATCTACCTATGACATTCATTCTTGATCTAACTTCTTAGATGAGACTATATCTTTCCTGTTTGTTGGGGAACATCCTTCCTGAAAAGACTATACATTGTTGGGTGAAAACAGAGGTCCCTTCTGTTACCTGTAGTGTAGTCCTCAGCTAACCACAATTGAGTCCAATATTGTTTTATTTCTTCTGCAGTTAGTATTATTTAACAGGATGAAGAGGCAACAGAGTATGACCGCTAGGACAGTCATCTTTCCTATATAAGTAGCTGTTTTATTGCTTTGTGTGTTTGTTTCATCCTTAATATAGTAGTGCAAGCAATTAAAGTCTTCCTTGCTGTATCTCTTTGTGCAGGCCATTCATTGG